>NW_027526361.1:184863557-186063557 GCF_048455015.1 Haemaphysalis longicornis | reverse complement strand
TACGCTTCCTGTATGGTAAATGTATCTGGTAAAATAGGCGTGAAACTGCTGTAGACACCGCTGTTTGTTGCTTGGTGACGTGTACGTCACCTGCGCTGCTACGGCTGCTGGGTAATACTTCCGGTGGATGAGCGCGGAATTTTGTTGGATGCAATGGGACTAGACTGGGGTTACAACGGGTGTGATATCTTGGAGAAACGCGCAGTTATGAGTGGTTTGGGCCATCTGTGCTATCATCACTGCTCTGTGGTGCACATGTCTCACGTATCCTGTGCAATTGCCTAGCGGTAATTTGGTAGGTTGAGGTTGAGGCATGTTTGGTTGAGGTATGTTTGGTTGAGGCATGTTGTTCGGGTTCTTCAGAGTCGGTTGAAACTGCGGTATGGGAACCGTGCCAGTGTAATTTAAAACTTCTCTTGCATTTATGTATCTGCGGGGTATCATATAACCTTGCCTGCTTAACGTCATTGTAATGCCCTAAGGTGCCAGCATTAGTCATGGTTTTTTGCTGGACAATCCTCTTCGCGGACATTGAGCACAGTTTTTGCAGTTGATTTTTTTTTTGTTTTCTGTCTTGTGTGCAGTACCTGGAAAAACGATTCAAATCTGTGGTCCTGCGAAAGGTCGTGTGCGCCGTGACTGTCGTCCGAACGGTAAGCTTTGATCAGTGTTCACTTCGCTTCAATTGTCACTTGGGAACCACTTTCGCCTTACTCCAACTTCCCATCGCAGTGCTTCTACATGGGAATCGTGCTCTACGGTCCGTCACTCGCCCTTGGTTCAGGTAAGTACCCTGCATTACCCATCTTCCAATTTTGTGCCTGTTAAATCAGGTTGGTGCTTACGGAGCTTGTCGCAATGCTGAGTGACGTCGGCAGCATATACAATTTTATTGATACACCGCCTACCAAAAAAACAATAATTACAAAGCTTTTGTGGGAAAAACGCAGAAAAGCGGCCTACAAATAGATACACAAACGAGAACCGATTAATCCTCGCATACGGTTGTCACTTCCCTTGGGTTTTTTTAGGAATCTGTTTTTTTTAATTCCCACACTGGGTGTTCTAGCTTCATGCACTGTATGTGGTGCAGCAGTGTTTATTTTTACTTTAGAACTTCATTTTACCGTGAAACATTCTGAACCCGCGAAATAAACAGTGAAACCAGAGACTGTGCTAGCCGTTACCTGGGTACATTTTGCTAGCGCAAAAGTCGGACCACAATATCAAGAAAATCACAGGGCGATCGCTGATTTTCTTACTGTTGTGGTCCGTCTTTTGCGCTAGTAAAATGTACCCAGTATCGTCTAACCAACTAGCCCAACTTTCCGTCCTTAATTCGTTCCCTGGGATTCGCCGGGGCGGCGTCGCAAACGCAGCAGCGCTGGCAGAAAAAAACAACGGAGAGGAGCGTCTTTCGAAGGGTGATAAGGATGGCAGCACGCGTGGCTAAGGCACCGTGTCTCTCACTGCATCCCCCTCCCTCTTGTTTCACGTGTCGGCTCCAAAAGCGCCCTTCCCCTCCCCAGACGCTGAATACAAACCACCGTCTGTCTCTCCGTCTCCACGTGTGAGCGTAGCTTAGCCGGCAAGTCGACGGGCTCTGGCTCCGCTTCTCTGTTCGGGCCCAGGTTCAATCCCTAACGGTGCCAGTAGTTTCTTTGTGTAGCCTGAGTGTAGCCAGTAGCCAGTAGTAGCCAGTAGTAGCCTCGGGGTTTTCTGCTGACGATGACACGAAAATTTCCTTGGCTTGTTAGAGGCATAGTGCTTCACAGTTAAAAGAATATTTTTACAAGAATGATGTGACAAAATAAAAAAAAATGTGTTGACACACATACCTCCCCCAACCAGGGATAAACGAAAAAAAAACAGTGGCTTAGCTCGGCTATGCCAGGATATACGTAGCGTAAGCAAAGGTTCAGCTGGTTATTCTTAGGTTTCCTGGTTGTCTAGAATTAGCTGATTATCATGCTTACTACTGCTAAAACGATTTCCAATCCAATCCAGTCGCGGCGGGGCCTATGCGCCCTGGAACGGCACTGCTCCGCGCGCATGCGCAGCACGGCTCTCCAGGAGCCACGCGAAACTGCTCAACCTCGGCCAGTGTAGCTCACGCCAGAACAGTTCCACAAAAGAACGTTCAAAGTACTAATAAAAGTAGCGAAATTGGCGAACCGTGTATTGCCTTTCGTTTGCACAAAATGAAGATTTGGAGGAAGTAACACCTTTACGCATAACGCATTATAATAGCGTAAATGGTGAGAATTGGTCGGGCAGAATTCTGAAAAAAAAAATTCAATGTTCATCAAAATGATGTGAGAAAATCAAAAACATGTATTTATACATCTACCAGAAAAACCGGACTAAACAAAAAAGCATGCACGAGAACGTTGCCAATACGTATAAAAACAGCGTAAACAGACCAACCCTGCAGCACGCCTTGGTTCTTCAAAAAAAAACAATTAGCGAAATAAAAGGCACTGCATCCGTACACAGTACTGGCGAAGAGAAACAAAAAAAACTTAAAAAGAATGCTCTATACCAACGTCTTTCGCTTCTCATAGCCATATTTGGCTATAAAGAACTCGCACTCTATAGACAAGCGGCATAACAATGCTACGCATTAGTGCACAATTCTCGGAATTTCTGCAGATTTTTTGTTTATTTTTCTTTCTCTTGTTATTGGAGGAGGTCTTGGAGCGTGATCACGCCAAATATAGGCTTTAGTACTTCCGGTTCGCAGCCAGGCGGCTAACACTTTCCCAATCGACGAGTGCGTCAAACGAAGATTCAAGAGGAAGATACCTTTGCCTGGTGACGTAGTCGCGCGTGTAGAGTATGTGTGTTTCATACGCCTTGAAATGAACGAAGAGCCTGAAAAGCCTTGCCTTTTATTCGGAAAGTATGCCATGCACAGTTGTAAGCGCACCTAGTGTGAGAATGCATATGACTCACGATTAGTCTCACGACACGATGTCGTGACCGAACGGGCGCGACATTCAAAAACGCCGTGATTTGACAGTCGATGATGACCAGTGGACAACGTTAGCAGGCGAGGATGATGTTAAACCCGTCCCCCTTCCCCTAACTACGGGAACCCATACTCGCGCACAGCCATATGTATACATACATTTATTTATGTGCGTGTGAGGCTACGTTCTGTCCACTTGTGCACACACGTGGCCATGGTAGGTATACGCGCTACTGATATATGCGCTGCTGTTACGCCACCGTGAATGCGTGTTACGCGCGTATGCGTTTGTTTGCGATTGATCGGGAACAGTGCTCATAAGCGCACGCAGTGGCGCATAAGTTGTCCAGTGCCTCTACTCTCCGGGGTGAAGATATCCTGTTCCCCTTACATCTCAGGTTAGCGAGATACCAAAACTTTTGAGTGCAGTGCCGCGAGAGGGGCTATTGGTGAACGAATCTTCTGCGATGTGTTTCCCACAGTGACAGGCCTTCCGATTTGGATGTCCATCCTAGTCAACGGAGTGGTCTGCGCCTTTTACACGACAATCGTGAGTACCATCAAATACTACCTCGCTGTATGCGCAATTATTCCATCAAACTATCCAGCCACATGGTAAACTTGCAAAGACGGAAATACTACTCTTGCGGTTATTGGGCAATTCAGCTTACATATGATTCGCTCGGACAAATATTACACCATTTTTGTAGAGGAAAAGCCAATTGTTGAGCTAGTGAGATTTTTCACATAGTATCTCAAGCTTTTTTTTCCTTAAAGCTCAAATATTGCACTTTAAAAATTGGCGTGCTGGCTACTTGCGCCCACTGATCATTATATGGCCTCGCGAAAAATATTTCAAGCAATTCATAATTGCTTGCCGTAATACACACTACATTAAAATATGTGCCTTTCACTGGAACGCACCCGCCGCGGTGGCTCAGTGGCTAAGGCGTTGTGCTGCTGAGCACGAGGACGCGGGTTCGAGTCCCGGACGTGGCGGCCACTTTTCTGATGGAGGCAAAACGCAAAAACGCCCGTATGTACGAGATCTCGGCGCACGATAAAGATACCCAGGTGGTCAAAATTAATCCGGAGCCCTCCACTACAGCGCGCCTCATCGTCCGCGTTGTGTCGGCGCGTTAAATACTACAAGCAATTAATCAATTCACTGGAACGTGCCACCGCTACCCCTGGCAGGTGTCAAAGACGCGCGAGTAGCCTGTGCTAAGAGGCGCGCCCGAGAGGAATAATTGGGAATGCAGGATTACGCGCCGCGATATGGGGCTTCCTTGCTTTATAGGAAAAAGGAGAATTCCTACGACGGCAACTCTTTTTTCTGTGCTCTAAGGATGTAAAATGTTGACAAATGTTGACAAGTTGGTTGCAATCGTCTTGCAGTATTACTCGCCTTTCTCTGTTGCACCAGCGAGGAAGATGTCGCATCGGAATAGTGAGGCCTAGACAAGCAGCAATAAGACGAAGGTGAACTTCCTTTCTACGGGCGCCAACCACCACCGGAGCTTAAACTGAGTGCGGTGATCATCTTACCCAAAGATGGGAGGACCTGCAAAGTCCCTGTACCTGTGATTGTCATGCGTACCGTCGTGACGTTACCCATGACGTTACCATCATGACGTACCGCCTCCACTGCGCGTCGATGTTGGGGGCCAGGTCTCTTTCGTCGCTGAAGATCGGTACACCGTGAACGCGTATAGGCGTTTCCTAGTCAGCACAGCCAAGCGACGCATGGCGCCATCTAGGGGCTAGTTTGAAGCTATGTCCATGTGCATGTGGCCCTCAATTTAATCGCTCAGAATTGCTTGGTCTCGTAGTGTAATAGTTCCGCTGCTGCGAAGCAAACCTCGTAACCCGGGTTGTAATCCCGTCGACGCTGTTTTTTTATTTCCAAGGATTACTTATATTTGAATATTAACATTTATCCCGCATATAATCTCTTTATGACCTCTTTATGCATTGTAAATGGGATTTCAAGTATTTTCGTTGCCTTTTGGTCAGTTTTAGCTACTGCATCTGCTACGTTTTTCCGGGTTTTCCCCTTTTAGTTCGGTTTCGGCTATTTCTGTTGAATATTTTTCTACACCGTGGCTTTGAATCATTGCAGGTCCGTTTTGGCTGTTATTTATTTCAGTTCGGGTGGTTTTCCATGCTTTAGGTACGTTTATGCTGTGATATAACCCCCATAAGCAAGCTCAGGTGACGGCTGGCTGTGACGACTGGCAAGCTCAGGTGGCGTTCCCCTCCTTGCGCCAGTTCTGCGGAGGAGGTGATAACCATGCAGGCGTGTGGGTGTGAGCGGTGTAACCCGCTTGCGCACAAATCACTTAGCGACACAGTAGTTTTTGGCGCCCCCTTAGGCGGTGCAACGGCTTGCTCGAGCCCGCATTTCTGACGGTCACCACACGTTTGCGGCCTCGCACAAGTGGGATTTGACCTCGCGCAAGTGAAATGCTTAAAAAAAAAAACAAAAAAAAAGCTGAGGACCCCCTTCGCCCCCCCTGATCACCCCCTTCGCCCCGCTTTGAGATTGCCACTGCCACTAAGGGCCAGTAATCGGGAGCATTGAGGGGCTAATGTTCCCGCTCCACAATATTAACAAATTAGGCATTGGAAGCGTAAAAGTTCTAGAATAGTGCGTGACGCGTGAAAGAGGCAGCATCGCTCGGATGGCATCTCTAGTGAGATTGCACTCTGCTTTCAGCACTTACTGGACTGACACCATGATTGAAGTGTATTGGTGTCGCGCTGTTGATGAACGCATGACTGTCCGTCATTTTCTTCTGTCCATACGGCATTACTAGGCGTAGATTTGACACGTTTCACCTTTCCCTTGCGAAAGTCTAATTAAAACTTTGTTAAATCGATTTTATAGTTGACTTCCTGTTATAAAATAAATTTACCGAATGCAGATGGATGCAACGTACAGCAACATTTGTTCGCAGGGAGGCATCAAAGCGGTCCGACGTCGTGCAGATGCTGCTGATGCTATCCGGGTTCCTGGTTGTTGCCATCAAGGTAATGTGACCTTCATCTGGGACGAATTAGAGAAGGAAAACGGAAGTGTTTAAGGCCTTCTTTTGATAAGTTACTGGCACATATTTACAAAAATTTAAAATCTTTCTTAGAATCGCTCAGTGAGTTATGCCCTGTGACCAGAACTCCAAAGCACTGCGTCAGTTAAGTATCATGTGATATAAAAGCGATTTTTTTGAACGAACTCTCTTTGTAAATGCGAATTAGCTTGCGGCAGAGGTCTCACGCTCATAAAACGCGGACAAATGTTCCATAGGGTAGATTAAAGTAACATCTTCTTAGTGATATTTTTTATTAAAGCACGTTTTGATTCGCCGTCATGCTACACCTCTGAACACAGCCGTTTGAAAAGTAAGCTAGTCTATCCGCATCACCTATGGCTTTGCCTAATTTATTTGCAGTCGCAATTCGTTCCTACTGCTCTTATAACGGCCGATAATGAATAATGTCATTGGAGTAATGCATATTATCATGAGATATATGTGGAAAAGCCGGCCGATATAAAAATTGCAATTTTATAGAAATGACTAAATATTGTCACGGAACACCTATGTGGACATGCCCCATAGCGCCATAACCCGTCACCGAAGACGACAAAGAGGATTCGGCTCACCCGAGTGATCATGGCCGCTTGTAAATAGATCGCATCGCTCTGCGGCAACATCTTGTAAATACATAACTTCATCGTCACCCATGGTTCGCCTCATCTTTGTCCTGCCGCCACGTAACAATATTGCGCAGTTTCTTCTGCTAAGCACCCTCGATGTTACCTTATTGCCACTTTTTAATTGTATATCAGTGCGTAATCAATTCCATTTTTATATGGCATCCTACTTTGATCAACATTGACTAATGCCTGGATTTAACGTGAGATTTTCACTTATGAGCTGTGTTTGAGTTCGCGCAATCGTGCTATCTTCATAAGCATTCTACTTGCACTTAACCTGCAGTGGCTTTGTTTGGTGTTCTTATTGCTGGAGAATGCTGTTTATCGAAATCACAATTACATTCAAGCCCACCTCAAGATGCAGGAAGGTGGAAGCTGCATTTTCAATTACCAAGCCTGTCCTCTCATTACCGCCTTCTTTTCGCTTCGCGTCTTTTAAGTGCGAATGCACTTCTTAAGCGAGCCTGAATCGTCCGCCGCCGTAGTCCGCATAGCAACAGCTGCGGGTGCGCGCGCTCCTCGTCTTCCCTAGCAACGGGGGGAGATGGGCGCGCGCTGCCTGGCCGCTGACATGGCACATACCCACGTGGGGGATTGGCCAGGAATTGGGCGTGAGAAGGGCTAATGCACCCGCTTAAAGGAGTACTGACACGAAATTTCAAAGCTGAGATCCGCTCTAGCAATCAAGTACAACGACAACACAAATAGGTGTCTGTGAGTAAATGCATCTTTCTTTCTTTGTAGTTGTGTGTGTGTGTGTGTGATCTCTCTTTCGCGAACATTACCGAACCGCACAAATTCAACTCGTGCATTCGCACTTTCACATTCTTCCCCTCGGAGAAATGCTGGGAATTTTTCTTCCTTCAGTTACTATGATCTACAGACTTGGCCCATCGCCCTTGTTAGCCTTATATCTAGGATTAACGCCACGTAGCGATAACGCTCAGCCTTACCGCAACCTATAACTACATCAGCCTCTTACGACAAACCGCCTTTCCCCTTTTACGACGTCATGGTTCCAGGGGTAACGATAGGCCTGTCAGGCCGGCACTTATTCCCGCGTTCGCTCCGCGTGCGCACCATTTCTGACTGGTGGTGCTTTGTTTATGCATGTTTATTTACATAGGGTCCAAAAAGGACATTTCACGCATTGGTGAAGTTTGCTGTATTGGGGAAGGTTAGGTCATACAACACCTACTCGCAAACAATGGAAATAAAAAAGAATAAGAAAGCTGGTACAGTTAAAAACAATTCCTACATTATTAGCGACAATGGCCCACAAACACTACACCATACATATAAATGAAGCCAATCTTGTGTGTGCCCTGCGTGTGTATGCGCTTGTGCGTGTTGTGAGTATATGCGTGTGCGTGTGCGAGTGCGTGCGTATGTGTGTGTGTTGGGTGCGCGTGGTTTTGCGTTTGTATGTTTGTGTGTGTGAGTGTGTTATGTGTGCGTATGTGTGTGTGCGTGTGTGCGTCAGTGTGTTGTGCCTGTTTGCGTTTATGTTGTGTGTGTATGCGCATGTGTGTGTGTATGCGCATGTATTTGTTTGTTGCGTGTGCGCGTGTGTGTTCGGGTGTTGTGTGCGTGCGTGTGTTTCGGAATGTATGTGGGCGTGGGCGGCTCTGTATGTGTGTGTGCATGTTGTGTACGTGTGTGTGTGTGCATTGGGCGCGTCGGTATGTACGTGTGTGGGTGTCTTTGTGTGTTAGTATGTGTCTGTGCCTGTGCTAGCGTGTCCGTGTGTGTGCTCTGCGTGCATGTGCGTGTACGTGTGTGAGCGGGTGTCTTGTGTGTGTATGCGCTTTTGTGTGTTGTGAGTATATGCGTGTGTGTGCGTGTGTGTGTGTTGTGTGTGTGCGTGTCTATCTGCGTGTCTGTGTTGTGTGTGTCTGTGTGTTGTATGTGTACGTCTGTCTGTGTGTGTGTTGTGTGCGTATATGCGCGGGTGTGTCTCTTTGTGTGTGCCTGCTTGTGTGTGTTTGTGTATGTGACGGCGTGTTTCATTGTGTGTCTCTTTGTTGTGTATGTCCGTGGGGGGCTGTGAGCGTCCGTGTGCGTGTGTGTGTGTGTTGTGTGTATGTGTGTGCATCTGTGTGCGTGCGTATGCGTGTACGTCTTTGTATATGGAGTGTGTCGGTGTGCGTGTGCGTGCGCGTGTCCGCGTGTGCTGTGTGCGTATGTGTGGTGTTGTGTGTGTATGCGTGTGCGTGTGTTTATATGTTCATGAGTGTTATGTGTGTCTCTGTGTGTGTGTGTGTCTGTGTGCTTCTGTCTGTGCGTGTGTGTGCATGTGTTGTGTGCGTGCGTGTGTCTGTGTGTCGCCTGTGCGTGTGTGTGCGTGTTTGTAGGTGCGTGTGCTTGTGTGTGCTTGTTTGTGCGGCTGTCTTGTGTGTCTATGTGCGGGTGTGCTTGTGTGTTGTGTGTGTGAGTTGTGTGTGCGTGTGCGTAGGCGTGTGTGTGTTGTGTGTATATGGCGCGCGTGTGTGTGTATGTGTGTGTTGTGTCTGTTCGTACGTGCGTGTGTGTTCAGGGGTGTGCATCCGTAGGTCCACTTCGAATTGTGTGTTCTTATCAATCACTTTCAGTTATTAGTCAACAGGCGCACATAGTACGACAGGGAGTGTCGGCAAACCCATCCTCGGCCGATCACCAGGAGTCACGGAGGCTTCGAAAACTAGAGGATGGGCGCAAATCTGCATTGTCCGTTTGGGAAAATAACGTCCTACAAAAAAGAAAGAACTGAAATATTGGACACAATCTGTACACATCATACGCAAGCCACATTAAGCCTTACTTGGTAAGCAAGCAGTGTGTCATTTTTACTACGAGTGCTTACGAAAGTTCTTATCCATTACTGTTTCTGCTCCACGACCTTCTATCAATTACCATGTCTCTTCAAATCAATCACATGGAGACAGCCTTATCCGGTCACTGACGGAATGGTCTGTACTGGCAGGGCTAGGATTATAACTGGTATCGGTTGTAAAACAGAAATGTGATGGCTGATGCTTTTTTGTGCGGTCTTCCTGTGCTGCCGCTTTACGCAGGGCTCTATCATGGCCGGTGGCGTCGGTGCAGTTTTCGCTGCTGTTGACAAGCAAGGACTGCTGGAGTTTTTTGAGTAAGTACGCATCGGTTGTGGGCAGTGAAGTTGCTATCTTTTATCTCTCTGAAGTTGACCGCAGACCCTGCTCCCTACTTTGACAAGTTTTCTTAACCTCCCTTAAACCCATAAATTATGTTTTTGTATCTGATTATGCGTCTTCAGCTCGACCCACGTTAAGCACCGTAGGTCTGAACTTCATCCTCTTATCAAAAGCACATCGTCTCAAAGGTGAGCTTGAAGGCCGGCTCTCATCTTAATTTCCATTTACGTTGTAACTTTCTGCACAAATGCAGAGCAGCGTAGGCAAGTAAAACCTACTCCATACAGTATTTTGTGTCAAGCTTCAATGAATTCTGTTTACAGCTGTTAGCCAAAAGGCCTAGCTGGCAAAATGGGCTTTGGATATTCTGTGTACGTTGGCAAGGTAAAACAGACTAAAATTGGTGCACATTTTCTCGAACGGGATGTGCGTGCTTATTGGATCAGTGCAACACACTCACATATGATACTTTTGCGTACCTGTTTTGTTTTCCAAACTTTTGTTTTAAAGCTTTCTAAGCCACAACGATAGCGTTCGATGCCGCAACATAACCGCGATCAAAGCAGTTTGAATTTACGACTTTTGCTCACGTTGCGAAAATGGTGAGAAAGCTTCGCGTTATCACCACTTTTCTCTGAATAAAGGGGCTTTGATTCTTTATCTTGTACTTTAACAGGACCCAGTAGAAAGGACGTACCGCAACACAAGGCACAAGAAACACAAGAAGGCGGTTACCACGAGTATACTTCTAACAAGAAAACAAGAACTGTTTGCAGCGCATTCTAGTTCTAGTCTAACTCACTGATGTCAGTTTACACCTCGCAAGTTATGGCTCTGGAGAAGTTAGGCGTCCTAAATATAAATGGTCATAATTTTCGCTTGAGATGTAATTAGCAGTCTTGATGTCAAGTGGTTTTTACCAATTATTCGTTCATGCTCTGCCGCACTGAGACTTTTCCGACGCGCAAAATTGAAAAGGAAGCAGAAATGAAAGGGTTTACGTGAAAAAGAAGAAACTCGTGACGTCCCGCTATTTCGGACTGCCTTTACAACATACACTGGACTAGCTTTATAAGGAACTTCACGCGACCACGAATATTTCTTCTGTTTATCACAGGCTTCATTTGCTGACAGACAAAGCTGAAGGCTACAGAAAAATGGCTTTACAGAGGCAACTACTTTATTATCAGGAAGAAATGAATTGCATTGCATGGAGACCCTGCATATAATAAAAACGAGTAATGTAGTTAGTCAATGACTCATATTCCACTGATAGCAACTGATATAAAACCGATTACCTTTTCGAACTGAATAATATGATAGCCAGTGACTATCACTGTATCAAACACAGGCATGTCATCAAGAAGCAAAAAGAAAAAAAAACATAGCAAACAGTAAAGATATCTTGCAGGCCTACATTGGCTGCATTTAGAAGTGCAAAATATCTGCACCATTGTTTGCTCCATATGTGGCAGCCGCACCTCCTCAGTAAATGCCCTTTTGCTGCAGAGTTGTGTGTATTGGTAAAGTGAATAATTCCAAAGTGCATTCACTGCCGTCTCTGCTTGCTCTACATTCACGTTGACAAGGTCGGGTACACTTCGGGGTCTGGTTATGTCTCGTATTGACTCTTGTTCAGCAACAAGTTCAGCAAGTCCAGCAACATTTCCTTCCACACTGCTTTTTTGTGTAGGTACCAAAATAAGTGTTCATCGGAGCTTATTTATTAAAATAAAATCAGATGCCTCTTGCTTCACACATTTTGGTCGGGTCTGCTTATACGTTGTCCACGTCAGTGCGCGTCCTGCGGGCTTGGCTTCTCAGTGAGTTCGGCAATCAGCGAATATTGATTTCGTCATTGAGGCACTCCTGTTAGATGTGTACGACACAGCCAAGATAGTTACATTCATGAAATAGCGTGGACCCTTTGAGTTGTCCATAACCAGCGCGTGATTTTTTGTGTTATTGCGATATTTTCGCCCAACACGTCACTCATTTATTACTGAGCTTTCAGCCAGTGCGTTTCTCGCCTTTGAAAGGTGCAGTTTTAGTCGGAAGAAGTTTAAAAAGCAGTTTCGTCCGCGATGTTCACATGACCTGGGCTGAGAGCACACAAAATTCCCGGTACCCATTGTGCTTGCTAGTTCTTGGACGCATTCGTATCAACAGCCGTGTTTTCCCCACACATGGCACACATGGCCCTTTGATTCTTTAAATCTCAGCCATATATCGTAGATGGGCAGTCCTCCTTGTTGGTACGGAGGATTTATCTGCCTTCATTCGAATGATGGGTCCGCTGATAGAAACGTGCTCACTAGGGACCCTTCTCAGCCTCACAACCAAGAACTCTTCTAGGTGCCAATGGGTCACCAACCTAAATCTCTCCAATTCTGCACAAAAACGTATTGAGGGGCCCTACAGCTTGTTTTTTTTTGGGGGGGGTGGGGGGAGGGATCTGTGTGATATTGCTATTTGAAGCGCCATACTTTGCCGGAAATTCCTTTCCATTATACCCCTACTCGCGAATTCATTTAGTACGTCAACCTTTGTCTCAAGCGTGATCGCACTGTGCTGGCACTTCCATACCCAACCGAAAGTTACAAACCGGATACAACAGAGTCAACTGGGACTACAAATGTAGCATTACAAATCAAGGCTCAGCCTTGGCCAGGGAGAAGAGGGTAAGCATCTTTATTGTTTGCAAAATTTGCATGGCGTCTTCAGGAGGTTAAGCCCGCCGTTCAGGAACCCATATGCCTTGCCAGCCGCTACAGCCCACCCCACCTGCAGCCGAAGCTGGTCGTACAGTCATGAGCTGGACAGGGCGCGCCTCCAAAGCTCGGGATAGGTAAATGGATTTGGTTGAGGCAGAGGGTTGGAGAGGCATCCACCAATCATGCGGAAAAGAGTGCAGTCTGCTTCATAGAAGGGGCAGCTAAGGGAGGGGAATTTCAGCAGAGTAGTGGCAGACTCTTTTAGGGTGGGGAAAGGTGCTCGTTTGCAAGGCACGGTAGTGTTTGCCTGCTCGATAGATAGGTGTCAGTGGGGTGGAGGACGGGTGCGTCGGGCCAGACGTAGATGTGGGGTAATTTCTGTGTGTCTCAGGAGCTGGGTGGCCAGGTCCTCTGAAGGAAAAGTCACCAGGAAATTGCCGAAAGTAGCCAGAAAAGTCGCCACAGTAAAGTGACTTTTCAAAAAAAAAGCACATAAAAGTCTCCTTATTCAGCAAGACGATGCTTTCAGATCCCCTTCGGAGAAACAATTCACAAATTCCAAGAAGGATAATACTGTATTACAAATTTTATTCGTTTGCTGTGGTGCGGGAAACAAACAGCGGTTGATGTCCACAAAAAAGCTAAAATATGCGAGTTTCGGTAAAGCATTCAAAGATTATGAATGTCTTAGAACGGTCCTTCGCTGCACATTATGTTTTACCACGTTTCCTGCCTCTTTGCATTCCCGTGCCTATTATGCCTCGTCATACAAATTACGCAATCTCAAGCTCCCGTAAACTACTGAAGCGTCACACTTAAAACCGATGGCTTTGCTTCAAGGCTTTCCTCTATTTATACGACACGTGCACGTGCCGGATACTATAAAGACCAAGGCCAATTTCAATTTCTGCCGGTAAGTAGTCCTGTACAGTGGTGTGTTAAAAGCAGGGTGTCAAACCGGAATTTTTTCCGGTTTGGTTCGGGTTCGGGCTCAAGCCTTTCAGGTTAGGTTCTGGGTTCGGTTGCGCAGCACCATTCTGTACCCGTTCGAACCAGTTCAAAAGGGTTCAAATGGGTTTGGAGAAAAAAGCAGTTTTTTTTCTTGTACGGTTTTAGTGATGGGTTTTCCTTTCTTCGTTCAATTGATAATGTAGGTTTCGTTTGTAAATGTTGACTTGGCCAACTTCACTGTGCGATCCACCGCAAAATATTTTACGAAGGAGGCCAACGATTTCGACGCAAACTTATGTGAAATAAAAGGTTAGCAGGGACACTTAACACGATTACGTGTCTGAGTGTGAAAGCATTACTCTTTATGGCCGAGAGCTTATATTTATAATTTATTTTATTTCATTAATACATTTAAGTTTATTTTATTGTCGGCTCATAAACCCGCATTCTCATAGACCGCAGTTGCTTTCTTGAGGTAAACAGCACTGACTCTACGTAGCCGTCGCGGTTCCGCCTTGTGCTCCTCTCCCATCGGTGTCCAGTGACGGACCTCACCTCGTCTCCAAATAATGCATCCTTGGGTAGCGTCTTTGCGGGCAGGCAACTTTTGCGGACAGCACAGAGCCTGCCCGTCCACCATCTTTTTGGTGCGATCAAACGTTGCACACTCACGCGCCCGCCCGCCCGCCCGCCCGCCCACCTGCGCGCGCGCGGGCGCACGCGTACACACACACACGCATGCAAGCATGCATGCACGCACGCACACTCGCACCCCCCCGGACACGCACACACACACACACCGCACGCACACGCGCACACGCACCCCCCCTACGCGCGCACACACACGCATGCACACACGCATACGCACACACGCATACGCACACGCGCACACGCACACACACGCACGCACACGCGCACTCCCACACACGCACACGCACGCACACGCGCATCCCCCACACACGCATGCACGCATACGCACACTCACACACGCACACGTGCACCACCCACACACACGCACACGCACACACACACGCGCGCACGCACACACAAGCACGCACACGCGCACCCCCACACACCCGCAGACACACGCACACACACACACGCACACGCGCACCCCCCACACACGCACACACACACACACGCACGCGCCTATTTTTCTCAATAAGGCAGGCAATGCTGTCGCACTGAAAAGAAAATTGTTTGGTCTGCTATGCTGTATATGTACCTGTAGTTTAAGCGGCATTGTATCTTTAACGTGGGAGCATTATCAGTGCTAGATGGTGAAAACTGCTGATTATTGTGTTTAACGAGCCGAAACCACACAGGTTATTACCCTCTACGCTCCGAAAAACATTGTGTCAAACTCCACCTAGTAAAGATAGCAGCTTAGTGAGTTCACACACCGGCGATACCAACTTGATAGTAATACTTCAGCGACAGGTGACAGTGATTGGGGTATAGTAAATATAGCTTGGAGGCTCACTAAAAGAGTTCAACTTAAACTGAGGACGACTGAGCGCGCAATTGAACGGAAGATGATAGGTGTAACAAGAAGAAGAAGAAAGAGAAGAGAAGAAGAGAGCGGAGTGAGTCAGGGAACAAATGCGTGTTAAGGACATCTTAATAGAAATTAGAAGAAATGGACATGGGCAGGGCATGTAATTCGAAGGCAAGATAACCGCATACCTGCCAGGCTTCCCGAATTTTCCGGGAGACTCCCGAATTTTCATGCTTTTGTACGATTGTACGACCGAAACAAAAATCTCCCGAAAACGCACCCGTCTGCGGCCTAATCCTTTTCCCAGTATGGCCACAATGCGCCGGAGGTATACCTGACAATCCAACCAGACACCAGTTGGCATCGCTATCAGTGAAGTGCTTAAAAAGCGTAGTCCGCCATGCGCACACGGTGACCCTGTTGTCCCATTGTTAGTTTACTGTTTATAGAAACGCAGCGCCGCCGCAACTTTCATTTACGCACGAGCACGGCCATTCTGAAGGTTTAGCAAGTCTCCAGTGGTGTAGCTTGTTGTTAGTTTAGACGAAACAACCAAACAGTTCAGTTCCTGCTGTTTTGTATTGCGCTTGCAGTACTATTTCCAGGACTTTCTGAAAATGGCGGCGTTAGCAACGTCGAATATTTAAGTGGTGTACCTTGTTGGTAGTTTGGGCGAAGAAATAGTTCATTTCCTGATATCTTGTAAGTGAATAAAAAAATGTGTGTAGTTACCCATTCTCTTGTTGCTACTAGCCCCCCCCCCCCCCGCCTTCCCCCTCCCGGTAAGATCTCCCTAATGCCATCCCGGCAAATCTGGCAGGTATGTAACCGGTAGTCATTAAGGGTAACAGAGGGGATCCCTAGAGAAGGCAAGCGTGGCAGGGGGCGGCAGAAAGTTAGATGGGCAGATGATACCAAGAAATTTGCAGGGAAAATGTGGTCGCAGTTAGCACAGGACCGGGGTAATTCGAGAATTTTGGGAGAGGCCTTTGCCCTGCAGTGGGCGTAAGATAGGCTGGTGTTACGAATCGGCCAACGCCGCCGTATTTTCCCGCATCAGCCACCACGTGGGAATCGACCCCGTGCGCCCGCGTGTCGGTGAATCGTACTTTCGTGTCTCGCCATGCTGGGTCAGTCACCTCGCTTTGCAACGCGCCTCCGGCGGCTGCCAGCGGCACGCCCAGGCATTCTTCACGACGTTCGCCACACCCTTCAGGCACCTGCGCGTCGGTGAGTCCCGCCTTGACATCCCCGGCTCAGACGTTTCGCTATCGGCGCGATCAACATTCGATAGCGCGACCCCAGCACCTTTCAAGGACACTCTCTCCCTCCTTCTCGGACGCCACGTGGGACGAAGCCATGGATGACTCACAAACTATGGAAAGAGCGTGTGGGTGTCTGTGATGTTCGTGGCGTGTTACTCTTGGGGGCGTTTTTTGGGTATAAATAGAAGCAGCACAAACGCTGAAATTCATTCCTGTCTGAGCAGCGAATCCATGCGGTCGCTCTGCTCGAGTCCTGTATTGTAACCTCGCCCGTCAGGGCATTGTATGTTTTTTTTGGCTTCGGCTCACCTCTCGCTATGAAGTAAACAGTTACGTTATCCTACTGCTCTGGACTTCTCTTCACGGCTGCAACAGCGGCTGGCCGCTCGCACCATACACGCTACCCATCGTATGTTGGAGATCACGGAAACCGGATCGGGTGCCCCCGCTCGGTCGCAACACTGGTGATGATAATGATGATGATGAAATATGACTTAGTAAGATCACAAGCAGCTGTAGTGGTCGCCGGTACCTCAAGGCTGCAGAACGTTAGCACAAAGGGAGAGAAGGCATTGAAGAAAGCTATCGGATTTCCTTCGCATCAAACCAGTTGATCGCTTTTTTTTTCCTTCAGTTAAGTTGCTTCCTTGTCTTACCTAATATAAATACTTGTTTTGTAAATTCTTGGATGAATAGAAAGTATGCATTAGGCAACTTCACTGCAAGATGTCAATCTTACGCTAGAAACAACTTCATAGCGCAATACCTGCTAAAGAAGGAGATTTTATAGCAGTTAAGTTGTCATCCTCGGAAAAATTCCGGCTTTTCTGGTGCAACCAAGTTTTCTGACTGGTTGAAAAGAATGCCGCTAAATTTGCAAATACCGAGGATCTTAATAATATCTGGGTTGATCCAACTGACTCGATGTTTTTTTCATTCACTGTAACCCTTTCCCGGAACCGGTTCGTAATGGTTCCTTCTATTCGTCCCGGGTCGGTTCAGTTCCAAAATTGCGAGAAAAAAAAAACAGATTTGGTTCGATTCCGGTTGAGGGTAAAAATTTGGGTTCGGTTCCTTTTTTCGGTTTGGTGCTGGTTCCGTCTGGACACCCTGGTTAAAAGTGACTGATTCGTTGGGAGCAATTGTAGACTGCGCCATCGTCTGCTTAAAAGTTTGTTCTGTTCAATTTGTTCAGTTTGTCTCGGTGGCTGAAATGCACTGAAAGGTCACAAAAGACCCCTTTTCTTAATAGGGAGCGTCAGCAGTGCCCGGAAATATATGAAATCAGCAATGCTCAAAAAAGTCCAAAAGTACCCAGGTCGCCACACTGAAATTTCTGTCGCCACGAGTCTCGAAAATAAGCCAGTTTGGCGAAAAATCGGCAGGCCTGCAACCGTGGTCAGGATGGGAGTAAATCTTTCCGAGGTGGCGTTTTCTTCGCTCCTCGTACGGCGTGTCATTTCTCGCGCGAGGGCGTGCGCCGTCTCGTTTCCTTTCACTCCCAGATGGTCTGCAGTCCATATGATCCGGATTTGTCGCTGCGGGAGTTGCGGAGTATCACTGCCCGGGCCGCAGTGTGAACCATTCCGGCCTGGGAGTACCGACAGGCCGTTTGGCTGTCCTCCACTACAGTAGTAGCCTGGGCAAAGGAGATGGCAAGGGTAACTGCAGCCTCTTCAGCTTCAGCTGGTGAGAGTGTTTTGACAGAGGCAGTGATAGCCTGTCCTCCTTACTTACTGCCAAGGCGAACGCTATATAGGAGGGGTATTGCTTGCCGCGTCTGTGAAGACAGCATCAGCATCTTGACTGTACTGCCGTGAGATGGCCTCCGCGCGAACCTTACGCCGTCCACTGTGGTGTTCAGGGTGCATGTCACGCACCAAGGGTCCTACTTTAATGTGTTCTTGAGTAGGTTGGGGGAGAGGCTCTAGAAGTGGGCCCGTGTAGCAAGGTGTCATCATCATCACCAGCCTATCTACGCCCACTGCAGGGCAAAGGCCTCTCCCATTAATCTCCAACTACCCCGGTCCTGTGCTAACTGCGACCAATTTTTCCCTGCAAACTTCTTGATCTCATCTGCCCATCTAACTTTCTGCCGCACCCTGGTACGCTTTCCTTCTCTAGGGATCCACTCTGTTACCCTTGATGAGCAACGGTTATGCGTTTGTTCCCTGACCCACTCCGCTCTCTTGTCCCGTAATGTTACACCCATCATCTTCCGTTCCATTGCTCGTTAAGTGGTCCTCAATTTAAGTTGAACAGCGCTCTTAGTGAGCCTCCAAATTTCTGCCCCGTAGGTGAGTACAGGTAACATGCAGCTGTCATAGACTTCCTTCTTCAGGGACAATGGTAGGCGGCCATAGATTATCTGAGAGTTCCTTCCGAATCTGACAAACCGGATGCCCATATACAAAACCCGTAACACAGAACCTTGCGTAATACCTTTTTCGAGAACTTCCTATGGGGAACAAATGCTTCGCTGTTCTCTCCCTACGCTCATAAATTACCCGCACAAACAGACGATAATAATAGAAAATACTAGTAGAGCAAAACTGCGCACATTTTTTGTACATGCCGAATGATATCTCGAGAGAAATTTTGAATTTATTCATATGTTGGGGAAATGTTTTCTCCTCATTTGTATGGCGGTGTTGTCGTGAATAATTTATCATTCTGCTCGGTGAAATGGATTCCGCTGTTGTGCCTACTCTCTTGCTCTGTGCACTTGATTCTGCTGTATGTTTTTTTGCTGATTTTTTATGTACGTAACATGATTTAACATGTATAACATGTTAAACATGCCTTCTTGTAAAGGGGGGACCGCACCCTTGTCAAGTGAACTAGTCTCCACTTATTGTTGGTCGGGCCTCCTTCCAAATGTTCTTTGGAAAAATAAAGATGATTTGATTTGATTTGATTTGATTTGAATGCACTCCACCCCATTCTGATCCTTCTAATTACCTCTGCCTCATGGTTGGGATCCGGGGTCACAACTTGGCCTAAGCATTAAGCCCGGTGTATTTATTCCCAATTCTGAGAGGACACGGCGGCCCGCCTTGGTGAGGTATTGGTATTGTTGTAAGAGACGTTGGTATTGTAAAACATGTCCTTCAACTAGTTCCGGCGGCGTATTATGGATACCGAGATGAAGGAGTAGCAATGGGATGTGTTTGCGGGAAAGCACAGTGCACGCTTGTGTGAACTTCAGATTATTGTATTGGGGCTTTCTTCTTCGTGCTTGATTAGTAGAGCATATGGGCGTGCGTGCGTGAAGTGGGAAATAATGAAGGCGTGCACGAGACGTAGCTCCGCATTCTCCCCAAACCCGCGCCTCTTCGTGATGATTCGGCGCAGCATATGGGGCACCTGGTTCCTATAGTGTGCTTTAGCCGAGTTATGAGGGTTGAGTTCCGTTTATCTCGCTGGAAGACCATCCCAAGTATCTTGATTTTAGGAGTGCGGTGAGTAGTGTGGCCATCGAGGTATATTTTGAACAGTGAGGGTGGGTATTGCTTGGGTCTCCTTGGTTAGACCACAAGGAGTTCAGACTTTTGGGGGGCACACGACAGTCCGCAGTACTTGGCATACTCACTGACCACATCGGCCGCTTCTTGAAGGCGAGCTTCCATGGGCTTGTACCCCCATGGGCTTGTGCCCGTCCAGACTGTCGCATCGTCGGCATAAAGCCCGTGCTTGATGTTTGGAAGAGCTGCAAGGCGTTGTGGCAGTTTGATTAGGGCGATATTGAATATCATTGGGGAGAGTACTGCTCCTTGTGGAGTACCTCTGCTCACCAATTTGATGAAGCAAAGTCCCACCTTGACCAGGAATAAAGAAACTTGTACAACCATTGTGTACCGCCATGGTACACATGCGCCTGAAATTGAATGTACATAAGTACTGATGCATATGGCGGTACGGATGAATTTTTTGTTTCCTTTCGCTTGTGTTAATGCACATAGTTTTGTTAATACAGAGCTTCCAAAATGATAGTACCGCACAACGAGCGTTTTTAAAATTGTATGAATGCAAAGACAACCAACCATGTGAATGATGTTCCACTTATGCCACAGTTATGTTTGAGCGATTTCTGTTGGGCGATATTCACTTGTAAATGAAATCATTAAATAAGGTGCACTGCTTTGGGTGCTGCTCATTTTATTTCAACAAATGATAACTGAGGAGTATTTGTGTTTAGGGCTAAACTCGCTTGATTAAACATGAATTTCTGGAAACATTTATGCCATTGTTATTTCAGTTGTATCTGGCTTTAGCAAATGTTGCGACGGCATTAGCATCTTCATTCTGAATACCTTCGTGACATTTAAATGCTAACGCTGTTTTCTTTCATTGCATTCGTCGGCCAGTGTGAGCTTCAACTTCCAGAAGACGTTCACCTTCTGGAGCATCACCATCGGGTGCGCGGTCATGTGGACCGCCATATTCGGCGCCAACCAGACCATGATACAGAGGTTCTGCGCCCTCCGATCTATACGCAAAGCTCGCACGTGAGAAACCTCCTCTTGGACTTCGTTTCCACTCAAGGGGGCGAATCAGCCGTGGTATCCATTGCGAAAGCGGGTACAATATTCGGTAGTCGATTTGTTGCGACACATTAGGCTGGTCGTGGTCCGTATGAAAAATAATGAATATGGTAACTTTTTGCTGAAATTACCTCTTGAATTACGTCTACAGAGCTAAAATTTACAGCCCCGTAATTTCAACAATGGCATCTCACCTCCGGTAAACCCCCAGTTGCGGGTTAGCCATGCTTCCTTGATGTTTCTCATTACCCCGTGTACAACTTTTCACGCATTGTTCAAACGGAGCTGTGACAGAGTGCACAAACATTGTGGCGTTCTTTTGTGGCACGAAAACGATAGTCAACGTAAAATTGTTGCCCATATTTAATACGAAAGCTTTATTAACTCCGCTGACAGAAAATTGGACGTCATCGTCGGCGTTGTAGCCCAGTGACACTTCACAAGCTGCTAAATGGCACGAAACGTATAAGACTGATAGACTTTAAAAGAGAATTGGATAAATTTGGGCCTGCATACGATTCGAACCCAGGGCGTCCAAAACACAAGACAAGTGCACGTAGGACAAAAACACACTGACAAAAATTCCAAAGAAAGTGAAGGGGAGCGTAGCTTCCCCGGTATCCTAATTGGTATGGCATCGCACTGGTGTTTCGAAGTTCGTGGGTTCGGGTCACACCCGGCAGACGTCTTTTTCTCCACTTCCTTTGTTCCTTTCTTTATTTTCAACCTTTAAAATATATCTGTCAACAAGAAAAAGGACGCACTACGCCTTAGTGATATATTTATAAATAAACATACACAATACACGTAATGGAACAAGGGTAGTGCGTGATTGTTCGTGTCCATTCATTCTGTTGCACAGTTTAGCAAGCGTGAGACAGTTTGAAACGATTATAAGCTTGTCGACGGCCGCAGGCATGTTAACGGGCCCGCGACTAAGAGAATAAGTTCCTATCAAGCATATTAGTAAGCATTCTCCTAGAAAATACCGCTACAGAAAATTGGATTAGAGTATACGAAATGCCCGTAAAATGCAATAAATAAAGTGTACGGAAATTATGTAATTTGTTAAATTCAGGAAGGCCTAGTTCTAAGCATTTAAAATTATTTAGCAATCGCGGTATGCTTCTTAGTGCTCCCAATCGGCACGGTACAATGCTCAACGGCCCTCGTATCATGTCCGGTCTAATTAATAAAAAATCTTAAATGACGTTAAACAATGTGAATTTCTTTTTAGTACTGCGTGCATATTCGCAGGAAAGTCCAGAGGGATTCATATTTATATTTATGTTTCTCAAAAACCCGCCTAGACAATCCCCACACAAAAGTTTGACCATAAGAGTAGGGGTTCGAAAATTCATTCAAACACACCTGTTCCCTTCCTGGCCCTCAGAACGAGACAACCAGCCAGCTCGGGCCTTGTGCAATGGTTCTGATCTTTTCCGGACGCAGTAGCCTGAGAATCAGGAGAACCTAGACGCACAATTATTATTATGGAAATTGCTGCGTTGCACAATTTATTTGTCGCAAATACTCTTACTCATTGCTACTCAATTTACCATGTGACGCAATTGAGATTGCAGAGTGACAAAACGTCACGACGAAGCGATTACCGGCGGGGGCAGCTGCATAAAGAAAGGCGGTTGAATATCTTTTTTCCAATCTCTCTTTTCTCTAGGCCGTGCAGGGAACATTATCTATGGGTTACCCCTGTCGTACTTGCACGCGAAGTGTTGCTCGCAATTAAAAATTCTCGTTTGCAGGTCACTGTACATCAATATGCTGGGCATTGGAGTAACGCTGACGACTGCGGCCTACTGCGGTCTGGCGCTCTTCGCACTCTACCATCAGTGCGACCCCGTCAAGGCGTCTGTGATCAAAAAGTACGACGAGGTGAGTGCAGTAGAATACGGTAGTAAACCTGGACTATTTAACTAATCAAACAAGCGCAATGTGATTGCCCACGAGGTATGCGTGCTACTAAATTAAGCAGGAGGGAGTGTGCAAAGAGAAAAAGGCCGTTGCATACCGCGAGGCAGGATTTTCCGGATGGAAAATTACCGCACGAGACATTGTTTACACGGATTGTATTTAAAATGTAAGGAAGTGCAAGTATTGTAAAGTAATTTAGTCCCCGCACGGGGACTAAATATTTAGTTCCCGCACGGGGCAGCTTGAGCAATCTTGGTGACGGTGAGTGGCGACACCGCGTACCGCGATCCCCCCATACTTAAGTTGTTACCTACCGTGGCTAGAAGTTGAAAGGTGAAGGGTTAGAAGCCGTGACGGTGGCCGTCGGAGCCTTGGTCAAGCTCCGGCCGATGGGCTCCCTGCCTGTCTACCAGGCAGGGAAATCCGGGACTTCTTTGGCTACCAGGGTAAGGTCAAAGAAGAAAGTACCCCCGTCTCCCTGCTTTTATACTATGCTATATGGCATTTTCAACCCCCCCCCCCCCCCCAGACGTGATCGGCCCCCGAAAAGGGGCCGCACCGAAGTTTCTTTTCCACCACTTCCTGACTTGAGGCCTCCGAAACCGAACAACTATCCTCGCTTCATCGTGATGGAATATGTAGACCAATCACAACCTCTTGCTTCGCAGTCGGTATTTCTTATTTCAAAGTTTCTTGACGGTATGGTTGGAGGGTTGTATAAGGCCAAAAAACATCGAACCGGTGAAATTCCTGTCGAGGTCAGTAGCCAGGACCAGGCCAATAAACTTCTTGCACAAACCAGCATCGCCGATCTGCCAATCCGAGTCACGCCCCACCGCAGCCTAAACAGCTCCCAGGGCGTGATTTCCGAGTATGACCTACTAAATGAATCTGAAGCTGACCTGCTGGAGGGCCTTCGTAGTCAGGGCGTAACAGTGGTCAGGCGCATAACCATCCGCAGAGACGATAAACAAATACCGACAAAGCACCTCATCCCAACCTTTGACAAGTCCACCCTTCCAGAATTCATCAACTCTGGTTACATCCGATGTTCAGTCCGGCCGTACATCCCGAACCCGCAGCGCTGTTTCAAGTGCCAACGGTTCGGGCACGGCACAAACTCCTGTCGCGGCCGACTTACCTGCGCAAAATGCGCCCAGCACGACCACCCGTCCGACAACTGTAACGTTCAACAATTTCTTTTCGTAAACTGTCAGGGCCCACACGCGGCGTACTCCAGAAAATGTGAAAAGTTTCAATTAGAAAAGAAAATAATCAACATCAAGGTCACTGAAAACATCACCTTCCCAGAGGCGCGAAAGAGGTTTGCCTGTTTCCCCCTGGGGAGTTACGCCGACGCAGCTCGACGGGGGGCGGAGCGGCGTCTGGTTTCGGCGGGGACCCAGTACCGCGAGTCGGACTTGGTCCTGCCCCTGCCCCCCCCCCCCCCCCCCTGGGTTGCCTCTGGCAGCCCAACCCGCCTCCGCACCACTCGCTGAGCCAGCAGCGGTTGTGGTGGCAACCTCTTCCGTCGGGACCGGTGCCGCTCCCGTCCCTGCCTCCGCATCC
Source organism: Haemaphysalis longicornis (assembly GCF_048455015.1). Taxonomy (NCBI): domain Eukaryota; kingdom Metazoa; phylum Arthropoda; class Arachnida; order Ixodida; family Ixodidae; genus Haemaphysalis; species Haemaphysalis longicornis. Next base: position 186,039,243 of record NW_027526361.1, on the reverse strand, counting down.
TCCAGTGCGTTGGAGGGTGCCATGGACACCACGGGCTCCGCACCGGCTCCCACCGCCACCGCACCGCCAGTGCCACTTCTGGTGCCTCCGATACCTGCGGCGGTGGCGGGTCAAACGAAGGGCCCCCGAAGGGGGGCCAAGTCCGGGGGGCCTGGTTCGAAGGGCACACCCAAGACATCGGACGACGAGACGGACGTCGTGCCATTCTTTCCTGCAACGCAGCGCAAGGATCGGCCTCCGACGTCCAAGCCTACAGACAGGCCGCCCAAAAAGCCAAATCCCAGAGTCACAGCCCCGAAAGACGACACATAAACATACACACTCCAGTAGCTCTTACACTAAATAATGGGAAGAAAAAATATTGTTCAATGGCCTTCTGAGGCAGAGGCCTTCTGAATAATCTTGACGACGTGTATGAGATTCCGCATACCAATCAGCCAAGTGTAATGTGTGTTCAGGAAACACATTTGAATTCTAAACACACAAATTTCTTGAATAGTTACCTGGTATACAGGAAAGACAGGGATGGCTGCACACACTCTTCTGGCGGTGTGGCCATAATCGTCCCGAAATCCTTAGCATGCCACCCTGTCACTTTAAACACTATCCTTGAGGCTGTAGCAATACGCTTAATAATATTTAATAGGTTGATAACGGTATGCTCCCTATACATTCCCCCTGATATTACACTGTTGAGCTCTGACTTCGAGGCGCTGGTGGACCAGCTGCCCGAACCATACATTCTAACAGGCGACCTTAATGCTCACAATTCTCTTTGGGGCTCTTCTCGTACGGATGCCCGGGGTCGCCTGATAGAGAAGTTTCTTACATCCTCTGGAGCATGCCTTTTCAACAATAAACAGCCTACATACCATAACATAGGACACAACACATACTCAAATCTTGACTTGGCTATTGGTTCGGCAATTCTCTTTCCATGTCTTGAGTGGGGTGTGGGCACCGACCCATATGGCAGTGACCATTTCCCCACTTCACTGACATATATAGGTAAAGGCCCAAGCAGTTCATCTTCTCATAATAGGTTTAATGAGGCACTAGCTAACTGGAACATATTTACAGAGACATCGAAACTACACCACACATCCATAGGACACCTACACGATGAAGAAGCTACCCAATTCCTCATGGCGCACATCCTCGACGCCGCCGAAAAGTCCATTCCCCACGCCTCTGGTGCCCCGCGCAACCACCGGAGGCCGTGGTGGAATGAGGACTATAGGCGGGCGCGAGAGGCCCAGAACAAGGCGTGGCGTATCCTTCGTCGGTACCCCACGTCGGGAAACCTCCTCTTGTTCAAACGGGCCAAGGCGTTAGGAAAACGTGTGCGCCGTGAGGCAAAAAGAGAGAGTTGGCACACCGTCTTGACATCCATAAACTCTTACACAGACACACGCAAAGTCTGGACACGAATACGAAAACTAAAAGGACAACAGACACACAGCCTGGCCCTGGTCAGTACAACAGGGGACACACTAGAAGATCAGGCTAACACACTTGCACAACACTTCCAACACGTTTCCAGCTCTGCACACTACACAAACACTTTCCTGATACATAAAATCGCTTGTGAAAAAAAGTCCCTACATGACAATAACAGGTCAAAATCTGGTTACAATTCTGAATTTACACTCTATGAGTTGAGGGTTGCGCTGAGCACATGTAAACCTTCAGCTCCAGGGGCAGATAAAATTACATACACCATGAAACAACACCTACACCCAGACACTCTTGAAACACTCCTACACCTATACAATAAAATATGGCTTTCTGGGTAGATTCCGCACTCTCGGAGGGAGGCCATAGTAGTGGCGTTCCTGAAGGAAGGGAAGGACCCTTCCTCTCCCGCCAGTTATCGTCCCATCGCTCTAACAAGCTGCCTGTGCAAGCTGCTCGAGAAGATGATAAATCGCAGGCTCGTGTACTTCCTTGAGTACAGCGGTCTTCTCGAGAGCTGCCAGGCAGGCTTTAGGGTGGGGCGATCTACCAACGATCAACTTGTTGCGTTGGAATCCTTCATAAAAGATGCATTTGCTCATAAGCAGTTCTGCCTTACGGTATTCTTTGATCTTGAAAAGGCTTACGACACAGCCTGGCGATATGGCATCCTTAGCGACCTGAAGTCCTTTGGTGTGTCAGGTAACATGTTAAATACCATTTCTAGCTACATGTCTACGAGGACATTTCGTGTTAAGGTTGGGTCATCCCTGTCGGGGATACATGTGCAGGAAAATGGTGTGCCGCAAGGAGGAGTTCTTAGCTGCACATTGTTTATAGTTAAGATGAACTCCCTCCGAAAGGCATTGCCACCAACCATTTCCTGTTCCATCTATGTAGACGATGTTCAAATATCTTTTAAATCCTGTAACCTGTCAATTTGCGAACGTCAAGTACAGCTCGGTGTTAAGAAGCTTGCTGGATGGGCGGACCTTAACGGTTTTAAACTGAACCCGGGCAAAAGTACTTGTGTTCTGTTCTCCCGCAAGCGCGAGCTTAATGCGGACCCTGAGATTGCTCTTGGCCGTGCGTCTATTCCTGTTAAAAGAGAGCACAAGTTTTTAGGTGTCATATTTGATAACAAGCTCACGTTCATACCTCACATCAAAGCACTTAAACATAAATGCCTCAAAACACTAAACATTCTCAAGGTCCTCTCCCACCAATCCTATGGTGCAGACAAAGAACTACTTATCCGGGTTTTTACCGCCTTAGTCGGGTCTCAGTTAGACTACGGAATTGTCGTGTATGGGTCGACATCAAAAACCGCACTAAAAATGCTTGACCCAGTACTCCACTTGGGCCTCCGCCTTTCGTCGGGTGCGTTCCGCACTAGCCCGGCAAAGAGTCTATACGTTGAATGTAACAAATGGTGCCTTGAGGACCAACGAACGTACATGGATTTGCTCTACGCTTTCAAAATTTCATCGATAAATAACCATCCTTTTAAACCTGTTTTTAATGATGCATCCACAGCACCAGTGTTTGTAAATCGCCCATCCGTTCCTTTGCCATTCTCACTTAGAGTGAGACAGGAAGCTTCGGATTTCAACATCTCCTTTTCAGACATTTACACATCTTCTTTTACTGACGTTTTACCACCCTGGCAGCTTCAACCTGTGTGTTGTGACTTGTCTTTCATGAATATTGATAAAACCAGGGTACCACAAACTGCAATTTTGCAGCACTTCTTCTCCCTGCAGTACAAGTATCAATGTGCAGAGTTTTATAGTGACGCATCAAAAACTGCAACCATAGTGTCTTGCGCTGCTCATGGACCAAACTTTGATGCATGCAGAACCAGGAGCACATACACCACAATTTACTCAGCTGAAGCATATGGCATCTTACTCATTGCACAACACATTCTTGAACACAAAATCTCGAAGTCCATCATATATACAGATTCCTTGAGCGTTGTGCGCGCATTGGCATCATACAAGCCATGCAAAAACAGAATTGTCCATATGGTTTTCAACACTATCATGTTTATATATGCCCAAAAACTTGTTCTGGTGTTGTGTTGGGTTCCAGGCCATGCTGGGATTGCTGGCAATGAGGTTGCGGATCAGAAGGCCGCAGCTGCTGCACTCAGGGACACAGTAGATATACCAATACTACCACAGAGTGACCTTAAGCCACAAATTCGACAATACCTTCGTAGGAAATGGCAAGCACAGTGGAATGAACAGACAGACAACAAACTACATGTAATAAAGCCACACTTGGGACGATACACAACTGATTCACACAACAGACACACGGAAGTCGCATTGGGTAGGCTGCGGATGGGGCACACGCATGCAACGCACTCGTATCTGCTGACGGGATCTTCTAGACCCCAGTGCAGCAGGTGCGGAGAGGCCCTATCCGTAGTGCACATACTGATCACATGCAAGGCACTTCACACAACACGACACAAACACTTCAGAGAACTCTACAGACAACATATTCCCCTACAGCCATCGTTTTCTCTAGGTGACGATGCCGTTGTTTCCGTGAAACGTGTGTTTGAGTATTTGTCAGACGTCAAGTTTTTAAACCTCATTTCCATCACGCATAATGAAATCTGGCCCTATACACCAGCTATGCTCATTGTCGTTTTATGATTGTACTTTTGTTTTTGCTGACTTTACTTAGTGTTTAAGGTTTCACCCCTCATATATGACTATTGTTTTGGCGCTCTTTGCCCCAGTTGGCCTTGCGCCATAAACATCCAACCATCATCATCAAGTAATATTTAGTAGCCTTAATAAGCCGCTTACATACATTTATGAGCCTTTTCTAGCCACATTTACCTCTTTTTTAGCAATATTGGGCAGTGCTTTAAAGGGACCATGAAGACAAAATACAAGTTTGGTTTATTCAAAAGATTGCCTCGTTAGAATCGTGCTGACACCACTTTTAACGTAAACTTTGCCCGAATAAGCTGTATAATGAGGAAAAAAAGGGAATGGCCATGGAACCCACTAGCTCATTTCCCGCAACAGAACCTATGACGTCATACCAGCCAGCTCTGCGATTGGCGGAGGCCGGAAAAAGCAAACTCCAATTAGGCAGAACTTTCCGAACGAGCTATTTGCGCTTAAATTTAGGGCACATTCTTTTTATATCAGTAAGAATGGCGGGACAAACAGTGGAAGTTACGAAAGCACACGTAAAGGTATCTTTAAATCATCTTTAAATAGCAACACGGGTTTAGGAAATGGTACTCCTGTGACACTCATCTTGCTGGCTTCACTAACGGCAATCACTCGTCCATTGACGCTGGGCTTCAAATCGACTCAATATTTCTAGATTTTTCCAAAGCTTTCGACCGGGTACCCCACCACAGATTGCTAATCAAACTTACACAGCTTAATATCCACCCTCTTGTAATTGCATGGGTTAAAGATTTTCTGTCGTCAAGGGTTCAATTCATATCTGCTAATAACGTTAATTCTTTTTTTGGTCAAGTACACTCTGGTGTTCCACAAGGCAGTGTCCCGACCCCTTTACTTTTTCTAATTTTTATGAATGACTTACCAAATTGCGTTTCTTCGAGGATCAGGCTGTTTGCCGATTACTTTGTTATTTAGCGTAAAATAAGCTGCTTTACTGACCAACTGGCCATCCAAACTGACTTTGACTAAATATCTACTTGGTGTTCCACGTGGTTAATCTCGCTGAATAATTCTAAAACTAAACTTATGTCTTTACAAACCACGCATCTCGCATTTAAACTTCCTGTTCTTTAAATAACACAACTGTTGAGCTATCAGACACTTGCAAGTATCTGGGACTTAACCTGCACTCTGACCTGACATGGAATCATCATATATCATCATTCTTGCATCCGCCAACCGCTCACTGGGTTTTTTAAAGCTCAGATTCAAACATGCTCCATCAAACCTCCGCAAACTTGCATACACAACTGTCATAAGACCTAAAATTGAATACGCATCTGCCATTTGGGACCCTGACAAAGCATACTTAGTTGACCAAATTGAATTCCTTCAAAGTCGCGCTGTTCGTTTCATCTTTTCAGATTATTCACGTCATACCAGCGTCATGGCTCTAAAACTTCGCGCATCTTTACCTATCCTATCACATCGCCGTAAGCTATCACGTTTATCATCGTTTCATAAACTGTACCATCGTTTCATAACTGTACAGCATCCTGATTTCTTTTCTTCGACACCGACCATCTTTCCCCGGCGGGACCATGCCTTAAAAATGACACGTGTGAAATGCCACACTTCTAAATATTCACAATCCTTCATACCTCTCACAATTGTGCATTGAAACGCCCTACCATCTCACATTGTAAATGCAACAGATCTGACCAAATTCCAAGAACTTTTACGCACCCATTTTGTATGTTAACTTTACTAAAAAGTGCTTTTGTAAGTTTGTTTCAGTCCTTTTCAGATTTTTTGTTTGTTTACCTTCTTTCTTGCTTTCTTTTTCTTTTTTGCCTCACACCCCCTTGTATTTACTTGTTTGCTTATTAACGTGCTGTTAGCACTCTTTTTTATTCGTTTGCAATGTATCCCGCCCTCTATGTAATACCCTCCTAGTGAAGCCTTTAGGGGTATTTTTGAATAAATAAATAAATATTGACGTCCACGCAAGCTCATCCTGCCATGCACATCCCCCCTCTAATTAGCCATCTGAATTTCCACATGAGTTAGCTATTCATATATTAGCCCAAGTTAGTTGGCTAATTTGTCTGGTCATCCCCCTATTTTGTTGAAGGCGTCCAGAGGGTTCACGCGTCTTTGAACCGCCAGCCGCCCTAACTCTTCGGGTAGTTTATGCAGAGCGCGAGAGTCAGTCATCGAAAGGAACTGTAGGGACTTTTGTGTTGTTGTAATAATCCTAATTACACTCCGTGCCTTGACCTTTGTCATCGCCGGAGGTCCTTTTGTGCGTTTTCGAGCGTTTTCAAAAGAAATCTCGGTGCAGCAAGGTGTGCATGTCAGCGTCCGCGGGGAAGCGCGAGGCGTTCAAAGGATTCCACAGAACAAACCGTTCCATAGCAACGGCTTTTCTTTTTTATGCGATGAGTATAAACACCAAACAAGTTCAAAGTCGAGTGAACGACCAGTCATGTAAGCTTTTCGCCTTAATATAATCACTTGATTCGGGCTGTCCAAAGATGTGTGTGCTTTGAAATGCAGCTAATGCCCTACTTTGTCATGGACACCCTGGGCCACCTGCCTGGTTTGACAGGGCTGTTCGTCACCGCGGTGTACAGCGGATCGCTCAGGTACGAAATTCAGAAACGGTAAACAAAAACAGATACAAATAAATAAATAAATAAATAAATAAATAAATAAATTTGGAAATACATGAAAAGTAGCAAAAAAGACAGCATCTCGATTCCACCTATAGTTGAATGTCACAGTGTTACGGAGGAAGCTTTCGAAAAAGCGCAATGTTTCAATCGCTATTTTAGTTCTGTATTTCGATCGGCGTTATCGCCAACTGATCAACATAGCATATGTACCCTCGTTGTTCAAAAACCAATGGAAGATGTACTTTTTGACACACGCGGAATCGAACAACTGCTGGAGAACTTAAATGTTTCAAAAGCACCTGGCCCAGACCAATTACCAAATGCACTGCTAAGGCCTTGCGCGTCTTCTGTTGCACCATATTTAAGAATAGTTTTTGAAAAATCTTTCCAAGAGGGTGTCCTTCCACACGAATGGAAAATAGCGAGTGTTACTTCAATTCACAAGACCGGCCCACGTTCTGCTGTATCAAATTACCGCCCCATCTCTCTTATTAGTGTGTGCTGCAAGGTCCTAGAACATATTTTGTATAGCAACATTGTAAAACACATTGAAAATAACCCTTTGTTTAACCCATCGCAGCATGGATTCCGGAAGGGTTTATCTTGCGTCACTAAACTAATACAGTTCACGCATGATATCGCACTAACACTCGATGGTCGTGAATCTGTTGATTGCATTTTCTTAGATTTTAGAAAAGCATTTGATGTAGTACCACATAAACTGTTATTGAAAAACTGTCCTTCTATGGTATCACCCCTAAGACTTTGTCATGACTTTCAGCGTACATTACCGGTAGACAACAATATGTTGTCTATCAATGGTGCAGCCTCTCATACCTCAGCTGTGTCGTCAGGGGTGCCCCAGGGATCGGTCTTGGGGCCTTTGTTGTTTCTGCTTTACATAAATGATATCAGTGATAACATTACATCATCAATAAGGCTCTTCGCTGACGATTGTGTGCTGTACAGGAAAATTTCTTGTGAAAGTGATACCCACGTAATTCAAAATGATCTGAACAAGATTAATACTTGGTGCGAAAAATGGGGCATGTCAATAAACCTGGAAAAAACTGTCTTTATCATGTTTACCCGAAAAGAAAATGTCCACTACCCAACTTATAAAATAACAGATTGCTCATTATTTAAATACTTAGGAGTTTACATCAACACTATGCTGGCACAGACACATCGATTATATTACCCGTAAGGCTTCACGGACATTAGGTTTTCTGCGCCGCAACACAAGAACCTTTCCGCAAACTGCCAGAGAAAGATTGTACAAAACAAACATACGGCCTATACTCGAATATGCTTGCACGGTATGGGACCCGCCAACCCTGCTTGATAAAGCTAAATTGGAAAAACTTCAAAGCCTCGCAACCAGGTATGTGTTAGGAAAGTTGACAAAAGAGACAAGTTTTAGAAAATACCCGCTTGAACTTACTAAATTGGGAATCACTTGAGCATCGCAGAACTGTATTTCGCTTAAAATTATTTTATTAAGTTTATTTTTCACAGAATGGTATGCCGCGCGAATCGTATATTTTCCTGCCTCATCACATATCCGCCCGCATAGACCATATTTATAAAGTTCGTGAGAGATTGTAAATCTAGTGCGTTCCTTCACTCATTTTTTCCTAAAACCATTCGTCAGTGGAACAGATTACCTTCTTCTGTGTTTGTACACCATTCTAGTAACACGTTCCTGTCCACAGTTACGTCACCCGAAGGCCTAAACTAACATTGTCATGTGTTTGCTACAGCGCAGGTTTTGCTGTTTCCTCAAATCACCTGTCCGCTCACTGTTCTGCAATTGCTTCTTTTAATACATGAATTGCATTTTTGCAGCCTCGCCGAACGCACTGTTTTTTCAATTATCGTACCAATGCTGTCTTTTCACGTGGTGTGTCTGAGGGCTATCGAAAATGTTATATGCCCTTTCCATTGCTTTGTCGTTTTTTGAACCTTCGATTCCCGCTTGTGTAAAGTACTTGTGAGTGCCTTTTTATGAATTATTGTAATAATGCAGTATTCTTTCGTGGCATGTCTTCAGCTATTTGAAATGTATATATGCGTTCTCTTATAACTTGCTTTCTTGCTTGCTGATAAGTACTTCTTGTGACTGCCTTTTTGTACACCCCCCCCCCCCCCTGTAATGCCGCAAAGCGCTATGGGTACTAAATAAATAAAAAAATAAATAAATAAACCATCCCACGTTGCTGGTGAACCCACATAATTGTAGTCAGCAATAACCGAGTCGCAATAAGTAACAGTCTACTCAGATCTCGTGAAAAAAATTCACGCATCTCCACGAAGTGAATCAAGACGAGTGGGCGCAGCCCTGGGGATCGTTCTTACCGTAAATCACCCCTGGCATTGCCCACTCGCGCATGTAAACGAGTGACAACGCGTGTGTAGAGTGTTAAGGCCAGAGAAGGCAGACAGCAGGGTTCGGTGGCATGGCTGACCGGAAGGGGGTTCTCAGCTTTATTGACACGATTATGTACGCGATGATGATAATGCGGGAGCATACTCCAGCGGGGTATTCAACATCCTCCCGCTGCCGCAGTTCGCACGTCTGCCGCTGGAGACTTGAGGCACCAAACACACGATGCCAAGGAACCTGCCGTAGTTGACCCTTTTCTCGGGTGCGCCGCGGCTCGATCAAAAGTGTTGCAAGCAATGCATGGGACTGGTGTCGGTAAACCAGCACGCGTGTCTCTGCTGATGCTCTTCGTGGTACCGAGAGGCCGCTAAATTCTTCTTCAGTTCGAAACGGCTCGAAACGGCTTCCTTTTCTCCCGCCCGCGAAATCACCAATAGACAAGCAATGAATCCGCAGTCCTAACGTCTGGTTTTCAGTATGTAATGTAGATCCTTTCTTGCGGTCTCAAGTCTGGGCGCCTGTTCCGCTTCCAGCGGTGCTTTAACCGTCGTCGCAGCTTCAGCAGCGCTGAGTGTTGTAACGATGACACGAACAACAGACGGTTTGTATTGGCGTTCAAAAGGCCAGACTGCACATTTCCTCGAGGTCGGCGCTGATGATGCACGTCTCTGGCAGGAGCAAATGCTGTTTTCCGAAATTTCCTCTGAGTCTTGAACCTGAGTGTACGGTAGGTTATCTTCAGTGGTAAACGTCGGCTGTATCCGCAGTTCACGGTTCTCGATCTCTGCGTTTTACTCTTGTAATCACCTTTTGGCACCGTCTAGGTGTTGGCAACATTCTACTGACTGAAGGTTACACGTCGACGAAGCTTTCTCCTATACTATTCTTGCCTAGAGGTAACCATGTCTGTGTGGACAGCCTTTACGCATGCCACGGCTTCTGGGCCTACGCTATCAAGCCGACCTTCTTGAAACGCAAAAGGAGCTGGCGAGTAGTCGCATGCGTGCGTAGGTACGGCTTCGAGATATTCAGGCGCCATACATGAAGTAAGAGGTACTCAAACTGTCTGGTACCGGCTCAATGCACGTTTTTTCAGAAGCTTGCGCTACGTTCAATTCGATAGCAACCGTTTGAGTTTCTCCAACCTCCACGGCAGATAAGTTCTGGTTGTCCTTTTTGGCAGCCTTTGGAAGGCTTTCGGTGGAGGAGTACAAGTCTCTGGGCGTTTTGAGAAATGCGGCCATTTCGGAAAATGATGTCGATTTCATGTTTAAAGGTTCCTTGGTTTTGAGGCACTGTAACCAATGTTTGAGATAAGCGTTTGCTCTAAAGAAGCAGAGAGTGTATCCATCTTGCTCCTCAGTCTCCTGTTCAATTTCCTCTTCAATCAGATGAAATATATTGTCACGTGGCCAAAGACGACGCAGTTGTCTTCAAGGAAAACAAGTCTATTGAAGCGAACTTGCGCTCCCCTAACAACTCAAAAAGTACACAGGTGGCGAAGCAGCAGTCAACAATTTGACGTGCGTCGGCGAGCGTCGGAGAGTGGAATGGAATGCCGCGGCGTCTGCTCTGCAGGCTTTTTATCTCTAGGCGCGACCGTTTCTCGAACAGTCGATTTACCTCCATAACAAAGAGGATTATTCTAGGCTGTTCACGATAGTTCGGAACGCTCTCCCTATCAGAAGAGCTAACACATGCGGCACAGAAAGAAAGAATGGAACACGCCCTTTCCTTGGTACACAGATAACACAGACCGGCGCAGCCGGGCGGTAAAAGCAAAACATAAATAAACAAACCCAATGCATGGTTCGCGACTATATCAGAATCCAATTCGATAAGATCTTTTCTGATTTAATGCAGGTTTTCCAAGTTAGCCTTCAGCTTCATCACGTCGCAAGATTCTGAAATTAACAGTCGGTCGATACTGGACAAAATTCTCTTAAAGTCGGTACGGATATGGTTCCGCAACGGACGCAGAGCATCCAGCTCACCAGCTTGCATCTCGGTAGTTGTAGCGTTCGTGCTAAGCATGGAGGGCTGGACGGGACGGGGCTTCTCTGCGTCGGTTGGCCATTTGCGGCCGGTTTTCGTCGGTGCACCGGGGGTTGCCACGCCCGGTGTCGGTCGAGTCTGGATTGTCTCCCGTCCCTCGAGGCTGGTGGAAGGAACACCACTGTTGGCGTGGGTGCCTTCGAGGGAGTCCGTGTTCGGAATACGGTCACTGTCACCCATGGTGCCAGGTGGCTAAGGGTGAGTTGGCGGTGAGCGATTCTGGGGCTCAGTTGCCTGCAGCCACTGGCATCCCTGCTGTCCCCGTCGGTCCCTGGTTTTCTTCCCGGGCTTGTCGTCACCAAATGTTACGGCAAGAGGAGACAGGCAGCGGGGTTAGGTGTCATGGCTGACCGGAGCAGGGTTCTGTGCTTTAATGACCTGATTATGTACATGATGACGATAATGTGGAAGCATACCCCAGCGGGGGATTCAACATACAGTATATACAATTTCAATGCAATCCAATCCGATACAATTCAATTTAATCCAATCCAATCCAATTCATTTCAATCCAAATCCAATCCAATGCAAATTCAATCAAATCCAATCCAGTCCAATCCAATCCAATGCTCCTCGCGCATGCGCAACACTCTGTACGCGGACGCCAAGCCCCGGACAGAGCGAGGTCCTAAGATGCTTCACCACTAAAAGAGGTCTATGGTTCACCTACTTCATTTTGAATCATGCGCCCAGATTTATTTAATATTTAGACGTTTGATAACTTCTTTTACCTGTAGAGTCATACTGTTTGCTAAGCTGAAGGGAAAAAGGTGACGTAGTGCTAAAGTAAGTTGTGACAGGGAAAACTGTTAACAAATATCCTTTCTATTCCACCTCTATTTTTCCCTCTCCACCTTAGCACGATGTCCTCCGGCTATAACGCACTGGCTGGCATAACTTGGGAGGACTTCCTAGAGCCGAGGCTCAACCTTTCGCCCGCGGGTGTCATGTGGGTGACAAAAGGCCTTGGTGAGTGTTCACAATCACACCCCACTGTACCAAAATATGCAACGTCATCACTACCGACAGGAACAATTTCGCCTGGTGATAGACGTAGGAAGATGAAAAACATTTTTCCCCAATTTCTGTGAAGGTGTTTACGTTGTTGATATGTGGGCTGATTTGCGGTATTCGTATTTGTTGAGTGGATCGCGAAGACAAAACAATAGTTGGGTTCATCCGAAAGCTTGACATGCCGGAGTAATGAGCGTGGAAATTTTTAATCAATTTTTACAATTAAGCTAGATAGTAATAAACAGGATGCAAGGGCGATTCGTCGCCCCCCACTTTCACGCACTTCCTCCGAGCAAACTAACCGCAAATAAACACGGTTGTGTTACGCAGTGGAACTCTGGTTCCGCGTCATCGCTCTGCTTTAATGCCAGCATAGAGCTCGTCGGCTCATCTGTATTGGTGCCGTCCCAATGGCGTCAGTCCTGGCGCGGTGTTGTGGGAAAATTTAAAGTTTGTCAATATTAAATCTTTTTGTGGCAAAAACATTCTTGGAGCCCAGAATGAAGTTTAAAAAGTTATCAAAACATGTTTCATACAAATAACGAATTTATGTTGCGTTTATGGTTTCTTTAAGACTGTTTTTGCACTGCAAAATTAAATCTTGCCCAACGGAATTCAGACTAAGGAAAATTGCCGCCTCAGTGGAATGACATTCAACATGTAATTGATGTTAGGACCTTTCAACGAGTATTGTTTTTAGCAGACATCTGTCTCAGAGAACACACTCTTTATGGGTCTTTTTATGAACTTTTAACGAACGCGATGAGTCATTATCTTGTTAAACATTTATCAGATTCTAAGGAGTACAAATGTTTTTATAATACTTGAGCGGTGGTCACCAGTAAGCTCCAAAGGCTACCTATTCAAATGCCCTCAATATTAACGGCAGCTCACCCTTTCACTGGTTCAAACTGCGTTATTCCCCTATAAATGCTCGCTCAAGTTTCGAAAGCTCGATTTCCCTGTTGTTTCTTCCTGCTGATTGTGACGGTCGGGAAAACGCGATTCGTACCATGTTTCAGCTGCTGGATATGGACTTCTCACCATAGTCATTGCGTTCCTCGCCGGCAGCCTGCCCTCAATCATGCAAGTAAGTACACATGTCACAAAGCTTAACATTTTTTTTGTAACCATCCGCAGAGCCAGGTGTCGGCAAAGGCAAACAGCACGAGTCATCATCTGTCAACGTTCTTTTGTACGCACCTTGAAGGCGTGCTCCTCTAAATGGGCTCTGCTGTAGATATGGAAGAATTGGTTGCCGGATGCTGCGGCTGTTCTTTAGATAATTGCCCGACGTCGTCGAACACTGGTGCGCATTTCTGGTAGGCGCCTCGCCTTCTGCGGGACCTCCAGAGCAAGGAAACGGTTTCATGAATACCACTGGCGTCACCACTGGCGTCTTAACAAAGCTTCCCGTTGCGGCGTCACTCCTGATAACGCCATAAACAGAGTTTCTTAGTACGTATACTAGAGAGGAAACTGCGCCTGGGAATCCATGTCGGGGGGGGGGGGGGGGGGGGGAGGGGGGGTTATGGGAGGGTCAGTGCAGCTGGCTTGGCATGTCTATCGGATTCTTAAGCGTCTTCTTGGGTTTGCTTTCTTCACTATGCTTATGTATGTCTACGAAGTAGCCGAAATGGTCGAAACTCGCTTCGCTTCTCTCGATTTCCTTGGAAACTGGAAGTTCGCTCTGTTGGCTCATGCGAAGACCGCTGTGCTTCATTATAAGCAAGTGGGAGGACTGTAATGGCGGCGAGCGACCATCGGTACATATTTACGTAAGTACGAACCCACAATGGAGATACGGTATAGTTTTTGGTAAGGTGAGTTCATTTCCTGGTTCCCTTTTTGCAGTATCAATACATATGTTAACAGCGCCCGCACATCTTGACTGAGCGGGTAATTAGTTGCCGCGAAAGTGTAGCAGACGGTCTGTGCACCAGTTTACCGCGAAGGCAATGTTTTTACAGGTACGCGCAGAAAACCTTTCTGAGATTTTAAAACAGTATTTTATTGAAATATTGGCAAAATAAAAATCTTTAATAAGTCTTCACCCAAATTTTTGCGTTATTGTTGACTACCAGCTTGATCTGCAGAATAGCAGGCACGCTACCGTTCCGGCAGACTCTCAGTAAAAGGAAAACATTTACTTACCATTTCTTTAGGTTTAAACCAGCGTACTCATACAATTGCACCGCCTTCTTGGCGTTTTTGTGGCACTCTATATATATTTACGGCCACTAAAATGTTCCAATCCAAGCCAATCATGAAACTAAGGCCAGCGTACGGTTTGATGGCGGCCCATGACCACACAGACGCGCTTGGTGTGAGCCGCATAGACGCCAGTTTGTATATTGTGAGAAGCTGTATGGCTGACGCCGTTGCTGGTGACGCCAGTGTCATGCAGTGAAATGAATTAGCAGGGAACGTATAAACAAAGCTAGCTTGGCGCAGCCCGGCGATGTCCGTGCTCCAGATGCTTGACACACCCTAGCACTGTTTCCCTAGCCTTAAATGACAACATCGATCATCGTTTCGAACGGAAACACGTCAGTGTTGGCCGATGGCTCGTAATGTCATAGTGATTGTGCAAACTGGCCTATTTAGGATAAACCTGCCGGCTATTTATGGAGGTAAGGGAGCTCTATAAAGTGGCGGCTGGTTGCCATCCGAGCAGGCCATGTCTAAGAGGCGCTCATGGTTACTGAGCTGCGCATTACGTAGCGGCAGGGTTCTTTACCGGTTGCAGCTTCCATGGGCTCTGAAGTGGGGAATAGTTAAAATGTGTCAGTGAGGTATTGCCGAGTTCTAGCTCAACGTTTTAAGTGCGAATGCGCTTTATAAGCGACCCTGAATTCCGTTGACCGCCGTCCGTCCACATAGCAACAGCTGCGGGTGCGCGCGCTCCTCGT
The DNA here is from genome assembly GCF_048455015.1 of Haemaphysalis longicornis. Taxonomy (NCBI): domain Eukaryota; kingdom Metazoa; phylum Arthropoda; class Arachnida; order Ixodida; family Ixodidae; genus Haemaphysalis; species Haemaphysalis longicornis. Next base: position 186,024,080 of record NW_027526361.1, on the reverse strand, counting down.
CTTCCTTGGCAACGGGGGGAGATGGCACATACCCACGTGGGAGATTGGCCAGGAATCTCCTCGTCTTCCTTGGCAACGGGGGGAGATGGGCGCGCGCTGCCTGGCCGCTGACATGGCACATACCCACGTGGGGGATTGGCCAGGAATCGGGCGTGAGAAGGGCTAATGCACCCGCTTAAAGGAGTACTGACACAAAATTTCAAAGCTGAGATCCGCTCTAGCAATCAAGTACAACGACAACACAAATAGGTGTCTGTGCATGGCACATACCCACGTGGGGGATTGGCCAGGAATCGGGCGTGAGAAGGGCTAATGCACCCGCTCAAAGGAGTACTGACACGAAATTTCAAAGCTGAGATCTGCTCTAGCAATCAAGTACAACGACAACACAAATAGGTGTCTGTGAATAAATGCATCTTTCTTTCTTTGTAGTTGTGTGTGTGTGTGTGATCTCTCTTTCGCGAACATTACCGAACCGCGCAAATTCAACTCCTGCATTCGCACTTTCACATTCTTCCCCTCGGGGAAATGCGGGGAATTTTTCACGGGGCCGCTCCGTTCCGATAGCAAACGGGTTCGCCATTGCGCATGCGTGGTGGTCTTGGCCGCGAACGGCTGTAGCTTCGGTTGCGCTGAGCGGGCCTCCGGTACTGGAGCGGGCCATCAAAAACGGTCAGCTAAAGAACCAGTTTTTGGTTGAGGCGAAATGCCGGATATATAGCCCGGGCGATAGCTTGCACGTGCAACTAGCAGTTAGCTTAGCTGTTCGCGGAGCCGCCGTGTAAGACACGACTCTTTGGTCGAGTTCAGCATCGATACGTGAAACGTGTGAGTCTAATTTCTTCGATGATAATAGGCACTCAATCGTTAAAAGAGAATATCTGTACGAGGGTGGCAAACTGTATAGTTGGTCGAGTGATTCGATCGCTTTTCGTCTGAAGTTTTTTTTAATCTTTCAGCCAAGCAACTTCGGCCAAGGGATCGAAATAAGCTCTACAAAATAGCAGTAGTTTGGCCGCTTCTTTATAACGCGTTGTTGATGGCGCGCCTATTATGGATAACTCCTTGCCTTACCAGTGCCTTGGGGGCATTTAAGAAGATTTTACAAAAAATGGGGGAGGGCGATCAGAATTCGGAGTTAATTTCGCAGGATCCGTCGTTGGGCCGATGAGAAATACGTTAGATGTGAACGTTGCCTGTGCTTTGTTCCCGTGTCTTCAATGATGAAGCCGACGTGGTTGCCACATCACGGTCCCCAAGGCTTCAGATACGTGTCACTTCCTTTTCATCGGCAAAAAGCACGCGGGTTTGATTTCTGGAGTTATTTCATTGTGGGTGGTGGTTAAAACCTCGTATGCTTCAGCACCCACACCCGAAGGCCATCTAAAGGAAGCCATCTTAGGCTGGCCGCAGTACAACTCTTGGAACCACATCTTGCCAAGCCTGGTAGGTAGATTTCCAGGAAAAGGGCTACGCTAATTTTTTCTAAACTGTAGGATTAACGCCATTCAAGTTCCCACCGCTAAAATATTCCGCGTGCGCAGTTCTAGCGTATGAGGGCTCGAACTTACATCCATTTCTTACCATGCCTGCAGAACGTTCGTGTTTAATTTTAAGGTGCCCGAGTCTCAAAGCCGGTTCCCGCTTTCTCTTCGCAGGCGTCCTTCGTCATGAGCGGCTCTTTCGACGGCGCATCTGGGGCCGTGTTCTTCCTCGGTGTTCTCTTCCCGTGGTGCGGGAGCAAGGTGAGCGCGGAACACGGCCAGCCCTGAATGAACTGAGGCATTCCAGCTTAGGCGGATATCCCTTTGTCTCTGCCAGGGCCACAGCTCTTCGATGTAAGGAGTTGCGAAACTCCGCATAAAAAAAAAAAACGGCCCGCATCAAAAAAACTTTTTGATGCATGGAGCCTATGGGGAGTTTCGCAATTCCTATATCAAGGTAACTCTGGCCACGGCTGCCTGGCGCAAGGCCTGATGGCTCCCAGTTTGGTGCGTCGCCATCACAGCATACAGCGAAGCCCTACAATTTTCGCATCGATCACTATTCTAGCAGGGGTCTTACGAATCAGTTGTTTTTGATGTCTCCGAAATTAAAAGTGTACTGCATACATATTTATATATACATTGCCCCGTTACATGTGTTTGCTTATAGTTTGTTGCCAGCGCATGGCCGCACCCGGCTATTTCATGCTTTTCGAGGTGAGCGCGCACCTGCTTGTTTTGTCGTACTCAGCGCCGTGCAATGTTGCTTGAAAGGGGCTACAAGGCTTCACCCCGTCGTCACTTGCCCGCATCGTTCTTGTTTGATCGGCAATGTTGTTCCCGATCTAATTCGATGGTTCCGGAAAGAATAGCGCTGAGAGATAAATGCTCGCAGGACAAACGCCACGGCATTGCATTCCCCAACCCTCGACTGTGCGATATCACCCCGTTGACTGCTTCTTCGGCGCGTACATTTGTTGGTGTTTGTTTATAGCAGAGCACAAGTGCGCCACAACAACCATCATTTCAAAAAGAACGTCCCTTTGTTCTACACTGCCTGACAATGCACATACAAATCACACACCAAGATGCCTGAGTGTGTTTCGGTGGTATTTCGGCAGTGCGAAGAAAGAGGCTCAAATTTTGACACGCAGTAGTAAGGCACGGGCTCACCGACCCGCGAGATTACAAGTAGGCCCCAGAGGTTTACCACAGGTTTCGGTCAGCAGACCATGGGTACCTCGGTGTTGCTATATAGGATGCAAGAGCATCTAAATGGCGCCAAAATTAGCTTGATTTTCATACGTTGCATCTTCTGCATAATTAGATGAGCAGCTTAGGTTGCGAGAGATTTCGACGATGAAAGAGGCAGAAAGACATTTACTCCGTTCTGTGGGTCAGTCGTGCATAGTGGCCGCTGATTTCTGTTTGGCGGCGATGATTGCAGCCCGAGTGACCAGGAGGGCTCGGACTTCCAAGTCAGAGCTGCCCAACTCAGCCTGCATCTGCTTGTCACAACTTACACATAGAAGGCAGCTTGAGGGCATGCCCACGCAGAGTAAACAACAAGTGTGGCCGTGTCACCCGAAGGAGGCAATCGGGTGATGGATATATAGGTGCGGCACTGCAGGGCAAATCAGGGTATTGGTTTGAAGGAGTTTGAAAAAGGCATTCCTCCTAGTTGGTAAAACCTGGATGGGCGGGAAGGCCAGTGGTGGCGGGCGAGTCGGTAATGCATTACGATGCCATTATGGGTTATCAGTCGGTTCCTAGTGGATCGGGCACCGTGGGAGGGTATGAGGCTAGCTCTGGTACGGGTAGTGATATCTCGAGCACATCATGGGCCGTCTGGTTCCCTCCCACACCAGTGTGCGACGGGATCGTAATAGAGCCCAACCAGATAAGTCGGGGGATTTTTGAAGAGAATTCAGGGTGCCACGAGGGAACCGCACCCACGGGCAAAGTTTTGAATGGCCGTTTTAGAATAATTAATTATCACTGTTGCAGACAGTCGGGTTGTTAACGCGAGCGCTATTACTGCCTCCTCCGCCGCCGCTGCCCCGGAGGTGGCCCGCGTGGTTAGAGCGGTAACAAGCAGACTACCCGCGCTGTTCAGTGCCGCGAGGGCGTAGCCATAATGGTAATGGTATTGTGGTACTTTAGTAGACATGATGGCTTCGCGTATGGGCAATTTCTGCGCGAGTGCTCGCACCCTCTCTTCAGCAAGTATATCGAAGCTATCAGTCGGGTCGGGTGCCTCCAGCGACCCTGAGATTGCTCCAAAACAAAACGCCAAATACAAAACAAAATTAGCGTGGACTCCCGCTCACACCTCCATGAAGGGAAAACAGTTCGCCCACCAACGAGGCATCACACTCGCACCCCATGTGGAGGAGGAAGTCGTGGAGCTCATCATCATAGTCATAAGCCTCTGTGTGTACACTGCAGGACGAAAGCCTCTCCTAAAGATTTCCAGCCACGCCTATCGAGTGCTAGCTGAGCTGAGTTGAGCTCATCACTTTCAGGGAAATCACGCACCTCTTTCGGCTTGAAAGAAAGACACTGCATCCACCTTATGCCAGCCCCTCTAGAGAGCAACAGACAGTCCTACGCCTCATTGAATCTGGATCCTTCTTCAACCCAACAATAGTTCACCCGCATGTTCCCGCAGCAGACGCTTCCGAATGTAAATTTTATATGCAAAAAATGTAATATGCAAAAATGGCGGCGGTTTAATGTAAAAAGCCGCGCCACTCTGCCACATACCTGGGGTGTACGAGTTCAGTTCAGAAACCCCCCCTCTTTTAGAGAGCAATGGGAGACCTTAATGTCTACTGGCGACCCAGCCTGCGGTCGACAAGGCGCAGGCGGGCCTTGTCGAAAAGATATGGTTCTTTTTTTCGTTTCTCGGTACTGGTTTTAGTTTCCTTCAGACATTCTGTTGGCATGTTCTGTTTATGTAACTCAAAGAAAGAGAAGTTCAGGCTCGGCACATTTTTTAGCAAACCGTTTAAAAGCAAATTGCATGCTGGAACCAGTTCACTGTGTCACTGATATGTGGCACTGATGTGTCACTGACGCTTGCGTCACTAACGGCAAGGCATAAGAGACTGATGGAACGCTATACGTTTCATTCCAAATTCTAAGAAAGTCACAAGCGTCTGAAACTTGATGGCATCGCGAATGCCGAGTTCCGTACTGCTTTGCGCACGTACACTCAAATTAATGTTACTCCGAAAAGACCATTTTCGAACCTCGCTGATCTCTCCCAAGGAGATGTCACTGACACCAGCTATTGTTCAAGCCACTCTCTGCGGCCCTCATCAACAATCAGCCGGACCCGCTGCGTTAACCTAACCTCTTCTGCTTCTGCGTGCAGACTGTGCTGCTGTCCATGTGCGCGGGCCTGGGGCTGGCCTTCTGGGTGGCCATCGGAGGCATCATCTACCCCGGCCGGCCAGTCGGCGCTCGCACAAGTCTGGAGATGTGCTCCTACAACTACACCTCCAGGGCGCCACCACCGCGCACCTACTACTCGGGGTGAGGAGGGCTCCCACATGCACGCATTGTGTGTCTACATCGGCGGCGTCCCTGGGTAGTATGGCAGGAGGGAAAGGGCAAGGCATGAAGTTAGCTGCACAACTTACTGAACTAGGGGGTCGATAGCGAGTTCACTCCTTTTAGAAATACAGTCAAAGCCGAGCATCACACAGTGGCCTCACAGCCACTTCTTCATTTGTGTAGATTATCGTCATCCTCGTGTGATTTGGCGGTCTGCGGCCTGACCGCCCAAATAACAGGCTGCCCTGAATCGTCGTCTACCAATATATATATACAGAAAGAAATGCCGGAAGTCTACAACGCCAAAGAAGGCATAGGGGAATGGTTAGACTATTTTTTTACCGTTAGTGACGTTACATGATTATTTTTTATTACTTACGTGAGAAAGTAAGAAAAACACGCGCCCAGAGTAAGGACCGAACCCACGCCTTTCGATTAGATCTCGAATTCCTTACCAATTCGGCTATCTGGGCGACTGTGTTCTCCTTCACTTTCTGGGGTATTTATATTTACTACAACTGTATCTGACGCTTGAGGGTGGTAGCCAGCGCCACTCAGACTACACGGGGAGAAGGGGACGTTCTTTTTCAACCCCCGGGGCGTGACGCGAACGTCTACAGCCTGTCATAAGCGGGTAACTGGCGGGAACCCCTCTTATGCTACCTTGGCATCAAGGCTGCCAGAACCGAGGCCCTCGCTAAGCTTTCGCACGATAATAGGGTTTGGAAATGAGGGGCTCGTTAGGAAATACAGAAAGAAATGCCGGCAGTCTACAACGCCAAAGAAGGCATAGGGGAATGGTTAGACCAATTTTTTACCGTTAGTGACGTTACATTATTATTTTTTATTATATATATATATATATATATATATATATATATATATTTGCTTTATATATATATATATATATGAACTTGCTTTCCGCCCTGAGGAAAGCAAGTTCTCTTTGCTGAAACGTAGGCCACAATCGTGCTTTTACCTTGTTCGAAGTTTTTCTTCTCTTGTGTTCTCTACCATCTTCAAAGTTCTACTACTCCCTATATATATATATATATATATATATATATATATATATATATATATATATATATATATATATATATATATATATATATATATATATATATATATATATATATATATATATATATATATATATAAGGTAGGTAGATGCAGAGACACACGTGAAAACATTAAAAGAATAAAAGTGTACTGACGTTTCAACAAGAAGAGTACTTCCTTTCTTCAGGTACGTGGAAGCACAGACCATTAATTCCGGCTTTGCGAAAGGAGCAACCAGCAGAGCCTCCGACGAAGATGACGGTCGCGCGAGGCACGGGATGTTAGGCTGACAGCCGGTGGCGCGTGAAAGAAGATGATGCTGTTGACGGCAGTGTTTCTGAATGTTATGAGTGGGGAGAATGAACCCTGTAGCGATCGGTATGGAAACGTCGCTTGTGCACGCAGAGGCGTCGAAAGCAACACATCATCTCCAGGTCGAAAGGAGCCATCTCGGTAAGCTACGTCATAGCAAGATTTCCGGTTGTTCTGGTAAGACTCGGTGTTGAGTAGGGCGAGGTTCCGACGATTTGCTAGCCGGGAAACTAGTTGAGCCGGCACGTTGTCCGTTGTAGATACCGGGCAGGAAAAGAAAGAGGACTCCAAAAAGAAGGCTCGTGGCGGTCATAACAAGAAAAAACAGTGAAAATCCGGTGGTACTCTGAACGGCGGTATTGTAGGCGTATGTTAGAAAAGAAAGGACAACGTCCCAATTCTTCTGGCCGCGGTTGATATAGGAGGAAATCATATCGGAGAGGGTACGGTGGAAGCGTTCTGTCAGTCCATTCGTCTGAGGGTGATAGCTTCGAGTTGTTTGTGGACAGTACTGGCCGATCGAAGGATTTCCGCAACGACTGACGACACGAATGTTCTGTCACAATCACTAATAAGAGTGCGAGGAGATCCATGGCGCAAAATGTGAGCTTGTAGGAAAAAATCTGCAACCTCGGAAGCGCAACCCGTACGGAGAGGGTCAGTTTCCGCAAACCTCGTCAAGTGGTCTACAGCGGGCACAATCCACCGATGACCAGACGGCGTTGAAGGCAGACGTCCATTCAGGTCAATGACAACAACGTTAAATGGAGCAGGAGGACAGGGAAAAGGTCGTAGCATCCCTGCAGAGGCCGAGGTTGGGCGTTTACGAAACTGGCACAAAGGGCATGACGCACCATATTTAGCGACGCTGGCAGAAAGGCCCGGCCAAAAGAACCGGCATTTGATTCGGTCGTACGTTTTGTGGAAACAAAGGTGTCGAGCGGTCGGCTCGCCATGAAAAACTTCAAAGATCTGGTTCCGAAGGCAGCGAGGGATGATTGGAATCCATCTGTGGCCGGTTGGATGATAATGGAGACGGTAAACAGCTCCACCATTCAGAAGACGAAATTGGCTTGCCTGCGGGAACGTCCATCAGGTGGCGGTGCAGAACCTTCCAGTTGGTTCATTAGTTGTCGGCAGAACGTCGTTGTAAAAATACAATGTTAGAAGGGAGATCTTGTCCGGTTATGGGCAGAGGTGCCATAGGCGCCGCTGCAGCCGAACCTTAAGACGACAAAGTATCTGGTGGTGATGACACAAGGAGCGTCAGCATCCTTGTGGGTTCTGCCCGACTTTGTAGGTCACAGAGAAGTCATACTCCTGCAAGCGCAGAATCCAGCGGCCAAGACGTCCCTATACGTTTTTAAGTGGCGTGATGGCCCGTTACAGCCGAGAAATGGCGCCCGTACAAATAATGCCGAACTTTTTGCACAGCCCAGACAACGGCAAGGCACTCTTTCTCGGTTATGGTATAGTTCTTTCAGCGGGGGACAAATTGCGGCTCGCGTAGGCGACAACACATTCTGATGAGGACACGGTACTCTGTAGAAGGACAGCACCAAGGCTATGCCCACTGGCGTCCGTATAAATAATCGTGGGTGCGGACTCGTCAAAATGCTATAGTGCAGATCCAGAAGTGAGTGCTTGTTTTAGGGTTTTGAAAGCTGTTTCGCAGTCTTCAGTCCAGAGGACTTTGGTTCCGGATATGACCAGTTCGTTAAGTGGCGAAGCTATATGAAGCGTCGAGAGTAGGAAGCCAATCCAGGGAAACTGCAGTTTTTTTGTTTTTTTTTTTTGACTAAAAGGCCGGTGAAAATTACTCTTCGAACGATCTTCTCAGGGTCGGGGCGCATTCCTTCCTTGCTAACAACACGGCCCAAGGCTTTGACTCAGGTACTGGCGAAATTGCATTTTTTGGTGTTTAACCGGCTTGAACTACACAGGTCAATACTTCGTCCAAACGTTGAAGATGTTCAGTGAAAGTAGAAGAAAAATAACATTGTAATCAAGATAATAAAGAGAGGTATCCCATTTCAAACCACGAAGGACAGTATCAATCACGCGCTCAAAGGTGGCCGGAGCTTTGCACAATTTTAACGGCATGACGTTAAATTCGTAAAGGCCGTCCTGTGTGGCGAACGCTGTATTTTCTTCATCGGCTTCGTTCATGAGTATCTGCCAATATACCGACCGAATATCAAGGCTCGAAAAGTACTCTGCGCCATTTAATGCGTCGAGGGTGTCATCGATTCGGGGCACAGAATAAATATCGTTATATATATACGATCTGTGCCTGTTTTTTTCCTGCACGCACACGTATTACCTTTCGCGTTCGTATTAATCCTCCCCACTAATGGACTGTAACGTGGGCGATGTGATTTCTTACATACGTTTCCAGAGGAGTACTGGAGCTGTACCACATATCGTACCTGTGGATCCCTGTCATCAGCTTCTTGGCCACCTTCCTCCTCGCTGTAGTAATCACGCTCTTGCTCGGTGAGTGTTTCCATCCTGACCCATACAACATTATGCCGTGCTGTATGGGGAGCTTCTCGGTCGTGTGGCAGTCTAGTATACAAGAGGCTTAAGGGTGACTGAGAAGCTCACCAAAATGTCCCTGGCTATCTCAACTAACGTGAAACCTGGGGAGGGGCGGAGCATGCAGTGTAGAAGTGTATTAAAAGATTGTAAATCTCTCTCTTGTCACACGGCGCGCTGATTGGGCGCTGAAGAAGTGCCGGTGGGAGGAGCAATCGCGCGCTTGCTGAAGCGGTGGCGCCCTCTCTTGCATTGAACCGGATATAAGCAATCAAATGAGAGACAGGCTAGCCGTAAGTTGTCTTCATGTCACACGCCGCAGTATGCGTTCTAGCTCGAGGGGTTCGAAAACGAGTGCCCCGGTGTGTTCTTTTAGTACGCATTTTGGCCGACGGACATGAAACGTTTTAGCGCGAGGCGTTGGAAAACGAATGTCCCGGTGTGTTTTGTTAATACGCGTTCTTGCCCATGGAGATGAAACGTTCTAGCGCGAGGCGTTGTAAAACGAGTGTCCTGGTGTTTTAGTACCGTGACTACATGAGGCGACAAGAGACGCCGACAGCCCGAGCCCCTGAGGTGCTTCGCCCCTAAAAAAACAACAAGGAACATAACTTGGACAGACCATCGGTTCATGACATGCCAACGCGAAGGATTCTCTCGAATGCCCGCTCAGTCGGCACTGTGGTAGCATCGCTATGCGAAGGAGTTCTTCAATGTGAACACGAACACTGTAACAATCTTCTTCGCTCCCACGGAAGTTGGCGCGCAGCTGAACAGCCGATTAGTCACTACGCGCGAGATGCAGTTTCATTGCGTGAGCAGTAGACGGGGCATGTCGTCAAACGTTATACGACGCTCTATTTGTTTTCTCGTCACTCTGTCAACAAAGCGAGCGAAAGACGATCACAGAATAACAGAGTGGAGAGAGCTGCCTTTGCAACGCTGGCACGTTTCCATTGAAAAGCCGAAGCGCGGCTCGCCGGATGCCTTGACGAGTGTTGCGACTCCCGCCACTTCTGGCGCGCGTTCTAAAATCGAGTGTGCAGCCGTGTGGGCGGCAAAAGGTGAATGAGTTGGCAATGAGGGCGACAATATTCCGAAACTCTTGGACTACAGATGGAGCGCCAGGCAGCCAAATCCGCTACTAAAGAGAACAGACGTGACCCCTGAGCTGGTTACAGCGCTAGGCACGGTTGGCGCGGCGCACAGTGGACTGCTATAGGTGGTATTCGTTGAAAAGTTTAGCTGTCAATTTCTTTGCTTGGCAACACTGGAAACGGCCACAGACATGGCCGATGCGCCACGGAGATGGCGCGGCTTGGGCCACTGCGCCCGCACGCCGAAGAAAAAAAAACACTGGCGTGCGTCGTCTGCTCCGTTTCAAGCAGATTATCAACGGTGGTGTCAACAGAGATGCTATTAATCGCACTCACAGTGGACTCGAGGCAATACTTTGCGTTCGGTGAGGTAGAATTTGTAACGTGCGACACAGTCATGTACTTAGCACGGACAAGTACCGCCATCCCGCGGAGCCCGACGTAACCAGTGACGGCGCACTTACACGGTTGCCTGTATGCGCGCCTCGTCAGTGAATACAAGCAATAGCCGGAGAACGGCGCGCACGTCGAGCGAAGTCCCCTGAGAGAGGGACCAGATGGTCACGCCGATGTTCTGATCGACCAATGAACGTTCAAGTATTTATTGTTTTTTGTCATCACAATTTACTCTTCTTCGATTATGAAAGAATGCGATATGTATAAAAAATTGTTCGATATAATTTAAAGACGCTGCATTAGTGCTGCTTTCAGTAGTACTACTAGCACTAAACTTTATTAATCTCCAGATGGTGGTAGGAAAGAGAAACGTGTGATCGTTCAAACCACCTTCATCGTTATACGACGCCCAAGGATCCTTCGGCCTCGGTGACGCTTTTGGCCATCTAGACGGTCCGGAAGTGGGTGTCAGGTGCTTGGGACTTTTCAGCCGAAGTAAGATAGAAATGCTGGCCGAGTGACTGCATGGTCACAATTCTCTTGGACATCCAAGACTTAGTGATTTTGAATGCTACAGCGTGTGCCGCCTATACGCACCATATTCCAAAGACGTTCTGAGCGATCTATTCCGAGGTCTGAGCAGAAGCCTATTTCGGCCGGATGAGCGCATAGTAAGCGCAAATTCTCTGCTCGAGTGAGTGAGGAGCATGCTTTTCTGAGGATTGCAGGGGGTGCATTTAATGTCAATGTGGCTGACTTAAAGGTATTCAGGCTTGCCTGGTTTGGTATATACCTCCGCATGTTTCCAGGAAGCTGGGGGCTCTACAGAGGCTCAGATGGCATTGGGTGAGTCAATTGGCCACTGGAGAGCAGGACCTTCTTCTTGCACACCTCATATGTGACACAACGTGGTCCTCGAGGTGCGCGCAGCATTAAGTGGTCGACGGCGACAATAAATTGTGCCAGGGTAAACGGTTCTTGTGTGCCATTAACGCCAGCCTGAACTGGGGACCATCCTGCTGCTACAGGAAGTTTGGGTTTGCTGCCGAACGCTAAAGTAGCCTGATAGAACGCCCGGAAGCTTATTCACATTCCGTGTCCCACAGGGGCCAGCAACTCACTGCGTCACCGGGGGCTCGTGTGAACATATATATCCACGTCCTTTTAAAGCGAAGCTTTATTTGCCTCTCTCGTGGCTTTTCAAGCAGATGCCGCTGGTGCTGTAGCTCCGTGGCCGAATGCAGCGCTTGTGCCCCGTGGGAGCCGCCGCTCCTGTGACGAGACGCAGTAAAGCCAGCGGACAGAGCGCTGCTCTCTGCGAGTATCGGTCCCGCCGCCGATGCGTCCGAAGAGCGCGTGAACACACGCCAACAAAATCGCTGAAAAACGTTGCCGCAGCCTGTAATGGTCTAATTAGTGTTCCATCATGGCCGCTGTGGGAGCAGTGATAGTTGATTTTACCCAGCCGGACTAACCGCTTCCACTCATCTGACAAGTGTGTGCCGCCCCCCAACCCTGATATTCGTTGGCCGCTAGGTCCAGTGGCCCCACCAGGCTCGGTGGGCAACATTGTGTGTGGCTGGCAAATAAACACCGCCGAGCACAGCGCTCGCGGTCAGTCACCGTCACCACCAGCACGCTGCATGTCGTCTCTCGGCTGGAGGGTACCCCTACCCTCCCAGGTTCACGAACGCGGGGCTAAATCGTGACAAATCACTGACTAGCCAGAATCACTGTTAATTATTGATATTGACGCTTGCTAGTCCGTGAGCGGAAGCGGTTAGTCCTGCTGGGTAAAATCAAGACAGACTAATACTTGCAGTTGCGAAACGACACCAGCGAGGATTGCTGTACTGGATGGGAGCAGTCTTTCTTGATTTTTACCCAACCGGCAAAACCGCTCCCGCTCACCGACTAGCCAGCGTCATATCAATAATTAACAGTGACTCTGGCTAGTCAGTGAGGAGAATCGGTTCGGCCGATTGGGTGAAATCACCAATGACCTCTCCCACGGCCGCCGTGATGCAACACTATTAAGACCATTGCCGCCGCAGCCTTCTGGGCATCCAGGCCCACAAACATGGTCACGCAATACATGGACGTTTTTGGTGACCGCGAAACGTGGAGCAGAACGTTAATGCATGCTGGGTGTGCTGGCTGGTATCAAGGCCAACAGAAAGGCCACGCGTGCTTTTGTCCCAACACATGTCGCCCTGACGCCAGTGCAACCATTTCTAATGGTGCTACTTGGACCCTGTTATGCAGTTGACAACACCGATACTGATGACGATGTCAACGCACCTAAAGCTACTCTTTACGTCCATTGTCACGTGCGCGTCCGTGTTGTCCGGAAGTTGGTTTCAACGCGTGGATGGACAGAACTCCCGAAGTTTCCCAGCTGCGCGGCACACTTGGTTCGGCGCTTTGGGGACTTAATATTATGATCGTTGCGGTAACACAAAGGACGGTCATGTCCTGCAGTTCGCGCATCCCGTGTGTTCGCTTCATTTGGAGGAGTCGGACAAGAGGCCTTCCGGGACACGAGAAGTGCCAGCAGAATATTGCAAAATGGCCGCACGCGTTACCAGCAAGCATGCACCGCAAGTTGTGCAGGCAGGCGGGTGACCCATATGATCCACTTAAAGTCACGAGGAATGCATGGATTTCCCAAGGATTGCGCTACTGAGCACGAGGTCGCGGGTTCGATTCCCGGCCGCGGCGGCCGCTTTTCTGATGGAGGCGAAAAGCAAAAACGCCCGTGTGTACGAGATTTCGGCGCACGTTAAAGATCCCCAGCTGGTCAAAATTAATCCGGAACCCTCCACTACGGCGCGCCTCATCGCCTGCGTTGCGTCGGCGCGTTAAACCCTACAATCAATCAATCCCTTTTCCAAGGAATCATAACGGACAGAGTACCAAAACAAATAATTCACTCAGCTCATGACCCCTAAGATATTCTTCCCATGAGGTTTGGTAATATTGCACTGTCGTGTTCGCTATTTTAATGGTTACCTACGAAAGTTGTTACTCCGCTCAACTACTGCCTGGCTACAGATGTAAGTCTACGGCGTTCTGTTCCTAAGGTTTGCGGAAAAAGATGCATTTTTCTGGTGTGTTTCGTGCACGGGTTTCGTTTATTGTTGCCCAGAATGCCAAAATAGTCTAAGTATTCTGAGATCACAATGCCTTATATAACTCATGTGAGGTTTTAAAATACCTATTACTTGTTAAATTGAATGAACACAAAAGCTACAGAGCTAGCAAATGCAGAACCGTGTAGAAGCGGGATAAACGGCACATGATTTCGTAACTTGAAAATAGCGCATACACCGAGCAAGACGACAGAACATATGAAGTGCGTTGTGCGTTTCTAGTTGCCCCCCCCCCCCTTCCCACACACACACACACACACTTAAGTTCTGCTTTGAGTTTTAGAAAGCTTAGCAGGCCACCTACGAGCCGTCATGTGATGCGCGTTATGTCAATTTTCATCGCATCAACGACCTACGCGTTACCAGAAGCCACGGCTACACCATCGTTCGCACATCTGCGGTTAATTAAACCCGCGAAATTTTTTTAAGGGCGAAGCACCTTAAAAGAAGACGTCGCTTTGTCAGGGCTTGGCGTCCACGTATACAGTGTTGCGAATGCGCGAGGAGCATTGGATTGGATTGTATTAGATTGAACTGGATTGGATTGGATTGGATTGCATTAAATTAAATTGTATGGGATTGGATTGGATTGGAGTGGTATGTACTGTTCAAACGCGTTGTCACTTATTTACATGCGCGAGTGGGCAATGCCACGGGTGATTTCCGGTAACAACGATCCCCAGTGCTTCGCCTACTCGACATGATTTATTTCGTGGAGATGCGGGAATTTTTTGTTTGCACTCAGGCCTGAAGAACGCCGACGACGTGGAGCCCAGCCTAGTAGCACCGGTCCTGCGAAATATCTACAAGAGTACGCAGGCCGACAAAAAGAGAGAAGAATGCGACAAGCAACACACTTATGCGCCTACGAGACGAGAGGTCAGTGAAGTGAATGTTGCGATAATGCTACAAGCTACCGCAACGGTGAAGTATTAACCTGAAGCTAGTGGTTCCATTCGTCAAAAATTCAATGCCTGATTTCCTGATGTAATCTATTGGCGCTGTTTCAATTAGTCTGTATGTCTGTCTGTCTGTCTGTCTGTCTGTCTGTCTGTCTGTCTGTCTGTCTGTCTGTCTGTCTGTGAGCGCGTGCGTGCGAGGATGCACCTTATCTCCTTCTCTAATGTCTGGAAACGTGTCAGTGCCACGTTTGGGCAGAGCGATGACACATACTATTATTCCAGTATTCGGTCGCTCTTTCTTTTTGAGGGTATAGTAACAACGCAAGGTGGTGGCAAATCTTGGATATGATGATGTGGATGTGTGGTAGTCCATTGTAGAACTGAGGCGATGTTGTAGAGCATTTCCGCCTGGTTTGAGGAAGCAAATGCTCAGAGAAGAACAAGGCGCCCTCGGCCCTCCGCCGTCCTGCCCAATCTACTCAACGTAAATCCAGAGACGGGGCGTTGTGGAAGGGAGACAACCTGGAAGACCGCTGCGTTGGGAAGAAGGAGCGGGGGGAATTAGGACACTCTTGGTCCCTTTCCTCATGCTAGGCTCGCAATAATTTCAGCTAGCTGAAGCCCATGAGATTGAAGGGGAGGGGAGTAAGAAAGTTTGAAGACAGAAGGCACTTAAAATTTTCAAAGTGAATGGTATCAGCACAAAACCACTAAAACACTCGCAGTAAACACTACCGCATTACAAACGGAAGTACACAGACTGACTGGCTGTTGTGTAAGAAAATATGATTGTTTTGAACGCGATAGCATTCGTTTCACAGTGCGCGGTAGCGCTGTGTGCCTATGGCCAAGTTGCAGTGGGTTATTGGCCCTCCTCAATTCCCGTCCTGCTCGTAGCTTTCATGAATTCTCCTAGACTCGAACTTCCCGCTACCACTGATGCTACAGGAGGACGCTGTAATGGCGAAAAGTTGCGCTATTGGGATACGTGATACTGGAGACATACTGTTTGCGCTGAAAGACAGGACACATGACAGTAATACAGGCGACTAACGCTGTACGTCCTTTGTCTAGCGTTTATGTCCAGCGTTCGTCCCGTGTATCCCTATCTCGTGCCTCGTCTTTCAGCGCTAATCTTCCGGACCATGATACACTGAAGGCAGTTGCGGGGAAAAAGAAGGAGGTCATGGCGCCAACTAGGCAGGGGCAGCTCGCGGAGCGTCTGGCCCTGTAGACCTTGTGGAGTTTCAAGTTTCCATCAAACTTTAAATTGGAAATTGAGCAGTAATTTTGGTTTTCAATGCCAACTGGACTTGCCTTCACTCCCACTGGAAAGAAAATAGTACAGCCGAGTCCGCGCAAGAGCTTTCTGCTTATAGGACCCGTTTTCAACAATTACTGATTCTTCTGTGAGAACACCTTGCTGTCATTGGTGTATGACTACCACTCAATAAATTTCAGCCTGCCCCATCTATGGCCAGAGTTACACGCAGCGGTGATAAAAAGGCACGCTAAGCTCCTCCTCCTCGAGGCTAGGCATTTCGTGCACGTATTCCTATATCGCAAGTATTTCCCGATGCATAGTAACAATGTGAACTTATTGTTATGAGATAGGTAAAGATAAGATAACTCACCGTACAAGAGAAATCCTACCTCCCTGGGGTGTACCAGCGAACGTGTCTTTTCCTCGGGGTTTAGTTTTCATATCTGAGTTTATTTTGTCAAGCTCACAAAAGCACCGCATTTGCACCATTTCTATGGAGGACTTTTGTTGACTGCGTCTGACAGATTGTTAGAGATCAGTGAAACCCAGCAGACTGAACAATTTCTCAAGCACAGCTGACCGCTGCCTTGCTGTCCATTGGGCAGTCCATGCTTAAACACATCATACTTCATACTGAATTGCGCTAAGTATACACACGAATAGCATGCTAACAGAACTGGGACGAGACGCAAACTTGCAACTGTTTATTTAAAAAGACGACATAAATGGGGGACACCTAAATGTACACACAAGAGCGACACTCTGCGCTTGCGCAGTAAAACCGATAAAACCTAAAACCAAAACAAGAGGGGGCAGAAACAAATCTGCTCAGACGGCCACAAAAGATAACAAAAGATAACACAAAAGATAACATAACATGACAAGAAAGATAGCATATTGCGAGCAGACACTCCCACTTTTTCCTGCCAGTGTTCTGGTATTTCGTGGTCGTCTGAGCAGATTTGTTACTGCACCTTCATGTTTTGGTTTTAGGTTTTATCGGTTTTACTGCGCAAGCGCAGAGTGTCGCTCTTGTGTGTATATTCAGGTGTCCCCCGTTTCTGTAGTCTTTTTAAATAAACAGTTGCAAGTTTGCGCCTCGTCCCAGTCCTGTTAGCGTCCTATTTGTGTGTATTGTTAGCGTAATTCAGTATGAAGCATCAGCAACTAGCCCCATTCTACGTACTTTTAAACACATCCTTCCTCAAGGATACTGCAAATTGCCATATTTCTTATTCCCGTCTGAGCACGCGGCAAGAGACGAATTTATTTAAATCATTTTATCATTTTTCACGTATATAATGCCATTTTTTTGTATTGCTTCCGTCAGGGTGCTCCCCCTCAATTCATTCTCAGTTTTTAGTCATGTTCCGTATTCAAAACTATGCCGCATATTTAGTTTTATATAATAGCGGCGCAGCCAACGTCGAAAAACAAAGGTATTGAATTTTCCTGATTTTCATTTTTGTTTTGTTACTTTTTTTTTCGCTGAAGGATCAACCAGCCCCGACACCAGAGAACACCCAAGAAATCCGAGGCTACCCCAATGGCCACGTGAACTACGCAATGACCAATGACGATGGCGTACCACAGTGCATACACAACACTGCCGTCTAGTCGACTCAGAGAGAGCTGTGATATCTTATGCAAGATTCATTTTGTCCATTGAAATGCCACGCTGTATCAATCTACTTCGCAACGTGACGCCGCGGGGGTGCTAGCATTGGTAGTGACACTGACTACCGTCCAGAATGCCGCCGCCGACACCGACGTGCAAGCCTTCCGACAAAGAAATAAGCGGAGGACATATCCTGGCGTCGCTCTTCGTGAAGCCGCTCCCGCCATGTCAGGGCGTGCACGGAGCCCACTTCCGCTTCCCGTACACCTCTGCTTCCGTCGCCCTCTCCACCGCTACTTCCGTTTCAAACGGCAGCCGATCGGGCACGCGAACGCCGAAGTTAACCTGCCGACGCCGTGAGGTGATGGTAGTGAAAACATTTATTGAACTCATTTGTTGGTCGAACAGCAGCCTCGGTGAGTGGGCTCCTCAGTCCAGGACTCCAATGGCGGACGCTATCCGGCGGGCCCGCTCGATCAGCCGTTGCTGGTCTTGCGGGGCAGTGCTGGACAGAGCAGCCTCCCAAGAGGAGAGGGTGGGGATGCGTATAAGGGTGAGCCCGTCTGGTGGACGCGGACACTCCCATACAGAGTGGTAGAGGGTGGGAGTGGGGCTCTGGAAAGCCGGGCAGTTGCCAGCGTATTGGGTGGGGTATATAGAAGAGGTATTTGTGGTGTAAGTTTGGGGACGTGTGCCTGGAGCTGCCGCCATGACGTGGCGTCGGCGCGGGACAGGGAGTGGTGGGGTGGGGGTAGTGTTTTTCTTTGTGTGCGGTAGTAGGCGAGTGTGAGTGTATAGTTGAGAGATTCGTGGGATGGGATGATGGAAGCCGATGTCTTGGGGTCACCCTGGCTCTTTCTGTCCACTTCCCCTGACGCCCGGTGGGTCATTTCTCGCGCGAGGCATCTTTGAAAATATAGCTGTACTCGCCGCCTCCACCGCCGCTATCTTGCTCACACCCGTAGCTATGACGTAGCGCAGTAAAAATTGTTCGTGGCATTTAGCCAGATTCAGCCACCATAGCTGCGAAAAATTCAGCAACACTGTCTGTGAACCTCCTTAAATTAGCGCCACTTCCGCCAAATCTTGTGTGGCGTTTAGCACACCAGGGGCGGTATTCTCGTAACTGTCCCTTTTGAAAACGTCCCTTTTGAGTCCCTTTCATCGTGACGTACTTCCGGTTAAGCAATGGGCGCTAACAGTAGGTTTGCCACGCTTGCGTTACGTCACTTCCGGTAGTTTGCTTTAAGCCAACCAGGGCTCGCCAAAAGGGACACTTTTGAAAGGGACGCGAAAGGGACAAACTCGAGAATACCGCCCCAGGAATCTGTCCTGCGTTTCAATTCCTCCATAATCAAGTTTATAACGACGGACGGTGAAATAGCGGTGGCTGCAAAACTGTAAGAATTCTGGGGGCGGCTGGGCACTGCTCACAACAATGGATTAGGCGAAAAGGTTTCATTTTTGTGCGGGAAAACATTTTTAAGGCGTCATTCTTCAATGGCGCTAGTGAATTACCGTAGAATAGGGAACTTGGTTGTAGCATTGTGCCAAATATAGTGGTCGATTTCTTGTGCCGTACAGAAGCGCAGTTTTTCGCCGCGTTAGACATAACGCCATTACTAAGCTTGGCGAACCCTTTTCACCGTGTTGTAGGTACGCGTACTTCCATAGCTTGCTTTTTTGTTTCATTTCTACGCAGTCGCTTCCTCTGGTAATTATTGCTCTTTGTAGTTAATCGGACGTTCACATAAGAAGGGACACCTTGATCGGTGACATGTCGAGCACCAGCACCACATGCAGGGCGTCCTACCCCGTTGTACGGCTTTAAGCAATGTTCAACGCGTAAGCCTGTTGGCTTGAGTTACAACTGTGTTATGCAGCTCCTATTGTGAGCGCTTTTTGTGCACAACCGGCCGTTGTGGAGCAGCGGCAGAAACATTGCGCTGCTTAGCACGAAGACGTGAGTTCCATTTCCGGCCGCAGCGGCTGTTTTATCTAAAGAAATGAAAAAGCAATTTCCTTTAGCAGAAGCAAAATGGAGAGACAAGCTAGTTGGTGAACATTCATGAGTGAAGCTTAAGCGCAAACTGACACAGGGACGAGAAAGGGAAACGACTCCAGCGCTTACTATCAACTGAAAGTTATATTGAAATCGAAAGCACATATATACCACGCCAAGACCAAACAATCGGGCACGTGGGACCGTCGCACATGCGTACGGCCGTACATGAGGACAACCGCCCGCCTTTCCTTTATTCTCGTTTCCTTATATTCAAATGCCAAATTTAACTACCTCTCCGTCGTCAGTAAAGAGGAAAAAAACATGTAATTACCGCCGGTTGTACGAAAGCTGTCTTTCAACTGGTCTTCAATTACTTCGCTGTGCACTCGCCACGGAGCAGAGTTTCGTCCTGGGCGGA
The DNA here is from genome assembly GCF_048455015.1 of Haemaphysalis longicornis. Taxonomy (NCBI): domain Eukaryota; kingdom Metazoa; phylum Arthropoda; class Arachnida; order Ixodida; family Ixodidae; genus Haemaphysalis; species Haemaphysalis longicornis. The sequence continues at coordinate 186,004,271 of NW_027526361.1, read as the reverse complement.
AATTCTGTGGTATACTTGCGTTGATCTCAAAAATCTCGGCTCGTTTGTCCGCAATTTCTCGTCTCAATAGTGCGCGGTCTAATTTTTCGCCAACTGCGTAGAGAAAACTGCGAAGCAAGCAAAAACGACGGAGTCACGAGTACGGAAAACATTAGTAGTGGCTTAGCTCGGCTATGCCGGGATATACGTACCGAGAGCTAAGGTTCAGCTGGTTATTCTTAGCTTTCCTGGTTGTATAGGATTAGCTTGGTTGTCATAGGATTAGCTTGATTATCATGCTTACTGCTGCTTCAATGACACACACACACGGTATACGCATTATGTGACACGTGTATATTTACTTTTGCTCAACGTCTGGTTGCTTTTCTATTGCAACAAAGACGGCTCGGTGGTTCGGCGCAGCGTCAGACTTGGCTACTGCGCAACGGAGGCGCACAGCTGGGCACGCGCCGGTGCCAGTGCGTCGGTAGCGGCTATGACGTCACTCTTCTGGAATGCGCAGACCGGCTAGGCGCGCGCGGCGGTGGCGGCTCCGGCGCGCCAGCGGTGCGCCGTTTGACGTCACTGCTCTTCGCGCATCCATGCACAGCACGGCTCTCCAGGAGCCACGCGAAACTGATCATCCTCGGCGAGTGTAGCTCACGCTACAAAACTATACGCGTGGTGCGTCTATTCATTTCCTCGTTCTTTTTCCTCTTCCCCTCCATAATGCGGGCCCGCGTGCAATTTTTTGTCTCTTCAGGACAGGGCTAAACCCCACGAGAGAAAGTTAATGTCGGCCACAATTGAGCTACATTGTTCGACTTTTGTTTACTCTCGCGGTACACCGATCACTGGCGCATCCTAGTCTAAAATCACAACAGAAATACCGCAAAAGCCTAACAAGATTTTTTTGTCGTACGACAAAAAACTTTGTTGTGACAACAGAAGCCCTGTTGTTACGAGAAAGCCATTTGTTGCTACGACAAACATTTCTGTCGTAACGACAAAGTCAATTTTCTCAACGACAAACATTCCTGTAGTCACAACAGAACTGCCATTTACGCTACTCTTCTTAACGGGCAATAAAATTCAAACCAATGTGCAACTACTGATGCAACATCAGGATCACGACAAGACAGAAATTCAGCCCGAAGAAACATCAAACTTAGGAAAGGAATACGACACACCACAGAAAGGAATAAGACACACCACGATACGACAAACGACAGTACGACACGCGACAAACTACAAAAATTTTTCTTGTCGTCTTTTTCGTCTGGGATATACAGCCGCAGCTCGCAAAGTTGGACCTGTCGTCACCAACACAACAGTTTTCTCGTTTTTCTCTTATGGCAATGGCCTAAATATGTAGTGCAGGCCAAAAAGAGTACTATTGACTTAAGCGAGCGGTTAAAGCAAGGTGCTGTGCCTCACACTCCGTGTACCTGGAAAAGGTCGACAGTGGCTCTCTCACGAGGATGTTAACGGACACAAGCTGAATTTGTTTTTTTTTTAATAAAAAGGTCACACCTCTTGCCCCTTTCTTGTATTTCCGCTTCCTCGCTTAAGGGAAACTAAAGGCTCAATGAAATGTTGTTTTTAATTAAAGATCACATCTTTCGTCTCGGCTTTTGTCCGACTAGCAGCAAGCGGTATTTGCTGAGACATAGGTAAATAAAGCTGGCATTTCTCTCTTTCGTTTCCCTTTCATTTTTTAGTGACGTGCCATTACGTCACAGAGTATGAACCGGTGCTGTCTTGGCGCTCTCACGCTGGCAACGGCACCTTTTACGTCTCCAAACCATGGCCGACGCCGACAGCGTTTCTATGGCCGAGGAAGCTGGCTTGGACTCACGATTTTTTACCCACGGAATAAGGAATGCCCTTAAATGCTCAGTCGGCAAGTATGCGCGCCTGTAGCGGACTCCCAGACCCTATGGAGCCGACTGCGAGCGAAACCAAGCCTGGGTTGCCCACCTGGACAAGGAGACCTCGTCGAGGACAACCCTTCTTGATCACGGTTTGATCTCTACCTCATGGAGCGCGGACCCGAACATGGGTTACGAAACAAATGTTTACTTCTTGGGAAACGACAAGCGCCGCTTCGAATATCAAGCGCGGCGTCCCGGCAAGCGCGGTTCAGGCGGGCGCCTTCACCTCCCTGATTTGCCGATCACAGCCGTTTCATAGTATCTTCTCTCGCGCGATCCTGGCATGAAATAAACACTCTAATCTCGGCAGCTGTGTCGAGCAGTCGTCGCTGCCCGCACTCGCCTTGGCCCAAACATAACAAGGGCAGAGCGACGCACGCTTTACAGATGGTCAATGGCGGCTTGCGGCGAAAGGAAGAACCGCAAGGTCCGATCGGTCAGCTAACTACCCGCAGTAAGTATGTACACCTTTAAGGTTCATCATCATCATCATCATCAGCTTATCTACGCCCACTGCAGGGCAAAGGCCTCTCCCATTATTCTCCTATTCCCTCGGTCCTGTGCCAACTGTGACCAATTTATCCCCGCAAACTTCTTGATCTCATCTGCCCATCTAACTTTCTGCCGCCCCCTACAACGCTTGCCTTCTCTAGGGATCCACTCTGTTACCCTTAATGACCAGCGGTTATCTTGCCTTCGCATTACATGACCTGCCCACGTCCATTTCTTTTTCTTAATCTCTAGTTTGTTCCCTGGCCCACTCCGCTCTCTTCTTGTCCCTTAATGTTACACCTATCATTTTCCGCTCCATTGCACACTGAGTCGTTCTCAATTTAAGTTGAACCCTCTTAGTGAGAATCCAGGTTTCTGCCCCGTAGGTAAGTACCGGTAAGACGCAGCTGTCATACACTTTCTTCTTCAGCGACAATGGTAGGCTGCCATTCATTATCTGAGAATGTCTGCCATATGCACCCCACCCCATTCTTATCCTTTGTGGGGGCCAAGCCCCTTTAATGGGGGCGAGGAGGCGCTAGCGACGTCCTCCTCCTTGGTGGGGTGAGGGCGATCCTCGCGCGCCTCCCTCCTCTCCCTACGAGGTGACGGGGATGCGCGCAGGAGACTCCCGGGGGAGACCGCCCTTGGGACGCGGAGCGATCGCACGACGAACGCAACAGAAAACGGCCGCCCGACACAAACTCGCGTGTCGGACCGACAAGTCGGACCCGACATGTTGGATCCGACTTGTCGGACTCAAAAGAAATACCCCTTAAATGCCTTTCGGCCACTTCTGGTCGTTTCTTGCATTGGCCGTCATTTCCCACTTCCGTGGGTCACGGCACCCACCGTGTCGATTAGCGCATGCCTCGATTTGCGTCAGTGCGTTTATCTAGGATGCCCGGCGAGTCTCAGCGGGCATATTACACTCATTGGTGGGTTGCCCCCGCGTCCGCGATGTGACGGCTTGCGCCGTCTAAGGTCAGCGGACGAGCGCCGATGCCGCCCGGTCGAGTGGCTGGAAATGTGTAGCGGCCACAGAGAGCCCCCTTCCCCTACGTCAGCGAGCGTTGCGGCCGGCCAACGCCGGCGGACGCTAACTGCTGCCCGACTACGGGCTGGGCACACGCTGACGGCTGTATGCCCCAGGGGCTAGGTGCGTAGTGCAGTGTAGCGTTTGTATCGTGGTTTCCCGCGTAATAAACCCCTGTACTATGAAATGTATCGCTTCCATGTGAAGTGACTGACGACGTACACTCGCGGCGAGAGTCGTGGCTCGCTCTCGAACCCGTTGTGGGCAGAGTCTCTCGGCAGGGCAGTTCGGTGCTGCGCGAGAGAAGTGAGAATAACGACGGCGCGTTATTCTATTATTCTATTATTCTATTCCTTAATGGCAGGGATTAAGTAAGAATATAGGATAGGATATGCCCACACCTTCTAATTATCTCTGCCTCATGGTTTGGATCTGGGGTCACAACTTGGCTTAAGTAGATATATTCGCTTACCACTTCCACAGCCTCGCCACCTATCTCAAACCGCTGTGCTGTCCCGAGTCTATTGATCATTACTTTAGTTTCTGCATATTAATTTTCAGGCCCACGGTTCTACTATGTTCGTCCAGTGCGGAAAGCATGCTTTGCAATTCGCCCCCACGAGTTACTTAGCAAGGCAACGTCATCAGAAAATCTGAGGTTACTGAGGTATTCTCCATTAACCCTTACTCCCACCTGTTCCCAATCCAACGTTCTGAATACTTCTTGTAAACATGCTGTGAATAACATGGGAGAGATTGTGTCTCCTTGTCTGACACCCTTCCTTATAGGTATTTTACTGCTCTCGTTATGGAGGATGATGGTAGCTGTGGACCCACTGTAGATATCCTCTAGTATTCTTACATAATGCTCATCTACCCGCTGGTTCCGTAATGCCTTAATGACTGATAGGATTTCGACCGAGTCAAATGCTTTCTCACAATCTATCAGGGGTATATATAGGGGTTCAGTATACTCAACGCACTTCTCTATCACCTGATTGATCGTGTGGATATGGTCCATTGTTGAATAACCTTTACGGAACCCTGCTTGTTCTTTAGGTTGACTGAAATCTAAAGTTGCAGAAATTCTGTTAGCGATTACCTTGGTAAGTACCTTGTAGACGACTGACAGTAAGCTGATCGGCCTGTAATTTTTCAAGTGCTTCATGTCGCCTTTCTTATGTATTAGGATGATGTTCGCGTTCTTCCAAGATTCCGGTACCATTGCGGTCATTAGGCATTGCGTATACAGGTTTGCCAGTTTTTCAAGTACAATTTCTCCGCCATCCTTCAAGAGGTCTGCTATTATCTGATCCTCACCAGGTGCTTTGCCCCCTTTCATTTCTTTCAAAGCCTTCCTTACTTCTTCGGTCGTTACTGGTGGGATGTCTATCTCCTCTGAATTACTGTCTCGTTCGGCATTATCCTGTATGTCCCGGCTGCTGTACAGATCCCTATAGAACTCCTCGGCCACTGTGACTATTTTCTCCCTATTTGTGATGACATTGCCTTGCTTATCTTTAAGTGCATGCATCTGATTTTTCACCGCGCCAAGACGCCTTTTCACTGCTTTCAGGCTACCTCCGTTCTTTGCAGCGTATTCGATCCTCTCCATATTATACTTCCGTATGTCAGCTGTCTTACGCTTGTTGATTAACTTCGAAAGCTCCGCTAGTTCTATTCTGTGAGCTGCGGTAGAGATTGTCATGGTTTGCCGTTTCCTAATTAGATCTTTTGTCTCCTCTGAAGGTTTACCAGTATCCTGTCTAGCCATAGTGCCCCCGACTTCTACTGCATACTCCGTGATAATGAGTGTAAGGTTGCCGCTGGCTTCCTGTGTCGTAAGCTCGGCTTCATCGTTAAGAGCTGAATATCGGTTCTGCAGCGCGATCCTGAATTCTTCTGCTTTACGTCTTACTGTTAGCTCATTTATCGGCTTCTTTCGTACTAGCTTGTTGAGTTCCCTCCTCAAATCCAGCCTGATTCGAGATCTTACCATGCTGTGGCCACTACACCTTACCCTTCTGAGCACTTCCACATCCTGCACGACGCCAGGGTTATCGCATAATATGAAGCCTATTTCATTTTTATGCTCCCCATTCGGGCTCCTCCAGGTCCACTTCCGACTCTCCCGTTTACAGAAGAAAGTATTCATTATGCGTAGGTTATTACGTTCTGCAAACTCAATTAGTAGGTCCCCCCTGCTATTTCTACAACCCTGACCATAGTTCCCAACTGCCTTGTCTCCAGCCTGATTCTAGCCTACTTTAGCATTGAGGTCCCCCATAACTACGGTATACTGCGTTTTTCCTTTGGCCATTGCCGATTCCACATCTTCATAGAGGCATTCCACTACTTCGTCGTCGTGGCTGGATGTGGGCGCGTAGCCCTGCCCCACCTTGAGCTTGTACCTTTTATTGAGCCTAATTACAAGACCTGCTGCCCTTTTGTTAATGCTATAGTATTCTTCTGTGTTGCCAGCTATGCTTTTATTGACTAGAAGTCCCACTCCCAGTTCTCTTCTGTCCTCTAGGCCCCGGTAACATAGGACGTGTCCATGTTTCAGCACCGTAGATGCCTCGCCTGCCCTCCTAGCCTCGCTAAGCCCTATCACATACCATTTAATGCCCTCTAATTCCTCGAACAACCCCTCTAGACTCGCTTCGCTAGATAAGGTTCGCGCGTTAAGCGTTGCCAGGTTCAGATTCCATTGGCGGCCTTTCCGGATCCAGGGATTCTTAGCACCCTCTGCTGCGTCACAGGTCTGACCGCCGCCGTGGTCAGTTGCTTCGCAGCCGCTGGGGACTGAGGGCCGAGGGTTAATTCGCGTATTCATGGGAGGTTGTGGCCGTTACTACACCAGGGTGGCCAATCCTTCTCTGGTGAGCGAGTGCACTACCGGCAATGGTCGCCGAGGTCAGGCCTCACCCCAAGCCCCTTTGTGCAATTCTATCAATACGCGGGTCCTTTTCCCTTTTTTTTTTTTACTCCGGTGGGAATTTTCCGGCACCGGGATTCGAGCCACGGTCCTTCTGCACGCGAGGCGGATGCTCTACCTCTACGCCATCGCAGCATCCTTTAAGGTTCAAGTAAGGTTCAAACCTGGCGCTGGCAGGCTTTACGGATAGCAACACCCGCGCGCGTAGAACGGGCGACTGGAAGCTCGGGCGGGTCGCTCAACCACCTGCAATGCACCTTATTCCTCTTTCCAGTTCTAATAGAGGAACTTTAGCTGCTTCCTGCCGGCGATAATGCCTGCAGAATTTCGGGCGTTCACCGCCGTAGGTTATGCACTTGGCTAATTGCGGACCAATAGTGAGGGAAGCAGCCTGCGTAAATTAATAGAAGCTGTAGTCCGTGTTTTTTTAAATTAAGGTGTGCTCACAGAAAGATGTCATTTAGATTTATTTCACATGCTCGACCACTTCGGGACTGTTTATTTGAAGAAACCATCTATAGATGCTCCTCCACTGAGCTCTCGCCGTTCACAGCTTTTGTGACGTCGCAAACCGTAGCACAGAAAAGCGTACTGGGGGTCGTCGCCTTTTTTCACGTTTCTGACATTTTCTGCCTTATTAAACATCTGCTGGTGGCGAGAATGGTGTATTTTGATTCTCGGCACCGTAATCTACCAATACAGGCCAACTTTTTTTTTCACTGTTTAGTGTCTCTTTAAGAAGTATATACCGTTAAATCTGGCCATATATCTCTGTTTTGTGTCTGTTCCATTTTCTTGGCGCTGAAAAGCACGCCACAAAATGTTCACACTGAGCCGGGCGCTACTCTCCCGTTAGTGCGGCGCTGCCGTATCCAGAAGGCACCAAGAAAACCCTTGTTATGAATTGTCAGTCCTCGCGGTCGCACTGAAAGACTGAAGACCTTCTGAAATATGGTGACACGTAAGAAAAGTATAAGGTAGGACCACTGAACCAGGTGGCCATGACATCAATCGCCGTACCTAGCTCAACGAAGTAGTTAGTGTTAGGCGGATGTCCGTCCGATTGCGAGTTCGTAACAGTGGCGGTCACTGACCAAGTCAAAAGCCAAAGTTGGCTTTGGCTTTCGGTAAACTTCGTAAAAGACTGCGCCTTTGTTTGAGGTGACGAGAAAGAAGAAAGGGTGCCATTAAACCAGCCAAACAACGACAAAGTGCAAAGTCCCCTGAACACTCGGAGTACATCATGGGAACAGGTTAAGCACCAGGCACAGCTGTAGGAAGCAAAATAGACAGCAAAGGAGCGCACTAACAACTGAGCTTTATTCGCTCCGAAAGCGATTATAATGGCACGAAAAACACCATGTGATACTAGCTGCACCACGTGTGAAAACGATTACGGCTGCCGCACTCGCCTAACTAATCATCCAGATAATCCACCTCGCTCGTAAGAAGGTCAACTGAAGGCTTGCTGACACATCGGTCCCCCATCTTTTTTATGGCGTAGGCCTCGAACACTTCCCGTTCTTCTTTTTTGCGATATGAATGCAGCACTCTGGTCCTCTCAAACACTGGTTTGCAGCCCCTTGGCTTGCAGTCAGTCTTACAGTGAAGCGCCAGATTGCTTCCTGTTCCCGTATTCAGCGTCGCCGCATGCTCACGGAACCGGTCGTTGAGGCAGCGCCCCGTTTGTCCTACGTATACGCGGCCGCACTTCAAGGGGATCTGATACACTGCGTTTTTTGAACACTCCACAAACGCAGTGGCATGCTTCTTGCTGCAGACAGGAGGCCTAGGTACATAGTTCCGAGTTGGTTGGGAGCGCTGAAGACCACGCGCACACCGGCACGCTCCGCATCTTTCTTTACGCGATGCGATATCCCATGTATGTATGGGATGACGGCAATCTTCTGCCTTTGCTTCTGTCCGATGTTCAACTGGCTGGTTCCTTCGGGCTGCTCATTTAAAAGCTTTCCCGGCAAGCCGCAAAGCATTGATGCAGGGAAGCCCGCCTGGAACAATCTCCCGACTTGCGAGACAAAACTCTCCTGTATCTGGTGCTGGCAGGACCTTACAAGGGCGTTCCTCAAGGCAGCGACCGCTATGCCCCGCTTGACCAACTTGAAGTGACCAGAGGTGAATGGAAGCAAGGCTTTCTTGGAGCGGGGAGAGTATACCCAGCGAACCTGGTCCTTCAAGAACGTCAGCTCCAGGTCGAGGAACCTCAGGCGACGCTCAAGTGGCAGCTCCATGGTCAGTGTGAGGCAGTCAAGCGCCCCTTCAAAAACTGCCAGAACCCGTCTAGCAGAGTCTTTGTCCGATGTGCCGGCTGACGACTTGAAAAGAACAAGGTAGTCGTCCACGAACCGGAACACCCGCACAACACCTAGGTAGCCAAGTTCGTGTTCCAACCGCCGGTCAAAACGAGCCATCAACATGTCACTGAGCGCCTGGGCTAGGCAAGAGCCAATGCAGACTCCTTGCTTCTGCTGGTAGTAGGCTCCTTCGAACTCCACAATTGAAGACTGGAGATGAGACCCCAGGAGTTCAAGTAAGCCGTCGACGCCCACACCGCTGTCGTTCTGAAAGCGGACAGACCACCACGCCACCTTCAAAAAGCACTCTTTGACGTTTCCGGAATGGCAGACGACTGCACTCGTCAATAAGAAAAGTGAAATGTGTCGAAACACACTCTCACTCTTCCACATGTGAGACGACTTGAGGCTTGACATTCTTCCAGTCCTCATTCTTCATCTCTCTGAATGTGGCAATTTCGCTGTCGTTCGCAAGTTCGCTGTCGATATGCATCATGACGACATTTTTCACTTTTCATACAAGCGTGTCCACGAACTGCTTTGCGCTTTGTATGGCTTCATCGGTCGCTGAACGCAAGTTCTGCGCCGTAGCTTGGCGCTTCGCAAGGCCACCCACGCCATTACACGCATTTTCGTCATGTCCAGTTGCGGAGAAAATCCACTTCGTCTCCCTAGATTCACTGTTCCGCATCTCGTGGAACTGGTATTTGTTTCTAAAATGGGCGGCAGCACCGTCACTTACATACGTAAGCATAGCGTATATTGGTGCGTTGTCTTCGAGATGCTGCTTGATTTTGGCGAGGGCCAAGCATGCATGGGCAGAGTCATGAATAATGTTGTCGCAGATGATGGCATAATTCTTCGTCGTCTTTCTCGACGTTACAACGCAAGTGAGTACATTTATTTGCCTCTTGTGCCAGTGGTAACCTTGTACTTCGTCGGGCGGCAAAATCGTCCAGTTCTCGGCAAAATCAAAGTGTAGCACTACCGCGCCCCTTTTGCAGTTCTGCTTCGCATCCCGTATTGGTCTGGCTGGCAGATATCTCGTGAAGTTGTGTGGCAAAAGCTTGATGTGGGCGAGTTGGTACATACTGCTAAAAATTAATCGGCGCTAAAACAGGGACGAGAGGAACACGTAACTCACAACACGGTTCGGCACCGTGTTGTGAGTTACGTGTTCCTCTCGTCCCTGTTTTAGCGCCGATTAATTTTTAGCAGTTGTGTGGCAACCATTTTTCGAGGGCTCACGATCCGGGCAGGGCCTAACCTCTATCCCTATCACGGGGCGCGGTCTGCGAGGGATCGCCTGGTCACATTTCATGACATCACAACACACTACCGCCTCTCCCGCCGGATCTACCCACCGGCGGACCAGCAATTGGATAACCACAAAGAGCACATTTGGCGTTTACTACAAACAAATACCTTCCCCAACCCAGCTCGTCTGACACACATACACCCAACTCTCTATCCAACCGCGGCCTGTTGCCTGTGCGGAGATCACGCCACCCTTTCTCACATCATATGGGCATGTCCACAAAATACATTCCCACTTATCACCTCTGAGGAGCACTGGGAGGCCGCGCTCCGCAGCTCCGATCTGGACCTTCAGGTTCATTTAATCGATAGGGCTGTGGCAGTCGCCGGTGAGTGGTGGATGCCACCGGCTACAAGCGCCACCTGAACGGCATGGATCAAATAAAGTCTTATCTCTCTCTCTCTCTCTCGGTCAATCTTTGGAGCTCTTCAAGGAATATTGGGGCGGTCATTGTTTTTTTAACAAGCTCGCCAGATTCCCAGGAAGCCATTTCCACCTCCTCTTAAATGTCAACATGGAGCTTATCCAAGGTCAAGTCTTCCGCTTTCGGGAAGCGATCACAACCTTTGAGAAAACACGTGGCTGTAGGCTGCGAACATGTGTAAATATCCTGCATGGTTTCATGTGAAAACGAACGTCCAATTGCATTTTCGAGGGCTACTAGGGCCACGTGAAAGTTGGCGCAATATATGCACTCGCATACCTGACGGTATGGAGTACACTTCCCCCTGTTAGGACGCAGTGAAATAAACTTCATTATCCCAACTCCGGAGGTAGGGTGAGCGAGCTTGTAGATATATAAGCTTCTCGCGAGGACCATGTCATAAAGCGCCTAGAAGTCCACTGTTGCTCACCGTCGACCTTAGCGCGCACCACATCCTTTTTATTAGGGCCGGCTTTACCTTGAGCAGTCCAGCTCATCAGTGGTGTAGTAAGAGTGCCCGGTACGGATGTCTTCTTCACTCAATGTGTCTACTATAGGCCTCCACGGTAGACCACACGCCTTTAGAGTCTGCGGGTTTTTTGTTTTCTTGATGATGCTCCTAGTCGCCTCTAGGATTACCCTTTGCACTTCCTTTGCGGTCATGGCGGATGGCAGCAAAGTCAGCAAGCGGCACCGCTCCTGAAAGTTGATGCATTTGATGCTGGCGTACGTTGCCTTTCCAGCTGTCACCGTCATTGCAGCTTCCCTGTAGGTGTGCCTGGTACATTGTACGCCGTCCGAATGTTCGTGTTGATTTCAGTCACCATGGCATAATGAATTTCCTGCTCCTTCCTCTTCACGTAAGAAGCCCTGTAGTGGCGAGACCGCCAAGAACCTGCCGACAAAGTCATTTACGTTTGCTACAAAACTTCTCCAGGCTGAAAGTTGCCGATTGGAGGTGAAATTCCTCTGGCATGCTTCGGATAATCTCGGCGGAAACAGTTCTGACAAAACAGTTCTGACGGTGGAAACAGTTCTGACAAAGCATGTATTCTTCATGCACCATAGCGGCAGTGTCCGGGGGTAGCAGTTTCTTTGCGGTGGCGATACCAATTTCTCTCACACAACAAAAACTCCCTTGAACTTGAATCCTGCGTTTGTGCCTTTTTGAGTAGTCAGCACAAAAATTATGCCTAGGAAAAGGCACCATGTTCATCAGGAGGTAATTAATGCTACTTGTTCAGGGGTGGCCTAGTCTGGTTCAGTAAGAACGAAACGGGAACACACAGAGAGACGACGGGCAAAGGCAGCGAAACTCTAGTGCTTCCGTAGATGCCGTCCACTGCTCAAAAATATCAGATTCCCCTAGAAGGTTGCTTGGCCATCTGGTGATCCTAGAGTTCCTCTATATAGCTCCCGCTATATAGAGGAACTCTAGGTGATCCAGACGACTGCAAGCAGTAGCCGCGGAGCTGATAGGGTCACAGGACGACGATGATCAGGCAGAAATGACTCGAAGCTCGTGGATTGCGATAAAACCGTCATCAGATGGGCACCAGAGATCCACAGATGACAAAGCTCTGAGCTTGGTAATTGTGACGTTTTACCAAGCGCGCGAGTGACGGCCCCATATTAGTCGAAGCATTTTTCTGGCCTTATAAGTTCTTGATTGTACGTGCTTTCGCACGGTATCATTAGAATTTTTGTGAAGCCGTTCCATCCTTAAGCTGCTGAAAAACAACATGTTGTGTCTCGCTTGGGTGTAAGGAACAAACCTTTATGAGTTGAGCAGTTGACGGACCACAAGACAATCATTGTAAACAATAATCACGGAATTGATGCTTACGCACCTCCAATTTTTAACAGTGTGAAGACCTAGTTTGGCGATTCGCAACGGTTTATAGTTTGGTGCAAGAATAGAAACCCACACAGCCAAGAATAACAACGCTGGGTATCAAGTTGTAGTTGCCTCCCACAGGACTGCCGCCGTTAGCAGTTCTCTTTGCTGTAAAACTTCATCCTCGTACCATTTTCAGCAGTGGCGGTCCCGAGGGGGGGGCGAAGGGGCCGATCGCCCCCCCAAAAAGGTCCTCAGCTTCTTATTTTTGGTTTTTTTCGAAGCATTCCACTTGCGCGAGGTTAAATCCCACTTGTGTGAGGTCGCAAACGTGTTGCAACAGTCAGAAATGCGGGCTCGAGTCAGCCGTACCACCGCCTACGGGGAGTCAAAAACCACTATTATTTGTGCGCAAGCGGGTTACACAACATACACGCACACGCCGGCATGGTTATCACCTCCTCCGCAGAACTGGCGCAAGGAGAGGAGCGGTTCTTATTTGCCCCACAAAAAAAAAAAATCGTCCCCCCCTCAAAAAAAAAAAAAAAAGAAATATTCGCCCCCCCAAAAACCAATCTCTGGGACCGCTACTGATTTTCAGTAGTTTTCTAGAAACGATCCATCACATTGGGTACTATTAAATTGTGAGCAGGAATAGGAGGTGTACGCTTCCTTCAAGTTGCAAAAGTATGGAAGTGCGCTTCAGAAACGTACAAAATAAACCAACGCAAAAAGTCGAAAATATTTTGGAAAACTGTTGTTGATTCCTCTTTTATAGGAGTCAGTCAAACACGAAAGTTAAATGTGCAGCGAAATCTGCAGCTGAGCATGATTTCCGGGTCGGCGGCTGTCTTGTGGGTGTGCTTGACGAGCGACGTCCTGCTGGTGGGTCGCTTAAGCAAAGGTGTACTGGCGTCATTTCCGTGATGGATATGACGTCAGTGATATCTTGGGGTATACCGGAATAAAACAGTTTCGTGTTAAAATATAAAACCTGAAAGCGAACAACCCAAATATAACGTACTCTTTGGTACTAAAAGTTGATTCCCCTCAAAAAGACCATGTGTGCAGGGGTGTACCCTTCACTGGCTGCTTGCTTCGTTGTACTGGCGTCACTTCCGTGACGAATATGACGTCACCAAAATCTTCGTGTATCCGGGAAAAAACACTTTCGTGTTAATAATATCTACAGGTTAGAATTGAAGCCCCGATCATACTCCTGTGAAGACGTCTCGATTCAGTATGATACATTTTTTTTTCCTTCGCTGCCACACAGAAAGCGGCAAAGGCTCACTTTCAGATTATAGGACTAAGCATGACTTCATTTCTCTACATTCAAACAAGAATAACGCAATACATCTTTACTACTTCAGAATATTAATTCATTGTGGCACAATTTGTGAAAATATCAAGAAATTGAGAGGCATGATTTTTTTAAATGACGTCGAAAGTTGGCTCTTTTTCGGAGATTTTCATTTTCCTGCGTTACTTGACATAGCATTTTGAAAAGATTGTTTCGTGCGGAAATGAGAAGGATACAAAATCTTCACCTGCTCTTGGTAAACTAGGCAAAAAATTGAGAGCTTAGATTTTCAGCCCATGTGTAAAACACGTTTTTTAAGTGCAATTTTTGAATGAGATTGCTTTTCCGACAACCTTTGTGAAATATTTTCTAAGAAATATAATTACGAAGAAGTCAAATATACTGAATTGAACAGAAACGTGTGCAAGTATTTGGTGTGGGGAATATGAAAATTCAGAAAATTTTCCTGTTTGTTTTACGGGCCCCCAAAGTTGCCACACCGGGCAGACTTGGCGACACCGGAAGAAACTAGGTGGACCCGCAGCTGCGCTGTTCTTTTTTGCAACTGAACATTTTTTTTTTCAACACTCTACAGAAGGCCAAGCGTGTTGCCGTCGTTCAACACCCTTTTTGCCACACATTTATAGGTTTTTTTATTTTAAATGTTCAAATTGATATTTCACGTGCCAGAGTTGAACTTGGGACATGGGACACACCGTATATGGAAACGGGCGATCATTGCAGACGAACAGTCTTTTTTTTTTTTGCTTTGGAATATTTCGTACGAGTAGAGGAGGGTATGAGGGGTTGCCTTGTTCTTTACAGTGCAATTATACATGTATGCATGGCCTTATTCAATGAACAGGTGAACACCTTTTCCACACTCTTTCAACACCCGAAGAAAAACCAAAGGTGTTGAAATTGATCGACACCCTTTTTTCACACAAAAAGGGTGTAAAGCTAGGAAAAGGGTGTTGACATTCAGGCTACAGCAGTACCTCGAACAAAATAACATGTTCCCACATACCATGTGTGAATTTCGCAATCACCTCTCCACGCAGGAAATGCTTCTTCAACTGAAGGAAGAGGTTATACTGAAATGCTCGAGGGATAGCCCGAAAGGCATCTTAGCCTTGGATTTAAAAGGTGCGTTTGACAATGTCAGTCATACGGCCATACTTAAAGGGGCCCTGAAAGGCATTTTGAGCACACTAAATGAACTAGCGCAATCGCTAGATTGGGTCGCCAACGTCACCTGTGCCAAGTATTACTCTTTTACGCGCAGCGGAAAGCTCACACTTTTGTTGCAAAGTTTGTCGCTTTTTTCTCACCCTTTCCTTCGTGTTTTTGGACGCCGCCATCTTCACATGTCTACATCATCGATTCCCAGATGTTCGTCATGAGCTAGACATCCTGCTATTGGGCGGCTTTTTCACGCACTTCCGGCAAAGAGATGAGTCGTCTGCTCAGCGTCGGCTCGCCGGCTGATCTGCCAGCGGAGTGCCGGAGTGCTTTGACATTTTACGACAAACGAAACAAGTGTAAACAAACGCTTAACCGTTTGTATTGAATGCAACACGGCCATAACACGACGTGGATTTTATCTTACGTGAGTACGTACCATAAAGAAAGTCCCGTGGCACTTCTTGCAATCGCAGAGAACGCCCTGAGCCGAATGCCCGGGTTTGACGCGTACATTTTATTCAACTTCAAAACAATCCAGAGATGCGTTTCGAACGAACACAACGTCACAACATGCGTTGCAAGTCTGAACCGCGATTGACAGACGATGAGTTGCCTCCTCCTGCCCGTCGTAAATTCGGCACTCACCTCACACCCGGTTTGCGGGGACGAGCAGCAAGTCACAACTCTGGCGCGCAAGCGAGAAGGCTTTTAGCCAGGCACACTGCACATACCCCATGCGAGGTTGAGTGGTACGTCGTTCGAGAAAGATAATCCAGACCATGGGAAGCATTATCCACCCGCAGAAGTACAATGTCGCATGTCATCGCGAAACGAACGCGTCCACAACACACAGGAGGCGATGCACACACACACACACACAGCTTCGGTCGCTGCATTGGCTTAGCTGCAAGCTTCGTTCGGACAATCAGCGATGCTACGACGATACAGAGCTGCGTGAGGACGACGTGCTAACCACTTCACGTATTTAAAAACACAGGGGCAAAGAACTAGGTTCATCGGAAGCAAAAAATCTTTCCTCCATTATAGTGCCTGAAATATACTGGCTAGTGTGCCGAGGGCGGGCTCCAGGCGGGCGCCGGGAGCGATGTACGCGGCTGTCTGCCGCTTGGGGCGCTGCCGTGCGGGAGTGTGCGCGTTCATCCGGCCCGAGCAGATCGCGCGGTTACCTCCGAGCTGCGTAGCAGACGGCAGCGGCAGAACTGTTTATTCCCGCTTGCGACGAAAGCGAGCGAAAGCGACGGGAATTCTGTCGCGCAACCAAAATTTGTCCCGACCATTCGACAAAAACGATCGTCGCGCGACAAAGCGACGGAATTCCTGCCGCTCTCACTCGCTTTCGTCGCAAGTGCGAAGGGGCTTTTATGCGCAATCTCCGCCCCACATAAAACAAGCTCTTGCTTGTCGCCTGAGCATACGGTTGATATCTAACTACGTTACACTGTGCTTTACAGTGTATTTAAACGATGTCACTAGGTTTGAAACGTACGCGCTCGGCGTGCAGCTTTGTAAACGCAAGCGGTTTCACATACGCACGCTATTTTGCTGCTAATAGAGTTTTAGTACAGCGTTTGTGGCCTTTGCATACGCTAAACGCTAAATTTTTGCGTCCCGCTACGTGACACCGCGATGGGAGTTTTAGTAGAGCGTCTCATCAGTTTTGCATAGCGACACACTAATGCATACGGCGCCATCTGTCAAATGTTTTCCGAAATGTCTCACCGGCTGATCTCCTAGCGGAGTGCCGGAGTGTTTGGACATTTTACGACTATCCAAACAAGTGCAAACAAACGCTTTCCCGTGAGTGTTGAATGCAACACACGGGTGCAGCTTGTCAGAACACGGGTTCTCGCTGATCGAGTGCAGCGTTGGTTTGCTCTTCGCCTTCACGTTCATCGCCGCTGATAAAGCGATCCGATCCGGCGCGTTTTGTGCACGGGTTCTGTGTCGGTTGAAAATGTCTTTTTTCACATGCCGCCGGTAGTAGGAATTACAACCACCGCAAAATAACACCCGGCACCAGCGGGGCCACATCTGAGACCGCGCTTTTTGGATAAACAGTGCGCGGTGCACCAAAGGGAACGAGCGCACAATTCTCCCCACGCGGCTGCGAGTTCGCCGCCGATACCAACTGCACCTACGTACACCGCGAAAGGGCAAGGCCAGGCCGCACACATGCGGCCAGGTCATTCGTTCGCTTTTCCAGCCTGTGTCCATGGTGTCTACAGAGATGAAAAAGCCGAAAGAGCTGGCCCGTAGCAGACGGCAGTCTGTGGGAGCGCAATAGCGGAAGTACGTCACCGCTGAGGAGCGGAGCATCATGGGAGGGGAGGCCAACAGCGAAGAAACAGTTGAAAGGAGGAGGAAATACGGCGCGACGATAATTCGCGGTTTTTGATTTACGATTTCTCAGCTAATACTCATCGCTTTAACAAAATTCTTGCAGGATGAGATTGCTAATACATTGCTTTATTTGGTTACATGTACATCCATGCATCGGCGGAAGGCATTTCAGGACCCCTTTAAACAACTGAATGGCCTTAACTGCGGGGAACGTGCGTACAAATACATTCGAGACTTCCTCGACGGCCGAAAAGCCATTCTGAAGGTGGGAGGTTTAAAGTCAAATACTATTTCTCTCCGCAACAAGGGCACACCCCTGCCTGTGAATACGCACGACAATGTGGCCTAGCGTGTGCACCGCAAAAATCTGAGCTGCTTGTCGTGTCACCACGTAAAAAACTGCCTCCCGGGTCGCCAACCATCTCCGTAGAAGTGTATGGCCACCCTATTGTTCCAACTCAGCGGGTGAGAATCTTAGGCATGCGGATCGCTCCAATACCAAACTGCTGGACCGACTTAAGCACACCACGGAGCAAGTCTCCCACGTGATCCGCAGGGTCAGCACAAAAACAAGAGGTATGCGAGAGGCGGATGTGCTAAGGCTAGTCGAAGCCTTTGTCATCTCTAGGATTACTTACGCCATCCCCTACGCTGTGCTTACGAAGGCTGAAAAGAACAAGGTAGAGATTATCATACGCAAGGCATACAAGCTGGCGTTGGGACTACCTGTCAGCACCTCTACACAGAAACTACTACACTTGGGAGTTTGTAATACCCTGGATGAACTCCTCGAAGTTCATCACATCAACCAATTATTACGTCTCAATTCCACCTCCACCGGCAGAACAATTCTGAACCAGCTATGCCTGCGCTCACCGATTCAACACCCACAGGCCGATGCGACTCAGCTTCCGCATGAGATTCGCCAATTTATTGATGTGGCCCCACTGCCCCGGAACATGCATCCAACACACCACCAGGATCGCAGAGATGCCAGAGCGAAAGCAATCTTCAAACGGTACGGCCAAAACTCCACCACAGTATACACGGACGCAGCATCCTATCCCGGGAAAAGAGCTATGACCGCTGTTGTGACTACAGCTCAAGCCCTCCTCACAAGTGCATCAATTCCTACCACCCATGCACTACAGGCAGAACAAGTGGCCATAGCCCTAGCAATTGCTCAAACCCCTGCGGAGATCATCATTACGGACTGCCAACAAGCATGCAGAACATTCTCGAGCGGCTTCCTCTCACCCTGCGCCACACAAATTCTACAGCAGCATCCTCCACAACACCGCGCAAGGATTATTTGAGCTCCCGCCCATGCCGACGTCCCCGGCAACGAAGCTGCCCACCAGCATGCCCGAGATTTGACACACCGGGCTAGTCAGGAGTTCGGCGAGCAGTGGCGTGTCTGTCCCCTTTTTACATTCACAGAAATCACGCAGCACTACCGCCTGCAGCGAACAATGTACCCTCCTCCACACAAAAACCTCACAAAAGAGCAAGAACACCACCTTCGATGCATCCCAGCCAACACCTTTCCCCACCCAACTAGAGCCCACATTCTGGCCCCCACCCTCTACTCCTCGGAATGCCGCTTCTGTGAGGCTCTGGGTACCCTTTACCACATTGTGTGGGGCTGCGAGAAGAACCCGAACCTTCCCCCCCTGCCCTTCCCCTCCCCTGAGCACTGGGAGAGAGCACTGTCCAGCTCGGACCCTGATGACCAGCTTTGGCTGGTGAAGAGGGCTCAAGAATCCGGACGGTCTCAAGGGGTCCTGGAATAAGGACTCTTCCCCAAGGCGAACTGCTTTATAGGGACGTTTATTCCTCCTCCTCCTCCTCAAGAAAAATGGTGTAATGGGCTCCCAACACCCTTTTTCCACTTATGCTACACCCTTTTTAAGTTTAGTGTGTTCACTGCAGTCCATGCACCGTACTATACACAGGAAGTCCACAATGTTAGAAAAAAATTGACCGTGCTTGTAACTATTCCTTAAAATTATTTATTGCAAGCTTCAAATCTGCATATTAGTCTTGAAATAAAGGGGCGATGTTCTGCAGGATCACCAAGAAAATCTGAAATTCACCGACGTCATTGAAGTCGCTCCCTCATGACCCGAAGAATAGCTGCAACCATCGGATTTATAGAGAGGCGAGAGTTTACTGTACGCGGTTAAATCTGACACGGGTGGAGGCGCTGTGCCAGTGACGGCACAACTGATGGGTGAAAGTTCATTGGGGAAAGAAAACGCTAACAATTTTATACGAAAACAAAAGAAAAAACATCAACTAACAACAAGAAAAAAATCTAGAAACAAAGCACCTACAGCCGACTGACTCGAGTTTGTTCCCAGTGGGCTTCTGAAGCCGGCTAGCTGTGTCGTTGAGGCTCATCTCAAAAGTGTTTCGCACCACCTCCAAATAACCTGACATTTTTCGTGGGGAAGGGCTGAAAAACCCGATCACCCGAAAATGGCTACTATATGTCACAGCGAAATTCTTCAGTAGCGAACTACCGGTTTTAGAGGTTATAATAGCAAGGCAACCTAAATTTAGATTGATTTAGACAGGAAAAATACTCGAACTTAATCCCCCCCCCCCTTCGCCGCTTGAGCGCTTCCCTGTCAACACAACAACATCTAGAATTTTTTTCCAGATCTGTTCGATGATGAAACGCATCGAGTGCCTTTCAGATTCTTCCCTAAGCCAACCTTGAATGTCCAATAAGCAATCGCTATGTCAATTTAGAGTACCAAACGCATCTAAAAATGAAAGTGTATGCGTTGACCAAGCTTTCGAAAAAGTTCAATGTCCCATTGAGGTTGAAATATCTCTATGGGTTGAAAATTTCGGCTGTTTAATGCGCCGAAGCTACATCTAGACTATGAGGCGCGCCGTAGTAGAGGCCTACGGATTATATTTAAACCGCCTCGAAATCTTGATGTGCTGGCGCTTCAACGTCTAGAGCAAAATATGTTTTTTTTAAGACGAAAGGCTTAGATCTCTATGTTGGAGCAAGGGCGTTGTGAGGTACGGAAAATAGGTGGTCCAAAAAAAGTTGCAGTTGCGCGAGCCGGGGATCGCGCGCCACGAAAGGGCAACAGCAGTGCGGGAGGAGGGTAGGAGGAGGGCCCTGAGAAAGGGCGACGCGGCGCGGGCCGCAGGCCGCTGCCGCAGTGCAATACGAGCCGCCATGAGAGGTGAAGGTACCGACGGATGTGAGCAGGATGATCCCGGCAATGGCTAGTGAGCGGAACGAGAGAGAGAGAGAGAGTAAACATTTAATTCGCAACCCATGTCGGTGTCCGCGCTCTATGAGGTTAAAATCAAACGATCTCCCCGCGGATGGCGAGCAGGTCGTCTTTCCCAAGTGGACAACGAAGCTCGGAGGGTGCTGTCCACGGGGCTGGTGAAGTGGTGACAGACGCGGCCGCAAAGTTCGACAGAAAATTCAACAGCATGTCAACGGAAGTTCCAACAGCCTTTCGCCTTCATACTTGAAAAAAGTTCGAAGCACCCCCCGTAAATTTATTTCGTGGATAAGCGGTTACCCTTCAATTGCAAAACAATTGTTATTGCCACCGTTGCGGCATATATGGGCGATTGAATGATCAGACAGTCAGCAGTGATTATAGGTTACTGACCGGGTCATCTTAGAAACAGTTTTGGTTCCCTTCAACGTGCTGCGAAAATCCATGCAGTAGGGCGTTTCAGTGTTTCATCTTCATCAGAAAAGTAACCACTGCGGCTGAAAACAGAACTCAACCGCGAGCTCAGTTGGGCTGCGCTTTCCACTGAGCATTCGCAGCTGGTAGTTTTGATGAATTGTGACCATAAAGCTTTCATGAGTAAATAAATCAGGATCCATACACTGCACTGCATGCAGTTCACCTGGCCTGGATATGGGTGCAAATTTTAAGCACTCCCCGCCCCCCACCCGCTGCTGGAATACATACAAGAGCAGATGAAAACATATGCATGAAGCACGCACGCACGCACGCACACTGCAGGAGTAGCCGGGCAAAGTCTTAAATGAGCCATGAAGAGACAACACAAGTTTGGTTCATTCAAAAGATTGTCTCGTTAGAATCATACTGACACCACTTTTAACGTAAACTTCGCTCAAATAAGCTACATAATTAGGAAAAACGGGAATGGTCATGCGACCCACAGCTCATTTCCCGCAACAGAACCTATGATGTCACATGAGCTAAGCTCTGCGATTGGCAGAGGCTGGCAGAAGCAGACGCAAATTAGGTAGAGCTTACAAACTAGACGAACGAGCGATTTGCGCTTAAATTTAGGGCACATTCTTTACAAAGCAATAAGAATGATGGGACAAACAGTGGAAGTTACGAAAGCACATGTAAACATAGAATTACTGATGCGTTCTGATGTTCGTACTGCGCACAGCATGCTTGGTTTAGCTGCACAGCACTACGGGGCTTGGGGTTGTCTCAGACGACACTGGCCGATTGACGCAAGCAACGGTGTCTTACGTGACCCCATTTGTCGAGCGAGCACTGTTTCAGGGAACGAATATTTTCTCCCAGAACAAAAACAAGCCAGGGTTAAATGCGGGCCAAACAAACCAAACGCTTGCCACGGTATGGTGGCGCCATCTAGGTTACGGAACGTAAAGAAACGCGGGAACAAACCAACACCGCTGTACAGGGTGGAGACAACCTTTGAACGGTCCCGTACCGCCGCAATTGGGCCAACGGGCTCAACGCGTTATTCTTTTCGTTTCCCACGAGACCTAGCAACGCGAAACAGACAATATGATTCAAACTTCTCAGTAAACCGCGTTGCGGCGATAATTTCAGCGCGGTTTTGACACAATGACTGCTTCGGCGGCGAGCGAGCAACCGAAGGTGGCGTCGGCTTAGGGATTCACGCCGCTGTCGTCTGCTACGCTCCGCTTGTGAGGGGCAACAGTGCCTGGGCTAGAAATCGCCTGCTTCGTTGCTGTAGTGCGTTAGAAAGCGTATTTCTAGCGACTCAGTTATTTTGCCAGCTTCTGACGCATCTGAATAATTTGAAGCTGTATCCCCCACAAGTTTGCAACACACGAAGAGATAGAGAACAACTTTCTTCAGAGTATCGGTCAGAAGATCGTGTGTAACTCGTCCTTTCTTGCTTATTCGCGAGGATCAGCGATCAGAGCTTCTCGATAAGTATACAAAATGCGTAGGCTTCCCTGCAGTATTTTTGAGATGCTCCTATGAAGACTCAACAGTCTAATACTACGTACCAAGCAGCGGCCTCTACACGCTCATCGCACAGCAGGAAATAAAGCGGCTTTCTTCTGTTTCTTTCGTTGTTGTCTTGTATCGGATTAATGTTTCTTGCTTTTTTTTTCTGCCCAACGCATTAATTTTTCTGCGCCGTCACCAACTTCTTATTAGGAGGTTTCGGGATGTTTGGGAGCCTCACAAAGGTCGTGTGGATATTTCCTTCATTTGGTATGGCATACAAATTGGCTTTCATTACGGCTGCGTGCAAGAAGGTGCATATCCGCAGCGTGCTTTGTTTATTCACATGCAAATACAATGAGAAGGTTTGTGCTACGCCACCGCGATCGCGCCCTAAACAATGTGGTCCACAGTACTCGAAGGCGGCTTTTGTGCTCCGAATTTCTATCGGAATTATATCGTTATCATAACGAACTGACTCTCAACTCGAACAATGATGACATGATTACGGTGTTGAAGGCATGATATACTCGCTAACTAACGTAATAAATAGTATACCTGCATATATTACAAGACTCGAAACCAAAGAAGAATTCCAAGTACCTTTTTATTGCTTTTCAACCCTTCCAGGTGCGAAGAACAAATCCTATTCTACTCGGGATGGCGTTCTATGATTTGAAGAAAATTACTTTTACTCTCTTGTCCTGGACTGAGGACCCGGCCCACTAACCAGATCGATTTAATTGTTAAACAAAGTTTTCCCCTCCTCCTCTTACTCCTCCTCCTCCTCTTGAGTGCAGTTTTCCTATAACGCATATCCGAATATCGGGAAGATATGGCTCTGCAAAATGTTCCGAAATATCCCTCCAGGTCTTAACAAACATGTATGTGTTACTATAAATTTAACGAAGACGTGACTCGTTTTGCTCAATAAACCTCCATACTGGTTAGATGCCTGATATAGAATCAGCACGCGCGTATATACACACTGGGTTATTTGGAACTCAACCTACAGTTTTTGCAGTCTATAGTGCATTTCGGCAAACTTTTATGCCTTGACAACGTAAAGTGGTGTGACAAAACGTGTTGGAGCGTTCGGCAAGGTTGCCAAAACTGTTTTACCTTACATATTATTACCGGGAATCGTGATGCCTTCTGCCAAAGCCGACAGCCCTGAAGGCCTAGAATTTGTTTTGGTCTTCCATTTTCGCTGTTGTCGGTTATTAGCAGCTGACTGTTCCTTTTGTTCGGATGCTTACATGAGAAGCTGACGCCAAGCTCCGACTCTTCCCGCTCCGCACAGGACCGGCTTCGCAAGCAATGGGGTGGCGCCGGCCATGTTTCTCCCGTAGCGGTATCCAAAACTATACTTTAATTGACACCATGAGCTAGTGTATGCAATTTTAAGTCTATTATTATGATAAAAAGTTACCCACACGCCAATTCTGGTGCGGACAAGCATCAGACGTTGACCGAGCGCAACGAAACAGCAGGGAGAGCGATCCTGAGTGAAGCAGACGACAAATGCGAGAATCCCTAAGCTGACGTCATGGAGGCGCGCTTCGCAGCGCCGCCTGTGTTCGCGCTCACCGTCAATACGTGTCTCTGCCCTGTACGGCGGATGCGTGAATGAAGGTATTCTAGGCTGCAGAGCTGGCAGAGCGGCCGGTTCCTGTGATGTCATTTGGGACCACGAAAACGCACGATTGAGCGGGAAAATCAAAATTTTAACCTAAATTGTTTAATTTCTCAGTGAATAAAGCACCGTTTGTATCCGGACAAGCGCTGGGGGCACTATAAAACACGAAATCTTTCGAATAAAACCAACTTGCATTTTCTCTTCATGGATCCTTTAAACGCCTCCTTTATACGCCTCCTGGACTTCTTGATCCGGGCGTACCTAGGTATTCACAGGCGCTTCACTACAAGGACAGCAGTTTAACTACTTGAACAGCGAAATTGTAACAAAAAATAGCGCTGAAGAAAACAAGGACGAAGAGAGGGGACATACACGGGGCGTGTACGATCCTACTTCATCGTTATTAGAGTTTTAGCAGTACGTATGCTCCGGCCGTTCCGTTCGTTACGTTGCTACCGGGATTACCGGGACCCGACTGCGCATGCGCCATTTGTTCCGTACGCGGCCGGCGTCTCTCCCGGCGCTCTGCTTCCGTGTTACCGTATCCGGAGCCCGCAACCGGCTTGCTCGGGTGTTGGAAACTTTAGGCTTAACGTCCTGGCGAATATTTGATCGCCGCTATCTGTGCAACTGCGAATGACACTCCGTAACACAACGTTTCACCTCACTATCATCCCCTTTCTCCCATGTGAAACTTTATTTGAGCTACAACTGCCGTGAGCGATCGGTGACCGAGACATCTGCGTAGCCTGTTTCGATGCTTCCACGCAGGTATCGCCATCTCTCGGCCGCGCGCCGCACCGCGCGCAGCGGCATCCACGTCCGGTCAGCATAGGCTTGCATCGCGGCAGAGATATCTGATCGCCGCTTTTAAATGCAGAGCATTTCAGTAACTCACGATGTCACCCGCGTTGACGTCCGTAGTCCGCACGCTCACTGCGCATGCGCGTCGAGTCGAGGCGATAGCGAACACTCTCTCGCGAGGGGCATTGGATTGGATTCGAATACTCTCTCGCGAGGGGCATTGGATTGGATTCGATTGGATTGGATTGGCTTGGATTTGGATTGGATTGAATTAAAGTGGATTGTGTTGGATTGTGTTGCGTCATAGCCGCGGCACGTTGCGTCATAGCCGCGGCAGACGCGCTGGGGCCGGCGCATGTGCAGTACTCTCTTCCGCGGTTTCCTCTCCTTCGGGCGCGCTGCGCATATAACCGGTGTGCCGTTCTCCGGCGAAGCAACATCCGCGCTTGGCTCAAACACATAGAGTCCACGCCGCTTTACAAGTACGCCAACGTCGTCGACTGGGACCGGCTTACGCAGTTCCCTCAACGTATATAAGCGGCGGAGCGCGCGTTCGGAATTCAGTCAAGGGCGTCTTTGCTTGGCTTTCGCTTAACGTGACGCTTTGCTTGACTCGAGTAGATGCGACGCATTTACTCGAGTTCCCCCCGTGGGAAGATGCGGGCGGCTTTTTAAAATAAGCCCTGAGAACAATCCCTAGCACAATTTTTCACCACACTAACACCTACTTTCTCGCAGGTGGAACTTCGTTTTAGTGATCAGATTGATTCGGAAGAGAAGCGACAAGCGGTTGCTACCGTGGTCTGCGCCGGTTCGAGCCGCTGAGTGTGCCGAGCTGGCAGGCGCGACCGGCGTGTGCGCGGACTGTTTCCGATGCAGAAAACGCTTCACGATTGCCTGCTTTATCCATTTCTTGCGTACAAACGCGCGGAATCTACCAATTCAGCTCAGCGATCGTCGTAGTTGACCATGGAGCAAAAACAGTGGGCGGAGCGGCGCCGACGAGGCATCGCACACCCGCATCGGGCCATGTGTCACAAATTCACGCGTACGACTAGTCGTGGTGACAGTCGTAACGATCAGTCGCATACGAATCGCGAGTACCAATCGTACATGTGTCTAGCGCTTCAATCGGGCAAGGCCAAGGCCATTCCTCCACGTGAACGGCGCGCGATCATGTCGTCACCTGCGCTCGCTCTGGTGCCGTCGCCGCCACCGCAGCCCCTGCCTCACAATGCGTCCGGCCGAGCGCGATTTATTTTAGATTTGCAATGCTTTAGGGGAAACTGCGTTGTTTATTTACGTATTTTTAGCGTGTGGATTTTTGCAACTACTCGGCTAATCAGCCGTCACACGGAACGAACGGTACGACGCTACGGAGTGCTAAAACACGTTTTCCGTCTCACCCTACGGAAAGAACCCGGTACGTACGCGCGCATGCGCAGTCGGGTCCCGGTAAACCCGGTAGCAACGTAACGAACGTAACGAACGGACTGCTAAAACTCTCTATTCTTTTGTTACAATGTCGTACCGACAGGCCAAACTAGCACTCTTTTTAATGGGAACTTTTTCGGCTGGGCCGCCCGGCTACATTTTTTCCCCTCGGGCGCATGTTGGGCCACGGCCGGGCTAGAGAGCGAGCGGCGCGCGCTTTCATACGGCCTCCGCAGCGGCGGCGAAAACAAAGGGGAGGAGTCTCGACGTACAGTTCCGCCGCTCTCCGCACGGGGGCTACGCGAGCCAACCCTTGCCTGGCACTTGCGCGCTTGCATTTGCAGGCTGCTTTCGACGCGCGTGCGGGCTGTTTTCGCAGCGTTTGTGCTTCTGTGATTTAACAGCAATCACATCGTCTTACTTTTCTTCGGTCTGAGAGAGGCTGAAAGCGTGAGTTTTCAGAAATTCATCGCAGTGCGCTGCATGTTGTTCAGTAAAGTGAATTCAGTGTATATGCTTCGACCGGTGCCGTGATGGTGTACTGTTGTGTCCCGCACTGCAAATCGCGTGCCGGGAAAACGCCGGGGGTTTCGTTCCACCAGTTCCCTGTGGATCAAGAACTGTGCTCAAAATGGCAGCGGAACATTTCAAGGCAGAACCTCGCAATAAACGACAAGTCGCCATCGACTGTCGTATCGTATGCAGCAGGCACTTCCGTCAGATCGATTACGCTCCTGACTGCAGGATAAGAAAGCTGGTTCCCGGAGCCGTGCCAACTGTCTTTGAAGATTATCCCGCATACTTGGCGCCAAGTGCGAAGAAGCCCCGGAAAGAACCAGTCGTAAGACAATCTTTGCCCCCTCGCAAACCAACTAAGCGGAAGGCAGAGCCAGAGGAACTACCTGCGGATTTGGATGCTCCGGAGAGTTTCGACAAGCCGTCTGCAAATGTTTCCACCCAGACCACTAACAATGATGCACAGCGAGCAAGTCGGTACCTTTCTATGGTTGGAAGACTGCGTTCTCAAGTCGCCTATCACCGTTCTCAAAGTCAGAAGTCTTTTCTTTTGTGCAAGACAAAACAACGTTTCTTTTGTGCAAGACTGTTTTGTCACGCCGAAGATGATTTTTCTGGTGCTCGAACTGGGGAACGCCACTATTTATGTGTTCAAATGGTGCAATTGTGCTTTTTACTGTTTACTTCAATGTATTGCAAACTTTTTAGGGGTAATTACCGAATGTTTACTTGCTAGCTTCTGACAAGCTCCTGTGCTGTTGTGCATAATACAGTAAGGTCTCATTGCTTCTCTCCAAATAAACTCGTTTCCAGTTTGCCTGGTGCCTTTCAGTTCACAGAATATCCCCGATGCTTTTTCTTCGGCATGCGTTCTTAAAGATTTCTTAACTAACGCTCTGCAAGTTTTAAGTCGTAACCTATGACAATTAGAGTACGCCGCTAGTACTTCAACCTGCATATGAAACCGAAACATTGAAACTAGCCAAGGCGAATCAATCACGCTGCGCTGAGAGCAAAATTTTGCAGCAATTCTGTTTGTTGCACCCGATGGCGGACGCCCACGACAGCGGAGTACTTAGGATTTCAGTTCAGAAAAGGGGGAGGGGGTGCAGGGAGGACAGCGTGAAAGACCAAAAAAGTACACAAAAATTAAACCACACAACAGAAAAAAGCCAAAGCTTGTAATTTATTCACGATACACTAAAAATGTAGGGCGATTCCACGTTCTGTCGAATTTTGTAATTATTTCATTAATTTCTTTAGAGAAATTGCAAAATGGCTCATCGTCGCTTTGAGAACATACATCGAAGTCGCGTATGGCTGGTGCGTAGCGTGCGACACAAATAATCAGCCGAAGATCAGAAACCATTATATATTCGGTGATGGGCACGGAGTCTTCGTTTGGTTCTTCCTACCCGGCCCCCTTTAACCCCCCTGCTGCGTGCGCCAGTAGCGGTGATTGTAGTGAAAAATAAAGAAAAGAAGAGCAGAGGCCGCGCATAGCTCGCCCGCGCGCGGAGTGGGAGACGAGCAACTTGGTTCTATAAACGCAGTGCCTATTCTGTGGACCAGTCCACAGGATAGTGTTCAGCTTTATTCTGTGGACCAGTCCACAGGATAGTGTTCAGCTTTATTCTGTGGACCAGACCACAGAATAATGTTCAGCTTCATCCTGTGGACCATTTGAGGCGGCGCTTGGCGGTGCTGTTCGGCGCGGTCGTGTCGTGCAACTTTTTTTTTTTTTTTTTTTTAGATACTTATCTCCCTGTTCTGTGACTGTGCCTTCCCGGGTGGGCGCTCTGGTCGCGAGTTGGAGGGACTTTAGGCGGCTGCGTTGACGGCGTGCGCCGGTCCGCTGAGCTCTAAGTTGCGGTGTGTAGTTGCGTGTCTGCTCTACAAGTTTCTTCTTTTCGCTTGCGTTTTTCGCTTGTGCGAGAACTTTGCCTCTTCAGTGCATTCGGTTGTACGACCGCGGACGAAAACGTTTCGTGACTCCGTAAACACGCTGTTTTCTTTCATGTGCTGTCTTGGCGCCCCGACCTACCTCACAGCCGGCTGTACGAGCGGATAATAATAATAGGAATCTTTATTTACAGGAACAGTACGTATAATTTCCCAGCCCACTTAAGCAGCTGACGCTTGTGAGATGGCTGAGCACATGCATTGTGCATGGGGCACATGCTTATGTCTTTTACAAAATGAACGAGGAAGAAATATCTTGCTAAAAAGCTTTTAATAAAACTAAGCAGCCTAATGAAGAAAAACCGAAAAATTCTTAATGCTATCACCGTCGGCAGGCGCGCATGCGTGTTCTGCCCCTTTCGTTTACCGCCGGTGCAACTACACGGTGCTATGCGGTTCGGCCACAGCTCCCATGCTCCAGTTACTTCTGTCGGCACCTACTTCTTTTTAGGGGCCGAGCCGCTTAGGGGCTGGGGCTGGCATCTCCCGTCGTCGTAATCGTCCTCTCATGTCACGGTGCTACAACACCCGGACACTCGTTTACGCCTCGCGCTAGAGCGCTTCGTAACGCGTAATTAATATGCAGTGCCCGGAGCTTACGTGGTTACCAATTTTAGAAGAATTGTCTTCTTTCGATGTGTATGATAGTTTTTGACCACCAAAGTTCGGTGCGCGGGTTTTAAACCGACACTGATGTGTTTTAAACCAGCGTCGTAGTCATTCACGTGCCTGTTTGTTCTATATGCAATAAAGAAAAAAAAAGCATAGTAAAAAAAAGAAAAACACAGAGACTCTCCTTTACGCCTCGAGCTAGAACGCTTCGTGCTTCGAAGACAAGAGACTTTTACAGCAAAGCTGTATACCTCTATCCCCTCCCCCCCCCCCCCCCCCCCCCCCCACCCTCCCCGACGGTTTCAACTCCGTTAATCAGAACAGCATTCCCCCTTACGCACAGCAAGCGATGCAGGTAGCGTAATGTCGTCGTCAGGCATTTAGTACACAGCATAACAGAACACACGAAATCAACAAAGACTTCCGAAGCGGCGAGCCCTACGTTCCACACCACGACGACCACGATGCGGCGAAATGCAGCCGAGTTCACGTTCACAAAAATTAGGCGGGCAAAGAAACGTCTTCAACTCCCGATGACATGATGCCGTTTTAAACAGGACGCTCAGTTTGTGCCGTATTTGTCTCACGCGAACTTTGTAATATGTAGTCGCAATGTTTATTATAGAACAACAAGCTTGGCGTGGCTTCAGTTGACTTCGGGGCAGGCTTGCTAAAAAAATGTTGCAGTACGTTCAAAATCGGCATCAAAAATATGTGTTACTAGGTTCATAGCCTAGGTTTTTTGTAAACCAGATCACAAACCTGTGGACAAACCACGCAGAAAACGCTAAGTTAAGTTGGCCGCACAACCGCGCGCTGAAGAAGCAAGGTTCTCGCACGCGAAAAGAAGAAACTTGTAGAGCAGACACGCATGCACTACACACCGCAACTTAGAGCTCAGCGGACCGGCGCACACCGTCAACGCTGCCGCCGACACCGCGCAACACGCGACCGGAGCGCCCGCCCTGGAAGGCGCAGTTACGAAACTGAAATAAGTATCTAAAAAAAAAAAATGTTGCACGACACGACCGCGCCGAACAGCACCGCCAAGCGCCGCCTCAAATGGTCCACAGGATAAAACTGAACATTATTCTGTGGTCTGGTCCACAGAATAAAGCTGAACACTATCCTGTGGACTGGTCCACAGAATAAAGCTGAACACTATCCTGTGGACTGGTCCACAGAATAGGCACTGCGTTCTATAAACGTTGGGAGACGAGCGCGTCCGCAGGGTTGGCCCGCAGCGCCAGCTCCTAGCAGCGGCTGCAGGCAGGAACTAGGCCTCTTGCGAAGGCCGTATGACAGCGCGCGCCGCTCCCTCTCTAGCCCGGCCACGTATTCCCAAACCATATCCCGTAGGGGCCAGGCCGACCACACCCCCTAAGCAGGGGTGCAGCCAAAGAGATTAAAAAAATTGCAATTTTTTAACCTCCTTGGACGCAGCACCGTGACGTCTCTACCTATATGTGCGCGACTTCATGCGAGGTGGATTTCTTCTTTTTCCCCATCCTCTCGTTTCGACTGCTTGGCAGGCGGCCGATGGTTTCGCTCCGTGGGCGGGGCTGGCCTGCGGCGCTGGGGAAGCTGACGAACATGTGGTAGAAGCTAACCTTTTGTACCTGAGCCCCTCATCTCTCCGCGCTCTTCTTGCGCACCTGAAAGTTGACGCTGACCTCCGATCGTGTTCCTAAATAAGCGCTCGACTCGGTGCTCGAAGTGCGCGCGCGCGGATGGACGCTTTCACGCGCATGTGTCAATTATACACGGTCCGGAAAGCAAACACCCTCATTGAAAGCTCATTCTGCAGCCCACAGAAGGGTATACAATTGAGTTGGGTGCTTTTCACTATATACACAGCTCAAAACACGATTCGGTGCTGCAGGTAAGGATTACAAGAAAGGCAGCCAATTACCAATGACTACATTTACAAACTGTCCTACTCTTGCGAAATATTACAGCTGCATGAGCTGCTACATTTTGGCACTTTTATAAGCACTATTACATTGAATTTCGTTAACATTAACTTCATTGCATTATTCTTCATCAGGAACAGTGCCACTAAGGAAAACATTGACATTTGGTTAACAGCAATGGAAGGTGTGAATCGTTCTTGCAAGGGTGATACATTGATAAGAAAGACACCAGCTCAAACGTACACGTTTTACACTCGGTCATGAATTCTGCATAATTTACACTGCTGGTCATAACAATTTAGGGAAACAATATCGAAAATATATACCAACCAAGGGCTAAGTAATAGTTGGATTGTACAGCAACTGAAGTACTCGAGGAGTTTGATTATGTCTTCTGTACAGGGCTATTGACCACAGTCTCTTTACTGAAGCCACCAGGCCGAGTTTGATATCAGTAATCATGCGTGCTACCACTCACGCTGTTGCCAATGTCGATTAGTTATTTTTAACAATTTCTGCTTCATGCACACAGAGATTTTGCTGCATAAGATACGTTATTTATAAATAGACAGCTCCAGCAGGATCCGAATGGCGCTGATGCCCCCCCCCCCTGTAATCGGGAAGGCACACCAAATCGTTACCACTTAATTTGGCTCTGTCCATTATTCGACCGTAATCGCCACCAGCTTTTAACTCTAGGTCCCGCCCCTGCGACTGAACAGGAACATGTTAGTCGGGTCCGTGACGATCCCACCGCACTAGAAGCAATTACCGAGTACGCACTTGAAAACAGGCTCTACAAATTGGTGTAGCAGCCTGGCCGACTTTCCCGTTCGGTATACAATGTGAACTGTGTGCAGCGTGCACTGTTTTCAGTGTGAACCGCATTGTCCACAGTGTGAACTGTACATTTAAGTGTGAACTGTGCGTTTTGCTGCCACTGACTGACTTTAATGTGTTCATTTTGCGATTAGGACCCAAAAAAAGACTGCAACTGTGTTCGTTGTGCGAGTTGTGACCTTCCCATTTTCTCCTCATCCTTGCTCCCCCAGGGCCCCATGGCCTCTCAATTAATGCAGTGTTACACTCACTCAGATATGTATGTTCTTTTCGCTGCGACTAATGAGTAGTTGCCCGTGAGCTTGAAGTAACGGTAGCCGCCGCAGAGATAAAACTAAGTAAAAAAGTTATCTCCTTGGCGCACTATTTTTACGATAGTGATCTCGGAGTCCAAATTGCGGCCAAAAATTGTTACTTTTAGAGATCCACTGATGGGTATAGATGAGCAGTTTGTGTCTGTTTCCTGCGACGCATTTTTAGCTACCACATATATATATTTCTGTAGTGTCTGCCCTTTTAATTCGCCAGGATTGTGCCACAGCTCGTGCCTCACCTGTAAGCCACGCACACGCAAAAAAGTATACAAATGTATAAACAAGAAATAGCAGGAATAAAAATATAAATAGTACAACACAAGTTGCCCGCGGAGCGCTACCATCGGCCACCCGCAAAGCAGCCGAAACGAGGGGAGGGGGAAAAAAGAAAAAATCCACCTCGCATGAAGTCGCGCACATATAGGGCTAGTGCGCTGCTACTTCGGCCGTACACGCAGCGCCACCTGGCAGCCTCCGCGGCATTTTTTGCTTGTCCGGGTCTTAGCGAAGTCAGCCGCCGCCGGTAACGAAGTGTTGCGGGATGGCGCCTGTGCGGGCGAAAACACGCAAATCAGTGTACTGTTGCGTCTACGGATGCCATAACAGCTACGCCAACACTGCTGACAAGCTCCCGAAAACCAGTTTTTATTCCTTTCCGTGGAAGCCGTACGAAGAGGAGCGCAGGCTCCTCTTCGGACCGCGCAGGACCGCGCCCAGAATGGGCGCGGTGAAGCGAGTGCAGCTGCAAGTGCTTCAAACTCTGTCCTCCTCGTTTTGATGCGGTGGGCCATCGTGCTTGTGATGCGGTGCTTCCGCTCTTGGTGCCATCTGCGACAAAATGTGCCATTTTGTATAAAATGCACAACACGCTGTGAAGCACATAAAGGCTGCAGATATAACAAACCTGTCTACAGCAGCCTGGCCCAGGGTTAAAAGCGCGATCTCCGCTATCTGCTCCACGCTTTTTTTCACAAACGTTTTGTAATACGTTTCCTCTCTCTGCTCCAGCATAGCGAGCAGGTTGCACCTGTTTATTGTCAGGGGTACCACGCTCGCCACCTGCATGGTTGCGTACGTTTCTCGCGCTTCCCCGAGCAGCGATCTGACAACCTCGATGCCGAGATTGAGACTTTCGTCTACAGCTTCTGTGGAAGCACCGGTTGGATCTGCATTTTCGTCGTGGCTGTCCTCGCACGCGATCATGTCCGCGAACGCACACCTCACGCCCGAGAATTGGGCATGTACCGTTTTCGGGCACAGGGGTTTGAGTACTGGGGCAGGCAAGGGGCGACCTGTATAAATAATTATCAAGTTGTATGATGCAATACAAAAAAGCACGCATGCTTCAATGTTGAATAATCTGAACAATTCAAGAAAGCGCTCCTCGTGCTTACTTGCAAAGAGTTCCTTTATCTGTTTCTTCGTGTCCAGGGTCGGTCGCGCAGAGGGTTTCCCCCAAGCACGCGGCAACTCCGTGCACGATTTCTCCTCGTGGCTGTTTATGAAAACGGCCACCGCCGCCGCGTGTTTACACCAACCGCGGCAGCCAGCCTTGCACGAACAGCGGCCTCGCACAATGCGCCTTGGGTTCGGCGACAACTACATAAACAAAACAAATCACCATGTACGTGAAATAAGCACATAAGGGTATCTCAAATACAATTCACTCACCTCCAGCCGCACGTCGTAGTCGCAAGTGCTCTTCATCTGCGGAATGCACCTGGCCACGATTTCAGACGGCGCCGTCTCGCTGAGGATTTCTTCTTTTACGCCGTACACGTGGTTGCTCGCGTAAAGCTTGATGCCGCGCCTGAAGCAACTTCCCTTGAAATACTTCTCAGGGCTCTGTATTTTACTAAAACCGCAATACAGCACGCACGATCCGCTTGGCGCCGTCATGCTGGCCTCGCGCGGACGCGGCCGAGCCATAGAGAAAGCCTTGCGGAGCTGCGTTGCACGGAACGGCGGACAAGCAAAAAATGCGGCGCGGCGCCGGAGGGGGCGCCACCGGTTCCAATTCAGTGGCGCCTCCAAACGAGCGCACGAGGCCTATAGGTAGAGACGTCACGGTGCTGCGTCCAAGGAGGTTAAAAAATTGCAATTATTTGACCTCAGTGGCTGCGCCCCTGCTTAAGGGGTGTGGTTGGCCTGGGCCCCTACGGGATATGGTTTGGGAATACGCAGCCCGGCCGTGGTTGGGCGGACTCGGCTGGGCGCCCCCACCCAAGTGGCGCCCGGGGCACTTGTACCCCCTTGCCCCACTTTAGTTACGCCACTGCATGCTACGCATGAAGGCGATTGAAACTGCTGTCGCAAACTGAATTCCATATATCGAGGCTTGCTAATTTGCCCCTATTTCTGCTTTATTGGAGGTTAAAAGTCATACTCGGGAAAAACCAAAGCTTTCTACGAGCAATGGCGTGCAGGTTCCGAGATTCCAGATGGGTCGCCGCTTTTTCGACGTAGTTACGAACACTTATTGCCGCTTCCATGCAATGCATTGAACATTGAGGATCCGAAGTACAGCATACCATTCTTTTCTGCGCCTTTCATGCGCACATACGGCACAAATCAGAGTTACTCTGGCACAAATAAGGCACGAAGCGCGCCAAAGCGCACTCACAGTGTGCATTCTACCGCTACTAAAGTGAACCAGAAGAGGCTACCGCTCAACGGGGCCAACGGGCCAACGGAGCATCAGGAGCGTCCACACTAGAGTTGGCCATCCAAGAACCTCCAAATTAAGAATATACCTCAGACTTCTCCGCAAGAAGTAAAGTTTTTCATTCCGGTGGAACTTTGCGAAAAAATGTAACATCTTTTACATCCTGTATGTTATACTATTCAAAGCCATGAATAGCCACGCCAAGCCAAGACAAAGCCAGACAAACCAAAGACAGCGAAAATGCAGTAACCGCGCAGATACAGTGCAGACGCGCAGGTAACGCGAGCTGCCGGTGGGCTTCCTTTTAGTGGTTTTATTGAACTAAACTGGTGGAGTGTGTTGATATCTGCCCAAGGCCGTTTTTTTTGTGTGTGCTTCGGCTAAGAGCGCTGTTAAAGTTCTCCCCGTTCCCTGTCAGCGAGCTGTTGGTGCGTGTCTTTGTTGACAGCCGTCGTCATTTGTGAGAAGCTTTGTGCTGTAGCGCCGTGCGGAACCCGTGGGGAGCTGCAGAAGCCAGTCGAAAACCTAGGGATCACGCCTTCCCACGCTACCAGTTCTTGTGCATTACTGGAGGAATGGAGAAACAAGCGGACGCAGCAGGAGCTCCAGCTGACGACCCCACAGCAATGGAATGTTCAGGTCGTCTTTTCCGTACTTGGTTTTGCTGCTGTAGTGGATGATGTCACAGTAGGGTGTGGTTGGCGCTATGTGAAGGCGTAACCTTAATTAATCATTGCTAAGGTGAGTCCAGACGTTCCGTCCCGGTGACGCTCCCGCTTCACAACTCACGGTGTGTTTTGATTTTCGCCCGACCGGCCAAACCGCTGCCGCACTATCGGCAATTGGGCTGGTAATCATTTATTCACAATAATAATTACAGTTAATCGGACGCAACTCTCGGAATGGCTGCGTCCGGACGTAGCCTTAGGGATGATTGCAGTTACGTCCAGACCCCACGTCCGCTTCACAACTCATGGTGGCGGTGGGTTTTCTGAGTGTTTACACAACGGGCCAGACCAGGTGCGCCCAGTGACGTAACTTTAGCGATGATCAGAGTTGGTAACGCTACGCTCTTCCATCGCAGTAACTAGCCTTGTTTACCCAGTGTTTTGTAGCGTTCAATATTGGTATTTTACTTTTCAGATGCAGGTAACGACAATGGCCCGGCTGCAGCCACGGACATTGCCGAGCCGAGCGATGTAAGTTCCGATGGGGCCTGTAAACTCGCGAGCAAGCTGTATGCGCAATCAAAGTAGGTCGCTGTAGGTTCTGCAGCAGAGTGCCAATGCTTTAAGTTGTTCGTGTAGGCTCCAGCCATTGCAAAAATCGGTTTTCTGCTGAGGTGTTTATCAATAACAGCCCGAGAGTGATAATAAAATTGGTTGAATGGCGTTCCATTGAATTTCTGCACCAACTAATTATTCGAAATTGTTAAGTGGCTGTAAAAATGCATTAGCTATAGATTATAGCAATACCAAGCAGTTGTGTGGGACACTTTGGGTTCCACCAAATCAGTCTCAGTTTATTATTCATTCCAAAAAAGTAGTACAGTAACAGTATTATACAGATTCAGGACATTGTTACCAGTTACACATTCTCCCGAGCAAACATGACGGCCTGTTTGCGGGCAGGGGGCTAGTATGCTTTTTTGAAAGATGCCAACTAATACTAGGGCTTCAGATTACTTTTCTATTTATTTATTTTTTTTTCATGGTGGTGTCTGCCAGAGTAACTTAGGTTAGGGTGCAGTTGGCAAGCTTGGCCACTTTAAGGCCTCTTCTTTTTGTCTGTGCTGCGAAATAGTTTTATCAGTTGTAACTGTTCAAGGCACACAAACTTGTAATATTTTAGAGTGAGTTGGCTTATATTGGTACACGTAGCTGCCGGGAATTCAAATATACCGCTTGAAGCAGCAGGAATTTTTTTGCGCGGAAAATGCGAAAACCGTGGAAACGTGTATTGCTGCCTTATACACTTTCCCGCAGTACTATTCGCGGCATCACAAATTGTGAATGCTGAAATGAGATTGCTGGAGCCTGCATAAGAATTTTTCTGAACCAAACACCAAGGCAGGCAGTCGCAAAGTAAAAAGTAAACCCTGGCAGGAAGTTTTGCTGGGCACTGGGTTTTTAGAAGACACAAACCTCAGCTCACCAACGTTATAAAGTAGGATCCCTCGCAAGAGGCTGTGGGCTTGGCTTCGGTTTGGCATTGTAGTTCTAGTTATTTTTGCATTTAGAAGGTGCACGGGGGTAAATGTGAGCGTCTACCGTATTTACTCGCGTAATGATCGCACCCCTGAATTTCGTCGTCAAAATATGACTTTTTTTATTTCCCGCGCAATGATCACATCCTGAACTTGCCGCAGCCATATGTCGTTGTGTGCCAAGTCTAGACGACGATGGTCCTGCTTACGTTAGTTTCCTCCTCTTTCAAAGCAGACATGGCCACGTTATTGCCGCGGACTTGGTGATATTAGCAATATCGGCAAGCGTGCATGCGTTCATTATTGGTGCGGAAGAAACTCTCACAAAATGCACTTAATGTACTCACAAAACATTAAAAAAACGCGCTCGACTTGCTGCGTCGGCAGCTGTGTCTTGATGTCCCACACTGTGACAGCAGCAGCCACTTATTGGTCAACATGTTCTCACCTCACAGCAAACTCGTTCCGGCACGTTCCGTAATGAAAACACGGCATTTTGTATCACTTTGTGGTCATTCGGTGGTCAGTGGAGTTTTTATTATGTTTTTATTTGTTATGTTTATTATGTTCATGAGACTTATCGTAAACATTGTGACCTGCAACTTGCATTTTCTGCGGTGACACTTTTTCCCGAAAAATTTTCCTCGCGTGATGATCGCACCCCTAACTTTGCATCATATTTTTGGGAAAAAAAAGTGTGATCATTACGCGAGTAAATACGGTACTTACCTCCAGTGCATATTCGTACAATAGCCTGTGGTAAAAGTCCGAGATTACTAGAGCAATCGGCTACCCTACCACCAGAGGCACCACGGCAATCGCTGTAAATTTTATTTACACCTTTGTTTACGGCTGCCAATCACACCAACCAGTCACTGGGACATCATTAGACACATTTTTTTACCTGAACTGGCTGTACCGGTGCAAATAGGGCAGCATATGTTCATTTCTTTTTTTACTAATTGATATCCCCAGTAGCACTCGACACTGGTCCGCACAACACGGCACTAATCTGCACCAGTTCAGGTAAAAAAATGCCTCGTACCTTAAGACTGGAGGCGGTGCAAGAAAGTGGCTGGTGAGTCGCTTATCTTTTGTCTGCTTTCTCTGCTATCCAGAATAATTGTTTGAAGTTTGCGTTAAAGGGGCCACGATGACGAGATACAAGTTCGGTTCTTTAGGACTGCTCCATCCCAATAGCAATTATACCAATTTTATGGCAAACTTCCAACAAATATTCAAAATGCTAACCAGCACATATGGAGCAGGGATGACCCCGCAGCCACTTTTTGGCAATTTCTTTATGATGTCACAGAACCTTATTTGTGCGATTGGCAGTTACCGGCCTAAGCACCACCAAAAGACGTGGCTGGGCGATGATAGTAAGGCCTCTAGCTCTATTGGATTGCATCACTTGAATGCTAACATTCAGTTCACACACGGACAACTATGTCTTTAGTGCTGGCCAACATTACGTCACTGCAGCACGAAATGTGATGGTTTTTCAATACCTTTTGCGTGGTTTTTTCGAGTAACAACATGTCCTTTGTGCCTAGAATGGAACTGGGTGAGTACCCAAAGGCTATTTCTTGCAACTGAAACAAAGTTCTGTTTTGTCTTTATGGCCCCGTGAAGGTCATCGGGATAGAACAGAATTGGTGCTTTCTCCTCGTGTCCTGGTTTTACTGCCTCGCTTACACTCTCGTTCTTTCCACGTGCAATGCCTTCTCCTCCACGTTCTTCTTCCCCAGCCCAAGAAGAAGGCCAAGTGGCCGGCGAAGAGCAAGCGGCGCAAGCGGGCGCGCGACGTCAACGCCCCCGAGAAGCCCCTGACGGGTTACGTGCGGTTCCTGAACGACCGACGGGAGGCGGTGCGGGCGGCCAACCCCACGGCAAACTTCTCCGACATCACCAAGATCCTCGCCAACGAGTGGAGCAAGCTGGGCCCACAGGAGAAGCAGGCAAGCAGCTGTGCTCTGTCCACTGCTGGCCACCTGCCTCCCTTGTGTGGTAGCCTAAGCTGCGCATCGTTTAGGCCTTAAGGGGGATCCACTCGATCGCATTCCTATGGAACTTATGGCGTATTCGGTTGGGCGCTTACGAGCACTCTGGAGGGCTCTGAAAAGTGGCCGTGCCTTCGGTTGGTGGAATTCGAGCGCTTGAGCTACCTTCGGTTGGTTCTTTCGGAGCGTCAGCCTCCGACTCTGAGTGCTCCCGACCGCTCTGACTTCGAAGTGAGAGCGTGGCGCGATCTGGCCAGATCTGGCCAGGAGGACGGGTCACGTGGCACAAAACGTGGCGGTTTACCCAGAGGCTTCCCGCGCTTGCTGCACGGTGGCGCTGCAGGTGCGCTGCTCCGAGATCGCCGATGCATTCAGTTAGTACGCTGCCTCTCACGGTCTGATTGCGAGCCGCCTCGGCGTCTGGCGACTCCGAGCCAGAGGACCGGAGCGGCCAACGGAATACGCCATTACTAATTCGTGTTCCACAGCTCTTAAAAGACCACCGATACGAAAAATTTTTACCCCCACATTCAGAAAGCAAACTTACCTTATGCCATAAGGCAGCCTTTTGGAAGTGTTGGAAGAGAAGAGTTACGAAAGGCCGCCGCGCGTTTCAGAAACCATCCTTAAGGCGCCTTTATCCGAGGCATTCTTTTCGGAGCAAGTTATGCCCGTGCCACGCGTACACGAAAAATGCCGTTAATTCGCTGCTACATGCAAAAATCTAATGTCATTCGCCCTAATGTCATGTTTGGTTTAAGGAGTTCTGCACAGCTCATTCACCTTCACGAACACCTTAAATCTGCCTACTCTCGAACGCGATGAGCACCAAATGAAAGCAATGAAACTCTCAGCACCAGAATGTTGACGCGGAAACGTCGCTGAACTCCGAAATAAGGCGATTTTTTGCGCACTCATGTTGGCGAAATCCTGAAGAAGACAAAGTTCACTAAAACAGTGGCAAAAGGTAGTACAGTCTACGCTCGTTACAGCGAATCTGGCAACAACGGACTTTCGGTTACAACAGACCATTTCTATTGGTTTGTCTGGTACCCATGCATTTTAAATGGAGTCCACTCCGCTCACAACGGACCCGGCTAGAGCAGACTATCGGCTACAACAGGCTAAATTTTAGGCGAAAATTGTTTCAACTGAACGTTTATAGTGGACTTCTGCGATGCCGGCACCCGATGTGCTTTTTCTTTGTTTATTTTTGCAAGAAAACTGTTATGTCTGGCAACATTGCTGGCAGCCGGGTCATTGGCGCAGCCAAGCCAAGCCAGTGCGAGTGGCTTTTTTTTGTGCGACTAGCGGCATGAGCGGCAAGGTAGCTGATTTCACTGTCGGATAAATTAAGCGTGATTAACGCTGTTGAACACGGGGAAAAACAGGCCGACATCGCCAGAAGTACAGGCCTGTCTAAGCAGACAGTCTGCTCTACCGTCAAGAACAAGGCCGCTGCCGATAAACGCGACTCCAGTGAGATTGAAAACAGGGCTATCGAATACTCGAAGTGGTGCACTCGGAGGAGAGTATGCCCTCATCAGTTTTTTTATGTAATAAAAAACTCGGGTTCAGTGAAGCTCGGCTTTTATTATTCCCACGCATGCATCGTTCCCATTCCGTTCGGTGAAAAAGGTAAGAAATGCCTCAAGTAGGGGTTGTTCCCCATCCATTGTGTGCAATCTGCCGGTA
This sequence comes from Haemaphysalis longicornis, assembly GCF_048455015.1. Classification (NCBI taxonomy): domain Eukaryota; kingdom Metazoa; phylum Arthropoda; class Arachnida; order Ixodida; family Ixodidae; genus Haemaphysalis; species Haemaphysalis longicornis. The sequence continues at coordinate 185,963,345 of NW_027526361.1, read as the reverse complement.
ACCGTGCGCAGTCCAACTGTTCTATTTTTCGATTTTACAGCTGACAGTCATCAGTATATTTGATTACAGCTGTTTCAATGACCAGACTAAAATTGCTAAAAATGTGGAAGCTGCCTTGAGGGAACGCCAGGCAGCAATCCGATTTGTTTGACGAACGGTTTCGGGAAAACCTGCCTCGTCGTGAGGGGATTTAAAAGAGCCTAGCTAATGTCGATGGCCACGACTGATGTTTTATAGCTGGTTAATAATTGCGCCTAGTTATATTCTTGGTTTATTTGCTCAGCTTATCATGCGTCATTACACTCTTGACCGCATGCGCTAGGCCTTCTCCAAGTGCCGGGGCTAAGCTTTGGAAACGGTGTTTACGTGATTCTTTGCCCTCGCGCGAACACTGTGCAGAGGTGTTGCAGGCGTTTAGAAAGACCAAAGTGTATGTACTATGCATATGCAATGTCGATCAAAGTACCCACTTTAGGGCTCATACCCCCCCGCCCCCCCGTCAGATACTGCATACTTCGGCTACAGCGGACGTTTTTTTCCGGATTCAGAGGGTCCGTTGTAACGGGTAGTAGACTGTAGTAGTAGTAGTAGTAAATGCTACTACTACAAGTATAAGTGTTAATCTGGACCTACGTGAGTAGGTATTACTCTGGATTTCCGTAAAATTTCCGGCCTCCTCCGCACAGAAGGTGAGGTGTTGGCATTGTTCTTCTAGTTAGTCTGCTTATATAAGTGGAGTTGTTCGGTGGCTATACTGTAAGGAGGAGAGAGAGAGAGAGAAATAACTTTATTATGTTTGTTGGGTAGTTGGACGTGGTGGGTGCCCCTAGTCCAGGGCTCCAGTCTCCAGGGCGCCAGTGGCTGCTCTGGCGATCGTTCGGCACTGCTCGTCCTAGTCGGCGCTAGACAGTGCCTCACTCCACTGCTCCTCTGTTAGAGGGTGTTTCTGAATTTTGTGGCACCCTGCTGCCGTATGGTAGAGGGTGGCTACTTGGTTGCACTTGGGGCACAGCTTCGGGTATTGGGTTGGGTACAGTTTGTGTAGGCGGGAGAAGTGAGGGAAGGTGTTCGTTTGGATTGAGCGGAGTGCTGTTTGATCCTGTCTTTGCAACTTGGGATGAGGATGTGGGAATTTAATTCGGGTTGCTTTGTAGTAGCTTAGAATTGCGGAATATGTGGGCATAACAGGAACAGGAAACTCTGCTTGGGGGCTGTCATCTCGGGGAAGGGAGGCGCGTGCCTAGGCGTGAGCCTGTTGATTGCCCTCTAGAGTTTCATGGCCAGGGACCCATATGATTTTGATTGGATTATTTGATTTGTAGCCGATTGCTGATCTGTGGGCTGTTTTGCCGATGCGCCCTCTCGCCCACTGCCTGCAGGCGTTTTGGGAGTCAGAAACAATGTTCATTCGTGAATCCTGCTGACCTGATATGATAGCTAGAGCGATTGCCGCTTCTTCTGCTTCAATAGGTGATGATGTCCGCACGCTAGCAGTTATGGTGCGTTGCTGAATTGGGTTGTGCGCACAGATGGCGGCTATGCCACCGGTACTCGTAATGGCAGCATCTGTGTACCACGTGTACGATGAATTCCCGTATATTCTTTCGATATTACGGCATCTGTCCAACCTTCTGCCGTAGTGGAGTGTAGGGTTCATGTTTTTAGGTATGGGTGCTACTTTCAGGGCCCTGGATATGCAATCAGGAATCTCGTGGGTGGTTGCGTGCATGGTGTCATCTACACGGTAGCCCAGTCGCTTTAGGGTTTCCCTGCCAGTGTGGCTGGTTTTTAACCTCTCAAACTGGCCTATTCTATGTGCCTCGAGTATTTCTTCAACTGTATTGCTAATTCCGAGTTCATTTAATTTCTGTGTCGACGTCCATTGGGGTAATCCTAGCGCCATTTTGATTGCCTTTCTAAGTGCTGTGTTGAGTGTTTTGATGTTAGTGGCTGTTAAACATAAGAATGGAGCTGAGTATGCGACTCGTGAGATTATGAGAGCGTTGACAACTTTTAGAATGTCCCCTTCTTTCATCCCGTGTCTTCTGTTGGTTACTCGGTTGATCATTCGTAGTGTTTGTTCTATTTGTTTCATTAAATGGTTTAGGGCTGTTCCGCAGCCATTGTCCTGCTGTAGTCTTAGCCCCAGCACTTTTAGTGTCTTTACTGTTGGGATAGGTTTCCCGTCTATGTTGATTGTCATCGGAGTGGGTGGTACGAATGTTTTTCCCGGTGTTCTTTTGAGGATTTGGAGCAACTCTGATTTTTCCACCGAGCATTGTAGTCCGCACTGGGAGGCATACTTTTGCACGGCCGTTGCTGCTGTTTGTAGGGCTTCTTGCTTTTCTCCGTCTGACCCCGTGGTTGTCCATATGGTTATATCGTCGGCGTATATTGCATGACGGATATTGGGGATTTTGTTTAGGGTTCCTGGAAGCTTGTGCATTGCTACGTTAAAAAGCATTGGAGATATCACCAAGCCCTGTGGTGTGCCTTTATTCGGTGCTTTGTGCGTGTCTGTGCGTATATCCCCAATTCCTATCGTGGCCGTCCGGTCCTCTAAGAAAGAACGCACATAGTTAAATATTCTAACTCCGCAGTTTAGGTCGTTAAGGTTGGATAAAACTGTTTGGTGGGTGATATTGTCGAATGCGCCTTTTAAATCAAGGGCCATGATGACCGCTTGATTTACACAAGAAGCTGCATCTAAAACTTGTTTCTTTATTTGGAGTAAAATATCCTGGGTTGACAACTTTGGCCTGAAACCGTATGTTGTGGTAGGGAAGAGATGGTTAGCCTCTATGTAGTTCTGCAGTCTATCCAGGACAACATGTTCTATTATCTTACCTACACAGGAGGTTAGCGATATTGGCCTCATGTTACCTATTGACAATGTTTTGCTCGGTTTGGGGAGAAGAATCATTTCTGCGTGCTTCCATTCCGGTGGCAGTGTTCCTTCCTCCCAGTGGCTATTGTAGTAGTTTGCGAGAGCTCCTATAGATCTGTCGTCTAGGTTTTTCAAGTATTTGTAGGTTATTCCGTCTTTGCCGGGTGTGGTGCTCTTTGTTATCTTAGTAAGGGCCCTTCTAATATCCGCTTCCGTAATTGGCCTGTCTAGGGTTGGGTTGGCGTCGCCGCTGTACGTGTAGGTTTGCGGCCCAGTCCGTGTGGGATTTCGGAGATATTTGTCCACGAGTGCTGTTTTTAGTTGTTCCTGTGTTCCCGGGAAATTGTGTATAATCTTGTTTACATCGTGTTTTTGTTGCTGGCTGCCTTGTACTGGGTCTGCTAGTTGTTTAAGTAGTGCCCAGGTTCGAGAGAAGTGCAGCGTACCTTGTAGGTTGTTGCACATGTTTGCCCAGTTTTGGTTGTTTAGTTCTCAAGCGTATTCATTTGCTTCCACTGTTATCTTCGCTATTTTAATTTTGAGCTTCCTGTTGTGTCTTTGCCTTTTCCATCTCTTCTTCAGGCTCCTTTACGCATCCCATAGATGGAGTAGTCGTTTGTCAACTGCTGGGATGTCTTCTGTACCCATGATCTCTCTCGTGTGCTTTTTTACGTCCGAGATTAATTGCATTGTCCACTCCTGTATGTCCCGTATGGGTTCACTATCCGTGGATCTATCCTTACGGACAGCGTCCCAGTCGGTGATTTTGTTAGTTCGGATTTTTCGTTTAGGTGCTGTTTTCTCTATGCTAGTGATTAGTATGTGATGGTCGCTACCGAGGTTTTCCCCCGTGTTTTCCCAGCTGACCTGAGTTACGTTTTTAGTGAAGGTAAGATCGGGACACAAGGGCCTATGCAAAACATCGTGTTACTTGTCATTTTGAATTTTTCGGATTTGGCTACCCCTGGCAGGCGACAGCAACTGTTGAAGCCCTTTTCAGAAATGGCTCACACCATTTTTAACATGAAAGCGTTTTATGCCCAGATACACCAAGATTTCACTGAGGTCATATCCGTCGGGGAAATGACGCCAGTACAATGAAGTAAGCGGCCTGTAAAGGGTGCACCCCTGCGCACAGGGTCTTCTTGCGAGGAAGCAGCTTTTTGTGCTTAGGGTAGTTATACTTAGGGTAGCTCGTTTTCGGATTTTTTTATTTGAACACGGAAGTGTTTTATGCCGGCATACACCAAGATCTCACTGATGTCGTTTTCGTTACGGAACTGACGCCTGTACACCTTTTCCGAGGCGACCCGCCAGCGGGATGTCGCTCGCCAGGCACACCCACAAGACAGCCACCGAACAGCAAATCATGCTGATTTCGCTGCACATTTCACATTTGTGTTTTACCGATTCCTATGACAGAGGAATCGACTACAGTTTTCTTAGAAAACACTATTTCTCACAATGTTTTCTTTCACAAAAAACATTTTTACCCCTTGTAAGAGATTTTTCTCTACGTAAAAAAACTTCTAAAATATGACTGCATTTCTCTTTTGGGTCATTATCACCATCATGACTAACGCATTTAATGCCTCTGCGTTTTTGTGTGTAGCACCACCGCGCCCAAAATATTGCAATCGGTATCTTAAAGCACTAAACACTTGATGTCATTTTTCGTGTATGTGTGGCACGGGTATTAGCCTTCGCAGAAGAGGCTAGCATGTGACATGCCATCCCCGATACGGAGTGTGGGTGGGACTTGACTCTTGCCCCAATAGGGAAGGCTCCCTTAGTGCTGGCTTCCTATTGCTCGGATTAGCCAGCTCTTTTAGGGGACGGGCCCCATAGAGAAGTTGATGTTTAACATCGCAGCCGATATTTGAGTGCCCATTGCACTACTAAGCGCACACGACCATCCCTACTTGCGTAAAATGTTGCCTGACCATCATTTCCTTTCTTGCATGTGTGACTTGGTTTCCGTGATTGGCTGCTTCCCGAAAAGCAGTGACAAACTGTGCTTGTACCTGCCTGTGCGGTTTCATTCTGGGAGGCAGTGCCATGGTTGCCGGCGCTGGCCGCATCGCGGACTGGCCAGGCGGGTGTGCTCCATGCTGTGTGTACGGCCGCGTCAGGACGGCTGCGTGTGTGCGCGAATTGTTTATGCGGGCAGAAAGCCATTCCTCGTTTGCAGCATTATTAATTTCGCGCTAACACTGCAGGAAATCTGTGACTTCGAACGTAGTTGGATAGCTACCTTCAGTAGCACTTACTGTTCAGGCCGGTAAATTTGTGAAAAGGTGCCCTTTTAAGCACAAGTTTGCTTCTTGAAACGCGTGAAGGCGCTGAAAAGTGTTGGAAGGTAAAAGTGACACTTCAGTTAGGTTTGTGAATACAGGGGTCACAGTTGCTGTTCGTCGTGGGCTAGTTTGCTTATTTTGCAGATATATCACTTGTTTGCTGCGCTAAGACATAAACAAGAAATGCATTTTATTTTAGCTAGTTGCGCTAGATGGCACTTCGTGTGTAGCAAGTGAGATTTTTTTTTAAAATTCAGTACAGGGGTGATATATTTGTAAAATAGGCCAACTAGGTTGTGAGGAACTTTTTCGTGAATCTCTAAAACTTTTTGTATTGGAGCGCGGCTTCTTAAGCCCGTGGGTCTTGAACAAGCAAGTGCCATAGGAGTGTGATCAGCTGAGTCCCCGCTTAAAGGGCCGGACAACCTATTTTCGTGGAGTATGTGCTCTCCATCTCGAATGAAAGGGATCACTTGGAGCACCTGGAGCTGAAATGGTTTTCCTGATACGGGCCTACAATGTTTGAAAGTGGAGTTTTTAGGTCTACCAGCTGTAGGTATGCTTCCAGAACGAATGCTGGCAACCGTGACAGTGAGGTGGGCGGCAACATGCATTTAGCTAGACGTGAGGTGAAAAGAGGTATTGAAAGAAAATAATGAAATGGCTAAAACACTAGCAGAATGCATTCTTTCCTATTCGTTTATGTAGTTTTTGAGTCGCGCATTGGGACGAATGGAGCTGTTTGCACAGGCGTGGCCTCCGCGATCAGCTGCCAGTGATGCACGTAGGGCCGGTGGTGATGTCTGAACAGAGAAGCAGCAGCAGCAGCAGTGTTTGTTTGGGCTGGGACAAGTGGGGGTAAATGTCCGGTAGCTCTCTGTCGTAAAATCGACGCCTCAACAGGCCGAAATTTGTTTAGTATGTTGCGAAACTCCTGTGTGTATGATTTTTGCTCGCTTGGCTGATTTTGTACCCCACAGGATGCCACGTGATATACTGATACGTACCAGTATACGAGTCATGCTGTTAAAAAAGGAGCTTGTTATTGCGCGTGAAAAATGATCTGCAGCAGAACCAACTTTGCAGGGGAGACTGATTGAAAAGCGAAATGAGCAATGTCTTGATGGCAGTGCCTGGGTCGCTGTGGGTCTGTCATTTGTGTGGGGGGCACTGCTTAAGGGGTTCTTGTCTGACCACATTCGTGTGGGGCTTACACAGTCGTGACCCGATGGATTAGAAACCATCGCGCACCAACAGGAGAAGCTTTACAGCTTCATGAAAAGGTCCATGATGACCTAGTTTTCTTATCTTGGAAATGTATCACCTCTGCACCGAAATGAAACAATCAACAAGAAACGTTTTAGCTTGGCTAGTTTGCACTAGATGGTGCTCAGTGTGTAGCAAGCGAGAGTTTTGTCTTTTTATTTCATTGCAGAAGTAATATTATACGCAAACTATGCTGTTGGAAGCATCTTCATGAAAGTGAACTTTTTTGTATTGGAGCGCAATGGTTCTAAAAAGCCTGTAGCTCATGAATTCGTAAGTCACATATGAATGCGGTCAGGTGAGTCCTTAAATTGTGCCTGCCCAGCCCCGCATAGGTGAGCCGTGATGCAATCCCTTTAGGCATCTATGACGACACTACTGCAGTTGGACGGCGCGTATGCAGCGGCATGTATTTATTTCTTTATTTTCTGAAATTGCATGGTTAGCATTTCTTTCTCAAGGCACACTCTAATCCTACTAGTGCTGACATTTTACTTCTTCCATGAATAATAAGAAGCTTGGCTACTTGACCAAGTACATACTAGTTTTGTGGTAGTAAAAAGGCAGTGGCCGTTTCTGAACGCAAAAATTTCCAGAGACATTTTTCTTGGAGTGTTCAATTTTAGTGGTAATTCATCACATTTGGGACCCAGTGCAATGGCTCAGCGGCTCAGGTGTCATGCTGCTGAGCCTGAGGATGCCAGTTCAATCCCAGCTGCTACACTTGTTCTTCAGGTGGAGGGGAAAAGCCATGCATGGAGAGTTTGGTGCATGTTAAAGATCCTGAGCCCTCCACTGTGGCATGCGTAGGGGCCAGGTCTAGCTTCAAGGCCTAAACCCTCCCCACACCCCTCAAAAATAAACAAAATGAATTTGAATTTCGACAAGTGTGGTTTCGAAATATCCAATTTTGATCGTTATGCCTGATCTGTGATAGGCTGGTCACAGCTGTAAGGGCCAGTACATACTTTTTAATGCTAATCCTTGCAGTTACTTTGAAACATTAAAAAAAAGGAAGGGTTTTTCAGTAATTTAAAGTGGCTTTATGTATGCTTATTGCTTGATATTTGGCTCAAACTTTTGTTGACATCTAGACCGCAGCCAGCAAAACTGCAGGGTCAGGTACATTCCGAACTGCCCCCACTGTTGACGTGTGCCGCCACATTTTAAAGTGCGGGAGAAGGCTGTGCCTCAGAGAAAATGGTAGGTAATCCCAGCTGGTCTATGGTTAAATTTTCGACTGGAGCTAGCTAGTCCTAGGCGGTCCCAGCTGCGACCAGCTACCATTTTTTCTCGGGTGAAGCTGCCTGTCTTGCGATCTTAAAGCTGGTGTTCTTTTAGAACTTGTTTGATTTGGTTTGTAAAAGGGGCTGTGGCGACAAAATACGCCCTCGTTCATTTTGAAGGACCGAGCGTTTGGTAACTCACCGGGCTCCATTCCAGCCACAAAAGGCGTCGTTTTAACTGTAAAGATGCAGGAAATGTTGAGGAAGCTTTGAATTCCAAGCTGCGCCACGTCAGCAGTGACCCAGTTGAGGGAAGCACTGAAAATGTAGTTACGAGTAGGGTGAGTCCGGGTTGAGGTTCAAGCGATGTGATCAAACGTAACTGGAGGCCCCTTTACTGCAATCACCCAGTCACCCAGTCTTGGTGGGGGCTTGGGTCGATCGCTGCCAGTCGCTCTAACAAGATTCTGTGACGTCATAGAGGTGTCGCCAGAAAGGGGCTGGGAAGTTGCCACTGCTTCCCCTGTTTTCCCTAATGGCTCTGTTGTTTGTTTGAAGTGTGCGGTAAAGTTGGCGTTGTTGTCATCGAAACAAAGGGGTCTTTTCATTATAGGGGCCCCCCTGCAGCACTTACCATCGACTACTCGGAATTTATTTTGGGGTAAAGTCTGTTGTCCCAGCAATCCCCTCCCGCAAGAATGATGAAAATCCGTTCACTATCACCGAAACTACGCGCGATGAGAAATCGTGCATAATTGTTCCCTCTCAACTCGACCGCGGGCTACGCGACGAAAGCTGCGTGCTCTTTCCCGGAGAGGGGGCAGCTTGTGGTGTTCTCTTCCATGGCCTTCGATGTACTATCACCAGCCGGGGAGTTTTCTCCTTTTCTCCGCAACGTGGAGGGGTCTATTTTCGGTCTGGTGCCACAAAAAAGCAGGCATGACTGCCTGCTCACAAGCCCATGCTCGGGCTGGTAGGGCGTTTTTGAAACAATAAACATTTTTTACTGAGTGGTCTGGTTGAAAGGGGAGTATTGAGCTCATCACTCTAACTCCGCAGGCACTCAAAACACAAAATAAGCAGCAAAACTGTGCATACAGGTTCAGGCATAGAAGAGGTTGGTATACAGCGCCGACAGCAGCGGATCATCACAGGACATGGGAGAAATAAGCCGCGAAGTTGACCAGCGACAGTCAATCGGGCATCCATGGCCTCAGTGACGTCGTTTAGGCCATGCCAGGGGTGCATAGTGAGGAGAGTTGAAGAGAGCGCGGTTGATTTTTCCGCGTCTTTCACAGTGATTTGCGCGCTCAGGTCTTGGTGGCAGTGCAAGCTAAACATTGCGCAGGTTTACTTGCACTGCTCAAAGAGAGTTGCAGGGTCCCTTTAACGGACCCAGCTCGTATTCTGCCTCTGGGTCAAAGCTTGAGCTTCCCCCTTGGCCCTGTTCCCTGTGCAGAAGTACCTGGACGAGGCGGAGAAGGACCGGGTGCGCTACTCCAAGGAGATGGAGCAGTACCAGCAGACGGAGGCCTACAAGATGTTCACCAAGAAGCAGCACGAGAAGAAGGCGGCCAAGGGTGGGCTGCTCTTGTCCTCCTCCCCGTCTCGTGTTGTAGCCGCCGCTCGGCTGGGACTTGCGCTCGGCTCTCTTCTTGGGGGTTGCAAAGGGACCATTCGAGTATATTTCGATTTTGACAGCGATGCTGCCTTTTGCTGGGTTCCGACCGAAATTGCATCCAGAAAATGCTCTGCAGCTCTCAATCTAATGTAGGTATCTTGTAGGAAGTCATGCTGAAATTGGCCACCGAGAAAACTCTGTCATTACCCCCGGTGTCATTTACTTGTCCCGGTTGGTTAGTTCCACACAAAGTTGTAAACGTCACAGGATTCCCGTCTGCTGTCGCTATGCGGCCATTCACGGAGGGAGGGGGGTTACAGAAGGTGGCTGTAACTGTTGCTTTATCGAAACTATCCCGAAGCAAATCGTACGGTAATTAATTTAAAATTAATTCTAAGAAAGTTGCCTGTGTGTGTGTCTTTATTCAATCAATGTGCTCAATTCAATCAATCAGTTCAATCAGTTATTCAATCAACCTAGGTACTGTCCCCCAAGTTTCACAACGGACTATAGTTGAGTTGCGGCGAAGTTCCCGTACAAACAATGCCTGGTAAACTTTGGTTATCCGGTGCGATTTTATGCCTGACCCGCATTAACCAACGAACCACACGAAGTGCTTAACCGACCGGCGGATGCAATGAAGTGCCGTGGGCTGGTTCCGTGGACCTTGGGCCCGCTCAATCTGTTCTCTCCGGCGTTGCTTTCCCCTTCACCTCATCTCTTCTCCTCTTCACAATCTCTTTCCCCCTCTGTTCGCTGGCATCTCCTCTTGTTGTGCAGCTGTGCTTTTCTCTCACTCAGCAGCAAATCGCCAACGAGGTTATGCTGGCAGGCTTAGCCGTCCACATGTGTTTGCCTTGACGGTGTGTGCCATGATTTGCACTGGCTGGAGGAACCAAGGCAGTGGGCTGTGGCACACGGTTTGTCTTTATGCAGCGCGATAGGTGCTCCCTTATTCTTTTCCCGTTTACTTTGCTTTAGTGACTTGGGTTTGTGAGTTCTGCAAAGCATTAGTTTGTAGTTTACGTTGAAGCTTGTTGCTTATCTGTCACGCGGAACTGTATTTATAGGCGTAATTGTTGTTGTTGGGATTTTACTGTGGCCACATTTTACGACGCTTTTTCACTGTCTCGAGAAAGTGGTATAATGTGGGTTCTGCTGTAGTAAGTTAGCGTATGTAGCTCAGTATAGTGTTATCCACCGATACAGCTTTGCTGGTGCTCTGTCTTTGTAGGGGTGGAATGGCTATACGTTTTTTTGTTGTGGGTGGCAGTTAAATGTATACTTCAACGTACTGATAGGTAGGTGATCAGATGCTTTGGAGAAGAGAAACAATAGAGGGGTAGAAAACGATGGTAGAAACGGCCATAAAAAATATCGCAGCGCGCATTTTGGGCGTAAATGTGGCTAACATTTTTTTGCTAGAAGAGAATCGGAGTTCTTTGCAAACAAAGTTCTTTGCGCTTGCTTGTGTCTCCTCCCTTTCGTGTGTTCGTCCAGTTTTCACGCTGTTAGCCGTCATGGCACAAGAAGTCATCTTGGGTGCCATCCAAGCTGCTGCAGATGCCAGTGACTTTGAAACCTGGGGATACAATGCACGTCGACAGTAAGCTCCGTGCGGACAGAATCCAGCCCAGCAGTGGCAAGCAGTGCCCTCTTGGGCCGTCTGCTAGTGGCCACCACTTGCTGTCTGTTCCTTGGCTGCCTGTGGAGTTCAGCCTTAAAGGGACACTGAAGTGATTTGTAAACATTGCGGGATTACTAGCACAAATTGTAGTTCGGAGTCCGTAGGCATTGTTTCGACCACTCTGGCCGCGTTTACGCGAATTTATTTAGTAGAAAAATCAATTCGAAAATGCTGTCCTCCTCTCTTTACGCTCGCCCATTTTCTGTGGCGTTTTCGTGTGACGTCAGCAGGAGATGAGCTGGAAAATGGCTGCGCTACTGCACGGTTCGCCGACCAGCCGACCTGCCGATCGAGTCAGTCGGCCCAGCGTTTCGTCCGCCGGCCGCCGACGGGTCGTCGCTATTCGCTCGCTCAATTGAAACTAAGCCACAACACCTTTGTGAATGAAAGAATGTGCCTTTCCTTACTTTGTTAGTTTGTACACTGTGTCAAGTCCGGGTCGCTCCACACAAGCGCTGCACAAGTGCACATGCGACGCTTTGCTGACTTTACGCTAGTAGGAAAATCTAAGGCCAATTGAAGGCAGGAGAAGGGTCAGCGAAGTCAATATAGGTACTAAGAAAATAAAATCAACTGAAACTTTTACCGTACAGCGCAAAACTAGGGAGCAGGAAGCACTTTTTGCGCTGGGTAAACAAGCACAGCGGGCAGCAGCACGACCGCACATCTGCGAACGCTTTTCCGTCAAAGAAATGCAATTGCTAGACGTGAGATATTGTGGAAGTTTGGGGGACACTTACTGCAGGAGTGATATACAACAAATAGTCACATAACGTACTTAAAATGCTTAAAATAAATAAAAGTGTAAACTGGTCATACATTATAAACCTTATATATCCAAGCCCGCCAGCGCCGGCTCGTGGCCTAGTGGTCTGAGGCGCTGGAGTTTCTGTTTTGAAAGTCGCAAGTTCGAATCCCGAGGGTACATGTATTTTTTTTTTTTGTAAGTTGATTTTTTTGTATGCGGCCGATGTTTTCTGAACTGAGTTCACCATTTTTGGGCCGTAACGTTCACTGCTCCGCGAGCGAGATCGCAGAACGTGCGCATACTGACAATGACGCGCTAGCGAGTTCTCGTTGGCGTGCTGTTGCCACAAGCACCGACTGCTTGCGGGCAGTGGGCCCAGGCCTGAATCAGCACACCCTTGGCCTGGTGCGATCTAGCTTTTTACGAACAGACATGAGTGAGGCAAGCTCCGAATATGCGGGAAAAGCGCATGGCATTTGAGAGTCTGCGGTGACGCGGAGGGCGTTCATCCACTGCGTAGGCCTCGTCTAGTGATTTCTACGATTCCAAGCCACCCTGGGAGGTTTATCTTAGACATTTGACAGCCGACAACATGGCAGAAGCGCGTTACGGCGATAACTGAGATATCGAGAATGCCCATCCAACAACGCCATCAGATGTCAAGCATGTTGTTTTACAGAACCGAAACCGAAACCGAAACTTGTTTGATTGCTAACCTTGGGCATCGTCCAATCACGGTGCCCCCCCTCCTGACGTCACAGCCTTTAGTTGGTGCGGCCTCCGCAAACCGCGCATAGTAGTTTTTCTTCTTTCGCGCTTTGTAAAATAATTACCGATTTGTCAACCGGATAAACGATGAATAGTGTGTTCATTTGAGCCAGTCTACACAGTGCAAGCAAAAACGGGAGCTTGACAAATTCACTTCAGTGTCCCTTTAAAAGCTCGCTTCAGGCTGACATCCAGTGGCTGTTGCATGCCTGTGAGGCTGCCCGGAATAGCAGCCACGTCTGTGCTGACACGGTGCAGCTGTTCCTTGATCTTATCCGCCAAGTGACTGCGCAAGCCGTCCAAGACCAAAAGGGACCGTTTGGCCGACAAGGCAGTGCTGCCAGACAGATTTTACCCAGTCGAGCATGAGGTCGTTGTTTATCCAACCTTTTGTAGTGCGAGCTACACTACGCTACCTCGGTCAGTCTTTGCGGGGTGACCAGTTTTGCCCTTGAGCGGTGGAGGTCAAACCACACCCTGTTCCGCAAGCGCCCGGCATGGAGCAGCGGCTCGATAATGAGAGAGATGGGCGAGGAGGGAATGGAGACGTGCATGGGACCTGCGCGCGTGGTGGAAGTAGGCGAGTAGTAGTGGGAAAGAAGTAGGACCCGTACATTCATAACATCAATTAACTCCTACACAGACACACGGAAAGTATGGACACGAATACGCAAACTCAAGGGACATCAAACACACAGCCTGCCTCTGGTCAGTACAACAGGGGACACACTCGAAGACCAGGCTGACACACTCGCACAACACTTCCAACACGTTTCTAGTTCAGCACACTACACAAACACCTTCATGAAACACAAACTCGTGGCCGAAAAGAAACCTTTACATGACAATGACAGGTCAGCCACCTCTTATAACTCCGAGTTCACGCTTCATGAGCTGAGGGGTGCTCTGAGCACGTGTAAACCCTCAGCTCCAGGCCCAGACAACATTACATATACAATGATACAGAACTTACACACAGACACTCTTGTAACACTTCTTCACCTTTTCAACAAGATATGGCTTTTGGGGCACATTCCAAAGTCTTGGAGGGATGCCATAGTTGTAGCATTCTTGAAAGAAGGGAAGGACCCTTCTTCTCCCGCTAGCTATCGACCCATTGCCCTGACCAGCTGCCTGTGCAAGCTTCTCGAGAAGATGATAAACCGGAGGCTCGTGTACTTTTTGGAGTATAACGGCCTTCTCGAGAGCTGCCAGGCAGGCTTCAGGGCGGGGCGATCCACGAATGATCAACTTGTGGCACTAGAGTCATATATTAAGGATGCCTTCATTCATAAACAGTTCTGTTTAACTGTGTTTTTCGACCTAGAAAAGGCCTATGACACCGCTTGGCGTTATGGGATCCTTACTGACCTGAAGTCATTCGGTGTTTCTGGTAATATGTTTAACACCCTTGCTAGCTATTTGTCTGAGAGAACCTTTCGCGTCAGAGTTGGTTCTGCACTGTCAAAGGTACACGTGCAAGAAAATGGCGTGCCGCAAGGCGGAGTTCTAAGCTGCACTCTCTTCATAGTAAAAATGAACTCCCTTGGGAAGGCACTGCCGCCTACAATTTTTTACTCCACGTATGTAGATGACGTGCAGATATCTTTTAAATCATGTAATATGTCCATCTGCGAACGTCAAGTCCAGCTCGGCGTCAAGAAGCTTGCCGGCTGGGCAGACAAGAATGGGTTTAAATTGAATCCTGCAAAAAGCTCCTGCGTTGTGTTCTCCAGGAAGCGCGGGGTCCATCCGGACCCAGACATTACTCTTAATGGCATGTCGCTTCCTGTGAACAAGGAGAACAAGTTCTTAGGTGTGGTGTTTGATCACAAACTCACATTCATTCCACACATCAAGGAACTTAAACATAAATGTCTTAAAACAATGAATATACTTAAGGTTCTCTCCCATCAATCTTATGGTTCCGACAAAGAACTCCTACTACGGCTCTATACTGCTTTGGTTGGGTCTCGTTTAGACTATGGCAGTGTGGTATATGGGTCGGCGACTAAAACAGCGTTGCGAATGCTTGACCCAGTGCTACACTTGGGGCTTCGTCTCGCCTCGGGTGCTTTTCGCACTAGCCCTGTCGAGAGTCTGTATGTCGAGTGTGATAAGTGGAGCCTTGAGAACCAACGAACGTACATGGACTTGCTATATGCTTTTAAAATTTCATCACTGAATAGTCATCCTTTTTATCCTGTCTTTAACGATACATCAACATCTCTGCTCTTTGCAAATCGCCCATCCGTTCCTCTGCCCTTTTCACTTAGAGTGAGAGAGCGAGCCTCGGATCTCAGTGCTTCGTTTTTAGATGTGTACAGGTCATCCTTTTCTAACAGTTTACCGCCTTGGCAAGTTCGCCCTGTGTCGTGCGACCTTTCTTTTATGAGACTTGACAAAAATCGTGTACCACGAGCTGCAATACTGCAGCACTTTCTGTCTTTGCAGTTTAAATACACATGTGCAGAATTTTATAGTGACGCTTCTAAAACCTCCAGTATGGTGTCGTGCGCTGCTCATGGTCCTAATTTCAATGCAGCCAGAACCATGAGCATGCACACATCAATTTTTTCAGCAGAAGCGTATGGAATTTTACTGATTGTACAACACATCCTTGAAAATCACATTCCCAATTCCATCATATATACAGATTCTTTGAGTGTTGTTCGCGCACTGTCATCGCATACACCCCCCAGAAACCACATAGTTAATCTTGTATTCTGCACTATCATGTCCGTGTATGCACAAAAGCATGAGCTGGTCCTCTGCTGGGTCCCAGGACACGCAGGGATCTCTGGGAACGAGTTGGCAGACGAGAGGGCCGGTGCGGCTGCACTCAGGAACACTGTGGACATTACAACGGTACCCTACACAGACCTCAAGCCACACATAAGACAACACCTGCGCAGAACATGGCAAACACACTGGGACGAACAGACAGACAACAAACTACATGTAATAAAGCCACACTTAGGACGGTACACAGCTGACTCACACAACAGACACACGGAAGTCGCCTTGGGTAGGCTGCGGATAGGGCACACCCATGCGACGCACTCGTATCTGCTGACGGGATCATCTAGACCCCAGTGCAGCAGGTGCGGAGAGGCCCTATCCGTGATGCACATTCTCATACAATGTAAGGCACTCGACACTACACGACGCAAACACTTCCCTCAACTACACACACGACATATTCCACCACACCCGTCATACTTCTTAGGAGACGGTGCCATGTTTTCTGTTCAACGCACCTTTCAGTTCCTATCAGAAGTTCACTTTTTACAACTCATCTCATACCACCCATAGCTTTTACCCCTGGTCCTATACACCAGCCACCTTATTTATTTTTAACCACTCTTGTTCTTCACCCTGGCCATTTACACCAGCCGTGCTCATAGCTTTTAACTGATTTTATTTCTTGTTCTCTCCTCATCAAATCACTTTGTGTTTGGCGCTCTTTGCCCATGTCGGCCTTGCGCCAATAAAATCAAACCATCATCATCAAGTAGGACCCGGGGTGGAAGAAGGCGAGGAGGCTGTCGCCGCAGCGATAAGTGCATGGCACGAGGCCACATGCGGCACAGAACTGTGTGCGATAGAGGAAGACGAACATCATGCTGTGGTCCCTCGTACAGCGGCGAGGCTTAAACAACGCCGTGAGGGGGAAAAGAGGAAAAGGCGCTACTGTTGCATACAGCTGCGCTACCTGCAAGTCTCGCGCATTAGTGTGAATGAATGAATGAAAGCTTTATTACTATATATCTTTTGCCGGTATAGGTCCCCTCTATTCAGGGAACCTCTAGGTTGCCTGTCATGGCTTCCTAGGCGGCGTCATGTGGACTAGGTTGAGTCCTTGTCGGGGGCTTGTTGACGTCCCTTGCAGTGGCGTTCTAGGTTTTGCTTGATGAAAGCCGTGAGGGCGGTTTGGTCTTCACGTGACGAGAGTCCCACAATGGTTTCTTCGCCTGGTCCCTTGTTGCAGTTGCCGAATGGGTGACGCTGGTCCAGCACCCCCAGGCATTGTGAGCACTGTGGGAGTGGTCTTCCTTGGTAAAGGGCTATTCGTGCTGGGGTTCTTCTTTGGTTAAGTGTTTGTGTGGTTTAGTGTAAGCTTCGGGGTTGTGTCGTAGATCTTTCAGTGTGGTGGGTTTGGGTGGGATGCGATCTCTCTGGGGCTGGATGCGGTTGCAGGGAGCCTGGAGTGCGGTTTCGCGGGCGAGTCGGTTTGCTCTTTCGTTACCCTGCATCCCAACATGACCCGCAACACAGTAGAGTTTAATCGTTCCTTTTAACTTTTCATAAAGCGTGCATGCTGGGGGGGGGGTATCCGGTTGTATACGCCTCGAGCTTTGCGATCGCTGCGCCGCCTGCCGCCGCTTCTCCGCGGCGTTGACGGGATTCGCGCTGCGTGACTGATAGGGGCTCGTGCAGTGTTTTGGTTCTATTTCGCTTCTTTTCGCCTCTCCGCGCCCTAAAAGAACTTGTTATAGTGATGACTACAGGGAAAGAGTACGTTTAGGTCACTTAAAAAGCAGCTGCGTCTTCGTAGAGTACGCGATCACCTGCAAGAGCTACCCGAG
This sequence comes from Haemaphysalis longicornis, assembly GCF_048455015.1. NCBI lineage: Eukaryota > Metazoa > Arthropoda > Arachnida > Ixodida > Ixodidae > Haemaphysalis > Haemaphysalis longicornis. The sequence goes on along the minus strand of NW_027526361.1, from coordinate 185,946,256 downwards.
GACGCTGTTCTGCGCGCTTCGTCGTCGCTCTTCCGGGCGTCGGCGACGGCAGCAACATATCACCCATGCCACCTCCAAAACATCAGGCACAAATGAATTCTACTGACGCCTTGTTTAGACCTGATACTGGCACAATGAGAGGTTGGCTTCATTTCGCAGCGTGGACAACGAATGCGGCTTCGTTTCGCATATATACGCCGCAAAAAATATGTTTCGGGGATGTGATTAACCCAATCCCGGACAACAACTTTTTATAAGAATATAAACCATGCGAAAATGTAAAGTATATTCCAAGCCTGTGCGTCGTTAAATATGTGCCCACACACGCCATATAGCAAGAACCAAGGAAATGAAACCACAAAAAAATAAATGATGTGCCAATGCGGAATTTAGAAACATAATAGCTCTAACGGAAATGAAAAAAAAAAAAAAACAACAGTGCAGCTTCTGGCATGCTAAAGACGTTCGTCTAAACTTCATCCAGGTAGGTTTCACTAGACCAACTATACGCAAAATGCACTACTATTTCGCGAGAAATCGATAGGGGGGGGGGCGGGGGGGGGGTGGAGGGGGACGCCGTGTACAAATGCGGAGCGGAATCAGGCAATGAACGTTTTAGTAATCCCACACATAAATCTCGCGTTCAATTTCCTTTTGTTTTTCTACTTCAACGAAGAGCTCATTACGGCGGACGCATTTTTGGAAGTATACAGGGTAAGCTGTTCAACAAGCAATGAAATGTGTCGTTGGAAGAGTGTGGTATGTGATAAGGCCCTCAGATTTCAGTTGCTGGTTTATTCTGCAGGCTCCCTGTGCCATATGACGATATTTCGAAGAAGCATTTAGTCGCGGACGCGGATTATATTGTAAGCCCGTCTCCGCGCTGCTCGCAGAGGGTATATGTAGCAGATGGATGTTTGCGGGCGCTCACCTCACGACAAGACGACTCTGTCGTGTGTTGATCCCCTATGCATTGTCCATCCTACTTTTGTTGAATATTCCAGAAATTAACACAGACTGGCTTGTAAATGGTGGTGATCAATATCTGAGGTATCATATTGGCAAACGTAACTGGTGTGCTGTCAGGTATGAGTGCTCCGCTGATTATGTAAGCGCACAAAACCGATTTAAATCGTAGTGTATAGCCGTAGCATGAACATCTGAGGAACCGGTGGTTACGGAGACACGGCTAGTAAATTCAGGTCAGTGTAACTACAATCGGCTCCATATCATACGCCGGTTCCGCGACGCTGGCCTGTGACACACACCTGGCGCTTATACAGACCGAAAATACCACACTACGATCGCGTCGGAAACATTTACACTCTCGTAAACACACCCCATTGGCGAACAGAGTGACTGCTCCACACAAACATGGATTTAAAACGCCCACAAACGGTAAATCTCAGTCGTGAAGTGCCGCAAAAGCAGCGGCGGCACTGGGGAGCGGGACGCGGACTCCCGCGCCTGCTTTCGAAACGGGCCGCTAGGGGGATTTCAGTGGCGCCCCTACAGGCCGCGCACGAGGCGTATAGGATGCGTGAACATGCTTGTTGGGAATCAGTGTAGATGTTTAGTGGTTCGGTGGGGTGTGCGTATTTTTGGATGGCTTGGCCAATGGCGTACGTTTCTGCTTCAGTGCTCTGTGTGCAGGGACAGGTGTCCGTGGCTTCATTTCTTTCTAATTCGACGGCGGCCCATGCTCATTGGTTGCTAGCTTCTGTGAAGATGCGTCGTTAATTTCGTGTGCGAGCTTCCTCTATGTTTTTATTGAACACGAATCGCGATTCCTTTGGAGAAAACTTGGTTGGGAAATCTTTTCCTTTTCAACGCAACGTTGAGGGGGTGGCTTCTTCCCGTCTGGGGAAATGCAAAGCATGTCTGTGCAGCGTTGGTGCTCAGGGCCAGTTAGTTGTCCACGTGGTGGTGATAGCTTTTGGGACAGTCAAACCACACAGGGGTCTGGTCAGCATTTGTGATTTTGGACATTCCATAATTGTGTTCATGGGGCAGGCGGATAGTGTGCTGCTGACAGCTAAGCACCTTCTCGGTGTAGCCATGTGGGAGCCGCTGGCACAGTGGGGTCCTTTGTCGAAAGGAGAGGCCTTTCCTTTTCAAAAATCTTCGCCCCTCATGCGGTGTGTTCTTTGCACGTGCCAAAGCCTTCATGTGCAGCAGGTCCGTTGTCAACGCATAGCCATCGTTCTGCACCTACGTCCCATAGCAGAGCAGCTGTTCTTCCCATTCGGGAAACGTGCATGGCTTGCCTCATAAAGAGCGCTTTTTGCTGCTTCTGCGGTTCAGAGTGACTTTCTGACTGCACCATCGTCCGACGCACTTTTCATGCACACGAAATTTTCTTCTGGCTGCACGCTTTCCATGTCCAAGCGCAAACTGTGCCATCTTTAGTTTAATACCAGCCATGTAGCTGTTTAGGTGCTTGCCCGTCGAGATGAAATGTAGACGTCCAGATAAAAAGGAGCAAACTGCGTCCAGAGCATGTGCAAACGGCCAAACAACGCACAAAACGAGAGTTGGTGCGGCTGGTGATTCCGATAAGGATTGAGGCTGTAGCGCGAGTTCGCCATCTGTCCATGGCACGTGGAAGCTTGCAGACACGTGCAAATTTTTAACACAGGGTAGGGGTGGGGGTGTTGCAGCCGTGACACATACATAATCTATATATATATATATATATATATATATATCGTATTTACTCGTGTAATGAACCCACTTTTTTTCCAGAAAATTCGGCATAAATTTGGGGGAGGGTTCATTATGCGGGAAAAAATTGCAACAGTTTTAGAGGTTGAAATTTCATACAATAAAGTTGCTAAGAGAAGCACTGTCAGAGCCTTGCCATTTTCGTAAAAACACGTAGGTAATTATGTAATCAAATTTCTTTTTTATTCGCAACATGCTAGTGGGTCCCTACTCGCCATGGAGCTGTCCTCCTTAGTAAAGTCGCTTGCCGCCCCACATTTGTTGGCCCACAGCACACCGTCTTGCATGCTATCAAGGCACTCCAAAACTTCTTTTCCAACACTGGGAAACTTCCCTTCTTTGGACCCACGAAACACACGACAACCCCTGGTCCCCGCCCAAAAACCTCGTTTTCGCCGTAGTGTACACGAAGTGCCGCCCAGCCGCGCGGTTTCCATGTGCATCAACGCATGCTCCACCGCCTTCAGTTTAAATCTGGCTGTGTAGCTCATGTGCTTGCCCATCGTACGGCGCGCACAAGGAGCACAAAAAAAGGTCGGAACACAGCTGAAAAACATAACCACGAGCGTAATGGCGAAGTCGCGGAACCTCAAGAGCAGAGGAGTGCAGAGTACATTTAGTGCTTTGTTCGCACTCCGCCAGAACCAACCATAGCAACAAAGAGCGGGAAAGGAGTGCGGAGTACGTTTTGTGCTTTGTTCGCACGGAGGAACTTTTTTGCGGCGCAAGAAGGTTCGTTTTGGGTTCAGAAGGTGGCGCTCCGCAAGCGCGTAATTTTTAAATTGTGAGCCACAGCACTCGTGCTCACGTCTCTTGCTACTGTTGAGATTTCATTTTGTTGGAATGCGTTTTTAGCATTTCTGCTCATACTGTAGCATGATATCAAGTTACTATGATGGTCTAAGGGATCAGCAACCATGCTGAGATAAAAACATATTCCCTCTGCATTTTTATTCAAAGTGACAAAAAAGTAAATTTTCAAGAAGACGAGTGAGGGGAGGGTTCATTACCCGAGTGGGTTCATTACGCGAGTAAGTACGGTATATATATACATATATACGGTATATATATATATATATACGGCATATATATACATACACAGATATTTGGATACGTATTTTGGAAAAAAGGGGTGTGGCCCGTACGTGGGCGCATCCTGTACATGTGTTTTTAATGGTAATCAACATATTAAGGAAAACAGGAAGGAGTGGCACCCCCCCCCCCCTTGCCACTTCCCGGCGGGTCTTCTCTGGCAGCACAGAACCTTGCTTGCGCGATTGGCGGCCGCTGACCAAAGGCCGGCCAAGAAGCATGACCAGACCATTGTAGTGGAGCCTCGAGTTCTGTTTGATGCTAATATGCACTTGGATGCTACCGTATTTACTCGAATCCAGGCCAGCCTCGATTCTAGGCCGACCCCCGAATTTCAAAAGGCCGGAAAATAAAAGAGGATTACCTTGAATATAAGCAGAATGAAAAAATGCACTGGGCTGAGAGTAGAACACGTACTTTATTACGCTTGCGGCGCTTCTTGTAGCATGTTCAACGCTCACTCGTCGTCGTCGTCGACATCACTGTTTGCTTTGTCGCTGTCCTGCTTGTCACTGTCCTCTTGCCGTCCAGCGCGTTTGAAATGCTGCTCTTATGGAAGGCCTGCACAATTAGCTCAGCCGGAATTTTGTCCCATGCCGCGGTGACCGAGTTTGCCAGTTGGCTGAATGCGTCTGCTGGCGATCTTGCAGTGTCTGCCAGTCATTGTAATGCTTCCGTAGCCTGCTCTTAAACGGCTTGTTGATGACCACGTTAAGCGGTTATAGCTGGCTCGTCATACCACAGCGTATTACCGCAATGTCTGTACCGCCCCCCAAAAGCACGGACTCCACGTTCACAATGTTCAAACAAGCAAAATGGAGCTTAAAAAGCTGTAAGCCTGTGGCCGTGAGATGGCACTGAGTGTCTAGCGGTGGCAGGAAACCCACATCCTCGAATCTAAGCCGCCCCTTGACTTTCTTAAACGACTTTTTTAAAAAAAGGTCTTTTGTGGCCGGAATGGAGCTCAGTGAGCTGTCAGAAGCTAATTTTGGGTGCTTCCACAAAGCTTTTTTGACACGGAAGTGTTTTATGCCGGGGTCCACCGATATCTCACTGACGTCATATCCATCACGAAAATGACATCGCCAGAAAAACTTCGATTGACGCGGCTGCGCCGGGATTTGAACCGCGAACTGTTCCGCCACAACTGGAGGTACGAAACGCGCTCCCGACTGTGCTATGAACAGACGCGTAAGCGGGGCGACAAACGCACCGTATATCCTTCACTTCACATGGTGCTGCCATGTAGGAGAGGCGAAGCGAAGTAGTGCATCATGACGCTAATGAGCGCCGACAGTTGGCGCCTGGATGCCAGCGCTTATATGTACAGGGGATGCGCAGCGTGACCTGTGGAGAAGCCTCTAAGGCAACGACCACGGAGTAAGATCGAAGCCGACTTGCGAGTATCGCGCTCGTGGCACGGTCCGCTGCTCTTTTCGCTGCAGTGGACCGTGTGTTCACCAAACGATTTGCTGACAACACGTTTGGTTTCGTTTGCACGGACGGTTCGTGAGGGCCTGTGGTTTCAGTCAGATTTATGCACTGCTCTGGCGCGTGCGATCCGGTGTCTAATGTTGATGCGTATAACAGTGCCATACTGATGAAATACAATAGTGATGTGCAAGTTCATGTGCAAGTAGCTCTGGTGTTTGATGCAGCGAGTTCTGCATGTAAACGGTTGTCCAGAATGCGTAACGGGCATTCACGTGGGTGTGAACCCTGGGCTTGCTTGTGTAAGCCCAGACTGTGCGGGCTGAGCGCGTGCGGTGCCCAAATCATGGCCTGTGTAGGGCATCACTTTCATGTGCAGTGGAATCCGACAGGCTTAACAAGTTGCCCTTTTCTTCTCGTCTCAGGGGACGATGGCAGAGCAGCCACAACCAATGGGACGGCGGCTGACGTAAGTGGCAGGCTCTGTAGACGGGGCCTAGGATTTCCTTGCATGCACTTTCAAACGTTGGCTTAAATCAGACCGCATTTGCAAGCATCTCCTTCTGTTGGTGTCGCATATGTGTCTTGATGGCCAGTATGATCAAAGTTGGGGGGTGGCTAATGGTTGAACTGAAGCACTTAGATGCTTGCACTTTATCCCTGCCAAGTGCACTTTTTGGCTAGGCTTTACAGAACTTTTGTTTTTGGTAAAGACATATCGTTGCGCAGATACTGGCAGATACTGTTGTGCAGATCCTCTGTGTTGAGAATGGGGGCAAGCAGTCCCCTACTTTGTGCAGTTCCCCAGTGAAGAATGTGGGCCATGTAACGTAATTGACTGGCCTAGTAGGTATTCCATTATCTACAGTTGAGCGCAAAAACAGACAGGGTCTAGGAAAGACACAACACAACTAGAGAAGACACAACACAAGAGCACTCTTGTGTTGCGTCTTTTCTAGTGCCTGTCTGTTTTTGCACTCAACTGTGCATAGTGTGCCATGTATTGCTCGGCCCTGGGAAGCTGTTTTCCCAGCAGTTCATCTGTGTATACGAGTGAAGCCAACTTTAAAGAGATCAGCTTGTTCTTTGTAAGCCGGCTTTCCCACATGGCGCACAGTGGAGCCTACTCATGAGAAAAGAGTAGGCCGCTATGGGAGCAAAGGCACGCGAAAGGTGACCATTGACGACGATTGCGCCGTGGACGCCAATTGTGAGCGCGATGCCTGCCGGCACCCTGAATACTGCAGGGCTTTGGAAAACGCAAGACGTCGTCAGCGTAGCTATGAAAACGGTGCATACTTATCCCGCCGGATCACGTATCACGAGATAACACTGCACTATAAGTTAGGACGTATCATCTACCGAGCACCGCATAAACACCCAATGAATGGCAGCTCCGTGTACTCCAGACGAATACTTTTCCCCATCCAACCAAATGCCGTATATTGCACCCCACCGTCTATTCCCCGCTATGCCGCTTCGGTGAAGCCCCCGGGATGCTCTTTTATATAAGGGGGGGGGGGGGCTGCGTGCACGCCCCACTACATTTGCAAAATCCCTCCATTTCTTCTCTGGAGCTTTGGGAGAGAGGTCTGACCAGCTCCGACCTCAATGACCAGCGCCTACTGGTGTTGAGGGCTGTTGAGGCTGGGAACGCTCGAGGGGCCTTTCTTGGACTGAGGACTCCTTTCCCTTGCTTTTCGCAGTAAACATATTTACTCTCTCTCTCTCCCCGGCACGGCAGCGTGGCTTGAGCGGCAGCTTGTGGCCGACCCACGAACAGCTCCGCTGGTCCTCCACATCCTCAGAGGGGACCGGCACAGAATTTTTTTGCTCAGCTTTTCATTTGGGTCATAGTGGCCGGGCTTCTCTCAAGTCCAGTTTCAAAATTGCAGATCTCTCCTGCGGGCTTGTGGTGTGTTTCAGCATAATTGGGACAATCCCAATGTGTACCTTCCAGTCTTTTCAGGCTGGCTGCACGAAAATGGGGTTTTCAAGAGGTTGGAAATGTTTGCTGCAGGTGGCATTTAGGAATGTTGGCCACGTTGTGTGAAGCCCACAAACTGCCCCAAATTTCATCACACTTACTGGTTGGTGATGAGGGCAAAAGTTGAGAAGTGCTAGTTGTGCAGTTGACTCCTGGTAATATGAAATCCATGGAGACCCCAGAGCACTTCCAGTTGACCGAACTTCCAATTAAACAAAGAGCACGAGCACTGTCATTAGTCCGTGACACGTCTCCCTCCTTGATTTCGTTCAGAATCTTGAATTCCGTCACCAAGTTGAGTGCACGGCACGGGTTGCCATGATGGTTGATGCTACAATGTCAGCCTGAAGAAGCGTCCATCACACAGACTGCTCACATGGCGCTGTGTGAAACAGCAGTGAGGGTTGGGGCCTCAAAAGAGAGGGATGCGTGTGCAGGCGCAAGCTTCAACTGGCCAACCGCTTTATTGAGCGTGCACTGCCTCAGCTGCAAGGGCATCAGTACAGGGAATGGCACTGTTTTTGCGTTTGAAAATTGTTGATAATTCTAGGGTTTATCGTGCTGACACAATGCAGGCGATGAGGCATGCCGTAGTGGAGGGTTCCGGATTAATTTTGACCACCTGGGGATCTTTAACGTGCGCGCCGAAATCTTGAACACACGGGCGTTTTTGCTTTTCGCCTCCATCAGAAAAGCGGCCGCCGTGGCCAGGAATCAAACCTGCGTCATCGTACTCAGCAGCACAATGCCTTAGCCACTGAGCCACCATGGCGAGTGCTTGAAAATTGTTATTTTATAGGGAAATGATGGTTGCCTCGATGCTTTTTAGTCAAAATAACTTCCAAATTACCAATGTAAAGGGTTTTAGCTTTGAATTATATAAGGCAATTTCTTCCATTGTAAAATTGCCGGGACGAGAAAATCACTTCTACTTAACCGAAAATTTCGATTAAGCAACTTTGAATTATCAAGAGTCGACTGTAACAAAAAGTTGGTGGCAAAGGTATGAACCATATTGGGGTTGTTTTCCTTAAAGCAGAATGGTGTGAGTGTTAGTAATAAACATTTATCTCAAGGTTTTTCTTTCTTTCTTTTTTTTCATGGCTGGTATCGTGTATAGCAGCTATTATGACAGTTTAACTGCAAAAATGAATGTTTGCGGAAATGATCGAACAACCCTGGGAGCCTCAGCACGTATGGGGTCAACGATCAGGTAAACGTGCCAGTGTAAGAAACTGCTGATTGTGCATCTCTGTGATGTCTAATACATGTGGTTTTGGGTAAACTTGGCAAGTGTTGGACACACTGTAGAATTTTCCACTCCCAGGTCCGCTGCTGCTGCAGCCAAACGGCAGAGTCCCTTGGTGCTTCTGTGGCCACAAAACTCCGGCCGCAGTTTGGACAAAAGCTATTGCGAGGGCCACCAATGTCAGGGAGGCGGCATTCCGCACAAAGCGCACCGCTGAAGCCGCTACCTGTTCGAGGCAGTTGTTTTCTAGCAGCACTGAGATTGGTGTGCCATCACTCACATTTAGTTTCACATACAATGGGGTCTGTCTGTGTGTAGTGTTGGGGGTAACTACCGCATTAGTGCATGCACATCCTGGTCTGCGGGGTTGCGCTCGCTGCGAGGTCAACCGTGGGGCCAGAGATGACTAGGGAAAGGTGCATCGGGAGTTGTGAAGTCCGAGGTGCGCAGTGAGTTTCCAGTTCGTTGTGGGCCTAGAGTGTTGCCACAATGGTAGAGGCAGGTGACGAGGGACTAACAGCTCCTTTTGTTATGCGCGCGCTATGCTGACAAACGCGGGAATTTCGTCGGCGTTTGGCGTAATTTCAGCGTGTGTCATGTGAACAGTACTTTAGAGAGACTGCCCGAGGGGCGATAACCAGCGATCAGAGTTCAGCGATCAGCGATCGCTTTCAGTTGGTCAGTTTTAATCTGTGTTGTACTACTTGTGTCTTTATGGGTGAGAGTACAGATCACGGGATCATTTGTGCACAAACATTCACCTAAAGTTGTTGTGGCCAATCAGAGGCCTAGAGTGTGTGAGTAGGCCCTCCTCACTTTGTGCTGGGACGGGACATGCCTTTGGAGGCGGGGTATTTGTGTAATAAGACTGAAATGTTGGTGTTTCTGGGGGTCGATCGAAAGAGGGCCAATGCCGGGAGACCCTTGTGAGTTAAATATGTTTAGCCAAGTGCATTTAAGTACTTTTCTGGGTTCTTGTAAGTTGTGTATATTTGTTAATTGGCAGGTTTTGTATTGTAACCAAATGTTGTCGTCCTTGAATTAAAAGTAAACTTCAGGGCTTCCACAGCCATTGTGTATTTCATCGGTCGACCGAGCTTGCTGTTCATTCATTCATTCATTCATTTATTCATTCATTTATTTGTTTGTTTGTTTGTTTGAAGTGCTCACCAACAGCACTGTACCTTCTTGGGTGATGCATTGGGTACGTGAATACGAGGCGTACAAAAATACAACAAATACGAAAGGAAATCAATAAAGAATGAGCCAAAATAAATATGTACATGTATACAAAAGGGGAGAGTGGTCAAAGAAGGCAAACACGCTTTCTGAACGACAAAATCTCGGAGGTCGTGCGTAGAGTGTGCACTAATGAACACACAGCCGAGCAAAATAATCCCAGCCAGGGAAAGGTTGTCGAGGTCCTTCTGCGGCACCTTTGTAGTCTTTGGTCCAAGCGGCGCCGAGGGTACCTTGTGACGCCGGTCTAAGTGCCGGGGGTAATTAACGCATCCGAGCGTGCAAAGCGCGTCTTGGTTGGTGGGGTTACGCTCGATGCGGCGTCATTCGTGGTGCCAGGAATGAATGCGCCTGGAGAAGTTGTACTGCCCAAGGTACGCAGTGCGGTTCAAATTCGTCACGGGTCTACAGTGTCACCACGACGGCGAATAGATGTGACGAGGGACTGACTGCTCCTTTTGTGATGCCAGAGCCCTTCAGTGCTTCTGAGGGACTCTGGTAATGCACACGCCGTGTTGACAAAGGCGGGAATTTCTTAGGCGCTGGGCATAATGTCGGCTGCCTGAGCATACAGGCCGCCCAAGGGTTGATGGCCAGCGCTCACAGTTGCTATCAGTCGGTTATCCAAAAGTTGCCATCGACTAATACTACCTTGAAACTGCGAAAACAACTTACCACTGCTGCCAAATTCTGTGGGAGCCTAGCTTCGTTGACGCAGCGTGCAGGTCTCGTCTGCCCCCTCTGTGCTCCCAGCACCACCACGTGGTGGCTTCGGCGACATAGCAATCTCCTCCCACAGCATTACGGCAGAGTTTCATGACCAGAAAAGCATTGAAGTACTCTGGTAGAAGCAAGACTTGCACTGCCTGAAATTCAAAGCTCTGAAGCACACTTGCAGCGCATAGCTACTGTTAAACGTAACTAAATAAATCAAAGTGCTTCAGCAAACTGCTGTTTGCCTCGGCAAACTCGTGTTGCTGGCGAAGGGAGCTGTTTTGCCTGACATTCTTTTTTTTTCCTTCTCTTCACAGGTGGGGCATGAAGATGGCAAAAAAGATGACGTGCCGGGATTCGAGATCCCCATTTTCACTGAGGAATTCCTGGACCACAACAAAGGTTAGCCTTTGCACGACCTCTTGAACTGAGGAAGTGCTGAGTGCGTCTTCTCGTAGCTTCCTTCACTTGCACAACTCGCGTACAGTAAAACCTCAGTACAAGAGACACTCAAGGGACCCAGGAAATGTGTCAAATGTCTCTTATAACCAAGTGTCTCTTGTAACAAGTTTACTGTACCAACAAACATTTTGAAGTGGCATTCCCTTAAAACTAGACTAGAAATCTCTTGCACAAGCTGTCAGCTTGGCAGCAGCTAACTGTCCTCAGGATGCCAGCGGGTCAGGGGTGGTCAGAGCAGACGGAAAGGGCTGTACTTGGTAGAACAGGGGGAACATCACACGAGTCGTTTTCATCATTTCTCAGACTTGTTCTGCTTATGAACTACTGCAGCGACGACCGACTGTGTGAGAAGAAGCAGAACATGTTGCTCATTAATAAGTGCAATCTTTGACGTGCAGATCTGTAGCTCGGGTAGAGCGATTCACTGCTTAAGCCATTGCCATCTTTAACTTGTACCCAAGTATAGGAGGTATTCATTGGCGTGGAATGCATGCAGGCAACTATGTATGTGCACCGCCATATCTGTGGCCAAGCGTCTGTTGCTGAGGCGACGTTGTGCGCACGGCTTGCATCTCTCCCAGATCAGGCACCCCTCTTCTCCTCCATGCCTTCATGGCAGCGAGGCAGGCCGCGGGCCGCGACGTGACCTTGGGTTTTCGTGCAAGCTGTGTGCGAGTGATTCGATAGTCAGTTGTAGCACGATAACATCGGTTACGCGAAGATTCAAGGCTCTGCTCATGAGTATGACAACCTTATCTGCAATTCAACCCCAGCCTCTGCGCGCACCTACGAGCAAGTGCGAGTCAGTCGTGGCACAAAGGTTGCAATGTGAGCGCAGTGTTTCGTTTGATAGCAGGAACTGCATTATTTCCAAACTGTTGCCCACTGAGTGCAAAGTAGTGCCTCAACGTCAAGTACTGTTGAGTGCAGCACAGTACAATCTATCTATCGCCAGACACATATGAAGTCGCTGCCACAGATCAGCCAGCTGATTGCGGGTGCACTTGTGTCGGCATTCGCGGCGGCCGGCAACTGCAGCGTCGGACTTATGTGCGCCGTTCGCAGCCACGGTTTCATCCTCCGGTGATGCGAAGTGCTCGAGAGCAGGTAGAGCGCGTTGTTGATCCACAACAAGCGTCAGCCTGTGTCGGTGGCGTACTACAAACGGTGGACACGGCCACGAACTGATGCCAGAGAGACACCTGGCTCGCTACAGAGTTGCGCCTGCGAGGCTTCCCTAGTGGGCCACACTTAAGCCCTCCCAGTTTCCCTTTTCCAACTAGGCCTCCTGCCGTCTCATTTGATAAATTGTTCTATACTGCTGTTACCTTGTGGAGGAGCAAATAGATACCGTAAAATTTTGAACAAGTGCCCCCACCCGTGAAAGGGTGCGTAATTCCACTGCTAATTTCAAATTTCCGCATCGTTCCGGGAAAGCGCCCTCCCCCTTCGCTTCACACCCCGAGATCCATCGCACACAGGGAACACTAATGTGCCCTGGCCAGTCTATAATCCAATCCAATCCAATCTTTTTTAGCAGCCCGATAGTCCGATCTCCATAGAGTTTCTTACAATATACACTAGAGAGGAATCTGGCGGTAGCGTCTATGCGGCTCACGTCAAGGCCGTCTGTGTCGTCATGGACCACCATTATACATCGCGCTCGGCTTAGTTTCATCATTGGCTTGGATTGAAACGTTTTAGTGACCGCAAATTTAAACAAAGTGCCACAAAAACGCGAAGAAAAGTGTGCAATTATGTAAGTGGAAAACAAAAACAGGCTGTTTTAAAACTAAGGAAAAAGGAAGTAAAGCGTATTTTTGCCGGAACGGTTGTGCCTGCTATTCCGCAGGCCAAGGTTGTAGTTATGAACAATGTTAATATTTAAGGGGGGGGGGGACTCATTAGAGACTCTGGTTTTATTAATTTTGCCATTATTTCAAATAAGTTGTTTGAAGCGTTTGGAAAGTTTTTTGAGCGTGCCTATAAAAACTTCGCCTTCGTGGTGAACCGGTGCACCGACCATCAGCTATAGTTTAGCAAGAAAAAAGAAACATGGCATTAAGCAGACGTGGACGATGACAAGATAGGACGGATACATTCGCCCGTATCTGTCATATCTCGTCTTCATCGAAGAACGTTTTATTTCTTTTTTCGTCAGCTACAAATTTCACGGCGGCATAGTACTTGCTCAGTCATACGTCTTTCGACTGCGGCATGACCAACGACAAGTACGATCACGCACTGCCTGCTGTTTCACCGAACACTGCCACCACAGAACAGAGAGGATTTCGGCTTCCTTGTAGCTCGTAAACGTGTTAATGCATAGTGAAGAAAGCAAATCCCAAAAACCGCTTAAGAATCCAATTCTCATGCCAAGCCCAGGCCAAAAAGGGGGGTCTTCCCATGAACCCCCATGATGACATGGCTTACCAGCCACAGTTTCCTCTCTAGTATACTTACTAAGAAACTCTATGCCCGATCTCCACGCGCCATGTCTCGTTTTTTCTGTTGGCAGCAGCATGGGCTTGGTTTCATTGCTAAGGAAAGGGGGGGGGGGGCTGTACCCAAGGATACTGTGGCATGGCCTTCTAGGGCTGTGGCATGAGCAACGCACTGGACCACTGGTAGGAAGGTTACCTGCATTAGGGACTGGCATATGTTGGAGGCAGGGTATCAGGAGACCGGGGCAAGAGAAATGCTGCAAACTAGTTCTTTGGGACTGACTCGGAGAAGCGCTTTGATGTTGTTTAGCACGATGGCTATCATTCTTTGGCAAAATGTTAGGCGCATGAGCATTCCGCTTTTTTTTTTTCCCCTTGCGTGGGATCCTTTTCGCTGCCATCTTGAAGTTTGGGATCGTTCTGGGATAGCACTTTGCCGGTGATCTCGGCTTGTGGGCGCTTGCTCGGGATTCTGCTTTCTCTCGCCGGAATCAGCAGTTGCACGCATCGAGTGCTCTGCCAATCTCGACCTGCAAATGTGCAGGCTGCGAGGCGGAGCTTCGGCAGCTGCGTAAGTCCAACACGGAGCACGAGGAGCAGAACGCCATCCTGAGCAAGCACGTGGACACGATGCGGGCGGCCGTGGAGAAGCTCGAGACGGAGACAACCCAGCAGCGGCACAACAACCGCGCCCTCCACCAGCACCTGGCCGCCCTGCGCTCCGCCCTGGCCCGCAGCTTCGCCGCCCTGCCCCTGCCCGGTGAGAGTCGCCTCCCGCTCGCTCCCTGAGCCGCACGATAGCCGTGAGCTGTGGGAAAGCCCGCCGTTGTAGCTGTACTTGGGTAGAAGGTGACACCCCCATCAAACGTGCCTTTTCAAGCGCACTTCCACGGAGTGTACGTGGCTGAAATGTCGTTCAGAAGCAGCTAGCCGGCAAATGTGAATGACACTTCCCAAGGGACGCACTTGAGCGTGTTTCCAAAACACTTTATGCCAGAGCCGGCTCGCCACGTGAGTAATCTTGTCAGCAGACGTCCGAAAATCGGGGGAAAATACCATGAAACACCGAGTGTTTAAATAAGTATTAGGTAGGTTAGAAGTTAATGATGAATATATTGTTGATTTATTTTTTCAAAAAGAGAAGCCATGACTAAAAACAAGAAAATAATTCCTCGCCGAAGTAGGGTGCCTCGAAATTTGCGCGTCTCCGTTGTACAGAGTGGACGCATGTATACACTGGTGCCACCATCTTGGGTTCCTCGCTCGCTGCTGCAGCAAGTCAGTGTAGCAAGGCTGTGCTATAATTTTCACCACAACGCAGCTTAGTCGCATGATTTGAATCAGCTTATCTGTAGGGGTGTGCGAATATTTGATTTTCGAATTCGATTCGAATATTTCTTGCCCGAATAATTCGATTCGACTTTCGAATACCCAGCATTTGGACTTTCGAATAATTCGACGTGACGAATATTCCGAACGCTGCCAAAGTTGCGTCTAGATTAGTGTGGCCCTTACTGACCCTAACGTCGAAAGGTTTTGGTCAAACAATTGCCAGCGACCCGTTTTCGGCCAGGAAAGTTGTCTTTGAGGTTTGGACATATCCCTCCTTTTCGCCCGCAGAGACGTCATTGCCGACATGTAATTGAATAGTTCCTCGATTTTTTTGCGTCACTGGCATACACTGAAAGAAGGAGCGACACAGCAGTCTTTAGCGTGCAGAAAACGTTCCTCACATACGGGTTTTCGTAATAATAAGGTGCGTTGCCGTTTTCACGTCATTGGAAACAAATATGATGCGTCCCACTCGGGACAAAACAAATTACGACGACGACGCCATTTTGTGATGGCGATGACACTGACTCTTCCCCCCTGATAGTCGGCTGTAAAATATCATTTTTCTTTTGTTAATTAATTTTATCACACGACTGTGCAGCCGCAAAATAGCGTATAATTATGGTCTTGTTAAATTTCTGTGATTCTGGCCTTGCTGTAACACAAAATCATCACCCGTCCTAGACCCTTTCTCGACGCCTATCCATAGCCAATCTGACGGTCGTCGCCGTTGTCGCCATGGTCGTCGCACGCCCGTGATTCTCCTCCTGTGTAACGTCCGCGTGCCGTGCCATTCAGCATGAATAGCCACTGTGAAAAAAGGAAGCGTAATTTGGAAGTTTTTCGAGAAGGCAAGTCCGTCCTCTGCCATGTGCAAGAAATGCGGCTCCACACTCAAGACGCCGGCAAGCACGACAAGCCCGCTCTTGAATCACTTGAAGGGCAAACACCACGTTCACTACTTGGAGATTTGGAGAATTTGTAATACTTTTAACATGACAGTTTGTGATTTCTTTAATTCCTTTTAGTGTATTTACTATTTAGAGCTCAGCACGAGGTCGCGGGTTCGATTCCCGGCCGCGGCGGCCGCTTTTCTGATGGAGGCGAAAAGCAAAAACGCCCGTGTGTACGAGATTTCGGCGCACGTTAAAGATCCCCAGGTGGTCAAAATTAATCCGGAGCCCTCCACTACGGCGTGCCTCATCGCTTGCGTTGCGTCGGTGCGTTAAACCCTACAATCAATGAATCAATATTTAGAGCTCAAGGACATGATCATGTGTTTATTAGTGTCCAACCTACTTGTTCTTCCAAAAGAAGCTTTGGTATTCGATACTCAACATTTTTGTCCACTATTCGACACTATTCGGTTAGAATTCGATTCGAGATCAAATTTCACTATTCGCACACCCCTACTTATCTGTTTTTCATTGCTGGGTCTTGCGGGAAATGGTAGCAACTATGCGTTAAGCACTTTGACCCAATAGTGGCGGCACAGGACTGCTCAAAGGGTGTCTCCGCCCAGTACGGCGGCAGTGGCATCGAGGCACCCTGCGCCTAACAATGTGCCAGCGCTGCCTAGTAAGGCTCCATGGCCGCCCTTCTGCGCGGCGTTTGCCTAGGTGGTTCGCTGTTGCATTGTGGTTTTGCGCCCGTTTCAGCCTTTTCTCTTATAATCCATGCTCTCCGATAATTTCCCTCGATGATAATGCTGCTGCGATTTGCTTGCTGGGCAGCAAATAACAGTGAAGATATGACCGCCAGTGTTCACGACAGTATTTTTTGTGGACTTGTAAGAGGCGTCGATTGCAGTGTTGAACAATGTAAACACCATCTGGTGTTTACATTGTTTTTCTCATGGCGAAGAGGAGCAGTTTCAAGTGAATATTTACGCCAGCTGTCGTCACTCACATTACGGCCAAGGGCAGTTTATTTCGTTGTTTAGCAGTGCAGAGCCCAAGTGTCATTTGGGGAGTGCGAGTGCGCTTGAATAGGCACATTTGACAGGGGTGTAAGAAGGGCCATAGCTCATGTAATGCATCACTCCGCCGAAGCAACAAATGCGGATGTCAGCGCATGCGTACGTTTCAAAAGAAGACCGCGCTTAATGCGGGACGTTGTCTGCTTTTTCTCACGTTCTTTGTGGCCTCTGCAGTAATGTGTAAGCAGATTAAGTTTGGAAAATCCTAGAAACAACTTGTGTCATACTCACAGTAATGCAGTCTTTCATTGCATGGAGGAACTGCCGACTGTGGTGATGAGGCAGAGGTGCAGCCGCCGTTGTCGTTCTTAAATTGTACTAAATTATAGCGCTGAAAACCGGTCAAGGTTTGCATTGGTGCAGTCTGACTTGCTGCAGAGAATGTGTTTTTCACAAGGCATTTCTCATTAACTGGGCGCAATTTTATCCGAGTTTGTCGAAATACCTGTGTTTTGCAACTTCCGAGCACTTCAAAATTATTTTAACTTTTCAAATAGTAGTTCTATTTGATTTGGAGCAAAATCGGATACTTTATTGAAAGCGCTTTATTACAAACATGTGATACCTTCTGTGCATTCAAAATGCGCTTATTCGGATAAAATTTTGGTCTGTCTTTATGTCCATCTGTCTGTCCATCTGTAGATTCAGCCGCCCGGCCAAAAGTTAAACTGAATTCCTGAACGAGAAGTTTGTATAGGGGGAACCTTTGCAAACCAATTCATAGCACACTTTCTGCTTGTCGACATTGTTGAGCAAAAAGAACACATTAGGCACATTTGAGGAAAGACACCAATGCACAATGGAAACTTGCAGTGTTCTTTTAATTGAAAATAAGTGTGTGCTCGATACTGGAGAGAGCAACTAAAAAAAATGCACGTTGAAAACAATATTTTAACCCAAAAATACAATAAGAGCTCGTGCCCGAGCCTAGATGACGCGCGAACAGTGGAATGTGGTAAAATCGAATTCACTGGAGCAAACCTTCACCGTGTTTGTCATAAGAGGAGCAAGATGGGAGGGCAAGAGAGGTACCGTACTTACTCGATTCTAACGCGCCCCCGGTTCTAACGTGCACCCGATGTTTCTGGAAAAAAAAAAAACCGAAAAAACTTGCACGTCCGATTGTAACGTGTATGGAACTTTGTGACCCAGAAAAACGAATGCGAGAGAAACGGGCGATTTATTTCCCAAAGTAATCTCACTCATCTTACTCCTCGTCGCTCTCCGAGAGCTCCTTGTCGCTGTCCACTGACTACAACATCTCGTCCTCGGTCCCGTCAAGCGCGTTCGCGATGCCACACTTCTGAACGGACGTTCAACCACGGTTGATGGGATCGTGGCCCACGCCTCGCACGCCCATCCCGTGAGCTTCTCCAGAGGCGCACGCTTCAGCCGACCGCTCGTTTTGAACGCGCGAGAGCCGCTCGTAAGCCACTCGTGGAAGTGGTGCACCGTCGTTGCCGCTGCTGCCATTGCTGTATCAAGCGCGCAAGTGGAACGATTTGGCGATTTGTGTGAATGCCAATAGAAAAGACTAGACGCCTAGGCTTCCTGCATTCGAAAAATCGTTGCTAAAAGCTTTGGCGCCATCTTGAGATGGCGATGGGTGGGATGAAATTTGCGCTGCTTCTGCAGTTTCGGTTTCGTATCCGATTTTAACGCGCATGCTATTTTTCGGCCAATTTTTTCGGACAAAAAGTGCGCGTTAGAATCGGGTAAGTATGGAACTTCCATGGCAGGGGGGCTGTTGTCGTTCGAAGGCATTTGCAGCGAAGCCAGCAGATACGCAGCCGTTTCTCTGTATAATTAATTCGCTGCAAACGCATAAATAAAAGCTGAAGATGCGGGACCTCACAGCTGCTACACTTCCCATTAGCCTCCCTTCCCCCATCACGAACGCATCAGTTCATTCACGTGTGCGTCCTCCTGGGATTCTGACAACCACAACCAGTTCCGAGTAAGACGCCGCGTGGCGTACGAGTAGCGGCGTGCACTAAGTTTGGAGCACCTCTCAGAACTAAACGTGTTACAGTTGCAGTTTTTAATATTGAGATGCTGCGAGCACTGAGGTCAGAAATGTGTTTCAACCACCCACAGATAAGTACTTTTGCGATATTGCAGTTTCGCTGTCACCCACTGCTTGTACTGGTAGCATCCACTGCACTGATCAACTTTGGCTGGGCTTTTTGCTGGTTGCACTGCTTCCAAGTGTAGCTGCCCCATTTGAGGCAGCACTTTCGCTTCAACCTTTAGGTGCATATTTTTTTTTTTTTTGTTCAGGTAGCTGAAAAACATGTTATGTCCTCATATAGTAATTTGCAGACACCTAATGGACTATTGTGGTTTAGAGTGCACCACTTTTTCGCGTAAGTACATGAGGAAATGGCAATAAAATTCACCGTGGTCCAATAATTTTAGAAATTTCTTTTTAACATCTCATGTGGGGAAACTTGGGTCGGTTTTTGTGGTTGGTAGTATTCACACTGCCCTGACTGACATTTGCATTGTTGTGATCAATGTTTGATTGCCATTACAGTTCAGTGGAACCCCAATAATATATATGACTTTGGGGGGATTGCATGAAAGCACTGTATAACCGGGGTGGCGTATGATAGAGGTAAATGCCGGCCTAGTAGACGGTCTCATGCGATAGGTGGGATAACAACTTACTATACTAACTACTAACTAAAACAAACTACTATATTTAGCGTGTCCTCGTGTAATTTGTGAACCTTTAGTTAAATCAAGTTTCTAAAAAAAGGAAATGCCTATTTTGTGCCCCCCTCCCCTCCATGGCGTCCATGCTAGCCCGCCAACCATGCCATCCGCCGCTAGCCTGCCAGCCCTGTGCCCGCGCGTGCAAAATAAGCTGGGAAGACCGACGTGGCCGAGCCCATTGAGAGGGAGAGCGTGAAACTGCCAAGGGAAACGTGTGATAGTACGAGGCCGAGAGAGAAAAAAAAAGGGCAGGACAGAATGGAACGGAGCGACAGCATGGCTTTGAAATGCGCTGATAAGCAGAGAAGGGGAGTGAGAGAATCGGGAAAGGAAGAAACTTGGATAGAGTGGGCGGCGAGGAAAGTGGGGGTTCCGTCACCGCCGCGGGGTTGCATTGTATCTGTTTTCACATTCGGCGGCTTGGTGGGAGCTTCAAATTCGTGGTCTGCCGGCCACCTGGACTTTGACTTCTCGCGGTTGGCACGTTGGCGTTCTGCCGCCGCGTGGGGCCATCATAGGCTAACTCCTCTGCCCGCCAGTACCTGCCTGCTTGCTTGCGTCTTCAGCAAGTGATATGGCCTGCCTCCTGCGCACCTTTGCACGTCGAGCAGCGTCAAACGTGGGTTAAGAATAAAGAAAGGCTGGCATAAGGTGGCAAAGTGGTGTAAAAGATGAGAAGAATGTCAGTTTATCCCCGCCGCGGTCCATCGTATGAAGTGGACCACGTGCACCCAAGTGTTATAATCGGCGTTTAAAATGCGTTGTTTCTATGGGGAGTTTGCCGGAACGGCAGTGATCTGACTTAAAGGGGCCACGCAGACAAAACACAAACACAAGTTTGGTTCATTCAAAAGATTGCCTCTTCAGAATCATGCTGACACCACTTTTAACGTACTTCGCTCAAATAAGCTATATAATTGGGAAAATATGGAATGGCCGTGCAACCCACTAGCTCATTTCCTGTCATATGTGCCCAGCTGTGCGATTGGCTGAGGCTGGCAAAGGCAAAGGCAATTTAGGCTATTTGCACTTAAATGTAGTGCATCTTCATTTTACTGCAGTAAGAATGGTGCGGTAAAATGAAAGTTGTGAAAATACACGTAAGCAAAATACCGATGCGCACGCTGTTGGTACTGGGCGCACTATGGTTGTTTTAGCGGCACAGCAGTCTGCTGTTTTGTAGTTGTCTTACACGACACTGGCCAATTGGTGTAAGCGATGGTGTCTTATGTGACCCTGTTTGTTGAGCATACCCCATGTTTCACGAAAAGGATTACTTTCTACTGCAGCAAAAAGAAGCCAGGTGCAAATACGGTCACAAACAAAGCGACGACGGCCGATGGTCCGTGGATGAGTATGGTAGCGCCATCTGGGAGGTCTGGCTGCAAGCAAGGCTGCAGAGCCGAATGACGCGGAGGAAGTTTGTTTGAATACGCGCACTTATGACTTCACTGCTGACGTCATGAAAACACACGATTTGGCGGGAGAATCAAAATTTTAACCTAAATTGATTAATTTCTCAGTGAATATGGCGTCGTTTGCTGCTGGACAAACACCGGGGGCACTATAAAACACGAAATCTTTCGAATAAAGCAAACTTGTATTTTGTTTGTATGGCCTCTTTAACAAGTGGGTCATCGTAAGACGGGGGGGGGGTGCCTATCATCGGGGTTGCACTGTAGTTGTCACTTGCAACCCCGACTTTCCGGTCCTCCCTGTATCGCGTATCGGGCAGGCGCTATCGATGCACTGTGGGGAGACAGGCTTTGCGCCGTTGTCGCAGGAACGAACGAGACGGCCACCCTGGAAAACATCGACAACTACATGGCCAAGCTGCACAGCATCATCCTGGATCGACCGCAGGAACACGAAGCCCTGATCTCATCAGTTCGGGACATTGCGAACCGCTTGGAGTACCAGGGGTGAAGGGGGACCGGTGTTGGATCAAAGGACACGATCCTTGCAGTGCTGAGGCGATGTGCGTAGGGAGTTGCATTAAGTCGAGTGGCTGCACTGACAAGAGTTTTATCTCCATCGTCATTTTATGTGCATTGGTTCTTCTGTAACACGTGTGCCTATATAGTGCGATACCCGTATGTAGGCAGCAGTGGTAATACAGTTATGCAGTTACCATACTGTCTCTAAGGATTAAAGTGTGGCTAACATATAGCAACACGGTGTTCTTGTGTTAATTGCTCCCTAACTTTTAGAACAAATGTGGATCAATTTGCCCCAAAATGTGTATCACAGTTACCACAGTATGCCATTTAAGCACAGGTCACGATTGATGCCTCTTTGGGCTTTAGCCGTGGCTTAGTAGCATTTTTTTGTGTAATTTTGCTGGTAAGCTGCTGTAGGACCCTCATAACCGGATAATCATGGACTACTTAGCAGCTGCTGAATAGATGCCATGCCTGAAAATCACAGAACGTGTACTGATCGGAAACATTTGAGAGTGAACGCCCGGATTGGCCGAGGTAAGCCCTGGTGAAAGTGAAGAGATGGGAAGGTTGTGATTGACCTTTTCATTTCTCCTGTCTTTGATGACGAGTTTAGATTACTCAGGCATACTTTAACTGTAGACTGCAGGTTTATGTGAAGAGAATGAGACTGCAGAAATGTGCAGGAGAAAGGGAAAAGTTGCTCTTGGTAGGCCTCTGATAGTAATAGCCGCCTCAGCTTTCTGGCAG
Source organism: Haemaphysalis longicornis (assembly GCF_048455015.1). NCBI lineage: Eukaryota > Metazoa > Arthropoda > Arachnida > Ixodida > Ixodidae > Haemaphysalis > Haemaphysalis longicornis. Next base: position 185,924,196 of record NW_027526361.1, on the reverse strand, counting down.
CAGTAATGGTGGTCTGTTTGCGTGTTCAACTACTAGTCCAGTTGAACGTGGGTTAGTATCGAAGGGGAAGCGCATCTGAAAACTGTTCAGGGTAAACTTTAATCTGCAGTGTGTACAAAAAAATGTTCGTTGGGTTGTTAGGCTACCTAATGTGAGCTCTATCAACCTGCATGATGCGAGGGAAAATTCAGAATGTCCAGCTTGTGTTAGCCGGTTTGGCTGTCGAACAAAATCTCAGCAGTGGTCGCGAACAGCTTGTAGCAACTCTGTTGGTACAAGCGCCATTGACATAGTGCTGTAAAAGGGGCCGTGACGACAAAATTCAAATTTGGCTCATTGAAAAGATTGCCTCGTTAGAACATCACCCATGCCACATTTAATACAAACTTCACTCAAATAAGCTATAGTAATGAAAACAGAGAAAAGGCAGGCGATGTAGCCACAGATAAGTGCACTAATCGTAGTGCTCACTTGGCGTTAACAATTCGTGGAGTGTTGTGTGTGATACGCAATGTGTACCATGTGTGTGTTTCCAATGCCCTGAATAAAAAAAGGACTTTGTGTCACATGAAGTAATAATTTGTTTTGTGGCTACCTAGTGCAATAGTATTTTCTTGTAACTCTTTAAATCACTGAACTTGGCATGCTGTTGCATGCATGAGCACTACAGTGCCTATTTCAAGAAGTTGGCCTCATGATTGATTTACGACTGCCTACAGACAAAGTGTGCACAGGGAAGTAGAGGACAAGTCAGGCTAGAGGGCATTAATTCACGGATTAATCCAGAAAGGCACGTAATGTCAAGGCAGGTAGACATGAGCTGGGTGACACAAATAACATCGGAGCTACTGATTTAGGCTGCATTCCTATTACCCTAATGGACGGCTGCGCATGACGGCATCTTCCTTGAGGCCCGTTGCAATTTCTGTGAAGAGGCGAAGTAGACAGCTCAAGAAAATGCCATGGGTAGTCTGCAACCATGCAGCCTACTTTGGTGTTTGAACTTAGGAGCGACACCAGGCATCATCCTTTCTTCTACCTCAATATTTGTGCAGGTGCAGGGGTGGAAGCGCTGCTCCATTTGCTCCACGCTGTTCCAATCCGCTTTTCTTGCTCCATGCTGCTCCAAAAGGCATTATTGCTCCGAAACTGCTCCAAAGCGCCGCCGCAAGATGTGAGGCAACTGTGAGGTGATGTTCAATACCAATTGCATTGAGCACAGAAGCTATCATTCATGACAGGACGCACTCCAGCGAATTCCCTGAAGGACTAACACTGGCGGCGCGGTTTCACTAGACTTGAGAGTGACCTTGGGGTGTGGGTGATGCGCGAACTTTGGCCCAAAATGCAACTTCACCGCACAGCCCACTGCACTATGATGCATGCATCGGCACGAGCCATCATTGCTATCTTTCTGCTTCTTATTGTAAAAAGATAACAGTCGTTTTTTTTTTTTGTTCAGTCATACCCTCGTCATTTTATCTTATAAAGAGTGTGCTTACCATTCAAAAGTTTAGATGCTACTGTGCCCTGTCCACCAGTGTGAGGTAACATCGATGCCCTGGCAAAAGCGAGAGGGGAGATTCTGTTAAGCTAGCAACTATCTGCAAATAATCAGCTCCATAGGGGTCATGCCCAATGCCGCCTGTTTCTTGCGGGGGAAGTGGGGGGGAAGTTTGATGTCCTCCCCCCATTATCGCTCCTGGAAGCCCGCTGTTCACGCTCGAAAAAACAAGTTGACAAACATTTGTACATTCTTTATTTAGATAAACACGATGCACTTGCACAGTATTTTTGCTTGAAAGCACGTATATGACTCGGTCAATAATGTGAATAATATGCTAGGGTGTTTTTTTTTCCTTTGTTTTGTGAGCATGAACATTTATTTTTACTTACTCTGGAATCTCGTCAGGTGCAGTTCAGATTACCTATAGTTTCCTCTTTCTTTTCTTCCTAACTTCTTCCTTTCTCAGGCTTTTTATTTTTCTGTAGTCCTGTTAGCTGTAGAATGAAGGTAAACTTTGTATCTTAGGTGCGAGACAGACCGTTTCGCCTAGCTCTGGTCTTCTCTTGGTTGTTTCTCGTGGCTGTAATTGTAATTTTTTACTTGTTTGAAGTTTAGTTCGGTGCAGCTGTTTAAAGCATTGCTTATCTCCGTTTTTTTCTTGGTGATTGCTCTGTTAGATAGGATGCTTTTATTCTGTGTACGTATATTTCTCTAACTTGCCAAAAAAGCGGTCTGCTCGGTATTGATCGAATGTTGAGTAAAAGCCATTTGAATTTTTTTTTTGTGTGTGCTTACCAGAATGAAAAACTGCAAATAAACGACGTTTGGCTCTAGAAATCTGCTCCCAAACAGAGTTAAAGTGCTCCAAAATTCACCTTTTGGTTCTCCAGAGCTGATGCAAAAGTAACCTTTTACTGCTCCAAAGCTGCATTATTTCTGCTCCCTGAGCTGCTCCACAAGGCTCAAGCCCGCTTCAACCCCTGCGTTGCTTTTGGGTACTTTTTTGGTTGCCTAATATTGATTGTAATAATGTAGTTTGTTCTTTGTGAAACTGTGCTTTGCACTTGTTGGCATGTGGGCTATGCTGTGTCCACATGCATCAGTGACAGAGTTCCAGTTTTCATTTTCCAGTTTCCAGTTTTCAGGCCTCTGCTGGTTTCTAAGCTGCCTGCAATGCTGTCGGCAGAGTCGAGAACACCGTTATTGAGGAGGTGACGAGGCTGTGCTTCGTGCTTCAAATACCACAGACTTGTGCAGTAAAGCTGTATACCTGTACCCTCCAGCGGTTTCATCTCCGTTGGCAAAAACACCAACGCGCCAAGAATACACTTGCATACTGCATGCTTCGCCCCTCACTAGGTTTCACGTTAATGGAGATGGCTTGGGAGTTTTTTCATTATGGCATCTTTTCTTGTCCATGAACCGATGTGCTCGATATAAAATAAAGCAAGCATTACACACAATTGCATCAGAGGTTGAGTAAAGTCGCTCCAGTGAAAAATGCTCAGAAATATTCCCAGCTCATTTAGGTGTTTGCGAGTAGGAGTCCAAGGCAAAATGTTGTTGGAGCGAAGACTGCAAAATAGCTTGTAAGCGAGTGGGTCTCAAGAGGAGGGAGTGAAGGGAGTACTTAAAAATCCGGCAAAGACCCAAACCTGCCAGCGGCGTAGACAAGCTCTAACTCTAGACATGGGGTCGCTGCATCGGTGCGATTGTCCAACTAACGCGAGCGGAGTGTCAGTATGCAGGAATGGGGCTGCAGCATGCGTGTACATAACGCTCATCTAACTACTTTTTTTAGTACGCATTACGTTCTAGCGCGAAGAGCAAGCAGGTTTCCCGGTGTTTTATACCGTGACTACATGAGACGAACGATGATTACGACAACTACGACAGGAGATGCGAACAGCCCCAGCCCCTAAGGGGCTTCGCCCCTAAAATAAAGAATTGTGCAGATATCGTGCCGGGGGGAACTGAGGTTTCAGCGAAGCTGTTATTTTGTTCGCGCTAACTATTGCTGCTTTTGACTCCGTGTATTGACGTCGTTCATGTGCAATGCAACACTAGTGATGTTTCGGAGCAGTCCAGTACCGCGATTGTTCACTACTGCAGCAATTACCGTAAAAACCCACGTATAATACGAGATTTTTTTCCAAATTTTACTATGTAAAATTTGTGCCTCGTATTATATGTGGATCCAAAAGTTTTCAGCCGAAAATTTGCACTTTCGGTTTCAGTGGAGGGTGCACCATCTTGTGGTGGCGTTAGCTGGCTGCTGCTTCTCTAGGCCGGCGCCATTTTGATTGTTTTGACCACGCGAAGGATCGGCACGTTTACCGCAAGTCTATCACGATGTCGGGTGCACGAAGGCAGTATTCGGCTCCAATTAAAAGAAAAGTTATTTTATGTGCCGAGACCATCAGGAGTTGCGCCACAGGACGGCAGTACGGCGTCACCGAAGGCAGCATTCGCGGGTGGAGAAAGAAACTGTTGCTTACGGGATAAAATCTGGGCTGTGGCCTCGTAGGTGTTGTGAAATCCCCCCCCACCCCGAGACGGCCGCCGCGAGAGCAGTCTGTCTTGATTTTACCTAACCGGCCGAACCGCTTCCCCTCACTGACTAGCCAGAGTCACTGTTAATTATTGATAGTGACGCTGGGTAGTCAGTGAGCGGAAGCGGTTTGGCCGGTTAGGTAAAATCTAGACAGACTGCTCTCGCGGCGGTTATTATCCGGTAGGGGGGGGGGGGGGATTTCACAACACCTACGAGGCCACAGCCAAAATCTGTATGGTGTCGGCGGCCTGGAGCACTGTTGGGGTTCCCGTTAGTGCTCGTGTTGTACGCCTTTCGCTGCCACCTCGCCGATTCCGTGAAGAAGTTGTTGCGCGAACCCCTCACCGAACTCATTGTCATTCCAGGAGGAATGTCATCCCAGCTGCAACCGCTGGACGTTTGCATCAACAAGCCTTTCAAAGACTGCATCAGGTCCTGGTACCAAGAGTGGATAAGGTCAGGAGACCCGTAAGTGACAGCTACCGGATGGCTGACGCTGGCTTCTCCAGCGGTGCTTTGTGGCTGGATCGCGGATGCGTGGGCCAGCATCCCAGAGGAGCTCGTCAGTCGCTCTTTTAAGAAATGCGGCATCTCGAACGCCCTTGATGGCACTGAGGACCACTTTTTTGTGGGAAGACATTTCCGACAAGGCGACTTCAGGAGACAGCGGCAGCGAACCTAACGATGACTGAACAGACGCCGGGAGACAGTGCCAGTGAAAACTGGCAATGACCTAAAGGTAACTGCAGTGCAAATAAATGTTTTCTGTGCTGTTTACCTCGCATTATATGCGGATTAATTTTTTTTTTTATTTTGATGTCCCCGAACTACACCTCGTATTATACGCGGGTCCGTATTATACGCGGGTTTTTACGGTAGACATTTTTCCACTTATGACCCGGTACAAACTTGCCTTCAAAGCTATCCTTTGCAAAGTATCGAATTGGTTTCGCTTTATGTTAACAAGTTGAATTGATGATATTGACTCTGTGTTTCATCAACTAAAGATTGCCTGTCACCCATCTCCCGTCACAAGCAATGTGTTGAGGCTACGCGACTTCGACGTCTGCTTCCATCATGATAAGGCAGTTTCAATCCCAAGGCCTAAACACAAAAAGAAAGAAAGGGAGAATTATGTAGAGGGCGGCTACTATGCCCTGAGAAATGGTTCTAATCATGATATACTTTTTAAATTTGACGTTTCCAAGTGTTTTTGTGTTCTTTTTTTATTGTTTTTGTGAGTCCACTTCAGCCCCCCCTCCCCTCTACCGATATCCTGCGTACGCCACTGGAGCCGGGTATGGAAGCAAGGTCAAAAAGACACCGTTTCTTAACGGCGTTTGCTTCAAAACTGATTTTTCGCCAAAAAACACGGAACAAGAAGAGTCATACGGCAAGAACCGTTACGCAGGAAACAGGTTCAGTGCGAGAGCGCGCGCGCAAGAGAAACGTCTTGAAAACGCTGGGTGCCCGCAGGCGTTACGGCGGTTCGCCAACCTGTAAGCGGCGGAGCTCGTAAGCAGTAGCAAACCTAATTCCCTTTTTGTGAACTTCAGCCTGGTTTCAAAATTGTCTAGGAGCACATTCGAATCCCGCCCGCGCGCCATCAGAGCCACAAATTACGAATTAAAAAATATTTCACGCATCTCCACGAAGTTAATCATGACGGGTGGACGAAGCACTGGGCAAAACACTCGCGCATGTAAACGAGTGACAACGCGTGTGTACAGTATATATTCCGGTGCAGCTTGTTGTCGGCGTTGCCGTTGAGCCGCTGCTTCCCGAGCACTCAACTCTGGGTCCGCTTGGCGTTTTTGCCGTTTTGCCGCCGCTTCCCGAGCTCTCGCCTCCGGGGAAGCTTGTTGTCTGCCTAGACGTTGAGCCGCCGCATGCCGCGCCTTACGTTCGTTTTCATCCATGGCAGAAAAATAATTTGTGGTCTGGAACGCGCTGAGCGCGACCACGGGCGGCGCTGCGAAGCGCGCCTGCGTGACGTCGGATTATGGATTCTCGCATTTGTCGTCTGCTTCACTCGGGCTCGCTCTCCCTGCTGTTTCTTTGCGCTCGGTTGACGTCTGATGCTTGTCCGCACCACATTTTGCGTGTGGGTAACTTTTTATCATAAGAATAAACTTAAATGTGCATACACTAGCTAAAGGCGTGATTTAAAATACAGTTTTGGATACCGCTACGGAAGAATTATTGCCGGCGTCGTCCCATTCCTGGCGAAGCCGGTCCTGTGCGGAACGCGAAGAGTCGGAGTTGGTGTCAGCTTCTGTATTAGCAATCTTTCGAACAAAGGGAACAGCCAGCTGCTAGTAACTGACAACAGCGAAAATAAAAAAAAATCAAAACAAATTCCAGACCTTCGGAGCGGTTGGCTGTTGCAGAAGGCATTACGAATTCCCGGTAATCATATGTAAGGTAAAACAGTTTTTGCAACTTTGCCGAACGCTCTGGAGCATTATATCACATCAGTTTACATTGTCATGGCATGAAAGTATGCCGACATGCACTATAGGCTGCAAGAACTGTAGATTGAGTTCCAAATTGGCCACTGTGTGTATAGGCGCGTGCTGGTTTTATACCAGGCTTCTAACCAGTATGGAGGTTTATAGGCCTTATGCAAAAGTGCTGCCCTCTGTCGCAGCCGAATCGAACCCTCGCTTCGACGCCATGTTTAAGGATAGCGCCGGTCAGGAATACGTGTGCTACAAGGTGCTGCGCGTGCGTGTTATCGCTTCTTGGTGACTCGCTGCACGTCTCGTGCTGTGTTGTCGCACGTAATGACTGATGAATGGTGTGTGGACGTGTCTGCGTTGCCCCGGTTCCCGTCCGGCTTCGCGGAGACGTATTACGCGTCCAAAACGCAATCGCAACGGCACCAGGAGCGCAGTTACAAGTTCGCCACCGAATCGTACGTTTGCCTGCCGACGATGAAGACGAAACGGTGCGCCGGGGAAGTACTCCTGGTATGTTGTTATTTGTATGTGCATTAAAGTTTGCGCAGAAGTTCTTTAATGGTGCCTAGAATGAATTACATTCTAAAGCTTACCGAGCCTTCAATGGTGCCGCACGCAAATCGAAGTTTTGAAAAATCAGTCGCTCGGGCAGCCGCAACACGCGTGTTCCGTTTCACTTCTTGTGCGTTTCTTATTTTATGCAATAAATATTTGGCTCACGGCTCTTGTTTGTTCAAGTAGCGCTGGGGTATCGTGTTTTGCAACAAACAGTGCGGTAAATCGTCCTTATGAAAGCGAAAAAACATTGACGAATGCTCGCTCTTCCGCGATTCAACTTTGCGCTTGTTTTTGTTGAGTAAACAAAATCATCTTGAGTAAAGTGCTGCGAACAAACTCTGGCAGTCCTGACATTGAATGGGGGGTCCCTTTTCATGGCAATCAGCCATGCCTTCCGAGCTTCTTCACCATCAGGAATGCAGTGGAATGACACCTGCAAAAATGAGATGATGTGATGATTGCCATGAAGGGAAAAAACAACCTCTTTAGCTTGTTTTCCGTACTGAAAGTGTGTGCTAGCTTGTAATCGCAAGTACGATACGATAGGTTCACTTAAGGAAGGTAGCAAAGAAATACTTGATAAAATGAGAGGGTACAACGGTGGTACACCCCAGAGAACATTAATGTCTACGAAACAGCTACCCCCTCCTCCCCTTCGTTCTACCTCCTCAATTATGCACTGAAAATGCTCAATAATCATTTATTGCGCTAATTGCAGAACTAAGCATACAATAAATGTACCTAAACTGCGTCTTTTTCCATGTATCTTCTTTCGTTAGAAGGGCATCTTCTTTTGCGCAGCGTTTTTTTTTTTTTTTTTTTTTGCGTGTGCTTTTGGCCAGATAATCGTCATTCATGGCAAGAAAAACCGCGGATCAAGCGATGGTTCGTGTTCGGCACGGAGTTCGTTCACGCGACCACTCGAACTCATTTTGCCTTGCATTTGGTGTGAACGCAGAATGCTTACATCGCGTGCAAACTTCTCTTCGTTGTGAGAATGTAAAAAACGGAATCTTTCAAACAGTACATAAAGTACGTCCGGACATGAACTGTAGCAGCGACGTTCGCCTTGAACTCGCAAAGCATGTAAACACAGCGGTTGCACCCTCTATGTTCAAGCCAGTTGACACTCCTGCCTTCCGAGGGATCAAATAATTTCAAACACCGGACCAGCAAGCATTCAAACACCGGACCAGCAAGCACGAACGCTAATTTATCAGTATTACACGCACGAGCGCTGGCCGTTCCATTCAGCATTCGTTGTAATTCTTTTTATAGCTTCGATCGCGTTCGCGCCGATCACCGAAGTAGTAGTCCGCAATCGCCGCTGCGTTAGCGCGAGGTAATTCTGGCATACTGAGACAAGCAGGCAGTTCTTTGGTAACCCCTTTCATATCACACGGACATAATTTGTTGTTGTCATTGTTACATGAACGAATTTTACACGAATACGATTCACTGCGCGCGCGACACGCACGCGCGGCACGCACACACGCGCGCGCGACACGCAATAAACATTAATACTTTGACTTCTCGCATTCTTACCTTTGCCCCTTGAGCATCCTTGTTCCCACGTTGTGTGCAACATGGCACACAACAGTATGTAGGCATCCTGGACGACAGGAAACGATAGATCGCCGGGAACTCGCTGCAGTTCGATGCTCCGCTTTCCAGTTGAGCCCTTGAACATGGCGGTCGCGCTCGCGGTGGCCGCGAGAGGGCAGCAGATTTTGCATAAGGCCTATTGAGCAAAACGAGTTACGTCTACGGTAAAGATAGAGTAACACTATGTTTGTTGAGACCTGGAGGGATGTTTCGGTATATTTCCCACAGCCATATCTTCCAAATATTCTGATATGCGATAAAGAAAAGGCAGCGTCTTCTGCCACGCGCGTGGCAGCAGCTACGCCCCCCTGGCAACGGCTGCTGCCACGCGTGACGTCATAATGACGTCATAACATTAATAATTGTCATTATTTTGTGTAGTGTAGTCCGAAATACACATTTTTTTTTATTTGCAGTACAAAATAACGCACCATTGAACTGCTAAAACTTTTCTAAACAAACAATTTTTGTTCTTGCGGGAGCAGCCGGCGATGCTGCTGCTGCTGCCAGCTGCCGTATCGCGCACATGGAGTCGCGTATCCGAAAGCGTGACGAAGCTCCGATTTTTTCGGGCCGACAACGTAGATAAACCGGAGTTCATAATGGGCCTCCTCGATTATCAGTCCCGGATCGTCCGCGGACTGCCCGAGACACGATCCGGCGCTCGATTTTCCCATGTATTCCTATGGGACTTCCGGTCGGAACACAGTCGGACTGTCCGCGGATCGTCCAGGACCGGTAAATCGAGGATGCCCATTGTTAGAAGCACTATCTGAAAACGTGAGAAAGTTGCTTGTGATTATGTATTGCGTGGGGACCCAGCCAGCCTTTCCAGACCGCAGCAAAATAGCCGCTCTCGAGTAATGTTGACCTGTGACCGCTTGGTTATGCTTGGTGTACGCCGATGGTACCTGCGTACAGTTTCAGCGTACGTGAGACGACATCGCACAGCCGACTGGCCTCGTTCGAACAAGCTACGTTCCACACAAGAAAAGACACCGTCCGAGCGTAATTCTGTGAACCTTCCGACGCATGTCGGCGCGGCGGCATCTGCTATCAACAGTTTGCACCACGGCAAGTCCAGAATGCTTAAATGGGCGACCTGTATTGCGGTGTGTGTTCTCGAAATGAAGACAACTTAGCAGCGCCAAAAGATAATCAGAATGTACAGTGCCGAGGACGAAGGGTAGTGGCGGCAACCGTTTTTTACTAGGCACATGTGCGCATTACAATTACAGACAATTGCGCCGAGAATAGGAAAGGTAATCTTTGGTGTCCCCACACATGTACCACGCACGTACCACTACAGTAGATCTCCTCTTCTGAAATATTAGCAAGAAAAACTCGAAAATCGGGAAGTTCTTATTTTCTAGTGGGCGAAATTGTAGCTTAAAATTTGTTTTACACCCACGATACGTTTTATGAGCAGAAAAGTCTTGTGAGCATGCGCCACAAGGATCATAATTGCGTGATATTCAGCGATTAAAAAGATTTCCTAGTAGAAACCAAATATTTCGTAGTAGGATACATGATTCTACAACAGTTTAGGACCTGCGACCTTCAAAAGGTAGACTAGCTAGACGCTTCATCTCATAGCCACTGCACTGGTATAACTTTCACGTCTCACTGTACCGTGGTGTACGCTATGTTGGCCAGACTTGACTGAGTCCCTCATGCAAAGGAAGTTAATTCAGGACACACACCCAGACGATAGGGTCAGAGAAGAGGCTGTAGAGACGGCAATAGGAAGGGCATACGCTTGGCCGGCCATCATGTCTAATACACCTACATGCACTCCAGCATATGAAAACCTATGGGTTCTGCACAGGCTCAATAAGCAAGGTCAAAGAGAATCTTAAGATGTGCCTGGAACGTGAAAGCATCTACGGATTGTTTGTGTAAACAGGTATAAGCAGCGAGCATGCTGCAAATGTAATTGATAGGCAAACGTCAAGGCTATCATGGGGCGAATTTAACAAAAAGAAATGGTGAAAAAGATCCCAATTTCAAACTACATTGATGTTATATGTGCATGCACTATAAACACCGTCATCAGTATGTTAACTGTACGTAAACACTCAAGTGATATGATCAAACGGAACTAGAGGCCCCACTGCAATCGCCCAGTTATGTTTCTTTGCAGTGGAATAGGTCGGTATCTGTTAGTCGCACAAACAAGATTCTCTGATGGCATGGAGAAATATCTGGAAAGTGGCTATGGAGCTCCAGCTGCTTTACACATTTTCTGTAATACCAGTTATTTGTTTGAAGTTTGCAATAAAATTGATCTCATTTGTTAGTCTTTTTAATTAATGAACGAAACTTTTCATGGCCACAAAACAGTGGTCGATAAACAAATGCTCACTTTCTTTGGTGGCTTGTAACGATTCACTAGAATTTCACATGGCCAACCCAAGGAATCCATGGCTCGTACACTGCAGGGTAGTGCTAGTCTCCAAAAACATTTGCCAGGACGACTGGAAACTAGTGCGGCCCATAGGCTCCATAGGTGGAAACCAGTAGCCCACCCACAGTGCCATAAAACAGCTAATGAGTGGAGTGAGTCTCTGCTAAATATTAAGCAGGTTCAAAGGGTAGGTTCGCATTGATAGATTTTGTGCCATCGTTCACTGTGCGTAGATTAACTATTTAACGGGCACAATAGTCATTTTTGTTATTTCGGACAGTTGAAGGGTTGCCTAAATGTTCTTTAACAAAACAAAAAGTGAAAGCTCTCAGGGATTTTAAAAACATTGTTTAGCCTCTCCAGCAATTGTCCCAGCCTGAAGGAACTCAGCTGATAGTTGGTGCCGACTGTCGTCCTCGCTTGCTAGCTCCCTGACCAAGCACATGAATGCAGTGACTAAGAAAGATGGTGACCAAAGTGAGAAGAGAAGGTGGATCCCGTACAACAGCCCTTGATCATCTAAACACCAGAAAAAAGCGCCGATGACTCACAGGCCACGACTAGGGCGTTAAAATACCTTTCGACATACATTTACAGGGCATTTACAACCTTTTATAAAAAAAATCTTGATTACACACAGTCCCTCCATGGAAGGGTTTGTTTCTGACAAGGTCGTTGAAATTTGTTATTAGTGACAACATGAACTCATCATTGGTCCCTTTCATTCAGCACACTTACGGGCTTCGTTTTAAAAACCCTGCTGTTTCTATTTCACGTATAAATGAACTGCTTATGCAATATTCTCTTATTTACCTATGTTCGAAGTAAACTGTGTTATACCGTAAAATGTGATGTGCCGAGTGCATGCAGGTGTAACAATCTCCAATGGGACATGCAGAACATGAAGCTCAGTGCTGATAAACTTAAATCAGGGAAAATAAAGCTTCCCATGTTGCTTCTTTATTTTTGTAACTATTCTCTCTACCAAATACCTTGGTGGTAAACTCAACTAAGCTGACCTTTTCCCTAGGCCTTTATAATTGTTTGGTCTGCAATTATACATTCTCAGCTGGAGCATGCCTGCTGAATTCAGGCCCCAACCACGCTTTACTATTTCTCAATTGCAGCTGTATGAAATGCTGCTCTTTAGGTTTTGCCAATGATTTCCAACAGGCCATTTAATTGGTGTCAGAACCATTTTATACCTTTAATTGCTATTTATAGCAAACAGTATTATATCATTTTTCATAACACATTTTGTTGTAACTTCATTCAATGATTTTGTTACCCCGCCAGCCTGGTTCATAAATCTTTGCGTGAACATGCCCGTCTTGCAGCTAATCTGCATTAACAGACACCACACATTTTGGCTTTCCAGCATAGCTTTGGTGTCCGCAAAAAGGAATCTTTTTCTTGGCTCCTCTGCAGCGCTTTGTAGAAAAAGATCACTTGCTGGTTTGGCTTTCCCGCAGGGCTCTAGTGTAGTGCAAGAAAGTATCGCGTGCTTATTCCTTTTTTGTTGAGGTTTTAATGCTGTGCATCTTCCAGAAGAACCCTGGCATTTTGTTTAGAAATGGAACTTCACAGCACAAACAGTGCAGAGAAAGTAGAGCTACTCACTTTTTGCATAGACACGGAAGTTTGGCAGATCACTTGTCATTGACAAGCAAGTGTTTGATTTCTGGCTTAAGGTGCAACGCTGGGATAGTTTACTAGCTGGGGGGAAAAAACACAGCACTGATAAACGGTACTGAAGTACTAGGAAAGGTGCCGTGATCAACATGGTTTCCATGTGTTGGCAGCTTTTTGGTCCAGTGTTTTTCATGAATATTTGCCAGGGGGCCTTAACATGGCCTGCTTTTGTGTAACAAAAATGTCAACAGTGAAGCACTTATCAATGCTCACATGCTGCTCATTGATACCAGAGCAAAAGTACGTTCAGCAGTCATTTTATTGTTAAAGCCACCCATGATCCATACACCTTCCAGCTGTACTGCAACTTTCACAAACACCGACAGACATTCACATCTACTCACGTGGCCTTGGCTCCAGTTCTTGCACAAGGAATTAAGAAGTACTCTTGGGAGTGGGCAATGTCACGCTCGACACCAACCATTACCCCGAAGTTGTACTTGATGAACTATTTTTTACGCCTGTTGGCTTAAAGGATTGTTTAAGTGCCCGTTTTGTGGAAGAAAAAGAAACAGCTAATGGGCACACAACACACAACCCGTGAATGTGTTTTCTAGCAGCTGGCTTCTGACGAGACTTGCATCATTGTTGGGACATTTTATAAAGCCCCTTACCACTAAGTAAATTCACTTGAGCAATTTTCCAAAACAGTTTACACAGTGCGGAGTTAAAAAGCAATAGAATGTGAAACGTCCCCTCACAATTGGAAACTCTTCCTGTTCACTACCCCAAAGGCTTTGACAGTAGACGCTTAAGCACGCTTCACCAGTTGCGAATACAAGCATTAGTGTCAAGTTGAACTCCGCAGAGTGCTTGGGATGGGCATATAGATGTCACAGCCACTTGGAATTTGTGCAAAGACTGCAAGCCTCCGAGATAAGCTCTCATCATCATTAGCCCATCCTGCTGAGAGTGAATGAAAGTATTGTGCCTGGTTATGTTCAATTCCAACCAAGCCAAACACAAGAGTAAAGAAGGAACGAGCCTATCAAAATACATACTCAAAGCAGATGCAGGAGGAAGTTCTGTTGCCTAACCAGGTTAGAGGAGGCGAAAGGTACTGGAGCGAAGGAAAGGGAAATAAGAGCCAAGCAGTAATTTTAAGTCTTGCCTATCATTTCATTAAGACTTCCTAAGTTGAAAGCACAATGGAACTAAGCAACAAATCTGAGCATAAATGAACAATAACTGAATTGTCACTTGTTAACCTTATGCACACCAGACTTTTAAAGGACTATTAGCAGAAGTTCCAAACTTGGCTCACGCGGCGATCTTATCGGCTGCACTTCTTCCATGCTTGCACAGTTGGAGCTTGAGCCTCCTTGCACAAGAAGCCAGCCAGTCAGCGAATGGTTTCAGTGGTATCTTGAATAGATATATCTTTGGACGGGCAGTTGGGCTCCACCCACGGAAGTGCAACTGCGCTCCCTGCACGGATTCTGCAGCGCTACGTGCACAGATCGTTTCTGTGGAATAGTCAGGATACATTTCAAGGCGACAGTACTACTGCCCCGGGGGAAAAATTGCAGAAGCTACATGCGAGATCGGATTGCGTTCGATGATGCCGTGCGCTACCTGACGACACTCGATTCGTGCACACGCTGACACTACGTCGCTCGCTACGGCGCGACGCGATGGAAAATACTGATCCCTACGTTTTATAATTGAGCCACCACTCCAGAATCAGAACACAAGGCTTGGCATGGAAGAAGCGAGGCACAAGTAGACAACAAATGCAGGCGCGTAAAGCAAATTGCACGCGAACTGCAAAACAACGTGAAGCTTACAAAATATTAAACGACAACAGTACAGTTCTAGGAGCATGTAAAAAGCGGGGCGAAGCAGCGTGCAGAAAACAATGCGTTAGGCTTACCAAGACGTGCAACAGCAAGTTCACAAAAAATACCCAATCTAAATAATTACAAGCACACCTCCCAACAAGAAAAAAGCGCCGCGAGGCAGCCGCTGTACAGGGAGATAAGGACGTAACGATGCGTCAGGCCTGCCATTCGAACCACGGGCGGAGAACATCGGGACACAAGACGCGAACACCCGGCTGCCGTCGTCAACACAAAAAAGTGGCATGATCAAATGACGTAAATATGACGTTTGTTTTGTGACGTCACAGGAAGTCACGTGATTACTTTAGCTTGACGTCACTTCTGCGTGGCAGCAGCTGTTGCCAGGGGGGCGCAGCTCGTGCCACGCGCGTGGCAGGAGACTTAACCTAAAGAAAAACTGCACTCAAGAGGGGGGGGGGGAGCAGTAAGCGGAGGAACAGAAAACTTTAACAGTAAAATCGAGCTGATTAGTGGGCTGTGCCCTCAGTCCGGGACAAGAGAGTAAGAGTAATTTTCTTCAATTCATAGAACGCCAACTTGAGAAGACCAGGATTTGTTATTTTCGCCTTGAAGGGTTAAAAAATATAATGAGCTGCTTGGAAATATTCATAGTTTTCGATTCTTGTAATATATGTACGTATATACTATTTATTGCGTTAGTACATCAAGCCTTTAACACTGTAATCATGTCATAATTGTTCGGGTTGAGAGTCAGTTTGTTATGATAGCGATGGTTACGATACAAATTCGGAGGACAAAAGCCCCCTTCGAGTATCTGGACACGTTGTCTGGGGTGCCATTGCGGTGGCGCAGCACAAATATTCTCCTTGTATCTGCATGTGAATAAAACACGAACTTTGCGGATATGCACCTTCTGGCACGCACCCATAACGAAAGCCGATTTGTGAAGAAGGGAATGTATGCCACGTATACAGCCCGAAGAAAATATCCACACCACCTTTGTGATCGTCCCAAACATCCATAAACGTACTAATAAGACGTTTGTGATGTTGCAGAAAAATTAATGTGTTGGGCACAAAAAAATCATTAATATTATACAAGTCCACAACAACGAAAGAAATAGAAGGCAGCCGCTTTATTTCCTGCTGTGCGATGCGCGTGTAGGGGTCCGCTGCTTTGTACGTAGCATTAGACTCTTGAGTCTTCATAAGAGCATGTCAAAAATACTGCAGGGAAGCCCCCACATTTCGAATGCTTATCGAGGAGCTGTGAGCGCTGAACCTGGCAAATAAAATAGTAAGGACGAGTTAAACACGATCTTCTGACCGATGCTCTGTTCTCTCTCTCCTCGTGTGTTGCAAACTTAGGGGGGATACCGCTTGAAATTATTTAGATGTGTCAGAAGCTGGCAAAAATAAGTGGATTACCGGAAATACGCATTTTAATGCACTAAAGCAACAAAGCGGATGATTTCTAGCACAGACACTGCTGCCCCTCACAAGCGGAGTGTAGCAGACGACATCGGCGCGACTCGCGAGTCCCTAAGCCGACGTAAGAGCCAGGGGGCGCCACTCAAACATCTCACCGCCAATACGCATTTGCACCGCAGCTCTCTCTCTCTCTCTCTCTCTCTCTCTCTCTCTCTCTCTCTCTCTCTCTCTCTCTCTCTCTCTAACCTTTTGTGAACCTTTCATTTTGTTCTTGTTAACCTTTCGTGAACCTTTTGTTCACAGATGTTTCGATTTACACGGTGCTGTGCGTCTCTCTCTCTCTCTAACCTTTTGTGAACCTTTCATTTTGTTCTTGTTAACCTTTTGTGAACCCTTTGTTCACAGATGTTTCGATTTACACGGTGCTGTGCGTCTCTCTCTCTCTCTCTCTCTCTCTCTCTCTCTCTCTCTCTCTCTCTCTCTCTCTCTCTCTCTCTCTCTCTCTCTCTCTCTCTCTCTCTCTCTGTCTGTCTCTCTAACCTTTTGTGAACCTTTCATTTTGTTCTTGTTAACCTTTCGTGAACCTTTTGTTCACAGATGTTTCGATTTACACGGTGCTGTGCGTCTCTCTCTCTCTCTCTGTCTCTCTAACCTTTTGTGAACCTTTCATTTTGTTCTTGTTAACCTTTCGTGAACCTTTTGTTCACAGATGTTTCGATTTACACGGTGCTGTGCGTCTCTCTCTCTCTCTCTCTCTCTCTCTGTCTCTCTAACCTTTTGTGAACCTTTCATTTTGTTCTTGTTAACCTTTTGTGAACCCTTTGTTCACAGATGTTTCTATTTACATGGTGCTGGGCCGTGAGCACGGACTCCGCGCGGACAAGCCCTCGGCCTTGAGGTGCTTCGCCCCTAAAATTATCTAGGAGCACTTTCGAATCCAGCCCACGTGCCAGCAGAGCCACAAATCACCATTTCAAATACCGCCGCACAGATGCGGCCGCTTGCGCGAGGAGAGGGCGACAGGAGCGCCGCCGTTACGGGTTCCCTCCGGCTGTTCCTGCCCTTATGCCCTCATTGCACGACCCGCGCCGCTCTTTTCACTGCTCGTATTCTAGTTCACTATACCGTAGGAGTGAACGCCGGCCACTGCCAAGCGCCTTGAAGGGGCCTGCAGTTTCAGGTATAGCTTTCCACCCTTGCTGTTCTCGCCCTAAAAGGCTAGTTTAAAAACGCATGTGGTGCGATTTCCCGGAGTTGCATGGGTAGCATTTCGGCTGGCGTACCCACAAATTTTCCCGCCATTTTTCTCATCGCGGAGTTTTTCTTCCCGCATTTAATTTGTCAATGTGCCATAAACGACTGCTTGCGGAGTTCTTTCGTGCATTGAAATGAAACAATTAAAACACCCGTGCGTATCACCTTGATAAACATTCGTGGTCTGATTGATAGGAGTCGGCAAATCAAGTGTATCGTCTGCTTGCCAAATAGAATTCAATGCAGTGGCTATACAGGAAATGAAAGTTGAGGGTGAGCGCCAAACGCAGAGCTGTATGACCTGAACTTTCAATGCGCACCACCATGTTTGCGGAAGTCACGCAGTGGGCTTTTTCGGGTGGTGCATGCTTCAATTTAACACAGTTTGGCCTTCGTGTTTGAATCCGTCCCGTCTTGTCTTGCCTGGGGGGCATTGTTTGTGATTTTAAATGACTGTCTCGCGATTGGCGCGTTGTAGTTGTTCATGCGCCGAGAAGAGCGGACGAAAGAATAGTTTTTTTTTTTGGACGTCATATTGACAAGTATAACGACACTCCGTTCCGTGACGCGGGCATTCTGGTTTAATGTGCCGATGCGAGCTAGTTGGTACTTCATCATGGGAGCAGGTTGAGCATCAGGCACAACTGGAGGAAGGAAAACAGACAAGAAAAAAGCGCCCCCCCTTTCCTGTCTGCTGAACTCCCAAATGAGTTCAAAATACCCCAGTCCACTTCTGGGGCGGTATTCTCGTAACTGTCCCTTTTGAAAACGCCCCTTTTGAGTCCCTTTCATCGTGACGTACTTCCGGTTAAGCAGTGGGCGTTGGCAGTAGGTTTGTTGCGCTTGTGTTACGTCACTTCCGGTTGTTCGCTTTTAGCCAATCAGGGCTCGCCAAAAGGGACGCAAAAGGGCCAAAACTCGAGAATACCGCCCCTGTTCCACTTTCTATATCAATAAAGCACTCACTCACTCACTTAGTACAACGGGGCTGGATAGCTCCAGAGTTACTTCCCCATAGGCCCCATGCATCAAAAAAGCCGCCCGCATCTTCCCACGGGGGGAACTCGAGTAAATGCGTCGCATCTACTCGAGTCAAGCAAAGCGTCACGTCAAGCGAAAGCCAAGCAAAGACGCCCTTGACTGAATTCCGAACGCGCGCTCCGCCGCTTCTATACGTTGAGGGAACTACGTAAGCCGGTCCCAGTCGACGACGTTGGCGTACTTGTAAAGCGGCGTGGACTCTACTGGGTAGGTGTTTGAGCCAAGCGCGGATGTTGCTTCGCCGGAGAACGGCACACCGGTTATATGCGCAGCGTGCCCGAAGGAGAGGAAACCGCGGAAGAGAGAGTACCAAGAGTACTGCACATGCGCCGGCCCCAGCGGGTCTGCCGCGGCTATGACGCAACGTGCCGCGGCTATGACGCAACACAATCCAACACAATCCACTTTAATCCAATCCAATCGAATCCAATCCAATGCCCCTCGCGAGAGAGTGTTCGAATCCAATCCAATGCCCCTCGCGAGAGAGAGTATTATTAACTATATGCGAGAGAGTGTTCGCTATCGCCTCGACTCGACGCGCAAGCGCAGTGAGCGCGCGGGCTACGGACGTCAACGCGGGTGACATCGTGAGTTACTGAAATGCTCTGCATTTAAAAGCGGGCCATCGATTCGTTAACTCTTTTGGATTTCCCGTACAGTGGCGCCATCTGTTGGTGACCAAGAAAACATACATCGTGCTTCTCCGCTCGACGACCTGGGCGAGAAATGGTGTTTGGGTGCTTGCCTAAATTTGTTGTGCGGAAGGAGCCCAACGTGTTAAACCATGTGTGTTCTATGCATTCCAAGCAAAAGTAGTAAAAAAAACGCGATCGTGGAGTCACCGAGATGCGTTGTGGCCTGCGCATTGTCGCCGGCTGCGCCTCGTCTGGGTCTCTGGGTCGTATGACTCAGACGAGGCGCCGTGTCGTCTCTGTTGTCTACCTTTTGTCCCTGTTGTGCGAGCGCTCCCACCTTTAAGGAGAAAAATTAGCAGTGACTTTGCTCGGCTATTCCAGCATATACGTAGCGTAGCTACCCCTGTCACACGGGCACTTTCAATCGCGATTGAGTCGATCCGGATCGAGCTCAATCCGGATCGGGCGCCTGCTACACGGCAGTTTCAATCGCGATCGAGCTCGATCCCGCTCGAACTCAATCCTGGTTTCTCAAGCGCGATCGAGGCTTCCAAGCGCGATCGAACGAAAGCGGCGATACTCTCGTCCCCGCTCAGTAATGGCACAGAATGTGACAACTTCAACTAACGCCACAAATTGTGTCAAATAACTTGACTCAAATAAGCGTGAGGTAATATTTACATAGTTACGTATACCTACGACCGCGCGAAGTTACCAGACGCCAACCGCAAGTACATGGTTAGCGCCATCTGGCGAACACGAGCGCAACCCGTGCAACTTCTCAATCGCGATTGAAACGTGCCGTGTAGCAGCGGTAGTACGTCGAGCGCGCTCGAAAACTCGATCGCGATTCACTTCAATCGCGATTGAAAGTGCCCGTGTGACAGGGGTATAAATGTTCAGCTGGTTATTCTTAGCTTTCCTGGTTGTCTAGGAAACGCTCCGCTATATGTATACCCCCCACTGATACCTCTGCGCACGCGCACAAAATGAGCCGCGCTATCAAGCGGCTCCGGCGCAGCGTCTGACTTGGCTACTCGCAACGGAGGCGCACAGCTGGGCACGCGCTGGCGCCAGTGCGTCTGCCGCGACTATGACGTCACTCCTCTGGAATGCGCAGACCGGCGAGGCGCGCGGCTCCGGCGCGCCAGCTGTGCGCCGTGTGACGTCACTGCTCCTCGCGTATGCGCAGCAGGGCTCTCCAGGAAAGGCCATGAATAACTTACGAGAGTGCAAAAATAAAGAATTATGCACCTTTAAAATAAAATTGAATGTTAAATTTCCAGTTTGAATAATTAGTTCGTTTTTTAGATAGTGCGTGCGGTAAACCGCGGTTGTGCCACTGTACGCACGATCCAAAGCAGGGGGGGTGTCCAGGTGCGGGCTGTTTTTCGGGGCGGAGTTTGCAACTGCCTACATCGAAGAGCTCTGGCTAGCTCGGCCAGTTTTTAAGCGAACGTCGGCACCGCAACTCGCATGACGTGCTCCGTGAATATGTCAATGAACCTCGAGCCCGCCACCGTCGGAGGACCACGGAACACCCGAAGACTCGTAATAAGCGCCAGGTTCTGACTTGAAATAAAGTTTGTTCTTCTCTCTTTCTCAATCTTCAAACAGCGATATGTGTGCACGTCTCGACGCGCTAAGGAAACCATTACTAGGGTTACTAAATAATCTAGTGACTGGTCCCTAACCATGATCAAAACAAACTTCAAGGCCGATGCGCTTCTGCAAGTGATGAAGCAGCATCGACGCAACAAGCTCTGTCCGCATCAGTACGTTCATTTTTATTTTTTGGCGCGCACACGACCATCCAACCTCTCAAACCAGATATCGTGCACGATGTCCCGTGGCATGGGCGAAGGTACTGCCGTTTCTGCGCTATTCAGCGAACCGGTGAATTCAAAGGAATGTTCATGATTCAAAGCGCTATTCAAAAACGAGAACAAAACAAGAAACACAAGACGAAGCGATTCGTCCTCGTTTTTGAACAACGCTGTTACAATCATGAACGTACAGCAACACACCCAACTAGCAGTTCTTCAAAGGAATGGGCCGTCTGTGCCGCTAGAGTACGACAGAATGGCCCCACCAGTGAAAAAGTGGAAGACAAACGCAATGCTTTCTTTATAGTTAACGGGGGAAAGCTCGTACAGGCTAAGCTTATGCGCGGCCGTTCGATGATCGAGGGGCCGTGGCTCATGACAGCCTTAGTGCGAAAAACACCCCTAAGGCTATGGGACGAACACTTTTTATTGCTGTTGTTGGGTCATCAGCAATGCACACAAAAACAATCGAACGTCATAACGGCCCAAGGGACGAAGAAGTCTGAACAAGTTTTCCCCGTTATTATGACGAATTTGTTCCACTTGGGAATACCACTAAATCCTGCCCGCACGCTGCACGACGTTCCATACACAAAATGCTCATGTAAAGAGAAAAACGCAGCGAAATCTCCTATATAAAGTAATTGTTGCATCACCTACAAAAAAAAACACATTAAACATTATTAAAGAGGTAAAGCTCGCATTCATAGACAACATTTTAAAACAGCGCAAATGCCACCGATTTTACCGTTCACCAATCTGAATGCTCGCGTAAGTATCCAAAAATCCAAGCAGTGACGAGCTCAGAATATGCTGTCATGAGAAGGCTATTTTCACATAAACCACCGCCACCCACAGCACTGCACCCGAACACTGGTCGAGGAGAAATTCGGCACTGAATTCTTCCTCGGCTTACGGTTGTTTTAGATAGACGGACCTGCGCTAGGAGGTAAACGTTTGCCACAATGACTCTCCAAAGAACTCGCTCTAAATGCGAGCAAAATGCAAACGCTGAAGAACCAGCGTAACACGTAACACCTTAACAGAAGAGGCAAAGTGGCTGCCAAGCGTAAAAGCACAAAAAACTTTCCTCTCTCGTGCGACGTGCCTCACGGCTCTGAAGGTCGGCCCCATGCAGCTCCATCTGCTAACTGGACCTGCCCTTCAGGAGAGGAATTAACCAACCTCTTGGGCGGGTGAGGAGCATCGCTAGGCGGATGTGACGTCACGTTTGCTCGCAGCGTTCCCGCGCGGTATGTTTACATTTTTCCGAGTGCTGCCTACACGGCGTACGTGCCGTAGCGATTCAAGTAGTCGCGTTCGACTGGTCAACGCAAGAATTCATAAACTGGCGATGGTTGTCGCCCTGTCAGTCGTCGTTCAACAGCTCCAGCGTCTTCTGGCACAACAGCTTTGCAGTTATCTGTTACCATCGGCCGACCAGGTGAGTGTTTTTTGGCGGGTTTGCAATCAGTTCGCATATCTCCTACTGCAAAGCGTGCTTTCTGCTTGCAGCAGTTATATTAGCGACGTTTACGAAATTGTTAACGGCGCGTTCTCACCGTCTTGCATTATTGTTGCTGTTTATGCTGCTCTGTTCGCGTCTGTCGGCGATCGCAAGCTGTTGGCGGTTTGTTGCACGGCGCGGGAACCCGTCTCGCCCGTGGCGCTTCTTTGTCTCTTCTTCAATGTGGCGTCATTAACATCGCTTGTTATCCTTGCTGCTAACCTATCTTAATGTTGTAACGAAAATGAACTTGCTGTGCGAACTGAGCGTGACAGAACGCTGTTGGCAAGGTTTTCGTGTGCGCGTGTGGTTCGTGAGGGCGTTGTAACACGCTGCTTTGGCCTCTTGCACCTCTTTCCTGCATCTAGTACTCTTGCTTGCCAGGAGTGCCTGCCAAGGGATGGTTGCTTCGTTATGTGTTTTCATATTTAATAGTGAACCACTCAGCGTTCTATAACTGATGCAAATGCAGGCGGAACGACCCCGATAACAACGCAGGGCAGGGGCAGTGCTTGTGTGGTCTTCTCTGTCGTTTGCCCTTCTTTTCAGTCGTCGTAGATTATTTACTGTTGCGTGAACGTTGTTTGATTCTTCACGTTTCATTTTTCTCTTGCAGCATCTCCTGACTGCAGTCACGGTGCCCCTAGCCTGCGTGCAGCACTCATCCTGCCATTCTAGTGGGAACTGATGTTCGCAGGCCACTTGTCACGACCTAACGGGTTCCCGCCCTTGCCTGGCTTATAATTGATGGTATACTTCAGATACACTGCTGCGTTCTCTCTCTGCATACATTTAAAGCGAGTGTTTACACTAACACAGCTGTGGATAGCCATGAAGACAGCAGCGTGTGTACTGGAAATGCCAGTGAAAACAAAACCAAACGATCTACAGATCTACGCCAGCTTGAACATTACAAATCTTTCAGCGAGTGTCAAAGCAATGGACAGCTGGGGATATCTCGTGCGCTAAATTGTGTTCTTCTTTCTGTTTGTTTTCTATTTGCTGGTATAAATTTACGAATTGATAGTATGAGTAAAGTAGACAGAGAACAAAGTGATTGCGTTGCTCTTAGAAATGCCTTACACGAAATAAAACTGCTTCCTGCGAGTTCGCACTGCTCAGTGCGGGGAAAAAAGGTTCCGTATAACAAATAATTTGGTGCACCCAAACCCATCTGTGATGAACATATGTCATGCATGGATTATTTAAGGGCATGTTCTTAGCTTTGGCAAAACAAGAAAGTGACCTCTTTCTTGTGCAGAAAACTAGTTTAGTTGTAATTTTGGCTCTTATCTGTCCAGTGTCAACAGGAATAGTAGCCTTGATGTGCGACTTTGCGGACACTTTCCTGTCACCTTCCTTCAATGTCACCACAGTGGTGGTGAAGACTCCTGGGCAGTCGAAATCGCATGATGACAGGCAGTTATATTCTACCACGAGAAGCACCCTCCACAAGCCATGAGGCCTTGCTCCGTTTTCAGCTGGGGCTCCTTTCGTTGCCAAGTGCCTTGGTCTTTTGGGGTAAAGCTCCCAAAACAGGGTGGTCTTGTCCCTGTTGGAATTGTCATGTTGATCATACTTTTCACCCACAGCTTTCCAGTTCATTTCACTTTTCTAACCCAATTCTAATGTTATTAGTGTAGGGAAATCTGGTGTCCAGCAGCTTGCGTTTCAAAGGGAATAGATGTAGCAACTACATCAAGCACTAGCTGATTCTGATGCTTAGTGAACTTTGCTGTGAGCCGTCCAAAGCACCACAAGGGGAAGCAGTGCTGGTCTTATGTAGTGTACTACTTTGGAGCTGCAAAATTACAATGCACCTTTTATTACAATGCACCTTTTTTACCTCAATTTTTTATGCTGCAGTGGAAATCATGCGAATACATGTTTGTAAATGTCCATTCCACCAACAAATTCACGGCATGCCTTGACAGTAGGCGCAGTTTTATGCATCTAGATAATCACCTGTACCCATTTATCACAGGCCTGCAATTTGCACATGGTCGGATTTAAGCACCCTAAATGTGGCAAGTGTAACCGACCGTTACACACAATCTTGAAAACTCTACCTTATCAACGCGAAAGCAATAAGTGGCCCATTGACTAAGAAGCCACTATCCGCTGTCTGTACTAGCACAACAGCTCCTAAACCGGCCGGCAGTGCAAATAGTGGATTGAGTTCAAAACTTTGGGAAGAGTTCAAACCACATGGGAATCAAACCCAGGACATCCCTAGTGCTAGTCCAGCACCACATCCTTGACACCACTATAGCTCAGTGGGTCTAGCTGACTAAAGGTGGACCCAGGGAGCGCATTATGACCTTAAACTGAAAAAAAGTCCACAGGTACAAGCAACCCGACATACAATGCGTTTTAAATTTCTTGGCAATTCATTAGGCCAGCACATAGCCGTAACATCCCCACTCAGGTGAATTGGCCAGTCACGATGATAGCTGCTGTCAGAAGCTCATGGCTGTTTCACCAATTCCCGTTTGTCTTAAAACAATGCTGCTTAAATTACACACTGGCCAACTGCACCTCGAGTATATTTTACGCTCCTAGCATTCTGCAGTAGCCTTGTTTAGTGTTAAAGAACTACGTATTTGATCACATGTGAAGACTGCGATTTCTGTTAGAGCATTTTGTGCTTTCAACCTGAATTGGTTGACGCTCGTCAATTGAACACTGGCTGCAAACTTTTATTGTGGTGTAATTAACATAAAACCTGGATAGAGTAAAAATACTGAAGAGTAAATTATGCTAGGCTTATACATTGCACAGCGTAGCTGTAAACATCAAAATTCAACTTTTTAGGTTTCACGAGGAAAAGCTCAGCATAACTTGGGCCAGCTATGAAGGGTAACTGCAGTGTAGGGCTATAGGTTAAGTCAGGCCACCTATAAATCTTTGACATGCTTCGAAATCTTGGCACACAGGCATTTTTTTGGTTCTACCTAAACCAATGCTTTGGACTTTGGCAAAATGTTTTGTACGGGTTAAACTGCACAATGCAATTGCAAATAAGAATTGAACAAATGTCTGTTGTGTCCATTCGAGAATCCAGTGCTTGCCTAATATCGAAAATTGCATCCAGCAATCGATTCAAGAAATGTACTTGTATGTCCAAGAGACAAGCTCAAATAAAAAGTTACCCTACTTCAACTGCATTCCTTGCATATTTATTTATTTGAAAATATTTAGCACGAAAACAACAGAATGGTACCAACAGGCAGTGCTGTCACTTTTCGTGCTCTCTCTCTCGTGCTGTGTTGTTTTTCCAGTTTATTAATTTTAAAAATATGCCACATTTGCCATTTTAGTTGGTTTTATTTGTTTTGATGTTATGCTGTGTTGCCAACGAAACTTTGTAAATGTCTTCCTAAGAAAACAATAAGAATACCTAGCATATGTAAGTGTATGCTTCTTGATGGATAGCAACTCTCACTATATGAAAGTGAAGCCAAGAAAACACCAAAGTCATCACAAACACTGAAGAATGTTTGTTGACATGGCATCACATCACTTGCTGGACAAGCAACAAGGCACCATAATGCTGCTCACACAAGAGTGCGAAGTATGCGCCGTGGCTAAAACCACTTGATAAAAATACAAGCAGGCGCTTATCTGCCCCAAGGTGACCCTGAATGAAAATGTGACATGCGCAACACTGGAAATCAACAAAAGTTATTGGGTCAGGCATAAGTGAAAATTGCGGGCAAAAGTCGAGGGCACTTTCATGTGTTGGATGACGAGACTGCTGGCACAAGACAGGAAGGATCGAAGGGTGCTAACTCAGTATTGTATGGTTACAAATACGTGCAGATTGCTACTCACTGGACCAAAAGTGCTTGAAGACTCTGATTTTAAAGCAAAACTTTCTATGTCTCACCAGTGGAATATGCCATGCCAAAAAGGCATTACAGAAAAGCCAACTTTCTCTGACAATGATAATGATCGTGGGTAAAGAAGTGCAGAAAAAAAAAACGCTTCCTGCAGTCAGAAACAAATCAGGACCCTCGCGGTGTGAAACCAACATCTATTCCGTGACACCATTAGTTTGAATCTGGATAGCGGTGCATCGAGATGCAAAATTAGACAAAAATGGTGCACCTCACATTCTAATGACGACGACAGTTTGAACGCGAAGCTTTCGTCGAGCAAAATCAAGCGGCGAAGTTTCAAAGCCACTGCAATCAAAAGTCCAAACAGCATGCAAGTAAGTGATAGCTGAAACAGGCAACGTCCAAGCTCAGATGACAATCTAGCAAGAAATCCCTCGCGAGAAAACTGAGTTAAACTGAAAGACAATTTCTCCTAGACACCCTTCCCACTAACTTACAACCAAATTCCTTAAATGATCTCTTGCGTCCCTCCTACCCACCTAATTTAGCGGAGGCAGTGTGGGACACACTCCTGCATTTCATATACCGACCCACTATTTTTCCCTTGCTATTTCCCACCCATACCCGTCGTGAACTTTAACTAATCGCTACTTCTAAGGGGGTCTGATGCACTAGCAAGAGGCCCCCGGGTGTTTTTTTTTTAACAGTTCAAGAAACGTTAAAAAAAAAGCCATTATTGTCGTAAGACAAAAGCGTGCACGTTTTTTTTCCTTGCAATTAATTACAGCAACTAATGAACACATGACAGAACAAGTAACAGAGAGCAATGATGAAACTGACAACCACAGATTTGCACATAACTGTGGAGAGGAACTCTCTGGATAGGAGACTGAGCAATAGAAGAGCACAGCAGCTGCGGCTGAACCTTCCCACGCAGCTGAACAGAGACGAAGAATACGGCAAATGGACAAAATTAAGGGTTGGGAGTCTTAGTAGCCACTGTACTTTCTTATCAACCAGGCGTGTGGCTGGATGGTATAGATGAACAGCAATGTGGGAGCTAGAGGACTGCTTGCTGGCGACACTACTACCACCCAGTAGTCTGTACTCCACAGTACACAGTAGGAGGAAACAAACTGGAAGTGGGACTGCGAATTGCCATGACGTTACAAATGAAATAAGTGCTGCGTGGCTGTCACAAGTCAAGGTCAATCACCCTTAAGGGGAGGTGCCAAAACCCCTTAGAGAGAGGATGAAGACATGACATTTGAATCTAGTGGCTAAAAATGAACCATTCATGTAGCACCCCACCGTAAAAGGGGATTGATCTTCACTCATTTCCTGAAATAAAGTTTAAAAGCAGTTCATCCAGGGCAGTTGCCACCAGCACCCTAGAGTAGTATGGTATAAACACACCACAATCTTTGCTTTTGGGAGGTCTTTTACCGGGCTGTCTACCAAAAAACTCAAATTCGTTTTTTCTAAGTGGGCACCTGGTCTTAAAAAAAAAAAAAAAAACATGGTTTTTACAGTTAGGACGATAAAAATTGGGTGATGCATGTGGTTTTTCATTGAAATTGTAGATATGAAGTTTGTTTCTGTGTAAAACAACTACATTAAACTTTATTTGGCTTTTATGTTTGATTTTTTGACAGCCTTTGTAAAAAAAACTGCTTGAGGGATGCAGCTGAACAAGGTACCGGTGAACTGTGCACAAATCAAGGACTGACTGCCATAAGACTAACATTATCATTATATATGGTCTGTAGCAGAAGTGACAGCTGTTTGAAGTTTGGGCCTGGACGGCAACACCAGTTTTCCTGGTTCCCATTTTCTAGGCCCAAACTTCACATGGCTGTAACTTCTGCTACAGACCAGATAGAATGATAATGCTAGTATTATTGCACTCCTTGACTTGCGCACAGTTAACTGGTACTTTATTCAGCTGCGCCCCCCCCCCCAGCAGTTTTTTTATAAAGGCTGTCGTAAAATCAAACATAAAAATCCAAATAAATGTGAATAGAGTCGTATTACACAGAAACAAATTTCATATCTACAGTTTCAATGAAAAACCACATGCATCCCCCGATTCTTATCATCATAACTGTAAAAATAAAGTTTTTGATCAAAAACTGATGTTCCTTTCTAACTCGAAGCTTTCTGGCCAGCTCCGGCCTCGAAGGTCAGCTGCGCCTGATCAAAAGGACTGTCAATGCGGCTTGAGCTCAAGGCATCCTGGAATGAGGACACCTCTCTGAAGCATTTTGCGCATTTAATTAAAGTTTATTCTCGCTCTCTCTCTTGCGGCTTGAGTCAAAGTCCAAAATCTAAACTGCTTCGACCGTATCAGAAGGGCGCAGTCTGACAGACAATGGTTTCATAATGCAAGGGACACTGGTTCCATTATGACCATGGAAAGCGTTTTTTCTTGAGGTGCATGTGCTTTTGCTTATCATCCTCATCGCTTTGTGAAAATCACTGTGTAAAGTTAGCTTTCCTGCAGTGCATTATGTAGCCACATTGAATGCAATCAGTGAGGTCCTGAAAGCTTCACTTTAACAACAGGAGTTACGTGCTCGTCAAGACCCTCGTCTCACAGCAAACTTCTCTTCACCAGCAGGCACAGGCTAGAGCCCAGTCAGCAGGTGCTGCAAAGACATGATGAGAGTATTTTAGGCACGAACCTCAAGATGGAAAGGAGGCGGAGCAAAGAGCAAGAAAAATGCATCAGGAGGAGACTGCAAGCTCTGGGATGAGCAAGCTAGGTGTGGTGCTGTCAGGACCATAGGCGTGCGCACAGGGGGGGCAGGGGGGGGCGGCCGCCCCCCCTAATAATCTGGAGGGGGGCGCCAAATTTGCCCCATGCCTTAACTCAATTGAACCTGTCACGTAGGGTTATGAGTCGACCACGCGTGTGCTTTCACGACCATGGCAGCCGAAGAACCCTCATGTTACCCTCCAAAAGCTGTTTACTTTCAGCCCCGGAAAGGCGGGGACCAAAAGCAGGTCGCTGTGAGAAACACGTTCTCACTTAATTTTCATATTTGCAGCTACGTTTCCTCGCAAATAATGTGCCTAGTACTGAGCAAAATAGCCGCGTAAAAAGAATTTAAGAACATACAATATTACCTTCTTAAATTCTTACGAACTTCAAAAGCTAGCGTTCGAGCGGTACGCACGGGTACCACGTTGCAGTTTACAAAAGACAGATGTGTCATATGTTTCTGTGCTTTAGGGAGAATGGAAGTTTTTTCAGCAGCGTGTTGTGAAATTGATGCCGCATCCGCCCTGGGACCTGCCCCCTTTGCCGATGGTACACATGAAAGTAAAAACTTCTGCCCAGAAATATTTTGTAGGTGTTGCAATTCCATTTCATTGAAATAAAAATTTTATAACAATTCCTCGTCTTTCCACTGCGTTTCGACCGCTAAGGCTTCAGTGGGAGGAGGTCGGGAGTTCCCAGGGGGGGGGGGGGGGGGGGGGGGCGCTCAGGTAAGACTTCGCCCCCCCCCCTAATCGAGAACCCTGCGCACGCCTATGGTCAGGACACTGATGTCGCAACCCAAGCCTGGGAACAATCGGAGCCAATAGCGCAGTTGTTCCAGCCTCCTCTGGAACAGTGATTCAGCTGATACGCCAACAGTGACACGCCAATTTATAGTTATATTCTATATTTATATTAAATGAAGCCAGTGCACGTGATGCCATCTCCCGAGTTGTGCCATGCTTGCACCGCTCACCCCCTTGCTGGTAGCCATGTGCTCGTACCGTGGTCAACCTCAAGTCTTCACCCCTTTCCTTTGAAATCCTTTGTGTGCACGCACAACTCACCACATGCTGTCGAAAAAGAAGGAATAAAAACGTGCATCACTAGAAAGCATAGCTGCTACCCCAGCAACAAGTGGAGGGGGCACCCTTTTGTTTGTTTTGCCCGAGACGAGTGTCCAGAATGGCGGATTACCAGCCCGCGCATGTGCAGATTGCTAATAGAAAAAGGTCCATTACCGCAATCTCATGGAGTCCGACGTATCACAGACGCTGCGGCACATACATGGCGGCGCACACACAGGGTCGCCCACTTGTGGGCCACACCAGTGAATACAACCTATGAAGTGCTATACCCACCACCGATATAGCATTATCTAGCTGCAGTCAGCAACACTTTTTTTATGTTTACACGTACTTTCAAGCGTTCGGAGGGTCAAAATGGCTGCTTGTCACTGCTTCTGACCGATCATCCATGGGTCGATCCCACCAATCTGGCTGCCACAAATCACAGTAATAACGCGGAAGTCTTCAATTGTGGGCCGGACTGACACACACGATTCGCGCCAGGGCTGTCAAACTGGCGTGGCAACTTTCTGATCGCGGCGTTAACACGCCACAGTGGTTCGAACACTTGCCCAGTATGAAGGTAGCTATTTCTGTCGTCGTTGGTTTGTCGCATAATGCATGCTTTACTGATGTTTAAGTGCAAGACCTGGCAAGCTTCTCTAGCTCGCCCAGAATTTCTCGATACGCAACTCTGAGCTGACGTGTGAGCACGTCTGTTTGTCGTGTGGTTCCTTGTTAATGAGCCAGACCATGCAACTGAACGGTGCGAATGCAGATTTGATGCTTTCAGCGCATTTCACTCCTTTCTTCGATCAACAAGAGAGAAACTGTCAGTAATGCTCGTAGAAAGACGGGGCGAGTCAGAAATGCTGCTTGGACACTTCCTAGTACCATATAAATAGTGTACTTAATCTTACCGAGAGCCAAAGCATCATTTTAGGTTGTAGTGAAACAGACCAGAAAACACCCCTGCCCTTTTTCTTGACCTTTCTCTTTGAAGCACTCCTTTGTTTATGTATTGAAAACCAATTTGTGCAGTGGCACACTTCATTAGTTATTTGTGTATATGGCTAATTTTTTACATTTTAACATTTATATGTTCTCATTGTAGTATGATACTAATCTTGATCAGTGCATTTTTGAAGCAGGGGTGGTTTTCTTCAGGTGGCAGTTCCTTTTCTCTACAAAAAAGGGCTTGCTGTAAACAGGATCAAACAACAAAAAAGGAAATCTGTTTTAAGTAAGGAGGAAAAAGGTTCACGTCAATTTATAGGGCTGAGACAAAGATTATGGCAGTCACTACACGTGCTGCGGTTCCCGTAGGGCTAACAAGCGATTTGCAAAAAACTGGACAACACTTCCCATGGTGCGGAAACCGAAGATGTACTCTTGCAATTAAAACACAGAATTATCGCTGCCCCTTCAAAGGTAGATAATTGAGCCATTTTGGCACTTGATCTTTAGAAAGCTTTGATCGCGTATCACACCAGGCTATTTTGTGTAACGTTGCCACTTTCACTCCGGGTCGCCGCACGTACAACTATATCCGTAACTTCCTTTCGAACCGCACGGCTGTTATTCAGCTCGGTGACCTACAATCCGACACTATCCATTTCCCAACCATTGGCACGCCTCAAGGTGCAGTATTATCCCCACTCCTATTTAACATTGCCCTAATCCACCTTCCCAGTAAGCTCGCCGCGATCCCTCGCTTACTCCACAGCATATACGCCGATAATATTACGCTGTGGACCACCAGAGGCAGCGACTTTCAAATCGAGGAGGTTCTCTAACAGGGAGCTGACTTAGTTACCGCCGCCGCGCAAGTTGGGCTTGGATGCTCACCTGAAAAATCTGAGCTTTTAATCCTCCCCGCCAAATCAACCGGCAACCCAGCCCAGACACCCACCATTATGGTCCGCATTGATGGTAGGGATGTTCGCCAAGTGGAAGTCCTGAAAATACTTGGGCTCTGCATACAGCGCAATTTCGCAAACATTAAGTACCTAGCACAGCTGAATTCTCAGGTGAATCAGACGATCGCCCTCATCCGCAGGATTGCTGCCCGCAACAAGGGGCTCAAAGAAATGGAGCGTATCCGGCTGATACAGGCATTTGGGCTCAGCCTTCTCACTTACTCCCTCCCGTATCTCTTGCCCTCGCGTACCGAACTCTCTAAAGTCAACTGCCTCATTCGAAAGACCTAAAAAACGGCGCTACAAATCCCTCAGAGCACTACCACTGCCAGACTCGAGAAACTCGGCATTTACAATACTGCGGAGAAACTCATTGAAGCCCACCTTATCGGTCAGCTAAATAGGCTCTCATCCACCCCCACCGGTCACACTCTCCTTGTTACTCTTAACCTTAAAGCCCCTATCCTCTGTGATGACAGGCTCCCGGTACCAGCCGACATTCATGGCTCCCTCACTATCCACCCTTTACCGCGCAATATCACCCTGTTTTCAACAAGCAGCCTAGGGAACTACGAGCACAAGCACTTACAGAGAAATACCCCGTCCACCCCACTACGGTTTACGTGGACGCAGCTTGCTATCGATGGCAGGATGCATACGCTGTCGCAGTAGTAATCAACCATCCCAACACTCCTCCTCTTAAATCCCTAACAGACCGCACCAACTGACCGCTGAGGCGGAAGAGGCGGCAATAGATGATCGGTAAAAAGTGCAAATGCTCATGGGTGCATTGTCAGCTCCCGCGGAGTTCCGTTACTTCCGGTTCGAGAGCTCTCCTGGCCTCCCATATGCCGACGGCTTTCACGCGCGCTTGTGCTTGTTGTTTATCTGTTTCCACTGAAAAAAAAAACCGCTCATGCATCGCACATTCAATGTGTAACAACAATGAATTCTACTAGGGGCTTCTCTGAAAGGTTAGCACTCTGTGACAAATAAACAACACGCACACACGCGCGTGAAAGCCGCCGGCGTACGGGAGGCCAGGCGAGATCTCGAACCGAAAGTGGCTGGAGCAGACAACGTACCCATGAGCCTTTGCACTTTTTACCGGTCACCTATCGCGCTAGCCCTTACACATAGGCCGCCCCCTATCACTATCATCTCGGATTCGAAAACGGCCATTCGAAATTACGCCAGAGGCATGATCTCGCCCCTGGCGCTCAAAATTCTCCTCAAAAATCCTCCTACCATACAAATAAAGCTGATCTGGACTCCAGACCACATGGGCGTGGGGGGAAATGAGGCAGCACATAGGGCCGCTCGAGAGCATACCGTCCAAGCAGGCCCTAGCCTCGAACCCTTTCACGGAGCCCTATCAGCTTGGGACAGTCTCTTGACCTTCCAAGACATTACGGCACATTACCGCCTCTCACGCCGCCAGCTCCCCCCCGCACACCCGGATTTATCCAACAGGGAAGAACGGCTATGGCGACTGGTGCAAACCCATACCCTCCCATGTCGCTACCACCTGCACCGTATTTATCCTTCCGTCTACCCCTCCACCAACTGCACGGCCTGTGGAGCAGTGAAAACACTGGACCATCTTCTTTGGAACTGTCCCCACAACCCCTATCCTCTCTTAGCAGACGGTGGGCACTGGGCTGAGGCAC
Organism: Haemaphysalis longicornis; assembly: GCF_048455015.1. Lineage (NCBI taxonomy): Eukaryota > Metazoa > Arthropoda > Arachnida > Ixodida > Ixodidae > Haemaphysalis > Haemaphysalis longicornis. The sequence continues at coordinate 185,890,654 of NW_027526361.1, read as the reverse complement.
TGGGCAGCTTCGACCTGTCTACCCAGCGGGTGGTGACGGCGAGGGCTGCTGCAGACACCGGTACGCCGGTCACCACGTCCCCTAAGGGGCCTTTAAAGGCTCAATAAAATGTTTGTCCTCCTCCTCCCATGGTGCGGTCACATGCGGTTTTGCACAGATGGCATCTGGCCCCATTTTGTCTGACTGGCAATGAAAACTGCCTGCTTCAAAATAACTAAGACATTTTTTAGCCACATTTATATTCAGGCAGAAAGTGCTGTGCAGCCATTGCATGTAATGTTGCCTAGTATGAAAAATTGTGCTCAATAGGTTTCTGAGGAAAGCTGGTTTCGAGAATTGCATTGTGCCATAGGACAAAACAAAATTAACTATAAATGAAAAACAACACAACAAAAGTCCTGAGTTTTGCCATGCATATTTTTGTGCCCCTTTTCTATCATGTTTACAACCAACATGACCATACTGTTAATTACATTGCACCTTTGGTCTCATAGGTCACCCAGAAAGGAAAACAACTGAAGTCGATTAAGTAGTGTAAGGAAAATTCACTTTATATTGTAAAACAACAACAGTATTAATGTATTCTTGAAAGCGTAAGAAACAACAGCCTCGCCTGGACCTTTTGCAAATGTGAAATAGTTTCTTCTTGTCTTCTTTTTATTTTATGGTGAAGGAATGGGGCTGCTTCTTTTCCTGCAGCTTGTTAAGTTGGCCAATTTTTATGTGATCAGGTATCTAAGCATTCAGGAGTAGACGTGTCCTGATCAGGTATATCTTGAGTCCAACTGAGTAAAGCGTATTCTGATTTTTATCATGCTAAGGGTCATATTCCGAATGCTCCCCATGAGCACAAACGAGTTGCAGTGAATGAATGAAGATAGCACGGAATTCTTTTATCAACACATAAATGCCTAAGACTAGTTCACATACTTGAGCAAATCACAAGCACGGCATAAACTTAATGCGGTTGCCCAGCAGTTGGGCAACACGCCACTATTTAAACTAAATGCATATGCTACTCGATAGTTTCCCTCCAGCTTAGAGACTGCCTTTTCCATGTATTTTCTAGTTCATAAATATACCATAGAATGCTTGGCTGCAGCAGCTCTCATAAATTACAAAAGGACAAGAATAAGATGGGCATTGCTTCCACAGATGATCCCTTTGTATCATTCCTGACATGAAATAGCCAAGTGAATCTTTGGACCTTGGTAACAAACTGTTTCAAAGCACAGTGCAAACTGTGATGAACAAGCAGCGTTGCGTCAGGTGCATAGCCTGCGACACTGTGCAGCTGAAAAAAATATCTTTGTCTTTCTGCTTCATTTTCCTGTGTCTACATATGCAAAGTGCCTTTATTAACAATAAAAGCAGGGCGGTAGGAGGGGTGTAAAACGTTTAAAGAGCTTACGGCAAAATAATGTGACACGCTTTTTTTAAACATTATGTATGAGCTGCCTCACGTAAGAGGCATTTCTTACAACATTCTTAGCCCTGTATGGCTTTCTCACACAGCTTAGATGTCGTGCGAAAAAGGCAACTTAGTCTAACAGCTCAAGGCGAGGTAGGTGCATCTTCTCCCGTTTGCACTCAAGAGTTTACATGAGAAGGCATTATGTAATTGCATCATAATCGAGTAAATTGAGGTCACTTCGCACTATGAGGCACAGGGCAGTGTGGTAGACCTCTCACTCAAGGATCTTTAGCGTAAACCAAGACATTGTGTACAGAAGGTTATTTTTTTGGCTTTATAAATTCAATGCAGCCCCGGCAGCCAAGAATAGAACCCAAGACATTGTACATCCCTGCAGCCATAGGAAACCATGTGAGATCTGAGCAATCTGGCACCTGGCACCTTTATTCATCTCATTACGATGAATAAAGCTACCGTGCGATATTACTTAGTGTTTACAAAAACCAAGGATAGACAGCATAGGGGCACTAGATACATCCTTGCTTACACAAAACTCAAAAGTAAAATTTAAAAATATATATATATATGACGCGGCCATCCGAGGCACGGTATATCTATGATGTTGACTAACACCATGTACTGTGCCCTGGCCGACGACGTAATTTATGTTCCTGCCTCCACTGGAAGCTGGAAAGCACTGTAAACGGCCCTGCGGTCAGCCATAACCCATTACACGCCCAAGACTACAGTGCAAACTTTGTCGTGACGGAAACCACGTACGGTGCTGTTTGCACGAAGGTCACGCCAGCCCACCTCATAGATTGTGCTATATCGGTAGTGCATATAACAATTTCTGGTGGGACTTCACTAGGTGGTACATATAGCATCATCCATAAATTTTCAACAGTAAAAAAATGAAGGTAGTAATTAAGCAGTGCATGAGCTATCCCTACCTCTTCATTGTTTCACTAGCTACTGAAAGACTTGTATTTGAAAATGTCAGGCTGGAATGGATGCATAGACCAGGTTGGTTTTTTGACATCGGCATAAATAACTAAACTTGATTTTTAGTACACACGCTGCTGTCTTCATGGCTATCAACTACCGTGTTACTGTAAACCCTCGCTTGAAATGTACACGGAGTGAGAACGCACTGGTGGATCTAAAGTATACCATCAAATAGAATCCAGGAAAAGTCGGGACCCCGTTTGGTTGTGACAAGTGGCCTGCACTAGAATGGCAGTTCCCACTAGAATGGCAGGATGAGTGCTGCAGGCAGGCTAGGGGCACCGTGACTGCAGTCAGGAGATGCTGCAAGAGAAATAAATGGAACATGAGGAATGAAGCACCGTTGAGGCAGCAGTAAATAAACAATCTAGGATGACTAAAAAAAGGGCAAACGAAAGCGAAGACCACACAAGCAGTGCTCTTGCCCGCCCTGCGTTATCCGGGTCGTTCCCGCTGAATTTCCATCGGTTATTGAACGCCGATTGATGAGATGAAAACACATAACGACGTAAGCATTCCTTGGCAGGCACTCCTGACAGCAAAAGTGCTGGATGCAGCAACGAGTGCTAGAGGCTAAAGTAGCGTGTTACAACGCCCTCACGAACCACACGCACACACGAAAACCTTGCCAACAGGGACCTGTCACGCTCCTAACTTCACCAACAGATCGTACAGCAAGTTCATTTTCGTTACAATATTAAGATCGGTTAGCACAAGGCACGTTGTCTAGAAAAAGCGTCGAGGAAAACAAGTGATGTTAATGACGCCACATTAAAGAGACATGGGCGAGACGGGTTTGCAATGCGAGCGAGTTTCCGCGCCGTGCAACAAACCGTCAACAGCTCGCGATCGCCGACAGACGCGAACGAGCAGCATAACAGCGACAATAATGCAAGACGGGTAGAACGCGCCGTTAACAATTTCGTAAACGTCGCTAATATAACTGCCGCGAGCAGAAAGCAAGCTTTGCAGTAGGAGATATGCGAACTGATTGCAAACCCGCCAAAAAACACTCACCTGGTCGGCCGATGGTGGACAGTTGAACGCCCACAGATAACTGCAAAGCTGTAGTGCCAGAAGACGCTGGAGCTGTTGAACGACGACTGACAGGGCGACAACCATCGCCAGTTTATGAATTCTTGCGTCGACCGCATAAGTCGAACGCGACTACTTGAATCGCTACGGCACGTACGCCGTGTAGGCAGCACTCGGAAAAATGTAAACATACCGCGCGGGAACGCTGCGAGCAAACGTGACGTCACATCCGCCTAGCGATGCTCCTCACCCGCCCAGAAGGTTGGTTAATTCCTCTCCTGAAGGGCAGGTCTAACTGGTGGTGCTGGCAGGCCGAGTATCGCGCCCCCTCTACGCAAAGATGGACTCGCCCTCCGGCTCCGAAAGCAGGCGAAGACGGAGGCTTTCACAGATGCAAAAGTAGATCGGTTAGGTCGCGTCAGATGCAGTCAAGGTACGAGAAGGTGAGTAATCCGGTCTTCGCCGTTTGCTTTCGTCAGTGGGAATATTTTCCGCGCTCCGCCGAAGCCGGTTATCGCGGCGACGAAGCCGGCTGGGAAAAATAAAAATACCGTATTTACTCGCATAATGATCGCACTTACGTAATGATCGCACCCCTAAAGTTCGTCGTCGAAATACGACTTTTGTTTTATTTCCCGGGCAATGATCGCACCTTGAACTTGCCGCGGCCATATGTCGTACGTGTGCCAATTCTAGCTGATGATGGTCGTGCTGACCTATGTTTCCTCCTCTTTGAACGCGGACAAGGCTTCGTTATTGCCGCAGACTTGCCGATATTAGCGATATAAGGGCAAGCATGAGTTCACTATTGGTGAGGAAGAAACTCTCACTAAATGCACATAATGTACTCACAAGACAAAGAAAAAAAAACGCGCTCAGCTTGCTGCATCGGCAGCCGTGTCTTGTTTTGATGCCCCGCACTGTGGCAGCAGCAGCCGCTGTTGGTCGACCTTTTCTCACCTCGCAGCAAACTTGTTCCGGCGCGTTCCGTAATCCATGAAAACACCGCATTTTGCGTCACTTTGCAACGCGGCTGGCGTTGGTCTGCGGAGTTTTTTGTTACGTTTATTATGTTCATAAGACCTATCGTAAAAATTCTGAGCTGCAACTTGCTTGAAACTTTTTTGGCAAAAAATTTACCTCGCGTAATGAACGCACCCCTAAATTTGCATCATATTTTTGGGGAAAAAAAAGTGCGATCATTACGCGAGTAGATACGGTACACAAGTTTTCCTCGCCGCGCGCAAACCAAGCAAGTGTCGATTCAACGGCGCTGCCGTTGAGCGGTCGGCGCCGATCCGTTGCGTGGCGCACTGGGATACGCCGCACGCCAGCTGCCCCATCGCACATGCACGCCTCCCCCCCCCCCCCCCCCCCCCCAAAAAAAAAAAAAAAAAAAAAAAAAAACGCTCTGCTAACAATGGGTGCAAAGTTTGTCCAGAATGTCAAGTTTACGCCGCCAGGACAACAATCTGCCACTTATGCTGTTCCGCAAATTTCAGCCTCGAGACCCTGTTGTTTGGAAGATCTGGGCCATGCGCTTTAAGGCGTACGACGCGCGTAGTTCACCCATTTTCAGGGTAGACGCAACGCCCATTTTTACCGAGTATATGTTTCGCTCCAGCTCTAATCTGTGTGCTGTGCTTATCGGAAGGCATCTGTGGCGTTTAGCCACCACTGCCTGTTTTTTTTTTTTTTTTTGGCGCATACCAAAAAAGGGAACGGGTTTCATTAGGGCCTTTTGAAAGTGAATATCAACGAATAGAAAGAATTGAGAAGGTCAGTAAAGGTACCATACAGCGATTAGAAGAGCAGCAAACCAGCTGGGCATCTAGATGAGAAATTTTCGACCAAGAAGTGAAGGTGAGTGCGGTAGGAAAGTCAAGGGCATGGCTGTATTTTGAGAGAAAGACACAGAGAACTACTTTTGCTTAACAACCTCGTGTCGCTTATTAACGAAGCGTGTCAGTCGCCAGGGTTAAATACGAATGGGATTTAGAGGTTAAAGTCACAGCTGGAAGTGACAGACCGAGATAAATACGACGATACCCTGGTGAAAGCAAGGGCGGAAAAGTTTCTTTTTCTGGAAGCTCCCACCCAGAGGGCACTGCGATCAGAAAAGCGGTACGCTTGCGGAAATGGGATGGTAGAAATTAAAAACCGCGGCGTGCTAACGAGTGACCAGGCGCAGTTAAGAAACGCGCTTAGGGAGTTTTATGAAGCACTATTTTCTGCATGCGATGTAGACGTCGATAAATTCAAAGACGAATACTTGATTCTAATGCCTATAGCAGAACACCACATCAAGGCTGTACGCGGCGCCTCCGCGGGATGACGCCACCGATGATTGATTGATTGTGGGGTTTAACGCGCCGACGCAACGCAGGCGATGAGGCGCGCCGTAGTGGAGGGCTCCGGATTAATTTTGACCACCTGGGGATCTTTATCGTGCGCCGAAATCTCGTACTCACGGGTGTTTTTGCTTTTCGCCTCCATCAGAAAAGCGGCCGCCGCGGCCGGGAATCGAACCCGCGACCTCGTGCTCAGCAGCGCAACGCCTTAGCCACTGAGCCACCGCGGCGGGTGATGATGACGCCACCGAGCCAACCGAGCTGCTCCAGGTGCGATGAGCAGGCGAGCCGAAGTCGCACCCGCGCACCGCCGCCGCAGAGAGCAAGAAGAGCGCTCCCCGATGGGCCGCGCGAGCCACCGTGTAAATATAATCAGTTAAATAAAGAACGAGTTATTTCAGTTCAACCAAGCCAACGGCTCTCAATAATAGATAACAGTTCAGAAGCGGGATCAAATCACAACGCCCGAACGTGAGAAGCCGCCCAGCAGTTATGATGGGGCCTGTGACGCGAAGCGCAGCATCTTCAGCGACAACGAACGAAGATGGCGCGAACCAGGCCAGCGGTGACGACGGGGCGCGCAGCGACACGAGATCCGAAAACGAAGTCCCGAGTGACTCCACGACACCACAGCCGGCGATGGACATGGCAGCCGTCATCCAAGCAGCTGTACAGGCAGCCGTGAGGGAGGCGATAAGCGGTATGGCGCTCCTTCAAACGCAACAGATGCCTGCCACGCCCGTATACGCCCGCGGCAGAGACTTCGCGTCTGGTGCCATCGTTCGATCCCCTTTCATCAGGCTGCTCGACCGTCGACACGTGGATTCGGCGAGTCGACGACTTGGCTGACATTTACGGTTGGTCGGACAGGCTGACCTCCTGCAACGCACTATGCAGATTGGAAGGCCCGGCCAAGACCTGGTACGATTCCCTGTCATCAGTGGACAAAACGTGGGTGCAGTGGAAAGACGAACTAAAGCGTGCATTTCCGTCGACATCAGGAATGCAACGCCTCCACCGTGAAATGGAAGCCCGTTGTCGCAAGCGAGGTGAGCCCATCGAATCTTACTACTACGACAAGCTCGCCAAGGCTCGCCGGTGTAATATCAGTGACAAAGGCTGTGTCGAGTACATCATCACCGGCCTGAATGATCCAGACACAATTCGAGCAGTGAGCGTTCGCACGTACGATACTCCCGAAGAATTGCTTCACTGTCTCAAGCGTCTAGAAGATCGTCTAGGAAATGTAGTTTCGTCGGCTTCCCGCCAAAACGCCAAGCATTTCACTGACTATCAAAAGGGGCTCTTCGAAGGGGCCGATCACCTTACCAAGGCAACCGGAGCCAGCATGGCCGACGATCGCCGAGACTCCCTCTCACGCAGACAGAGGAAGAAGCCTCTCTCCAACGAGAAAGGGGAACCGCTGTGCTTCAACGGCAACGAATACGGCCATTTGTCTCTCCATTGCCCCTCTCCCCAACGAAAAGCGCGATGCGGCGCTTGCGGACGAGTGGGCCACGAAACGAGAGACTGCAGAGCGAAGAAGGAACGAGAGCCGCGCGTCGCTCAAAACGTTGTGAAATCCGACTTCCGCGCTACTGAAGCAGTGAACGAGAAATATTTCATGCCAGCGAAACTGAACGGACATGAAATACGTGCCTACGTCGACTTGGGGAGCCAGTGCGTAACCCTACGTCAGGAAGATGCAGAACGGCTGGAAATCTCCTACACGAAACTTAAAGAACCACTCTCTATTGGAGGGTATGGATCGGGATGTGTGACGCCTTGCGGCGAAGCAAGTGCTACCATCACGGTCGACCAAGCGACAGCTGACGTTCATCTGTACGTGGTACCAAGCCGCTCGCAGTCCATACCACTACTTGTTGGGCAGCCGTTCACGGAACAGCCTCACGTAACGATTGTAAGGCGGCGACAGACAGTCAGGATTTTTGAGGAGCGCGAGAACGTCCACGAAACCGACGACACGCTGCGTTCCATTGAGATCCCCGATCTGCCCCAACGTTCAGTCTGCCTGTGGGCCAAGGAGTCAACCGTTGTTCCGCCGAAGTTTGTGGGATTCGTCAAGCTCTACGCCACGGGTGGCATGCCCAGCACAGATGTGTTTGTCGACGCACAATTCAGGTGTCAGGAAGGACGTGAGCACTGCATACCACGCTGCGTCGTAACTGTCGACGAGGCGTACGAGACACGCCTACCCATCATGAACATGTCAAACCATGACTTGGACATCAAGGAACACGAGCGGGTAGCACGAGCGGAAATCTGCTATCCAGACGACATGCCGGAGCGAGAAATAAACGTCCACGTCGCTCAGCGACAGCCGATGCCACGCGAAGAGATAAAAACTGGAACTGCCATCACTCCGCACCAGCGAAAAATGCTGGAATGCCTTATCGACGAGTATCGTGATTGCTTCGCACGCAACATTTCGGAGATCGGGCAGACCAGTGCAGCGGAAATGAAGATCGAGTTGACGACAGATGAGCCAGTGAGATTCCGTCCCTACCGACTTTCCATCGCAGAGAGGGCTCACACGAAATAGATGATCGAAGAACTGAAGCAAGCGGGAATCGTTGTCGACTCGACTTCCGACCACGCCAGCCATATTCTCCTCGTGCGAAAGAAGACAGGAGAACTGAGGATTTGTGTCGACTACCGTGCACTTAACCGTGTGACGAAAAAGGACAGGTACCCGTTGCCACTAATTGATGATCAGCTGGACCGCCTCCGCGGAAAGTGCTTCTTCACGAGTCTCGACTTGGCGTCTGGTTATTACCAGATCCCCATGGAAAAGGAGTCCAGACACAAGACAGCGTTCGTCACCCCTGACGGGCACTACGAGTTCGTCCGGATGCCGTTTGGGTTGGCCAACGCCCCAGCGGTATTCCAGCGGATGATCAACGCGGTTCTGGGATCTCTGCGTTACTCTGTGGCACTCGCCTACATGGATGACATCTTGCTCCCAACGACAACTGTAGACGAGGGACTCGAGCACCTGCAAAAGATTTTGGAGGCTCTACGAAGAGCGGGACTGACGCTACGGTTGAGTAAGTGCTACTTCTTCTGCGACCGGGTCGACTACCTTGGATACGACATTTCTGCTGAAGGGGTGCAACCAGGAACTCTCAAACTTTAGTGTGTAGCTGAATTTCCGAAACCGACAAATGTGCACGAGGTCCGCCGATTCCTGGGACTCGCAAGCTATTTCCGACGATTTGTCAATGGGTTCGCCACTATTGCTAAGCCTTTGACGAAACTGACTTCTAAGGACGAAACTTGGAAGTGGACTGCAGAACAAGACTTTGCGTTCGCCGAGCTGAAAAAGAGGTTAATCGAAAAGCCTATCTTGGCTCATTTCTCGTTCGACGCAAGAACGGAAGTTCACACAGATGCCAGCAGAGATGGGCTGGGAGCTATCCTCTTACAAGAGCAAGCTAACGGGCAGCTCCATCCCGTCGTGTACGCCAGCCGACGGACAACCGAGTGTGAGGAGAGATACCACTCCTACGAGCTGGAAACATTGGCAGTTGTGTGGGCGCTGGAGAAGTTCCGGTCCTACCTAATAGGATTAAACTTCAAAGTGGTGACTGACTGCAATGCCGTGCGGGCAACGATGAGTAAACGCACACTCCTACCTCGGATCGGCAGGTGGTGGCTTCGACTGCAAGAGTTTACCTTCGATGTTGAGTATCGAAAGGGCACGACCATGGCGCATGTCGACGCACTCAGCCGCTCACCACACGACCCTCCCGAAGAGACCGATGTCGTTGGCGGCATTCAGATCCTCGCTACGTGCGTGGAAGTAGAAGACTGCCTTGCTATCGCGCAAGTTAACGATCCCAAAATAATGGCACTGAAGGAGAGGTTAGAAAAAAAACAATGCCTCACGAAAGAAGATCGGCGCGTGCAAAGCGAATATCAGTTGCACAACGGCAAGGTGTTCAAAAAGTTTCAAGACGGTCGGGACTGGGACTCGACACTGCCTCAGGTGCAGTGGGGTATTAATAACACCGTGCACCAGGCCACGAAGACTACACCGTTTGGACTTCTGTTCAACTTCAGATCACGGAGCATTACGGGTGACTGGGTGGAGGACGCCCTCACAGAACATTTCGACAAAGAGTTGGAGGAGAAGAGGGCCGCAGCAACGGAAAACATTCGTGAGGCCCAACATAAGCAGCAAACACGTTACAACAAGAAGCGGGCTGAACCGTCTGAGTTTCAACCGGGAGACATCGTTCTAGTTGAGCGAGAACCCACAGCGAGCGGAGAATCCCGAAAACTTAAGGTCAAATACAAGGGACCGTACGTCATAGCTGAGAAGCTTCCCAATGACCGCTACCGCATCAGAGACATCCAACACACCCGGAGGACACGAAGGGCATATTCAAGCGTAGCCCCCGTCGACAAGCTGAAGCTTTGGGCGAAGGACATCGACTCGGAAAGCTCAGAATCGGACGAAGACAAAAGTTCCGACCGGGACGGTCGTTAATGCAGGATGGCCGAATGTACGCGGCGCCTCCGCGGGATGACGCCACCGAGCCAACCGAGCTGCTCCAGGTGCGATGAGCAGGCGAGCGGAAGTCGCACCCGCGCACCGCCGCCGCAGAGAGCAAGAAGAGCGCTCCCCGATGGGCCGCGCGAGCCACCGTGTAAATATAATCAGTTAAATAAAAAACGAGTTATTTCAGTTCAACCAAGCCAACGGCTCTCAATAATAGATAACAAGGCTAACCTTGAGATGCCAATGCGTATAGATTAAATATGAGTGCCATCAACGATTTAACTACCGGGAAAGCGCCAAGCCCGGATGGTTTACGCGGGGGTGTTCACAAGGTATTTAATGAGGTACTTAGTGCTACGTGAAATGTACGCCGAAGCGCACGTAAGCAATGGTCTGTCACCATCTTTCACTTATCCCATGCAATTCTCATTCCAAAGGCTGAAGATGCTATTAAAATCCGAAATGTGTGAGCGTACCCTGCAATCAGGCTTTAATGTACGTTGGGGGATCAATGAATGTTTTAGCGGACCTCCCGCAGTCGGTAGTGAACGAAACAGTCGGGCTGCACCATACATGTGGCATTAAGGGTCGTTCTATTGCGAAGCAATGCCCACATAGCCTGCTGCAGTATCCTCGAAGATCGGACCGCATAGAACAAGGCGTAAGAATGCTACAAATTGGTCTGAGAAACGCGTTCGACAGTCTCCCATGAGTTGCTGTTCATAAGTCTTGTGCACATAAACGTAGGGAAAATGATCACGGATGGTGTACGCTTGGCATACAGCTCACACTAAGCTTTTTCACACCCTTTCTGGCCGAAAAGGGTGGAAAAGTTGTCCCATATCACAAACCTTTAAAAGATGATTTGGCTAAAAAGGGGTGCAAGGATGAAAAAAGGATGTGCTTGTGAACACCCTAAAATAGGGTTGTAAGGTTGCTTAACACCCTCAAATAAAGGTTGTTTGTTGTTGATTGTAGGGTTTAACGCGCCGACGCAACGCTGGCGATGAGGCGCGCCGTAGTGGAGGGCTCCGGATTAATTTTGACCACCTGGGGATCTTTAACGTGCGCCGAAATCTCGTACACACGGGCGTTTTTGCTTTTCGCCTCCATCAGAAAAGCGGCCGCCGCGGCCGGCAGTCGAACCCGCGACCTCGTGCTCAGCAGCGCAACGCCTTAGCCACTGAGCCACCACGGCGGGTTCAAATAAAGGTGGGGGCAGCGCAGCTACGCGTGGCGATGCGGATCGGCTGAGCGCGAAACACGACAAACAGACACATTCAACACGCACAAGTCACACTTGGACTACAAATGAGGTGAGCAAGCAAACCAACGGGATACACGAGGAGAGGGAGTGCATATTTACTGACCTTAGAAATACATCTGCTCTTCTTGCTTTTATATATACGCCTCGAGCGCGGCCTGTAGGGGCGCCACTGAAATCCCCCTAGCGGCCCGCTTCGAAAGCAGGCGCGGGAGTCCCCGGCCCGCTCCCCACTGTCGCCGTTGCTTTTGGGGCTCGTTCAAGACAGCGATTTACCGTTTGTCCGCGTTCGAAATACCGAATAACGTGGAGCAGGCACTCTGTTTGCAAGCGTGGTACGTTCACGAGAGTATAAACGTTTATGACGCGAACTTAGTGAGATCTATATGAGCGCCGGGCGTGTGTCACAGGCCGGCGTCCCGAAGCCAGAATTTGCATGCAGCTGATTGCAATTCCGCTGCCTTGAAATTTAGTGACTGTGTCTCCGTAAGCAGTGTTTCCTCCGATGGTCATGTAGCGGCCATACACACTATGATGTAAATCGACTTTGTGCACTTAGAAAATCTAGCGGAGCACTCATACCTGACAGCACGCAAGTTACGCCTGCCAATATCACATATCAGATATTGATCAGTACCATGAACAAGCCAATGCGGCATAAATTTCACAAACATTGTACCAAAGAAGTGCGATGGATAATGCAAAATTACACTCCGGAGTCAGCACACGACGACAAGTTTAATGCTGGGTCGTCTTGTCCCGAGGTGAGCGCTCGCAAAGATTCATCTGTTACATTTATCCTCCACGAGAAGCGTGAAAGTGGGCTTATAGAGTAATCCGCGTCCGTGACCAAACTCTTCTTCGAAACACCGTCATACGAGTCATGACACAGGGAGACTGCAGAATCTAGCATAAACCGAAATCAGAGACCCTTATCAGATACGACACTCTTCCAACGAGCCCGTGTGTACGAGATTTCGGCGCGCGTTAAGGCTCCAGGTGGTCAAAATTAATCCGGAGCCCTCCACTACGTACGGCGTGCCTCATCGTCCCCGTTGCGTCGGCGCGTTAAACCCTGCAATCAATCAATCAACTCTTCCAACGACACCTCGTATCGCTTGTGAACTGCCTACCCTGTATTCTTCAAAAAATGAGTCCGCCGAGTGATCAGCCGTTTTTCAAGGCGGAAAACAAATGAAAAGTGACTAACACGCAGCTTGTGTGTGTGATTACTAAAACGTTCATTCGCTGATTTCGCTCCGCATTTGTAAACAACGATACTTGAGCGTCGTCCTCCTCATCCCCCCCCCCCCCCCCCATGTCTAGCGAAATATCAGTACATTTCGCATCTAGTTGGTCTGGTGAATACTACCTTGCTCAAACAAACGTCTTTAGCATTTCAGAAGCTGCACTCGTTTTTTTTTTTCATTCCCGCACGACTATTCTATTTATTCCTTACTTGCAGACCATTCATTTTCCCATGGTTTTATTAACACATACCTTGGTTCTTACTATACGGCATGAGTGGGCACATATCTGACTTAACATTTTCTTTTCTGTACTTAACATTTTTGCGTGGCTTATATTCCCATAAAAGGCACAAGTTTTTGTCAGCTATTGGGTTATCACGTCCCCGAAACATATTTTTCTACGACGTACATATTCGAAGCAAAGCCGCATTTGTTGTCTGCGCTGCAAAACGAACCAACCTCTTACAGTGCCAATATCAGGTCTAAACGAGGCGACAATAAATAGAATTCACTTGCGCTGCTGACGTGCTCGAAGGTGACAGCGGTGATATGCTGCTGCCATCGCCGACGCCCGCAAGAGCGGCCAAGAAGCGCGCAGAACCGCCTCCCCGGGTAGCTCTTGTTGGCGTTAGAGCGCTCTACCAAGACGCAGCTGTTTTTTTAAGTGCCCTAAACGTGCAGTTAACTTACAGACGTCACCATAACAAGTTGTGTAGAGCGCGGAAAGGCAAAGAGAAGCGAAAGAAAACCAAAACACTGCATGACCACATATCAGCCACGCAGCGCTAATCCCGCAAACGCCGCGGAGAAGCGGCGGCAGGCGGCGCAGCGATCGCGAATCTCGAGGCGTATAGCCAGCAAAAAGGCATCTGATCGAGTCGGCGGGCTTGTCGCAAATACCAAATATTTTACAGCTAATTTTACAATTAGGAATTAAATGTCAGCATGCACAAGTCAGCGTGCGCCTTGGCGCAACTTTTTATTCATGAGGTGTGAAATTTTATTAAGTACCAAACACCTATTCCACACGCTTTCAACACTCACCAAGAAGGGTGTTCATTATTTCAACACCCTTTTTGCGGCATGGGTGGAAAGCTACGAGTCAGGGTGTTGGAAACTAAGAAAAAGGGTGTAAAAGACCTCCATATAAAAAAGAAAGGTGTAAGAGACCTCCAACGAAGAAAAAAGGGTGTAAAGGGCCTCTAACTTTGGAGGTATTTTATACCCGTTTACAGGGGTAGACGAGCGTCTTCTATGAGCGTGGGGATGTTTTATACTTCACGGTGTTTAAAACAATATGAATTGGTGTAATTTTTAACAGCGGAGCTGTTTAAGCTTGAGCTTGGTTCGGTGACGTTAGCAAAAAAATACCAGAAAAAACTGCGCAGCCTGTAAAGCGTGCACCACCGTAGATAGGGTATTATAACAGGGAAGCCGGTTTTCACACCTGCTCGGGTGTGAGCACAAGGGGCGCATGCGTATGCGCACCTCTCACTATGCCATTTTAAAGGTGATGGTCTTTCTTGGGTCACTAAACTCAGCTTGCACTAGGGGTGCAAGGCTGGAGAAACAGCGGAGCTGGGGGTCGACTAGCTTGTTTCCCCCTTGGATCCGCTGTCAGGGGGATACACTGGAACAGCCTTGTGAAATTTGTCTAAACTTGGCCTCACCCTTCAGCACATATCCTGCCCTAGCAAGAACATCACAATACAAAAAAAGAAAACCTGGCAAAACGTAGTAACACCCGAAAAAGCTAGTTCGACTCCCATTTCCGCTGTCTTTTTTTTTGCACCTGAACACCAATTTTACACCCTTTCAACACCCTACAGAAAATAGAGGGTGTTGCAGTCGGTCAACGCCACGCAAAAAGCGTGTAAAGCTACAAATTCGGGCATTCGAACCAAAAAAAAAAAAAAAAGGCGCAATGACTTCCCAACACTTTTATTCCACGTATACTGCTCCTTTGGCTATTTCATAAGGGCGTAAAAAAGTTTAGTGGGAGGGACTGCAGGACAAGTCCGGTTGCCAACAGGTCGTTCGGCTCTCCAATTAAGGTCAGCCTCTCTATATACGCAAGGGTAGACAGCTGTCCCCCTTGCTGTTTTGTAACTTCATTGCGATGTTTTGTGCAAACAGCCTTAAAATAGTAATGCCGGCGGCTTTTCTTTAGACGTTTGGAATTCTTGTCCTGTCCTACGCATACGATGTTGCTTTGTTTTGCCACGACACGAGCAGCATTCATGAAAGCGTAAGAGTTCTTAATTTTAAAGTTCCGCTTAAACGCAAGCAGTAGCGTCAACTGGAGCAAGTGTCTTCGTTTCTGGCACGGCAATTGGGCGTTCAAGCGGATAAGTGGGGAGGCAAGCAGCTGTCTGAATTCGCGCGTGCGGCTGTGTGTGATCTGTTCTTTGTGTCAGAGCTCTGGTTCATGATGCAGGTTTTGCATCGCTTGCGGGCCAACTGGCAAAGGTTCCACTGAGTGTGCGCTACTTCACGCGAAAATTGTGGTCTGTTTGTTTGTCTGTCTGTCTGTCTGTCTGTCTCCGTCCGTCCGTCCGTCCGTCCGTCCGTCCGTCTGTCTGTCTGTCTGTCTGTCTGTCCGTCTGTCTGTCTGTCTGTCTGTCTGTCTGTCTGTCTGTCTGTCTGTCTGTAAAGAGAACTTTATTATCAGAAAATAGTGGTACCTGGGGTAAAAAGTAACAACCAAATACAATGAAACAGGCTCTGCAGTCATTGCTACCAAACTAACAGAGCCAGACGGCTTGAAGTCACACACACTTACAGAAACAAACAGTTTGAAGTTGGTTACAAAACAAAAGATTAACACACAAACAATATAGAGTTGGTTACAACAAACAGGTTGACATTCCGCGGAACCGAGGATACAACCGTATACGCTACAAGAATGCAACAATATGCGGTATACGGGTGGTGTTATTGTCACAACGAATACTGTGCACGGCTCAATAAGAACCAATTCTAACGGCGAAATAACCAACTGTAATAACGATATCCCTAAGTACACAAGTCTGGAAAACTGGCATGAACCCTTTTGTACGACACCTCTAGAAACTGTGTACACCAATATCACACACACACACACACACACACACACACACACACACACACACACACACACACACACACACACACACACACACACACACACACACACACACACACACACACACACACACACACACACACACACACACACACACACACACACACACACACACACACACACACACACACACACACACACACACACACACACACACACACACACACACACACACACACACACACACACACACACACACACACACACACACACACACACACACACACACACACACACACACACACACACACACACACACACACACACACACACACACACACACACACACACACACACACACACACACACACACACACACACACACACACACACACACACACACACACACACACACACACACACACACACACACACACACACACACACACACACACACACACACACACACACACACACACACACACACACACACACACACACACACACACACACACACACACACACACACACACACACACACACACACACACACACACACACACACACACACACACACACACACACACACACACACACACACACACACACACACACACACACACACACACACACACACACACACACACACACACACACACACACACACACACACACACACACACACACACACACACACACACACACACACACACACACACACACACACACACACACACACACACACACACACACACACACACACACACACACACACACACACACACACACACACACACACACACACACACACACACACACACACACACACACACACACACACACACACACACACACACACACACACACACACACACACACACACACACACACACACACACACACACACACACACACACACACACACACACACACACACACACACACACACACACACACACACACACACACACACACACACACACACACACACACACACACACACACACACACACACACACACACACACACACACACACACACACACACACACACACACACACACACACACACACACACACACACACACACACACACACACACACACACACACACACACACACACACACACACACACACACACACACACACACACACACACACACACACACACACACACACACACACACACACACACACACACACACACACACACACACACACACACACACACACACACACACACACACACACACACACACACACACACACACACACACACACACACACACACACACACACACACACACACACACACACACACACACACACACACACACACACACACACACACACACACACACACACACACACACACACACACACACACACACACACACACACACACACACACACACACACACACACACACACACACACACACACACACACACACACACACACACACACACACACACACACACACACACACACACACACACACACACACACACACACACACACACACACACACACACACACACACACACACACACACACACACACACACACACACACACACACACACACACACACACACACACACACACACACACACACACACACACACACACACACACACACACACACACACACACACACACACACACACACACACACACACACACACACACACACACACACACACACACACACACACACACACACACACACACACACACACACACACACACACACACACACACACACACACACACACACACAACAGCAAACGGAAAGCCCGAGAGGTTATCCAGGTTATCCGGATTGCTACTCGATACTGGGGAAGGGGTGTACAGGAGATGAAATAGAGGGCAGGCAAAAAACAGGGCAAAGGAGCAGAATCGCGCACACTTTATTCCCTTTGCGGGTACTATAGTCTTTGGGCTAAGCCTGTTTCCTTCATGAAACGCAAAAGGGCTTTTGTTGCCTTCTGCGAAGTCGATTGTAGGGGTCGGTGTCCTAAAATAGTTTAATGTGAATGGCTGATTGTCCAATCGGTTGAGCTCGGCGGCCAAAACACGTCTTTCTGATGAATACTGCGGGCAATGACAAAGCACATGTTCGATTGTCTCTTCAACCTTGCAGGCGTCGCACTGGGCACTACTGGCCATCCCGATGAGGATGGAGTAGGCTTTTGTGAAAGCCACTCTTAACCACAGTCTACAAAGTAAAGTAGACTGTGATCGAGACAGCCCACACGGAAGACGGCGCTGGAGTAGGGGGTCCTGGTTATGGAGGCGCGGATGCACAAAGTCCGGTGTATTCCACTGAGTAATGGAGATCCTGCGCGCGAACTGGCGAAGCCGCCGTCCCCTATTTTAAACTTGAGCAATGAATGAGCGGGTGTCTCCGTTCAGCCGCCCCGCCAAACAAGACGTTTATGTAGGCAAAGCATTTCTGTCACGAACTCCAGCGTACGGAGTTTGAAAATATTGCGCAGGTTCTGATATAATTGTACAGCGCGGAATTCTTGTTACAAAGTCGTTCGATTCAATCAATTTCCCCTCTAATCGCCCCGGGGAAAGCCTGGAACGTTCTCGTACGAGGCGTAGATGACTCGGTCCACTCGGTGTGTCTCCGGTAGTAAATAACAAAAATAAAACCCCCGCCGCTCATCTTTTGCCGATGTTGGCGTAGCGTTACGAGTGCGAAGGCGTGCCGATCATTCTAGAAGGAAGAAAGGAGGACTGGGCTTGGGCAAGTTGCCTCGTCGTTCGAAGGAGGGCAACCGCGCAAAGCCGGACACACGCGAGAAGGAGGAAACGAAAACACGGTGCCGTGTTCTCGTTTCCTTCTTGTTGCGTGTGTCCAACTTTGCGCGGTTCCCCTACCTCCAAGGAAGGAATTTGGACGGTCGATGGCGGAGGACGGTATGTGTGGTGTTTTTCGTTTTTCCGCGTTAGCGCGCTTATAAAAGAGCACCCGCGTCGAGACAAATCAGTTGCGTTGGAAAGTCCAAGTTGCGCTGGCATGTCCAATGGCGTTGAAATGTCTTGATGTAACGGCGATTTCTGTCCGCTCGCGCATTCTCGTCGGTGGCTAGTGCCTCCGAAGATTCCAACGTGCTTCCGGGTCTTGAATTACCGTGATCGTCATCGGTCGTTCTGGCCTACATCTAAGCAACGCTTCATAGGTAGCCGAATCGCCTCCTACAGCAGCGCATCATCCGGCCCGGCCGGTGAATATCGTGGGACTTCGTCTTACATATGCATCGAACTGTTTTCCTTTTTTAACTCGTCGTCTTTGTAACCGTTGTTGTTAACGCTCCTTGTTTGAATCACTCCGTAACGTTTATCTCTCGCAATGGTATTAGAGTTCAAGTTACCTCTCGTTAGTGTTTTATACTCTCGTGCCTGTACACTATTCGCGCCTATTCAAATATAAGCCTCTCTTTGTGGTTGTTTCGCTCAAGGCTCTGTCACAGTTTTTCCCCCGCTCTGTTCGGTGAAAGCGCCGCATTAGACGGCCACCCCCTCGTCACCGATGCCCTGTATATCTGTGGGATTCTTTCCTCGCCCGAGTCAACTCCCCATAACTTCTTAACAGCGCACACTCTTAAAAAAAGGGGAGACCATGCAGACAAAACACAAGTTTGATTCATTCAAAAGAGTGCCTCGTTAGAATCACACTGACACCACTTTTAACGCACACTTCGCACAAATAAGGTACATAATTGGGAGAAAATAGGGAGTGGCCATGCGACCCACTAGCTCATTTTCCGCAATAGAACCTATGATGTCACATGTGCCCAGCTGTGCGATTCGCTGAGGCCAGCAAAAAGAATCGCAAATTAGGCACGGCTTACAACATTGCAGAACGAGCTATGTGTGCTTAAATTAAGGGAACATTCTTTTTATAGCAGTACGAATGGTGGGGTAAACAGTTGGAGTTACGAAAGTGCACGTAAACATAGAAGTATATAGGACGCGCACTGCTGTTTGTACCGCGCGCACTATGTTTTAGCTGCACAGCACTGCGGCGCTTTGGGGTTGTCTCAGACGACACTGGCCGAATGGCGTGAGCGACGGTGTCTTACGTGACCATATCAGTCGAGCGAACACCAGGTTTCACGTCAGGTACAAATACGGTCAAAAATAAAGCAAAGGCAGAAAACGGCCTGCCGCGGTATAGTGGCGCCATATAGGTTGACTAACTGTAAACAAGGCTTCGCAATCGACTGCAGAGCGGTTCCTGTAATGTCATTTTGACGTCACAAAAACGCAATTTGGCGGGAGAATCAAAATGTTAACTAAGAAAGTAAAAAAAGCATCATTTGCTTCCGGACAAGCGCTGGGGGCATTATAAAACTCGAAATCTTTCGAATACAACAAACTTGTATTTTGTCTGCATGGTCCCTTCAAGGAAACGGTGGCAATTTCGTAACTACTAAATCTGGTTCAATGTTCATACTTGTCAACATTAACGAGCGAAAAATTTGGAGCGGCTTGTTCTGGTGGTGCAACGCTGGAGAACAGCAGAGCTGGCGGCCCCTATCCCTTCGTCGGAAATCCGGCTGTTGCACCTCACATAAATTTCCGAAGTTGCCGCTGAAAGTTCTCTACTGGCATGCAGAACTTCCTACCAAAATAAAACGACCCGGAGAACAAAATGACCCGGGAGGCCCGGGTCGCGTATTCCCAAACCCAGGGGCCCAGGCCGACCACACCCCCTAAGCAGGGGCGCAGCCAATGAGGTTAAAAAATTGCAATTTTTTTAACCTCCTGGGACGCAGCACCGTGACGTCTCTACCTATATGTGCGCGACTTCATGCGATGTGGATTTTTTCTTTTTTCCCCTCTTCTCGTTTCGGCTGCTTGGCAGGCGGCCGACGGTTTCGCTCCGTGGGCGGGGCTGGACTGCGGCGCTGGGGAAGCTGACGTACATGTGATAGAAGTTAACCTTTTGTTATATTTGTTCTTGTTTATACAAATTGTTCTTGTTCTGTTCTTGTTCATACAAATGTATAAACAAGAAATAGCAGGAATAAAAATATAAATAGTACAACACAAGTTGCGAAACGCCGCCTCGCGTACTACAACGCTTCGTATCGAAAAACATACCTTTCGCCCCGTTTCTGGACCTTTTGGAGATTCCAGGTTGTGTTGGTGCACCCGCTCTACGTGTCCATGAAGGCGTTGACTGCTACTTCGTCAGACAGGTTCCCGCGGAACACAGACTCATCATTTGTTGACGCGAGGTCATCTCTCACGACCTCGAGTGGCTGCTCGTGCTAATTCATGAAGCAGAAGTTATAAGCTTCCCGACCATCGCGTAAATGCGCGGGGGACGCGCGTGGCGCACACAATTATGAGAACGGACCCTGTGATGGGCAGTTCTGCGCGAGTGCGAGGCACAGACGAGTATGGCGAATAACACGCTGGCTGATGTTCGCAGCAGACGAGCGACCGACGTACGCGTGTGCTTTCGACCGAATGAGAGCAAACGTTCTGCGCTTCGGTAGAGAGTCAAAAGGACCACCCAAGACCAAAAAAAAACATTTTTGCCTTCACTTTATTGGGAGTGCTTGCCTTCCGGAACGTAAACAATAACTATATATGTACGTGCAAAACCATCCATCCGCGCGCGCACTTTGAGCAACGCGCCGAGCGCTAGCATAACTAGGAACAGCATGGGAGACGAGCGACTGACGGCGAACAAGAGAGCGCGGAGAGCGAGCTTCATCTTCCCAGCGCGTACGCCAGGCTTGTGCTAGGAGCGAAACCATCGGCCGCCGCGAAGCAGCGCGATCACAAAAGATGAAAACAAATTTTTGTCTTCATTTTTATGAGAGTGTTTACTTTCCGGGACTTGTATAATTGCCACATGTACGTGAAAGCGTCCATCCGCGCGCGCTCACTTCGAGTACCGAGCCGAGCGCTTATCTAGGAACATGATCGGAGGTCAGCGTCAACTTGCAGGCGCGCAAGAAGAGCGCGGAGAGATCAGGGGCTCAGGTACAAAAGGTTAACTTCTATCACATGTGCGTCAGCTTCCCCAGCGCCGCAGGCCAGCCCCGCCCAGGGAGCGAAACCATCGGCCGCTCGCAAAGCAGCCGAAACGAGGGGAGGGGAAAAAAGAAAAAATCCACATCGCATGAAGTCGCGCACATATAGGTAGAGACGTCACGGCGCTGCGTCCAAGGAGGTTAAAAAATAGCAATTTTTTTAACCTCATTGGCTGCGCCCCTGCTTAGGGGGTGTGGCCGGCCTGGGCCCCTACGGGATATGGTTTGGGAATACGCGCCCGGGTCGTGTTGTCCGCAGCCTTTCACATCTCTCTCAAAGTGGACCGCTTTGGCAATCGTTAGAGCCCGTGTTAACCGGCTTCTTGCACTCGGCGTCTGTGGCGCGAACTCGGCCTCTGTGCTGCCTACTTCATGAGTGACACTTAGGCGCAAACTGACACAGGAGCGAGAGAGGGAAACGACACCAGCCCTTACCATCAACTGGAATTTTTATTAAAATCGAAAGCACATATATGCCATACCAAGACCCAACAATCAGGCACGTGTGACCGTCGCACATGGTTACGGCCGTACATGAGAACAACCGCCCCCTTTCATTTCTTTTCTTTCCCTTTTTAAGACGAAAGTGTTTTATGCCAGGGTACACCAAGATCTGACCGGCGTCATATCCGTCACGGAAATGACGTCGCCAGAAAAAGAAGTTCCATTGGTGCGGCTGCGCCCGGATTCGAGCCAAGAACTCTTTCGTCACAACGGGAGGTACACAGCGCTCTGCCCATTGCGATACGAATTCAAGCGCAAGTAGGTCTACGAACGCGCCTTATATTTTCCCCACTACTTTCTTCATTCAGATGCCGTTTAGGAGATGCTGCCGTCTAGGAGAAGTGAAGCGAAGTAGTTCGTCATGACACTAATGAGCGCCGACAGTTGGCGCCTCGATCGATGCCAGCGTCGTCGTGTACGACTCCACCGCCTACTGGTTTTGGTTTTAGTTCCGTTTCATTCGCACGGTTTTCAAGAGGCTGCAGTTTCAGTACGATTTACGCAACGTTCTGGCGCGTGCAATCCTGTGTGTAACGTTGATGCGTGTAACGGTACCAAACCGACGTAATATAAATAGCGATGTGCAAGTTCATATGGATGCACAATAAATACCCTGGAACGGCCCATTTCACTTTCTGGTTTTTCCGATTCCCATGAAAGAGGCATCAACCACATTTTTTCTTCTTCTAACCCCTCTCCTGAAGAAGCATCTCTTTATCTCGAATGCTAAGTAACGGGGGACTTATACAGTCCGAACCCCTAATCCGCTCTTGCACTTCGCTTCTTTTCATTCGAAGCTAGTTAAGAATAGGATAGCCCACACGTTCCTCCAATCCGCTGTCAACAAGTCCTGTTATCATTTGGCGCAACAAAGCTTCAATGCGCAAATGCTTCGGCTGGAGAATTCTGGCTTCCCCCTCTCTGTGCTCCAGGCAATGTCAGTGTCTTGTAAAGCAATTTAAAGGGTTCGCGCATCGGATGCAGGATGCCGACCAGAGTAAAAAAGGGGCGGTCATACTGTATGTACAGTCGCGCTCACTATGACCTACACCGCTCATTAGTATTCACCGCTTTGCAGAACCTTTGTCTGGCACCCGGGGTAAAGACCAAGTACGCATTAGGAGCACAACGTCCTAATGAATCAGGCCTTATCCTAACGTATATGCCCATAGTCATTGTTTTGTCGATATAATCGTCTGAATACTAATGAGTGGTGTAGGCCATAGTGAGCGCGACTGTACATGTGCTGTCGCATCGCCATAAGAAGACGGCTTACAGATTTGGGGTTACGTACATAGATACATACGTACATAGGCTAGGTAGACTATGCAGTATGGTGAGCAACAGGCTTGATTCCCGGGACAGTGTTTCCTCGCGTAGTTGTTTGATTAAACACGGACTCCAGTTTGTTCAGTGTAGGACGGACGTTTTGTATTGCATTCCTATGTCCTGTGGCCAGGTGTACGTTGGTGAGACCGGCCCCTGTCTTAATGTACGCTCAAGGGAGCATCATTATTCCTTGAAAAGACACACATGGCTCTGCACTTGGCAGACTGTGGCTGTAAGCCATGCTTCACAGACACGCGTCCTTTTTAAACACAGAGACCGTGATACCAGGGGACTTGCCGAAGCCTTCCATATCCGTATTACGGATTCGGATTGTATATGTCACCCGTCACCGAGCATTCTAGATAAAGAAGTGTTACTTCTTAAGGAGAGGGGTTAGAAAAAGAAAGAAGGAAAAGAGAAGAAAGGAAAGGGGGGCGGTTGTCCTCTTGTACGGCCGTACGCATGTGCGACGGTCACACGTGCCTGACTGTTGGGTGCATGGCATTAATGTCACGTGCATGACATTAATGTGCTTTCGATTTTAATAAAACTTTCAGTTGATAGTAAGCGCCGGTGTCGCTTCCCTTTCTCGTCCCTGCGTCAGTTTGCGCTTAAGTGTCACTCATGAAGTAGGCAGCACAGAGGCCGAGTTCGCGCCCCAGGCGCCGAGTTCAAGAAGCCAGTTGCCGCGGGCTCTAGCGATTGCCAACGCGGTCCACTTTGAGAGAGATGTAAAAGGCTGCGGACAACACGACTCGGGCCTCCCGGGTCGTGTTGTCCGCAGCTAGTCTCTCGTCTCTCCATTTTTCCTACTCCAGGCGCAACTGCACGTGAACTGACGAGGAGAAAAGCACGCGAGAGATCGTGCCACAAACGCTGGGCAGAGTGCTCTCGAAAGTCGAGCTGGCCGACGCCGGGCGCTCTTCACGATGTGCACGGTGACGTGCGCTCGGTATTTTAACAGATAAGCTGATTAGCAATTCGTTGATTCCGCGGTTTCACAAAACTCAGACATAAACCTATATACGCCCACTGCAGGGCAAATGCCACTCCCATGCATCTCCTCTTATCCCGGTCCTGGGCTAACTGCGACCAATTTATCCCCGCAAACTTCTTGAAATCATCTGCCCATCTAACTTTCTGTCGGCCCCTGCCGCGCTTGCCGTCTCTAGGGATCACTCCATTGCTCTTAATGACCAACGGTTATCTTGCCTTCGCATTACATGCCCTTCCCATGCCCATTTGTTCTTCTTAATTTCTACTAATATGTTCTTAAAACGCGTTTGTTCCATGACCCACTCCTCTCTCTTGTTGTCCCTTAACATTACACCTATCATTTTCCACTCCATTGCCCTCTGTGTCGTCCTCAATTTAAGTTGAACTCTTTTTGTGAGCCTCCAAGTTGCTGCCCCGTAGGTGAGTGCGGGGTAAGATGCAGCTGTAATACACTTTCTACATCAGGGACAATGGTAGGCTGCAATTCATTATCTGAGAATGCCTGTCGAATGCACCCCACCCTATTCTTATCCTTGTAATTATCTTTGCCTCAATCCACTTCCACTGCCTCGCCACCTATCTCAAACCGCTGCGCTCTCCCGAGGTTATTGAGCATTCAGTTTTCTGAATATTAATTTTCAGGCCCACGGTTCTACTCTGTTTGTCCAGTGCGGTAAGCATGCTTTATAATTCGTCCCCCGATTTACTTAGCAGGGCAACGTCATCAGCAAATCTGAGGTTACTGAGGTATTCTCCATTAACCCTTACTCCCACCTGTTCCCAATCTAATGTTCTGAATATCTCTTGTAAACATGCTGTGAATAACATTGGAGAGATTGTGCCTTCTTGTCTGACGCCTTTCCTTATAAGTATTTTAGTGCTCTCCTTATGGAGGACGATGGCTGTGGGCCAATTGTAGATATCCTCTGGTATTCTTACGTAATTCTCGTCCTGATTCCGCAATGCCTGAATGACTGCCGAATGACAGAGTTAAATGCTTTTTCATAATCTATCAAGGATATATATAAGGGCTGAGTATATTCCTCAGATTTCGTTATCACCTGATTGATTGTATGAACATGGTCCATTGATGAATACGCTTTACGAAACCCCGCTTGTTCATTATGTTGACTGAAATCTAAGGTGGCAGAAATTCTGTTAGCGATTGCCTTGGTAAGTACCTTGTAGACACTGACAGTAAGTTTATCGACTTGTAATTTCTCAAGTCCGTCATGTCATCCTTCTCAAGGATCAGGATGATGTTCGCGTTGTTCCAAGATTCCGGTACACTCGTGGTCATTAAGCATTGCGTATAGAGGTTTGCCAGTTTTTCTAGAGCAATTTGCCCGCCATCCTTCAAGAGGTCTGCTGTTATCTGAACCTCACCAGTTGCTTTGCCCCCCTGCATTTCTTTCAAAGCCTTTACTTCTTCTGTCGTTACTGGTGGGATGTCTATCTCCTCTGAACTACTTTCTCTTAAGATGTCGTGGCTACCGAACAGATCTCTATAGAACTGTTCGGCTACTATAACTATTTTATCCCTTTTTGTGATGACATTGCATTGCTTGTCATTAAAGAGGTCGTGGAGAAATTTTCAAACAAACTGTGTTGTGTGGGTACTGTTATAAGTACCCACACAACACAGTTTGTTTGAAAACCTCTCCACAACCCCTTTAATGACAAGCAATGCAATGACACGCAATGAAACCTTGATAAACAAACAAGGCATACCCATTTCGTTGCCCGATATCGGTCAATAGGAAAAAAATGCAGTTACGGTTTCGCCGGGGCTTTCCTCCTGAATTCGTGAAATGTGTCGTGACCTTTTGGTTAGCAGCCAATCACAGTTCCCCCTCGTATGCACAACATGTCGGCATAGAGCCGGCTCGCAAAGGTTCAGATGAAGCTACAACATCGGCGCCATGATGAAACTCGCCCTGCAACTGAACCAAAGGCGCCTGATCTCTGATACGACTAATCAACATGGTCTAACTTTTAGTCAACAACGTGGGCGAGTGGCACAGGCAGAAACAACCGCGTTTACAGTAAGCACATTATTTGTAAATGTTTACGTTGTTTCGCACGTGTCTAAACTGTCGTTCTACTTGCCGGTATTCCTGAAAAAGCTTGCCGACGTCTGTCTCGCGTAGCCTGTAATGTGAGTTGCGTGAACGTAAAACTTGTGACCTGACGAGATGCATGACCGAAAGCTTAAAATGAGAATTTATTAGCGAGAAGCAGTGATAGTGCCGAGTCGCCGCTTACCACCATCACGCATTTCGATTGCTTTTCCGTTTCCTCCCATAAACAATGCTGTTAACGTTGTTTCGTTGATTGGGTATGCTCCGCTTTGGCTTACTGCAGAAGCGTTCAACATTAAGTTGGCAGTTAAAGCTCTGGGTTGATTAGAATTTCTGAAAACACACAGGAACGCTGGGTTAGAAATGCGAAGCAGCTTTTATGACGCAGTATTCTTCCGCGCGCTCCTTTCGTCGATATTATAGTGGAGGAAGTGTTTGACTTCAATGCATGCTGGCCGCAACATTGGGCTGGCTCGGCGGCCGGAAGTTCAAACCGCACACGGGGTACTCTTTTTTTTGCTTGAGTGGTGTTGTGCCATTTTATACATAAAAGTTAAGATTTCGAAGAGAATTCGGCAATACAGCGTGAACTTCAGCAAAAAAAAAAAAAAAAAAAACTGGCTAGAAACTGTTCAAACAGCCAGTAGGTATGAGTTCTACAATGGTTGCCAGATAACTGAATCGGTCGCGACACCGGTCACGTCGATAGCAAACTGCTTATGGCAACGAATGAAGTCTGCTTTATTTTTAAAATATTGGGGTTTGCAGCTGTACAGAACAATATACACAAAGAGCAATATACACAAGAGCAATATACACAAGCAATATACACAATATACACAAGCAATATACACAAACTCTCGAATGCTCGTACAGGGATGTCACTGCTAGTTGCGCTCCCGCCCCACGATGCGCGCATGGTCGCTTGTGATGCGCCTCAAAACGAGAATTTCAAAGACGTTTCCTAAATTCTAGAAGCAACGAATTGTGAGAATATCTGGGATTTATGTTCTCAAAATGTAATTTCAGCAGGCAAAATTTAAGCAAAGGCATTTTCTCTTCCCTTTAAGTGCACACATCTGACTTTTCCCCATGCCTAGACGCCTCTTCACTGCTTTCAGGCTACCTTCGTTCTTTACAGCATGCTCAGTCCTCTCCATATTATACTTGCGTATGTCAACTGACTCACGCTTATTGATCAACTTCGAAAGCTCCGCTAGTTCTATTCTGTCAGCTGGGGTGGATATTGTCATGCTTTGCCGTTTATTAAATCTTCCGTCTCCTGGTTTGCCAGTATCCTCTCTAGCTATTGTACCTCCGACTTCTACTGCACACTCCGTTATAATGCGTATAAGATTGTCGCTGGCTTCGTGTGTCGTAAACTCTGCTTCCTCGGTTGGAGCTGAATATCGGTTCTGCAGCGTGATCCTGAATTCTTCTACTTTACGTCTTACTGTTAGCTCATTAATTGGCTTCTTTCGTACTAGCTTGTTGCGGTACCTCCACAAATCTAGCCTAATTCGAGATCTTACCACACGGTGGTCATTGCACCTCACCCTTCCGAGCACCTCCACATTCTGCACGACGCCAGGGTTATCGCACAGTATGAAGTTTATTTCATTTTTATGCTCCCCATTCGGGCTGCTCCGCGTCCACTTCCGACTCTCCCGTTTGCTGATGAAGGTATTCATGATACGTCTATGACTAATGACCCATTTTGTCATGATTCATGACAAAAATCAGTATAACAGTATAAAGAATACAAATCACCGGAACCAGGAGGATTCGAACCTGTTCCTGACAGATGAACGGAGTTCAGTCGTCTTACCCACTGGGCGACGACCGCTAGGTAGTACGCGAGAGCCAAACGGCTTACTCACTCGGCTGTGACTGCGGAGAGAGGAATCACGCCACCTGCTCCACAGATAACACATGTTAGGGCACACGTTGCACCAGCGGGCGCCTAGTTTAAGTGTGGGCGTTGTGTTCGTCCGTTCTGCTTCTTCGATTTGATTCTTCTTCGCCGTTATAGCAAGAAAGATGGAGTAAAGGTTGTTGCGGCAGCGAAGAAGAACCAAATCGGCTGCAATGGTGGACTTGAACCGTCGTGATGGTCGTGAAGGTTGCGTACAGCTTTGCTACCTTTAATTCTTACTCGTTACTGTGAACTTCCTCCATTTTTTTCTTGGCATTTATTTGTGCGCTCATACGACCTGTGTAGACAGCAAGAGAATCAACCGCATTTTATTTTGTTTTTTTTTGTAGGTTCAAAATGCAAGGCGATGGCCCAACACCAATCAGTGAAATTTCAGATGTCACACCTTCTGGGTAAGCTGCCTTTTCTTTTAGTTTCCCGAAGATAGGCTGTGCTAACATTTCCGCGCAATGCACTGTTAAGGTAGCATTTCTGCAGCAGCTTCTAAAGAAACCATACGACAGAGTAAATTAAACACAGCGTTCTGGAGGCAGAGGAACATGCTGTGTTTACTATCAAGATATATCTTGTCAAAAGCGTTACATAAGCGTTACATAAACATAAATACCCCAGAAAGTGGAGGGGAAAATCGCCCTGCCGGTAGCGTAGCGGTTGTCGCACCAGACCGGTATTCCGGAGGTCGTGGGCTCGGATCCCACCTGGCGGGCAATTTTTTCCACTTTCTTTCTTTCTTTCCAAATTCTTTATCTGTTTCAGTGACCTACCACATCCTCCCCTTTGCTTTCCGTGGTTTTTCTTGACTGCCAACTCTTATTTCTGTGTTATTTTCAGAGCCCTCATTTCCTATTCTGATTCGATGTATGTATGTATGTATGTATGTATGTATGTATGTATGTATGTATGTATGTATGTATGTATGTATGTAGCGAATCAGAATAGGAAATGAGGGGCTCGTTGAAATAAGACAGAAGTAAGAATTGGCAGTCAAGACAACCTCGGAAAGCAAAGGGGAGGATGTAGTACGTCAAGATAAAGAATTTGGAAAATAGGAAAGTGGAGAAAAAATGCCCGCCAGGTGGGATCCGAACCCACGACCTCCAGAATACCGGTCTGGTGCGATAACCACTACGCTACCGGCGGGGCTACTTTAGCCTCCAGTTTCTGGGGTATTTATGTTCACGTGTTTTTGTTTCCTGCGCTTGGGGGCGGTAGCCAGCGCCACTCGGACTACTCGGGGTGAAGGGGACCTTCTTTTTAACCCCCGGGCCGTGACTCGAGCGTCTACGACATGTCCAGAGTGGTCGACCAGCGTTGAACCCTCTTAAGCTAGCCTTGGCACCAAGAGTACCAGAAAAGAGGCCCTCGCTATGCATGTAGCGAATCAGAATAGGAAATGAGGGGCTCGTTGAAATAAGACAGAAGTAAGAATTGGCAGTCAAGACAACCTCGGAAAGCAAAGGGGAGGATGTAGTACGTCAAGATAAAGAATTTGGAAAATAAGAAAGTGGAGAAAAAATGCCCGCCAGGTGGGATCCGAACCAACGACCTCCAGAATACCGGTCTGGTGCGATAACCACTACGCTACCGGCGGGGCTACTCTAGCCTCCAGTTTCTGGGGTATTTATGTTCACGTGTTTCTTATTTTCCAAATTCCAGTTTCTGGGATATTTATGTTCACGTGTTTCTTATTTTCCAAATTCTTTATCTTGACGTACTACATCCTCCCCTTTGCTTTCCGAGGTTGTCTTGACTGCCAATTCTTACTTCTGTCTTATTTCAACGAGCCCCTCATTTCCTATTCTGATTCGCTACATGCATAGCGAGGGCCTCTGTTCTGGCAGTCTTGGTGCCAAGGTTAGCTTAAGAGGGTTCAACGCTGGTCGACCACTCTGGACATGTCGTAGACGCTCGAGTCACGGCCCGGGGGTTAAAAAGAAGGTCCCCTTCACCCCGAGTAGTCCGAGTGGCGCTGGCTACCACCCGCAAGCCCAGGAAACAAAAACACGTGAACATAAATACCCCAGAAACTGGAGGCTAAAGTAGCCCCGCCGGTAGCGTAGTGGTTATCGCACCAGACCGGTATTCTGGAGGTCGTGGGTTCGGATCCCACCTGGCGGGCATTTTTTCTCCACTTTCTTATTTTCCAAATTCTTTATATTGACGTACTACATCCTCCCCTTTGCTTTCCGAGGTTGTCTTGACTGCCAATTCTTACTTCTGTATGTATGTATGTATGTATGTATGTATGTATGTATGTATGTATGTATGTATGTTAATTGGTCATAGTTAACACAGGACCGGGTTAATTGGAGATTAATGGGAGAGGCCTTTGCCCTGAAGCGGGCGTAGATAGGCTGCTGGTGATGATGACGATGATAATGATGACGTATGCATGCATGCATGCATGTATGTATGTATGTATGTATGTATGTATGTATGTATGTATGTATGTATGTATGTATGTATGTATGCCTGTGATGTCTCTGTGTACTAAACTGCAAGCTAAGGAATGAAAACAAAAGGAATTAGGTGACCCAAAAGGAGCAGAGGGAGAGGGTGATATTGTTTGGATAAGGTACAAGCAAGACAATGCCTAATTATGTATTCCCTGGGAATAGCACAAGGATTCTAAATTCCACCAGGTTCCATGGAGTTGAATTTGTGAATTAAATAGGATTCTCTGTATTTTCTGTCCCTAGGAGACAAAGTTTGACTGAAGTATATACAACTTAAGGTCATCAAAATTGTGGCCTGGTTGGTTGAAATGCTGGGCTGCAGCTATGACGCACTTGCGATTTACTAACACCATTGGTCGCACTTAGCACAGGACCGGGGTAATTGGAGATTAATGGGAGAGGCCTTTGCCCTGCAGCCGGCGTTGATAGGCTGGTGATGATGATGACGAAGAGCATCTGACCGGTGTATATTGTGTATATGTTGAATGCTCAATGTGACACAAGCAGTATATAGGTGAAACGAGTCAACCTATCTACTTAACGGTCACCGGGCAGATACAAAGCAAATCAAGGAAATCCTCCATAGCTGTAGCGCTGCATTTCAACCAACGAGGCCACAGTTTTGGTGACGTTAAGTTGTATATACTTCAGTCAAAATGTGTCTCCTAAGGGCACAAAATACAGAGAATCCTATTTAATTCACAAATTCAACTCTATGGAGCCTGGTGGAATTAATGCGTGTAGGGGCAACTTGGGAACCTTGCGATATTCACAGGGAAAACAGCATTAGGCCATGTTTTGCTTGTAGCTTACCCAAACAATATTATCTCCTTCCTCTGCTCCTTATGGGGTCACGTAATTCCTTTTGATTTCATTCCTTAGTTTCCATCGTAGTATGCACAGACAGCCGTCCAGCCTTTGCTCCGGAATTCCATCGTTTTCTTTTTTTTCTTTTTTTCTCTCTCTTTCCTGTCTTTTTTTCTCCGCTTTGTCTTGTGCCCCGTACGTCTTTTTAACTGTATCTTTTCGTTTTTGAGTTTAAGAAAAGGCCTGTTCCAGGAATGTTGCTGTGGGCGACACGTGCCATTTCAGTTGTGTGGTGCTTGCCTTTTTTTGTGTGTGTATGGTTTGTTCTTCTGGAACAAGTTGTTTTCCCCCTTACCTTCCTTTTCTTTTGACCTGAGGCTTGCAGATACCTTCTGATAAGAACTTCTCTCGCCACCTGTTCTGCTTCCGGCGTTTCTGAGAACCTTGCTGTAGGCCACGTGGCGTGGCACCAAACACCATCTCACCCTTCTCCTCCAAGAATGTCACGCAATGTCCGCTACATCTTACTTCCCTCTTACCGACCTCGTGGCGAAAACATACAACCTTCCTTCCTCCTCAATATCTCCCCCCGCATATTCCCAAACCAAACCGGTTCCTACATTCCACTGCCTCCTCTCTTCTTTCCTGGGGACCGATCCCTATATAAAGCGTGCCAGCCAGGCGAGGGTTTGCCCTGACGAAGGCAAGCCTCTTTGCTGAGACGTTGGCAACAACCGTGGTTATCATTCACATTCACTTGCACCACATCCTTAGATGCTCTATCCTTGTTTCCTTCCATACCATCTCATTTTTATCGTCCCTTTATCGCTCCGTGGCGCTGCAAGGTCTCTGCGTTCCACAGCCCACAAAACCACGTTGAGTCATAGAACTCGCAAGAGGTTTTTACTCTCGCCTGTACTGGCTCGACCTCGGTGTCTAGCGCCACCTACCTACTGCCACGCCTCGTATGATCGTCACCCTAATTTATTGCCTGTAACTAGGGGTGCCTTTCAGAATCGCTCGCTAACGTTTTCACTGTGGACATGGCTAATAGCCCTGCTTGTGTTGCGTATATTACTGAAGCAACAATACAACACCTCTTCTGTCACAGTACCCGGTTTACATTTATTTATTTATTTATAATACCCTCAGGGCCAAATGGCATTACAGAGGGGAGTGGATTACATTGAATAAACACATGGTACATGGTGGGGAGGAAAAAATACAGAGTTAGTACGATTACAAGCAAAAGTCAGCGTGCAAACACAATACATTAAATAGATCCTGCGTATACAATGTTAGCTACGGTTTCACGGAAAAGATGGTTGTCATGACTAGCAACAATTTCAGGGGGAAGGTGGTTCCATTCGCGAGAAGAACGAGGTAAGAACGACTGCGCAGCTGTGTTAGTACGATAGGTGATAATTCCAACCTTGTGATGGTGATCGACGCGGTGGGAAAAATACTGGGGCTGCGAAATGAGTTCGTTGCGCAAGGTGGGGTGGTGATACAATTTATGAAAAGTTGATAGGCGGGATACTTTTCTTGGAAGTGACAGAGTAGGCAGAGACAGATTATTTTTCATTGCAGATATACTAGCAGTGCGATTGTAGTTCGAAAATATGAAACGTGTGGAATTATTCTGAACTAGCTCAAGCGATGTAATTAAGTTAACGTGGCTGGGATCCCAAACCGAAGAAGCATATTCTAGTTTAGGTCGTACTAATGTTTTGTACAGGGTTAATTTCAATGAAGATGGAGCTTTGGAAAAGTTACGGCGTAGATACCCGAGCACAAGCAGAACCTGTCAACCGCTTTCTCAGAACTCGACAACACCCGTTTAGACGTTTACAGATTACAGTTGAACTCCGGTTGAAATACCGCAGGTATTCCCTCTTTTGAACTCTGGCACGCGGCCATTTTTCCTGCCGGGGTATTTACGATTGCACAAAGATGCGGGGTGGACAGAGAAGAAGAGGAGGTTCACGTCCTAGCGCTCCGTAGGTTCCACCGTCAGCTTGTGTATCGTCTACAAGCCTTGCTGGCCCAGGAAATACTGCTTTTCTGCATTTACTTGTGACTTTTGTAGAGGAGGTGCAGGGTATCCCATGCACTTCCACGCGGGTGTTATCTGGAGACAACCCCAGTGCACAAGCTAAATCGCAGCCTTCGAGGTCTACAACCAGAATTTGGCCTGCTGGTGACGCCTCCACGCGTCATGACAGCCACTACGGCTAGCCAAACCAACCAGTGCAGTGGAGCCTTCGCGCAGCTGGTCGTCCATTCGCCACATATACACCGCGGTCGTTCCACGGTGATTTCTGAAGACCATCGCCTCCGTTGCGTCGGCGCGTTAAACCCCCACAATCAATATTTCTGAAGACGTCATTTAGACCGTGTAGCTGTGTTCATCGACTGGAATGATGAATGCAAGCTACGAAATGTTTACTTCGCCCTCGAAGGTTCCTCAAGCACATGGGTAGAAAACCTCGAGAGACCACTGACAAGCTGGCTACAGTTTCGGCGGCAATTTCTCGACACCTTCAACAGTAGCGAGCAGGAAGGAAAAGGCCGATCCAGGCTCTACAAAAAAGCTCTACAATCCAGGGCTGAAAAACCGAACCAGAGTATCGTATGTTCGCCGAAGACATGTCGCGCTTGTTCAGGCGAGCTGGTTCTGGTATGAGTGAAGACAAAAAGCTCTGCTGTTAGAAAATGGCCGATAATTACGGTACTCCCTAATGCGAAATTTGTGCGCTGCGCGAACTGCAGTCTCCTCGGTCACGCCGCATAGCTGCTGCGTATCATCAAATGATCGCATCGGCAGCGAACGTACGGCGGCGCGGGATACTCTGCCGTTATCTCGCAGGGCGTCGCCGCCGCCGAGCACGTTGTTGTAAGCCGTGTTTGAACCTCCCGCGCAAATGTCAGGCGGCCCGGATGAGCAACCAAAAGAGGAGGTGGACGAAGAACCGATGTACAATCGTGATAAATCGAAATACGAACAACAGAGCACGTGGCTTTCTGTACATGCCGCGCATCCTGGCGACGGGCCGTGCATGCGCTGTGCGAAAAAGTTACGATAGTTCGTTACCGACCGTAGTTTGGAAAGACCATCGTCTTTCCATCGTCCGTTGTCTGCTCAGCACGAAATAAAATATAAAGGAATGTAGCTGCGTACGCCGTTTTCACTCATCGCAGCAACAACGTTCGATAACGCATGCGTGAGCGGGCGCAGAACGCGGTGGGAAGGCAAACCAAAACGCTCACGCGCCGAACGACGGTGTCTCCATATAAACGTTGGACACAAACTCTCGTAACGTTTTCGCACTGGGCATACGCGTCCCGTCGCCAGGACGCACGGCATGTACTGAAAGCCACGCGCTCTGTTGTTCGTATTTAAATTTATCACGGTAGTACGTGCAGCAGGCGGCGCGTGCCGGGCTTTTGACCTTGAATGAACAAGACGCTTGCTTTCTTAAATGCCTGGTTTTTCGTCTGCTTCCTTGGACACCACAAGATGCCGAGGCACGGCTTAAGCCCGTACTACATGGGGCGAATTTCGCTTGCGAATTCGCAGCGGCGGCGCCGCTCGTGAACCAAAACGATCTATTCTCGTTACTGTGGCGAATTTCCAAATGCTTGGAAGAGTCGAACTTCTCTTGTAAACGTCGCTAGCATTTGGAAATATGTCGCAGCAGCGAAAATAGGAAAATAAATGGCGGCGCCGCAGCTGCGAATTCGCAGGCGAAATTCGCCCCATGTAGAACGGGCTTCACACATACGTATCCGGCACGGCCTCGGCATACCGCCCTCCCCGTCGCACTTTCGCCACACTTTCCTTTTCCGATTTTATTCTTTTTTCCGCGTCGCCGTCGTTCGCTCGGTTTCGAGGCAGGCGAAGCCTTCAAACCACACGAGCGGGCGCTTGAGTGCTGCACACTAAAATATACACATTCTATTATGGCCAAACCGTGTGCATGTTGATTTTTGATTGGTTACGAAGTTTAACGCGCCGACGCCACGCAGGCGATGGGGCGCGCCGTAGTGGAGGGCTCCGGATTAGTTTTGGCGACCTTGCTATCTTTAACGTGCATCCGAAATCTCGAACACGCGGGCGTTTTTTATACTTTTCACTTCCACCAGAAAAGCGACCGCCACAGCCGGGAATCGAACCCGCGTCCTTGGGCTCAACAGCACAATGCCATAGCTATGAGCCACCGCGGCGGCTAAACACCATGCATGTACCGAAATGCGTGGATACAGGAACTGCATAGCGGATGTCTGTGATTATCTTCTCTAGTTCTTCCACCCTCGCACATTGGTCCTGAAGTATATAAAATATATCTCGTGAACTTAAAAAGTACCGGGGACTGCCGACGCGTTTGAAACTTATTCTCAAGAACTGCGCTAAACTTTAAAACATTTTCGTTCGGTGGTCGGTTCATAAGGCGGAGCGTTGACACGGCGTAGTCAGCGCTCTATATGCGCACCTATTCCATAGTAATGTAGGTCCTATACATTCCCCGCACGTTCATAATCATTAACGGCACCTCAGGATTAGAAAAACAAGCTGCATCTGATAAACCGGCATTTTGTGCGGTGTACGTGTGCAAAATTTTCGGTATATACGGGGCGCGAAGGAGTTCGGAATACACTTAGCAGTAATGGATTGTACCACAACGCAGCGTTCTACATTAAAAAACTGCAGAAATTTTGTCGACACATTGCAAAAACACAATATGAGCAATTGTAATTAAGCGATGAGCAAATTGACACTAAAAGGTATGTTGTCCCCAGTCTGCATCGAGGAGCTTTGCCTGACCTCTACTCGCAAAAATTCCAAGATAAGGAGTTACTGCCCCTTCCCGACATAATAGTTCCTAAGTTTGTTTACTGTGTTGGGTTTTAGCAAGCAGCTGAAGCTTACATATAATTTGTTCACTACAGTTCATCGATCTTAAGGCTTTCGAGCTGTATTGCTCAATTCGAGCTCCTGTCGCCCAGTGATCTATTGCTTCCTCTTCTGAGCAAGGCCGTGTGTGTGTGTTCACACCCTTTTTATGTTGCTTTATATAAGATCACGCACAAGCAGGTTCTTTATTTGTTTAGTAAGTTGATGCAGGTTGAGATGGCCGGTAGAGTATAACTTTCCTCATGGCCACTAACAACAGTACGTTCTGTGTCATACGTTTGTTCAGTGCTTTATTAAGGTTTTTATCATATAACTTCCGTCGCAGTGTTTTACGGTGTAGGAAAACTAAGTCGGAAAGTAATGGCTTCTTTCTCTGTTCTTTAAGGTTCCGAATTCAAGTTCACGTTTTGAAGAAAGTGCAAGTATTAAACCCTCAAGTTCGGACAACGCTGTACCTCGCCGACGGCACGGGGAAGATACGGGCTCTTGGCTTCGGCGCAGGAGTTGCAAGATTCTGCGAGGAAGTAGAACCATTGACGGTAAGAATAGCAGCGTACCGAAGAAGGGCAGTGTTATTGAGGCAAAAAAGTTATCGTTTGTAAATTCGTTTTAGGGAAGGTAGCTTCTGCAGGTACTAGTAAGAACCAGAGGAAGCGAGTTGTACGACAGGCGACTCCTAGGCTCTTCAGTGAGGGGTTGATTGCAAGCAGTGCACAAGTCACTTTTCTATGACAGCGATTTCTACTTCAACTATTTCAGTCAGAAATGTGTTGACGCATATTCGCTACAAAACGTTGGGGACATAAGTAGTGAGCTGAAACTTCACAATCGAGTTGTACTTCTTTCTACATCGACTTAGTCCAAAGTCGCAGAACGACAAAAGTACAAAAAACTGTGTAGTATACAAGGGTCTTGCCCTATGCATGAAGGCCAGACACTTGTACAGCTGGTAATGGCACACAACCTCGCCTTCATCAAACGTTCTCTCCTTACCATTCGAAGCATTTTAAGCAGTTCTACGTGCAATAACTCCTCAAATTTAGAAAAATCGTGTTGATTTTCTTACAACTGAAGTGATTTGAGTTGAACGTGTAAGGTTTCTGGGCGAAATCTGGATATTTGTACTTATATCCGCTTCGCGTGCTATTAGAAAATTGCATATCAGCAATTGCATATCATAAAATTGCATATCAGCAATTGCATATCAGAAAATTGCATATCAGCTTGCTCCAGTTCGTACTGAACTGGCGCAAGCCTCATCTATCCGGCACCCGTGGCAGTCATATCTCACCTGTAAATGATAATTTATGCAGAATCGTCTTGCAACCTTCATAATGCCAAAGTACGCGCGTAAAACTAGGATACCTGAACTAAAGGAAACACCACGTCCAGCACAAAGGCAAAGGGAATGGCAGTTGGTCTAGCCATAGCCCACGGCCGGTCACCACATCTAAAGATCATAACCGATTCCAAATCGGCCTAATAAATTTTTTTAAACAGCAGGGTATCACCTAGAACATTCGCACCCTGCTGCAAGGGCCTAAACCCCATAGCCAGACCTTCCGCGTCATCTGGTCATCGGTACGCTCTGACCTAAAGGGAAATGAGAGAGCCAACGAGGCTTCTCGAGATATGGTTCGCCGAAAGCCTCACGGACCCCTGAAGATAGCCCGAAACTTTTTGGGTATGAGGACGGTCTCCATAATTTCAGCGATATCTCCGCCGCCGCACCCATCGCTAAAATTCTCAGGCAGCTTCAAACATCACTTCCCACTCCACATCTCAAGTCCATCATATATCCCGGGGAATATAAGGCCGCTTGCCCTTTCTGTCCTGTAGAACGAGCCTCACTTCACCACATCGTTTGGTCATGCCCAGTTATACCGGCATCACGCAGAAGAACTCATCCCATCCTTTGTCGATCGCAGAGTGGGAGGCTGCAATCTCTAGCCCAGCTCCCCTCGTGCAAGAAGCGCTCGGCCAATTGGCCGAAGACGCCGAGCTCCCAATGCATCGGGAGCCCCGCTGTCTAGATGACGTAGTGAATAACTCAGTGCTACAACCACCACACCTATTGGGCAAAATGAAGTTACTAATACTCTTGCTACTTCTACTCGACATTTCCAGTCTCCAATCACGTTGTATCATGCCGAGTCTCTGCATGTTCCACTCTTCATACTATCACCCGCTAGCGAGACAGCCTCGACTACAACCACGGCCTAGAATGTCATGCTTTGACCACAACAATCCCATCGCAAACATTCAGTTCCGCATGTGTTCGATGAAATATGTCTTTTTTGTAGCGTAAGCTACACTGGGCGAGGTTGAGCAGTTTCGCGCGGAACTTGAAGGGCCCTGCAGCGCAAGCGCGAGGAGCGTTGGATTGTATGGGCTTGGCTTGGATTGGATTTGGAATGGATTAAGTTGGATTGTATTGTATTGGCGTGTAGAGAGGCGTGTAGAGAATTGGGTCTGCACATTCGCCGGTCTATGCATTCCAGAGGAGTGACGTCATAGCCGCGGCAGACGCACTGGCGCCGGCGCGTGCCCAGCTGTGCGCCTCCGTTGCGCAGTAGCCAAGTCAGACGCTGCGTCGGAGCCACTTGATAGCCGTTTCGCGTGGCTCCTGGAGAGCCGTGCTACGCATTCGCGAGGAGCAGTGACTGGACTGGACTGGACTAAACTGGATTGGATTGGATTGGATCGGAAATCGTTTTAGCAGCAGTAAGCTTGATAATCAGCTAATCCTAGACAACCAGAAAACCTAAGAATAACCAACTGAACCTTACCTCACGCTATGTATATCCTGGCATAGCCGAGCTAAGCCACTGCTAATTTTTTTTCCTAATGCAATACCGATGTGAAACCCAGTCCACCCAGCAGTATTGCTTCGGGCACCGGCCGCACAACTTTCCGCCAGAAAAACTTAGCTAAAATGTTTTGTTAATAGACACTTGCTGTTTGAATCCTGTGATCGATAAATTGTAATTTCGTTATAAACATTGCTTGCTTGCTTTCTAGAGTTTATGATTTTGATCATTGTGCTGTTTGCTTTGTTTCTACAGGCGAAATATTTTTTTCGACCATACTTTTTTTCACTTGTATTCTTTTCTCCGTGATGAAGAGTTAGTCATACATTTTTCCCCGCCTGATGTAATGCCTCCGGGCCCTTAAATCTTCACTAAATGGAATTAAATGAAATATGGAACTACCTGGCAGAATGTACCACGTGATTTATGAAGGCAGCTTAGGCAAGTAGGTTGGTCATAGCAACAAAAGAAAAATATTCGCCAGGCACGAGAAAAGAAAACAAGCTGGTGTTTGTCTCTTCAGCTACGTCCTCGTCCTTTGCGGGGTTTTATTGTAATGTGTCCGTGATTACGCCAAAAATAAGATACCATCTGCGGCCGGCAGACCACATGGGAGTGGGCTTTGCATTTCCCGGGCCGATTGTGTAACGGAAGAACGACGAAAGCGAGACCGGAGCCATGGCTGCACAAAACGGGGCCGACAGATTCAAACTCGCACGGTGGCGGCGCTATCTTTCCTTTAACGTACTTGACATCGCTGGGGTTTTCGTCGCCTGCTTAGACGGCAGCCGCTGAGCCGTCTTTCTCATGTTTTTCACGTCCGTTTTCCGTTGGGACGCTCGAAGCTACCTCGCAGCAGGCTCCCACTAACGAGTCCGTTCGTTCGGCCTTGGATTATGAAGCCTGGGCTGCAACGACGGGTTGTTTCTTTACGGAAAAATTGGAGACGTTAGCGGACAAATGGCTCTCGATTGTCCTTTTGTCTTCTCGTAGGGCTGAAAGCAAGGAGGTCTCCGAAGGGTTTGTTTTGCTCCTCAAGTAGACGATGTCAGGAAGGATCATGTGGCTGTGAAACGTCGCGATCAATTTCGGGAGTACTACTCGCGAGGTGAACGTGCGCGAGTCGACGTGGCAAGGGTCATCTGAACGGGGTGATGTGCCCTTGCCGGTAAATTTAATGCCGGGTGCTCGCAGGTCGTCCAAGGTCGATCGCAACCGACTGAGGGCCCCGCATATCCTTTCCTGATATTGCATGACGTCGTAAAAATCCTGTTCAAACTCGTATCCTTAGAGGAACCCACCTATTACATCGTTCAGCTTGTTAAGTTCGGCGTCTTTCCATTTGAGCTCGTTGATTGCCTCCACCAAGTCCAACGCAGACAGCGATGAAGCTTACCGGAGCTCGGTCGCTGTCTTTAGCAGCCTCGTAATGGCAGCGCAAAGAACCTTACGCAACGAGTGCAGAGCGCCCAGGTTGTCACCAGCTTGGTACTCTGGAGACGTGCAGTTCACCCCAAGCGTCGTACCAAGGGCGTGACGTTGCGTGTCTGCGTCCCGTGGAAGGTTCCGGTCCGTCGTAGGTGAGCGGTCAGGGCCAGCCATGGCGACCTCCGGCTGAGGGTTAGGGTAGGCAGTCAACGGCGGTCAAGAGCGGTCAAGATCAAGGGATTCTGCGAACTTCAATCCAGAGTAGACGTCGGTGGTCTCCTTCGTAGTACGCGTTTATTCTTCCGGGCTTATCGGCATCAAAAACGTAACGAAAGAACGACGAAAGCGAGACCGGAGCCATAGCTGCACAAAACGGGGCCGAGAGATTTGATCTCACAGTCCACACAATGATGGTGATTCACTGGCGCATACCTATAGTTAACAAGGTGCACCGAAAGGAGACTGTCGTGGCCCTGTGGACTTTTTCATATATTTATTCACTCAAAAAGGGCGACGCAGGCAATGCAGCACGAAACTGGTTACATTGCGAAAATTGTCGAAGTGAGCTATGTACACAGTACCTCAAAAACAAATTGCAACGTTCATAACACACTTTGCCAACAGATAACACAACGCACGGGATTGATATAAAAATTCGCAGTCAAGAAAGAAAAAAGAGAAAAAAAGGAACGAAGAGAGAAAGAAAAGAAGAAAAATCCGACAAGCACAAAAATAACACACAATGCAACCTAGAATTGATAGGCCTTTCGCGTCGGAAGATAAGTGGGTCGTAGAAACAGCGCCTCCCTAAGCTTCTGATTGGCGTGTTGTATTTCTTGGAAAAAACACCTACGTGATACCTTCCGGCACACACATAGATCCACTTAGATCAGGTGAGATTTCATAGAAGGGGCGCAATCAGTGCGAAAATAGATATGAAGCGTGCGGAGAAATTCCGGACCAGTGCAAAGTAA
Source organism: Haemaphysalis longicornis (assembly GCF_048455015.1). Lineage (NCBI taxonomy): Eukaryota > Metazoa > Arthropoda > Arachnida > Ixodida > Ixodidae > Haemaphysalis > Haemaphysalis longicornis. The sequence continues at coordinate 185,848,443 of NW_027526361.1, read as the reverse complement.
ATAGCAAATTGACGTGGCGGTCACAAATTGACGGCAGATGGTCAAGCTTAGGCCGGGTTCAGACTGTTGCCGCAACTGTAGCAATAACTTTAAATAATGACGTCATCTCACGTCTCAGCCAACCAAACTGCTTGACACGATGTTTCTTTTTACGTCCACAGATCACGATATGGCTTTTGCCTCGGTAGTCCGAACATTGCATTATGCCGAACTAACGTTTCGCACAAAGTGACTTTAATGCTTGTTGAAGAAAAAGCAAAATTTTGCTGTAAGAACTAAGCATGCGATTTTCATCGTTTATTTTCTGAATGCGTTTGCCAAAACAGTTTGTCCGATATATAGACGCTGAGGTATTTCGAGTTTTGGGTAGGGGACGTGGTTGAGCATGCACGCCGTATTAATACGTGTCTGCCAAGTTCATTGCGCTACTTTGCATTTACTTGTATTAAGCTGCAGTAGCCATATGTGTCGCAGCAAGTGAGTTTTACTTCGGCAATATTGTACAAGCATTATCGGAAAGAATAAAAATATTTCTACATAAAGCACAGTCGCCTGTGAAAACCGTGATAGTATATCATATTGTGTTTGGTAGGTCCTACATAGGCGCTAAAATAATAGCGGCCCTTACAGAGAAGCGTGTTGGACGGCAGAAGGAACAGTGTATTGCGTAGAATTAAAATCGCTAGGGTCTACTTACTAATTATGGTTGATGAAAACACTCCAAACGCCTGACAATGTTTAAATCTACAATGAGCGATTTTAACTTAAAGCGCAGTAACTACTGGCAAACGGTGTCTAAGGTTTTGTCGAAATTGATAAATACGCTGCAATTAGGTGAAGAACTGATGGCGCCATATAGATTATTAGTAGAGACACGAACTTGAGGCAAATGCCTATTTTCTTCCTTGCGTCCATACCAAGCCCAAAAGAGAGGACTATTTGAATCGTTCATCACTGTGCCTATAAATGCCAATTTCGAGATTAGTGCCTATATCGGCTTTTTGCCGTCTAAAAGGATTTTTCACGTTTGTCGAGTTTATGTTTGCTAAGCTCATGTTATTCGAAGCATTTCAGACCAAAGTACAAGGAGGCGTTATGAAAAACATCAGAACTTCGTGAAAGTTGTTATACATTTCAGCAGACACGATAATAGAGGCCGCCGGACGAATATCAGTTCGTGTTTTAGATGAAAAGCTTTCCATCTAAACTGAAACCTTTTCTCATATACTCCGACCAGCTTGAAAAAAAAAAAAAAAAACGAGCCCCTGTACTAATTCCTAGTTTGTGAGCTCGATCCTTTAGAACATATTTCTAGGGAATCCACGGCGCCCCAATTCGGTTGGTTAGCAGAGATGGTGCGCAGTTCACATGCACAACGCTGCTGCATTTGTCCATGTTTTATGGCGAAGATGATATCATGTTGTTGATCGGTATTTTCTCTGTCGTCCGCGTGGGAGACTAATTGACTGGAGCAGAACCAAGAGAACAAAGAAAATTGTACAAGATTCTTTGGTGGATCCTTTGTAATGCGTCAGCGTGGCATTCTTGAGCAAGATGTTTCACTTAAACATAAAAATCTTTCGGGTAACACGCGAGGAAAGGGCCAGCGTGCCTTGTCAAGTAAGTGTGCGCCAGTCGAGCAGTATTGCCAAAGAAGCCACACAGCGTTTGGGAAATTTATGCTAGAGAAATTGACTGCAGTGCTACTGTGCCATTGCACAAAGTTTGAAGTGAACGGGATAAAGGAAAGGAAGAAAATGGACCTCTTGAGTAAAGCCATTTCTGGGTGGACGTGGGCTCCTGTGTTTCCCGGAACTAGACCTCAAATGGAGTCCCATCTCCTCTGCTCTGTTGACTTGAACTCAATGAGAGCTCGCGTGCCCCGCGCCAGTGCGTCGCGTAGCTCAGAGTCTGAATCAGCTCCGCGTTCCCAGTGACACAAGGAGAGGTGACCTATTGCTTGCAGCGTGAAAAGTGAACGGAACGGCACGTGAGAAAAAACAAGTGCGCGCCAGCCCCAGGAAGTTCTGATTCTAGAGAAGCTGTCGCTTGAAGCGGGGACGTGTCGACGTTCCTCGCTCCAAAACACGGAGAAACGAAAGATGTCATAGAGACGCAGACACGATGTACCAGTAACGTGGCGCTTGGAGAATGCGTTTATTTTGGGTTAGGACATCATGTCGTGCATTGGCACATTTTGGCGTCAGCGGGTATGCGAAAAGATGTACTGGGAAGATACAGGAAGGGAGCAAAGAAAGAAGAAATCTTTGATAACTATCAGCCTTTGCCTCCAAAGTCAAGTAAATTAGCAGAATGAAGTTCCCGAGGAATTTTCGATGTCCGTGGCTCAAATCTTCCATCGAGGCATGTGCTGACACTTTGATGCTCGAGGTGGCACTTGACGAAGAATATGTCGTTTTCCAGACTCTTGATAGGTGTCACGCGTCACCTCGGTAGAAGAATGGGCTCCGGACACAAATGGATCAAGCTGAGACGATACTTTAAGGTTTGCAAAGGTATTGTGAACGTAAAACCAAAAGGACAATAAAAGTGATGGAAATACCCCTCATACAGAAAAAACCCTAAATAGCTTTCAGTTCATAACTACAACAGAGTCCTCGCGCTCTATCTACATGTTCTTCAAGGCCATCTCCCTACCGCACTTTTTGTTGTTGCGTCGTCCTGGAACCTTGAAGCAGTCGGGTGTCCGTTGTCGCTGGGGTGGTTCCCTGAGCGCAGCGCCGTGAAGATGGTGACGGGGCCAGTGGGACGAAGCCACTGGTGCGTGTGTGCCCGTGCACGCCGGTGCTGAAGCCAGCGGGGCGGAGCCGCCGTTGCCCAGGAGCACCCGCGTCAAATGCTTCAGGAGGCCAACGGGGCAGTGCCGCTGGTGCCTTGCGGGTTCCCAGACCTCGGGTCCCGCCTCCTTCGGTCGCCTCGAACCACGATCTCCTCGTCCACCCGCTCGTCGTCTTCCTTCTCCTTTTTTCCTCTCCTTTTCCTCCACCAGCTTCCAGAAATTTCTCGCTTCTTATCCCTTCTTTGTCGTCGTCTCCGCCGTCTTCGCACCTTGACTCCTGACAATAGGGCATTGCTTACAGCTTTTGGTTTTGCAGGAGGTAATGTTAACTAGCGTGAGGAAGTGCCGTATCTTTGTTACAGTGGCCGGGCCTTAATAACCACGGAAGGAAACGTATTTATTTTGTGTGTTTTCTCCAAAGTGTTTTCTCTGCAGTTGTAAGCTCTGCTGGTGTCCCGCCTCCCAATGGTGAAATGGCTGAAATGTTTGGCTGTTATCACCTTGCAAATAAAAAAAAGGCTGCCCGTTGGACAGGGAATTCCAGCAATTTATTTGTACTGTGCGCATTGCCTGTAAAAACATCAGCAACGGAATTGTTAATGCCGCGTGATTTTGTGAAAATTTTAATTATTTAGTTTTGAAGGAAGCAAATTTGATTGTCGTATGCACCCATTGTTTACGAGAACTCGTAATTTGCGTGCACTCTAATCACTTCCTCAGGCAGTTTCAGTTCGAAAGAGCCGGAAGCATTTTCCTAAATATACCTTCTGCTTGAGCACTTGCCTCATCAGAACAACCAGATTAAAATTTTTGGTTGTCTAGCTCGCAGCGCCCTTCTTCAGAGTAATCCAGTCGTTATTGCAGAGTTCCACTTCCGTCACGGTAGATGTAATCATCCCTTACAAATGCGCTTGATCCTGCACCGCGTGAAAAGAGTTCATTTTTTCTTTGTAACACGAAAGTGTTTTATTCCGGGGTACACAAGCATTTGAGTGACGTCATATGCGTCACGGAAGTAACTCCGGTACAATGAAGCAACCGGCCTGTAACGGGTGCACCTCTGCACATATTGTCTTCTTGAGGGGAAGCAACGGTTTGAACCAAAGAGCACGTTATACTTAGGGTTGTTCGTTTTCGGCTTTTATATTATAACACGAAAGGGTTTTATCCTGGGATACACCAAGATTTCACTGACGTCATATCCGCTACGGAAAACACCAGTACACCTTTGCCGAAGTGACCCGCCAGCAGGACGTCGCTCGCCAAGCACAACCACAAGACATCCGCCGACAAGTAAATCATTCTCAGCTGCAGATTTCGCCGAACATTTCACTTTTGTGTTTCACTGATTCCTACGACAGAGGAATCACCCACAATTTTTTTAAGTCTGGCGCCTCGCAGTCAAGAGAGAAAGGGAGGAAATTGCGCGCACGTGTTCCAGGCTGCCTGAACTAAGGATTTGTTTGTTTTCTTTCACGCGTTGATCAGTTCCGAAAGCCGGTTACCTAGGCATGTGCGTTGGCCATCCTAAGCGATGGCCATGTTCCAATGGCAGCTTGGGCAAGGTACACTAGTTGAGTCACGTGAGGTGGCAGATCGCACGGTGGTGGGTAGATGGTTTTTACTGTTTTTTACCTCCACCAATAGGCGTACGCCACGAGTTCCCGGTTCGACGCCGGCGTAGGAGCACGTGTTCAGAACTGAACGAAAAAGCAGAACTGGTTTTTAGCGACCATTCACGGCTGTCATCCCAACGCCACGGAAGGGCGGAAAACTTCAACTGCTGGTTGTGTCGGCAGGCTTACCCGTGTTCCCAAACCATGACATGACTTTGAGTCACCTTGGAAAAAAAAATTATCACCATCATCGTCACCATCGGTACAGTTATCACCATATTTGGTAAGAGTGGTCAATATTTAGGTATCATGAGTATATTTTGTTGGTGTTAGCCCTATCAAAACATCAATTTTTTACCATACCCCAATAGCAAACTTGCTAACATGGTGTACACGCGTTTCCTAGTCAGCACAGCCAAGTGACGCATGGCGCCATCTAGGGGCATGTTTGAACCTATGTCCACGTGCATGTAGCCCTCAATCGCTCAGAATCGCTTGCTCACGTAGTGTAGTAGTTCCGCTCCTGCGAAGCAAACATCCTAACCAGGGTTCAAATCCCGTTACCGCTTTTTTTTTTCATTTTCAACGGTTTGCCATATTGGAATGCTAACATTTGTTATGACGCATATAATTTATTTATGACATCTTTATGCATTATAAAGGGTATTTCGGGGATTGACTTTGCCTTTTGGCCGGTTGCAGCTACTGCTTCTTGTACGTTTTTGCGGGTTTCCCCCTTTTAGGTCAGTTTCGGCTACATCTGTTGAATATTTTTCAACACCGTGGTTTTTAACCATTGCGGGTCCGTTTTGGCTGTTATTTATTTCAGTTCCGGTGGTTTTGTATGCTTTAGGTACGTTTATGCTGTGACATAACCCCATTAGGAAGCTCAGGTGACGGCTGGCTGTACTGACTAGGAAACGAATATACGCTGCTACATGCACCGACAGGTGACCACGGAATATTAAAAAGAACAAAGTGCAGACGTTTCTATGTAACAGTTTGTTTATAATGTTCAGTAATAATAGAGCTCCCATTCCTTGACATGGTTTGATCCGAAGGAGAAACAACCCTTCCTGTTTGCAGGGAGGAGTTTCCTACATATTGCAGAAATTGCGGTCACGATAACCTAATTATGGCCTACAAAAGTGCAGAATTTCCCTTTGCGACTAATTTGAAGCAGTCTTAAAGGTCATGCAAGAATGTATGAGGCGTTTGATGCTTTCTTTTGGTATGAGTATCGCTGTCCAGTGCCACATTGATATTATTCCTTCTAAAACTTTTTGCAGGAATATGAAATGTCCGGACTAGATGTTTTTGTAGATAGGGAAGAGATGCATTTCCCTGCAGCCAGCCAATTCAGTTTGAGGATAACCGAGGATACGAACTTCACGCCGATCAGGAGGGTACGGAGAAGCTACAATTTCGTGGGTATTGCCAGTCTTCCGAGGAGGAGAGATCTCGTTGGTATGTATGAGTTATTTTACGAATGTATAATTTTCTTTTTATATAACAGTGCAGAAATTGTGAGCCTACATCACAGCTAAGGTGCCGTATACTATAGCCTAATTTTTCTTCGGTACCTAACCACGGATTCAGAAGCATTTTATTATTGCCACCTGCCTGAAATTGTGCTCGTGATTGCCAAGGTATTGTATTCTCGGGAACGTGTGCCTTCTTTACTGCCATTTACAGTTGTCCCGACAATATTGTTGCGGCGCTCTTTTACGGTGACGCTTAGCAGAGGTTAGGGGTTCTTTAGCGAAGAAAACTATCACTGGAGCGCTTGACCTGCGGTCAATCACAAAATGTTCTTTTTGCCGGCGCAAACTGGGACCACGGTTCAAGAGCTCCAGCGCAAAGCATGTTTTAAAGACGATAGTCTTTCGTGGGGTACTTAAACCCGCATCATCCCTCCATCGTGGTATTGACCTTCCCTTTCTAAATGTATATGTTGGTATTCATTATGTTACCGTAACTGCCCACTGGTTGTCTGTTCGCCTCACTACATGGCCAGCCCAAGTCCATTTATTTTTCTTTAATTCAACTATGATATCTTCTACGCTAGTTTGCTCTCTGATCCCGGTAACTCGCTTCCTGTTCCTGAGTGTTACACCTAACATTATTCCTTCCATGGCACGTTGAGCCGACCTAAGATTGCTTTCTAGTTGTTTAGTTAGGCACCAAGTTTCAGCTCCATACGTCATCACCGGCAGTATGCACTGGTTGTAGATTTTTCTTTTGAGTGCCAGAGGTAGCTTACTTTTCAATATTTGGGAGTGCTTGACGAGTGCTCCCCAACCTTTACCTATTCTGCGCCGGATTTCTCTTTCGTGGTTGGGGTCAGCACTAACCGTCTGTCCGAGGTAGTTGTGTGCTTATAATTCTTCTAGCATTGCGTTTCCTAAAGTGAAGACGATGATTTTCCCATGCGCATTCCTCATTTCTTTAGATTTATTCATATTTTTAGCCCCACGACCATGCTTTCTGATTGTAGATCCTCAAACATTGTTTGCTGGTGTTCTGCAGACTCACTCAGCAATACTATGTCTTTCGCAAATCTCAAATGGCTGAAGTACTCCCAGTTTATCCTTAATCCTATGTTTTCCCGGTCAAACGTTCTAAACACCCCCTCCAGGCATGCTGTTTTGAATAGTTTAAACGCGAATAGTTTTGGCGAGACTGTATCTCCTTGTCTTACTTGCTTCCGGATCGGGAATTTATCGCTTTGCATGCGGGCAGTTATCGTGTCTGCGCGTTCTTTATATATGTCTTCTAGAAGTCCTATGCAGATCTCTTCTATCCCCTGGTCTTTTAATGCTTCTACAACGGCTGCGGTGAGTACGGGATCAAACGCTTTCTCATAGTCTATAAATGCCATGCAAAGGGGTTTAGTGTATTCTGCGGATTTTCTTCCATTTCATTGACAACATGAATGTGATCAATGGTTGAGTACCCTTTCCTAAACCCAGCCTTCTCTCTGCGTTGTTGGAAATTCAGACTGTCACCTATGCGGCTAACTATAACTTTGGTAAAAAGTTTGTACACAACAGAGAGTAGGCTGATGGGTCTGTAATTCTTAAGGTCCATGGGATCTCCCTTTTTATGAATGAAAATAATGTTGGTGTTTTTCCAGGCTATGGGAACTTTTTGAGTCTTCAAGAATTCCGAAAATAGTACAGCGGGTTCTTCTAGAACAATATCTCCTCCCTCCTTCAAAAGATCTATTTTAGTTACTAGAGGGACATCGCAAGTTACGTTTGTGCTCTCAGCAGTTTCCCGTGGTATAACGTCGCTCGCTGGCATACAGCCTGGTGTATAAACGTTCTGGTACCTTTATTATCAAGTCCAAGTTGTAAGTAATGTAACCCTCCTCGTCTCTGAGTGCGTACATCCTGTCTTTGCCCGTGGCTAGCTTTCTCTTGGTTACCCTGAAGCGTCCCCCTGTTCGCAGCGTTTCCCCGATCACTGTCATGTTATATGCACGAATGTAGTTTGTTTTAGATCTGCTAACCTCTTGCGGCAGCTCGGCTAGTTCAGTCGGATTTGCCGTACTTGACACTTCCAGGTTCTTACGCTTGGCAATTAGTTCCTTCGTTTTGTTAGCTAGTTTTACAGTTTGTTCTCTACATATTGCTTCTCCCGCAGCTGCTGCTGATCCACTGATTGCCGATGTTAAGTTCTGATTTAGCCTGTCTACACTGACCTCTTTGTGCTCGTCTAGAAGCGCGAATTTGTTTTGAAGGGTTATTTTTAACTCCTGCGATCTGGCTCTGACTGACCCCACGCTGGGTTTCGTAGTTTTCACGAGTTTACTCCTCTTTTAAGATTCAGCCCTAGCTTCCGCCTAACCATCCTATGATCGCTGTTCCGAATCTTACTTAACACCTGTACGTCTGGCAAAGTATATAGCTCGGTTTTCACTTAAAATGACGAGACATTACCTACCGAGTGGAGGGACGTCGTAAAGACCAAGCCCCTTCCCAGGAACATGCAGCCCGGGAAAAACGAAGGGAGGCGATCCGCAAGGGCCAGGGTGCTGTCCCGCCAGCTCGAAGAGGACCCCGACGTCCTTTACACGGAACCAAGTACGGAACCAAGGCTACGGCGGCGGTCACCATCATAGACACCCTGGTGACCTGCGGATCGGTCCGCACGACCCAATCGATCGATGCAGAGGAAGTTGCCGTGGCCCTCGCGCTAACACATCCGACGGCCGGCACTATAGTAACGGACTCCAAGAAGGACGCCAGCTTCCGAAAAGGGAAGGTGTCCCCAGCGGCACATGCAATATTGTCCAAGCGAAGGCCCCCGAGGCGAGCCTTAAGCTTGTTTGGGTGCCGGCTCACTCGAAGGTGGAAGGAAACGAACTCGCCGACCACCACGCCCGAGCGTTATCCGTCCGGGCCGAGGACGAGCCGGCGCAGCTGCGCCCCATCACGAGCTATAGAGAAATTACTGAAATGTACAGAGAGCGTAGATGCAGATTTCCCAGGCCTCACCCGCAATTGAGCCGAAAACAGCAGACCGTAATACGAAGAATCAGGCGGGGTCGCTAGCGCATCCCACACTTCTAAACAAGATGTACCCGCACAGGTACGAGAGTACTTGCCCGTTCTGCAAGGAGAGACAAGGCACTCTGGCACACGTCCTAGCCGAGTGTGAGTCCCTTGAGATCCGCCCGCCCCCCACCCCTATTCCCACACCCGATCCCCGAGAGCGATGGGAGACCTTGTTGTCTAGCCCCGACCTGACGATCCAGCTCGCGCTGGCAGCCAGGGGCCAGGAGCTGCTAGACGCATATGGGACCCGAGAAGAGGGTTCCACTCCATCCGGTGGCTGCGTGCACTAGCCAATACCTCATTGGGCTCAATAAAAGTTGATTCTCTCTCTCTCACGTCAATTTCGATTTCTGTTGTAACATCGGGACTTTTCCATGTCCATTTCCTACTCTTTCCTTTGCAAAACAGTGCGTTCATCAATTTCAAGTTATTCTTTCTGCAAATCCCACCAGTATATCTCCTCAACTGTTGCGATTGTCGATTCCGAAGTTTCCCACTAACCTTTCTCCCATTTGCTTCTTACCGACCTTTGCGGTAAAGTCTCCCATCCCAATCGTGAACCCTGTTGTTGCCTTCTTCATTGCTGCTTCGACATCCTCGTAGATGCTGTCTAGAGCTTCATCATCACAGCTGGTTGTTGGCGCGTAGGCCTGTATTATCTTTAACCTGTATCGCGTGTTTAGCTTGATCATGACAGCCGCGACTTTTTCGCTAATGATCAAAAACTCCTCCACGTTTCCTGCTATTTCTCTCTGCGTTAAAAATCCAGCACCGTGTTCTTTCTTCTCTTGTGGTTTTCTGTAGCACAGAATATGCCCGCTTGTGAGCCGTATGAAGCCTTCTCCTGTCATAACTTCGCTTAACCCTGTAATATCCCACTTGATGTCCAAGAGCTCCCCTAGTTGTACAGCTAAGCTTCCCTCGCTACACAAAGTGCGTGCGTTAAACGTTGCCAGGGTCAAGTTCCATAAAAGAATACCAAGAAAAAAACTACCCCTTCACAAAGTGCCCGGCACGACGTTCGCGCAATGGCTTTAGCAAAAAATTCCCCCGCATTTCCCCGAGGGGGAGAATGTGAAAGTGCGAATGCACGGTTGTCGGCCCGCTTGCGGCGCTTGCGCTCGGCCCCCGCAGCCCACCGCCTCGCCGCCTTCTCTTCCATCTCTTCCATCGGGTTTGTAGTATCACGTGTACACCACGCAGTTATCAAGCCGCTATAACGCCGCTGAGTCGCCAACGCACGCCGCTGACGACGTAGTTTGAATGCGTTAAAGATATAAGGCGCGTCACTAACGCTGATATCACGTCGCGTCCGTGGCTTGGTCGGTAGAGCGTCGCGCTGCGGCCGCAAAGTCCGCGGATCGAAACCTGGCGCCGGATGCTGTTTCTTTATAGAGGAGCACTGCGGACGCCGACGCCGCCGCCGCCGCCGACGCCGGCGGTGGATGGTTTGGGGTCGCTTATAAAGTGCATTCGCTCTTAAAAAAAAAGCAAACCCAGCGCACGTGGGGGTACGCTCGTGAGGACCGCCCGGCGTCGTCCAGTCTTGCACGTGGGCTCGCGCCACGTGAGGAGCTCCCGCATTTGTCGTCGTCTTCCGTGCGGCGGACCCGTGGCGCGCCGGCGGCCGTTGCATTGCACACGTGATGTTTTTAGTCAGTTGAGCTTGGAAACTCCGGGGTGTGGTCGTTGAGACGGGGTAGCCTTGGGCGCGTCGTAGGGAGGCGACGGAAACGGGCTTGACTCGGTCTGCGACGACGACGTCTTGGCTGCCGTTAATTCCGAGGGTGACAGTCCTGAGTGGCCGCTAGCCGTATGAGGAACTTGCAGAGGCTTGCTCTTTCAGCTCCGTCTCTTCTGGGATCCGCTGTCAGTTTGGGCAGAATCTAGGTCGATCCCCAGCTATGCTGTTGTTGCAGCCTTTCACCAGTGGTAGCGATATCTGCCAGGCAGAGCAGACACAGCTTCCCAAGAAGGCCCGTGGGCCACGGGGGTGGAAAAGAGTGTACATTTTCCTCATCCCAGTTTGACGAACAACAGTAGAAAAAAGCACAGCGTGCTTTACCAGAACTTGTTTAAAGCTTGCATTGTTTTCAACAATAGTAAAAAAAAAAGTGTTTGAAACGCCAAGGCTTCAATACAAAAAAGTAGAGGGAAAAAAGGATTGGGTACAGATTGAACATTCTGCAACGTTTTTTGGTTGGCCGCTGTTAGTCTGTTGAAAACAATAGTCCAATCACCGCTGCCAAAAACCGCTTTTGACGCAGACTGAATATTCCGAGTTGCGGAACCATTCACGCACCTCATTTTGTGTGTCTTGGTTCGTTGGCGGCTTTTAAAATTGCGGGCACACTGCGCTGTTTTTGTATCTTTGCTATTCACATTTTGAGTTTGAATTACCGAGCGCGTTGGTAGCAGTACCAGAAAGGGTATTTGCGGTGCGAAAAGAAGCTGAAGTAATCAGGCCGAAGGCGGGACAATCAATGCTGACCTCCACGGTAGGCAAAAATGTTCGTACAACCCTCACGCCCACACTGTGTTACTACATGTATGATGATAATTTCAAAATTTTCAATTATTGTAATACATCCTTCCCTTGGAAGTGCACCAGCTGCTCAGACTCGGCGCGCACGCTCAGCTAACTACGCCGGAATCCAAAACTTGCATCTCCGGACATAAAAAAACTAGCTTGCCTAACGTTCGTACGACCAAAACTGGCATTTGCATAATCAATTTGGCATCCCTCACAGGCATACCTCACCCACAAGTTATAAGCTATACAGAATCGTGCCGCCCGCTTTATATGCTCACAGTACTCCACTAACACCAGCGTCACTGCACTACAGCAATACTTGAACCTGCAGTAAATTGAGTCACGCCGGATCACATGACGCCTCTGCCTTCTTCATGCCTTTTATGATTACCCGAAATCCAGACGCCCTCTCTTAAAATCACCGCACCGAACCTCGTCCCGCATGAGCCACAGCAACGCCATTGCACCACTAATTAGCCGTACTTCATCAATGCGCAACTCATTCTTCCCTCAAGCAATAATCCCGATACAATAGCCACATGCACAGACTGCAAATTATTCCGCGAAAAATTGCTCAGCCATGTTGCATAATACGTGCGTATCAAATGTGCCTCATGTGTTTTCTTTCTTTTTATGCTGTATCTTCTTGCACTTTTGAACTGTATTTTTTTTGTACTGTAATTTTGTATTGGCTGCTATTACTGAGATGTTTGAGTGGCGCCCCCACGGCTCTGAAGTCGGCTTAGGGACTCGCACCGCTGTCGTCTGCTACACTCCGCTTGTGAGGGGCAGCAGTGCCTGTTCTACAAATCACCCGATTTGTTGCTGTAGTGCGTTAAAAAGCGTATTTATAGTGATTCAGTTATTTTGCCAGCTTCTGACGCATCTGAATAAATTGAAGCTGTATCCCCACAAGTCTGCAACACACGAGGAGGTAGAGAACAACTTTCCTCAGAGCATCTCTCAGAAGATCGTGTGTAACTCGTCCTTTCTAGCTTATTCGCGAGGATGAGCTATCAGAGCTTCTCGATAAGTATTCAAAATGCGTAGGTTTCCCTGCAGTATTTTTAGATGCTCTTATGAAGACTCAACAGTCTAATGCTACGTTCCAAGCAGCGGCCCCTACATGCGCATCGTACAGCAGGAAATAATGCGGCTTTCTCCTATTTCTTTGGTTGTTGTTGTTGTATTGTATCAGATTAATGTTTTTTTGCATTCATTTTCCTGCGCCGTCACAAACATCCTATTAGGAGGTTTTTGGGATGTTTGGGAGGCTCACAAAAATCGTGTGGATATTTCCTTCATGTTGTATGACATTCCCTTGCTCACAAATTGGCTTTCATTACGGCTGCGGGCCAGAAGGTGCATATCCGCAGCGTGCTTTGTTTATTCACATGCAAATACAATGAGAAGGTTTGTGCTACGCCACAGCGACCCCGCCCTAAATAACGTTGTCCACAGTAGTCGAAGGCGGCTTTGGTGCTCCGAATTTCTATCGTAATCGTATCGTTATCATAACTAACAGACTCTCAACCCAAACAATGATGACATGATTACGGTGTTGAAGGCATGGTATACTCGCTAAATAATGCAATAAATAGTATACCTGCATATATTACAAGAATCGAAACCGAAGAATAATTCCAAGTAGCTCTTTATTGCTTTCCAACCTTTCTAGGCACAAAGAACAAACCCTATTCTACTCGGAATGACGTTCTATGAATTGAAGAGAATTACTTTTACTCTTAGAATTACTTTACAGAGGACCTGGCCCACTAACCAGCTCGATTTAATTGTTAAATAACGTTTTTTCCTCCTTCGCCTACTCCTCCTCGTCTTAAGTGCAGTTTTCCTATAACGCATATCCCAATATCGGGAAGATATGACTGCGGAAAATGTACCGAAATATCTCTCCAGGTCTGAACAAACATAGTGTTACGGTATATTTAACGTAGACGTGGCTCGTTTTGCTCAACAAACCTCCATACTGGTTAGATGCCTAGTACAAAATCCGCACGCGCCTATAGACACAGTGCGTTAATTGTAACTCAACTTACCGTTTTTGCAGCCCATAGTGCATGTCGGCAAACTTTCATGCCTTGACAACTTAAAGTGATGTGACACAACACGTTCGAGCATTCGGCAAGGTTGCAAAAACTGTTTTACCTTACATATGATTACCGGGAATCGTGATGCCTTCTGCCAAAGCCAACAGCCCTGAAGGCGTAGAAGTTGTTTTGGTCTTCCATTTTCGCTGTTGTCGGTTATTAGCAGCTGCCTGTTCCCTTTGTTCGAAAGATTGCTTAATTGAGAAGTTAACGCCCAGCTCCGACTCTTCGCGCTCCGCACAGGAAAGGCTTCGCAAGGATTGGGGTGACGCCGGCGATGTTTCTTCCGTGGCGGTATTCAAAACTATACTTTAACTGACACCATGAGCTAGCGTATGCGATTTTAAGCCTATTGTTATGATAAAAAGTTACCCACACGCCAATTCTGGTGCGGAAAAGCATCATACGTTGACCGAGCGCAAAGAAACAGCAGGGAGAGCGAGCGTGAGTGAAGCAGACGACAAATGCGAGAATCCTTAGCCGACGTCACGGAGGCGCGCTCCACAGCGCTTCCCGTGTTCGCGCTCACCGCCAATTTCTGTACCTTTGTAATTTGTTCTTGTTTTTTTCGTCTTTGTTGCCTTCTAATCTTTTTTTTTTCATTACGCTGTGTCATACGTTTCTGCACGCCCCCCAATATGTAATGCGGCTAGGGCCCTTAAGGTGGAAATGAATGAAATAAATGAAATGATTGAGGAGCTTTTAGGTAAAATAACTGTGCCACTAAAATCACGCGCTTTTTCTATGCTGGTAGCTATTATATTTTCGGCAATATTTTTGTTTAGAGAGGGCAAATGGACCTATGAGAAAGGCGTATCGGCTAGAGTTTATGCGTTATTTAACAGAAAAGCCGTTTGAAAGGGCCAATTCACCCGCACGAACCTGTACAGTTATGTCTGCCAAGCTGTAACAGTACAAGTCCTTGGCGCCACTGCCAAGGTGCGCTTGCAAAGTACCTCGAAAATTGTGACATCACTCTTGTGCATGTGCATTTGGAAAAGCTGATAGCTGTTTCCTTGTAATTGTCTTTTTTTTTCCAATGGCTTTCAATGCTGCCCAGGTGACTTTGTGAGTGAACTTCGCTTTGGGTAATGAAAACGCTGACGGCTCTAAAAAACAGCTGAAATGTTTGCGACTTGTATTCGTTCTCTTATACAGACTTGTTTTGGCGTTTTTTCTCTTGCAGACGTCCTCGGCGTCATCTGGAGGGTATATGATTTCAACCCACACACGTGCAACAGAGACATCGTCCTGGTGGACAGCGGAGCTGCTGTGGTACTAACGCTTTGGAATGAACTGGTACGAATAGGTCTCTCTTGTATGGACTGGGGAATGCCGCTCCCGCAATCGTCGATGCTAAGATGTGCTGACCTTGTAAATACTTTGGTGGGAGGCCCCTACGGGGGCACGGAAGGCCGATGGTCATTGTAGTTGTTTGGACTACTGCCCAATGGGGTTCAAATTTTTTGGTTCATACCTGCGGGTGATAAGCGTAATTCCGGACATAAAATAGCTCAAACTGGCCAACACTCCGAATAGCCCGACTGGTGTTGAATTCCGCCGCAAATTACACGTAAGCGACGGCAAAACTGATCGTTACCCGCCTTGGCGGTAGTCGGTACATCGACACAGCAGTACTTGCTCTGTCTCCGCCACTGCAGCTTCAACAATGCAGTAGGACGTTACCGAGTTGTGTCACTACGTGAGCGCTCTGGCATTACGTTAGGTATGAAAGCCTGGTACCGTCAAGAGAACGTTTGAGGGATTAAATGTATTGCGGCCTATTCTGTAACCGAAATAAATACAGAACATGGGCGGCGCTTTCTGTAGAACGCTTGATACACCAGTAAGAGATGTTGGTGAGGCGCTCGCAACAAAGAAGGGGTTGTTGTGACGAAGCTACATATGAAGAACGAGTTGAATTTAATACAAGCCTGTGCACCAAATTACAGCTGCGTACTAGCTGGAAAAGGGAGAACATCTTAAGAGAAAATTGGCAAGCTGTCTCGAACAACTTGATTTACAAACGCAAGAATATAAATTCATCAAGAGTAAAAGAGCAAGCACAACTAAAGCTCGATAATTCTCTTGTACAGCTAATTCAGTGTGAAGTTCGAATTATCCAGGTGTTATCATTATTGAAGTTTGAATTATCATGCTATCACTTATGGGCCGTATTTTTGAAATAAAATAAATCCCACAGTATCGATATTCGGGCCGCGGCATAGCATTCTTACGAAATGTTAGAAATGGGGGGCAGCTCAGCCGTAACAACTAAGTTGGCGTAAATTTCCTTCGCGGATTTGCATGCTAGCATCGCGAGGCTATAGCACAACGGCCACAAGAAAAATCTGGTAGGCCGTTCGAATGGTAATTAAAGACGAGATGAAAAATGTGTTGAAGGAGATTAATGGAGGGAAAGCTGCGGGGGATGCATTCGTTTTCCCCTGCTTTACAATGAAAGTGGCATCGCACTCCAAAATGGCGTAAAGATTTTGCAAGAATGCTTCAGCACTTTCGAGCTTTACTAGCCCAGACAAATTAAGACGCAATTAATATCCACGATGCGGATAGTGCTGCAGGCCTTAAAAATGACTTTTTAAACCGACAAGTTCCGTTGAGATTCTTGACACCGAGAGAATAATGATGACTTAAGGAAATCTTACTTGACATTCAATCCCATTTGTAGAATCGACCAGTTAATATTGAAATTGACGGACTGCAATAAACCTCTGTACTTATCCTTTAGAGATCATGTAAAAGGGTTTAATTCATTTTAATTCGCCGTAGCATTTCCCGAGGACACATTGAAGCCTTGGAGGGCCTTGCATGAAACACATGAGCTATATTATCCCTGTGTGGCGAGCTGCCATGAAATATCAACTACAGGGGTCGAAGAAAGAAGCAACGAAAAGCAGGTCAATTACCTGCATACAGGTACGCGTCAGTCGAGAAATTTAACGTGCCTGAAGAGGAGATGAATAGGACTAAGAAGGCACGCTGCGAAGAAGCAAGATCGGCTGGAGCATCCGCAACTGTACCAACGCACGAAGTGCCCTTAAGCAGGTCAAGAAAGGTGCCCAGACAATCATTTCTTTAAACTCGTAGGCTGTAACGTAGCAAGCCGTTGACATAAGCCTTGCAGAGCGTCACCACCGATCGACAGTCACTGCCCCATCGACTGCCGGTAAGGTACCCAATAACGTGCGCCACCGCGTAAACTCGAGTACGTAGTCTCTGGGCCTCAAGGGACCACGAGAGGTTCCGATCCACAATTATGCCAAGGTATCTTTGGGTGCGCACATATGCAGGCAGCGACCCCCAAGGATTAAAGGTTATTGAGTCATCCGCTTGCGGGTGATTGCCATGGCTACACTTTCTTTTCAGGTGAGGGACGGGTACTCTTGGGCGCATGGTATAGTCATATATATTTTCAATGCTTTCTGGACTTTAGTCTCTGTTGGGTGCCATGACGTTACCTTGCTGCTCTCGAAATGCAAATGTCATCGGCGTAAATTGTTACTTTCACGCCAGGGAAGGGTACGCTTTAGGTTAATTAGATTAATATTGAACAGCAGAGGACTCAAAACCGCTCCTTGAGGTACTCCTTTCTCTATACTGTGACACGAAGTAGGGCCTTCTGGCGTGATAATAAAAAGTTCTCGTTGGTATAGGTAGTTCGAAATCCATGTATACAACCTCCCACCAAGACCAACAGCAGCAAGGGACTCAAGAATGTCCGTGTGAAAGACCGAATCAAATGCCGCCCTTATGTTTAAAAAGACCACAGTTGGTATGTGTCGCTGTGTAATTCTCCTTCTAGTGACGTCACAAGAGCAAGGACGCTATCGGTGGCATATCGGTTTTCTAGAAAGCCATTCATTTCAGGTTATAAAGTTCTTGCTTTCCGATGTAACAGGTCATTCTTTTAAAGAACAGTTTTTCCATAATTTTGCCGATGCAGCTAAGGACGTCTATGGGACGAAAACAGTCGTATCGTGTTGGTTGTTTTCCAGGTTTTAGGAGTGCTGTAATTTAGGATGTTTTCCATTCTGCAGGCGCAGTACTTCGTAGACATGTTATGTTATAATACTCCAGAAGGGGCAAGGGGGAATGATGAGAGAGGTGGGGAATCGCCTCATAGGTTATGCCGTCGTAAGCTAAAGAAGTCCGTTTCTTGAAGTTTGAGATGACAGCGTTCAGCAAATTAATTCAGAAAGCTAAGCTGTGGGCTTCGAATGCCAATAAGGAAGCACTCTGAAGTAACGAATAGAAAGTTACCACTCGGCCTAAAAATAGTGTGTAGAAGAATTAAGGCGCACTTCAAGTTCTAACTTATCCGAAAAATGATAGGTGTCTTACGGGAATTTATGGTGAGCATAACTGCAGGAAGCAGTCCCATCAGTTCTTTCTTGCAATTATGGCCAGAGTAGCCTCCGTGACAACCGCATTGAAATGAATTCCCTGGAAGTACTCAAATGCCACGGTACAACAGTTCTGGTAAACTCACACACCAATTATGTCTTCCAGCACTTTGTTCCAAGTGTGACAGGCACACCAGTGTTGGTTTCACAGTCGAGCACCCTCGTCCGCGATATGGGAAATTTACTAAATCTCGTTTATCTACAGCAACAACCCCTGTGATTGGCGACTTTTCGATGGCGTCTCAGAAGAACACCCTGAAATCAAGTTGGGAATATTTAGTTTGGTTCTGCCAAGATCCACTAATTCCCGTAGGCGCAACGTCAATGCATCCTTCATTTTGAAGCTCGATCTCAAGGCCCACCAGTTCAAAATCCTTGTTCGGAATTATTGTCACCACTCCTGGCTTATGTACTTCCTCGAGCGCGCTTTCATGATTTCGTTTCAAACTGCGTCTTGGCTGCTCACAGGATTCATATATGTTTTGAGAAAAAGGAAATCTTTAAAGCTCACCTCCGACAGCTCTTTATCACGAAACTCGGCAACAGAGCCTCATCTTGGCGCACTCGCAGGCTCAGTGCTCGTGCTGCTCCGGTGAAGGAAAATTCTTGCTTGAAAGACTATGCCTCCGTTGGCCTGCTTCCTTCACGCCGACACTTGGGCACCTGGCCCCCATTGAACTTTTCCTCTACGCAAAGTATTTCTGGACCTTGTATACCTGCTAACCAAAATAAATCTAACAGGTGTTCAATGAGCTGGGAACCAACAATTGGTAGCGCTATACACATGCCCTAGAAGCATGTAGGTATGAGCAAAGCCATGGTTGATGTATGCGTTCTTAGCGGTGCCCTTAATGTTAGCTATCCACCAAATGTTTGACCGAAAGCGGCTCGTCGACTTGCCAACGACCAAGATAACAACATGCACCTACGCCGACTACTTCAACTTTAACAAAAATAAAGTTGAACTCCAGCCAGCTCCAGTTCCAGTGAACTTACCCTCAACGTGGAACAGCCCCACCTCTCAAACATCAGCCAACCAGCCGCCCAGTCCCCATCCCCTGAAATAGCTCACGCGGTACTGCAGTCCACGACGGGCGATTCCTCTTCGAGTCCGCCCTATTTGGAACAGTCGCTGACTAACACGTATCAAGCTGTCAGTGCTTCGACTTCTGCACACGCTAGTCAAACCCCCCCCCCTTCCCCCTCCCCCCCTACCTCCCGACGTTACAACCTCCAACCAAGCACAGCACTCCGACGGACCCTCCAAATCGAGGGCCAAGTGATTACGAACTGCACCTTCCGGTAAAAACCAGTGAAAGTATCCTGTTTGGGAATAATCATGAAAATTGGCAAAGTTGTACAAAAGCCCTTCTGGTTAGAATTTTACCCGTGTATGCAGCAGAAAACCCAATTAAAAGATAGTACGATACCAAGGTACCTCCGAATTGCGGTAAAAACTAGCTGACATAGCGGACCTTTCGTTTTCTGACATTGCGACATCGAATAAGGTATCCTCCAATGTTTCTTTTGTTTGGCCAGTATTGCCATCCGCGGTTCTGAGTCTTTCCAGACAATTAATTTGTAATCAAGGGGGTCAGCTAGTTTTCTATCATAAACTTACCCGTCACGCGTCGGTGCCACTGACAATTACAGTGAAGAAAACCAGTGCTAATGCATGCAATTACTTGCAAGAAACTTTTGACAGGCAATGCTTCAACAGCGGAGCTGTTTTAGGTCGGAGGTCGAGCCTGCTTGTCCGTCGGCCGTAAATCGGGAGTAACACGGGCACACAGAGCAAGGATATAAAATAGCGAAAGCTGCACTGCCCTGGCTAGGCCCATTGTCGAGGTGTGGTTTCACAATGATATGCAGACATGTTTGCAATGAATACACTGCTTATTCATCATCTTTTTTCACCTCATGGCGTTTTTTAAGCCTCGCCGTTGTACGAGCGACCGCAGCTGGATGTTCGTCTTCCTCCATCGCACACGGCTCTGCGCCGCACGTGGTCTCCTGGCCTTCCTTTGTGGCGCGCGCTTATCGCTGCGGCGGCAGCCTCCTCGCCTTCCTCCGCCAGGTGGCGACATGGGTTCCACGCACGTCTCCGTTCCCTCCTCGCCTATCTCTCGTCGGAAGGGTGGCAAGCTGGGCTAGTTGGAACGACGTGTGCTTGGATGAAACCAGCGCGAACTTAAAAAAAGACAAAGGAAGTGGAACACAAGTTGTATCAACGTGCGAATGAGAGAGCATGATTTGTCATTAAAGGGCCCCCCATCATCCCATTGTACTAAGTGCAGCGGATGTAAACGCAATTTCCCTGCCACTACTATTTTATTTCTGCACCGTGAACAAACGTCCCGCGAAATTATGGAAGCGTTTCAAATAGCAGAAAAAGGAGACAAGTGTGTCAGCCAAGCAAGCGTGTGTCTACAATCCCACAGAGAAGCAAGCGCATGTCTCCAGTCCCAAAGAGGTTGCATATCTGCGTGGGCCTTGAGTGTCGCCAGCGTGTATCTAGTTGCCTTATCACCGTGGCTTTTGTAGAGTTGTTTCATTCATGCGCAGTGTTTCTTATTTGTTTGTGTTAATTGTTCATATTTACTTTTTTGATATTAAACTTTATTTTTAAACCCGCGGCTGTACTTGTGTTCCACTTCCTTCGTCTTTGTTTAAGTTCGCGTTGGTTTCATCCAAGATTAAGCCTATCCCTCCCCTGCCGCCTATCTTTGCGCCATTGGGCCGCTGCTCCGCGACGGGCGCTTGCGGAATTGGATGTGGTTTGACCTCTAGCTCTCAAGGTCAAAACTGGTTACCACGCGAAGACTGCCCGAGGTAGCGCTGTCTAACTTTCGCTAAAAAAAAAAAAACAACGGGACACCCGTTTACGTCTCGCGATGGAGCACTTCGTAACGTTTACTTAAAAAAGCACTGGGACACTTGTTTGCGCCTCGCGCTAGACAGCTTCGTGCTTCAAAGACAAGATACTTTTACAGGAAAGCTGCATACCTCTACCCCCAATGGTTTCATCTCCGTTGGCAAAAACGCCAAGGCGCCAAGAATATACTTATACACTGCATGCTTCGTCCATCACCAGTTATCACGTTAGTGGAGTAGGCCCGGTGTCTTTTTCTTTGCTAAAACCACTGCGGCGACTCGGTGGTTACCGCGAGGCACGTGTTTACGAGCGCTCCGCATTTTCTTGGTAGTTTTTCCTTCAACGGCGAATTTACGGCTTGTACAACAGCTTCGCGGTTGAAATGGAATTGTAGGACTATTATTAGGGTGGTGATTTACCCAGCGATGCTGTTTTTTATACTATATATATATATACTATACTATATCAGAGTGCGGAAATTCACGAAAACAGTCTAAGAACACCTAGGCACTTTTATGGGGGGAAATAATCATCATCATCATCATCACCAGCCTATCTACGCCCACTGCAGGGCAAAGGCCTCTCCCATTATTCTCCAATTGCCTCGTTCCTGTGCCAACTGTGACCAATTTATCCCCGCAAACTTCTTGATCTCATCTGCCCATCTAACTTTCTGCCGCCCCCTGCAACGCTTGCCTTCTCTAGGGATCCACTCTGTTACTCTTAATGACCAGCGGTTATCTTGCCTTCGCATTACATGCCCTGCCCACGTCCATTTCTTCTTCTTAATTTCTACTAATATGTCTTTAACACCCGTTTGCTCCCTGACCCACTCCGCTCTCTTCTTGTCCCTTAATGTTACACCTATCATTTTCCGCTCCATTGCCCGCTGGGTCGTTCTCAATTTAAGTTGAACCCTCTTAGTGAGCCTCCAAGATTCTGCCCCGTTGGTGAGTACCGGTAAGATGGAGCTGTCATACACTTTCTTCTTGAGCGACAATGGTAGGCTGCTATTCATTATCTGAGAATGTCTGCCATATGCACCCTGCCCCATTCTGATCCTTCTAATTATCTCTGCCTCTCTGAGGCAGAGATGGGAGGAAATACCAAAGGATTAATGTACAGTTGAGCAACTAAGACGGCTTGCTTCCGCATCCCGTGCTCGACGATCTTTGTGACGTTGCCGCTTCAGGCGCTTAGTTTTGCGATCCGTCTAATCGATTGAGAAATGTTTTTAGGTGCGGAGTACCCTAGGACCGCACGATGTCCGTCCGCGTCCGTGCGCACAGCATCTACAATCGCAAAAAAATCACACAAGCACCGGCAGGATTCGAGCCTGTGTCTGGTAGACCAGACAGAGTTAGTGTCACGCGTCTTACTCATTCGGCTACGACTGTGAGTTGGTACCCGGGAGTCAGACAGCTTACTCCATCGCCTGTAACGGTGCGGAGTACCTTAGGACCTCCCAATGTCCGCCCGCGTCCATCCGTACGCACACCACCATCAAGCGAAAGCGAAAATCCAGGGAAATTTGATTTGAGCCGTGAGTTGCAGTTTCAGTTAGGGAATAATAAAGGTGCAACTCACGGATCAATTCGAATGACGGTCGGGGCGCAAATCGAATGTCACTCGGGGCGCAACTTGGATGTCATTTTGAGTCCCCGTACTCCGCACCCTCGCCAACATCCACGGAGTGGAGATGCTGTCGTTTTTACCTGTCTTCAATGCGGTGAGCGGCTGCTCGTTGCTGCCGCTGCTTCAAGGGAAATGAAACGATGATGGCGATTTTTGCTGCTTGTCTGTTAGGTCGTTTGGATACGTTCCTGTGCTCTCTTCATCAGCGGCCCACTGGCGTGGGCGAGCACCTATCGCTACTGCGGAGTTTGAGAGGGCGGTATGGGACGAAGGGTACTATGAAACCCACTCTGCCACGATTTGTGTGTACCCTACCTTGGATACCCTACCTTGGGTACTCTACCTTGGATACCCTACCTTGGGTACCTTGGGTACCCTACCTTGGAACGCAGGAGGGGCATGCATGCATACAGCGGCTATAGAAAAACAGATTCTTCGTAAATCTTTCAATAAATACCGACAGATCACCTCGCGTAGAACTTTAGTATACCAGCTGTACGTTTTGCAGCTGCCGGCATTTGAGTGACTGTCGGTGAATGGAGTTTTATCTGCAAGAGAGTACAGATGCTCTGCTGAATCTCAAGGCCGCTTTCTGGTGTTGTAATTTTACTTATTATAATTATTTTTAATAGAGCCAAGACGTCGTTTATTGTAAAATCGAGGGTTTGACGAAATCTCGTCTAGTCGGGTAAAAGGCTCATAGTTAAAAACTTCTGGTCACCGACCAATGGTTTATTAAAAGCGTAAAAAATGCGTTTCGGCTTCCGTACGAAGCATTGTTCACGTCTCTTTTTTAAGCTTTTGACAAACCGTCTTGAAACGTCTCTTTTTTACGCTTTTAATAAACCATTGATACGTGGCCAGAAGTTTTTAACCATGGTCTTTTATTATACTTGTGCAAAGCGAACTAATATTCTGTGTGTTTTGTTCGCAGGGAGAGGAATTTGAGGCCGAAGAGGGATCTGTCTTGGCCGTGCAACTGGCATATATATGTGACTACTATGGTTTGTGGCTGATATTGTTTGCTCCCGCTACTTATAACGCATGCAAGTCCGGGGTCGTCTGCATGCCCATGATTTGCTGGAGTTTCCTGCTGTATAGTTGTCCGTTAATATGGCAAAGCAGTGGTAGTCGCTGTTAAAATATTAGGGATGGAAATTGTCACACCTATTTACTCTATTTCTTAAAAGCCGTAATACCACGTATCTGTCTTCTCTTAGCAAAGATGATAACGTACAGGAAATTATCGCGCTGCGAAGAGAGAGAAAAGACTATTCGTCCCGAAAATTTTCAGCGGATCGAGTTCGCTTCTGGCGGCTTGTCCTTTTATCCCGGGTTAAGGGCGTTGCCTCGGGCGTCTTTCTGCAGCATGGGATGGATTAGCTTTTGCTTGTGAGCGCCTGATTGATCCAGGCTACTTCTGTATATAATTACCAGTTTCAGGGAAATGAAACACTGCACAGTGCGAAACCGCAGCTTGTTAAACTCGTTTCTGCACGGAACTTGCCCTGCTGTCACGGCTGCAGCTTGCCGTCGCACGCTAATTCTCTCGCCTTAGCTTCCTCCGTTGGTCAAGCAGAGTGGCATAATAGTTCAGGTGGTTAGACGAGTAAGCCCATCATGCGTTTCATTTTGCCTCGCCAGTGAATCGTCGTTGGCCCACGCCTGGCTGATTGTGCGCACAACCAGCGCCATATTGTTCTGCGCCATGAAATTGCTCTCCGTTGGTCTACGTTCTTGGTCTATGTCAAGGGAGACGATCCAGCAGATCTTCTCTGTGGTGTCCGTCCGCGGATACGATCTGCTGCATCCTAGTCATATACAGCTTCGATGTAAAAGCTGGAAGCACAATGACAAGGCATTGTAATCACTAGAAATAGGATTTTAGACAAATGCCATTTTCTTCCTTGCGCTCCTATCGCAGCAATTTGATATATGTGCATGAATGAGTGGTTAAAGAGGGCTTTTATAGTGTTTTTGTAGTGCTTATAAATGCCTATTTTGGCGGACGGGCCTGAAGGCATATGAATGCCCAAGAATGTATGTTTTCGAAATTGGCGCAGATGTGAAGACTATTTAGCCTGCAGTTTCGCTTTAGAGAGCAGTTTCAGATCGCCATTGATGTTACCCCGCACCATTGGCTGTTCGGAACTGTATGGTGTTCAGAATGGGCGACCAACTCCCTGATAACATGGTAGCAGTGGAATGGAGCGCTTATTTTCAGTGACAACAGGCCCAATTTTAAATAAAAAAAATTTGGACTGGGTGGGTATCCAGAATGTTCGCAGTAATTCTTAGACTACGTCCTGCGTGCTCTCCAAGAAGATTTCTTCGAGCATGTGCAGTCGCATCCTCGTCTCTAGACGCATACTCGCATCCAACTGTATTTTCAACCCAGCGATTGAGCATCGAACACGCACTTGCTATCAGATCACTCTTATGTTGAGGAGCCAACGGCGGAACATTCCTGTGCAGCTTCGTTTCCTTACGTCTTAAACTTCACACTGCCGACATTCTCTAAAACACGTTTTTCATCAGAAATCTGTGCGGCTGCTAAAGACCTTTTGAAAAATGCTCTTCAATTGCGTGGAAGTGTATTTGGCAGTGTTGCGAGAAAAATGTTTGAGTTGTATCTAAAGGTCCTTGCGTAAGAGCACGTTAATTTCTTGGTAAATTGCAGTCTCTCATGCGTTACTACTTGTGTTCGTTTTTGTTATGTCATAAATAAATTGCGTCCGGCATTATGTTGCAGCTCTTAATCAGTGCTCACAGCTGTCAAGTATTGTTTTTTATGCCTGTTTCACTTATGCCACGCTCGAGCAAGCGACAGTGGTCGTTGAACATGAATGTGAGCAGCGCGCTTGCTGAAGTAAAGCAATGCATCGCCATTAGTCCTGCACTTTTATGGGACAATTGGACTGCTGTGTTCTGCTGTTAGCGCCTTTGGGCTGTCATAAAAATAATATTTTTGGTTTTCCTGTCGCAGATGCAGGCTACGCATGCCTTCGCATGAAATTATTTGCATTTATATAAAACTTTATGGTGCCTACATTTACGACGCTGGAGGCCTAAGACGCTAAAGCGTAGTTGAAGACTATAAAATTAATAACAAAGGCTACATTTTTTGTTTTCGTTGATAAAGTTGTAGCAACGTCAAAAGCCCTGTACTGCGTACACTTTGCGTAAGATGAGACAACTTTAAATTGTTGTGATCACAATTATCTGCTTTTTGCAGCGACAGGTCGCTTTTAGCTTGTTCGCCAGCCATGCCAAGTATGCATGCACAATTCCCAGTATTGCATCATGTCACGGGCCCAGTAGCGCCCCTGTCCCACAAACTAGCGGAAGAGTTTCCTATGTATATCGTAACTGCGATTGCGCCAACTCGGGATCCGCGATACACCGTGAGATGTAGGGGCTTGGCCGTAAGCTTTCTAGTTCTTTCGGGTAAGGGCGAAGAGCGACGACCGGAGGAGTGCAGCGGGCCGAGCAACCAGACCAGCCAGCTTGCGAACAAATAATAATTTACTTGGGAGAGCGCGTTCTTCTTATGTGCTTCCTTATTTATTTACTTATTTAAAAATACCTTACAGGCCCTTGTTGCAGGGCATTGTGTAAGGGGGGTAACAAAGGGTGAGTGTCCCGACAGAACTGTAAGAGAACATCAAACTTTGAATGAACTTT
The DNA here is from genome assembly GCF_048455015.1 of Haemaphysalis longicornis. Taxonomy (NCBI): domain Eukaryota; kingdom Metazoa; phylum Arthropoda; class Arachnida; order Ixodida; family Ixodidae; genus Haemaphysalis; species Haemaphysalis longicornis. The sequence goes on along the minus strand of NW_027526361.1, from coordinate 185,822,206 downwards.
GAATGAACGGAACAACAAATAACACGTTATATGTCACTAAAGAGAAAAAGAAGAGAATGTACAAAAAAAGTCATTTGAAGTTGCACATGCGAACTTTGCTGGTGGGAAGGAATACAAATATGCGCTATACAACTTAGTAAATAACACCTTGTACACACGTAGCCAAAAAATATTCTATAGCAGAGCGCAGAAAGCAAATTGTTCTTGTTTTGAAAACACAGGATAAAAAAGCGCGATAACAGAGTCTTACTTGTGTGTATAAGGACATTATAAAGTACAAAAATGCAGGCGGTCACAAAGTGTGAAGCGGTAAGAAAAAAGAAAGAAAACAAAGAGCGCGTGCCGTTTTACCGAACGGACACAAGGCCTTAATCTGTAAGCGGGAGAAAACGGAGTAAAAACGAATGGATATAATTACACTGGAGCGATACAGGAGGTGGCACAAATACTTGTAAAAAAGAACCAGTCGAAGTTTCTATGACTGAAAGAAAGAGTGGAGAAATTGTCTGAATTTTTTGGGGTCTGATTGATATGCGATGTCATTCGAGTGATCATTCCACAAGCGGATGACGTGAGGAAGAGCGGATGAGTTAAAGGCGTCGGTTGACCCATATAATCGCTTGAAACCTAAGTTATTATGCAGCCTACGAGATGTAACGGAAGGTGTATCGAGTTGAAATGGGAATGGTTCATTACTGTCAGCATACTTATGGAAGAGGCATAGAAGGGAAATATCCCGCCGAGTACTCAACAGTTGAAGAGAAAGGCAGAGCTTAATTTCCGTTATCCTGCTATGGTAGTCGCAATTTCGCGAGATTAATCGGACTGCCCTATTTTGAATCGCTTCAAGCATGTTGATTAGGTAATTTTGGTATGGGGACCAGATGGATGCGGCGAATTCAAGTTGCGGGCGAATGAAGGTCTGATAAGCTAGCTGACGAACATAGGATGGGCAGCTCATTACAAAAAATAGAACGTCGCCGATTGGCGCAAGCCCATTTCTTGCGCCACAGGCTAAAATCCCTTTGAGGAAGTCCACCGATTCGCAACGCTTCCTTTGCTGCCGTTGTCATGAACTCCTACGCAGAATGATATGGGCGTCGGCTGGCTTGGTCTTGGCGGGTGCCTGGCGTGGGGGCCGTAGGCTGGACGGTTTCCTCACTCACCGGGTTTATTTGAAGATGACCTCTATGCTCTGTTGGCTCATGGTCCCCTCCACGGGCCTGTTAGGAACCGGTGCTCGCCGCGCCTCTTGCGCGCCTGTAACCACCGTCGAAGCTGTTTGAGGGATTTCGTCCCTCAGGTGCAGTGGATTAGCTGGGTGGGGTGGCTGGCATCGGGTGGGTGCAACTGCATGCGCATCTGTGCTAGTAGCTGCTTATCCGCTTCTGATTACGAAAGCAGAACGTTGCCTGTCGGCGCCATTACGTGTAGCAGCCTCCTCCTTTAAGCGAGCTCTATACGAAGCGATGCGGTGAATGGTGAATGAATGATCAGTACTCATCGACGAGAAAAGATCATTCCGCGGTTCGTTATCGAACAGCTCTTCACAAATCACACCGCCGTAGTTTTGGGCGCAGAACGTTAGCATCGCAACTCACACGCAACACAGATGCACTTTGTTTCTTTTGTCTGTTCCGCGCAGGCAACAGAGGTGCCCAGGTATGGTTGCAGTATGGCAGCCGTGGCGCGCCCGGATAACCGCCACACCGAGATACACAATCGGAAGCGTCACACAGTAACAACGGTTGAGCGGTTTGTTGTTGGGGGCGGAATTACCCATCACAAACATTTCCAGTAGAGGCAAACCGGTAATGGTAACTGTCATGTAACATCTAGGAAGAAAAAATTTCAGTGTTATGCGATATCCACTTAAAAAAAAAAAAACGAGCCTTTGAAGTTAGGCATCGGAGCTGTCATAGGCTGACTCGGGCATAGTTAAAACCACTAAATATTCAGAACTCAAGTACCTGGTCGCTTATATTGTAAATGGGCGCAAAGAGCCGGACAGCCTGTAATATTATGGGATTCTGAAGTTGAGAGGAATTTATGAAGACAGCTTTTCTTCGGTTACCTAAACACACAAAATAACAGCAAAAATACTGAAGGAATGCTTGGACATAAAGCACATATGGACAGACCGTTCCAATCCATAAAACTGTTGGAATGACTCATACAAGTGACCATTATTGAGCGACAACTAAACCTCAGGCATATTCGAGGTACAATGTAGGTGCCTAAGCGGGTGCACTCGTGTTCTTGTACTTAGAGTAGAAGTTAATTGGTTTGGCAATTGAAAACTAACCATTAAAAGTGCCTAAGAGGAGCAAGATAAACGCAAGTGCTAAAAAAGATTACAGCTCATGCTGCTCCAAGCCGAAGGTAAACAAGGGAGAAATCGACCGTGTCTGCTTACTTCGCTGCAAATGTCGTCGAAAGAAGATTCTCCTGCAGCCAAAAAGATGGGTAAATGCCTCTGTTCTCTCCCTCGACTAGCTCACAAGCTTTTCCTCTCCCGTATCGCTCATTCCACAAAAAACACGGTGGGTGTTTGCTCCAGTCGATTCAGTGTTTGCGCGCTCCACTGGCCGCGCACCGTCTACTGTAACCATTCGTTACGGGGGAACTTCTTGGAGTGCCGCCATGAGGTACAATCCGCGGGCGCAAGCGCTTTTTGTATTTTTGGTCAAAATATTGCTTTCACGCTTTAGTAGCGTGAGCTACACTGGCCGAGGTTGAGCAGTTTCGCGTGGCTCCTGGAGAGCCGTGCTGCGCATGCGCGAGGAGCAGTGACGTCTCACGGCGCACACCTGGCGAACCGGAGTGGCCGCCGCCGCGACTGGATTGGATTGGATTAGATTAAATTGGATTAGATTGGAAATCGTTTCAGCAGCAGTAAGCATGATAATCAGCTAATCCTAGACAACCCGGAAACTTAAGAATAACCAGCTGAACCTAGCTCACGCTACGTATGTCCTGGCATAGCCGAGCTAAGCCACTGCTAATTTGTTTTTTCAATATGCAGCGCAACACCAAGCAACCATGTATTTTAATTTAAAATAACGCTGCAAATACTACTTATCTTTTGATGTTTAGCCCCAGATACGACTAATGTTTTCTTTTTTGCTGACCATTTTTGACGAGTATGACTTGTGTTTTCAAATTTAAAGGTATTCAGAAGTTTTTCCTATATAAACCTCTCGTTCAAGTCAAGTACACTGTTAAATTTTGGCCGGAAGGCAGACACACAGACAAACAGGTATGCATACACACCCAAATTTTCGAGTTTGAGTAACCCAAAAAAGACCTTAAAACAAACAGACGCGCTATGCTCACAGATTTTTTGTGAAATGGGCGAACAGGGGAAAATGGATGTATAATGGACTAACCTCCACTGAATTTGTCATCGCTGGAGCAAAATAGGGGGAGCAGCGTGGGGCTGGGAGGCGGTTACGTGCCCGGGCGGTAGAGGACTACCTCCTTTCGACGACATTAGCAGCAAAGCGAAGCAGATACGCGGTCATTTTTTTCTATACCTGTAAACTCTTTCTTTCAATGGGCATGCGTTCATTTGAAGTGGTATATTACAGAGTACAGTCTCTATAACTTCATGCACTCATTTCAGATATAAACCTTGGAACCTGTGAGTGGACATCTCTGGAGGTGAATCCCGATCTTCTGGACGCCAGTGATCTCTCATTGTGGTACAAGTTCTGGGGGTGCAGCGACCCCCCTGACGTCAAAAAATCTCGGAGCTTTACATATCGCACCGGACAACCTCTCGTTTGACAGTATAGACGCTATTGACAGTTTTGGTGCTGTGTCCTTCCAGAATGATGCCTGTTACTCGTGTGAAGGCTTTTTGGAACTACTGCGTTTTTACCTTAGGTCCTCCTTCATTGAATGGGAAGGCAGGCTGTACTTACAAAGAAACGGGATCTGCATCGACTCGTGCATAGCACCCGTACTCAGTTATTTGTTTCCTAGCTAACCTGGATACCAGCATAGCAAACTCCCTCGCTTGCACAAAGATGAGGAAGGTATTTCGGTACGTGGATGATTACTTGTTTCTCCTAGAGTCCCCGGCTTCTGAGCTCTTACCAGATGTTGATGAAATTCTGGCTATGGTGAAGAGAAAACTAGCACCTCTGGAAATTACGTTTGAGCTACCTGTCCGGAATGGAATCCGTTTCTTCGGCATTTGTTTTGTTCGCACGCCGATAAATACAAACAATAAATACAAACGCTACGACTCCCTCACGGAATTACTCAGACGAGCTGAACTACCTACAATAGGTCAACGCGCCAAAATTTTACGCCTAAAATTTTTTGTTTCAACTAATCCATGGTGGCCTAAAAATACCTTGTATGAAATTCATTACTCCATCTGTTTCCAGGTATAGAAGAGCAAAACACGGCAAACATCTTATAGAGTACAGGTTCCACAATGAAACCTTTAAATACTCTTATTTTTCATGTGTAGTAAGAGAATGGAATTCTCTTCCTAATGAAATTGTTACTAGTTCATCCCTTGATAATTTTGCATCTAAATAGTCTAACTTTTTGCTAAATAATTCTTCTTGATATGTGTTCTGAACTCCGTATTGCTGAAACTTTCGAGTGTTTCTATATGTAATGCATAATCACTGCTATCCGTTGAATTGCCACGTGTTTATGAGTGTAGTCTATTTGGCTGATTTTGTTGTTTTCACCTTGACCCTTGTTTCTGCTTTTGTGAAATATTCAAAAAGAGTACGCTTATTATTCATGTATCCTCAAATCCCGCAACAACCTCCAGAGTTCAGGCTAGCAGTATCAATAAAAATTAAAAATAATAAATAAATTAAAAATAATAAATAATTAATAAATCGCATTTGCTGGAGCTGCGAACCTAGGGCAAATAAGCCGTTGCTTCCCTAACACTCTGCACATTCGAAACTCGTTAAAACAGGTATCATGAACGAGGGCTTTACCAATGCCCTGGAGAAGTCGTGCGAGCACGAAATGGACCCAAGCTTTTCAAAGCAGACGGTCCGCTTGGCAGAAGCAGACTACCCAACTCATGTCATGGTATCGGTGGCTGAGTGCATTCTCAGGAAGTCATGCATGAAAGAGCCTGCTTATGCGGAACTGCCGACGGAAAAAAAGCAAGGTGGCGGTGATCGCAAACCTGCCTCACTTGTCCCATAGACTCAAAAGAATGGCTTCTCGCTCCATTAGAAAAGTAGTTTTTTTCTTCCCCCGCGAAGCTAGGAAAGCTCAGCCGATTGACAAAGCCCAATAGCTCTGAGAAGCCCTCATGCAAGACAAAGCACAGAAACAAATTTGTTGAGTGCCCAGAGCGTGCTGTTTATCAAATTCCGCTACGTTTCGGCAAGTTTTACGTGGGGCAGTGCAATCAGGCACATTCCTGAACGAACGCCTAAAGGAGCGTAGCTACAATGTTCGTAATCAGAATGGGGGATTTCTTGCTTTACACTGCAAAACGTGTGGCTGCTCTCCTTCCCTCTTTGAGAAATGGGTTGTTTTGGCGAAGCACCGACATCCGCTGATACGCCAGATTTTGGAAGCGAAAGCCATTGCTGCTTTGGGTGATCTTTGCGTTTCGAAACCGACGGTAGCCCTCGTGGCACAAGAGATAATTTTTAAGTGCGAATGCACTTCTTAAGCGAGCCTGAAGCGTCCGCCGCCGTCCGCATAGCAACAGCTGCGGGTGCGCGCGCTCCTCGTCTTCCTTGGCAACGGGGGGAGATGGGCGCGCGCTGCCTGGCCGCTGACATGGCACATACCCACGTGGGGGATTGGCCAGGAATCGGGCGTGAGAAGGGCTAATGCACCCGCTTAAAGGAGTACTGACACGAAATTTCAAAGCTGAGATCCGCTCTAGCAATCAAGTACAACGACAACACAAATAGGTGTCTGTGAATAAATGCATCTTTCTTTCTTTGTAGTTGTGTGTGTGTGTGTGATCTCTCTTTCGCGAACATTACCGAACCGCGCAAATTCAACTCGTGCATTCGCACTTTCACATTCTTCCCCTCGGGGAAATGCGGGGAATTTTTTTTAAGGTCAAACCTGCGAGTTGTTCGTCCGGAGTGTCTGTCTTTCGCGCATGCGCTCCTGCTTGTTCTCGCGTGCCTCCGGAACTTTTTGTCTGTGGAGGTTTTTATCGGTGTGTTTGTATTCTGAAACTTTTATCGATTTGTGACAATGTTTAATTTATACGCGGTTTTGTTTGTGTTGCGATGATTAACTACATCGTGGCTGCGTAAAATTAGGCACGTTGGCTGACAAGTGTGGTAGATATGTGGTGGTTGAATTTCTCTCATTAAAGTTTGAAGTTAGTACACTGTGTGTCTTCTGTGTTTTTGTCCCTCATCCTGTGCTGCGCGTCGACTCGTCGATATGTACCAACTCGCCCAAAAGCACTGCGCTGCTGAACTATTTAAAGGATATTTAAGGTAAGAGACATTGGTATACATTAAAGGTACAGTTAGTACATACCTTCCATTTGTGCTAGCAATCCGTTTTTTATTAAGGCAGGTGCTAGCTAGGCATATTCCTAGAGTCTTCCTAGAAAAATATTTGTAGCGCGCACCTGAATTACTGGATCGGGAGTGGCTGGTATTCGGGATTTTTTAAGGACAGCGCAAATAAACGCGGGGCAAACATAAAATGAAAAAAAAAATTGATTGGCGATTACGATACCCCCTAATGCGATATTTGGGCGCAGCTGCAGTGCGCTGAGGCAGCACTCATTCGTGTTGTCTCTCGACGGAAGCGATGATGAGCCTCTGCGTCGGCGGCGCGAACTGCGTCTCAGGATGATGATGATGATAACTTCGTTTATTAGGAAGGGGAGGACCGAAGGTTGCTCCCTTCGGTCCTCCCATCATCGTCACCCATCATCGCCACCAGCGCCGCGTGTATAAACATTGCCTAACGCGTGAGCGACAAATGACCAAACAGCCACTCTCCTGTTACTCTCTCCTACCTTTCCCGGCTCCGTAGCATTCCTGCGTGCTTTCATGTCCGCCGGCCAGCGCCGCTTCTCGGAAACTATGCAAAATAGTTGACAGTTTGGTTAGCGTTCCCCAGGCGGCGCTCCAATTGTTCTTTTTCACCGTGCCCGTCTGTCTTGGTCTGTCGCTGGTAAAACCACCTTTGCCTCGGAGCAAAATGACGTGGGCTGCCGCGCTGGCTGATGCCGGCTTTGCGCGCTTATTTACTTGGATAACGGGCCCCGAAATTTTCTGAGTGGGGCATCCCCCTTTGTCGCCTCCGCATTTCGGTCTTGTTTTGTCCCCGCTGTTCGCACTCCGCATCGGTACGTACTTTTAAAATTGAGAACTGCACTGTAGAAGCACCCGGACAGCGTGGCGGGCCCCTCAGCTGCCTATTCTTTTGTTTTCTATAATCTTCTGAACTTTACAAGTTCGTGATATTTTTGGAAAGTAATGGTAGAAATAAGCGCCTGAACAAAAAATGTGCACGCAATTTTTTATTCCCTAAATCCAGAGAGCACCAGTAAAATGGCTGCACCATCAGAAAATATTGTTTTTCCTTTCGCTATTTGTCTACCCGACAATTATTATATTCTTACACTATTTCAGTTCCTCCTCCGTCAGTTAGTTTTGAGAAAAGGCAGCAAGTATGCAGCGAGTGACCCGTTGAATGATATCCCCAGTGCGCCCCAGAGCTATCGCCCCGTCGCGGCTAAAATGTGAGCGAAACGGCTCTTGAAACCCAACAGGCAAGCTGACAGACACACGTCGTAGAAGTGGGTGCAGTGTTCGTGACGCGCGAGCAGTGACGTAAGGCGAGATGTCCGCCGGAGCGTGCCACATAGCGGATGAGTGCCTGAAATAAGCGTCCCTACCCTTCCCATTGAAAAGCGCGCGATTAGGCGATGTTTATACAGGCGGCGTTGTCGTCACGTGCAAGCCCCCCTGCACGTTTTCCCCGAGTGTCGTGCCGTCGAGTGCCTCGTGCGGGCACACCATACTGCCCCTCCTCTCTTCCACCCCACACTTTCGGAGAGCGCTGGCTCGCGCCGCCATCGCAAACCTCCCAATTTCGCGACACTCTCCTCCTTTGCTTTCTTCCATCGTTCGCTTTTTCTTTCACTCGTCGGTCGTGCCATCGTTCACTCGGTAACGACGACGGTGACGCGGCTCGGCCCAGAGACGGGCGACAAAGGGCTGCGCCCTAAAACAAATGCACTGCGCGCTGTAAATCGTTTGAACCCTTCGCGCTAATGTCGTCTTGTTCGGATGAGGCACGCAACATAGAGGACAGCGAAGCCGACCCCCGCAGCGCGGGCAGGGATTTTGTGCTTTTAGTGCGCACACTTCCGCATCCGCTACTGGGGTTTGGCGGCGGCGAAGACGATGGCCACGGCGATGGCTTCGTCACCGAGCGAGCGAAGGCACAAAGAGAACGGCGAAAGTGTGCGAGGGAGGGCAGTATGCTGAGCCCGCACGAAACGCTCGTCGGAGTTTCGCCATCTCTCTCACTGCCCCCTCTCACACATTCGGCAGACGCTCTACTCCGTGCGTGGCGCATCCGAACCACGTGACATAGAGGGTGTTGCGACGATAATTGGAACACTTAAAAAAATTTCCTGAGCGAACCGCCGCTCTGTTCGCGCTCAAACTTGCCACGAAGGTCGCATTTTGTGGTCTAATGTGTTTGATACTGGGAACAACGATGGTACTTACCTGTGTATTCTGAAAATAAATAAAAACGATTTTCGCGTATGGGAAAATGGCGGCTGATTTGGACGTGCGAGCCAGCGCAAGTTGATGTTGGTACGACGGAAACACTTGGGGTATGCAGAGCGAAATGCACCGTTAGGATTCACGGTAGGAATGAGCCGAATGGTGCAGCAGACGATCAGAAAATGCACCTAGGAATGAGCTAGCTGACGATCAGAAAACCCGGTTTTCGGGCTCGCACGTCAAAATCAGCGCGCATTTTCGCATAGGCGAAAATCGTTTTTATTTATTTACAGGATAAACAGGCAAGTACCGTCGTTGTTCCCGGGTGTCAAACAAAATAGACCACAAAATGCGACCTTCGTGTGAAGTTTGAGCGCGAACAGAGGGGCGGTTCGCTCAGGAAATGTTTTTTTTTTAAAGTGTTCCAATTATCGTCGCAACACCCTGTATGCGCGGACCATCACACACGATTCGCAACAACACGGTCGCTGGCGGTGGCGACGCGCTGCGAGAAAACAGCACACGAGCGCGCGTGCGTTCGCTGATCACGCGATCGCTTCCTGAGCTGCTGCACATGGACGCCGTGGCCGTGACCGAGCAGTGTTCGTGCGGCGCAGAGTGCAGTTCGCAGAAGTTTCGCATTAGGGAGTATACATGTTTTGTTAACTTGGTGTAACAAGACACTCACTGACATTGGTGCCTGGGTTTGCGTCTCCTTTCTTGGGTTCCTCGAGACGCCTAAGCGCGGTTTTCCCACATGTGCAAAAATTTTTGCTTTAAATATCAGCAAAAGGTAGTTTTTCCTATCGCAACGGCAGACTAAGAGTTCTCAATTACCAAGGAGTTGACCTGCGACTGCATCAAAAGCATTGCTGTAAGGCCATGGTAGAATTTCGCGTGCACATTGTGGTAAAAAAAATATGATTGCTCCCTCTTTCGTAGGAATCGGTAAAGCACGAAAGTGAAATGTGCCATCACAGGAGCATTTAAATGTTTATTGCGCATCGATATGAACTTGCACATCGATATTTATATTTAGTTTGTATGGCACCGTTAGACGCATCAACAGTCGACACTGGATTACGCGCGCCGGAGCATTCCGTAAACCCGATTGAAACCCCAGGCACTCGCAAACCGCACGAACGAAACCTAACGGGTTGTCAGCGAATCCTTTGGTGAAGTCACGGTCCGCTACAGCGGAAGCAGCATGATAGACGGGTCGGCAGCAGTCTTGTGAGTGGGCATGGCGAGCGACGTCCTCCTGGCAGGTCGCTTAGGCAACGGTGCGACCACATTGGTTCTGCTCCGTGGCGTGAACGACAGACGCTAGCGTTGCGACGAGCTCAACCTGTGGAATGCGGCGGCGACGTTCCACATTGGGGGCGGACGGATAAACACAGCAGCTTCCGCTGCTATACGCTGCCCTATCGAGGCTCCAACTATCGGCGCTCATTCGCGTCATGACGCACTACTTCGCTTCTCCTCTCCTAGACGGCAGCTCCAGCTGAATAGAAGTTTTAAAAGGAAGAACATAAGGCGCGTTCGTACAGCTATCCGGGCATGACTTCATTGGTCAGTTGGCAGAGCGTTTCACACCTCCCGCTGCGGCCAGACTGATCGGGGGCTCGAATCCCAGCGCCGCAGCGCAAATGGAACATTTATTGGTGATGTCATTTCCGCGACGGATATGACGTCGGCGAGGTTTGTGCAGCCCGGCATAAAACACTTTCGTGTTAAAATTGCGTAGTCATGGTACAAGAAATTTTCCACAGCTCAACAAAAACTAAGTGTGGTGCCTTAAGCCATAAAAGGAACGTCATCTGGGCGGGTTGGTACTGGTTGTGTATCTTGAACGGAAGCGTAGTAAAGAAAGACAAGGGGGAAAAGAAGGCGATGACAGGTCGTCGTTGAGGATGAATACAACGGAGTTTTGTTCGATTCAATTAAATGTCCCCACTTTCGCACTTCCCGCGCACGGTAAACTGGGGCGTTTACCCTATTATTCTGAATCCTTCCTCTACTCGAGCCTCCAGTGGAAGATGTCCTCCAAAAAGGTTTCCCCCTGCTTAAGCATTGCGTAATCATCCTCTCATCCGAGAGGAGGGAGCAAACGAGGCATACGGCCCCTAGTCTCTTCTTGCAACAGCTCGAGCTACATGTTCCGTTTTAGTTTGCTTTTATCTCGCCTCTCATCGATACCATTTTTAAGGCATTGTTTCTTTCAATTGATGCCTAAAAAACTGGGCGCGTACCTGATCCTTTTGTTGCAAATGTCGACGCAAGACGATAGCCGCCTGGAGCCCTGGCAAGTAAATGCATCCCTTCTCTTTGCCGCTCACCTCTCATGCTGTTTCTCTCCAGTTTCGTTCCTTCCTTCCAAGATAACACGCTAGAGGTTTGCTCAAGTTAATTTAAATTTACCCCGTTCCACTGCTCCAATTCGGGTGCCTCGATGACAGCGCTGCCGTACGGCGGAGAAGAGCGTGAATCGAGGCACCCGACTACAACGTTTACAGAACCACGTTGCCTTACTCCACGAGTGTTCCATGAGGAACACGGAACCTATTAATAGAACCTTTCGTTGCGGTTTCCATTTGATTTTTAGATGCGAAGCATCTCATGCTCGGGGCTGTGTCCCTCTCTCCCTCGTTGTCGTTGTCCGCCGTCCACACTCTACTGCGCATGCGCGTCTTTTCAGCCCCGTCAGCGTTTCGGTTGACGTCAGCGCAGTCCACTACAAAAAGAAATAGTTAGGCGGCCCCCGGTTTCGATCCCACGACTTTCTGCCCGCAACGGGAGGTACGTGGCGCTCTTGCCACTGCGCTACAAACCCAGACGGGAGCATGTGCTACGAACGCGCCTTATGTCCTTCACTCATTCAAACTAGGTAAAAAAGCTACTGATACAACGAAGGCACGCGAAGCTGAACGTCAACGGAAACGACGAACTGAAAACTAATGGGAACTTCAGTTGACCCTATGGCTGCTTCGCATACTACTCAAAGTTCCCCTACGGGAAGATGGTGTAAATTTTTCCCCGCGCTCGGGGCACTTCATGACACTTAGTTATGAATAAAACCCGAATTACCCATTAATGAGCACCCTTAAGCAATTCGAATGACATGAAGCAGAAAGAAAATTTTTTGAATTCCGCCAGATAACGCGGGCAACAGCAGACGACAGTTTTCTGCAGTTGATGTAGTATTTTATTTGCTATCGCAAAAAGCAAGCACTCGTATTTTTTAAATAAAGGAACACTGCAAATGTTACTCATGCATTGATTTTCTGCCTGATATTTGCTTAATGTCTGGTTCTTGTTCAACAATTTTGGCAAGTATGAACATATAAACCGGACATAGATGTTCAGATTTGGCGGTGAGTATAAAGACTATTGCGCAGATTTCGTTTCACTTGGTCGGCTGGCTGCATCGAGTGACAGACAGAGAGACAGACAGACAGACAGACAGACAGATAGATAGACAGACAGACAGACCGACAGACAGACAGACCAAAATTTCCTTGCTCAAGTAGCCCACAAAAGACTATCGTCTTTAAAAGCATTCCGACGTGTGTTCTGATTGTCGGATTTCTAACCCTCGCTGTTATGGCCTCATACTTCACCAGCAATATGCTTCAGGTTTTCATTGCGTCACATAAGGCGAAAACATCTGAGGCCTAGGTCATTTTCTGGTCGTTTGGAACAAGCTCGTTCACGCACATCTGGTGTGGAAGCATTGTTTTGCGTACTTTTTTAGCGAAGCTGTTTACCTGTAGCTCCATATGCACTTGCCAACTGCTTTCCAAGGGGCGTGCACGACTTTGGAAATTACCACTACTTGAATAAGCCGTGGCGCAGAAATCCGGTTAGGAAGAGACGGCGAGGCGCGGGATATGCTGGAAAAAGTTCTGTGACAGCGCTGGGCGCGGCATTAGAGCCCCGGAGAGCGTTTGATGGCGCTGCGCGGCTGCAGATTGAGGGGCGGGTTCGTGGTGGACGTGCGGGGGACATGCGATCTGTAATGACACTTCCGCCGCCAATCACTCGACACTGCTGGCCGGCGAGACGGAGTGATTCCGTGCACTTTTTTGGGCTGGGCCCATGGTCAGTTGTTTCTTTTTAGGGGCGAAGCACCTTATGGCCGACGCTTGTCCGTCCGGCGTCCGGCGTCAGAGCTCAAGGCACAGCACCGTATAAATCGAAACATCTGCGAACAAAAGGTTCACAAAAGGTTAGCAAGAACAAAATAATAGGTTCACAAAAGGTTAGACAGAGAGAGGGGGGGAGAGAGAGGGAGAGAGACAGACGCACAGCACCGTGTGAATCGAAACATCTGTGAACAAAAGGTTCACAAAGGTTAACAAGAACAGAATGAAAGGTTCACAAAAAGTTAGGGAGAGAGAAAGGGAGAGAGAGAGTGCTCCTGTAGAGCCGTGCTTAGAATGCGCGAGGAGCATTGGATTGGGTTGGGTTGGGTTAAATTGAATTGTATTGTATTGTATTGGAAATCGTTCTAGCTCCAGTAAGCAGTCTCACGGGTGATTAACGGTAAGAACGATCCCCGGTGCTTCGCACACTCGTCATGATTCACTTCACGGAGATGCGTGAATTTTTAAATGTGAATGCATTTCTTAGTCGGGGATTGTCGTGCTCCGTCGGCGTGCGCCCGCAGGTGTTATCTCTCCGCGCTCCTCCTCGCCCCTAGCAACAGCTGTGGCGCGCCTAGCAACCGGAGCAGGTGGTAGCTCGGGCGGGAGTAGCGGAGGGCAAGGGGAGAGGAGGAGCGCGCTCGGGCGTGTGAGGGCGCTCGCATCGCGGAGCTCGGGCGGAGTAGCGGAGAGTGAGTGGAGAGGAGGAGCGTGCTCGGGCGTGTGAGGGCACTCGCATCGCGGAGCTCGGCGGGCTCTCTCTCCTCTCCGCGTACCCTCTCTCCGTGCATTCGCATTTCCACACACGATCCTCTTCGGGGAGGTGGAGGGATTTTTTCGTTAATGTGGGCACCCCATAAAGCTTAAAGCCTAAACAGCTTCATTATATATGCAATCACCATCTTAGCAATGATTCAGCCACCAAATTCTTTATAGCGAAGCTGAATTTGGCTACCAACCCTCCCCTCCTCCCCCACTCTACCTTCCTCAATTACCACTCCGGTGAAGCCGGTTTTCTCGGCACCGCTTCTCCGCTCCTCGTAGCCACCGCTGACGCCTCTTTCACAAGCTTTGCGCCCCTCGCCCCCGCCGATGCCTATTTCACAGAACTGGCGCTGTTTTCAGAAGAGACACTCTAAACTCATTATGAGGCAGGCGCGCGTCCTTCGCTTGGAGAAATAACAGCGAGAATTGAACGAGCATCGGCGTGCACAGAAGCGCGAACTATGTTAAAAGCAACTAAAAGCCGCTGCGCAGAACGTACGGCCGACTCCGTTGCCGCCTCAAGTTACACCTCGTTGACTAGCTGCGAATAACTCCCGGATGACGAGGAACTTTTAGGCTTGGAAGGTCGACGTAAGCGAATTTTTTTTCAGCTTCAAGGGCTTTTGGAGCGACATTCAGCTAATTGGCTGGGAAGTATGCTTAGCCGAAAATTGCAAGCAAGCGTGTTTTGTTTCGTGCACTCACAATACTGCACCCAGCTTCGCTAGTCACCCTTCTTTGCAGAATGGAAGGGTGCTGAATTTTGCGTCGCACCTCTTATTCGAATAACGGAGATATTGGTAAAGAATCGCTCGGGGGCAATTATTTTTCCCTATGTGCATAGGAGGCAAAAGCATGTTTCCCCCTGGCGATATCTGACTTATATGTGGCTACATCGTATTTCTCTCCTTTGCTGCTATTTCTTAATTTATCGAGGCGCTTCAGTCTTCTTACGTAGTTCGATCGCGAAGGCCTGACGATACAACTCTTACCGCTAAATCGTATGCGCGTATATTTCTTGGCTTCGACCGGCAAATTTTGACCGGCTTCCTTTCTTCTACAACGTCCTTGCATCTCTTTCTGCGCTTTCGTTTTTTTGTTTTATGGCAGGAATTACGTCCGTAAACAAACAGACACCCGCCACAGCTTGACTAGATAGGAGATGTTTGGTGGCTGGTGCGCTACTGTTACCCTCACGCGCCATTAGGTTGAGGTGTCACGCGGCACGTAGTATGTTACACATTTTACGATTTAAATTCACAGCTTTGCGAATTTTGTGAAGCGTGAGATTACCCCTGAAATCCCCCTGTTCCTGGATAATCTCGACATGGGTATAGGTCACAGCAGATTTTCAAAAAAATATATATATAGTAGTGGCTTAGCTCTGCTATGCCAAGATATACGTAGCGTGAGCTAAGGTTCAGCAATCCAGTCCAATCCAGTTTAATCCAGCCCAGTCCAGTTCTGTCCAGTCACTGCTCCTCGCGCATGCTCAAACGGCTATCAAGCGGCTCCGGTGCAGCGTCAGACTTGGCTACTGCGCAATTGAGGCGCCCACGTGGGCACGCGCCGGCGCCAGTGCGTCTGCCGCGGCTATGACGCAACACAATCCAACACAACCCACTTTAATCCAATCCAATCTAATCCAAGCCAATCCAAGCCAAGCCAATAAAAGCCAATTCAATCCAATCCAATGCCCCTCGCGCTTGCGCAGAACGGCCCTTCACTGCAGACGCGAAACTGCTCAACCTCGGCCAGTGTAGCTTACGCTACAATATAGAATTTAAAATACAAGATCCCGCATCTCTGCATTTTACCTATCGCGGAGGTGGCCCTCCACGGCGGTTATCCGTCGGCGTCGGTAGAAATTAGTAGCCATAATTAGGGTCTTCAGGGGCCTACCTAAGGCCGATACCCACATCGTTCATTTTAGAAGACACTCAGTGTAAACTTCTAGACATGGATGCAAAATATCTTCATAAACGATCACTTTTGGTATTCATACTTAGCGAAGTTTAGCACACGGGAAGCGTTGAGAAAGTTTGTTGCTGCCGTTTTCAATTGTCAAACTTACTATTTTACGCGTGCCTTTTAGACGGGCGATTGGAGTTTTCCCTGTTCCATCTTTTATAGTGGAGTCACAGAACTATATATGCACCTGAAACCCCAGTACCACGTAGTTTCATCACACGCTGGGGACCTTTGCTAACGGATGATGGTTTAATGGGGACATTGAAGTGAGTCACCGACCTTCGTGGCTGTCACACTGTCACCAGACATGAGTGAAAGCATCTTTTCTATTTCTGCCCAGGGAGATTCGGGTTGCCCCGCTGTGCACAAGGAGGACGGCGCCTTTACGCTGGTTGGAATCGTGTCCTTCGGCTTCGAATGTGATGTCCACCCAGGTTACTACACCAGGGTCTCAGCCTACGCGCCCTGGATTGCGGAGAAGATTGACGAACTGAGGCGCAATTAAGCCGGCGTCTTTAAGTGGGGAGTTTGCTCATGTCTCTGCAGCCAATAGGAATAAACTCGCTCGCTCGAAGAGGGCTCTTTGCATTTGCCTAACCTATGTATCAGCGTGTAGTCATGCTGTAAGCCAGTAGAGAGTGATGCTGCATGTATGTACTACGTTCGTTAGGTGAAGTTGGGTTTACTTGCGTGTGGCGTGAAGTTTGAGTACAAGGTTCTAGAGTGAAAGCTTTCGCTGGTAGGATAAAAGCTTCCCAAACTTGGAAAGCTAGGTTCACTGGATAAGTGGGACAGAGAGCATTAAACTCTAAAAGTAGTTCATTGAAGAACATACGTTTGACCTGAATATTTGTGAGTACATGGGCCGAGCCTTTCAATTTGTGTGCGTCTGGATAGAGAACGCGAGGGATAGGCAGATTGTATGTGCGTGGGTTTCTTCAAAAATTGCAGTATTTATTTCTTTGTATTTCTTAAAGAATTACATCTGGTAGAGAGTCGTTATTCCATCTTTTCCTTTTTTGGCGTGTGTCGAAGTCAAGACTGCTGTTTTGCCTCTTCAATTTAAATTGATTTATATGCCGATTAGATTAAGCAGGACACCCGCACTTGTACAAATGCGGTATGGAGACGAATGGAAGCCCACGATGGGCTGGGCACGATGCAAAGCCCGCCAGCTGGCTAAGCCCGCATGTGGTCGCAAGCCGTCTCTGTCCCGTAGGCTATTCATCTCAAGGAACGATGGACCCGGGCGGTAGGGACATAAAACTCGAGCTGCAGAAACTTCCTGTGGGTTTTCATATCTGGGCCATTCTCACTGGAGGTGCAATGCTGGTCCTCGCTTTCTTCCTTGTTCTTACGGCCAGCTCTGGGGCGTGCGGTGAGTACGCAGCCATGTGAAATATTGCGGCCAACATTCCGCCGCATGAAAAATGATTGCAAGTGGCAAGGTGTGTTGCAAAACTTACAAATATGTATGTGCAACTATTCCTGGTAGACCATAGGTGAGTATAAACCACGTGAGAGATATTTAACACGGGCGAAAATGCAGCGCATTATGGGGCTCTAAGGTGCAAAGGTTGTGCCTTCCCAGAAAAGGAGCGACATAACAGGCTGTCTATCCAGCACTAGGGGTTCGAAATAAGCGAGGACAAGTCACGTTACTAAAGCCACTGACAGGTAGCTTTCGTGTGGATACTATATTATTTGGCATACCTGGGTGGGAAGTCGTGATGAACGCACGATTGCTAGGCAACTCTTAACGAGTGTGTAGGTGGGTGGTTAGTTGAAGCGAGGAAACTCGAACGAAAACACTGCTGATATCATTGGTTGGCTTGTTATGCAACGAACATGAGAGGGGGCTAGCGCAACACAAAGCCAAAAATGTGCGCGAAACCAGTCGGATGTCTCGTCTCACTGCAGGCTGCGAAACGCAGCAGGTAAGACAGGAACCGTCTGCGTGAACGGCAATTTGTTCACGTTAGCAGCTTGTATTTCAGCAAGTAATTATGGTATTGGGCAGAAGCCGGCTGGCGACAAGGCATTTGAGAACTATGTTCTGGGCTGTAGAAATAACGCAGTGGAGGCATTAGTCCAGTTCGTAGAACGGAATGATCCGCGCATCATGAATACCTACTTCTGCAATCGGGAGAGCTGGAAGTGGACGTGGAGGAGCCCGAATGGAGAGCATAGAAATAAAATAGACTTCATAGTATGCGACAGCTCTGGCGTCGTGCGGGATGTGGAAATACTCGGAAGGGTGACGTGTAGTGACCACCATGTGGTAAGATCTCGCATTAGGCTAGATTTGAGGAGGGACCATAACAAGCTACTACGAAAGAGCCTATCAATGAGCTAACAGTAAGTGGAAAGTTGAAGAAATAAGCATCGTGCTGCAGAACCGATATTCAGCTCCAACTGAGGAAGCAGAGTTTACGACACAGGAAGCAAGCGGCAATGTTACACGCATTATCACGGAGTGTGGAATAGACGTCGGTTCTACGATGGCTAGACAGCATACTGGTAAACTTTCCCAGGAGACGAAAAAGTTCATTAGGAAACGGCAAAGCATGACAATCTCCACTCCGGCTGACAGAATAGAACTAGTTTCGATGTTAATAAATAAGCATTAGACAGCTCACATACGGAAGTATAATATGGAGAGGATTGAGCATGCTGTAAAAAACGGAGGTAGCCTGAAAGCAGTGAAGAGGTGTCTAGGTGTGGGGAAAAAGTCGGATGTATGCACTTAAAGACAAACACGGCAATGTCATTGTAAATAGGGATAAAATACTTATAGTCGTCGAGGAGGTCTATAGAGATCTGTACAGTAGCCGCGACATGCAGGATTATACCGAGAGAGGAAATAGTACAGAGGAGATAGACATCCCACCAGTAACGACCGAAGAAGTAAGGAAGGCTTTGGGCAAATTGTACTAGAAAAACTAGTAAGCCTGTATACGCAATGCCTAATAACAGCGAGTGTGCCGGAATCTTGGAATAACGCGGACATCATCCTAATCCACACGAAAGGTGACATGAAGGGCTTGAAAAATTACAGGCCGATAAGCTTACTGTCAGTAGTCTACAAAGTATTTACGGAGGTAATCGCCAACAGAATTTTTGCGCCCTAAATTTTAGTCAACTTAATGAACAAGCAGGGTTTTGTTAAGGGTATTCAACAATGGACCATATTCACACGATCAATCAGTTGATAGAGAAGTGCGCAGAGTGTACTCAACCCCTACACATAGCCTTCAGAGATTATGAGAAAGCATTTGACTCGGTCGAAGCCTCAGCAGTCGTTCAGGCATTTCGAAATCAGGGTGTAGACCAGCATTACGTAAGGATAGTAGAGGATATCTACAATGGGTCCACAGCTAGATATCTCCATGGCTATTCACAGCATATTTACAGGAGGTATTCAGAGCATTGGATTGGGAACAGGTGGACGTAAGTGCTAATGGAGAATACGTCCGTAACCTCAAATTTGATGATGACGTTGCCTTGATAAGTAGTTCAGGGGAAGAATAGCAAAGCATGCTTTCCGCACTAAAAAAGCAGAGTAGAACCATGGGCCTGAAAATTAACATGCAGAAAACTTAAGCAGTGCTGAATAACATCGGTAGACCACAGCATTTTGGGATAGGTGACGAGGCAGTGCAAGTGGCAAACAAATATATCTACTTAGGCCAAGTTGTGACCCCGGATCCCAACCTTGAGGCAGAGATAATTAAAAGGATTAGAAATTGGCTGGAGTGCATTCGGCATGCATCCTCAGATAATGAATGGCAGCCTACCATTGTCCCTGATAAAGAAAGTGTACGACAGCTGCATCTTATTGGTACTCACCTACTGGGCAGAAACTCGGAGACTCACTAAAATGGTTCAAGTTAAAGAATACTCAGCGCGCAATGGAAGGGAAGATGGTAGGTGTAACATTAAGGGAAAAGACGAAGGCGGAGTGGGTCAGGGAGGAAACGCGTGCTAAGGACATATTATTAGAAATTTAGAAAAAATAAACGTGGGCAGGGCATGTAATGCGCAGGCAAGATAACCGTTGGTCATTAAGGGTAACAGAATGGATCCCTAGAGAATGCAAGTGCGGCAAGGGGCGGCAGAAAATTAGATGTGCAGATGAGATCGATAAGATTGTTGGGATGAATTGGTCGCAGTTAGCACGGGACTGGGGTAATTCGAGATCTATGGGAGAGGCCTTTGCCCTGCAGTGGGCGTAGATAGGCACATGATGATGATTATTATGATTACAACAAATACTCATACGATTTATCCCGCTAGTCAATTTTCGGCCACGGCAGCTGTGACGAACTAGTTTGCAGAATACAGGTCCAAGTTGTCTGCGGGTGTTTAATAACATTCTAGGCCATTTTGACAAAGATGGTATACGCGCCAGCAATGTGACCGCACGAGAGAATGCGCGACTGGTGGGTGGACTCGCTGATTTGGCTGCGACGTACCCGCCGTGCAGTCAAGTTTGTGGTCGTTCGGTCTTGCCAAGCACTCACCTCGACGTAAGGTGCATTATTGTCGTCTATAACATGTGTGCGTATGCTTTATTAATGCAATTAGGCGTTTTCATTAATTTTACATGTGGTGAAAACAGGAAATTTTAAGTAGATTGCAGATATCCAATTTCGTTTTAGTGAAATATCCACGCCAGCTATCGTCCAGTGATGGTCAGCTTGGCCATCAAGGCCAAGGACACTTCATTTCGTCGTTTTGAGGCGCGCCGCCAAAGCGTCAGTCTGGGAGCCTGAGTGTCTTCGGCGAAAGTGCACTGAAAGTGGCGTGTTATACATGCATTACCAATTGGTGCAGAGTGAAGCTAAAATTAGAAAATTTAACAATCGTCTCGCCAAAGCAAGCAATCCATTCTCATAACACAAATTTTCATGCCTTGTGTTCTTTATATATTCGCCTTTAATGAACTGAAACGACGCTCTAGACTAGAGCTAAGGCGCACTGGTGTTGACCAATAAAAGCAATAAAAAGTATCCATAACATGCCATAAAACAGGTCCTAGTTTTTTCACTCCAATCTTAAGAGCTTTTATTTCAGCCCTTACTGGATTATTCTCAATAAATATAAAGAAAGACTGCGTTAGTTTTGTATTTTTATTGGCATGAGGGTGATGCTACCGCTCGACTTAACGGACAGCAGTCACTGTACCGTATAGCCACGCTGATGACACAGTTACTTTGGATTTAGGGGTCGGTTGAAAACCGCACCAACCACAGTGGCGTCTTCAAGCGCCACGAGACATTTTCAAGGTCTGTTGACGTTGGATTTGCTGATGCACAGGTAACCAGAGGTCTCCCACGAGTTATGAGTGGCGTCCGCTGACGCACGGGGCAACGGGGGTCACTTATGGGTGGCCAGCATGTAAGCGGTGTAACAAGACCTTTCATAAACGTCCATCGGCTTCCCCACGGTAATCACGATGCGGGACATTTCGTGCTGATCCGATGGGGCGCAGACGTATGTTACCTGTGGTGCGGGGTGGAAGGGAGCTGTCAGCATGGAGCCTAGCAAGATAATCAAGTACACATAGATTGTTGCAAAGGTTCTTCTTTGCAGCAACAGAGGCTCCCGTGATCGAGTTAGTATGGTGCGCCGACCCCAGTTATGTCGTGTTTTTTCTGTCATTTCTTGCTGCGTGCCCTTTCTCGGCTGTGTTTGTTCTTGAATTGAAATTCTACAACGCATGGTTTCCCCCATTCTCCATTCACCCCAATTTAATGCCCGTCGGGGCCTTTGGGGTATCTGAATAACAGCCTTTTTTTCACGCTTTTGTTCGCTCTCCTGACATCCGCACGATGGTAAACTGACTCAGGGGAAACGGTTGCATGAGCTGGAGTGGAAAGCGCTTATTAAACTTCGAGCGGCTGAAACAGAGACCAG
The DNA here is from genome assembly GCF_048455015.1 of Haemaphysalis longicornis. NCBI lineage: Eukaryota > Metazoa > Arthropoda > Arachnida > Ixodida > Ixodidae > Haemaphysalis > Haemaphysalis longicornis. Next base: position 185,800,686 of record NW_027526361.1, on the reverse strand, counting down.
AAAGATAACGACGCAGGACGAAGCGCGAGTAACACTGCTTTATTTACACACTTTTAACACATATATGTATCAAGGCTGCTTTTTTGCAACGACATCCTTAAAACTCTTTCGATAACCACCGTGCAGTTTCGCGTGGTTGCATCAATTCTGCCGAAATTTGTTTTTCTGTTGTGGTTTTTTGCTGAAGCAGGCACGAGTGAACATGGAATAAATTGCCTGACAAGTAACGGCAATAATTACCTCCTTGTAATATCAGTACCATGCAGAACAGTGAACTGGCACGTTACGCATGAATAATGAATGATAGTCTGTAGCAGGAACAAAAAATTCACCCGCATTTCCCCGAAGGGGAGCATGGGGAAGTGCGAATGCACGGGTGATGCTATGAGGGGGAGTTATGTTGAACTGTGTTGGCATTCGCCCGTTAGTTGCATTTAACACCCCCACGTGATCAAGTGGGGATTCACACACCCCGTTAGTCGTTCTCTGGAAATCTTGGTGAATTAAAGTGTATGTTCGAGGAGATCACACACACACGCAAGTAAAGTGAAACAACAGTATTCTTTATTCAGCACTTGTTGGTGTTGTCGTTGTAGTTGACGGTCATTATGACCGCCTTGTGGTCACTGAAATGTACGGTCAAGAGTTGTTGCAAGACCGCGCGTATCAGACAGTTCCTCGCAAAGGCCAGGTCGATGTAGCTGCCGTTGATGGTGGTGGGAGCCTCTAGCGGTAGGCACGTCATGGAGTGGTTGGCGAGCATGTATTCCATCAACCACTCGCCGCCCTTTCGCACGTCCACGTTAAAGTCCCCAACAACCACGCCCGGGTCCAAGGGCTTTACGCGCCTGGCCACACTCTCCATCGCCGCGTCCACGTATTCGACGACGTCGTCGCGCGAGATGTTTGGCGCGAGGTAGAGGGTGACGACCACGATTCCGTCGCCCGAGTACGCGTCGGTGTAGACGGCACTGTACGGCGACTCGTCCCTGACCGGCGAGGTGGACACGGCGTGCGACACGAGGTTCGCGTAGACGTGACCGACGAGGTAGACGCCGCAGTACTCGCCCCGACTTCCGCTCCTGGCGAAGCAGCAGTCGTCGATGGGGAAGTGGGAATGCACGGGTGATGCGAAAGAATTCTTCTTGGCCAATCGCCCTAAGTGGGTATGTGCTAAAGAAATTAGGAACTATTCTTGGCCAATCGCCCTAAGTGGGTATGTGGTGCGGATGGACGGACGGCGGTGGACGCGTGATTCAGGGTCGCTTAAGAAGTGCATTCGCACTTAAAAAGACCCGAAAATAACAATTCGCCACGGAAGCCATACACGGGAAGGAACGACGACTGGGCTCCCATTCATATGGGCAAAGACAGCGACAGTCGACGTTGCCGAGGCGTATAGTTCTCGCTAAGGTGCAGTTACAACGTACAAGGAAGTCTCCCCGGCTGGTTTTCGATGACCGTGCACCGCGTGCAAGCTGCGCATAGCAGCGGAATTGGAGATTTATATGATGCGACAACACGCCTCCCACCGATATCACCGGGCGTTCGGCACTACTATATCTTGTCTCGAGCAACCGCGTATGGTAGACGCGAAGTTCTACTGTGTTTTTCGAAAAATGCACTCGGGAATATTTGCTTTCAAGGTGGCTCTGATGTCGAACCCCAGTGCGGCACCTCCGGACTGCCCAAATCCAAAGATGACAGAATTGTTGGCGGCACGGCGGCAAAAGAGGCCGAGTTCCCATGGCAGGTAAGAATTTCCACTTTGAAAAATTTGTGCCACTATGAAAAATGCTGTCTTAATGTAAAATAATTCTGTAGAAATTTAGAGAGTAATTTACTAATGTGTAGCATTCTTATGCCGCTTGTCTTGAGTGTGAGTTTTTACAGACAAAGTTCTGGTTTTTCTAAATCCTGCCCGACCAAATATCTCCGTTTAGGCTATTATAACAATTCGAAGTGGGACATTCGCGAAATATGCAATTATCGTGGAAATGCCATGCGTTATACGTTTTGCCATTTCCCGTAATTTTGCAATCTTTTTCTTAATTTTTAGTTTTTCGAAATTTCGTTCCACCAATTATCTTCATTTATATTATTATAAGGAGCACATTTGGAACTTTACCGAAATCTGCATTATTGTGGAAATGCAGGGCGTTAAACGGTTCGCGAGATTTTGTAATCATTTTATGGTTTTTTTATTTTTTTTAGTTTTTCAGAATTCCGTTCAACAAATTATCTCCATTTACGCTCTTGTAACGGAGATAGCCGAGCCATCGTACAATGTTTAGACGATTTATTTACAGGGTAGAGGTGAGACGAGCGTGATTTGAGCGTCGTGGTGGTGGTGGTGGTAAACTTTATTCACAACAAAGGTAGAAGAGGAGGGGGTGGAGTCAAGGGTGGAATCCTATTTCCAGGACTCCAGTGGCGAAAGCCCCTATCTTGGCTCTTCCCTGCAGTTCTCGCTGACTGGAGAGGTCCGAGCTGGACAGTGCCGCTTCCCAGGACTCTATTGATGTATTGTAGTTGTTCTGTTGCCATATGGTCGGGCAGTTCCATATTGGCGGTGAGCGCGACCACGGGCGGCGCTGCGGAGCGCGCCTTCGTGACGTCGGCTTAGGGATTCTTGCATTTGCCGTCTGCTTCACTCGGGTTTGCTCTCTCTGCTGTTTCTTTGCGCGCGGTTGAGATTTTGTGCTTGTCCGCAGCAGATATCGCGTATCCGCAACTTTTTTTTCGTAACAAAAGACTTAAAATAGCGTAAACCAGCTCAAGGCGTGATTTTAGGTATAGTTTTTGATACCGCTCCGGAAATAAACATTGCCGGCGTCGCCCATGCATTGCTGCGAAGGTGGTCCTGTGCGGAGCGCGAAGAGTCGGAGCTGGGCGTCAGCCTCTGTGTTCAGCAGTCTTTCGAACAAAGGTAACAGCCGGAGGCTGACAACCGACAACAGCTAAAATGGAAGACCAAAACAAATTCCAGGCCTTTGGGGCTGTCGGCTTTGGCAGAAGGCTTTACGATTCCAGCTAATCGTATGTAAGGTAAAACAGATTTGGCAACCTTGCCTAACGCTCGAAACTATTGTATCAAGTCACTTCACGTTGTCACGGCATGAAAGCGTGCCGACATGCACTATGGGCACAAATATTGTAGATTGATTTCCAAATAACCTGCTGTTTGTATAGGCGCGTGCTGGTTTTATACCAGGCTTCTAACCAGTATGCAGGCTTGTTGAGCGAAACGAGTAACCTGTATGGCAAACATACAGTAAGACTATGTTTGTTATGATTTGGAGGGATATTTCGGTACATTTGCCACAGTCATACCATCCCAATATTCAGATAGGCGTTATAGTAAAACTGCACTCAAGAGGAGGAGGACCAGGAGGAGGAGAAAACTTTAACAGTAAAATCTAGCTGGTTAGTGGGCAGGCTCCTCAATCCAAGACGGGAGAGTAAGATTTATTCTTCAATTCACCGAATGTCATCCCGAGTAGTCCAGGATTTGTTCTTTGCGACTGAAGGGGTTGGAAAACAATAAAGAGCTGTCGGGACATATTCATTGGTTTCGAATTGTGTTATACTGAAAATTGGCATGTATACTATTTATTGCGTTCTTTAGCAAGTAGTTTTCAACACCGTAATCATGTCATAACTTTTCGGATTGAGATTGAGTTCATTACGATAACGATGGTTCGATAGAAATTAGGTCACAAAAGCCGCCTTCGAGTACTGTGGACAACGTTATCTGCGCCGTAGCACAAATCTCATTGCATTGCATATTCACACGAACTTTGTGAGCCTCGCAAACATCCCCAAACCTCCTAGGACGTTTGGGACGGTGGAGAAAAATGAATGCGTTGGGCACAGAAAAAAAACAACATTCATCTAACAACAACGAAATAAATAGAAAACACCCGTTTTATTTCCTGCTGTGCGTCCCGCTGCTTGATGCGTAGCATTAGACTGTTGAGTTCTCATAAGTGCATTTCAGAAATAGTTAAAGGAAGCCTACGCATTTTGAATACTTATCGAGGAGCTCTCAGCACTAAAACTCGCAAATACGCTAGATAGGACGAGTTACACACGATCGTCTGAGCGATGCTCTCTGAAAGTCGTTCTCTCTCTCCTCGTGTGTTGTGTAAACTTGCGCGGGATAAAGCTTCAAATTATTCAGAGCTGCCAGAATCTGATTGAAAACACGCTTTTTAAAGCCCCAAAGCATCAAAGCGGGCGATTTCTAGCAAAGGCACTGCTGCCAGTCACAACCGGACGACCGCGGCGCGGGTGTAGCAGCGGCACGAATGTAGCAGACGACAGCGGAGCGGGTCCCTAAGCTGACGTCAAATCCAGGGGGCGCCACTCAAACATCTCACCGCCAATAGTGTGGAAGAGGTCTGCCTTCTGATGGCATTTATGGCATTCTTCGTTATACTTATCCGGAAACATGAGTTCTAATCTAGACTTATGTGGGTAGGTATTTGTCTGAATCTCCCTAAGATTTCTGGCCTCCTCTGCGTCTAGTAGAAGATGAGGTGTCGGCATTGTTTTTATGGTTAGTCGGCATAACCGGAGTCGGTCGGTAGCCGCACTGTATGGAGGAAGGGCGTATGAATGCTCAGACTCCCCGTGGTCCATGATTTGCCTCGCGAGGGAGTCCGCTTTTTCATTTCCTTCCAGTCCCTGATGGGCCGGCGTCCATATTATTTTGTGTTTGCCTTTCGGTGTCAGAGGCATTATATTCTTTGCTGTTTTAGGAATTATTGCGCAAATTAGGTTTCAAATTGCTCTCGTGGAGTCAGTAATTATGGTGAGATTTTTCTTTTTGTGCTCGCCCCACCTTATGGCCATTAGGATGGCGGTGGTTTCGGCTTTTTGTATGTTCTGTTTGTTGCTCTTTAGGAAGTCTAGAGCTTTCCCGTGGCAGTTGACTACCACCGCTGAGGCGTTGCCACGGCTGTTAGTTGCCGCGTCGGTGTAGCATCGTCCGGGTCTTTGCCGTATGTCGTCCTTATGTATCTTGTTCGTGTTAGTCTTCTTCCTTTGTTGTGTGTGGGATTCATTTTTAGGGGAATCGGTGCAATTTTGAGGCTTGCTCTTTGTTGAGGAGAAAGTTCTGTCGTTCTCTGTATGTACTCTGAGTGAACTGAGTACCCGGCTCTTCTCAGTATTTCTCTTCCAGTCTTGGTATTCAGTAGTCGTTCTTTCTGGGCTTCTAGGAGAGTCTCTGTGACCTCCCGCAAGGTGTTGCACACTCCCAACTTGTAGAATTTCTCATTTGAGGTGTATATGGGAAGACCGAGAGCCGCCTTGTAGGCAGTTCTGATGAGTGCGTCGACCCTCTCATGTTGATTTGCGTCGTTGTGGTGGTACGGTAAGCTGTAAGTAATTCTACTCATGATTAATGCTTGCACCAGCTTGAGAGTGTCTTCTTCTCTCATGCCTTTTCTTGTTCTTGTGATTCTTCGGATGGTTCTAGCCAGTTGTTGTGTAGTTTTCTTTAGCTTGTCCAAGGCGGTGGTGGCCTTGTTGTCGTTTTGTATGTGCATGCCTAATATTCTTATCGTTGGTTTGAAGAGAATGTTTTGGTTGTCAATTACTATGCTTCCAGAGGGAATTTTCTCTTTAGAGGGTATTATTCTAATGAGTTCAGTTTTTTCCGGGGCACATTTTAGGCCATTTTTTCGTATTGGCTCTTGTAGCTCGTTGATTGTTTCTTGTAGGATCAGTAGTTTTTCTGAGAGGGTTCCACTTTTGGTCCAGATGGTGATGTCATCTGCGTAGATTGATTTGCCGATGTTTTCTTTCTCTTCTAATTTCTTGGCTATTTCAATCATTGTCAGGTTGAACAGCACTGGGGAGATGATGGCCCCTTGTGGAGTTCCCCTGTTAGGCATTTCGAAAGGTTCGGATCTAGTGTTTCCAATGCCAATCGTGGCTGTTATGTTTGACAGGAAGTTTCTGATGTAATCATAAACTTTCTTGCCGCATCCTGCCTTTTCAGCTGCCTTCAATATTGCCTCATGCGATATGTAGTCAAATGCCCCTTTCATATCCAGGGCTTATACAATTTCATCGTAGTCATCATTGATTGAGGATGTCGTGTCTCAGCTGTAGAAAGGCATCTTGAGTGGATAGACCACTTTTGAAGCCTTGTCGTGATAATTCTTTCCTACACCTTTCCTACGCTCGAGGTTGGTGATATGGGTCGTAGATTTTCAATAGCCGGTGGCTTCCCTGGTTTGGGTATTGTCGTAATTCTCGAGTGTTTCCATTGCAATAGGTAATCGGTTCGGCTTCCATAGCTTTTCATTTCTGTATGCAGCTAATGCTTCCAGTTGTGAGTCATTTAGGTTCCTGAGTATGTTATTGTCAATTCCATCTTCTCCTGGCGCACTCTTTCATTTGCGGGCAAGGATGGCTTGATATACTTCTTCTTTTGTGATGTCGCTGTCGAGCTTTGCATTTTGGGAACCTCGGTATTCTCTTGTAGAGGGGGGAATTTTCGCGTTCAGTTCAAATCTGTCTTTTAGGGTTCTAATTAGTTCCTCGTTGGTGCCTTCGAAACCTTTGGCTACTCTGTTGATATTGTGTCCGGTCTCCCTTCTTGTTGTTTCCGGATTGAGCATACCATTAATTATTGCGCATGTCTTCGAGGTATTTAGGGTATTCTTGAGTGTGTCACAGAAGTCTTGCCAATTCTGATTCGCGAGTTGTATCGCGTACTTCCCAGCTAGATTCGTGATCTTTTTAATTCTTGCTTTTAGCTTCTTGTTGTGCTTTTTCTTTTTCCATCGCTTAGTTAGCTTTTGTTTCTTGTTCCATAGACTGATCAGATGGTTGTCGACACACAGGTATACGCTCTCTTGTCCAAATTCCTTGGTGGACTCTGAGAAAAAAGGTATGATGTAAAATCGTACGTGGCTTACTCCGAACAAGAAGTTAAAGGCGTCGTTCACGGCTTTGCTTCTGGCACTACCTCAGAAGAAATTCTGGATGGCTTGCGCGTGCGGACCATCGACACCAAGATCGTGTTCGCTCGCATGCTGGGCAAATCGACCACCGCTCTTGTCACCTTCGAGGGCAACACGGTTCCCTGCGCCGTCTACTTTTACGGAGGGGAAATGACGTGCTACCTATACAAGGCTACAAGGCTGGTCTGCCAAATATACAGAAAAACAGGGCACAGAGCTGACGTATGCCCAGAACCCAACGCCAACATCTGCTCGTCATGCGGAGAAGAAAACCCTGCGAAAGACCACAAGTGCACGCCCAAATGTGCGCTGTGCAAAAAGGAACACCACACGGGCTCCAAGGAGTGCGAGCGGAAATTCCGTAGCCCTAGAATCCCACCAGGCAACAGAAGCAAACTTTCAACGAAGCAAAGCAGACCAAGATGGTTCGACGACCAGTGGCCAGAGCTGGAACCCGGAGCCAGAAGACCGAGAGGACCAACCAGCCGAAGGGAAACCCAAGGGTTCTGGGACCAAGGCCCTCAAGAAGAAGAGAAGCAAAGAAGACGACAGAACTAAGGTGAGCTGGGCAGATGCAGCTTCCCAGGACTATATTTGTCATAAACGCAAAATGTCCAAGCAAAACAAATATAAGGATGAAATTGCAGCTCTCAAGGAACTTATATTAGACATTAAGGCCGAAAATGTAATGTTAAGCAAGAAATTGGAGAACTACGAGAGATCAGAAGGAAGAAACCCAACCCAAACAGAAACTGAACCCTCCACATCGGGCGCTCGAACCACAGCAGTACTGGACGACAATCTAATTAGTCGAATTAACAGGAAAATTCAAGAATTTAAAATAGAAATAGAAGTACAGTTTAAAAAATCCTCATGGATTGGAGCAAAACCTTAGGGGAAGAGAATGCACAAATCCCAATGGACCAGGCGAAGAAGCAATTAGAACAGGCTAATAAGCGGAAGCTCGATGACACACGAGCGAGCAAAAATCCAAAACAAATAATCATTGAAAACGACCCAAGCCAAACGGACGCGGAATCCGATGACACAGACTCAGAAGATGACCTATAGAGGCAGCAAATCCAAGAACAATTAATAATATGGCAATGAAATTGTAGAAGCCTACATAATAAGAAATACTCGTTAGAAACGTACATAAGCACCATAGAACTGAAACCGGACGTCATATGCCTGCAAGAAGTAAAGGTGCAAACTAGTCTCAGAGTATACAATAGGATAGACCTTTCAAAAGACTTGAGAGCAGCTGTATACGTAAAAAAAAGACATAACTTGCCGGAAGCACTACTTATCCACTAAAAACCGTCAGCGAATTTGGTTGAAATATACCCCACCCAGAGAGGACAGAAGTTTCTTCATATTGAACATATACAGCTCTCCTTCCAACCCAAAAGAGAATTTTACCCCTCTTTTCCAAGAAACGATGCGCCTGACCCGGAACAATGACGTCATAATCTTGGGAGACATGAACGCTCCACATAATGAATGGCACTACAACTACAACTCCGTAAAAGGAAGAGATTTAATTGATACTATGGAATATCCAAATCTCCAAACGATCAATGATACGGCATACCCCACCAGAACGGGTAACCACAGATGCAAAGATACATGCCCTGACTTGACCATTGTGCCCACCAAGGACAGACTCACGGCCTGGACAAATACGGGTGAGAATCTCGGCAGCGATCACGATATCGTAGAGATCAGGACGAAATCAGACAATTTTAGAAGCAGGGCAAGAAAACAAACGATCACTAATTGGGACGTTTTTCGAGAAAAGCTAAGAGAAAAAGAAGAAATAGAAGACATAGACATCTGGTGTCATAACGTGATTTGAGCGTCAAGACGATGGCCGATCTCACGCGCAAAAGCGCCTTCCGTGGTGCTTCTTCCGCTGACACTGACGTGATACCCTCACGGGCTGATGCCTGCGCACCGCCCATACCCTCACGGCATCATGTGCCCATTATTCTCACTATGATGCATTATTGTGGAAACGCCATGCGTTATACGTTTTGACATTTTCCGCAAGTTTTATATAGTTTTCTTATTTATTAGTTTTTCAAAATTTTATGCGACCAATTATCTCATTTTTCGTTATTATAACGATTACATTTGGAACTTTCCCAGAAATCTGCATTATTGTGAAAATGCAGGGCGTTACACGGTTCGCCAGTTTTCAAAATCTTTTTATATTTTTCTTATTTTCTTGTTTTTCAAAATTTCGTTCGAACAATATTCTCCATTTACGCTATTATAACGATTAAAGATGGAACTTTCGCGATATCTGCAATATTAAGGTAATGGTATGCCTTATACGTTGTGAAATTCTCCGTAATTATTTAATATTTTTCTTATTTTTTAGTTTTTCAAAATTTTGTGCAACCAGACATCTTTCTCTCTTTACGCTATCATAGAGATTAGAAATGGAACTTTCGCCATATCTACATTATTGTGGAAATGCAGGATATTACACGTTTCGCCGTTTTTCGTACTTTTTGTATTTTTCCTATTTTCTAGTTTTTCAAAATTTCTGCAACCAGTCATCTATATTTACGCTATTATCGCGATTACAGGAGGAACTTTCGCGATATCTGCATTTTTGTGGAAATGCAGGTTGTTACACGGTCCTGGCTGTGGGGAGATACGGCAAAGAATGCTACGCATTAAAAAAAATCCTTCAGTCTATTCTCTTCGCGCGTTGTTGAAAGATAAATATGGATATATATTTTAACAACAAATCATAGATAATAATTCTGAGTGGGTTGGTAGACGGTTCTCTGATAGTAAACACTCTTGGGAAAGCTCATTCCCGATGGTAGCCCGCCCCACAGCGGTGGCAAAAACAAAACTTCTGCAGAGGCATTTAAACACGCGAATTCGAAAGTCTTCTAGTGCCGCTCTTGAAATGTTTGTAAGTAATTTTTCGCATGCGGTATCTGCACTCCGAGCTACCTCGGGCTGCGACTGGGGGCGTTGCCGGAATTCCCTCTGTTATAGACGAGGTGGTGTAGGAGGAGGAGAATTTCAATGAGCACAAATAAATTGTTATTTGTTATTGTTCTTGTTGTGTATCCGACTTATAAGTAAAGAGTCGGATACACAGCAAGAACAATAACAAAGAACGTTTACTTACGTAGCGGCATCGGGACTTGCCTTCATCAGAGTACAGTTACATAACTTTGCTGTCACAAAGATTTGGAACACATTCCTTATATAGATTTGCAGAAAACTGCGAGAAGGATCGGAAGATGTTTTGGAAACGGAGAGTATGCATGCAGTCGGGCTAAGCCTATGTTACAACAACAACAACAACAACAACAACAACAACAACAACAACAACAAAAAGAGAGAAAAGAGAGAGGGAGGAAGGGGTCGTATTTACAAAGAAGCGGTCAAGGTTTCGCGGTTTCAAAAGGAAGAAAAAAGTATACAATAAGGTATTCAGTGGGTGGGGAGACTGGTGGGGAAGGATCCATAGAGGCATGAACGAAGAATGTGTTTTCGGTGTGCCCCCCCGCGGATGGCCAGAATAGACACAGTACACAAAAGAGCATTGCACAAGAGCTAGCAACTGAACAGGAAACAGGTAGGGTCCATAGATAACAAAAGGTTAAACGTTTCTAAGTGGTGGGGGGAACGCGGCCTCCTTCCCAAGGACAAATCGCATTGTTGAGTCGCATTAGGCTAATAAAGCTGCTGTATTTTGGGGAGTTTCTGCGAATTCTGATGGGAAAGTCAAGGGCAGGGTTAATGAAGAATGTGATAAAAATTATGAAGTCGCCAATTTTAATCGAGGGATAAGCCCGTTAGTTTTCCGTAACTTTCATTAATACCAAACGTCGCTGTCCCGAATCTCGCGGTCGTGGTAGGTTTTGAAAGCGGATTCTAATATGGTTGCTTTAAGATGTTCATATGCATGACCGGGACGGTTCACATGTCTTGACAGGGGCAAATAAGAGCAACTTTTTGCACGAGAGCGGTGATTATTGAATTGTATACGGAAGGGAGTTTCAGTTTGGCCGATATATTGCTACCTACAAACAGTGCACTCTAGAAGGTATACGACATTAGCAGAGTCACAGTTGAAGTTGCCCTTTATATTTACGTAGTAGTCTGAAGCCGTGCTGGTGGCACGCTGCGTAGTGGTCTTGTGTGGGCATACTTTACATCGGGGTTTATTACAGGGCATGCAACCAGTAGTTTCCGGTCGGCTGATACGAGAGTTAGTAAGAAAGTCGCCTAAATTCTTATTACGCCGGTAGACAACGCGTGGTAGTTCGGGGAATATGCTTTTTAGGCGTTCACTTTTAATTATGATATTGTGATGTTTTCTTAGTACGGTTGACACTCTTGGAGCGGAGGCTGAGCGGGTTAGAACTAAGTTTGTTTGCGGGTTAACGTTCGTGGCTTTTTTCTCACAGATTTCGTTACAGTCTAATTGGTTGGTCCCACAATAGCGTTGTCGATAACTTGTTCCGGGTATTTCTTATTCAGGAGGGCGGTCTTGAGTTGTCGACAGTTTGAGTTAAAGTCGGCTTGGTTTGAGCAAATTCTCCTAAATCGGTGGGCTTGGCTGTAAGGTATGGCTGTCTTGCAGTGCCTGATATGGCTACTTCGAAAGTGCAAATACTGCCGCGTGTCTGTCGGTTTTCCATACAGTTTAGTTTGAAGCCAAGGAAGTAGTGACGGTGACGTCCAGAAAGTTTACACTGCGTTCCGAATAGGAATGAGCAAGCGAAATAGTAGGATGGGCTAGGTTAAATGCCTCAATGAAGGCGAGGAGTTCCGCCTCACCGTGTTGCCAGATCATGAATATGTCATCAATATACCTTTTATAGTACATTGGCTTTAAATATTGGGTGTCAAGAAAGTTTGATTCCAAGTGAGCCTTAAAGATATTGGCATAGTTGGATCCGATTCGAGTTCCCATTGACGTTCCGCTGACTTGCACGTAATGAACCCCGTCAAACTAAAAATTGTTAGGTTCAAGATAATGTTTAAGGAAATGTTCGAGAGTAGAAGAATCGAGTTGCACGACGACTGCTCATACGGAATTGATACAGCGGTTATGTTATCTTCATGTGGGATGTTAGTGTACAGTGACGCAACATCGAAGGTGACTAGGAGGTAGTATCAGGAATTTCAATTTCTGTGATGTCTGAGAGAAAGTCATTGGTATGCTTAATGAAGGTGGAAAAGCTGTGCGGAATGTCGCAAATGAGATGATCCGCATAGCGCGAGAGGTCTTCGGTAACAGTGCCAATGCCAGAAACAATGGAGCGCCCTGGGTTGTTCACCTTGTGAATCTTTGGGAGAAGGTAGAATTTACCGGCTGGGGTTAAAGGGATCAGGGAGCGAGCCGTGGTTTCATTGATTGTTTTATTTTTAACAAGCTCACCAAGTTTATCTTCGACGATTTGCTTTTAGTATTGAGTAGAAGCATTAGGGAGTGCTTTGTAGAACGTCGATACCGGTAGTTGCTTATTGGCCTCGTTAACACAGTCGGTTTTGTCAAGGATTACGATAGCGCCTCCCTTATCGGCAGGCTTAATAATTATGTCGGGACAGCTTGCGAGTTCCTCTAGGGCTTTCTTTTCGTTGCTAGTCATGTTATGGCGGAAAGAAATTTGTGTTTGGTATGATCTTCGTACATCGCGTTGGACAGCGCTTCATGTACGTGTACATGTTGAGGAAGTCTCCCGGCCTCCAAACGCCCGTTTAAATTGTCTCCCGCCAGGCGTGCAGCGGCTTGTGGACTGAACAACGCCACTGCAACCCAGACGCTCCTTTCTCTGGGAGTTCACGCGCTCTTCAGGCGTCGAACGCCGAATGTAACCTTTAAAACTGCCCCCCCCCCCCCCAAAACCTTCCTTTATACCCCAAGCCGACCGACGTGCCCAGCCTCTCTAATGAAATTTTGATTATATATATATCTATATCTATCTATCTATCTATCTATCTATATATATATATATATATATATATATATATATATATGTATATATATATATATATATATATATATATATATATATATATATATATATATATATATATATATATATATATATATATATATATATATATATATAGTCTGGAATCAAAAACTCACACAGAGCGCGAAAAAATATGGTTAGTAGAGACAGCGACACACGAGAAGGACATTAAAAATAAAAATAAAAGTTTACTGACGTTTCAGGGAGAGGACTCCCTTTCTTCAGAAAGGGAGTCCTGAAGAAAGGGAGTCCTCTCCCTGAAACGTCAGTAAACTTTTATTTTTAATTTTAATGTCCTTCTCGTCTGTCTCTGTCTCTACTAACCTTATATATATATATATACAGGGTGTCCCAGCTATCATGCACCAAGCTTTAAAAAAAGAGCAATGGCGTTACTCGAAAAAAACCTAGTGCGTAATGTTTGCAGTACTGTGGAGAAGCGGACAGTAATTTTTTAGTTAATGATACTTCACTAATTAATAGTAATTAATTAATTAATTATCTAACTCGAGAAGTACTGTCCTAATCACTGAAGTGTCAATGAGGCACTTGTAGGTACCCACGAAGGGCATCTAACTGAGGTATTTTCAGCGACGAACTAATTGCGTACTTATTTATTGTGACTGATAAAGAAAACCCGCGAAATATGAAAAATACCACGTGACGGCGCCTCCGCGCGCATTAGCGCGCATCGTAAAGCAATGCCCTCAAACAGGCGGCCTCCGAGTTAACCAGAATGAAATAAACAAAAGAAAGAAAGAAGAAATCGCGACCGAATTTGTGCCTTATCTGCACACGCGCCCCGCGAATCTTGCTGTTGCTGCTCCTTCGATGCATTCCATTATCAAGGTGATGCGCTGTCTCTTCAGGCGGGTGACAGGCGAAGCAGTTGCTTTCAATCTGCTTATTTGGGGACGCTGCTTTACAATGCGCGCGGAAGCGCCGTCACGTGGTATTTTTCATATTTCGCGGGTTTTCTTTATGAGTCAGAATAAATGAGTACGCAGTTAGTTCGTCGCTGAAAACACCGAAGTTGGATGCCCCTCGTGGGTACCTACAGGTGCCTCATTGACACTTCAGTGATTGGGACAGTACTTCTCGAGTTAGATAATTAATTACAATTAATTAGTGAAGTATCATTAACGAAAAAATTACTCTCCGCTTCTCCACAGTACTGCAAACATTACGCACTAGGTTTTCTTCGAGTAGCGCCATTGCTCTTTTTTTAAATCTTGGTGCATGATAGCTCGGACACCCTGTATATATATATATATATATATATATATATATATATATATAATTAGGTTTTTTAATAATTATATTCATTTCTTTGTATTTTATTTTTCCGTGAGACCCTTTTTCTTCAGTGTTGTCGGCACTATTTGACTTACATGGCGTCGCACGATAACGCCAAACCGAAATCGGCCAGTGGCAAATGTCAGGGCAGGAGTACTCGCGATTATTCTTATTCCTTTCTTTGCTTGCAGGTGTCTATACAGACGAAGAGCGACAGCGATCACTTCTGCGGAGGAAGCGTGATTGCCCCCGACATCATCCTCACAGCTGCGCACTGCGTCGATGAGTGAGAGACAACTGCACTCTTGTTCTCTTTTAGATTACTATAACCTAGGTGCCAACATGCAATTAAACATGAGCTATAAGGATTCGCGAAGGGCAAAGGCAGGACATAGAAGCATTTTTTTCGAATTGGGAACTGCATATACAGGCCCCACAGCCCGGCTTCGTTGTGCCGTCTTTGACAAGGGCACAAGGCAAGACTAGTCCAAGGCTGCTTGTGAGTACATCTCAATGCTGTTCCGAGGCCAGTCATGCCACTTCATACGAACTGACCCGTTCTAAAACGGTTACGGGTGAGAAGGATGATCGTTCTCCGCACACGTGACGCCATGAGAGGGTTTTAGCAGCGGTGCTGTTTAGGCCGAGCATTACTTGTTCGTCGCACCGAAATACCTCGAAATGTCAGGAAAAGTGGCGAGGAGGCAAGGAGCGCACGAGCATGTGTTGCGAGTGAGTGCCTCAACAAAAACAAAATGTGGGGGGGGGGGGGGGGTACGTCTCGGGATTCCCACCCGCCTGCCTGTCATCCTCTCGCCTTCCTTATCTCTTACTTTCGCTCCATCTTTCTTTGTCCCCATTTGTTCTCACCTGTCCTCTTTCAGTCTCCCTCTCCCTTTCCCCCGGACTGGGGGGTATGCTGGTCAACTCCCAAATGAGTCCGAAATATCCCCAGTGCACTTCTTTCCCACTTTCTATTTCAATAAATCACTCACTCACTCACATTCACGGAACTTTCCTCCGTGAAACCGGCAACGTAACTATTGGACCACCCCAAAGGCTTTAGGGCTCCGGGGATAGCATCGGCGGGGAACAATAACATGTGCAGCGAATGGGAAAGAAAAACTACGCATCGCGTGGTCGGAATCAAACCTTGGTCCCTCGCTTAATGAAACGGGCGTCTATCAGATTGAGCTGTCATCGCATGGCGGGCGCACATCAGTTATTTGGGTTCGTAGCGCGGGCGTTGTATCGTATCTTGGGCGCTAAGCGCTGATGTACCGCGCACGCGCAGTTAACTGGCAGCAAGCGGCACGTGTTGAAGATTGTTACTCCAACAGCATATCTGTTAAAAACAGAAAAACACGCCCGCTTCCAAATGCTATATATGCAGTACGTGTGCAATAAACGAGATTATTTTGCTCCACTGCACCGGTGTGGCATGTATGGCGGTATGCACGAAACGAAACATAGTGTCAGAAGTGGGATGCGGATCCAAGCGCGGTTTTGATATTGCGGATCCAAGCGCAGCGCAGCAAGGACGACGCATTCAAGCAGAAATATGAGATTTTCCTGGCGGCATTGGAACCGAATGAGAAGCAGCGTTCTGTGTCATCGAAGTCACCGCTCATTCGGAGTGTCGCTGGTGAGGATGCCATAAAGATATTCGATACGCTGAGTTTCGCAGAAGGCGAGGACAAGGCCGACTACGCGACGGTCATCAAGAAGTTGGGCGACTACTTCGCACTGCGGACCAGTGCATGAACACTGCAAGTTTCGGAAGAGAGTTCCGAGCCAAGGCGAGCAATTGGAACACTTCTTGGGAGACCAGAAGAAACAGGCGCGGGCGTGGAACTTTCACGCGCTTCTCGATGCCATGGTCCGATACCAAATTGTGTACGGAACCGACGATGACATGGTGCGGGAAAAGCTGCCCAGAGACTGCGAACTGACATTGCAGAAAGCTGAGGACGTCCATAAGGCAGCCGAAACTTGGGCTCTACACGAAGAATCCTGGGCACGAGACCAACAGCAAGTACATGGCGTTCGCAAGGCGAGCCCGAAGCCCGAGACGGGGAAAACCAAGCTCTACGAGTTCTCGAAGTGCACACGCACGCAGAGTGTCATGCCTTTGGACGACGTGCACCAAACAAGAAACCACTTTGAGATTCGTTGAAGAGCCAGTGCAATGGGGGGCGAAATTCAAGATCATAAAGACAACTTCAGTGTTCTAGAATTGTCAGCAAGAGGCGTAATAAGCCAACGCGACTGGATGGTTCGAGCGCATGTCAACAGCATTGTCTGTCGAGATAAAAGTCGACACAGGATCTCAGGCTAACTTGCTGCCCCTGAGAATATACAGCAGAATTCGCCCTAGTCCTGAAATGAAGCCAAGCAGCGCAGTGATTCACTCGTACGGTGGAGGCACAATCAAGCACCTTGGAATCGTCAGGAAGGATGTGACACTAGGTGACCTAACTGTTCCTCTCGAGTTTTTTGTGGTACGTAAAGGTGGTAAGGTAATCCTGGGCCTAGAAGCAACCGTACACCTTGGATTTATCTCGCGCGTTCACAGCGTATCACAGGACGGCTGCGAGGAACTTGTGAAAGACTTTCGTCACCTGTTCACTGGGACCAGTTTCGTCCAAAGAGCATGTCATGTCGTCATATGGTTCTTCGAGACGACGCCATGCCAGTCATTCAACCTGTCTGACGTATGATTTGGTCCTGACAGAACCATTACAAAGAGAACTCGTCAGGATGGCGAGTGCTGACAGCGTTACAAGAGCCGCGAGCCTTCTGTCTGGGCGAGTTCTGTGGTGATTGTTCGAAGAAAGAACGGGACAAGTTGTCGTGTGCGTTTACCCTAGTAGAATAAATGGCCGCATAAAAAGGGAGTACTACATGATGCCACTACATAGCAACCGATTTAGCTGGTGCAACTGTTCTCCCGGTTAGACTTAACTCAGGATTTCACGCAATTCCCTTGGATGACGCCACATCGCGGATTTATACGTTCTCCACTTCGTTCGGTCGCTACCACTTTGACCTTCGCCTTTCGGGATATCGTCCGCCTCGGGGGTCTTCCAAAACTTCCGAATGAAATCTTCGAAGGCCTTCACCGCGTGAAGGTATACGTAGAGGACATTCTTGAATGGGGTTCGTCAGTTGAAGAGCACAATGCGCGTCGTAAATCTGTGTTCTTGCTGCAGACGTGCCGGATTAACCTTCAACCCGGATAAGTGCAGTATAGACGCGCAGCAAATCGAGTTCCTTGGAGATGTGGTCGATAAAGCAGGCATCAGGCCAAGATCGGCACTGATAAACTGCATTGTGCACATGCTCTCCCCAGGACACAAGCTCGCGGTGCAAAGGATGTTAGACGTTGTCAAATATTTCAGCAAGTTTCTTCCCTCATTAGCTTAGACAACAGCTCTTCTGGCGAGCTTCATTAGGCAAGATGCCGTTTTCAAATGGGCGGATAACCATGCGAAAGAATTGAAAGAACAGTGTGACTGCCTAATCAAACAGCCCTTGCTGTTTATATTCGATCGTGCCAAAGCATCAAAAGTGTCTTGTGATGGGTCATGAGACAGGATCGGTGCCGCGTTGTTGCAGTGCCACAATGGCACATGGAAGCACGTGGCGTATGCGTCGCGAGCGCTTACCGAAAGACCACAGTGAAACTCTCAAATTGAAAAGGATGTGATGGCCGTGATCTTCGGCTGCGAGAGATGTAATCCCTTCGTCTACGGCCGACAGTTTACGTCTGAAACAGACCAGCGCCTTTTAATCGCTATCTCCCAGAAGGCAATCGGCGACATGCCTCCGAGGCTGCAAAGATTTTTCTGAGATAGCTGTGTTGTGACGTTGGACTAAAATTTTCTCCAGGTAAGCAGCTCCTCCTGGCCGACATACTGTCACGTGCCACAACCAAGACCACGGCGTGCGGCCTCGACAGGAACGATGTAGAGGTCCATGCTGTGAGTATAGTTTCTTCCCTCGTAAGTGGGGACACATGGAGGCGGCTGGCGACAGTAACGGTGCGAGACGAACAGCTGAAAGATGTGCTGAGTGATCTAGAAGCTGGAAAACGGTTGGAGGGGCGATGGAAACCATTCGAGGGACAGCTATCGCAGGTGAAAGGAGTCCTGCTGAAAGACTGCACCGTGGTTATCCCGGCTAGCATGAAACGTGAGACACAGGAAAGGATTCACCAGGGACACCTGGGAAATGACAAGAGCAGAGCGAGGGCCCGACGCCTTGTGTTTTGGCCGGGAATAAAGTCGGACATTAAATCGTTCCTCCAGACGTGTTCTATCTGCAAAAAAAAGTATGCATACAGCCAGCCTTCAGAGCCTCTACTGATGCGCCCTGTGCCAGACGAACCGTGGTACCGTACCGGTATGAACATTTCCGGATATGTCGGGAGGTCGTATCTATGTTTTTACGACGTCCTGTCAAACTCTCCCGAAGTCGAACTGCTCAACGACACCTCGGCCAAAACTGTAGTAGACGTACAAAGTTCAGTCCTTGCCAGGTACGAGATACCCTTAGAAGTTTGTTCTGACAATGGTCCTCAATTTTCCAGTTGTGAATTCGCATTGTTATCACGACTGTTCGACTTTAGACATGGCACGTCTAGTCCGGGATACCCACGTTCTAATCTAACGGATTGGCCGAAAAGGGCGTTCAGATAACTAACGTATCCTGAAGAAAACGACTGAGGCGAAACAAGATTCCTGGTTGGGACTGCTTGCCGTCAGGACCACTCCACTTGAGTGAGGCACATCGCCTGCTCAGGTGATGGTGGGGCGACGGCTCTGCGCTACGATTCCCGACGCCCAAGGCAACCCCAGTCACAAAGCACTCAGGCGCCTTAAGAAGGACCATTCTAGAATATCAATGGTCCCCCTGAACCACAGAGATTCGGTACGTATCAAGAAGGGTGCATGGGCGACGGAGGCGCAAGTCCTCGAACATTCCGGTCACCCCAGGTCGTATATCTTCGTCACGGAAAACAGCATGGTGTTGAAGCGCAACCGCCAGCACCTACTACTGACCCGGTAGCCCTTCCGACTCGACGACCAGGACGACAATGAAGATGACGTCGGGGGAAGGCTTCCAGCTGCGACAGTGCCCGCTGAGCCTGCTGCCCCAACAGGTGTCTCGTCCACACCAGCAATAAGAAGGTCTCTCAGACAACGTCGACCGCCTGAATGTTTGGCCTACGACCGGAGCATCGTGTAAGTGCCTGGAACAAGAGTGTGAAATCTCCAGTGATATTATAATCAGTTTGCTTATTATTCCTTGTTTTTCGAACGGAGGAAGATGTGTCGCATCTTGAGCCCTAAGAGCTGATGCGCACGCGCAGCAGCAAGCGGCACGTGGTCAAGATTTTTGCTCCAACAGCACATCTGTAAGCAACAGAAAGACACGCCCTCTTCCAAATGCTATATAGGCAGTAGTGTGCAAAACGACGTTCTTTTCCTGCAGTGTACCGGCGTGGAATGTCTGGCGTTACGCACGAAACGATACAGGCACTGTCTTTGGACTTGGCCGCCAGTTCTAGCTCGTGCTAACGTGGTCCACTTTGGAAGGCATATGAAAACCTGCGAAGGAAACGACCCGGGCCCGCCAGTCATGAAGAACTTTCAGCGGCAAGTTAGGAAATAGATGTGAGGTGTAACAGCAGGGTCCCCAACGAAAGGAGAGGGGCCACCAGCTCCGCTGTTTCTTCGACCCTGCACCCCTGTAGTGCAAGCTGCGCCAATTTTTTCATGATGTACGGGAAGTGAGGCCAGTAGTGAGATTTCTACTTGCGTGTTAAAGCCCACCCGGGAAAGGGATTTCAGATGGCATCACCACTGTGTACTACAATCAGAATTACTGAGTGCGAAGGTAATCACTTCTGGAGTCATAGAGCAGTTAAACACTAAAAGGATTGAATGAGTACGAATAAAAAATTAGCAGTGGATTAGCTCGGGTATGCGAGGATATATGTAGCATGAGCTAAGGTTCGGCAATCCAATCCAATCCAATCCAATGCAATCCAATTCAATTCAATCCAGTCCAGTCCAGTCCAGTCCAGTCCAGTCCAGTCCAGTCCAGTTTAGTCCAGTCCAGTCTAGTCCAGTCACTGCTCCTCGCGAATGCGTAGCACGGCTCTCCAGGAGCCACGCCAAACGGCTAACAAGCGGCTCCGGCGCAGCGTCAGACTTGGCTACTACGCAACGGAGGCGCGCAGCTGGGCACGCGCCGGCGCCAGTGTGTCTGCCACGGCTATGACGTCACTCCTCTGGAATGCGCAGACCGGCGAATGTGCAGACCCAATTCTCTACATACCCGTACTCAAATTGGATTGAATTTCCAATCCAATCCAATCCAATCCAATCCAATTCAATTCAATCCAATCCAATGATCCGCGCGCTTGCGTAGCACGGCTGTACTGGAGCCACGCGAAACTGCTCAACCTCGGCCAGTGTAGCTTACGCTACAAAACAAAACGGCTGCGTTTCTGCTCACTTCGCTGCAAATGTCTTCGAATGACGCTAGCCTCCTCCCTCCTGCCACGTAGATGTCTCCTCTCTCCTCTCCCCTGACAATCACTCCCACTCTTCCGCGCCCGTCCCGCTTCTCCCACGATAACATAGCGGGCAAAAGCCGAATCAAATTTCCCGCGTTCCACTGCTCAATAAAACTTTTATTGCGGTTTACTTCGAATTCCGCCACGAGGTCCTGGTTCAAGCTCTAGCCCTTTTTGTATACAGTGGAAGTTCGTTGATTAGACCTTCAATAATTCGAATCTACGGATAATTCGAACTCCACGAGCTGGTCCGGCCAAGTCTCCTTAGAAGCCTGTGTATAGAAAAGCCCGAGTAGGCTCTGCACGGGATAATTCCAACTACGCACCACCGCACTAGCGCTTTGGCGCCTAAAACAATGGCTGTGGCTACACACGAGGCTCTATTGAAGGGAGAAGGCAGGATAGCGTAAATTCAATCTAAATGCCACATGGCGGGCCTAACGGTGGACGTAGTCTTTGTAAACGCGGCCGATAAGGACACGAGTGCAGTGGTGCGTGTGGCGCGCGATCAGACGAAGGTCACAGCTGCGAAGCGCAGAACGTGTCGCTGCCAATGCCGACAGGGACGAAGCGTAGTGCGGCGGTCGACTCAGAAGTAGCGGGCGGATCGAATGCCTTCCGTCTTTTCTTCAGTATTCAGGAAGGCGAAGATGAAGCTTTCATTCACATTCATTTGTTGAAGTAAAAAGTTACGACTGTCGCCTTTAGAGACAAAAGGCAGACCTAAATCAGGGGCCTTCTCAGGAATCAAAGTGTTGGCCTTCCCTGTGCATTCCTAGCTGCAGTGTACTGCTGTCATTCTTCACTTTGTCTAGTTCGAACTTTCTTTTATTCGAACGTAGAGGGCGGGCCCGTTGCTGTTCGAATTTACGAGCTTTTACTGTGTTTGTTTGAAATGTTCGTTTTTAGCGTGTCTTTTTACTTTTTATGTTATCTCAATAGTTAACCAGCCATCTATTTTCAATTAAAAGTACGTTTTAAGTATCACTTAGGTTTTGATGTTTTGCCACAAAGTGCGATGAACAATGTTAACAAGTATAAAATATTGCACTATATTTAGTGCGTTTAAGTTATTTTGCCTAAATAAACACCCCACTCAAGTATTATTTTATCTTTTCGCCGCATGGCTGAATCAAGGGACGGACAGACGGACAATTTTCTGTTTCGTTTCGAGGAGCCCAAGAAAGAATATCGTCTTTAAAACAGCTACAGCTCCCATTGTAATTTAACTGACGACATTGACGCAAAGAAAAAAGCACAAAGGGGACTTTTTTCCTAACAAATGGAGGACGTTTTTCTTTGCCGACAACAGCACAACCGCTGACACTCTCTCCGTTCAAGCGGGGCTACTGGACTTGAAGAACCCTCCCAGTTACAGCCAAAGGCGTTCGGTAAGAGGACATTTCTATTTTGTAACACTTCACGTGCCTGGAGATCAGGTAAACGCACACGACAGCACTACTCAACATAACAAACTGTGATAAGACGTCGTTCAAATGTCTTTGAATTTGTAAGCCTGCAGCACAACGTAGAGTATTTTTCGGTGCTTATTAAAGGAAAACGATAAAAAGGACTACCACTTACAAAAGAATCGTGTCATTGTAATTTTGCATTCAAGCATTCCGTCTGTTTCACCCCATAAATACCTTGAATACTTTCGCGAAAGTGCCGTTATAACCGGGAAGGGCAGTGTGCCCAATGGGCGTGCTTTTGCCTTTACTACTTGGAATTTTCACCAACACAGTCTGTCATTCACGTAAACGTATGTGAGCGAGGAGAACTATAGGAAGACGACAGTACAGAGCAAATATATTGCATCTGAAGCACGATATTCTGCAGCAACCAACCTAAACAGAAAACGTAGCCCAGGTCTCAAATTGAGTGGAACTCGCGGCAAAACAAAACCGGCAGTTATAAAATAACAAGTGAAACATTTCAATTGAAAAAGCACAAACGAGGCTAACGGGGTCTTTTCCTTCCCAGAGGTAATCAGGCAGCTTTTCCGGTTTCCTTAACAATTGCATACATCCGTTTCCAAGCTATCATTATTTAGCGACTTTGCTGAGTACATGCACTGCCCACAGGATCCTAGCTATGCTTTTGTGCTTCATGGTGTTAAGGACAGGAAAAAAAAACGCAGGCGTTCGGCATTACATTCAAGTTGCTTTTCGGCGCCTTTGAGACAAAATAGTTGTGAAAGGTGACTATCCCCATCATCATCACCATCATCATCATCAGCAGTAGCAGCAGACTCATGAGCAGCATAAGCCTGTTAGAACGAATTCAAAACCAGACCTATCCGTTGTATTTCCCTCGGCTGCCGCTCTGCGTTAACCCAATGCATTCTTACCGCAACCATATGCTCACCTTTTTGGGATTGCCCTACTTTTCACCCTTTTTCTTGGATGCTCCAATCCTATTTCCATCGTCCCGCTGGTGATTTGTCCTCAGCGTCGCGATTACCGTTCTCCCAGAGTTTTTGTTTTACCTTCTAGCGAAGAGATGTTCTATTAAAGCTTGGTCCGCAATCCTTCATGCTGGCTTTTTATCTCAAAGCTCTACACCTAGCAAACTGCTTTTGATTAATTGTGGGGTTGAACGCGCCGACGTAACGCAGGCGATGAGGCGCGCCGTAGTGGAGGGCTCCGGATTATTTTTGACCAGCTGGCAGTGGCGTCGCTAGGGGGGGGCTGGGACCCGGGTACCAGCCGCCTCGGTAGTTGGGGGGGTGCCCCTCGTGCCTCTCCATTGTCTTTAGTGGACGTCGAAAACCGGAAAACGACTAAACTGCCGCTGCCTATTCAAACTCTCCTCCATTTTCAGTATAATGGGGGAAGGCAAGAAGAATTATGGCATTCAAATATGCGTGGGGATTATCCGATAATGCGCGTGGCGTGAACAGTTGCCGCGATGCCACCGGAGGGTGTGGGGAGCAAGCTTGTTCCTTCCAGGAAGGGGGGGGGGGAGGGGGGAGGGGTAAAGATGCATGTAAAGATGCGACAGCAAAGATGCGTGTCCCCGGCGGCGCTTTGCTGCGCCGAAATCTCGACTCATTGGCGTTTAGCTTTCGGCATTCATCTGAAAAGCAGCTACCCCAGCTGGGCTTTCACTGTCACAACAATTCACTTAAATCCCAGAGCTTCACGGTAACGCAGTGCGTCTGAAGCTGGGCGTGTCTGCATTTTATTGCGCATGAAGGCACGACGAAGGTGAGTCTCCTCTCGAATATAAGAAAGGGAGACACACCCGTTTTCAATAATTTCTGGGTTGCTGTCCTCTGCCCTCCGTGAGACCTGACAAAGATGTATACCGGGAAACTTGTGGACTGTAGCGCCGGTGCTTTACCTGGACGCGGAGACACCCCTCTCCCATTCTCTCAGGAAAGAGTTCTCGAGGAGAGAGAGAGAGAGAGAGTAAACCCTATTTCGACCTCCGGTTCAGGGGAAGTGGAAAATTTCGTTTCTCAATTGCAATGGACCTTTTTCCAGCATCCATCCTTTTAGCAGCCGCCACAGCGAACCTAAACTGGCAGTAACGCACGCCCCAAGAAATGTTTGGATTTCGAGGAACACGCGTGCACAAAATATGCTGGTCCTGCAATCCCTCCCGCACCCAACGTCACCCGTGCCTTTCACATGAATGTCACAGTAGCAAGCGCAGGCTCGTGTGACTAATCTGCAGTTCTTAACTTTTTTTTTTCATTTTCGTTTCTCCCTCACTGCAGTAGCAAAGTGCTAGCGGCGTGGTCAGCCTCAATTATTTTTGCCCCTTTCCTTTGAAAGCCTTTTTGTGTGCATGTAAGAATTCTGCGAACTGCCCGAAAAGAGGAAATAAAGACGTGCTGCCCTAGGAAGCATAGCCGCTGCTCCCCAAGCAGCAAGCTGAGGGGGCGCCCTTTTGTTTATTTCGCCCGAGGCTACTGCCAAGAATGGCGGACCGGCGGCCCGTGCATGTACAGATCGCTACTAGAAAAAGGTCTGGCATCTGGAACCAGAAACACAAAAACAACTAAAATACGTCCCGAGTTCCACAGACGTAAGAATTTCAACACTGTATGATATCGGCAGGACAACGCGGTCCCTTGAATGAGGCATCCGCTTAGGGACCCTTAATTTAGAATCCGATAAAGCGTTGTTTGCGCTGTAGCAGGCGTCTGAAGGATTTTAAATTTGCACCGAATGTATTTAGGCTACAAGGCCTGACGCTCCATTACCCCTAATTCCCAGATATATATATATATATATATATATATATGCCTTAATATCCCCCCTGTACGACTACAGTTCAGTGAAACGAAACTTTTTATAACGTAAAAGCAATAGTAATGCTTCATTAGTGTTCCGAAAGTTTCCACTCCAACGAAGACCAACCATTACCACCAAATATTTTTTTTTTGCTAATAACTGAAGTGAAGGCAAAACAAAACAGTCACGCTTCCGTTTTCACGATGTCAAAGAACATCTTATTACGTCAAAAGAGTTAAAATAATTGTACGCATTGCCCCAACATGAAAAAAGAGAAGAGACATTCAGGTGGCGTTCTAAATGATGTTGCCAAAATCTTTGAATGTCTCTAAATGAATCTTTTTACAAAGCTCGACCTTGTTTCCTTTCGCATAACTGCAGGTACGTTATCAGAAGAATATTTTTTTGCTGCTATTTTACACCATCCGCTAACGCGGGATTTTCTAATGACATGCTCGACGCACTATATGTAGTTTATTACAAAATTTCCTTATCGTGTCATGTTTGTTTTTGCCAGTTTTAATTTCCCCACATTACCTGGAAATCCTCTACGACTGTGACAAGGCTATCGGAATCCTCTACTTTCCGATCATTATACGCCTACTTTTACTTAACACAAGCAACTACCCAGCTAAACAGGACATCTTCATCTGTATGTTCGACCTGATACTAAGCGTCCAGACATTGTTTCAAATATTAGCCACACGCCTGAAATTAGCGATCTCTGTATTGTTTGTATTGCCTTTTTCCCGCTGAATGTGCCATCTCATCGTGCGTCCAACAAACCAAAAAGAATTTGCGACAATGAAAAAGCCACTTTTGCTGCTTCTGACAAACTGATTCATAAATAAATGTATGAAAAATTCTGAAAATCGTTTGGTTGACGAAAACTGGTACATGTTTAAAGCAGTTCTTGCATATTCCAGAAAAGATCATTTTAATGAATCGTAGTTCGCATTGGTTTAATGCAATAATTAGTGCTCTAAAAACCAAAACAAACGGCTTTTCTGTAAGGGTAAATATTCAGGTAATCTACAAGCCTGGATCCTTCAGAGAACAAAAAATCAGTATTCATGAAAAAAAAAAAAATTAAAAGAAGCAAAGCATGCTTACTATAGCATCACTGTTCCTTCATTATTGCCAAAATACCCCCCGAAGTTCTGCATTGTGGTTATCTGTATCGAACGCTCGTATTCCAAAGCCCTCACCTTAAATAAAACCTGCAAAGTTTTTGTTCATTTCTATGCAAAAATAGATACGTCTTTCGTTGTTATTTCAACACCTTATTTTAACGATACAAAATGAGTGGGTAAACTGAATTTAGAAAATTTTAGGAAAATAAAATAATTAAAATAAAATAAAGGAAATCGAAATAAATAAAGCAAATAACATAAAATAAAGGAAATTATTTTAATATCAAATGAAATAGTGGCAATTGTGCTGATTTCTTCTGATTATTGCTGACATTTTGTATGAACCCGCCGCGGTGGCTCAGTGGCTAAGGCGTTGCGCTGCTGAGCACGAGGTCGCGGGTTCGATTCCCGGCCGCGGCGGCCGCTTTTCTGATGGAGGCGAAAAGCAAAAACGCCCGTGTGTACGAGATTTCGGCGCACGATAAAGATCCCCAGGTGGTCAAAATTAATCCGGAGCCCTTCACTACGGCGCGCCTCATCGCCTGCGTTGCGTCGGCGCGTTAAACCCCACAATCAATCAATCAACATTTTGTATGAGAGGGGGGCGACAAATTTGCTTGGGCCTCGGGTGCAAGGTTAGCCAGGAGCACCACTGCCACATGGAGATCTTTAACGTGCGGAGAAATTTCGAACAGACTGGCGTTTTCGCTTTCCGCCTCCATCAGAAAAGCGGTCGCCTCGGCTGGGAATCAAACCGCTCAGTTGCACGACGACTCAACCACATTATACTGCTTTTAATGTTAAATTGTACTTACTGAAATTTACATTCTAATACTCACTGGTAGAATCGAAGTTGCTCTTCATTATTTGAGAGCGCATCTCATGTGCAATCCAGCTTGTACCAATTGGGCTCATGATTTCATTGCTGTCATTAGGATAACCGCAGGTCATTTGTGAGTTAGTCTCTATCAGCCGCCTCTTGTAGTGTTTCCTTAAGTAGGTTCAAGACCTCGATCACTGCTCGGCTGTTTTGTGTGTGCTTCTATTTGTCTCTATCAATGTTTAAGGCTATGATTAGCCTCTCTGAAGGCAGTTTCAGAAGAACCATTTCATGTGTTACCCGGGCTCACTGTGTAAGAGGATGTTAGCTGCTAATCTGTAAGCTGTTAATCTGTTAGCTGCTAATCCATCTTGAATACTACAGTGGAGCAAAAATAAAAATAAAATAAATGATAAAAAAATTGGGGACTGTAGTGTAGGCGCACAGGACGTACGCTGACTTTCAACTGAACTTTTGTCAAAGAAACATGTCATATTGATAAACGCCATACACACACCTACAGTACACTTCCTTTAAGACGAAGTCGGTTAAGCCGAATTTTCGGATTTACGGACATGGTATGACCTTCAGCGTCATGGTGACCAAATGGAAAGGGAAATCGTGAAGGCTACGGAAATAGCAAAGCTAGTCGAAGCATGCGTCAGCATGCCTTCTATAACCTTGCCCACCAAGTGACAGAGCCGTCTAAAGAACAGAACACGTGTATGGTGGCACAGCGGCTGGGAGTTTTTGTATCTTGTGTTTTGTTATGTTTAATATCACTGCTTATCGGGTTTGCTGATTTTGTCGTATGTGGGTGTGTGCGTGCGTGCGTTATGTAATAAACCTGTTTCTCTAATAAAAGTCTAGTTGGAAGTCACCTTTCGTTCTGTGTGCGTATACTTTAGTCCTTTTTTGTGTGCGCTGAGCTCGTGGGCGCGGGTTCGATTCCGGGCCATGGCGGCCGCTTTTCTGGTGGGGGCAAAAAGCAAAAACGCCCGTGTGTTCGACATTTCGGCGCAAGTTAAAGATCCCCAGGTGGTCAAAATTATTTTTTTTTATTGTGGGGTCTAACGCGCCGACGCAACGCAGGCGATGAGGCGCACTGTAGTGGAGGGCTCCGGATTAATTTTTACCACCTGGGGATCTTAAACGTGCGCCGAAATCTCGTACACTGGTCAAAATTAATCCGGAGCTCTCCACTACAGCGCGCCTAATCGCCTGCGCTCAGCCGGCGCGTTAAACCATACAATCAATCAATCAATCAATCAATCAATCAATCAATCAATCAATCAATCAATCAATCAATCAATCAATCAATCAATCAATCAATCAATCAATCAATCAATCAATGTTTTTTTTGTGTGTGTGTTTTCTTTTTTGCTGCGCTGTAGTATTCAAGATCTGATATGGTTTTAATACTCTTTATTTACTCGTATTCAAGACATCTCCACTCGTAGCAACTTTGGACAAGCTGTAGGTAATTTTGGTCGCATATTCAAGTTAAATAACAAAATCGACTTCTTTTATTATAGACAATTTCGCCTAATCATTTGGTGTATGTGCTTAAGAGCCATATATGTCGCCTCAACTTCGCGGGCTCAAAACGCTGCCGTTACCAGAGCCTACTGAATCAAATGTTTTCCCAGAGTTTCGAAAGGTCATAAAATAGCTTCGGCATATTTCAATTGACAGCGTTGACATGATTTGTCACCGTGTAATTTTTCTTGCATCTACGTTGCCTCAGTGGAACGTTGCCGCAAATTTGGTTAATTCAGGCTTTGAAATTCAATTCGTATCAACAAAAAAACTGAAGTAATGAATCGGCAAGGTCAAGCTTTTTTGTTTCCATCCTTCTCGCCAATTAAAATAGAGTTTGCATTTTTCGAGGCCACTTCTCTCTAGAGTTTATAGACATTCGCGTGGTAATTTGGCAACCTTTTTTTCGGTATTCCTTAGTGGAAATTCAGTTATCTATTTGTATCCTGCAGCTTTTCCTA
Source organism: Haemaphysalis longicornis (assembly GCF_048455015.1). NCBI lineage: Eukaryota > Metazoa > Arthropoda > Arachnida > Ixodida > Ixodidae > Haemaphysalis > Haemaphysalis longicornis. Next base: position 185,771,607 of record NW_027526361.1, on the reverse strand, counting down.
CTGTCATCTTATTAAGCACTTTTAGCACATTCCCCATTTTCGCGGTTAGAACATTGGCTATGAAGTTATATTTCTTAGTTTGGTTGTCTTTTACGGGACTGTTAGTGTAAAAACCTGCATAAAGCCTTCGTGCCATTTCTGCTGTATCTTTCTTAACCGTTGTTATGGTGCTGCTAGCAGCAGATCCCAATGCCCAAAACATTGTAGACAACGCCAGAGCCATGCGATACGTCCAAGCGACGTTTTCAAACAGTGACACGTTATTCTGCAATCACGTGGCTGTGTAGACACGAACCTGCACTGAACAGCGTCGGCGGTTCCTATCGAGAGCGTCACCGTGCTGTACATCACTGAGAATCACAAACAATAGTCGCTAAGCAGCCCTACATCGCACAGCCAGCTTCAGGTTTGCCTTCTACAAGAACGACGCCACAATGACGTGCTTCTCGAAAACGAGAGACAATTCAAGCTAGCTTCGACAGCAGCGAGAGATTCTCGGCACAGCCGGCCGACAGTTGGTAACCTTGGTGGAAGACAAAGTACGTCTGAATTGTGGGCACTAACTCAAAAACTGGTCTTGAAACGTGCGTTGACATACGGATACACTAAAGGGAAACCCAATTCACCATAACCGCTGTTTCAAAATTTAGGGCGTCACCGTACTTATCTTTACTTCCAACCAGGCCAACTCGGCACTTGCATTCTAGCTTACTAACCCCGTTTTTGCCAGAACTGATACGTTTATGTATTCGTTTTTCCCTCGGACCGTGTCTGACTGGAACACGCTAAGTGAACCGTATTCTGCACACATTCCTTAGAGTAATGGCATGTCTTGTTGCCCTTGAGTTGTTATTTTTCTTGTACCTGTATATCTACCAAATGCCCGTCCTGCTTGGACCTACTGTGGTCTGCAGTATGTATGAAATAAATAAATAAATAAATAAATAAATAAATAAATAAATAAATAAATAAATAAATAAATAAATAAATAAATAAATAAATAAATAAATAAATAAATAAATAAATAAATAAATAAATAAATAAATAAATAAAATGGCAGCATCTCCACTGCGTGGATTATGGCAAGGGTGTGGAGTACGGGGACTCGAAATCACAACCAAGTTGCGCCCCGAGTGACGTCCGATTTTCGCCCCGACCGTCATTTGATTTGAGCCGTGAATTGCACCCTGATTATTTTCTAAATGAAACTGCGACTCACAGCTCAAATCGAATTTCGCTTGATTTTTGATTGATAGTGATGTGGGCATGGATGGACGAGGACGGACATTGGGAGGTCCTAAGGTACTCCGCACCGTCTTTTTTATCTTTTTATTAAGCCACAGCTTTCTTCACGCCTGCGATGGAAACATTTTTATCACAATCACGTAGCAACAGCCAGAAGAAGCATTTTTGAAAGATGTACTGACACCAAATTTTTCACATTTTTTTTTATTGCTCTTATCAATGCTTAAAGGCCAGCCATCCCTAAACAGCCCTTTAAGCACTTCGAGCACACAATACTTTAACTACATAGGACCGCCTCAAAAATATCAGTTCCGACTGCTTCGAGCCCGGACAGGGTGTATGACAGAATCATGCCGTTACCTCACTGTTTTGGTCAGACATCAACGCAACGCGGAGGCCAAGGGAGCCATTCCTTTGACCGCTGCGCTGCCAAAGCGGAGAGGCTGAGCCGCCTCAAGGCGTCTAACCCTACTCTCCCGGTGCATACTTGACGACCGCTTTTAAGAAAAGCGCCAGTGGTGACTTCAATTGCGATTCTAGGCTAAATTACCAGCTCCTCTCCCGCATGTGAAACGTTGGTTTGGGCTAGAGCGCAGTTTTGGCGAGTGGCGACACCTGCAGCTCTGTCTGTGCGCATCCATTCGTGAACGCTGCCAGCGGCTTGGCCCACCGCGGTGGAGCCCCGTGTGGTCCCCCACTCACCGCTCGCTCTAAACAGGACTCTAACAAGACTCTAAAAGTATACTACTATCGCATGCATTACATCGTATTGAACAGCTCTTTAGGACATTGTGCCGCGAGCGGAAGGCGGCCTGCTTTAGAGCCCCTTCTCCAATTCCAGGTGGCAGGGCTCATCGTGCACGAGTCTTTCAGCCGCATGAGCAATGACATCGCGGTCCTGAGGCTGGATTCCCCGTTCAACCTGACAGCGAGCGGCGGACACATCGGTACGGTGTGCCTGCCCCCTGTGGGTTACTCTCTCAGAGGCTCTGTCACAGTCACAGGATGGGGAACGACTTCTTCGGGTAAGCCTAAAAGCTGCCGCAAGTGTTCTTTTAGATGCGACTGCATCTCATTCACTCGCATTGTCCATGCAGCGTCGTCGGCGTTGTTGTCGTCCGCCCCTCCCCCTACACTATAAAAAAATAATAGTTAGCGGCGCCCGGTTTCGTTCCCACGACCTTGTGGGCGGAACGCGAGGTACATGGTGCTCTTCCCACTGCGCCACAAAACCGAGACATAATCAAATGCTACGAACGCGCCTTATATCCTAGACTCATTCAAACTACGTCAAGATGCTACTGATACAACGCATGATGGGGCAATGATTAACACTTGCAATAAAAGAAAAGAAGCTCCCACTTACAGCAAAAATGATGGAGTAAAGGTCGTTGCGACAGCGAAGCCCCAAGCACCACTTCGAGAGATTTACCAAGAATGGCCAATAAAACATAATAATAATCAAGAAACATAATAACCATACGCGTTCCCGACACGTTTTACGTGATTTCAGAATCAATCCAATGGAAACACCAAGTGAACCCCACGATGCGTCGCATCTACACAAGGTTCCCCTCGCGGGGAGGTGGGCGCAATTTTAAAGAAAGCGTCACTTACCACCCCGGCCACTTTAAATACATACATCAAATTTTCCCAACTACCCCTTCTCGCGTGTGTTAGCGCTAGAAGCAACACTGACCTAATTATGAAATATCACTTCTGCGCGTTTGAGATTGCAGCTGCAGTTTCTATGCTTGGAGGAAGCCCTCGTTCATTTCAGCGCGGAGCCCATCAGACCCCTTCTCCTAACCGCCTTTTAAAGCGCCAATTGGCGCATTCCTCCCCTCGTCTGGTCATACCGGGAAGTGTCCTTCCTCTGAGAGCAGTCGCATCCGCTCTTGGCAGAAATAAAATGACTCAAAAGTGAATTTTCGCAGTGTTACTTGGCAGTGCTTTCGGAGGTTTAGATCCTAAAATACATTATCTGACTATTTAGCGAAACTTAGAGCACTGGAGGGTTTTCCGCTCAATTTAATCCAATTGCCATAGAATTTATTCCAAACGCCATTTAATTTATACCAGGTGCCAGATAATGTAATTTAAACCAATTTAAGAGCTCAGTGGGAGTATAACAAATATGAAGTAGCGAAAGGAATGCGCAAACGAGTAATGGTTCCGGGTCTCACATTTGCGAATGCAGTACTCTGCTTAAAATCAGACGCACTCGCAGGCCTTGAAGTTCACCACAAAACGGAAGGCCGTTTGCCCTTAGGAGTGCATGGAATAACAACTAACGCAACAGTGCAGGGAGATAAGGGCTGGGTGTCGTTTGAAGGTCGAGAAGCGCAGAGTGAAATATGTTTTGAGAGGAGGTTGAGAGCCATGGATCGACGTAGGTGGACAGCTAAGTGTTTTAGGTACCTGTACATGAAAAGCGTGGACACGCAGTGGCTAAGGAAGACTATAGAAGGCTAAAGATGAAATACGGAAAGAGCAGTGGAGAATCCAAGACAGCCAAGGTAACTAAAAAAGAGGCAAGGCAGATAGATACGAATAAATGGAGAAAAAAATGGAAGCTAAAGCGTCGTTAGAGATGTACAGGGTTGAGAAATTGGGCATCAGGAAGTAGTAGTAGTAAAGCTTTGATTTGGGGAAGGGAGGGCTAAAGCCACTTGGTGGGGAAAATGGGATATGAAGGAGGCAATTACACAGGTTGCTTCAGTTCCAGGCACTTTTTCTTCTATTCACTGACTGTTCGGAGGCTTCGCCGGGGTCGTCCTTCGTCAGACCACTCGAGACAGACCACTTTTGGTTGCAAAGTTGCCTAATTCGTGTAATAAAGACTTATCTAATGCGGTATGTGCTTCTTGGTGTATGGTGTTTAGATCAATGTGTCGAATGGTGTCTGAACGATGTGCATCCAAGAAAGGGCATACACATACTAAGTGGTGAAGGTCTGCTTTGGTGTTCGTGTTACAGTAGGGACAATGCGGGGGTGAGGGTGTTGTGGGGCCCTTTGTCCACTTCTGAATGATATGTGGGGTGTAAGCTGCATTGGCGCAAATCTTGTTGATGAATACTTCTTCGGCTCTTGTTAATGAGGGCATGTTAGCAAGATACTCAGATGGTGTCACTTGTTCGTACTGACATTTCTTGCGCTTCTTGAGTCGCTGAATGAGTAGGGCAGGTGAAGTAGCCGAGGTATAAACCATCAGGAAGGAAAATTTCAACAATAATTCCAGGGGCAGTGCTTTCCTTTTTGAGATTAGAGAAGGTTGCTTGCGAACTAATAGCTTTGTGGGGAAGTATTCACAAAATGATGGGGTATGCATGGTCTGCGGAAAACAAACAGAAACTATGCGGCCCATTGTGTTAGAATGCGAAGGTGTCCTTCGGAGTATACATGAGGGCAATATTCGCCTTACAGAAACCCTAGGATTTAAGGGTAGCACAGAGGGAGTTAACTTCAAGGCTGGCCAGGTGACGAAACGAACATTAAAATGCTGGTGGACGAAAAGCAGAGAGGGGAATATTGCCCACGACAATTGCCACCTGTAACAGAAAAAATAAGTATTTTGTGCCTAATAAAGTTTTTGTGCCTGCCCTGAGAGCAGCGCGAGTATTAAACGAAGCCTGAGTATAAAACATAGTTATGTTAGGTTTTTTTTTTCTCAGATAAGACGACACGTCATCGCCCCGCTACAAAAGGGATACCACTAGCAATCATTATCATCATGACGCTTGGATTATTTTGACTGGAGCCTGGAATAAATTGGGTGGCAATAGGATTAAATTGAGCCGGAAAACCTGTTTTTTTTTACGTTGAAGGAATGGCCACCGAAAAAAAAAAAAAAAACCATGCGCAGTTGGCGCCCTCCACCCAAACCGTGATTGTGTCACCACACTGCTTAGCAATGGGGTTTCACACAACGTGAGACTCGAAATGTTTATTTTCGCCCATTTAATATTGAGACAGGCTTTTGCTTATTCACGCACAGAATGTATATGTAAGTGCTCCAGTCATCCACTAAATACAGCCCTGCCGCATCACCAGCGTTTAGTGACAGCCGAAATGACCAAATCGGTGGATAGGGTGGCCCCTACTCCCACGGCGCAAAAATGTCACTATATCGGGTTAGAATATTTCTAACAAAGCGTACAAGCACCTTAATCTCGTAATGCAATCAGGAAATGCCAAAACTGATTGATTGATTGATTGATTGATTGATTGATTGATTGCAGGGTTTAACGCGCCGACGCAATGCAGGCGATGAGGTGCGCCGTAGTGGAGGGCTCCGGATTAATTTTGACCATCTGGGTATTTTTAACGTGCGCCGAAGTCTCGTGCACTCGGGCGTTTTTGCTTTTCGCCTCCATCGCAAAAGCGGCAACCGCGGCCGGGAATCGAAGGGAATCGAGGGTATACGTGACCTTAAACATCCTGGACGCCGTCCAATTCCGCGCGTCATTTCTCGTCCCCACTCTAATCGTTGCAACTTGCGGGCGCCGTAGACGTGGCATAGTAGTTTTCCCTTTTTAGGATTTTAAATGAACTACTGCTTGAGCTACCGGATTAGCGATAAAAAGTGTGGCTATTCCAGCCCGTCTATGCAATGCAAACACAAACACAAGTTTAACAAATTCCCTCAGTGTTGCTTTAGGAGGCGGCCTCCCTTGATTAGTTACTCTGAGAACAAAAGGCGCTCCGAATGATCTCGTTCCGAAACGGGCTGGTAGTGGTAGCGTGCCAGATGTCTCGAGCGACGCTTGTTCGTGCATTAGGCGTGACTCCCAGGAAAAGTGTAAACGTGTTTATGATGAATCAGTTGGTTTACACTGTATGAAAAGCTTTGCATCAGTAACAGCCGAACATTGCTCACCTTCCAGGTGGTCCGTCGTCATCGAAGTTGCTCGCTGTGTCGGTGCCCGTTCAGGGGAACGTTGTGTGCAGATTATCCGGACTGACCAGCTACAATTCCACCACTATGTTCTGCGCGGGAATTCTGGGCAGGGATTCCTGTCAGGTGAGCCATTGATGAAGTTTGTTGCTTTGCTTCTTATTTAGCCTAAGCGAGCCATTAGGATAAAAGACTACTTTGTTCGATTTGAGACAAGTAGCCTTTTATAACTCACTAAAACACATTCCAGACACAAAAGGCGTTTTCTCAACCTACCGAACGCGAGATACGTAAAAAAATACTTCACACCTTGCGCTTCCATGGCGTAATAATACCGTAATACGATGAGCAGTGACGTATTAAAGGACATCATTACAAACACAGTCATCATTGCGTTAATTGCACGACAGAATTAAAGTGATGCAATAAAACGGAAGTGACAGCCTCACTTCGATCACGCAGCCGTGTTTATTGCAGGCGGCTGCGAATCGCGCAAACAAGAATTCGTGACGCCGTAAGGAATTGTCGGACAGTGGCTGGGGAGACTCCCCGCTTCATGTTTTCTTCAATATCTTCATTACATGTATAAAGTTTTCGAAAAAAAAGCGTCATTTTTATCGAGATCAAGAATGATTTTCAATTACCCAACTTGTATTTCGTCCTGAATTATTAATGAAATTCCCCGGGTAACCTGCGATGCCGAAGAAGCTTTGTGAATAGTGTTCTCGAAATTAGTGGCACCCATGATCGATGTGACGGGCAAGGCAAATGGCTCCAGTTGTTGCTTGTCCCAGGAGCGAAGTATTCATTCTGACTGTTCCGGCTCATTGCAAGCCTAGACTGCAGCAATGAAGCCAACAAGATGGCTCGGGAAACCAAAAAAACACGGTTTTCGAAAAGCCAGCTAACGTCAGAGCACCGGGAAATACGACAGCATAAGGACAAAAGTTATCACCCAAGCCTGCGGGAAAACAATAATTGAAGATTTATAGGGGAATTATTGGCACTGCTTTGTAACCTCTTCTCTTAAGGTTTGTGGTCTAGATCTTAGTGCCGTATAACCATGTGTCCTTTCTGCGTTTGGTTGTGATTGGGATCGGCCCCAAGTGCGAGCCTTGCTCTGGAGCGAGAAAGAAGCCTGAACTCGGAGTTTGTCGTACTCGATCCGAAAAGCAGCCACCGCGGCTCGGATCGAGCCTACATATTTCGGCTTAGAAGCACAAAGCCTTAGCCATTGAGCCACCGAGGCGGGTTTGTCACCTAAATCAAGTCGATAGTTGCTTATAACCGTACAGCATGTACAATCCGTTCTATATAAAGTGTGTGACTGCAAGTAAACGCCCAGTTCATGTTGCAATGACAGGAGTGATTAAAATTTATCCGAAACCTACGGGTGTGCCGAAGTCCACGTACAAACACTAACAACTTTGGGCCGTTAGCTGTCACTGTTTTATCACCCTGCGGTTAACTGGTCATCATGTATACGCTTGGGCCATTCAAGGAAACACAGTAGGATGATACTACCCAGTACACAATTCATCGTTGCAAACGGTCGCTCTTGGAGATTATTCCTCTCCAGTAATATATAAGGTTCACAAAATTCGGGCGCACCAATTTATTTATTTATTTTTGTTTAGAAACTGTGTTTGCAGAACATTAAGACCATAATTAACACGGTAGTGTGCAGTAGATGCACCCGTAAACATGCGCTGGTTTCGCAGATGGGCTCTCTGAAAGTCTCGGGAGCTCCACTGAAACGTGGAGTACTTTACGACCCCAAACCCAGCACCTGTGGCGTCCTGCGCTGGGGTCTGATGCAAACGAATTGTGGTCTACGAGAAGTTTGGCATTCATCCCCAGTTGTCGTATACGAAAATCCGAAAGTACCTCTTTCCTAATTCCTCGCAGGGTGATTCGGGAGGCCCCGCTGTTCAGCGCAAGGACGGCGTGTCCACTTTGGTCGGCATTGTGTCGTTCGGCTTGGGATGCGGGGTCGTCCCCGGTTTCTACACCAGGGTCTCGACCTAGGCGCCCTGGATTGCCGAGAAGATTGCCGAGCTGCGTGCCGCATAGGTCGACTTCCATCGTTTGGTGTTCTCTCGTGTGCTGGGAGACATGCAAATAAATTATCTCGCTGCAAGTGTGCCGTCGGCGAGTGCCTACCGGAGTAATCCTCATCTAAGCCGGAATAGAGCTGGTGTGTGCGCATGCAATCTGGTTAACCCTGGGTAGGCTTACTCGGAAAATGATTTCATTGAGATGGTGGAGCCAGACAGATGCCACCTGAACGCAACCTGTCGGTGGAAGCATTCGGCAGACGGTGTGCGTTGCGACGTAGACGTGACACCTTCGTTCATTAAATATGCTGGGCGCTTAAACATCAGTAACTGAGCGATTCACCGTAGCTCGTTAGCATAGCTTCCCATGTCTAACGCTAAGGAGCGTTAAAGCGCGATTTGTAGTCACAAGAAATATTATTTTAATAACACTGCTAACAGCGAACAGGTATCCTGGCATGAAAAGACGAACGTTGTTCCACTCGTGCAGGCTTTTGGAGTCAGCCGTGTTGCATACGTTGCACCTTTTTTAACTTTCAAAACGGATTACAAGCAAAGAAATAAAAATGTCATCAAAAGAGCTGATAAACAAGCCTTCTACATACGCATTAAAGCTCCTAACTTTGAAAATAGAAGCCATGAGTATTCACAACACACTGGAAGAGCGCATAGAGGCAAAACGAACAGCTCAACTAGAGTGGCTAGCAAAAAAATACCACACAAGGCAAATTCCAAACCAGCTAGGCATCGCCACTGAAGCACTACCAGGGCCAAAAGGAGACCCCGCCAGAACAATTGGCGCAACTATACACTTCTCCGCTGCCTAGCAACATGCAAATTTTCCGCAATGAGAACCAACGTATGTAGATGGCCAGAGCCTTACACATACGTTTCAAGCGCTCAAATGACGTGTTCTACGTGGACGCGTCCTAGTACCGTGACGGAGGTGCCATAGCCATAACGGCAGTAAATAGAATGGGCGATTCCGTAACGTCTGGTACAGTCCGCACGGGGATTCCGGAGGTGGACAAGATGCAGGCCTCGCAGTGGCTCTTGTCTCAACTCAGGCAAGGATCATAGTCAGCGATAGCAAATCTGCTATTAGAAGCTTCACGGGAGGTGGGATGTCACCTGAGACCAAAAAAAGTACTTAAAGTTGTTAAAGAAAAATTACACCATCTTCCCGTAGGGGAACCCTGAGTAGTATGCAAAGCAGCCATGGGGTCGATTCAAGTGCCCATTAGTTTTCAGTTCGTCGTTTCTGCTAGGTTGAGGTACGTAGCTACCGTTATATGTACAGCTTGGTTTTCATGATAACTACCATACTTTTCACTTACCGGAACTACGAAATGGGAAATTGTGTTGAGCCCATGGCTGTTTCGCATACTACTCAGAGTTCCCCTACGGGAAGATGGTGTAATTTTATTAGATGCGACGGGGCTATGTCCCTTCCTTCTCGTTGTTGCACCGTCCACACCCCCACTGCACATGCTCGGCTTGCTGAACCCTCGGTGGTGTCTTACCCTTTAATGGCTCCTGGAGCGACAGCGTTACCGGTGTCTTCCTGGGCCGGCCCGAGATGAGCCGAGCATGAACAGTGGGGGTTTGGACAGCGCCACAACAAGGGAGGGACATAGCCCCGACCATGAGATGCTGGAGCGACAGTGTTGCCGGTGTCTTCCTGGGCCGGCACGAGACGAGCACTCTTCCCCTTAAAAGGCTCCTGGAGCGGCAGTGTTGCCGGTGTCTTCCTGGGCCGGCGGATGGATAGACGACGGACGACGGATGACGGAGCCGAGAACAAGAGATGCTTTGCATCTAAAAACTGTGGTTCATTTCTGTGTCACATATATAGGAATCGGTGAAACACGAAAGTGAAATGTGCAGCGAAATCTGCAGCTGAGCATGATTTGCGGGTCGGCGGCTGTCTTGTAGGTGTGTTTGGCAAGCGACGTCCTGCTGGTGGGTCGTTTCGGCAAAGGTGTATAGGCGTCATTTCCGTGACGGCTATGACGTGAGTGAAATCGTGGGGTATCGTGGCATAAAACACATTCGTGTTAAAATATACAACCCGAAAACGGGAAACCCTGAACGTAACGTACTCTTTTGTACTAAAGGTTGCTTCCCCGCAAGAAGACCCTGTGTGCAGGGTTGCGCCCTTTACAGGCCGCTTGCTTCGTTTACAGGCGTCACTTCCGTGACGGATATGACGTCAGTGAAATCTTCGTGTATCCGGGAATAAAGCACTTCCGTGTTAAAAAAATTAAGAGGGTTCGGAGTTGTATTTGCGCCTGCACACTCTGCACTACCGGGGAACGACAACGCTCACGAGGCTGTTCGAGGTCTTAGCTTCCTAGACTGCCCAGAAACATCTGAGCTGTCGCTCCGCCTCGGAGGACGTGGTCACGTTGTGGCATACAGGAAAAAAATAGCGGGTCATCCCCACAAACCTGGAACCTGGGGAGGGGCGAAGGATGCACTGTATAAGTGTATTCTTGGTGCACTGGTGTTTTTGCCCCCGGAGATGAAACCGTTGGGGGGTAGACGCATATAAATTTGCTGTAAGTTCCATGTCTTTGAAGCCCGAGGCATTGGAAAACAAGTGTCCGGGCATTTTACCGTTACTACATGATACTACGACAACATGAGACGACGACGGCATGAGACGCCGACAGCCTGAGCCAATCGACGCTGTGAAGGTGGTCGGAAAGCAAAGCTGTAAACGACACCCACAGCAATTGCCCATGCGACGCCACTTGAATTCACACACGTGGCTCAAGAGTGAAACCAGAGATTCTGCAAGCCGTTACCTGGAATTAAGCCGAGACGGTGTACCGAACGCAGCAGCGTCGGGCACGGCCGGTCTAGGACGGCGGACGCCGCCCCTGTAGCCCAGCCGTGCTTCGGCAGAAAGAAAACGGAAGGGAGCGTCTTTCGAAGGCTCGCGGCTGCACCACCGCGCCAAACAAGTGCAGGCACCGAAAGAATTCGGCATGTGAGTTTAGTGATTCCCATGTATAACGCTTTAAACTAGTCAATTTAGTAAGTTTGAGAATTGCTAGAAAGCTGAGGGAACTTTTATAATCGCTATTTATTAGAACCAGTTGCTCCTTTCGCCTTTTGCAATACCTCTTAAAAAACAACCGATTTGGTATTCACCAATTGAGAAAATGGAGTCCCACTCGTTGCAAGCAGTGCACAAAATAGCGTTTGTCTAGCGGCCACATGTGTGTATGTAGTCTTTACATCTTGTTTTCCCGCCCTGCAAATCAATCCTTAACGTATCTTGGCCGTACGACCACTTAATTCCGTTGCGTCCGGGTTACCCAGGAGGTGCTTCCGAACAAGTTAATCAAGCTGTGCGAAGGAAGCGTGCAATGTATGCCAAACAGTGGCAAAACAGGCCCATAACAACCATCGCGAAAGCAGACGACAAAGGCGACGAAATGTGACCCGTCGTCGCGCCTGCGAGAAGGCTCCGGCGCGTGGCGAACTCTGGGTAATAGCAAGCATTCGCCCCACCGTCTACACTGTGCTCCATGAGTAAAAACCACTCTTCCCCTCCTTAGCCGGTTTTTGAAGTTTATTGCCCCGCACGCCATAAGAGAACCGTTGGCTCGTAGAGGTAGAAAGATTTGCTTTAAAACCTATTCAGCTTCTGAGAAAGAGTGCCTCGCTATTATTTTTGCAACTTCAAAATTTCGCCCCTATAAATTGTAACATGCCACCGTGTGCAGTTTTGGCTTGCCAATTTGAGGTACCCCTGTGGCAGTCCTGGGAGGTGGAGCTTAGGCCCGCAAGAATTCGGCGTTAGGATTGTCTGTAAATCCGACAGGAAGTATTCGGACGCCGACTGCTTAACCCTCGGTGACCCACAACTGCAGGACTGCGATGAATACGGTGCGTTTTTTCAGAGTCGTCGCGGAGAGCCACCTCGCCGCGTATCAAGGCGCCGACCCCGAGTTACGCGTCGTGATCGATCTCCTCGAACGACGCAATGTCACCGTGTCAAGGACATTCCAGGGCACAACGTGCCTGCCTTCAGCCTAAAAAACTCCGTCCTCGCAAAGAAAAACTTCAACCCCGGAACGAGAACAAATTATTTTCTTGTTATCCCCGCAGACATTCGTGAGGAAATTTCGGAAGCATGCCATGACGAAACATCTTCCAGCCATTTCGGCACAGCATGCAGTATTATGAAAATGAAGGTGAAGTACTGGGTTCTGCTTACATCCGTTGCCTCCCACTACGTCCAGAGCTGCTGTGACTGCCAGCGACGAAAAATGCTGAGACGAGGCCTGGCCGGACCTTTGCAGGCAATCGCCGTCTCATCAAGGCCATTCTAACAGATCGGGATGAGCCTTCTTGGCGCGTTGCCTACACCACGATCCGATAACAAGGGTATTGCCGTAGCGACAGAATACATGACACGCTGAGCTGAGACCACTGCTCTTTTAAAGAGGGCTGCACAAAAAGTCGTGAAGTTGTTTATTCACCCAGTTGTGCTGGGACATGGAGGCCTTGCCGTCCTAATCACGGTCCATGCGACGGCCTTCACTACGGAGCTCACGCAAGGAGCCTTAAGCTACAGCAACACGGATTGCCGAAGAACGACGGCGTACCACCTCAGACAAACGTACTAACAGAAGGCTTAAAAAGACGATCGCGGATACCCTGTCAATGAATGTCGACTTCAAACACAAGACGTGGGACGTAGTCCTCCTGTATTTTACTTTTTGCGTACAACAAGCTATCCAGGAAACTACGCAGATGAGACCGTTAGACCTCGCAAACATAAGACGCGCCGACAAGAATTTAGACGCACACTTCCGCACGTAAATGACGACAACCTCAACGCTGACGTACAGGCATACCTACAGCCTGCGGATAGGGCCGCCAAGGTTGCTGGGTTCGTGCAACGGATCAGCAGCTGGTGGGTGTCGGACATTTGACACTCTGACGCCGAGAGGCCGAGTACCAGCCAGTTAATTTTGCATGGATTTGGACACCAATTCGACTACGCCGCTGCTTCAGGGCTGGTTTTATACCCCCGGGGTACCGTTGCAGCCGCGTGCAGTTCGAATTCCTCCAATCATGACTATCACTGGCCGCAGCTTGAATCCGGCGAATGGAGTCGAAGTGATTGCGTCAGCCGAACCTCCAAGACAGGGAAAGGGATGGTGACTCAGTGGCGCCGTCTCCAGGTGCGCGATTCGCTGCGTGTCTGCCGCGGGCCCTTCGTCCCAGGCATGATTCGGTCCGGCCGTCGGGATGGTAAAGGGAGAGCAAACTCAGCGGGGCCTTTCCCGCCAAGTTGCTGAAAGTCTGCCGTGGGTGGTGCCACCGAGGCGCGAGTCAGCCCCGCCGTCGGGACGTCACCAGGTGCGGCGAGTGTCGGGCGCTCTGGCACAACGTCCACACGCATACAAAAATGAGCGGTTAAAGTCAGACAAGCGTGGGCTTTGCCCGGGCTCTTAGGAGAATTAAACATAACGACGCTTTGTGCCCCTGGAGGCGAGAAAAAAAAAAAAACGCCCGCGTGGGCGAGATTTCGGCGCACGTTAAAGATACCCAGGTGGCCAAAATTAATCCGGAACCCTCCACTACGGCGCGCCTCATCGCATGCGTTGTGTCGGCGCGCTAAATCAATCAATCAATCAATCAATCAATCAATCAATCAATCAATCAATCAATCAATCAATCAATCAATCAATCAATCAATCAATCAATCAATCAATCAATCAATCAATCAATCAATCAATCAATCAATCAATCAATCAATCAATCAATCAATCAATCAATCAATCACATATCTGGCGCCTGTCCATGGCTTTCGTCGCGCTGTGGCTCATTTGTTTCCCTGTAGTTTCATCGCGCTCATCTAGGGGGAACCATGTGACTCTGGAGGTTTAAAGGAGCCATGAAGAGAAAACAAAAGTTTGTTTTATTCGAAAGATTAGGTGTTTCATAGTACCCTAAGCGCTTTCCCGGAAGCAAATGATGCTTTATTCACTGAGAAATAAGGCAATTTAAGCCAAAATTTTAAATCTCCCGCTAAATTCCACATTTCGTGACGTGAACAATGGCGTCATACGAGCCGGTCCACGAAACAGATACTTAGTATGTCGACTCCATATAGCACCCACACGCGGGAATCAAACAGGAACCGGAACTCGTGCCAAAACCGGGACGGCGGCCATTTTAAAAATACCAGTAAAACCTAGTGCACCCGCAGCCCTACTCATGGAATCGCCTGATCGGGAGAACAAAACTCTCGCCGAGAAGCTCGGGCTTGCATTTAACAACCTCACACCACTCAAATGCTCAATGCTTCTAAGTGCACGAGCGGCAGGAGTTGTGGGATACGCGGACGGACCGGAAAGCGACCATTCCGCGATAGCCACAACACACGAACGCCCAGCCGTCGGCACCGCTGCCTCGTCAGCCCTGTCGCGACGGACGAATACAGACTGGTACGTATGTGCCGTATTTTTATTACGGTTAATAATAGTTCAATTTCAGTAGCAGTATCGCTTATGCCAGTTGGCCGGTGTCGCGTATGGAAAGCCGTTCGCGCGAGCTCTCTGCTCCTACCAGAAAGATACGAGCGTCAATGCGCGGTGTGTACGGCATTTTAGATGCGACGCTCAGAGCATCTCTAGTCGGCGGCGCTGTCCTTCCTGCGTGCGTCCGTTGTTGTCCGCGTGCGTCCGTTGTTTTCCGCTTAGCCACTCTCCCCCTCTCCTTTCCGATAGCGAACACTCTCTCGCGAGGGGTATTGGATTGGATTCGATTGGCTTGGCTTGGCTTGGCTTGGCTTGGCTTGAATTGAATTGGATTGGATTGAATTTGGATTGGATTGGATTGGATTAAAGTAGATTGTGTTGGATTGTGTTGCGTCATAGCCGCGGCACTCTCTCCGCGGTCTCCTCTCCTTCGGGCGCGCTGCGCAGATGACCGGTGTGCCGCTCTCAGGCGGCCTTTCGGTCGACGGTTGCTCTCCGCTTGCGCTTGAACCCCCCTCAGCGTCGCATCACACCAGGGTTCCCGCGAGGAGAGGTGTGCGTAATTTTTATTTTTCCCCCAAGGTCAGAGCCCTTTGACAGCGATTTGACGAAGTCGGCGACGAGCGCCAGCATGTCCCAGGAGTGAGCTAACGTAAGGGTCCCTGCCGTAATCACTTCCTCGGAAATGAAGCGAGCACACACGTACTTCCTTTAGCTTTCTTTCTCTTCCATTTGCAAAGTTCACAAAACGTAGCCACTTGCTTCACCGAGGTTCCTTGTTGGGCAGCACATGAAAGAAGATCTCCTCACCGGCGGGGATGTCGCACTCCCTCGACGATTTGCCCGTACTACATGGGCATTTCAAAACGCAGCAAAGAAATTTCATTGTAAAGTACTCGAACAAACTGAAGTTTTCAGTGGTTGTAAACTGGAAACGAGGTCCTAACAACAACAGCAAGCGAACACCATTCCGAAACTTCTGCGGCGACTGTCACTATCTTGTCGCTGCTTGCTGTTCCTTACTCCCCTCGTTTCTATTTTTACCTTTGATGGTTGGCGATATGACGGCCAACCTCCTGTGAAGGGATTACGATACCAAGCAAGGTAGCGGCTGTGCATGCTGGGACGGTTCGTTGGCCCCGAAGAGCCTCGAACCCTAAAATTCGTCTGCGCGACGGTGGCGACGGCGAGATGTCGAGTTCGGCTGGCGGTAGTTTCGTACGCATTGGCTTACACGCTTGCGTGTTTATTCGCAAGTTCAACCGTTTACTCCACCGTTCTTAGTGTTATAAAAGGAATATGCAGTATGTTTAACGGGCATATAGCTCACTATGCAAACTGGTAAGCCCTGCCTAACTTGCGTTTGCTTTTGCCGGCCTCCGCCAATCGCAGAGCATGCTCGTGTGACATCATAGGTTCTGTTGCGGGAAATGAGCTGGTTGGTCGCATGGTCATTCCCTTTTTTCCTAATTATGTAGCTTATTTCAGCGAAGTTTTTGTTAAAAGTGGTGTCAGTATGGTTCTAACGAGGCAATCTTTGGAATGAACCAAACTTGTGTTTTCGCTTCGTGGCTCCTTTAACTTGTGCAATGGACCTGGGATGGGGTAAAGGCTGGTCAGCTCATCGCGACCGCAGAGAAACAGCGGACAGAAAGCTGCTGTTTTCCGCACCCCAACTGCGCCAAGAGGTGTACCTCGCATTTCAGTGTATCATCTGCGCGCAAGAATCAGCGTACACGCACGGCATGTATAAGGCGGAATCTAAGCCCTCTTCGTTTGCTTGGAGCGCGCTGCGGGTAAAACGTGCGGACGTTAAACAAGCTTTCCCTTTGCTAGGCCGGTCTTTCATACGCTGTCGTTATCCAAATGTATTTTCTTGTTTATTCGCAAGTTTAAGTAATGGCACACTCAACCAGTTCATACAGAAGATTGGCCACATTACGCCAGAAACGAAAACATGCATATAGAATGCTGGCCGAAATTTTGGTCTGCTGCCCAGTAATTAGAGGATGTTTGGTGACACCGCTATACTAAAGCCTTCGCAAAGTAGTTCGCTGTAGGCTGTTGCTGTTGAGAGTGGTATTTTAGAAGTTGGAACCGTGAGGAAACATGGGTCATTAGCTCTTCGCCGGTGACCCCTCTCAGGAGTGTCAACACCACATTCCTCCTTCGGTCTTTTGGCTTTTTTGCGGTGAAACAGGTTTAGAGCGCGGAAGCGCTCGTGGGGCACACCGTCGTGGCTAATATAGTTCTCAGTAGACCATCTCCATTGACCATCTAAAGATATCGAACATACACATAACATTTGCATTGGGTACAACCGGTTATAACTTTTGTGCATTTCTGTGCCTGGTTTCAGATACCTGTTCTTGAACTCCAAAACCACTAGGACTATATATCATATAAACTACGCTTCGAAACACGGCTCTGCTGCTTCCAATTTGGAGGCACACCACAATATTGCGGCGGCCGAACGTGCTAGAGCGCAAAATGAATAATTTTTCTGCATTCGAAAGCAACTCTAATACAAGGCTCAACATGATGTTAAGCGCGGCTATACCAGAGTGCACCTCCAGTGTTTTCGTTTGCGTCGAAACTCGTACTTGATTCTCTGGTGTCTAAAACCAAAATTTCACTCCTGCAGAGTTTCGTTCCCAGTCATTATTCCAACAGAGCAGAACACAGGGAGAGCAATGTACATTTCCTCACCAGTTTTGTATACTAGGGGTGTTTATTGCCTTGACACAGATTTCTCGTGCATTTCAAACCCCGACCCTTGGCGGCTACATGCAAGGTAGCGCTTTGTTTACACTTCGGTGTCATAAAAAACACGGTGCCTGAATTTCACGACATCCGGACACAGGCAGAATGCACGACGGCTCGCACACGAACCAGACGACGCATGCAAAACTGTGATTGCCTGCTCACCGGACCTCTCCCGGGTAATTGCCACAATCACGGAAACGCAAGCGAAGCTCAGTGCAATTCTGGCGAGATCACGAACACAGGCTGCTCTGACACCCACCGAGCCAATCGACGAGCTACATCGCTCACGCGCCGGTCATTCCACCAGGGAGACGCGCAACGTACGCAGCGAGCACAAGCCAGAAATCACCACGTGCCTGGCACCCGCTCTTCCGGTCTAGGCATACACGAACGAAACGCTGAGACCACGGAACGAATGGAGCCAGTAGGTAAGCATTTTCCGCACGTGTTGTCCCGGATTGGTGGACATGGCCACGACGGGCGAGACACACGGCGCACGAAACGCACCGTACAAGGCGAACGACAGTACACCATTGTTAGGGGAGTTTCCCAGGACAAATGACACGCACAGAGCTCGAAACGCACCAGAGGTGACGAGGACATCCAAATTGGACCGGTGGAGCTGACCACGGCGAACGAAATGCATAGCGCAGTGAACGTGACCAGTCAGCACACATGGAGGAAACCGCTATTCGCGACATCCTCCGCTCGCGCGCTTCGCTATCCGTACTTGGCCAGCGAATGTCACAACCGCAGAAATCATCCTTGCCACAAGCAAAAAAAGACCCAGCGCACGCGGTTCAACACTACCGGAACGGACAAGCTCTCAGGCGCCCGCTTCTCCAGCCCGAGTCCAGCGAACGAACGACATCACACTTGTGCAGGTAGGTCCGTCAACGAGCACCGATACGGCCAGCGCACGCGGCACGTCCGAGCCGGAACGAACCAGACACCCGGTACCCACTGCTCCGATCGAGACTCACCTGACAAACACCATTCTAGCTGTACAACAGGACGCAACCGCGAGCAAGCGGACTCGGGATGAACGGAACGCTTTCGAGCCTGCTTGTATACGGGAAAGATACCAATTTTAGCATTCTCGAAACAACGGGCAAAAAAGGAGAGCTTCAGCGACGACACGGGCATGGTAAGAACGGCAACTAATGGACCCGATCCAGACGAAGGCATCGAATGCCCTAACGATGACGTCACGCTTGCGGCGCCAAGAAATGTGGGACCGAACGGAGGAGACGAACTACACCCGCTTCCGCACCCCATCGGTTTCACTTCCGAAGCAACCACGGCGACAGCGAGCACGGAGCCGCAACGACTTTGATCGATCTGCCACGCCACCCTACGACGACGCCACGCTACCGCACCCTAAACGAAACGCCAAACGGCTCCCGCACCATACGCAACGCACACCTCAATTGAAGCAACGTCCTCAACGCGCCGAACGATGCCCTCCCTGCACACCACAGCTCGCCACCGGACAAAACGCTCTCACATGCATCAAGCACGCAACGAGCTACACGAACACAATCGCCGACGGAAGAGGCGTGACTAACGAAATGCCCTAATCGCTGTCAAGTTGAGGTCCGACGAAGTGAATCCCGCGGCACACACACAATAAAATCAAGCCGATTTGAAATTCACCTACCCTCATCGAGACGATCACCCTATTAACGAAGTTTCTAGTGTCCGGAAGAACAAAAAACAAATGCAAGCATCGAGCATCTCTGAATAAGCAGACTGGGAACTGGATACGAACGGACGTCAATCTGCGCGAACACTGAATTGTACCTGGGGGAGGCACCATTCGGATTAGGAGCCCGATTAGGAGCGCGCCCGGAAACGAAAACGGACGACAAAAGATGCCACCCGAATACACGCAGAAAACCGAATTTTCGGCCACGGCCGCACAAAGAAGCCCCGAGCTCCTCGTGAGCCCGACGCGGCCCAGACTTCGTTGTTTTATTCCTGGTAACAAGAGCAGACGCCAGACGCAACGTGAGCGCTTACGATCCGTCTCGCTATCTCACGTGTAGGTGCCTTCACGTAGTGAGTCGCCCTACGACAATGCACCGCGTCAGACGTTCTCTTCCCGTGCTCCTCAGTTCTGATCTATATGTAATCTCAGTTTTTGTAATCAATTAAATATCTTATTTTTTCTATGCCGTCTTTCATTCGAGCCACAACCTAGCTAACAGTACAGATAAGTTAAGTACTCGTGAGGAATACAAATTGAGTACTTATGAGTACAGATTGAGAAATTATGAGTACAGACTGAATACTCATGAATACAGAAGATTGAGTACTGTTTAGTGCAGAATGAGTACTCATGAGTTCAGTTTAGTTCAGTGTCAGTTTATTATTTGTAACAAAATGTACGATGCGCGAAAAAATATTATACAGAAAGGGGTACCCGAGTTTACCATTGTAATAGGACCCCTTGTAATTTAAGGAGTACAAAAAAAATTCTCAGCAGTTGCGAAAGTTATGAACGGTATTATTCTGCGAACGCAATGAAGTAATACAACAGAATTTTTACAAAAAAAGTAACAGAGAAAGTCACAGTAAAATATTATGTACAATAGTTAGAGGTAAAGTCACTTTTAATTCACATAAAAACGGCAAAACACTAGGAATAACATGGGAAAACATTTCAATACAAAACATACTGCATGCCCCGATGTAAATGAATGTTTACAACTGTAAATTTCAGCGCAAAAATTCGACAAAGACACAGAAAGACCAGACGGGACTAGCGCTCACTTACAACTGTGTTTATTTTGCCGAAAACATCGAAGTATAAGAGTCGACGGAGCCCATTATCACGTTTTTAAAAGATCCAAAAATGCTTACTCTTTACCACGCAAACATACCAAAGTGTCGCTAACACATTTGTCACCCATTTTCCTGATATGATAAGCCTCCATTAATTCTCGCGCTGTCTTATCACGGATTCTGCCTACAATCTTAATCTATTGAAATAAAGGGGTGCATTTGCTGTAACTACACTCACTACACTGGGTTTGCAAGTGTGCCCCCTTTGCGTTTGTTAGTGAAAGATAATGTTCCCTTGCACGGTCATTTACACAACGTACCCGTTGTGTTTTCTGCTCCCAAAAAGCTTGCGCAGCTATGTACACGAACTTGCGCCCAAGGCGACAAGAAACAGGCTTTCCAAAAGCGGCATGCTAATCATTACGTGGACTGCGCAGTTGGAGTGGTCTACCGCATTCCTCTGACATATGGCAAAGAGTACATCGGTCAGACGGGAAGATTCGGATAAGTTATGCGTGGCTGGGCAAAGTGTCATTTCCATTCCGGTCGGTCTCCCACACTTCACAGCCGTCACGAAAGCACATCTCATCATACATCGGGTCAACCGGATGCGGGGCGAAGCTAGGTGGGGAAAACTAGGTGATCACAAGAACCGCTGGTGACTCCAGCCTTGCACCACTGGTGCAAGCTGCTTACATTTTGGGGCTGTACCCGGCCAAGCAATGACTCAGCAAACAATGACTCGACATGCAATGATTCGGCGAGCAATGACTGGGCAAGCAACGACTGGTCAAGTGAAGACCCGTCAAGAAAGCAAAGCCAAGCCAAACTGAGTAAATAACGTATTTACAATTCTTTATTATGTACAACTTTCTTCAGTAGCTGCCATCATCGTCACATGGCCGATCTTCCTCGTCATCCGATCGGGCAGGAGGAAATGGGTGGTTCTCGTCGAGCTCATCCTCGCCGTTGTAGACCTCCACCTCTTCTTCAGGGTGAGGTTGTGGTCTGGGCTGCACGTGGGGATTATCAAGGGATGGCGGGGCACACGTGTAGCCATGAATCCAGTTCTCCATGATAGCGCTAAGCGAGTGCACGGGTCTCCCACCAGCCTTCCACTCAGGCGTGTTGCTAACTCTGGCCATTACGACCTTGTGATCACTGTGGTAAACTGCCAATGGCTAGCAAATGTCGTCCAGGCATTTCGAGTCAAAGTTGGGAAACACCAAGTCCAAAGAAGTTCCTCTAACTGTAGTTGGCAAGCAGCCCCACTTTAGCGTAAGACATGCCATCCCAAACGTGGTGCACATGTATTCCACAAGCCACTTCTCCTTGATAAGGTCGACGTTAAAGTCTCCCATCACAATGACGGGGCCCTGCTAGTATCTTTTGCAGTTTAGTGCTCACTAACTGCTTGACCTCGTTCTGAGAAGCGTTAGGGGCAATGTAAAGCAAGACTAGCGTGACCGATTCGTACAGACGTATAGCCAAAGCATCGCCCTTCTCGGAACCACCACTTTTCCTAAGGTCGACTCGCTTGACAGGTACATCGAGCCCAAGCTTCACGTAAACGCTAACCCCCCCGGCCTTTCTGTCCGCGTCAAACTCGTCGGCAACGCACAGGTAGCCGTCGACTTGTATGCGGCCGTTCCACGTCTCTGTAAAGCACAGCAAAGTCGGCAACCGCAGCAGTTCGTCGTGGTTAACGTCCGCCGCGTGCTTGTGAAGCGATCTGACATTTAGCAGGGCGAACGTAAAGTCTCCCTCGCCCACTCGGCCAAACGCAGCTCGACAGTCTTTGCTGATCGTGTGGAGCGGGTATCGTTTCAGTCGTTTAAACTCGTTTGCCAAGCTGGTGTCAGCGTTTGCAACGCCATGATGAAACTTAAAATCGCCGTCCCCATTTGTCAGGTATAGTCTTTCGAAGTCGGTACAACGGCTAAGTCCGACGTATATGAATTTCTGAGGATTCTTCTTCCTGTAGTCGTAGACCACGCTGCCGTAAGTTCCACCCTGGGATTTGCGGACGGTCATTGCACTAGCTTGACTCAAAGGGTATTGCTTCCGCTTGACCACTTCCTCCCGATTCGTATTCAGTGTTATCGAGACCACCCCCGGTTCAATCGGAATCCAGTCGGCCTGAATCATGTGACCTCGTCGTCGAGCATCGTCTGCAGCCACTCTGGCTTTCACGATAGCAACTCGTCCAGTTCCAGGTGCATCAAACTTTATCCAGACTCGCTTCGGAAAGTCCACGTCCGGTTCCCACTCGCACAGCTTTAGCACACCGACCGAGCCATTGACAAGCCCTTCCAGCACATCAATGTTGGTTGTGAGCATGTAGGGGCGTCCCACGGACAGCACAACCTTGGAAGGCATGTTCCCGAGCTCAGTGCTAGACATATTCGAGATTCGCAACGTCATGCGAAGTCGGTCCTCTTCGGTTCTCCAGCCTCTCAAATCGTCCTGAGCAATGATCGCGGTGGCCCCGGCATCGTTCTGTGCAAGTTCGACGTTGTACTTATTGACCGAGTCGTTCGAGTAGCAGAGTCGCACGGCATCGGGAGCCAGTCGAGTAGCTTCTTCGGCGGTGACGAAGCGACTCTCGATCAGCGACAGCTCTTGCGGGTCCAGTGCGACTCCGTCTCCGATCTTGGTGAGCATTCCAGAGAAACGAGCGTCTTTCTGCCGAACGACTCGAACTAGTGGGAAGTACGACATGGTGTGCCACTTCACTTCCGAAGTGAAGCCTCGATTACTACCACGCGTTCTCTTATAAATCTCGCTGGCTCGGATGGGGGGCAGGTGCCGCAAGTCGCCGCACAGGATCATATCGACCCCTCCGAACGGTTCGTTGTACTTCAGAGTCACGTGTCGCAGTCGCATGTCTATGGCGTCCAGTTGCTCGGCAGACATCATGCTTATCTCGTCGATTATTACGCACCGCACATTTCGTAAGGCCATCCTGAAGGTTTCAGCTCGCTGTCGCGCAGTCCCCCAGCGTTGGTCCGGCTTCGAGACAGTTTGAAGGCCGAATGCATGGTCGTACCGCCAACTGCAACGGCTTCCTTACCCGTACTAGCACAGATGACGTAGGAATTATAGGGGGGATCCGGGTTGAAGCGGTTGTAGATGTCCATGGCAAGTTTTAGAATGAACGTCTTGCCACAGCCAGCAGGGCCAGTGAAGAAGGCACGAAGCGGCTCGGCCCCCGGCGTAGTCTGACGATGAATGAGCTCTCGTAGAAATTCGTGCTGCTCGGAGTTGGTGAGGCGCATCAAATCGTAGAACTTCTCGGTGTCCATGATGTCCTCCCGCTTTCGCACGGCAGTACACGCACTTTGTTCGGCTAGAACCTTGTTGACTACATCGTGTCCCATCACATCTTCGTCTCCGGGTTCTATACGGATTCGAGTCCACTGAGTCTCGTGTGTAGTGGGAACTTGATAGGCTTCGGCAATGCCTCGCGCAAGTTCCATCAGCGAATCGCAGTCACTATCGTAGATGTACTTTGCTTGAAGCTTGGTTATGTCGGTCATCTTCTCCGTGTAAGTGTTAACGAATGCATTGTTATCTAGTATCTCCAAGTGTTCGTTTCGAAACGGCACGTACAGCAAGACTTGCTCTCGCTGGTAGTTGAGCGCGTCGTCCTGACTGTAGTGGCGGTAGCGGATCACGCACTCGGTACGGCGAAGCTGGTACTGGCCCTCACGGTTCTTAGTGTAGGCACTCACAAAATCGGCCAGGCAAACGTCTTTCAACTCTTCGGGCCTTCGCTGGTACTCGTCAATCACGTTCTCTCGCCACACTTCAGTCGAAGACGGTGGTAGGTGTTCGAGCTCCTTGTTGGTCTTGCGAACTCGAACTCGCTCTTCGGGGAAGCACGTGGGTATGTAGATCACAGCGCGGCTCTTCTCAGACATGTCTTGGCGGAGGAGAAACCACGCGGCTTCTTGAGCAGACATCTCCACCGCCTTGAGCATGTTGAGGCAGAGCGCCTTGAGCACCTCTGGGTAGCCAATCTCTCCCTTTTCTTCGATCATGTCACTCACGGCTTTGTGCAGGTTAGACATCCCACGATCGGCCTTGTTTACGTAGTCAACAGCGTGAGATGCACAGGCATAGTGGTCGAGAATGACTTGGATGTCCATGTTCGAGTCGAGGACCGAGGCAATCCAAGGATTGAATGGGTTGACCCACTTCTCTTCCGGGAGCCGCTTGTACAAAACGCAGGGACGACTCACACCGCCTAGAAGAATGTCGACGTAATGGTCCTCGTTAAGCACGCCAAAGCGGTTCCAGAACTGGTCAGTGTTGTCGAACGTGGTATGCTCGAGGCAGGCGTGCATCTCGTCGTAGTGGTCTTTTAGCTTCTCAATACGTTTGCGCTCACCCTCGTCTTCGGTTGGCGGGAAGGAAACGATCACTCGAGTCGTTTGACTAGGCATGAACGGTGCTCCGAAGCGACACTTGGTTCGACCTCGTTTATAGCAATGTGCGTGTGCGAGTGGGTCTGAGTGCGGCTGCACTTCAGATCAGTCAAATGGAGCGAGGTTATAGACTTGATCATTTCGATCGTCTCGGGCATGCTTCCACTAATCTCTTCGCGGGGAGCCTCGTTCAACCAAAGTAGGGTGTGTACATGTGGGCTACCCCGTTGCTGGAACTCTACTCGTTTGAAGTAGTCTACCACGTAGTAGGGGCAAAACGGGGAGCAGCGACGGTCTTTCAAGGTGTTTAAGATGACGCTAAAGAGCCGGTTGCAGTATATTGCACAAGAAACTGGATCTTTGTTGCACATATCCACGCGGTCTAGATTAGTCAGTTCTTCGACTTCTCTAGCGGTTTCCCCAACAGTTCCTGCACGAAGACGTTCTAGCACAGCGATCAGCCGATCCCAATGAACTTCCGAAGCCGACATGGTTAGGAAAGCGTGCGGCTTCCCCAACTGTCTTATCATGGCGAAGACATCGCGTTTCCTGTCTTGCCAGTACTGAATGATATGTGGGACTCCGCGAAGAAATGCCAAATCCCTATTCACCGCCTCTTCGAGAAATTCCTTGTTTTCCAGCTGTAGCTTAGTTATGGCGCGAGTAGTGTCGTTGGCTCGAAACGTCATGGTGCGTTCTACCAAGTTATGCCTTATCACTTTCATAGCCATGTAGACAACATGGTTTGGCTCTACGCCGCGACGATCGGTACGCGGTATCTCGCTGCTAGCCATGGCAAAAGGGGTTGGGTGAAGGGACTTGATCTGGCGAGCCTGACCCAATTAAATTTGGGGGAAGGACAACTCTTTGCCATTATGATCGCAAAGCAGGGAAATCGGAGTCTTACTTTGTCCGGGAGCGATGGCCAAGTAGTGTCGTCCGTCGGTCAACCGCATTCCAAAGGCGTCGTTGTAAACCATTGTCCTAGTGGCAGAAATCAGGGCATAAGCTAGCTGTACGGGGTCGTTCAAGTCTTCCAGCTTTTCACCAGGCTCAATATCCTCGTCGTCGATAGGCCCGGCTTCCTCGGGAATGCGGCCGAGCTCTTCCCATTGAATCTTCACTCCGTAGAAACGGTAGAGAGGCGTCTCCACCAAGTACTCGAGCCAAGCGTAAACTTTGTTCTTCGTGACAACTCCGGCGTTGTACACGGGCTTGGCGAGTAGACGACGCTTCAGATGAACGTGGATTGCTGCATCATTGGGGACACTACGTGGCCGGCTTTTCACAGTCTGTTGCACATCGATCGGCACATTGATCACTTGGCCGCGAATCCCATATTGCCCGGCTCCGTGGGTTTAGCGACGAATGTTCATAAACGGTATGCGGGGAGCAACCATCCGTTCTTCCATGTCGTTTAAGCGAGGCAGGGACGATGGCTTAGGCGGGTATACAAAGCCATTGGTAGTGCTAAATTGCGGTAACTTGCCCTTGAGAAGCGAGTCACGGCAAGTCTTACACACCTTCATCTCGTCGTGGTCGGTAGCGTCGGGAAAGGCTTCACGAAGCGTATGTAAGGCCGAACTCCGCTGTTTATAGTTGCGCACAGAGTTCATGGTTGATAAGTTCACGTCGAACCAAAGTCGGTCACAGACGCGACAGCTGTGCCCAAACTCTATTCCCAGAAATTCGCGCTGGAATCAGCCGTTCGCACCCCCCATGTCTCGGCGGGCTTGATGCTGGAAGTTTTCGAGCAGTCGCAGGCCGGGATCGCTTTCTCGGTGACGTCGAGCATTCAGGCGCCGACTCTCGCGTTCCCTGGACTGAAACACGGGATCCTCAACTCGGCGTCGCCTCTTCTCAGCCGCAGCTTCAGCGCAGCGTTCTGTATCAGCTCGGCGGCGACGCATCGCTTCTAGCTTGGCAGTACGGCGCCCTTCCTGGTAAGCCGCTTGTTCTTCGGGCGTCCGGACTTTCTTGGGTCTTCCCATAACAGCAGCACGTACGCACGAATCGGGGCCATCTGGACTGGAACCACTCTACATGGCAGCAGTACGTACTCACTGAGCACAGGAAGCGAGAGATGTGTCGCCGCGCCGGCTGTTCCAAGCTTTTAATCTCCTGTAACGTCATGACTCCGCCCTACGCGCGTGGGGTGCAAGGAAGTTACGTGGCTTAGTTATCGCCATGAGGTTAGTTAGGGCCAGCGCCCTTAGCAACGATCCGCAACGATGCAGCGCAGATATCACTCCCAATACTTTGCATACCGTAAGTAACCTGCACCCGTGGCGTAGTCGGCAGAACAATTGCCCCGCAACGCGAGGGTCCGAAGGTTGATCCCTACGGGGGGTATAGCGTTTTTTTCTGAAGTTTGCCCGTGCGCTGAGCAGTCCGACTGCGTCATCGGCCACGCTTACGCGTACGTCATGGGTGCGATGTGGTTAAGTGGCT
This sequence comes from Haemaphysalis longicornis, assembly GCF_048455015.1. Classification (NCBI taxonomy): domain Eukaryota; kingdom Metazoa; phylum Arthropoda; class Arachnida; order Ixodida; family Ixodidae; genus Haemaphysalis; species Haemaphysalis longicornis. The sequence continues at coordinate 185,744,467 of NW_027526361.1, read as the reverse complement.
CGGGGCTCTACGTGGTTGCTAGGCGACGCGATGCGGCGCACAGCTGGGCTGAGATTTTGGTAACGCTCCACGGCGGAACTAAAAGCTTAAACAGCTACGCTGTTAAAAGCTGCAGTGCTGTGATAGATAGATGGCATGTGTGTTAACGTTAACCGGAGAAATGGTACACCGCGCTCTGTTAGGGGAGCTGAATACCATGCAATGAATTTTCTGTGGATTAATGCATAATTTGTTCTCTTCGCAGCAGTCGATGACATTTTTGAGGTCATTATTAAGCAGTGAGGTCGGTGTTGATGGATGACAAACAGTTGGGATGATCATTGCTATAAAGAAGAAATAAAATTGGCCCTAGAATACGTCCTTGTGGAACGCCAATGTTATTACGTGTTGTATACGAAAGCACTGCCGATATACAAACTGTCGGCTCCCGATCAAGTAACTACACTCTAAACTTTTTTTCCTCCCATACCCTACAGGTTCTTTTTCGCCTGTCCTCTAGTGGTCCTCCTTGTAGGAGTTTTTTTACTACATGCAACAGGGAGGTTTTGTTTACCTCCTCAAAACAGGGCGTTTTTAGGTTATAGAAAGGAGGTATTTAGGGAGTGTTAAGAAATGTTCGGGAGAATTTAAGGAGGTCAAAATGGAGTATTCTTTACTTTCTGAAGGGCGTTTTTAAGTGATGTCTATGGAATTTTTAGGCGGTTGAATAGGAGCCTATTATGGCTCCCTTTGGAAGTACTTATGTTAGTTTAGGGGCGTTTTTAGGAGGTTCAAGGGAAGCATTTACTTCTTTTGAATGGAGTTTGACGAAAGCTTGGGGAGTTTTGTAGGCCTCCCGAAAGGAGGTTTTCAAGGCCACAAGGGAGAATTTCTAGTTCCCTGTGGGAGTAGTGATTTCACACGGTTTTTCTCGATTTCAGGTTTATTTCAAACGAACTATCGCAGACAAGTGTACATGGTACATGGTGTACACAAGGAGGTTCCGAAATAAATACTTATGGCGACCTCATATTAGAAATCACAAATGGTACATTGCTAAATAACACGCCAGTTAGGAATTGAAGACAGCAATACGATGCTAGTTGAACAAAACGTAGAAACAATATTACCACAAGAACTGGAAATACGCGAAAAACAAAGATAGGCACAAACACAACCGCATGGTATGTGAAATCATTATAGAATACTAGCGGATCGAGAACGCGTCAGTACTTATCAGTACGCATCAGCGCTCAGTACACAGTGGAAAAAATGGCTGCAGTGGTTTACAGCAACAAAAAAATTCAAAACAGACACTATGGTTAAATGAACTTAATAATTCGATACCGTAATAAAATTGTAAGGCTAGGTTCCCTGCGAATTCCAGTACCTAAATTAGGAATGCAAAGGCTTCATAAAACCAAGTGCCAGTACATTAACCGTCGTGGCTTTTGCAGCAATAAAAAAGATATTACTTCAGAACAATATACTAGAGCACAACTTTAAATGACAGTGAAGATAAAATGGAAGTCTCTGTAGGTTGATAGATTAGTTTTTGTTTTTGACTGAAAAACACTTTGGTATTGCATGATTTTGTTAACTGATGTTTCTTGCTTTAAGATGCCAGCTTGCATCTATTCAAGTGAGTGGGCACACAGTTAAGGATGCAAACCCTTACACTGCCTCTCCCCTACCATGGTGGCTCACTTTCATAGAAAAAGTGCAGCTTTTGCGAGCTGGACGGCTGTTGCAAGCCGTGGCAATACTCACTTCTGCGGGAGGGGCCAACTTGGTTTCCGAATGCAGCCTTGCCTTGTACAGCACAGCCTATCCTGCCTTAACATCTATGAAGTCATTCAACTCGATCATGTATCAGGATCTGCAGAAGAAAATCGTGTCAGCAAATAATGAATTCATGCCGGACAGGCACCCACTGTTTCAGTTATACTTGCAGATACCTTCACCTATTTGCCTCCTGGTGTTACATCCAAAGCTAATTTGTTACGGCTTGTCTCGTCAAGTATGGTCATCTGTCATAAAACAGCTAGTCATACAGGAAAGTCCTTTACTGGGTCAGAAAACACTTTCTTTTGTTACAGTAGTAATAAACTGGGCGACTCAGTCATCCGTATTCTGACACCTTAATATTCTGTGTCACCGAGCTGACAAGCATGATTAGTGCAGCCGCAACCGTTACTACAGCCTTGTTAGCTAACGTAAACCTCGTTCATGGCACCAAATTACTTGTGATTGCATGGAAACAAAAAAAAACAGCTGAAATGAAAACGCTATTCTCGCAAACTTACCAACGCTGCATGCCACACACACCTGCCTTAGTTAATGTACCGTGATTGTAGAAGTTTCCGTCACGCAAAACCACAGTGCACTTTTTGGAACTGCAAGCTCCGTGTCAAAATTGAGTGTCAGATGAATCGAGTAATTTTTGTGTATGGTCTTACTATTGATTATGACAAAGTTAGTACCAACGAAATAAGAGTGTGTGCATTGTTCTTCTAAAAAAATGATATCCTTTTTTATGCCCGGCCGACTTGTTTCATGCTACGGCAAACTCGGTTCTCTTCCATAAGGGCATGAATTTGTGTTTTTAATTACGTGGCCTTAGCTGGCGACTGACGGGCCCTGGTTGTATAAATACCCCTCATTATCATCCGAAAGGGAATAAAAACATTTCGGTTTCGAACCACGTCGCCGTCGTGGTCCACACTATATGCATTTAATCGTTCGATAGGCTCATAGCATCTTTTACGCATGTCACCGTTTTCTTAATAGGGTTTGCTGTTAGATGTGAAGAGTCGACTCAAGCGAGCAAACAACCCCACCGAATCTACAGGGCACAGTTTTCGAAGGGGGTGGCCGTCTGATCTTCGGCTTTCGCCGACCAGAGCGCTAAGAATGAGTCACAGCCTTGAACGAAAACAACACAAAGACTTATATTTGGACAGGCAAGCCATCAGTAGCGTTAAAAAATAGATATTATAAAGTAGAGCAGTTAACTAAAAAGAACACGAGCAGTTCGATGCATATGAGAGACAGAGTCCCACAATATTCACCGACCGGGCCCGACGATGCACCGCTGTCGGAGGCGATTCGGCTACCTGAGTAACCGTCAGGTTGCTTTGAAACGACGCCGCGCGCGACAAACGATTTCATCTCGAATGCCCTGTTACAAACCGGCCTACAAAAGAATGCGAATGCATACCCCAAAAGCCACAAACAAGTACAATAAAACGAGTGTGCGCTTTTTTCTTTGCCCGTGCGTGTACGTGCTGTGTGCGGCACGGGTACTTCGCAGTTAACCCTATCCAAACGTTTGACAAACGCATCGACTGATGACAGACCACTTACCAGCGAGCTGTACACAGCTGTCGCCGTATCCAAATGTTAGCGGCCGTTCGTCGTGTGACAGGGGCACATAAAAATCTTTCCACCAAATGGCACTACTAGTCCTTCTCAAATAAGAAAAAATGATGGCCCAAGGCGAAGCGCTTGAAGCTCCGGCCGCACCAAGTCACCGGCCGCGCTGCATTGATAGCACGGAGGTTGTTTACATCCGGGCAGCAAGTAGTGCCACCAGGGCAAGTTGAGTCGCTGCAGTCGGGTGCGTTGGCGCGCTGGCACGAGAATTTAAATTGTCTATATATGCGCAAGCAAGCGAAGCAGATGAACATTGCAATTGCTTGCAACGGCGAGAACTGTCTCTTTGTTAGCAGCAGAGTTTGACAACACCTACCGCCAAAATAAGCAGATTGAAACAACACGGCCGCCCTGTCTGCTTGTGATCGCGCTGGCTGAAGCATCTATACGGGTACGTATCGGTTTTGTAGCTGCATGCAACCGTCGCGTCCTGCTTTCGCGTTCTAATTAGCATTAGTCCACGGTTGAAGTGCTGACAAACGGAAACAACACAAGACTAACATGGCGACCGCCCGCTTGAGATGATTACCCCAGATGGGGAGTTTATTGTGGACGTGATTGTATACAAGGAACCGAACGCCATCCCACAAATGGTGTTAAGTCGTTCTAAATCCTCCCTTTTGCTACACGGATGGGCAACGGTACTACCATGGAGGTTCGTCCACTTTTTTAGACCATGCCTAGGGAGTACATTTTTTGCTATTATAAGTACTTTTCAGGGCACATTACTTGACTAAAACTCCATTTTCGGCTAGTTTGCGTTTACAGTGTAAGAAATAACTGTAATGCAGGTCCAGTAATGCCATACAGTGTTAATTTCTGGAAACGTATATTGTGGTCAATGGTACCAGATGCTTTAGTGAAATAAATAAAAACCGATCGAGCAAATTTCCCTCGTCAATTTTAGATTTTATCATGTCGGTTAGTTAAAGCAATTAAAGCAAGGTTAGTTGAATATCCAGGCCGGAAACCAAACTGTTGCGGGGATGTAGGTTAACTTTTTGAAGATAACTTAAACGACGTTGTTCTATCAATTATTCTAGGACTTGCTGAAAAACGGCAGATGGAGATTGGTCGATAGTTGTTACTATAGTCTTATTGCGCTTTTTAAAGACCGGAAAAATTTCCCGTTTTTTTAATTCTTTTGGAAAGACTCTGGTCTTGAAAACTAAGTTTATAATGCGCGCAAAAGCATCGATTATGTTGTGAAGTATTTCTTTGATATGAAGCGATGAAATATTATCGAGACCTGGACTAGTGTTCTTGATATTTAGGTTTGTGCTGCGCACTTCGCTCGGTGACATGGATAAGATATATAGAGACTACAAAACGTATCGACTGTTATCAAGACGACCGGTTGTTAATAGGTTCGGATGAACAGAAAATAATCTGCTGAAAGTATTTGCAATATCGGCAGGGTTAGTAAAAGTATCTTCATTGTGGCGTATTTCGGTAACAGTGCTTTTATCTGTGTTTTTATTCAAGAAAGAATTTATTATGCGCCATTGCTTCTGAATAATATTTCCAGTTTAAGCTGTCTGTTTTTCGTAGTACTACCGTTGGGATTTTTCAAGACTACGCTAAGCACGTCACAGTATTTTTTGTAGCGAGCTTTACGGGTAAATATAAATGACTGTCTTTTCGTTTTTCTATACAGATTATCCTTCCTGCGCATGCTCTTTAGCAGAGATTGTGTTAACTAAGGGTTCTGTGGCGAGGAATATTTCTTTCGGCATGATACGACTGATGCAGAGGAGGATAAGCATGTGGTAATAATGAATAAAAACTTGAGTACGCTTTTTCGGCGTACTAATTGACATTAAAGGCGACCAGTCAGAGTTATCTATTAGGTCCAAAAATTGTGCTTTGTTGAAAACGGCTTTGGTGAATCTATTATTACGATATGACTGAGGGCAATTAATGCGTAGTGCAATAGGGTAGTGGTCGGTGATGTCTGCGCGTATAATGAAAACATCGGGTGGGCACGGGTGGGTTCGTTAAGGCATGATGAATAATATTTCCTGTATTTTTTACACAACGCGTTGGTTGGTGAATCAGTTGTGCAAATCCATACCTGTAGAAGCAGTTGATGTACTCTTTAACTTGAGAAAATGTGCCATCTAAGAGATTGATGTTATTATCGCCCAATATTATCACGTTTTTGTTTTCAAGAGAGATGGAATGAAGAATCCTTTCTAGCTCCAAGCAAAAATTAGAAACAGGACAACTTGGAGAGCGGTAGATACTAACTATTATTGTGTGTTTATCATTAACAAGAAAACTACCGTAGTCTAATTCTACCCATACGCACTCGCAATCTACTACGTTTAAATTCAAGTCATCCCTTCGCTTGTACTTGACGCTTGATAAAACTAATATTGCTGATCCTCCGTGACTGGATGAAGTACGGTGACAGTATTCAGGAAAATATGATGAAAACGAAAACAATTTCTTGCCGGACGCGTTGAGCCATGTTTCGGAAACACAGATAGCTACGAATGGATGGGGAGGCGATGTTAAAAGGAAGCAGAACTCGTCATGATGATTTCGAAGAATTTGTGCGTTGAAATGAGCATCAGCACAATCGATAGATGAAGTCAATGATTGAAGTTGATTAGTTTCGATGCATGCCATTGCCGATTTCAAGGCATGCAATTTCAGTTAGTGAATATTCCGAGGTCTGCCTCATCTCGAATCCACAGAACTTTGCTATTTTTCAGTACATAGGAACTGCCAATGGTTTTTTACTTTTTCAGTTTCCGTGCTTTTGCGAACAACCTCTTGTTTTCAGACGTAAGGTACTCATTGACGTAGACGGGGCGGTAATCAGCTTCGTGAATACCCAGGCCTTTTGTTTGAAGGCGAGCTTTTCGAGCCTTGCTCAGGAACTCGGCCTTTTTGGCACGCGAGCAGAACCGAACGATGATGTGTGGTGTGTCAGCCTTGGATGGTACGCGGTGAAAAATATTAGGCTCTCTCGCTCACAGGGCATTCTATCTTGTCGCCCGTAGTTTTCACTATAGGAACGCAGCTTTCGCCCTTTGTTGACGGCACACCCTTTATCCCGACATTATTCTTGGACGAATACTTTTCCTTTTCCGAGGGGCGTTTTTCCAGTACCGAGTTTCGTGAAGTGAGGAATTGGTTAGTTGCTTCGAGGGAGTCATTTCTTTTTATTCAGTTTTTCAACCATTTCATTCATGAAAGAGAGGCTACGACGGAATCCCTCAATTCCTGCTTTTATATCTGCGTCTTCCGAACATGCTCCACCAGCAATTCTCTCCCGCACAGCTGACACCACATTGTCGACAACGTCATTCAATTTTTCTTCGAGGGCACTTGAGAAGCTCAACTCGCTTACACAGCTCGGTATTAGTAGGCATGACCGAAATCCAAGCACAGTTCAGCAGAAGCAGTAAAAGTGGCAGTGGCAAAACACACGTAAGTGAAACAAAACTAAACGAAGATTTCGCACCTGTGTGATGGAAAGAGATGCTTATACTGTGCTTCCATGCGCCGGAAACTGCTGCTGCCAAGTGGCGGGCCGACGGCACTGCTGTTGCTTTTAGAGCCGGTGTAGATTTCTGAGTGACGGTCTCGATGTGCAGTGTATGTTCTGCGTCTTGGTGATCTGGACCGCAGTTCCCCCGCGCAGGCGCAGAGGTGTACAACTCCAATGACGGATCCAACCAGGCCAGGAATCTGTGTGATGGAAAGAGATGCTTATATTTTGCTTCCTTGCACCGCAAACTGCTGCTGAGTACAGATTGAGTATGGTTACTCGTGAGTACAAGCGAGTTGAGTACCCATGAGTACGAATACTCGCGAGGAAAAGTGCATTCGAGTACAAGTGAGTACGTTTACAAATGAGTATGTGATGAGTGAGTACGAGTGATTTTGAGAAAAGACCAGCTTTTTGAATCCGAGTTTGAGTGAGTACAGCGTGAATGAAAAAAAAATTGTGATTGAGCTTCAGTGTGTTATTTCTGTTTTGCCTACCTATGCTACATGTACGCGCATCACAAAGTCGTTATCGCTGTGAACGATCTTTGCCATTCCTTTTCAAGTTTTTCGATGATGCAATTCAAGCATGCCGAGTTCAGCCAGACTGTTTTGGACACTATTGAAAGAAGCCACGCTTTCACACGCCGATTCACGTCAAGCAAACACTCCATCAGGACAATATGTCGCGGGGAGTATGATGGCCATTTGCAGAGCGCGGCTGATATCTGTATATGATCTATTGATTGTGGGGTATAACGCGCTGAAGCTACGAATAGGCTATAAAGCGAGTCGTAGTGGAGGGCTCTGGATCAATTTTGACCCTGTGGGGGTCTTCAATATGCACCGAATTATCACCAAACCGGAATTTTCGCTTCTCACCTCCATAAGAAAAGCAGCCACCGCGCCCGGGATAGAACGGCGTCCGTTTGCTTAGCAGCACATCGCCTCAGATACTGAGCACCGCGGCGGCTTGATATCGGGATGTTTCTCGTCGGCAATTGCTAGCAAATTCATGGGGTAGATGTTGAAGTCCATGTTCTTTCACGACCGGCGTCAAAGCTTAGCTTCCCTGTCGAAGTTGCGAAGTGATAGTATTTTTTAACCGACTCGGAGTACATCGTTTTTAAATCTTGCTCGTACCCTCTAGGCCTTTAAGTGATGCAATAATAGTAAAACAAATGCAGGGTGTTTCCACATTTTTCATCTCGGGCTGGTAGCAGAGAGCCCAAGTAAGGGATAGAGATTCTACGAGTACTTGTCCGCAGTTCGAGTGTGTGGCTGGCTTGTACTTTGGGTGCAACGATTTGCAGCACACTGAATTCTGTGCCATGCTGTGCGGCTGCCTCCTATGTCTCTGATTGTAGGTGCGTAAATCTTTCTTACGATGTTATCTCGTGCTCGATTGTTGCTTCTATCAGGAGAGGGCATGAGCCGCTGCCCCTCTTAACTGCATGTATCTCCATCTAAATTGGCTATTTTTCAAACATAGTACGGGGAGCAAGAAAGTAAGACGATGTAAAAAACGGTTTAGATTACATAGTGTTTTCTTCAACTGATGCATTCCTGGTATGCTAAAACACAGCTTGAATGCGGCGAACATCCCTAGACTCGTTAAATAGTTCTCTGCCTTTCCCGTGTGAACCCTGCATCGGAAATGTAATCTTAACTAATCACGACACGTGCGGTGGATGTCCGAACTTATCATCGCGCATGCTCTATGAACATCTCGTCTTTTTATCCTTTCCTTTCACATCGTTAAGTACGGCTTCGGAATAAACCAACTCGCTCGTTTTTTGCTTGACACTAGCTTCATCGTGTCTCATCAGATAACCAACGAAACGTTGTACCACAAGTGCTCATCTGATACCAGCAGCCTACGCTACAAATGAATCGGCATGGAATTCCTCAAACCCCCAGTGCACGTGAAGCTTCTGTGCGACATCGGAAAATACTGGCGCCTCTGCAAACAGAAGATTGAACTGTTTCTACTCGCTTGAGCGCCACAAGGGAAGCCACCCCCAGGGCCCACGAAGACCGCTCTGCTACAAGGCGTGGCCGGTGACGACGGTTTAAAAGTCGACAACGATTTCGTCTTCAACGCAAGCGAAGACCGTCAGGAATGTAACACCGTCATGAAGAAATTCGACGAATACTTAGCATCGCAGCTGAACGAAGTGCACGAGCTCCACCTGTTTCGCCAACGAGTGCAGAGACCAGGTGCGCCATCGGAACAATTCATAAGGGACTCACGGAAGCTCGCCAATTCATGCAACATCGACACAGTGATGGACTGGATGACACATGACCAAAGTGCTTTTCGGAACAAACAGCGGAAAAGTTCAGAAAAAGCGTCTCTGACTCTGGCGAAAGCAGAAATTGTTTGCGAGGCAGCTGAGCGGTCGGCCGCCCTGAACGAGCTCCGGGGACGCGAAAGTCAAGTCGGTGCCGGAAAGACGACGCTGATTCCCGAACCTAGCGTGACACACGTCGACTACGAAACGCAAGAAAGTCACGTCAACGCCGCGACGTCAAGACACTCTGGAGCGTCTGCATGGTTTAAATGCCGAACGTGGGGGCGCTGGCACACAGTACGGAACTGCCCAGCGTTTGGACGCACCTGCCGGCGATGCGGAGGTAGCAATAATTTCACAACTCCCTGCAAGAGCAACACGCAAGTCGCAGAAATAAAAGGAATTGAGGAAGATTTCGGCATCCTCGACGTCTCTGTGAAGCGGGTCAAGCACGAAGATGACTGTGTGGTCAAAGCACAAGTGACGAAAAAAGTGGTCGAACTCAAAGTGGACACGTGTGCTGAATCGAATCTTCTGCCGTACTGCCCAAGCATGCATCTGAGGGCTAGGCGCTCCGTACTACGTTCGTACACCGGAGGGATCCTCAAGCATCTCGGACCTCTAACAACAAAGGTCAGCATAGAGGGCAAGTCAGCAGAGATTGACTTTTGGTGGCAAAAAAGGTACGCCAGGGAAACCTGGGGCTTCACGCCAGGGAGACACTGGGGCTCTTCAAACGTTAGGTCAACACCGCAACGGCAAGCACTACCGAGCTAGCGCTGATAGTTCCCTCGATTTTTCGCTGCAACAGGGTGACTTCGACGTCCATATAGGAAAGTACTAAAAGGCGGCGCTGTACCTGTCGTTGCGATGGCCCGGGGCGTGCCTGCCGCCTTGCAAAAGCAACTACGACTGGAACTCGACCGAATGACGAATGCAGGCATCATCGCCCGTACAGAGGAGTCGGCAGATTGGGTGAGTCATTTGGTGATTCAAAGGAAAAAGAACGACGAGCTAAGAATATGCATGGACCCCAGGAAAATCAATTAGTGTTTAAAACATGATAACTTCGAGTTGCCCTGAGGAGAAGACATCGACGCAGAAATTGTGGGAGCGAAAATTTTTTCGTGCCGTGATGCTAAATCGGGCTTTCACCGAATACCTCTCAACGACGAATTCGGAGAATGCGCACATTAATGACTCTTTTTGGGGTGGTACCGGTTTGTGAGACTACCGTTCGAGCTACGAGTGAAAAAAATATGACGTCGACGTTTTAACGATGATTTCACCATACCGAGGCATACACATTTAGTACTTAGAATAAACTCGGACGTGGTAGGCGCACAGCGCGAGTGCGGACGGGGAGCTTCGTGTCTCGTCAAGTCAAAGAACCTGTGAGGGGAGTCTTGTATTGTGCCCATGCAGAGTTGCGTCTCACCCATATGAATTACGCTGAATGTAGATGTGGCTCAGCATTCGGGACAGGGTGTTAATGGCAACGGTAAAGAGAGTAGGAGAGAGTTCCTTTACACGTGGTATGCATCAAAGCCAGTATTGATTCATATAGACCAGTCACAGTAATGGCAGTAGTGTATAGATTCGTAATGCAGGCGATAAAATCATAAATTCAAGCATGGATGGAAGAAAATAAAATACTTCGCGAACTGCAAAATGGATTTCGACAACACAGGGGACTGGATGACAATTTGTTCGTGATAACGCAATGCATTGAAAATGCGAAACCACAGAATAGACCATTATGGATTACGTTCTTTGACGTTAAAGGGGCATATGAACACGTAAACAGAGAACGGGCTGTGGAGAATACTGAAACTCCAGGGATTAGATGACGAGTTAATACAGTTCCTTATGGCAATCTATAAAGACAATAGAGTGCACCTTACATGGTAAGGACAGAAATACGCCCAGCAGGTCAACACCCATCGGGGACGGAAACAGGGATGCCCTTTGAGCCCAATACTGTTCATGCTTTACATGCCAGGGTTAGAAAAGAAACTGGAAGAAAGCCAAGTATGGTTTAGCCTAACCCATATGCTGCAAGGCGAAGTGGTACAACAGCATATTCCGGGAATGTTATACCCAGGCGACATTGTTCGTTTAGCTGATAACCAAACCGATATGCAACGGCTAATAAATATTAGCGGCCAGGCAGCCACCTACCTTGGATTAAATTTTAGTGCAGAGAAATCGGGAATAATGGTTTTCAATGACGCTACCACTGACGTAGTGTCTACCCAGTAAGGTGAATTACCTAGGGTGAAGGAATATAAATATTTGGGAGTGTGAATAAACGATGGGGATAACTACTTCAGAACTCATGAGGAGGAACTTAAGGGTAAGGGAAAGCGAAACGCAGCTATAATGAAGCATAGCGCTCTGTGGGGGTATAACAAATATGAAAGAGTAAGAGGAATGTGGAAAGGAGTAATGGTCCCGGGTCTCACGTTTGCGAATGCTGTACTTTAAAATCAGACGTTCTATCAGGCCTTGAAGTAAACCAGAGAACGGTAGGACGTTTGGCCTTAGGCGCGCATGGAAAAAAAAAAAAACTAATGAAGCAGTTCAGGGAGATATGCGCTGGGCGTCGTTTGAAGTTAGAGAAGCACAGAGTAAAACATGTTTTGAGATGAGGTTGAGAGCAATGGATCAGCGAAGGTGGGAAGCTGAGGTTTTAAGGTACCTATACTTGAAAAGCGTGGACACGCAGTGGTTAAGAAAGACTAGAAGGCTAACGATGAAATACGGAAAGAACAGTGGGGAATCCAAAACAGCCAAGGTAACCAAAAAAGAGGCAAGGCAGATTGAAACGAATAAATGGAGGGAAAAAATGGAAGCTAAAACGTCGTTAGAGATGTACAGGGCTGAGAAAGATGAACATCAGAAAGGAAAATTTATACGATAATTCCCAGGGCAGTGCTTTGCTTTTTGAGGGTAGAGCAGGTTGCCTGCGAACTAAGAGTTTTGTGGGGAAGTATTCACAAAATGATGGGGTATGCGTGGTCTGCGGAAAAGAAACAGAAACTATGCGGCACATAGTGTTAGAATGTGAGGGTATCCATCCAAATCTACATGAAGGGTATATTGGGCTTTCAGAAGCCCTAGGATTTAAGGGTATCAAAGAGGAAGTTAACTTCAAGGCTGTCGAGGGGACGAAAAGATGATTAGAATGCTGGTGGACGAAAAGCAGAGAGGGGAAAATTGCCTAGGACAGTTACCACCTGTAACAGGAAAAAAATTATTTTGTACCTAATAAGCTTTTTGTGCCTGCCCTAAGCAGCGCTAGTGCTAAACCAAGAGTGTAAAACATGGGTATATTAGTCCTTTTTGGTAAGATGACATGTCATCACCCCGCTACGAAGGGGAAACCAATAGCAATCATCATCAATCATCATCATGGTAGATCTATAGTGAACTAGAATGATCTAGTGGCGCGAACGGCGAGGAAGGGGCGTGCTCTTCTGTGTAGAAAACACCAGGTGGCGCTGCTTGGCGCTGCTGCGCCCTCTTCGAAAGGCGCCGCCGCGGCAGTCGCTGTACTTCCGCCGATCGGCAATGGTTATGGCTGTCGTTGTTCCGATGTTGGGTAGTAATTAACCTTTAAAAAAAATACAAAGGCTACCCGCGTCTGGCATCCCCGTACCTTGCTAGGAACGTTTTGTTGCAAATCTGCCCGTTTGAGCGGTAGGGAAACGGCTATAAATCGAGTTGTTTGGTGTCGTCTGCTACCTGCGCAGACGATCGATGCGAGCGTACGCTTTCGATGTGTTGCCGGCGGACAAGTGCTATGTTTAATTCTTTACGAATGAATTTACTTTTTTATATTTACTGTAATAAAGTCCCGGCATGAACATACTTCTGAATTCCACTCTACAAAAGCAAATTATACCCAGTATTCACGCGCCCAGTAGCACCCGACTGATTTTCTCAGCAGCAAAGTTTGCAATGAACAAATTACCTTCAGAGGAAACTTTCCCCAGGCACTTAGTGCTGAAGGCAGCGTCTCCAAATGTGTCGTTTGAGATCGCAGCTCCGGTGTTAGCATCACTAAGCCTCCTAGCCGTCATGGCCCCTTTGCAAGCCGAACTGCTGTCAGCTTCTTGAAGCACACTGTTCGCAACAGCTAGGGAATATATTTCACCGCTTCCGCATAACACACCTCGAAAAAAATGTTTGCGACGACACTTTGTCGTCATGTGGATAGAAGAGCACAGATTTCTCGTGAAAAATGTCTAGCTTTTTTTTTTTTCTCTCTTCGTATCGATGTCGTAGCGAAAAGAACGTTTCGATCGTCGACACAATTTAGCCGGCACCAGAGCTTTGAAGGAAGCTTGACTTCTTGAAGATGGCTCATTGTGAAAGCATCCCATTCCACAGAACTTGCGACTTCATATGATGAACCCTGCGGAGAGAGAGAAGCCTCGTGGTGTGGCTGGCGCACCTCGGTCATCTTTTTCGGCTTTTCAGCTTTGTCGTGGCTTCTTGCTGGCTGCCGAAACTGAAACTCGTGTTGTTGCCCGCCTTTTCCTTTGCGGCTTTCGCGTGCATGCTCCGTACAGAATTCGACGCACAGTCAGGCAGGGTGGTAGGCACAGCACCTGGAGCCAGTGACAGCTTCCCGCGTGCAAGTCGCACTTCACAGCCGTTTATTACGTGGATGTAATCCCGCAATAAGCACTCGGGCTCAAAGTGGCGCTCACCGATGGCTGAAGATATGGTCAAGAGTTTGTCCAGTCTTCCCAAATTTTGTTCCCACTTTTTGCACAGTTCATCGTCCAGGGGAGCGGCGAACAAAGACGCCTTGGGAGCACCTGGGTAACCACTGTGACTACGCGGAGCAAAGCAATAGGTGTCTGTCCTTCGTTTTGACATCGCGGCTACCCGGCCTGTCCAACCTCTATTCGACAGCACTCGCAATAACTATTTTCGTGACGATTGCATACCTCAATTGCTTCTGTAGGAGAACATCACGGAAACGTAAAACACTCAGAAAATGAAAGGCCGGGCTCGACCATAAACAGACGGAGAGTCTGTCCGACCGCGCGCCGCCAACGCATCGCACATCCGCTCGTATCATCTGCGCCGCTAGCAGACGACAGATCTACTTTGTTTGTAGCCGTTGACCGGTGGCTCAAACGGGTCGGATAAGCAACAAAACGTTCGTAGAAAGGTACAGGGACAACAAAAGTGAGCATCTTTCTTCCATAAAAGTTAATTATTGTACCACACTAAAAAACGGCAGCGGCAATAGCTGGCGAGCGCCCCAAGCAACTGCCCGTTCAAACGCGGTACCGGTTTCCGAGAAGGCGCAGTGGCGCCCCTGGCGGCGGTAGACGCGCTTTGCTTCAGCCGAACGCTGCAGAGCCCTCCCGTTCGCGGCACTGGATCAAGACATTCTAGTTCACTGTAGTAGATCTGTGTGTTGTGTGGACGATGCTAATGTGAAACAAAGCTGATTCCGGAGGTACGGGTAATTTATTTATGTAGTTTTTAATTTATTTAGTCGTAATTAAATATTTATTTATTTCAACGCCTCCAATGCCCAGGTGGCGTAACAGAATTTAGTGGGTTCTTAGTAAAAAAAACGAAAGTAACAAAAAAGGAATTACATAAAAAGGAAAACTGCAATAAGACACCATATAAATGCGTATCCTTGAATGATAAACCTAAGACATCATTCCCTGTATTAAGGCAAGTGAATACGAACTCAGAGGACCGAAAAAATAACACGGAAACACAAGGGGGGAAATGAAATAGGCAGGAAGATTACACAAACGACACCTGTTCCGCAAAATAGCAAAGTAAATATTGTTAGCGCACTTGGCCATACCAGCAGCGAAGGTTGGCGGAACTACCTTTGGTGCAAGGGCTCCGGACACATTACAATTCTCCGTCTTCATCTGTACATTATCATCATCCCTAGCGGACGCTCCAGCACTTCGTCCTCATCCACTGTGGATACTCATCATCATAGCGCCCGCGCACCTTCCCCGTTCGAGCTTCGGAATAAACGGTCGCACTGAACAGCGACATCTCAATATTCTCAATGGCTTCTCAATATTCAATGCCGGGAAAAAAACTATACGAACGCACAAAACAAATTACAAAGAAAAGCACAGCAACTGTGTCGCACATAAAACTCGTTCAATTTCTCAGCGAAATGCGCGCACATCTGGGATAGGTAGGACGGAATGAAAAGACACAATTGTACGCCAGTTACGAACGTTAAGTTTCAGAGGGTGATCTATGCGGGATGATATGATTTACGGACTGGAAAGAAGTTCATTTTTCAGCCGTGGATCGAAGTGGAACAAGTTAACCTCAGACAGTTTTCTGAGGAGGTCAGTGCGAGGCAAATTTAGTGAGAGTTTTGTGGAAGTTTTACTGGCTTTGCGAACGTCGTCAGGTAGGACGAAGCGTGCACTCTATTTTTGTACGGATTCTGCAGCAATGATTAGGTATTCCTGCGCCCCATTCCATACTGAAAATGCACACTCGCGTTTTGGACAAATTAATGTATATGTAGAACTAGTCTCTCTTTCAGTGTGTCTTTACACACTGCGAATATATATTACACGCACGGCACCAAATGGCTGTGACTTCCAGGTACGTGAGAAAACGGTGGTTGTAGATACTGTAAAGCATGTTATGTAAGTTTATCGACCTCAAGGTTGTAACTCGCAGCGTCCCGGCGTTGTCAATTATATCCTCATAGGCCGCAATAAATCTTCTAGGAGCAATATAGGCTTTTTATATTCGAGTATCTCATCACGACACCAGTTTACGTCAATGTATAATGCTGCAGTGCCAGATAATTTATTCCGGCACTTTTATAAGTCACGCGGAAAGAGCATCAGACGTATCAAACCCGACTGCTTTGTTCGCCTCAGAAATGATTACGGCTGCGGAGAGTTCTCAGTCGAGAGACAATGTTTTTTCATTTTATGAAGTGAAGCAGCGTTCAGTCAACTACATTGAAATTGCTGTTCATTTTGCCAAAGGTTAAGGTTTTATTCGTCTAAGGTTTTCGGGATCTTTATTTCTCGGTTCAAGCTTTTGCTTTTAGGCAGTGGTATAGTGACTTCCAGGCGTTCAAATGCTCTATGCTCTTTTTACTTGCTTCGATAGGTAGTAAATACAGTTTAAAAAGAATCGCTTCATTAGTTCTCAACCGATTTATGGTCCGATTGAATTGAACGCAACCTTTTCACTCGTAAAGATCAAGCATTCAGACGAGGCTGCGCTTTGTTAGACACGTCGTAGAGATTGCTAAGCTCCCTGATCCCATATGCGTTCGAGTGCCGCCTTTTTGTTTCGGAAGCCATTCTTCTCTCTAATCTGTGAAACTGTGTAGCAGTGGTATAAAACTCGCACTGCGCTACAAAGCATTTCGTGTAAGCTTTCATGCCATTTGGCCAGATTGCGTGATGCTTCTTTCTTGCTTTTTACTTCTCATACTGAGCAGCTCTCGGGTGCGTGGTAAGTACATGAAATCGTCATTTCGCCACAGAAAAGGCAGCAGAAAAAAGCACGCCCAGGAATATCCTGTAAGGAGAAATTGTTCAAGTGAGCAGCGTTGCGGTAGTCCACCCATCAATATAAACGCATCAAAGGTTTTTCACCCGAAAAAAAAAAATGCCCAATAAAAAGAGTTCAGTGAGTGAAGCTTTTGCCGGTCCGTAATAGAGGCATAGCGTCTTGACACCCACCAAGTTGTAGCTATTGCCAGTGGGTGAGGACGTCCAGCTGGAGCCGGATTTTTGGCAAGTGTTTTAACTTTCGATATCCCCAAGGAAAGCAACGTACCATGACTACGATATCATTAATCTTAGCCGGGCCACTGTGTCATTAACCAGAGCGTTTACGTCAATTGCATACGTGATTCACGAAAAAAAAAATGGGCTAGAAAAACAGGTACATTTTTTCGCGGTTACTCCTTTTACTGGTATTAAAAGCGGTATTGGAACAGACAGAAAAACATAAATTGGGCGCTACGCAACGCCGCTGCGTTTTTTGGTTGCTTGTCTTGGGTCTCACTGTAAGCCATCCCTGTGTAGAAGTATACAAAGATCCATTTATGAATTGGTGCCCATCTCATCCCTCTCCAACGCAGGCTTTGTCGTCTCATACTAAAGCATCTCATTCCTTATCTTCCCCGAGGCTTCGCCCCATGCTAGCGCCTCACTCCGGGATACCATTACCAGCATTTCCTCTCGGTCATTCTCAATTCCTATTTTATTCTCTTCCAGTACCTGTTCGGCCTTCATTTGCTTGCCTCTCCTTAGAACAGTTCGTAAATGCGGGGATGGGCGTCATCTAAAATGTACGCCACGTCCACGTTAGCCAACGTTTCCACTGGACACCTGGGTAACAATGAGGCTGTCAGTGGTGCAAACACATGGTCGTCCCAGCTATTGCGGTCGCTGGCTTGGATCATGTGCCCACTCTCCGCACGCTCTATGCCAGTGGTGTGAACAGAGGGCCGTGCCAGCTTATGCGGTCGCTGGCTTGGCTCATGTGCCGTCTCTCAGCACGCCCTGTTTCGTTCAGTGTTGTTCTGGCAGAGTGTCCGAAGATACACGCCGATAATGTTCGCTGAATTGACCCGTCTATTGTTAACGTAATAAAGGAAGACAACAAAAATATTTGTAGCAGTTCGAGCAGGTGCAATTGAGCTACTGAATTACACGCGAAAACTCTACAAAAGAACTCGAATAACTGGTTAGAGCTAGTTAAAAATCCTTGGCCTGATGCAAAACACACCGGTACAGACTGTGAAATGTTCTTTAAAAAATTCATCGCGTACGTCTGCATTCAAGTTGGAGTCTTTATTACATGCAGGCCCCTGTTTACTTCGGCTCACTTGGATGTCCTCACGCTACGACAGGGGATCTCTACGTGTCCGTCTGCTCGGTTGCGATGAACCTCACTGCAGGAATTGGCTTGCTGCTAAACTAGCGAACATTTTTTGCCTTGGAAGGAGCGCCTTAAAGGATGACAAAGGACATGTGAATGTGGCGAATAATGAGCATAATCAATTTCAGAGCCAAAATTCAGAGCGTCATGATTGCCTGGAAGCCCGCCGCACGTAGAAAGCTTTTTTAAGCTAGCTGATTTCGAGTGGTGTGATTTGCACAGCTGAGAGATGACAAAACAAATTACGTATCACATCCTTTTCCATCACAACACCCATAATAAGGAAACGCACACACTAGAGCAATCAGACCTTAATTAAAACGTGATGCCCTAGTGTGTAGATATCACAAAAACATCGACTAAAGCATGCACATTGGAGAGAAACCCGAATAATTAGAACCTACACGATTTTTATCGCCTAAAATTCTTTGAGCACCTCCCCAGCCCCCCCCCCCTCTCCCTTCCTTCAGACAGGACCATGTAACGCCGTGCATTTCCACAAAAATGCAGATTTCTGTGAAAAAAACCCGGCCCACTCTGGGGCCGCGTTGGTTGTGCGTGTGTTTTTCTTTTCTTGCTTTGCCTTGCTTAATCAAAGACAACTACGGATTGTCCACCTAAGTGCATGTCTGGCGTAATTGTTCCCCGCGGTGTGCGATTTCTTGTGGGAGGGCACGAAAGGATCTACTACTCAGCATAGTGCAA
The DNA here is from genome assembly GCF_048455015.1 of Haemaphysalis longicornis. Taxonomy (NCBI): domain Eukaryota; kingdom Metazoa; phylum Arthropoda; class Arachnida; order Ixodida; family Ixodidae; genus Haemaphysalis; species Haemaphysalis longicornis. Next base: position 185,725,619 of record NW_027526361.1, on the reverse strand, counting down.
GGGGCCAGTTATCGTCTAATTAAATAGCACAATATTAGACATCAGTGTGCGCAGTGAGCCCAATAGGTCTATACTACAAATTTACGCCGTGGTTAACAACGCATGTACTTTTATAAGAAATAGGAGTTGTTAAAATTCAGCACCTTTAGAAATGTTGAGAACCCCTTTCAAACTCACTGCATTCACTGACGTTCCTTTCAGCTGCATTTTGATCTTAACTTTCCAGTCTCAAAAGCATCAGTTTTAACCAATATTCCTGTGCTGTCATAAAATGTTGTTCAAAATAACCCCCTAAGTATACGCCTCGAGCTTCGCGATCACTGCGCCGCCTGCCGCCGCTTCTCCGCGGCGTTTGCGGGACGAGCGCTGCGTGGCTGATATGGGCTCATGCAATGTTTTGGTTCTCTTTCGCTTCTTCTTGCCTTTCCGGGCACTAAACAACTTGCTTTGGCCACGTCTCTTAGCAAATCGTACGTTTAGGGCACTTCAAAAAACAGCTGAGTCTTGGTAGAGTGCTCCAACGCCAACAAGAACTATCCGGGGAAGCGGTGCTGCGCGCTGTTTGGCCGCTCTCACGGGCGTCGGCGACAGCAGCAGCATATCACCAGTGTCACCTCCGAATACGTCAGACCAAAGTGAATTCTATTGTGGCCTCGTTTAGACCCGATACTGGCACAGTGAGAGATTGATTTTGTTTTGCAGCGCGGACAATAAATGCGGCTTGCTTTCGTGTTATAGGTCGTACAAAAATATGTTTCGTGGATGTGATTAGCAAAAACCTGACAATCTCTTGTGTCTTTTATTGGAATGTAAGCTACACAAAAATTTTAGGTATATTCCAAGGTTCTGCGTCATTATGTATGTGTACACTCACGCCCTATAGCAAGAACCAAGTAAAGGTGGTGAAACCACGTAAAAATAAATGGTCTGCAAGTCGAGAACAAACAGAATAGCTCGTACGGGAATGCAAAACCCAGTGAAGCTTCGGAAATGCGAAAGAAGTTCGCGTAAACGTAAGCCAGGTATGAATAACCACAGCAATGAGGTGCGAAATGCAGTGATATATCCGAGGGCATGGATGAGGGGAAGGGGACGCTTGACTATCGCTGTGTACCACGGTGTAAGAATATTTTTACACCGTGCTGTGTACGAACGTGAAGCGAAATCAAGAAATGAACGTTTTAGTAATCCCACACAGAAGCTCCGCATTCAATTCATTTTGGTTTTTTGACTTAAATGAACAGTTGATCGCTCGGCGGATAAGGTAGGCAGTTCACAAGCGATAAAAGGTGTCGTTGAAGAGCTTGGTATCTGATGCAGCTCTGTGATTTCATTTTGTGCTAGATTCTGCACGCTACCTGCGTAATAAGACTGTTTTGAAGAAGCGTTGAGTCGCGGATGCGATAAGCCCTAAGCCCATCTCTGCGCTGCTCGGGGAGGATATATGCTGCCGATAATGGATGTTTGCCGGAGCTCACCTCTCGAAAAACGACCCTGCATTAAATGCTTTGTTGTGTACTTTTGCACTTTACACAGTACTTATTTGGTAGAATTTTTGTGAAATTTATGCCACACTGGCTTATCAAGGGTAGTGATCAGTACCTGAGATATGACATTGGCAAGAGTAACTGGTACGCTGTCAGGTATGAGCGCTCCGCTAGGTTATTTACGCCCACAAAATCGATTTACATAGTAGTGTAAGCTGTAGCATGACCATCCGAGGAAACGTTGCTTGCGAACACAGTGTTAGTAAATTTTTGGACAGCGGAACCCGCTCCATGCATATGCTGGTTTCGCGACGCCGGCCTTTAACACACACCTGAAGCTTGTCAAGACCGAATTAATCACTCTAAGGGCGACTCAGAAATATTCACGGTCTCTTAAATGCTCCATATTCGCGAAAAGAGTGACTGCTCCACATAAATATGTATTTCTAACCATTGCAAACGGTAGATCTCAATCGTGAACGTGCTGCAAATGCAGCGGCGACAGTGAGGAGTGGGCCGGATATCCCGCAGCTGCTTTCGAAATGGGCCACTAGGGGTCTTTCAGTGGCGCCCCTATAGGCAGCGCTCGAGGCGTATAATTAAAGGCTTCAATCCTGCACGCCCCTCTACAGTTTCTGCAATACGTGTTGCGAAGCTTAGCAGGTTCTTATCAATACATTTGGAAGAAGCTAATTCAGTCTACCCTAGTTTTATTTTCTGTGAACTCATGACCCACTCTTTCCATCCGTGCGAATACTGAGCACAGATCAGGATATGAAAGTCTTCCTGCTCTTCGTATCTCGTAGCGCGATAGCAGATTCTTAGAACACCTTTCAATTTAAGTTTCATAAATAGGGCACACCCGCCCAATTTTTTACCGATATCACTGGAGCGTCGATAATATTGATGATCAGCGCCGTATGACGGAGCGACACGGAAAACTCGGTGAGAGTTCCCGTATGCGCACTAAGCTCTGGCAGCGGTGCTGTCGTCTGCTAGGCTGTTCCAAGAGCAGCCCGCCGCCCCCGTTGTTTCCTTCGCTTGTCGTATTGCCTGCCGAACAGCCGTTAACGGTTACTAATTGCCTAAAACTACGCATTAAGAGCAAATCTCGAAATGTGGGGTTTTTAGCCGTTTATGTAGTATTGCCGCTTGAACAAAGACGGCGAACATGCAAAGCGGTGTGATCGGCGAAGGCAACAATACGAGGCTGCGCTCAGCTACTGGAAGAGCCTAGCAGACGATGGCCGACACCGAGTGCTTAGTGCGCATGCGGAAACTCTCGTCATGTTTGCCGTGTCACTCCGTTAAACGGCGCTGATCAAACGAACGGCCGACTCCCCCGTGATATTGATAAAAACTTGGGCGGGTGTACGTTATCACTTTGCACGGCTCGTTAGTGGGATAACGATAGGCGTGTCGCCCGTCGCAGTTAACGTTAAAACCTTTACTGTGCGTGGAGTGTGCACAGCCTCTGACACGCGCTCTTTCTGCCATATCGGATGCCTGTTCCTTAGCCTAGCCATAGTTGTTTGGCTGTGCATTTGGAACTCGCTGATCGGGTTGTAACAGTGGCGGGTGAACATCTTGTAAGACGCAGTTTTTTGGTTTGGAGTGTTCAGGTACGGACGCTAAAACAGACTAACAAGAGTAGTCTCAAAGCCTTACTGCACGTATACTTTAATGCACATTGAACAGAAAATCAGCACATACTGAAGCATAACTGTGCGAATAGCTCTGTATAATGCAGCAACCACCGTTTGCAAAGCCCCGAAAATAGCTTGAATAAAGCGCCTAAATCTCCTTTAGGGGGCACTACAGTATACAGATGAAGTTTGATATTACTGAAGACAAATAAGTGTTGATGTTGCCAGTGTGCGGGGCAGCGTGATATCAGGGATGTCCCGCAATCGTTTTCTTAATATGTACATCCTCCATATTTACTACACCCTTTTACATGGTATTTATAGAGTGGCTATGAGAAAACGTTTGACTCAGTACACACCACAGCCGTGCTAAAAGTCTCAAAGACCCGGGGATAGAAGATCTATGATTAAAACAGCGTAAGCGACCGGACAAGAAAGGCTGACAAGGACGGTCGCTGACTGACGACTAAATTTTATCGAAAGAAGCAACGAAATACACGAGAAAAAGCAAAAGCACTACCAACATAAGAAAGTCAAACAACGGTTACACAGATATTACTAAACTGTGGTGTCACCCTCCGCAGCCACGCCGCCCAAACAACTTGTGTCTTTTGCATGCAGCGCGATTAATGGCATGCTTACACACAAGTCCTTTATTTTATAGATTGTGAACGCCTCCGCAACTTCACGCGTGTGTTTTTCCGGGTACCTGGTCACAATTCAGGCGCGGTCGAGCTTAGGCGAGCAGCCATGTTTTCCGCAACGAGTACCGAGGTTGCTCCCCTGGAACGTGTTGAGCGAATTAGCATGCTCGCGTAGGCGATCGTTGATGCAACGTCTCGTCTGCCGTACGCAGGACTTCCCGCAGCACAGAGTGACGTTGTTGGGGAACCCGTGTGGAGGAAGTCTTGCTTGACGTGGCAACGTCCAAAGCTACGGTCATCGCTGTTGACCTTCCCGCATAGTTTGGAAAGCTTATTGTGGGCGGAAGAAACCGCTATGACGCCGGCCTTTCTTCCAGTTTTCCTAAGTTTCTGAAACACCCGGTGCAAGTAAGGGATGACGGTGACCCTTCCTTTTTCTTTATTGCGAGTTTTCTCAAGCCTGCCTTTACGGATTTCCTTCAGAAAGACTCCTGCGAGGCTTTTGACTAACCGTTCGGGAAAGCCCGCCTCTTTGAGCCGCGAGTCTTGTGTTTCAAGCTTTCTGGGACAGCATGGTGGCAAGTTCTGTCTAGGGCATTCCGCAAGGCCCCTTGGGCCATTCCGCGCTGAGCCACTTTTGAGTGAGCCGATGGAAATGGCAGTAGGCTCTTGTGACAACGGGGGGAATACTTCCAACAAACGTGATGTGCGTGAAGGTGCAGAATTAAATAAAAAATCGACGCTCACAGTTGATCGGTGCTTCCCTCGTTAAACCAAGCCACACAAGGTCGACTCGAAAATGCCTCAGAAGTGGTCAACATCTTGCACAGACGTCACATCTTGTGGGCAGTCGTAAACGACGCAAAAAATTGTCGATGTGCCTAAAAATCTTTGTTACTTTGGTGGCACTGAACGCATCTTTCAGCTTCCTGTCAAACTGCGCCAGCAGAAGGCGGCTAAGCAGCGAGGGCAGGCAAGATCCGATGCAGACACCAGCCTTCTGCACACATAGCTTCCCTTGAAATTCCACGAGTGAAAAATCCAGGTAGAAGGCAAGAAGCTCCATCACTCGGTTGACGCTTGTGACGGAATGGTTCTGGAAGATGACCGAGCCGTAGTTGTCAGTGCTGTTGCTTACAGCCCGGAGTAAGGGTATTCGACCATGAGTACAGACAAGGACCGTTGTAGGTACACACCTAAGCAGCGCCGCCGGACCTCACGCTCAGTTACTATAGCCCTGAAAGGGCACTCAGTCTTGTGCGTTTTTGCCCTGAAAAATGCAGTGAGGGTCAGAGTCTTTCTCCTCTTTTACAGAACTCGCCATTCCTGTTAGTCCGGCACTCTCGCATAATTCGATGGTCTTGGCCCGGACCAGTCCTTCAGAAGGAAATCCGTGAAGGCAGGCCTGCAAAAACCCGCAACAAAGAAAAAGAAAGAGTCACCGTCATCCCATACTTGCACCAGTTGCCCCACAAACTTATGAAAACTGTAAGGAAGGCCGGCGTCAGAGTGGTTCTTTTCCGCCTCCAATGAGCTGTCCAAACTCCGCAGGAAGGTCAACAGCGACGACCGTAGCTTGGGACACCGCAACGTCAAGGATAAATTCCCCAACACGCATAGCAGCCTCTCTGAGGTGTGCAACGTCCCTCTGTCCTGGGGGAAGTCCTACGTAGGGCAGACTATCATCAACTATCATCAACATCAACTATCATCAACTATCAACGATCGCCTACGCGAGCATGCTAATTAGCTAAAGACGTTTCTGGGAAGCAACCTCGCTACACATTGCGGAAAACATGGCTGCTCGACAACGTCTCGATTGTGACCAGGTACCCGCACCAACGCACGCGTGAAGTTACGGAGGCGTTCACAATCTATAAAATGGAAGACTCGTGTGCAAGCATGCCGTCAATCGCACTGCATGCTAAAGAGAAAAGTTATTTGGGCTGCGTGGCTGTGGTGCATGTGGTGGATTTTGTAAACCAAAAAGAACAAGGTTCGATCAACGTGCTCGGTCTCCAGAGTCATCCAGTTTGGTCATGATTGCACTGACATCTTGTGCTTTTGGGTCTGAAAGCTTACTGATATTGTCTAATTGCGTCTTTACGCCCAATACTGATTCACAGTCTTTTTCTAGTTTAGTTAGTCTATGGTTCATCTCCTTGATCAAATCATCGTTTTGAGACAGTTTCTGCTTGATTGTCTTAAGTTCTTGTAGCAGGGAAGCTTGACCAGACTGGATGTATTTAAGCACTGCCATTACGTCACTCGACTATAGCGATTCGCTAGAGTGGAGTACGCTAGAGCGAGTTGTAAGACCGGGGTGCAATTCAATGTCGCCTGACAGAGATAGCAATACGTTAAGGACTCGTTTGCATGGCGGGAAAACAAAATGTAGAAACCAAATACAGACATGTAACCGCTAGAGAAACGCCAACTTTTGCGCAGTGCTTGCCACGAATGGGGCTAAATTTTCTGAATTGGTTAATACCAATCCGGTTGTTTTTGAACTGTTACAAAAGGCGAAAGTAGCAACTGGTTCTGATAAATAGCGATTATGAAAGTTCCCTGAGCTTTCTCGCATTTCTAAGCCTTACTAAACTAACTAGTTTAAATAGATATAAATGGAAATCACTAAGCGCATATTTCTGAACTACTTTCTCCTGGATGTAGCCGGGACATCCAGGATAATGCCGAACGAGAAAGTAGTTCAGAGGAGATAGACATCCCACCAAACATGACAGAATAATTAAGGAAGGCTTTGAAAGAAATGAAAGTGGGGCAAAGCACCGGGGGATGATCAGATAACAGTAGACCTATTCAAGGATGGCGGGAAAATTGTACTAGAAAAACTGGTAAACCCGTATACGCAATGCCCAATGACCGCGAGTGTACCACAAGCTTGGAAGAACGCGAACACCATCCTCATTCATAAGAAATGTGTAGTGAAGGACTTGAAAAATCACAGGCCGATGTGCTTATACTGTCAGTCGTCTACAAGGTACTTGCCAAGGTAATCACTAACAGAATTTCTGCCACCTTAGATTTCAGTCAACAAGCAGGGTTTCGCAAAAGCTAGTCAACAATGGACCATATTCACACGATCAATCAGGTCATAGAGAAGGGCGCGGACTATACTGAACCCCTATAAATAGCCTTCATAGATTATAAGAAAGCAGTTGACTGGGTCAAAACCTCAGCAGTCATTCAGGCATTACGGAACCAGGGTGTAGACGAGCATTATGCAATAATACTAGGGGATATTTACAATGGGTCCGTAGCTACCATCATCCTCCATAAGGAGAACAGTTAAATACCTATAAGGAAGGGCGTCAGACAAGGAGACACAATCTCTCCAATGTTGTTCACTGCATGTTTACAAGAAGTATTCATAACATTGGATTGGGAACAGGTGGGAGTAAGGGTTAATGGATAATGTGTCAGTAATCTCAAATTTGCTGCTGACGTGGCCTTGTTAAGTAACTCGGGGGACGAACTGCAAAGCGTGCTTACCGCACTGGGCAAACAGAGTAGAACCGTGGGCCTAAAAATTAATATGCAGAAAACTAAAGTTATGATCAATACCATCGGGACAGCACAGTGGTTTGAGACAGGTGGCGAAGAGGTGGAAGTGGCAAGCGAGTATATCTACTTAGGACAAGTTGTGACCCCGGATCCCAACCATGAGCCGGAGATAATTATAAGGATAATAATGGGGTGGAGTGCATTCGGCAGACATTCTCAGATAATGAATGACAGCCTACAATTGTCTATGAAGAAGAAAGTGTATGACAGCTGCATCTTACCGGTACTCACCTACGGGGCAGAAACTTGGAGGTTCCCTAAGAGGGTTCCACTTAAATTGAGGACGACTCAGCGAGCAAGGGGACGGAAGATGATAGGTGTAACATAAAAGGACAAGAAGAGAACGGAGTGGGTCGGGTAACAAACGCGTGTTAAGGACTTATTAGTAGAAATTAAGAAGAAGAAATGGACGTTGGCAGGGCATGTAACGCGAAGGCAAGATAATCGTTGGTCATTAAGGGTAACGAAGTGGATCCCTAGAGAAGGCAAGCGCTGCACGAAGCGGCAGAAAGTTAGATGGGCAGATGAGATCAAGAAGTTTGTGGGGATAAATTGGTCGCAGTTAGCACAGCACCGGGATAATTGGAGATTAATGGGAGAGGCCTTTGCCCTGCAGTGGGCGTAAATAGGCTGCTACTGCTGCTGCTGATGCTGCTGCTGATGATGATAAAGCTCATTTTCCGTATTGTTTCGGTGTCTGCGCTTGCTTGTGTCGCGCAGTGGTACAGCCCTAAGCTAGCGCATCAGGATGGCTAGATTCCGCTGTCTCATCATTCGAAAGACGCTCCTCTCCATCTTCTTTGTCCCTACTCACGGCCGGGCTACAGCGGCGGCGTCCGCCGTTGTAGCCCGGCCATGGCCGACGCTGCTGCTGCGTTCGGGACGCCGCCCCCGCAAATTCCAGCTAACGCTTGGCAGAATCTATGGTGTCCTTCTTTGTCGAGCCACGTGTGTGAATTCAAGTGAGGTCGCATTGGCGATTGTTGTGGGTGTCGTTTAAAGCTTTGCTTTCCAACCACCTTCACAGCGTGGATAGGAGGCAATCGTTCTGTGAATTACACCTTACCCAGGACAACAAGGCTTTGCATGCAAAGTGCAGGGCACTGAAAAAGGAAAACAGCTGGATGTACGTATGGACAGAGAAATGCGTAATTATGGCGAGAAAAACAACGAACAGCAAAGTCTTTCGTGTCCTGTCGGAGGCTGACTTGAACATCTTGAACAAGCCAGCCATCTTACTTTCCCTACGTAGGTCTTTTCTTGCCCGGTAAATGGCTTACTCCAATGCTAGCTATGTTGGTAAAAACCTGTCTCATGCTGGCTTTGGCGTGATCCATTTTTAGATGCGACTGCATCTCATTGACTCGCCTTGTCCCTGCAAGTGGTGTCGGCGTTGTTGTCGGCGTCCGCCCCTCCCCCATTCTCCTCGCCGCGTGAGCTGCGCTCTCCGCCGTTCACCCCCTCTCCTCTCCGATAGCGAACACTCTCTCGCGAGGGGCATTGGATTGGATTCGAGTGGATTGGCTTGGCTTGGCTTGGCTTGGCTTGGCTTGGATTGAATTGGATTGGGATTGGATTAACGTGGATTGTGTTGGATTGTGTTGCGTCATAGCCGCGGAAGACGCACTTGCCGGCGCGTCCCCTCACCGTTACGCGCGCTACAAAACGCGGTGCCTGCGCCGCTCCGCTCCATCGTTCCAGCGCCATTCCTCCGCTGTACAACGCTGCAACGTGAACCCCCTATGCGTCGCATCTACACAGGGGTTCCCGCGAGGGGAAGTGGGAGATTTTTTCCTCTAGAAGCTTGAAGAGCTTACTTAAGTCAATCACGATGACTGTGCACACTAAAAAATGTTTGCTCGAAAAAACAAATTTTCTGGCCGCTCTCCTTGCAGAGATTTTCTGTAAAGTTATGCTTTCTGTTTTTCATGTTTCGGTTATTTTACAACCATTTACAGTTTCTCACTAGAGACAATTTATGTCAAGTCCCTATTTTCGGTTTTTAGTTTTCAGCTTTTTTACGAGCTTTTTCTGTTATTTGAGGTTCTGTTTTTCCTACAAGTGCTGTCGAACACGCTACGGACTCGTTGCTGGATTGTATTCTTTCCCGTGTAGATGTTACTATTCAAACTGACGTAGTTTAATGTGATGTCATGGATCATTCTTGTGTGTTCTTTCATGGGAGTAAAAGAAAAAGTAGTCGTCAACTGTTTGACTACAGTTCCCCTTTCGATAAAGAAAAGTTCGTACGCCCATTTAAATGTCACGTGATCTAATCTCCACAGAACTGCTAACGCTGATGCAGCTAGGGAAAAGTTTATCTCAATTTCCGCGAATGTTTGAAAGAGTTGCAGTGCAGTTAAAACTTCAAACAGGCGATACCACGCCCCTCATAGTCCCAGGCTTTCGCAATCGCTTTACGTTGTTTACGTAAAAAAAACGGAATGCCTCATTCCTAACAGCACTGAACGTATCGTCGCAGTATTGCTTGCTCTGTGCAGTCACCCATATATGTCCCGCTGTTCTACTGGGTGTTTTTGAAAACACACGCACAAATATTTTGATTTAAGGTGGCTCTAAAGTGGAACGTCGGTGCGGCTTTTCGGGAGTGCCTGGTTCCAGCGGTGACCGGACCGTCAGAGGCAGAGGGCCAACGGAAGCCAAAGAGAGCGAATTTCCATGGCAGGTGAGAATCTGTACAGCGATAACTTGGTGACGTACATAAAACACTAGACCTATAATAAAAACTGCTCCCCAACCTTTTGAAGTTGGTCTCCCAAAGCAGGAAGCTGTACATACCCATTGGTTATGAAAAAAAAGCGTCGGTAACTATATTGACTATTTCGGTGGACGGTTTACTTCGCGTAAACACCACTGCGTGAAGTAATGCCTAAGGATATCACATTCTTAGAGATGGCGGAAGAATATGTCATAATCGATACAATGGCGAACGAAAAGTGTGCCAAAGATATAAGAATATGTCGCAGAATTAGGAACGACTTGTCGAGTGTCTCCGGGCTTCAAAACCCTCTTAAAACCATACTTTCCGCTGAAACACACGTGTACAAATATTGTTTGTTATTTTTGTGTCACCATTCCCTCATAGTACCTGCAAGTACTAGCTCACATTGAGTCATGTAGGGGTTGGATGGAATTCTGCAGCGCTAGTTTTAACAGCGAACCTGCTTAGCAAATCGTGAGAGTTTGTTGTCAGCAGTTACAACTATCAAGAAAATGGCGAGCGCTCGTGAGCGCGTGCCTCGCTCTGGCCGCCCGGCCATTAAAAAATTAAAGCCGTTCCACTCAACGTCAAAGCTGCCGGAAGTGCAGAGCAGTGATTCGCCATAATGGGCTGTGGTGCCAGTATCTGCTTACTGCTACCACCCCCCCGCTCTTGGCCTCCCAGTCTCACTTCTCTTTTGATGAATTGAACAAATGTTTGTCCAATGCAATTCAAATTTTCCGCCTTCTCAGTGCACGCGTGCCCGCGAAATGGAACAGCGCGAGCGGGTGTTCTGTTCTTTTTTTGCTTGCTTTCATGTCGCACGTGCCGGCACCTTAGTGCGCAGTTTGGAGCGCGCCGTTTCTGGCGGGAACAAATAATGTTTATTCGATGAATAGCTCCGTTGATAAGCATTGGAATTTTTAGGGTGTTATTGTGTTTGGCGTAGTTGATTTTTCAGAACGGTCAGTAGTGGAGAGTTACTTGGAATGTTCTGCGGGAGGTATTTCCCAAGCCTTTGAGAAAGGATGGAATAGTAAACGAAGATAAAACACACAACACCAGGTCTGTAGTCGCGAGTATGGATTCTTGGGCAAGTTGGTGTGGCGATTTTGACTACTTCATAGTGCAAAGAACGAAGACAAGACAAGAAAGACAAGAAAGAGGACACACAACACAGCGCTGTAGTCGATTCTTGAGCATTCGATTCGTCCCGTGGTTTTCTCGTGGTCACGCTCAGAGCTGGACACACGCACTCGCCTCGCCGTCTCTCTCACTCAGAACCACGCCAGGCGCGGCTTTCTGCATAAGCTGTATTTAATTGTTCCTGAGAACCACCGAAAGCTCGCTGACGCATGAGCCACGGCTCCCCGATGCGATGTACTAAAAATTCCCCGCATTTCCCCGAGGGGAAGACTGTGAAAGTGCGAATGCACGAGTTGAATTTGCGCGGTTCGGTAATGTTCGCGAAAGACAGATCACACACACACACACAACTACAAAGAAAGAAAGATGCATTTATTCACAGACACCTATTTGTGTTGTCGTTGTACTTGATTGCTAGAGCGGATCTCAGCTTTGAAATTTCGTGTCAGTACTCCTTTAAGCGGGTGCATTAGCCCTTCTCACGCCCGATTCCTGGCCAATCCCACACGTGGGTATGTGCCATGTCAGCGGCCAGGCAGCGCGCGCCCACCTCCCCCCGTTGCCAAGGAAGACGAGGAGATTCCTGGCCAATCCCCCACGTGGGTATGCTATGCGGACATCGCCGGTGGACGCAGGTTCAGGGTCGCTTAAGAAGTGCATCGCACTTAAAAGCTTCTATCACTTCCATAGTCGTTCTTCCGTGGAAGCGTGCCGAGTTTGTTGTCCCTTCGAACTGTGATCGCATTTACATTTCTTACAACGGGTGGTCACACGCCCAGGTGCTTGTGGCTTCCCACATGGTCTTTGTGCTCGCGCAGCCTCTCGTTGAGGCACCTTCCAGTTTTACTATATAGGACCTCCGAGAGTCCAACGGAATTGTGTAGACCACTTGTGAGTAGCCCTCGGCCGCCTCCTTGTTCACCTGCTGGCACAGTCCCTCCAGCTTGAGGGGAGCCGAGATGATGACTTTCATATCATGTTTGTCCGAAACCTTTTCATCCTATGCCAGGCATTGTGGACGTATGGGATAACTGTTGGTGCCTTGTGCGGCGTTTTTACTTTTTTCGGGCGTTTCGCCTTACGCCTAGAATGATCGGTTCTGAACGCCGCTTTCCCTGAGACGCCCACTCTACACACTGAAGCTTTCTTTTACTGCGTGGTGGCAAACTTTTGACAGGGTATCCGTTATGCACGCTGTGGCTGTTCCTCGTTTTACGAGCTTTAATTACCCGGAGTTGCGTGGGAGCTGTTTCTTGTGGCTTCTGGTCACATACTGCAACAACACGCGTGGTCACTGTGCAGTGAGAGGCTCATGCCGAAGAAATGGAGGCGCTCGTCTTCTGGCAGCTCGTGCGTGACTTCGGGGCCCGTATGTGGTTTCTAGAAGGATTTCAAAACTTTTCTTATCATCTCTTCTCCCAGTTTCCCCAGGGGAAGCAGATGAGTGAGTCATCCACGTATCGGAAGCAGCGTGTGACGCCCATCTCTATACAAAACTAGGTGCAACAAGCGCTCCCCCTTTGCCTAGTGTACGTCCTAAAGCATTGTTGCAATACGCGATCAAATTAAAATGACGTCCTTATGCGCGAAGACACTTCGTTGAAAGGGCCCGTGCAAGGCACTTTAGGCCCAGAAAGCCACCGATGGCTTTCCCGCACCAACTTGGGAAGCGGGCATCTGCGTAGGTGTCGGTACGTTTCTCCTCCGCTTCGATGACGCCTTTGCCTGGTAGGCTAAAAAAGAGCTCTTTCACATCAATACAAACACAACTCAAGAGCGAGGACTGCGGCAGGACTTGCACTAACTCCCGAGAGTTGCTTAAAAAGGAAGAATCGTCCCCCTTGAGTGCAGTGAGATGTTGCTCCACGTACACAGCTACCCTTCGGTTCCGTGTCCCCTTTTCCTCGATGATTGTTCAAAAGGGCGTGATCTCTTTGTGAGTCTTCACAGAAAAGAACACATTGAGACAAAAACCTCTGCTCTCTTGTAATTCCCCTCCTAACTTCCCGTCTCCTGCACCTTCGCAGAATGAAGCTGTGTGATACCTCTCCTTGGTCAGAGCTTGGTCGTCCTCGTGTTCCTCCTTCCTTAGATTTTTAGAGCTTTTTCTCTGTATTGCTCTTTGTCGAGTACGACAATTTCCTCAGTTTTGTCGCCCACTAGTAGTCGGCATCATCCCGTCTCAGCCACTCCACTTTTTACTTTGTTTCTGACCCCCGCCCCTCTTTCCCTGCACCTTGCGGGTGGCTGCTTCTACCTTTCCCACTGCTTCCGTGATGTACGGTTCCCTTTCATTTGCAGTCCCCTTCCTGAAAGGCCCTTTTTGAAGACACGGTAGGCTGCTATGTTGCAGTTTCCTGTGCCATCACAAATGACACTACGCCAAACAGGTTTGTGGGGCTCGGGCTGTATGTGGGGCGCGGGCAGCCGCCCACATGAGGGCACTGAATACGTGAACAGACCACTGGGCGTAGTTTGAAAATTTTTGAAGAAAAGCCGGTTCATTGGCTGCGCTCCAACGTTTTGACGGGCACTTTGTGAGCACTCGTATTGCGGAGTAAAAGATAATGAAGTATTTGTCCATGGGCGCAAATGCACCTGATAAAATGTTATTCCGGCTAGGTTAGCTAATATAGAAAAAAAACTGTTTTTTAGTATTACCTAAAAACCATGGCGCTGCTGCATATCGTAATGTGTTAAATAAAAAGACTATAAATTCAATCTGATAGCAAAATAAAATCAGTAATTCGAAAGTTTCTACAGAAAAATAGTGATACGACGCTGATTTATTGTAGGTACAACATTTATATATTTTGTATATGTTTGGGCGTGCTGTTGGTAAATGGTAGTGCCTGCGGGCGTTGCTTTGTGTACAAAGACAACACACATCACGTGCCACGATCCGCATTGGCCGTTACAAGGACAAGCAGAATACGGTAATAAATTGAATCCCAAAGACACAAGATGCGAAAGATACAGACGTTCGGCGCGGACAAGAAAAATAGCAACAATTCCTAGTTCGGTTTAAAGACACGCCTGTGATAGCCAAAACGTCTCTCGTGGTACGGCTCACTCGATGCGCAGACGTTGGACAGTGCCGGTTATCAGCAGCTTTTGGTAGATCGGCACGGGAACACCACGTTGTGAGTCAAGACAGGCGATTGAATGCGCGATCGAGTAAAAGTTAGTAGGCACGGCCGGCACTGCAGCCTGGCTGGGTCTGCGGGCGTCCTCACGACGGCCTCGCGATAACACGGCTTCCGCATCTTGCAGCAGCCTTCAGAACCCTGGCTCTTTCGATTCCACTCCGCATTGTCCCCCGTCACGGACCACCTCCTTCTGCTATTCCAGTCACCTTTATGCTTCGGGCTATTCTTCCGGTTTCCTTTTGGCGACATCTTTCCGGCCACATACCCACACAGGGCGATTGTCCACGTTAGACAATCTCATCTTCTCATTAAACATCGTCGCCGTCTATGCCCGTCGGGCGCACACACCACCGACGTCTTCTACCTCTTCACAACTTGTCACTACATCCCTTATTTTGATTCTTCCATACGTCCTATACACGAATTGTATATAAACAGCTTACAGCAAAGGAGGCATTCGCGCGTCTGCACACAATTTCCCAACCAAGACTGAAATAGATTGCTGAAGTTAGTGGCAAAAGAAAAAATTACACCATCTTCCCTTGGGGAACCTCGATGAGGATGCGAAGCATCATGGGGGTTCCGTGTCATTCCATTGTGTTGCCGTTATGTTGAGTGATCTGGTGTTTAGTAGCGCCAGAGGGAATTCCGCGTCCGGGTCCACACCGGTGGCATAGGCACGCAAGTACAGTTTTGTGACAGTGAGTAGGCGGTGGTTCTCGAGGCGCCGAAACTCGTCAATCGTGTTCTTGTTAATGTTGTCTCTGTGGTAGAATCGGTAGTCTCCGTCAGCGTTGGTGAGGTAAAGGTTGTTGACGTTGGTGCACCGGCTGAGAGCAACGTACACGCCCTCCTTTTCGCAGCCTTGTCTTCTTCTTCTTCTTCTTCAGTGGTTCCCCTACGGGAACATGACGACGGTGGTTGAACGCGAAGCTATTTCGTGATGGGGCAGGTGACCTTGACCGAACGAGTGCGAACGCGTCTCACCTCGGCTCCGTGAAAATGCTTTCTTTTGGTGCGGAAGAATTTCGCCCAGGCATCTAAATTTGTGAGTACTTATTCAGTTAAGTCTCCGGCACCGTCCGGTGAAGGAATTTTAAAATTCCGACCATTTTTCGGCATTTTACGCCATTTTAAAGTTTTGAAGCGGTCGGCCGCCAGCTAACCCTATCGAGGCCGTGAGGCCTAGCGACGACTTCGGCCGCCATGCCGGGCTCCACGATGGCGGAGGGCGACTCGTCGTCTTCGCCGAATGCACCGAGTGACATGGAACTGTCATCGGACGTCAACCGCGAATTTGTGAGTTGTGGCGCAGGGCGCACTGTGGTTCGGGTGCGCGGGACTTCGTGCGACGAGTCGACGTCGGGTCCCTGCGCCGGGTGGACGGTCGCCACGCGACGAAGCCGTCCCAAGGAACAAAGCCCGCCTTCCTCAACAACAGCATCGACGCCGGCTAATTCGCAGCGAGCCGAGCAAACCGGTAAGCGTTCCCATCTTTCGAGAGTGCAATTCGCCGAGAAAGTCAATAAGACCGTCGCAAGATCAGCAAGGATGCCGCGCATGCCCGCCGAACATGAGAAAATCGTGGTTAGGCCTAGAGGCGGCATGGTCATCAAGAACATCGAGCCCCTTGCGTTCAACCGGGCTATGGCGGCCGCCGCCAAGGTAGACTACAATGCATTTAAGACGGATACCACATACCCGAACGTCGGACAGAACATCTTGGTAATCAGTACCCCCAGCCAAGAGCGAGCAGTGGCCTACGCCAACGTCAGAGCCATTTTCTTGCAAGGCAGACAGTATGAAATTTACGCCTACAGAGCGGCACCGGAGAACACAGCGAAAGGCCTAATATATAACATCTCGCAATCCTATTCCCAAGCGGAATTAGAAGAGTGTGTCATAAATGAGGCAAACCCCACGGCAATTGCAATCAAACGAATTGGAGAAACGAGAACGGTCGTTGTTCTCTTCGAGGGCCAGCGCGTCCCCCGATTTGTGAACTTCGCCGGCTACATGTCGCGCTGCAAGTTATACAAACAGCACCGTGAAATCTGCCGCACTTGCGGTCAAGTAGGCCACCGCAGAGATGTCTGCCCGCGCCCGAACGTGACTATCTGCTTCGCCTGCGGGATTGTCAACCCCCCCCCAAGATCATGAAGCACACTGCCAGCCCAAGTGCAAGCTTTGTGGCGGGCCGCACGCTTCGGGCACGGGCAATTGCCCAAACAAGTACAAGACTCCTTACATCGAGAGGAAGCGGGAACACGAACGCAAGATGGAGGAGAGCAAGATGGCTGCCAGCAAAGGCAAGGTCACCTTCTCGAGCGGAAACTTTCCACCGCTGGGAAAGCAACAACAAGGACAACCCGGTCAAGGCCGCGATTAAAGCAAGAGCCCTGGCCGGAGCAAAGAGAGAGAGCACAGCGGCACCAGAAGACCTCCTCTCTCAGGAAAGTCATGTGCAGCCGTGGCTGCAAATAAGCAACGTCTGCGCACTGCGTCAGCCTACGCTAAAGGTCACCAGACGGCGCGACATCCCTCCTTCCAGAGACAGGGAAAGAAGAACAACACAGAAGTTGCCGAGCTGAAAGCGCTCGTCAACCAATTGCAGGGGACGATCGCAACTCAGCAGAAAATGATCGAACAGCTCGTGCAAGCTGCAAGGACACCGCAGCTGCAGCAGCAGCAACAACCAATCTTCGGTGGGGCGAAATCCGGAGGTTGGCAGCTGGGACAGGTCCCACAACCCCCAACTCTAACCCCTCCCAAGACAACTGCGCCGGTCAATCTCCAACCACTGGCCAAAATGAGGAAACGCGCAGTCACCAGCCAGCAAGGTGATGAAGAAAGCGAAGACACCATGACGTCGGAATGCGGCAACGTCATCGACGAAGGCCGCGAAGATAACAACATTAATTACGGCGCCCGGATACGCAAACAAGGACAGCGTGTCGATAGGCTCGCGGGTCAAGTAGATAGGCTCGCGAGCCAGTTCCGGGCCCTCGATGCAAGAATGACCACCCTCGAAGATAGGGTGAACAAAGGCTTCGCCAGATTGGAACAGCTCATTGTAGAGAGATTAGGCGGCGCAAGCCCCGGGCAACAAGAAGAAACAATGTCTCGTCATAATGGCCCCTACGCATAATCTGGGCTCCATTAAGATATGGCACTGGAATGCAAATGGATACCGTAACAGACGGGCGGCACTGCAATTACTGATACAATCGATGATTTCACCTCCAGATATCATCATGATACAGGAGACACACATGGAGGAATCTCCAAAATTGCTCGGTTATCGCGCTCACGCGGTACCCCCCAGCAAGAGACCGGCCGCCAAGGGCGCCGCGCAAGGCGTGTGCACTTTCATCAAGAAAGGCATCACCTTCGTCGAGGGCGGCGACCTCTTGGCCAAGGAATCAATCCTAGAATCGTGCACCACCGAGACCGTTGTCGGCAAGAAAAGAAAAGGCACCCTTCTCGTGGTAAACGCATACAGCAATCCGCAACACCGCAGCCAAAGATTCCGCACCATCTTCCAGAAAATACTCCAGAAGGCAGCGGGGTCACCCGCGGTCGTGGCAGGGGACTTCAATGCTCCACATCAGGAGCTGGGGTACCCTCGCACTACGGCCAAGGGCAAATCACTCCTCGAAGAAGCAGAAGCAATGGGTTTCACCTTGCTCTCAAATCCGCAACAACCGTCAAGAATTGGCACATCCACCGCCAGAGATACCACCCCGGACCTGGCCTTTGTCCTCCTCCCGCAAGGCGGCAACGTCACCTGGGAGAACACCGGCACAAATCTCGGCAGTGACCATAACATCATTGAAATTATTGTGCCCCTGGGCATGCCGGTATCGAAGATCCCGCAGCGCAAACAGCGCCTTACTGACTGGAACGCCTTCCGATCGCAAGCGCTGGCGCCGGAAATCGAGACTTTGGACGAATGAACCAGCCAACTGGCGACAGCCGTGGCACGGGCCACTGAAGAGATTGAAGGAGATGAGGACCTCCCCAACATGGACCCCAAATTAGCACACCTCATAGTAGCCCGCCGCTCGCTGCAGCAGAGGTGGAGGAAACAAAGGCAGAACAGAACCCTGCGCAAGCGAGTGGCCCAGCTCGGTCGAGAAATCGATAAGTACAGCCGCCAGCTATGTGCGCAGCAGTGGCGTGCCATCTGCAATGAGATGGACGGACAGCTTCACGTCAGCCGGACGTGGAAGTTGCTCCGACACCTCAGGGACGAAACGCAAAGCAAATCATACCAACAGCACCGGCTGTCGCAGATTATGCACGCCGCCATCAAAGAACACGGCGAGAGCGAGGTCTGCAGACGCCTCAACGACAACTATCTCCCGGCCCCGGCTCAATACTGCCACCCCGAATATCAAGGACCCGACAATCTGGACCTGGACGCTGACATACAGCAGTGGGAAGTGAGGCAAGTGCTTCAGGACCTCAACTGTAAATCGGCAGCCGGACCAGACAAAATCAGTAATAAGGCGCTGCGAAACCTCAACGACACGGGGATCGCAGCGCTGACAAGGTATTACAACCGCTGCTGGAGAGAAGGATTCGTGCCCAAGCAATGGCGCACGGCCCTCACGGTTCTCATCCCCAAGCCGAACAAACCCCCGGGGATCGACAACCTCCGGCCAATCTCCCTCACCTCCTGTATAGGCAAAGTGCTGGAGCACGTACTGAACCGAAGATGGACAGAGTTCATGGAAACAAAGGAGCTATATCCCCCCACGATGCTGGGCTTCAGAGCGAAGCTCAGCACGCAGGACGCGATGCTCATGATCCACAAGGACTTGCTGGAAGCACCCAGCAAGGTGGATAACCGCGCCATCCTCGGATTAGATGTCAAGAGTGCTTTTGACAACGTCCTCCACTCAGCCATCCTCAAGCAAGTCGAAACGCTCGGTCTGGGCAAACGCACGTACGCTTACATAAGGGCCTTCCTAACTGACAGAACCGCGCGGCTACAAGTCGGCGAACTGCAGCTGGAAGAACGCAAGCTAGGCAGCATGGGCACACCACAGGGAGCGGTGATCTCGCCCTTCCTGTTCAACCTAGTAATGATTCCGGTGGCCCGCCGCCTCAGTCAACTAGAGCACGTCCGCCTCACGATATACGCGGACGATGTGACGATCTGGGTCAAGGGAGGTCCGACCAGCCGCATCGAGGAGTGCCTCCAAGCTGCCGTAAGGCAGGTAGAAGAAGGTCTCCGAGGCACCGGCCTCCACTGCTCTCCCCAGAAGTCAGAACTACTGATCCTCCCCCCATCGGGACGCAACCGCAATTCGGCCGAAGCGGAAGCTGCGAAGATCAGCGTCCAAACGACCGACGGCGCAGACATCCCCCGGGTATCCGAGATCCGGGTCCTAGGTATGCACATCAACACGGGCACGGGTAACCACGCTGCCCTGACCAAGATAACCACGAAGATCGGAATCGCCTCCCGGCTAGTCAAACAAATCACCTCGAGGAGATCCGGGTTGAGGGAAGAGAACCTTCTCCGACTTCTTCAATCCTTCGTGGTCAGCCACGTTGCCTATGTGGGCGCCTTCCACAGATGGCATCAACACGAAAAAGACAAGATCAACGCGGCCATCAGAAAAGCCTACAAGTCTGCCCTCGGCCTGCTGGGATGCACTAGAAATAGTGCCCTAGCCGGGCTGGGGGTGCACAACACCTTGGACGAGATCAGCGAGGCCCAGCGCATCTCTCAGCTCGTCTGCCTGGGCACTACAACGACGGGCCGGAGCATCCTCCAGGCTGCTGTCATGAACCCGCTAGGAACCGCGGAAGACGCAGACGGCCCCCCTCAAGGGAAGATCGACCGACAGCTCCTTCAGGGACTGGTCGTTCCTCCCCTACCGAAGAACATGCACCCAACCCACGACGTGGAACGACGCACAGCCAGGGCCAAGGCGCTGGCACACACCTACGGAGACGACCGCCATGCTTACTTCGTGGACGTCGCTCGAGTTCCTCGCAGACGACAGACGTACGTGACTGCTGTCGTGCGGGCCAGCAGCGGACAGCTGGTTAATGCCTGCAGCGTGGAAGCAGATTCGCCGGAGCAAGCGGAAGAAGTCGCCATTGCTCTGGCCCTCAAGAGCGCAAACGGGATAGGGACGATCCTGAGCGACTCGAAATCGGCAATCAAGAACTACGGAAGAGGGAGAGTGGGCCCGAAGGCGCTCAGACTTCTTCCCAGGCGACTACCAAGCCATGTGTACCTCCGCTGGTTCCCGGCCCATATGGGCCGTCTTCCCGGAGAAGTACCGAACCGGAACGAAGAAGCGGACGTCGCCGCCCGTGAGCTCGCACACCGAGTGGCGACACTTCCCGATCTTCAAGTACGGGACGGGCACCTCTCCCCCAATGACGAGGAAGATGCAGAAGAGAGAGAGAGAGAGACAGCCTTTAATAGAAAAGGATGACCACTGGTCACGATGGGGGAAAGGAATGGGGAGGGAGGGTAAGAGAAAAAAAAAAACAAATAAATGCTGGTTGTTCTCAGTAGACTCAATAACTGGGCCAGTTCTTAGAACCTGCAATTCATGGGCCAGTTCATGGTGATCGCAATAGGGTTAGAGCACATACACCAGTTCGTTCGGGGGAGGACCCGCTCAAACAACCCGTGCCAGACCGCTTTTAAATGAATAAACCGCTATTTCATATAATAGTTGTGCATCAGTTTGTTGTGGATCGGGATGGGGTTGGGGAGATTTAAATGTACGGTGCGTGGCGAAAGCTGGGCACCACCAAACTAGGTGTGCGAGGTCTGATGGAGTGGTGGCACGGCAGTAAGGACATCGAGGGGGCAGCTGAGGGGTGTACCACTTGCGAAGTGTTTCAGGTGTGTATGCTGAATTTGCAATATATTTGTTAATAAAAATTTCGCCTGAGCGGGGAATAGGAGGTAGGCGGCTGAGGTAGCCAGCTGGAGTTAGGGCTTTTAGACGTGTGCGTCGGTCCTTCTTGTGCTGATGAATACGCATCGCTGGGGAGGTAGAGGGGGACCGCGACGGCCTTACCCCAGGCACCAGTGGAGGATAAGAGGGGGAACTCTCCTGAGCGGCCACATGAGCCGCCTGGTTGCCTGAAGAAAATGGTTCGTGGCCAGGCACCCAGTCGACGCGGATGTTGGTGTTGTTCCGTTTGAGGAGTTGAATTTGAAACAGAATTTCGTGGACGACAGGGTGGGTCGAATCATACGATCGCAAAGCTGTGAGGGCCTCGTACGAATCTGTGAGTATGCGTATGGAGGGCGGTAGAGGTGGGTCACAGTCAAAAGCGATAGCTGACACTGCGTTGTTAATAGCGTACAGCTCCGCATCGAGGCTGGAAAGTTCTTTGCCAAGTATGGTAGTGTACCCTGAGAGAACCGGTGCCTCAGGGCATGTCCAAGCAAGGCCCGCGCCGTACTGGTTTACGCTTGCGTCCGTGAAAATGTCCACTTCGTTCTGAAGGCGATCCCTTTCGAGGCGTCGGATTCGTCGCTGTCGCAATAGAGTATTAGCACGCTCTATAGGTCTGCTGTGCGTAGAAGTATCAATTGCTGGTCGCTGCCAGGGTGCTATGGGGACTGGGTAATCTGACAATACTGGTGGTCTTCTGGCGTCCCACGCTACTAAGGCGTGTCCCTGGTGTGTAAGGGGTCTTTTGAAGTCCGCCTGGGCTTTGGCCTCCTGAATGATGGCTTCAATAGGAGGAAGAGGTACAGCTTGCTCCAGTTTACCAATGGGTGTGTGCTTTGGTAAGCCAGTGACTGTCCTGAGGGTCGCCCGATGTAGCACCTGAATGGTTTTGGTGTTCGTCTTGTTGAGGTCGTAAGCCGTTGCACCGTACGTGAGGGTGCTCACAGTGACAGCCCTGGCCATATTCAAGATGGCTTTCTGCGATGCTCCACCATATTTATTCGACAGTCGACGAATGGAGTGCAGTATGGCATTCCATTTCTGTTTTAATCTTTTGAGCCAAATGCCAGGACTGTTTTTTGTTCCAATTGGAAGGCCTAGGAGTGTAATGGGCTCAGTTGAAGCAGATACATCGCAGTTGACTAGGTTGACTACAATTTCTTGGGGCGGGTCAGGTGGCTTACAGCCATATACTGCCAAAAATTCGGTTTTTTCAGGTGCGAGTTCTAGACCTAGCTGAGCCAGAGTGAGCTCAAGGCTATTAGCCGCGGCCTGTAGCTCAACAACCTGGCCCTCTAAAGAATCAAAGTCGGCCGATTCAGTCCAGACCGTGATATCATCGGCGTATATGGTGAAGTGGGCGCCTGTGTCAATTTCAAGTTGTCGAGCTACTCTGGTCATGGCCAGGTTGAAAAGTAGAGGGCCTAAAATCGACCCTTGGGGAACACCGCGGTCGAGGTAGTAAGTTGTAGGTTCCCATCCAGGCTGCGAACCGTGAAGGCGTACAGGCCGGCTTTGGAGAAATGCTCGAATCCAATTTTGCGTGCGGGCACTGGGGTAGGCACGAGCAAGTTCCTCTAGAATGACCGGGTGGCTAACGTTGTCGAACGCCTTTCGCAGATCAACCGCCATGATCAGGTCAGGAGTGCCGCGATGGTAGTGGGGGCTGTTAATTACCCTACGCAGAAGCCAGAGGCTATCATGCGTACCAACATTGGGCCGGAAACCTGTTTGGGCTGGGTGAAAATACGGTTGGACATATTCCAAATAATGTGTGAGCCGATTGTTGATGAGGCGCTCAATCAATTTGCAAATAACGGGCGTGAGGGATATCGGCCTAAGGTTCTTGATTTCACTGGAATGCTTGTTGGGTTTGGGGATAGGGAAAATAAGCGTTAGTTTAAGGTGTTCTGGCACGTGGCCGTGCTCCCAGAGGTCATTGATCTGACATAAAAGCTGTTCCAAGGCCTCAGATGGGAGGTTTCGGAGGTGCTGCCACGTGACACCGTCATGACCGGGCGCAGAATGAAGCCGTCCCTGGCGGATTGCGATGCGTAACTCGGCCATTGTAAAAGGTAGCTCCAAGTCAGGGTCAGGCTGAGGAATATGAATAATTGGAAGTGGAGAGGGGGGAGAGGTGGAAGCATGGGGAAAGAAGGTACTTATAAGTCGCCGCTCCACTGTTGACGGGTCTGCGCTGAGGGTTAGGGTAGCGAAAAGAGGCGTTCGTTTGGCAGTCTTCTGAGTGAGGCTGCGGTGCAGACGCCAAAGCGCCGGTAAGCCTCTCGCGTGACTGAGGGTGTCACATAGATTTGTCCAGTAATATTGGTTGAGCTCTTTTTGATAAGCGGTAATAAGTTGGTACTGTTTCCGAATCTTTTGGAGATCTTTCTGGCATTTTCCATTAGATCTATAGGTGCGAGTGAGCTTATGTACTTTTTTCCAAAGGTTAGCCATGTGGTTGTCCATGTGCGGTGTTTCCATAGCACATTTGATGTCCTCCTGTGCCCGGGTAGATGTTGTGGTGATTAAGGAGCAGAAGTCCCGTAATGAGGCTGGTGGGGATGCACTAATTATAGCCTCCCGAAAGGCATCCCAATCAATTCGCTTCATGGTCTTCCGTCGCCGGATCTTCTTCCCACGGAGGTGGATAAGTATTGGGAGATGATCACTGCCCCAAGTTGTAGAGAACGGTAACCATTTGCGAGTAAGGCCAGGAGTAGCCCAGGTTAGGTCAGGGGTCGTATCTTGCTGCGAGGAATGAAGGCCAACTCGAGTGGTCATGCCTGGTTCATTAATTAAAATGAGATTTGAGGCCTCGGCGGCGTCTTCTAGCGCTTGTCTACGAGAATGAGTGTGGGCATAGCCCCATGTGGTGCTCTGTGCATTGAAGTCACCACCGAGAAGGATTGGGGTACCGGGAAATTGGGCCATGAGAGCAGGAAGCCAGGCGAAAGAGGCGTTAGTTTTTGTTGAATTGACAGGTTTGTAATAGGCAGTGGCCACGATCATAGCCTTACCGCTAGGTAAGCGGGTGTGCACCGCGACGACTTCATGGTTGTTGGAGTTAAATTCGCTAGAAAAAATTTGCTGGGTACCTACGGAGGAACGCACCAGAACTGCAGCGTAACCGGGGAGAACAGAAGTGGTAAGAGAACCACGGCGGATGTGATGAGGTATAGAGGGGTTAGAAAACGTAACATACCCAGCTACGTGAGGGGTACAGCGTGTTTCTTGGAGGAGAATATAGAGTGGTTGAATTTGTTTTATTTTCTGTTTGAGGATAGTTTCTTGTTGACAGAAGCTTCTGCAGTTCCACTGTAGGGCAGTCGCGGGTGTACCTATTGTGGCTGTTTGGTGGGTCGCGATGGGACTTTGCGAGGGGGTTCTTTGGGGGGCTCTTGCTTGGGCAGTTTCTGAATAACAGATTCAATTAGGGTTCTGATCTGGCTGAGTTGGTTGTCAAAGTTTTCCTGGTCTTTTTTTCGATCTGCCTGGCGCGCGAGACGCTCATAATGAATGTCCGTGCGGACAGCCTGGAGGGCAAGTTGAAGAGGGGAGTCGTGGGACGACTTGGAGGTTGGTGTGCGCTTGGTGCTGGGGCTACGGCTGGGTCTGTTTTGGGAGGTCAGGCGGAGCTTGGAGTTAGACTTCGCGGGAGGCTTTGTTCTGTCAAGGAGGCGGCTTCTGAGCTCTTGGTTCTCTGTGCGGAGTTGGCGATTTTCAGTTCGCAGCTGTTGAATGTCGGAACGCAATGCAGCCAGTTGCGAAAGTATGGAGGCCAAAGTTGCATCCTGGGCCTTACTTGAAGAAGATGCGACGGCATCGGATTGATCCGCTGATGCTGAATTAGTTCGAATGCGATCAGCCCAAGATACACCCCGCGATGCATCGCGTTGAGGGTTGTTGGCTGGTGGGGTAGGGATTCTGCTGGGGCACGTGGGGTTTAGGGCAATGTGTCCAAATTCCTTACAAGAAACACAGTAAATCTGAGGGCCACAACCATCATCTTCCGAGTGCGCTTTGCCGCAGGAGTTACAAACTGCCTCTGCCGGGCAGGAGCGAGCCATGTGTCCGACGTTGTGGCAGTTGTAGCAAACTAGCCTCTTGGGTTGGTACGGGGAGACTTTCACAATGGCCATATAATATTTGACTACCTTTGGTAGCGTGGGTGTGTCGAATCGGAGCAAGGCACGGTTTGTGCGGCCGAGACGGGTACAAGATAGGATATTGGCCTGCTCACAGCGGAGCCAACGGAGTGTTTCTTCGTTGCTTTCATCGGGCTCTATTGTGATGATTCCTCTGGAAGTGTTGGGCTTGTAGGGAGACAGTTTGATTTCTACAGGGACATTTTGACGGGCACCTTTGAGGTCGAAATGGAGTGACGTGACGAGGAGTAGTCTCGATGCGTGAGTGTCATCATAGACTGTTATGTAAACACAGTTGCCTATGGTGTCATATTTGTGCGAGGCGAGTTCAGCTAGAAATGGTTGGGGGGCAGTTGTTCCAATGACATGTGCGAAAGTATGCTTGGGAATGTCGTTAACACTGAATCTGATGAGCGGTCGTAGCACAAGTTGAGAGCGGGGCCTACTCACCCGGTCGGTGCGAGTTACTCGATCTTCAGCTCGTATCGTGGGTCGGCACCACTGTCGCACTGGTTGCACGGAAGATTGCAGCGTCGATGGAGGAGCTGACTGCGATGGGTCAGGTTGGATGGGGTCGTCTTGGGAGCGGTTCTCGTCTTGAGTCTGACCGTCTTCATCCATTGGAGTCACAGATTCGAGCTGTGATGGAGGCACAGTTCGTGAAGTAGGCACTCGATTAAGAGAGGCAGGCCGTAGCGGTGTCGAGGCTCGATTTGACGAGGTAGAGATGGGCCTCATAGAAACCGTTGTGGGCAGTGACGGCTGAGAGGCACAAAGCAAAGGTGGGGCAACACATTGAGGGGACGACACTAACGCTTGCGGCAATGTCGACAGGGGTGGCTGCTGCAGCAACGACGGCCGCAGCACCAGGCGAGAGGCTGGTGGCGCGGACGTTGCGCTGGTGTTAGGCGTAGCGCAGATGGAAACGAGCTTTGCCCCACAGTTCCGATTGAGCTGCGTCCCCTCAAAAGTCCAGCGGCCAGATGACAGCGATGAACTTCAAGGAGCCATTGTCACCGAAAAAAGTGCAGACCAAGACCCTGTGCTCAGCTACGGTGAACTATTGCGGTGGCACCGGGACCAGAGGAGGACCTTCCCCCCTCCGCACCCGAAGCTCACCAAGCAAGAAGAAGTGACGTTACGCCGGCTACAGACGGACTCCGTCGTTACCCCGGCCCTTGCGAGACACGTCGCTCTCGGGCTCTACACGAGTGATCTGTGCAGTGTATGCAAGACGGTTCCCGCGACTCTCGGACATCTACTGTGTGAGTGTAGTGATAGTGACACTAGTAACAGCAGTGATGGCGTGAGGCCATGTGTGCCGGATGAAATCCCGGTGGACTTCATGGGCTTGCTCCGTTCGGGTAACCACGAACTGCAACGTGCAGCCATCCAGCGGCTCGAGAGGGCCTTGGCTAGGCAAGAGCGAACGGAGGAAACTCCTAGTAGTTCGAGCCCGGCCGGCATCTCTTGAGGTCTAGCAAGACAGGGACCCCCTGTCCTGCGCGGTTTTGGGGTGCTCCCGCACGCAGGAATTATGAATAAAGTCTTTTCTCTCTCTCTCGTGATGGATTAGCAACGTACGCGCCCTCCTCTTAGCAGCTTTGTCTTCTTCTCCTTTTTCTTCTTCAGCGGTTTCCCTACGGGAAGATGACGACGGTGGTTGACGCAAAGCTATCTCGTGATGGATTCTTTGGTTGGCCAATCCCTAGGGGCATCCTGCCACAATCATCATCAGAGGCGCTGCGGACGGGGCACGAACAAGTGACATCCCCCTGAGCAAGAGATGCTCCGCATCTAAAAAAATATACATATATTCTTTGGTAGGCTCAGTTATAGTTTCGTTAGTTCTTGCCTGGTGTCAGGTTTCCACACCACATTCGGCACGTACTTTCATCAGAGGTGGCAGCTAATTACGAGTCATCTGTGTTACCACCGGTTGGGCTATAGGTTAACACTAATTTTATTGTCTACATACCTTCATTTCCCATTTTGCTCTTTGGTCTTGCCTTTCTTGGCAGCCTCGACGCCATCATACCCACATCCGGTCCCGCGTCAACTCTGACTCGTGATCGGTAGAGGTCAACTGGTGCGTACTCACACGCATTTTTATTTTTGCTCTCAGGTATCTATACAGACAAAAAGCGACCATTACCATTACTGCGGTGGAAGCGTGATAGAGCCGGACATAATCCTCACCGCAGCGCACTGTGTTGACAGGTAAGGTCCAGCTGTTTTAATGTAGAAGCATTTCTTAATCTGGGTGGGAGTAAAGCCGCGGTCGTGGCCCTATTATGTAACCCACTTACACTGACAAACGCCACAAAAACACGCCGACAGGTCGAAAAAGAAAGCGTTGGCCTTGAAAGTTTCTCCTTCAGCCAAATTTCGGAGTGAAACGCCAGTGAAGAAGGCTAAGAAACGGAGTTGAAAAGACAAAGGGAGAGATGGTGGTTTAGGTGGGCATCGATCCGGAGGACACCGGAATGCAAGGGGAACACGCATCCGCCACAGCTCCAACTCTGGATCTCACAGCAGGTTGACAAGTAAAACTGCTCTGGCCTTCGACTTTGGAACTTATGTCGGAGGCATTCACCGAGGCAGAATGAGTAACCCGAACATTCTGGAAACAGAAGTAGCAATAGGACAAGTAACAAATCGCTTTTCCTCAAACTGCTGTGCTTGCTTGGCAATGCAAACGTAGATGTGTGCGCAGTCACAGTAGCGGACAGAGCTATTTAAAACTGCTGACGGTAAAAAAATTGGATGATAATAATAACATACCTTGTTCGGGAATCAAAGAATATTGTGTTCGCCGTGATCGCATCCTAATACGTGCGTAGGTGACCTCGAAATTTGTTCATTCACTTTTTTTTGTGATGCTTCATTTAAAGCTGAAATGTGCTTGGGACAAAGTAGTACCTCTGATTTGTAAGTAGAAGAGAGGAATGCCGGCAAACTTTGACAAAAGAATTGCGTGTGAACCAAAGACCCGACGTTCGTTTTTACACGTTTTCGAATGTTCCGTGGCATAATCCCCTCAAAGGTGATTGATGGCACATAGGCCACGGTAAATCACCAGAAGGGCTTTAGTGTGTACTTCCCTCGTAGCTGTAGTTTTGAAAAAGGTCTGTTTTAAAAGCGAATGATTTTGGTTGAGTGCTCGCGACACAATAATTAGCTGCACACTAAAAGTGGCACCACTACCAAGTATTCTGAGAGTTCTGACAAGAAGGCATGCTACGCTCGACAACGTGCTCTAAAAGTACGTATCGCTTGCATGCGGAAAGTGAATTGCGTAGTTCAATTAGGACCGAAACAGAGAGGTTAAGGACGGTCGGAAAGCCAATGAGTTGGAAGACTCAGAGCAGAAAGGGTTACAGTTTAAGTGCTGACCAATTAGTCTTCATGTTTCTAGGTGAAATCTTAAAAGAAAAAAAAACGGTACACCGATAGAAGACCACGCGACAAAAGGGCACCGACATTACATCATGGCGTCAAACGAGTATGCGAGAAAGTCGCACGTGACAGAAAAGGACGGCGAGAAAATAGCACGCGACAACACAACTCGCCGCAAGAACTGGGCACTCAAACAGTTTGGCGCGGAGCCGCAGCTAGGTCGTCTAGCACCTGGGACCCGTAGGTCTTCTGTCACCCCTCCTCACGTTCCCGGTGGAGTCCGGAAGACGAGGCTTTTGAGGTGGTTCCACATTTTATTTTATGTTATTTCTTATATTTTGTGGCTCTTAACAGGGGGGCTGAAGAGCCCTGTGTTAGGCGGCAGCATAGCAGCAACTACTTCCCGTAGCCTTCATGAAAAACCGTAGCTTATGGCCGGTTTGTTCATTTCAGCGACGTAGAAACATGTAAGTGGCTGCATAATTTTCGCAGTTCTCTTTCCTCTTTCTCTTCACAACGAGCATAAATGCACGTGCTTATAATGAGCATATCTGCAGATCACTTTCAAAAACCCTTCGATCGAAACAACCAAAGCGCTCACCCGTTCTTCGCATCGATTGCGGGCTCAACGTATCTTAGTAAACGGTATTGCCGTGGTAGTCATGTATTTATTATTTGCCGCACTCTTTCATCCTAGTCTTCGGCTGCACCGAGTGTGAAGATGGAACCAAGAATACTGTTCGTGTCTGTCGACAAACGTACTTTTGTGATTCTTAGCACCGGCGCTATCTAGGCATGATTCCCCATGAATGCGAGTGCCGAGCATTCTCGTTCAGCACCCACAGGAAGATCTTACCTTGCTGCGGTTTTTTAACCACGGAGCTGTTCTAGCTGCAGTAATCTGCGGCGCGGAACGCGTCAAAACTGCCAAGAAAATGCCGATTGCTCGTGAGCGCGTGCCATCGCGGCAACCGCCGAGCGTTCCCGGCACCTACAGTGGCGTCAGCAAAAAAAAAAAAAAAAAAACTGCCAAAAGTCATGTAGACCGAGAAATTGCCAGGCTGTCGCGAGCGTGTGCGTCGCGGCGACCAACGAATCTCCTGCTTGCGCAGTGGGTTTAGCAAAAAAAAAAAAATCCTCCAGCGCTGTCCTCAAGCGCTACCGCGCATGTAATGCTTCGCATTAGGAACACAACGACATCGATGCATGTGACGATGACTACTAAGAGCACAGTGCAACCCAATGACGAAACATGTCCATAAACTATTTCAAACTTGTTCAAATTCGTGACGTGTCCTTCAGTGCTCACGAAAAAATCCTGCAGCTTCGCTATGGTTCAAGCCTTGGGCGACTTGCTGCAAGCTTCTCCAGTTGAGCTCGTTAAAGTCTACAATGCTGAGGATTACTTAGCATCTACCACTCTCCGCGAAGAAAACGAAGACCGCTTCAGCGCACATGACCACGATTACTAGCTCCTGGTGTCGCTCCTGGTGTCGCTCGAGCTGAAGGGCTTTTTGCTCGTGGAGCTGAAGGGTTGACGTGTCTTTGGCTACTCGCCCCTGTTCTCTGCTTCCCCTTGCGGGTTTATGGCCAAGTTTTTTAGATTTCAGATTGCTTTTTCATTTCGTTTAGAGAGCACTTTCTAACGCTGGAGCATTTCCTAAATTGTAGGTTCGGGAAGCAGGTGAGCTGATGTCGTTCAGCTCTCCCGGCCAGGGGCCATCGCCCTGGTCGGCTTCCCTTTCTGCGCAGGAGCTGCCTTTGAATTTATTCTCCAGTGGTGGCGTGAACAGGGTTCCTGTGGCTCTGGTTCCGGCTAATGGGGCGTCCATTCGTCTCAACCATCCCGAGGCAGTCCAGTCGGCCCTGCAGGGTGCCACGCAGCACTACCAGTCGGTGACCGAGGTCCGGCAATTCGGCAAGGGTGGCCTAGTGTGTAGGTCCTCAGATCTGTCCTGCATTTCTGACCTGCTAAACTGTCGCATGTTCGGCTCCATTCCGGTGAGTGCGTTCATCCCTCACCATCTTGCGTGCTCAAAGGGCATCATACGGGGTGTTAGCGCAGAGTTGAGCGCCACGGACGTGCTCCACAAATTTGCAGATGCTGGGGTGATTGCAGTGTATCGCTGCAGCCGAGAGGCCAATAACACAAGGGTCCCCACTGAATCAGTCATCGCCACATTTGCAGGTCTCACTTGCCCCTCTGAAATTAAGGTCTGGCCACTCGTTTTCAGAGTTGATCGTTTAAATCCACGTCCTCTGCAGTGCAAACGGTGCTGGCGATTTGGGCACTCTTTGGGGGGTTGTAAATCGTCCCTTCGTTGCTGCTCGTGTGGGAGCGCGCACTCAGCTTCCGAATGCAACGCAGATGAGGTAAAGTGCTGCCTCTGTCAACAAGGACACCCAGCGGACTACTCCAACTGTCCTGCACGAGCTCAGGAAGTCAGTCTGCTCGAAGTTCTAGAGAAACGTCGATGTTCACGGGCGGAAGCCGCAGCCATTGTCAGAGAGCGGGCTTTCGGATACGCGGGTGTTGCCTCTCGTCAGGTGGCTACAACGGACCCTTCCTTGCCTTCGCTGGTAGATGCTGCTATCGCAAAAGCCATGCCTGCAGCGGTAGACCGTATGTCAGGTATATTTTCAGAAGGCTTTCAGCAAATGCAAGCGCAAATGCAGATGATGTCGTCGCAGTTCTCTCAACTGCTCCAAGCATTCCAGGGCATACTCGCTTTCATGCAGCAGCTCAACTCCAACTCTACAAATCCATCGTTCAGTCTTCCTGAGGCCGTCACTGCTCCTCCTCAGAGCTCTCCAATAGCCCCACTAATGACAGCTTCCGTGGTAAACCCACTCTGCACCAAAACCTTGGCAAGTAATGCAACAGTGCTTGCACCAGCGCAGTCTCAAAGCGCTGCATCTGTACCTGCTGTTTTTCCTTCCTCTACCAGCCAAATCACACTGAACAATCCATGTCATGAGACGCGACCTTCGCCTACAGCTTCCCAGTCCACTTGTCACCCACCTATGGATTGCTCCACAGTCCCACTACCTCTAGATTCGTGTGAAGAAACATCGCCTGAAGACATGATTGTTACCTTTTCCAACAAGAGAGGCACGTCCCCTCCACCCGGTCCCTCTGCGAAAACAAAAAATAGGAACGCCCAGTTACGCAGCACCACGCCAGAGGATATCCTAACCAAAGCGGTGACTGAGGCTAACATATAACTAGTCATGGCGTCTCTTAAAGTGTTACAATGGAATTGCCGCTCGATTCGATCCTCTTCTTCCGACCTTTACTCTTTAACTGCTAAATTTTCCCCTGAAATTATCTTCTTACAAGAAACTTGGTTGGACTCCGGCACTTGTTTTACGTTTCACAACTATAAAACTTTCCGACTGGACCGTCAAGGTCGCGGTGGGGGTTTACTAATATTAATATCTAATAATTTCTGCCGTAATGCCTTTAAGACTTTTGACTTCTTGTCCTCTCAATGTGAGATTCTCGGTATTGATTTGCTTCTGCCGGGTTGCAAGCCTTTTTCATTGGTAAACGTGTATTTCCCCCACGGAGTTTTCGAAGTCAGACCTTTAGATTCGGCTATCGCGGTGTGCCAGAAAGCTGTGGTAGTCGCGGGAGACTTCAACTCCCATCATGTATCTTGGGGATTTAGGACAGACACCTCAGGGAAACGTCTGTGGGAATGGGCAGGCGATAATGACCTTCACTGTAGAAATATGGGCAATGCCACTTTTATTAGTGGTCAGTCGCGGTCTGTCCTTGACCTCACTTTTGCAACGTCAGGGCTGGTATCCTCGTGGTCAACAGTTGATTGCGAGACGAACAGTGATCATATCCCTATTCTTGTCGAAATAGTTTGCACCGCGAAAATACCTAGCCACAGAGTACATTCATTCATCAATATAACTAAATTTTCATCGGCGTTGGGCAATGCACTCTCTACTTTTCCACCTATGGAACAAACCTGCAGGGCTGAAAGCGTGATCACAGCTATTAACGATTCCATACGTAAAGCAAAATTTACTGTTGCATCAGTCCACAACAACTCGTGTGGTCCTTGGTGGAATGAAGAATGTACCAGAGATTTCCGACGTAGGAAAGCCGCTTGGAAGCAGTTTCTTCACAATCAGAGTCCGGCTAACTGGGTTAATTTTAAATTTTACCGCGCAACTTTCAAGCGAACTGTACTACGTGCAAAGGAGTCCTTTAACATTGGCCGATTTTCAGCCCTATCAGAACCACATCGTAAAAAAGCATTATTCAAGTTTATGAGGTCTAGGAAATCATGTGCCCCCCCTCTGAACGCACCCTCCCTGGTTCGTACGCCGGAAGAAATCGTAGACTTCCTAGAGAATATTGCTAGTGACCTACAGCTGCGATTTGCGTCGAGGATTCCTCCTACAAGCCGTCGTACTCTCGGCTCAGCTGATTTTGAAGAGGTCACTATAGGCGAACTGGGTAAAGTGATTTCTTCCCTCCCAGAGTCTGCGCCAGGGCCGGATGGTATTACTACCGCAATGTTAAAATTGTTGTATAATGAAGCTCCGGCAGATTTGCTAAATGTAGTTAACGTTTCTCTTAGAAACGCATGGATTCTACCTGAATGGCGTTTGGCCAAAATTCTGCCTTTCCCCAAGAAGCCGGAGCTCGGTTATTCAATTGATAACATTAGGCCGATAGCTCTAACATCTACTCTAGTTAAAGTGATTGAGCGCGTTTTGCTTCCCCGGATTAACAAGTTTCTGACTGATAAGAATATCCTAAACTGCAGACAAATTGGCTTTAGAGAAGGATGCTCCATTTGGTGGGCACATATAGACTTAGAAAGTCGCATTCAGTGGGCACGACGGAATAAGCAGGTTGCAGCATTGGTCACTCTGGATATTTCAAAAGCTTACGACAGCGTGGAATATGGCATCCTCCTAGATCTCCTGGCTTATTATTCATTCCCGGAGTACATCACTGCGTGGATAGCGGCTTTTCTAGAAAGCAGAGAGTTCTTTTGTTACCAACATGGCTACGCCTCTTCTCGTTATAAGCAGACGCGTGGAGTCCCCCAGGGGTCTGTCATCTCCCCAGTGCTATTTAATGTGCTCTTGAGCTCCATACCTAGTCAGCCGGATGTACAAACATACGTTTATGCAGATGACATTGCCTTTTTCTCTTCTTCGCAGGATATTCATTCCCTGTTTCATTCCCTTCAGTCGTATCTGAATGCTCTAGAATTAAGGCTGGACACTCTGAAATTTTCGTTAAATATTAATAAGTGTGCCATTCTCGTGTTCCCCCTTACGGACCCAATATCTATTTCGTTATCCTATCGTCAACAATCCATTCGGCAGGTTGATTCACTAAAATACCTTGGAGTTATATATGACAGTAAATTGAATTGGCGTCTCCACATTGAGCACATTGCAGTGAAAGGCTCCCGCGCTGTCGCTCTTTTGAGGGGCCTTAGCCACAAGCGTTCAGGTCTGAGAGCAGATACACTCTTGATGATCTACCGCATGTATGTTCGCCCAGTCTTAGAATTTGGGTGCGTTTTGTTCTCTGGCTCTGCGGCCTATAAGCTCTTGCCTTTGGTGAAGCTTGAACGTCAAGCATTGCGCTGCTGCTTAGGCCTGCCCGCTTACGTCCCGATTAGAGTGTTGTACTTAGAAGCCGGAGTCCTAACGCTGAACTCCAGGTTCAAATACCTAACCGTTAATGCATTCGCAAAGTTCTTTGAGTCCCCGCTGGCCAGACCACAGGCTGTTTTCCTCCAGCATGCAAGGTCCTTTTTTGGTATATATTGGTCTCGTCTCCGGCGCCCACAGGTCATTTTTGCCAATTCGTTGCTTACTCCATTAAACACCACCCTCCTGTCAGTTCCCGCCTTGCAGATACCATCCACAGTAGTAAGGATTTCGTTTGATAATATTTTCCCTAAAAACGCTAAGCTTCTCCCGCATAACATACTAAATAACATTCTCCTGGCTCACCAGTCTGAATACCCATCCCACGTAGTCATTGCAACTGACGCTTCGAAAAAAGACGAAAAGGTTGGGGTGGGCATTTTTTCTCCGACGTTGAACTGGTCTTTTTCATTGCGATTACCAGATTTTATCCCCATTTTTCATGCAGAATTTCTTGCTCTACTCCTTGCAATCCTGAAACTTGATCCGGCGAATTCTTCCGTGATGCTACTCACCGACTCCTTGTCCGTGTGCATGGCTCTCTCCTCAGAAACTTTACATCCTATTGCCAAAACTTTTTATTCCTGCGTCCGCACTCATGTGCGGGAGATTCGGCTCGTTTGGCTGCCCGGCCACTGTGGGTTAACCCTCAATGAAACCGCTGATATATTAGCTAAAACAGCTCTGGCTTTGCCGATCGTCGAGGTTCTTCCCCCGTTTTCTTGCGTGTTGTTGGCACGCTATCGCCAATACCTGCTCAATCAAGATGCCTCCGACCATGGTCTGAACACTTCTCCTGAACTTGAACACCTCAGGTACCGCTGGGAGAGAAGTTTATGCCAAACTCGCTTGTGTGAAGTATTGATAACTTCTTTTCGTTGTGGTGTGCCACCACTTAATCGGTATTTATTCAGGGCAAATCTGATAACCACCCCTTTGTGCCACTTTTGCCAAGAAATAGAATCCGAAGAGCATTTCTTTCTTTTTTGCCGCCGATTTTCCAACCATCGGAGAAGGCTGCTGGAGATTCCCCTGCTACGTCTTGGACTGCCTTTAACTGTACCTGTGCTTTTGTCGTTTGGGGGGACTAGTCTGGGCCGATGCCATAGGGACGTGTGCAACGCCATCCACTCCTTCATTTCGGAGACAGCTCGTCTGCAGTGTTAAAAACATTCCGATTAAGCTGATTTTTACTATAGTTTTCCTATTCTTCTCTCTGTGTTTTTTTTTCTCGTGTTTCCTCTCTCTCTTTCATTAACCTAGACCAAATTCTTTCTTCTGC
The DNA here is from genome assembly GCF_048455015.1 of Haemaphysalis longicornis. NCBI lineage: Eukaryota > Metazoa > Arthropoda > Arachnida > Ixodida > Ixodidae > Haemaphysalis > Haemaphysalis longicornis. The sequence goes on along the minus strand of NW_027526361.1, from coordinate 185,689,776 downwards.
TCCATTATTTTGCCTCGCTTGATTTGTTCTACTGAAAACATAACTCTTCTTGGCCAATCCCCCTAAGTGGATATGCGCCATTTTTCGGGCCACCACCACCACCACCACTAGCACCGCAAGTATGCGAATAAACAATAATACTGAAACTTAACTATGTGTCCGGCAATGCTCAACTACAACAGCTTCGCCATTTAAGTTCTGCGCGTTAGTGCAAGCTTCCCTGAATTTTTTTCATTTTCGCAGCGCGGACAAAACAGAAGAGAAATCCCAGAGCTTTTTTTCTTCCCAGTGTTTGATGATTAACCCACCGAAACGTACACTTGGACTTGTAGACGCTTCGCAGTTAAGTGATCCGGCTAATTTAGAGCACATTGGGTTTCTTCACGTGCATTGAAACGGCGACAAACGGGCATTCCCGCTTTTTGCCTTCATTTGAAAAGCCTCCACCACGGCCGGGATCGAACCCGCGTCCTTTGGCTCGGCGGCACAACGCCATAGCCACGCCACTGCGGCTATAGAAACCGAAGTGCCAGACTGTATGTTTAGTGGCTCCAGTTCCAAGCCAGAGCACGTACGCCGGGCATGAAACGTTCCGCTAAGGTGCATTTTCCGAGCATTCAGCTAATCAACTCTTTTATTAAGTGAGGTGTAAAATCGAATTGAAATGGAATATCGATCTCCAAACAAAAGGACTAACCGAGAACCCGAACTTTTTGGAAACAGCCCGGTTCCTTTCTCAGGGGTGACAGGGGTCATGTTGTAGCAGCGGTCACTCATGAAGCGCTGTCTGTGCTTGTGTACGTGAGAGATAGAGTTCGAAGGGAACGATTTATTTGTCTTGCTGCTGTGTGAATATGTGCGATGTAAGTAGCAGTCGGTCTCTCCACTTGGTGAAGCTTTGGAAGTTGGACGTTCCACGGAAGTCCATTTCGCACTGTTATGTCTCGCAGTACCATCCGACGGCGCTTCGCTCTTAGTTTGGCATCTGGACGTCGTTCTGATGCTGCCTGAATTGCTGCGGCACATGTTTCGCCTTCCAAATGCCCAAGATGGAGCACTGGGCGCAATGAATATTCTATACGACACCGGGCGTCCTAGGCTTTGTCGCAGAGTCTTTGACATCTGACACAGTTCTGTCAATTTTTCCCCCCCTAACGTTCACAAATCTCCATGCAGCACGTTTATTCTGGCACAGAAACGCCTTTCTCTCAAACACCTTAATTGTTGTGTGACTTCCCGAAAATCTGGTCACGGCAACTCGGTGAAAAAAAAGCTTCATACAGGTGCACCAGGCTGCTGATGGGAAAGGGTACACGTGGTCATGTGTTTGTTATGCGCTTAAATTTGTTTTCATGCGTACCATTCTTTGCCGAGTACCCGCACAGCTAGGACCGTGCAACACCCTGCATTTCCACAAAAATGCCGATATCGCGGAAGTTCCCCTGTAATAGCTATAATAGCGTAAATGGAGATAACTGGCAACACGATATTTTGAAAAACTAAAAAACAAGAAAAATACAAAGAATTCAGAAAAATATGAACCGTTTAACGCGCTGAATTTCGGCAATAATGCAGATTTCCCGAAGGTTCCAAATGGGATTGTTATGATAATGTAAATGGAGGTAATTGCTCAGACGAAATTTTGAAAAGCGCGAAAACAAGCAGAATATATAAAAAACGGAAAATGGCAGAATGTGTAACGAATGGCATTTCCACAATAATGCAGATTTTGCGAAAGTTTCACCTTTAATCGTTGAAAAAGCGAAAAAAGCGATTATTTGTAGAACAAAATTCCTTCTTAAAAACTCCTTCTTTCCCCGTACGATAACGGATTGGAACAGCTTGCCTTTGTCATCACTACAGTCTACTCATAGATCTAATTTAGTGATTTTGTTTTAAACTAGCGGTTCCTTGATTTGTGTAGTGAACTGTCTTTTACATATTCTTGTTTCCATGTGTAGTTGTTTTTATTTAACTAGAGGTTGCTTGATTTGTGTAGCGAATTGTTTTTATGTATTGTTGTTTCCATGTTTGATATTTTGTTTGCCATAATGTGCGGCTACATTTTTGCGCTGTTTATTTGCGTGTGTTGTATGCGCTGTATCGCCCCTCCGGCTTGGGCCCAAACTGGGCCTGCAGTATGTACTAAATAAAATAAAAAATAAAAATGATGAAAACTAGAAATATAAGAAACACTTAAGATTACGGAAACTGGTGACCCGTGAAATCTGCAATATTGTGAAAATGCGCCCCCGCATTTTCTAAATATTGCAGATTTCGGGAAAGCTCCACGTGTACTTGTTCGACCAATTATCTCCGTTTGCGCTATTATAATAGCGCAAACGGAGATAATTGGTCGAACAAAGTTTTAAAAAATAGAAGTAACAAAATACGAAAAAAATACGGAAAATGGCAAATTGTATAAGAACCTGAATTTCCACAATAACGAAGATTTCGCTGAAGTTCCACCGATAAGCGCAAATGAGATAAGTGGAAGAAAGAAATGTTAAAGCAGTAAGAAGATAAGAAAAAGATAAAAAAATACTCAAAATGGCGAACCGTGTAACGGCTTGCACTTCTACAATAAGGCAGATTTTGCGAAAGTTCCAAATGTAATCGCTATAACAGTGTAAATGACGATAATTGGTCCAACGAAATTTTGAAAATTAAGAAATAAGAAAAATATTAAGCAATTATGGAAAATGGGAACCCGTATAACCCCCCGCATTTCTACAATAATGCAGATTTCGCGAATGTTGCACTTCTAATCGCTATAATAGCGTAATTGGCGATAATTGTGCGGACAGTATTTATAAAAACCGAAACATTTGGCTGTAAAAACATACTCAAGACAGGCGGCATAAGAATACTACGCATTAGTAGATACTTCTTTGAATTTCTGCATAATATTTTCTGTAATGTTTTCTGTACCTTTTGTAGGCTCAGCTACTAATGGGAAATATTTGCGTCATCAGCTTCAACACATTTTTACTTACAACGATACGTAGAACCTCACACAAATAGCATGATAAATTAACGAAACGAGCACAAGGCTACTCGTTTTATTGATGCGCAGAACACAATAAACATTCAAAGATGCATTTTCTTCTTTTAACCTAACACGGCCCAGCAGCCTAGGAGTAGGCTGGTGGGGGCGTAAATTGAGCATGCGAAAGCCGCGGTATCGTGAATCTGGACTTCGAGATTTCGTCTTTTCGAAGTTCACTTTACACATTGGAAAGGCACAAGGGGCACCCGCCCTTTTACTTAGGGGGCTGGTACCCCGGCCTCCCCTTAGCGGCGCCACTTCTCGGTAGCAAATGCGCACTTGAAGTGTGCTTTTTCTATCGACCTTTACAGCCGCTCACAAAAGACAACTCCTCTGCAAGGACGAGTACCTTCCCCTCTTTCACTTGGCGCAGCTTCGGTTTTCGGCGCAAAATCGCTTGCCCTCATCTCCACAGTTCCGGCACTGTGTGCCGGGTAATGCACTGGCTGCTTATATGAGGCCGTGCACAGATTAGGCCGTGCATTTTTACTCGTCGGTGGACATGTAATGATCACAACTAAGTAGTCGTGGCAGTAATTGCCCTCACCCAGAAATGGAAAGAAGAGCTCCTGTATGGCGGCTACTCGTACCGACTGTCAAAAGGGTTAACGGCGTGTCCAGTGATCGTGCTGCGTAAATGGGTATGAGGGATCTGCTGCTTCCTTTGTGCAGAAAGACAAAATCGTCTTGTAGAAGGTACGCTTTCACCCTTAAAGCTGTTTTTTTTGTCCTAGCTTCTTGTTGTGTTTGTGCCTGCCGCTAGACAAGCTTTGCCGCATACACAAAGTATGGAAGGTGCCTGCATTACAATAACGTGCTTAAGCAAAGAAAGTATAGATTCGTTAAAACTGTAAAACAGTGCCCGTTGCATGCCTGTTATGCGGCGTATTTACAATTACTAAGATAGTACGATTTCATTGTCCTTACTGAACTCTTCCGGAACGCAAAAACGTAGATGACTGTCAATGAAAATTTGCAATTTTCTTGTTTTATGCTAACTGGGTTTCTTATGTTTAACTGTACGTAATTTACGAAGTGCACTCCATACCCAAGTTCGCGGTATTTTTGACGGTCTTCAGTCTCTGTATGAAGTGCGCTGGTGCAGTACCGCAGTGATTGGTCTAACGGCGGTACGTTTTCTTTGCATGTGTTATACTTTTTGAGCCAGTTATCTAAGGGTCACTTTATTTTGCGCCGGCTACACCGGTGCAAATTTCATACCTGCCCAACCCTGAACGCTGCCTCGCATCCGCAATAACTGGTAGCATGCAGCACCAAGCAGCAGGCAGGCGAGATACCGTCCGAAAAGTGACCTTCGAGGCAACTGCCCCACTGACAGGTAATCTGATATTGGTACTTTATTCCGATCCGAGATAGTTTTATATAGGTATTTGATCTGAGCGTGCCTATCTCAGGCACTTGTTCCCGTCACAATTAAGGCTGCGTAGCCAAGAGTTTTATTTATTGAGGCAAACGTACAATTACACCAGATTAGGTAGAGAAAAATTACCCCCCCCCTCTCCCCGCGAGGGAACCCTGGTTTGATGCGACGCATCTGGGGGTTCAATTGGCGTTTCCATTGGGTTGATTCTCTAAATCGGGTGAAACGTGTTGTGAACGCGTAGGATGCCTTTCCATCACATGCGGGTGTTCTCATACGCGGGACGATGGGGGTAATTTTCACAGGGCCTGAAGGAGAGGAGACAGCGGAGGAGAGTCGTTCATGCACGCAAAGCGAGCGAAGCGCGCGCACGCAGCTGTTGTTTATGATAATGAGACGGAGTGAGTGTTGCGCACAGCTGTCGGAGAGAAGAGCTGAGGAGAGGCGTGCATGCGCAGGTGGCGTGCGGACGCCGCCGACGCCGACGCAGGAGGGACATGCCTCACAGCAAGAGATGCGTCGCATCTAAAAAAAAGCCTTTGCTGTTCGCCATAAGCGCCATGCCTATAGAGGAGCCACAACAGCCAGCTGCCTAAGCCACAACAGAACTCTAAGTGGACCTATATTACTAAGAAAAAAGGAGATCACTTTGCACTAATTATTAACACACCTTTTGCAACCCACCCCTACCCCAAACTCTCAAGCTACAGCCGGTAAGACAAATTCGATCTTCATGGTGGGTTAATGTGTCAGATAATGCAGGTCATATGTCGCGGGAAAATTACACGTGCAAATGACCCAGACGCCCACACGTGCTAGTAACATGGAAGAAAAGCAGCCCAATTGACTGCATGCCTCTTAACATTAGACTACATGTACAAGCACACACACGAAAATATTTTCTCTGTTGATAGCTTGAAGTATAGCACTTAATTACACCCACACACAGTTTTCAATGAAACGGCAAAGTGTATACATTTTTCCTGGAAATTTAAGTGGGAAACGAAATACTGATACAGTAGAAAATATAGTTATGAGGACACCTAATCTTTCTCTTGCCATGAGAGAATATGAGGGAATCATTTTTGTTGAGTTGTAAAAGCTTACGTGTAGATGGCCACGTTGACATTACTGGCCGTAATAATTGATGTATCTGCCATGAGCCTGACCCGAAATTCCGTCCGTTTGTGGCTTCAAGAACAGCATTACTTGTGCGCACCCTGTGCCATTTACTGGTCCGCTTCGAACACTGATTTTTTATGCAATCGCTAGATAGTTCCACCATTCTGCTCAGGCAAGCTAAGAATGGAATCGTGGGTTTTGGCACAGGGCCAAGGTTCCAGGCCTAGCAGTGTCAATATTTTGTTTCCATTACCCGTAACTTTGTTGTCCTAACATGTTGTCCTAGGCCAATTCTGAGGCTTATTTCGGTAATAAAAAATGTTTTGGTAATTTTAGGCCAGTTTAGAGGTATGGCGTTGTAAATAAATACATTTAGCATCTTGAATTGCACCGGAAGCATAGAGTTTCATACAGTAACAACTAGACATGAATCTGGCGCTGCAATCGTCCGACGGAATGGGCCTGATGGGTAGTTCTGGATTGGGATTGGCGCTCGATGGTTTATGGAAGTTACTATGGATTGAATCGTACAGGCAGTTTCGTTTTCGTTTTTAACTTGCACGAACGCATTTGTCGATGTTGAAAGAAACGTTCAAAAAAAATTCCCCCGCACCTCCCCGAGGGGGATTGTGAGGATGCAGAAATGCGAACGTCGAACGCAACGTCCTCGGGCACCATGCGAGGAAGGCACCGCACAACCTTCGATACGTCGATGGGCACGTTCACCGCCTATCCCTTGATTCCAAACTGCCCGTTGCCTCGAGTCAGCCGTCTGATGCTCATGAAGGGGAGTCGAGGCGCGATGAGCCGCTCTTCGACCGGGTTCAGATCGGGAAGATGCGCCGGCCGAGGAGGATAACGGTAGCCAAAACTCACGCAGCCCTCCTCTTCGCAGCTTTGTCTTCTTCTCCTTCTTCTTCTTCAGCGGTTCCCCGACGGGAAGATGACGATGGTGGTTGAACGCGAAGCTATCTCGTGATGGATTGTTTGGTTGGCCAATCCCTAGGGGCATCATGCCACAATCATCATCAGACGCGCTGCGGACGCCGGCGAAGGGACGCACGACAACCCCCGACTATAATGCATTTTTGCATAAAATACGTTTGTCGTTGAACTGCATGCAACGCGCGCACTGATGCTGCCCTGAGTGGGCTGTTTTAGAACCACAGTTGTGAATTGGGTGGGTTATCAATTCATTGCCGGCACAGCGAGCACGAAAACAAAAATGACGGAGTGTGTGCGGTGAAGGTGTTTTAAAGTTAGGAGTTGGGGCGCTGCTCATTCGGCAGAGCTCATTCGGCATTTTCGGAGCTGACGACGGTTGCGAATTGCTTGGAGCAGCCACACATCTCGTGCGAACGCCGGCTCCTACGGCGTAGTCAAGCAGTACCGGCGGCTGATAGGAACGCTTCTTGATGAATACCACTAGTTCAGGCTAGAATAAGTTCTCGAAGTATTAATGGGTTTTTTTTTAGGAGCAGAAAAGTTTTTTTAAGTTTGAAGACTACAAACGTCAAAACTTTTACAAACAGTTTTTGGAGAAGTCTGCGTCCCGCTGTAGTTGGCGGCAAACGGCAAACGTACTCCGCAAACCTCCCCGACTCCGCATTTGCTTTCTATATAAACGCGCCGTTTTATATCGCACAAAACCCGTTTTTGGTCACTAACTTTCTTGTTTGCCATGTAATTTATAAGCAGCGAACAGCACAATAAGAGTTTCGTTGACAACAACACAATTTGCGCATCCTTGGGCCCGTTTCGATCCTATGCAATCCAGTTCCAGAACTACCCACCACTCCCATCGAAGCGTAAACGCCGTCTCGGAGTTCGCCTTTACACTAGCGCCAGTTTCCCTCTAGTTATTATTGTATGAAACTATGACCGGAAGTGCACGGTGTGTACCTATCCTGGTACGGAATATAGCGATCCTGACGGCTCCAGTCGTCACTCGCCAATGCCCCTGAATGAATGTGCTCACATTGCGGTTACATCATGTGGACCTTGCAGCCAAATGGGAATTGTTCAATTGGCCGTGAGCTGAAGGCTGCTCCGTAACTGGCGAATCCATCTGAGTAAGTACATTGTAAGGCTGTCATAGCCAATAGCATTTTCGAGCACCGGTGTTACACCTCTCTAGGGACACCACTTTATTGCCAACCAAGCCATGTAAGAATAATGCTGCCGTGCATTAAAACAAACTGCTTCACAACATTCACTCGCCTGGGGTGTCTTGACGTGGTCGTTTCTGTGAATCGTGCTATTGTAGTTTTCTGCGTGTATGTCGTGGCAGGTGACAAGTGGCAAAGTGCGCTGGGGTCGTTCACTCCGCCGGCCACCGATGTGGGCACCCGGATCGCGTTCCTCGGCGCGAGCGAACACAAGCGAAAATTTTAGGTAATTGAGTGTCTCTCCACTGATGGAACACCTGAAACTCTACGGTGCTCAACAGCGAGCTGACAGGCTCGGTTCTTGCCTTGGGAGGCTCCACCCTTGATGTAGTCGAAAAAACGCAAGGGCTTTGTGTGCTGCATTTCGGCACAGTAATTACGAGCACATGGTCAAAATTAATATGTCGGATCTCATTATCACGAACTTCATAACCAACCTGAAGCTTGGCATGTAGAAAATTTTCTGATAATCCCAAATTTATAATCTGTGAGCTATGGGGTCGATGATCTCAAATTTTGTCCACAAACATTGATCACGTCTAAGTGGACATTAGTGATGGAATCTCACGCGCTCACAAAACCAGAAACATTTGCAGGTTGTGATTATGAAAATGACCAGCAGGTCACTGCACTGGCGACGTCAGTCAATCAATCCAAAAAGTGCTTCCCACAACAAGAGTGAGTAACAAGCGCGCACCCAACGAGGCCATGAATACAAAATGCGTGTTTAGTTTATTGAAAAGAATGTTTTGTGCAAATAACAACAATTGCAAGTTGACCACAAATTTGAAGCTAATAATCTAGATATTAAAGAAAACAAATGAAGTCGAGGTAACTTGCCCATTTCTTTCCGGTGACATCCCTAACGCCAGAGAATCTCATTTGTGGGACTGGCGCCCGCAGACCGAAACCACTGCCAAAAAACACGACTGCGCATTTATAGTAGGGCTTTTAGTTCCGTTTGATGGGATCACTTTATGCTGACATGCAGTTAGCATGGCAACGACTACATTTAAATTCAGGGCTAGCCTATTTGCATCACTGCTATGGTTGAGTTGCAAGAAATTTAAAAAAATTCCCGCGCCTTCCCGCGAGGGGAACACGAGTAAATGCAGAGCATTGGGGGTCGTTAACGCCGCGTAAAGTCGCGTTAGAGTGGGTAGTTGGGTCGTAGTTGCGTTGGTGTTGGTTTGGGGTAGAGAGAGGAGAGTAAAGTCGCGTTAGGGTGGAGCGAGCGTACACCAAGGAAGGAAGGAGCAACGCAGTGACTGAAGCACTGAAGCACGAGCGACCGCTAGCCGCTTTATTTTTGCAGCGCGCGCAGTAGAGGGAGAGCAGTACGGGGGGGAGAGCGCGCATGCGCAAGCAGCGCGCGCCCTTTCACGCCCCACCGCGCTGCTATCACGCACCTGTTACGCCGAGACCGGGACGGAGCGAACGGGCTGACTACGACGCATGCGCGCGCCAGCTGCTGTTGAGAGAGAGGAGGGAAGGAGGAGAGGCGCACCTGCTGCGGACGCGGAGCTGTGGACGCCGTCCGACGCAGGAAGAGGCGAGGCTAAGAAATGCTCTGCATTTAAAACTCTCAATATTTACTCTTTTTTAGTTAAAGGGCACCATATGAGGCGGGAGCAGAGCTGAGAGAGTTAACAAAGGCTAGTTCTTGTGAAGTGAACAAGGTTGTGTTTTGTCTTCATGGTCTTTTTAAATACCTATGCAGAAACAATATAGGGAACATGGTCAGAAGGAATGGCGAAATCTTCTCAACCAGATGCTAGATTTTGCTTCATATGCACCGCAGTGGTTCAGGGGCTGTGGCAGCCCAAGAGGAGGGGCAGCCAAAGGATCTGGTTTCGATCCCTGCCATACTGGCTGCCTCTACGATGAAGGTGAAAAGCAAAAACATCGGCGAGTCACGATTTTGGTGCACGTAAAGGTCCCCAGGCAGTCAGAATTCATCTGGAGCCCTACACAAACCCACGCCTCATAGCCCAGGTGTATCCTCGCACCGTTAAACCCTACAATCAAACATCCATTATCAAATTTTTATCATTGATTGTATATAACAGGGTAGCAAATTAAGAACCAAGCAATGAAGACAAGTAAAAGAAATCTATCAATGAACGGAGATCAATAGCACCGCCTGTTACGAAATGTTTATAATAAAAAGGGATACTAATTTTGTTTTTGTGCATGACCACATCTTACAGCAGCACGCTGGTAAAGTATTCTCTGGGGCGTGTATACAAAGGAAGTTCATTTTAAATTTTCCGTTTTAGGAACAGAAAGTACAAACCAAGGTGACAGACCAAATGGTTAGAACATCGCTTTAAGATAATTACATTTGCCTCTATTCCTCCTCCTCCTCCTCCTCCTCCTCCTCCTCCTCCTCCTCCTCCTCCTCCTCCTCCTCCTCCTCCTCCTCCTCCTCCTCATCATCATCATCATCATCATCATCATCATCATCAACAACAACAACAACATCATCATCATCATCATCATCATCATCATCCTAGTCAGGTGCACTGCGGGAAGAAGGCCCCTCGAATTGACCTCCACTGCGCCTGTACTGCTCTTCCAGAGTCCACACTTTACCCCCACATTTCTTCACTTCATCCCTCCAACGGATTAACGGCCTTCCCCTTCTTCTAGACTTGTCTCTTGGTATCCAGTCTGTTACCCTAATTGTCGACCGGTTGTCGGCTCGCCTTACTAAATGGCCAGCCCAAGTCAATTTCTTTTTCTTTGCTTATCTTAACTGGTTTCCTGTCCCTAAGTGTTACCCCTATTTTTTTCGTTCCATGGCCCGTTGAGTCGACGTAAGTTTGCTTTCTGGTGTTTTAGTAAGGTGCCAAGTTGCAGCGCCATACGTCATAACTAGCACTAAGCACGGGTTGTAGATTATTCGTTTGAGTGACAGAGGTAGCATACTTTTCGTTATTTGGGAGTGCTTGCCGAGTGCTTACCAACCATTATATTCTGCGCCGCATTTCTCTTTCGTGGTTGGGGTAAGCACTAACCGTCTGTCTGAGGTAGTTGTATGCTTTTAATTCTGCTACAGCGTTTCGTTTCCAAAGGCGAAGGGAAAGTTTTTCGCATGCTTATTCCTGGTTACTTTATATTATTCCCGTTTATTTTTACCCCCACGTTTATGATTTCTGATTGTGGTTACTCAGGCGTTGTTCGCAGGTGTTCTGAAGTCTCAATCAGCAATACGATGTACTCCGCAAGCCTTTGGCCCCAGTATTCCGGTATTATCCTTAATCCTACGTTTTCCCAGTCAAGCTTTCTGAATACCCCCTCCAAACATGATGCGAATAGTTTTGGCGCGTTGGTATCTCCTTGCCTTACTAACTTCCGGACCGGGTATTTATTTCTTTGCATGTGGAGCGTTATCACGCCTGTATATTCTTTACATATGTCTTAGAAGTCCTATGTAGATCGCTATTCTCTGGCTTTTAGTGCTTCCAGCATGGCTGCGGTGAGTACTGAATCAAACGCTTTCTCATGGTCTATAAATGCAATGTAGAGGGGTGCAGTGTATTCTGCGAATTTTTTATCACTTGATTGACAACAGGTATGCGATCCATGGTTGAATACCCTATCCTAAACCCAGCCTGCTCTCTGGGTTGTAAATTCGGACTGTCGCCTATGCGGCTAGCTATAACTTTGGTAAAATGCTCGTACACAACAGAGAGCAGACAGATAGATTTGTTGAGTTCCACTGGATCATAGAGTTTCATACTAATATATACTAGAGGGAAATCTGTCACTGCAGTCGCGGGCCGCCGTGGGTGGTGCCATTGCTGCTAGCGACGTTCCTCGCCTGCTTGGCTTAGCTAGCCATACGGCTTCTTTTTTGTCTCGACGCCAAAATGAACAAAAAAGTAACATTTGTTTTCTTGTTCATCGTACATTAAGCTTCTAAATAACTACTGACATTTTGGATGTTCAATTTTATAATAACAAAACAAATTTTATGAACCATCTGCGGCATGGAGGAAAGAATACTAAGGAGAGGCCCCTAGCATCCCAATGCATTGCGAAAAGTGTGGAGAAAGTTACGTCAATTTTCTTGAGCCCATGGACAATGTTGCTTACTTGTTTACAACTGCGGCGGCCAAATGTGGGCAAATAGAACGGACAAATTTTTAAGGCGCTTGGTATGTCGCTGCCTCGCTACGCTTGCAAACCAGCGCAGTCGCTACGACAAACATTTTTAGATTAGACCAGTTTGAAAACTCTGCCGTCGGAGGCGGCCTTAACTCATACCCCGGCCGCAGCGGTGCTTACGTCGCATCGAGATCGCCGGAGAGAGCCGCTGCCGCCGCCGGCGACCTGCCGAGAAAATCCTCTTCGCTTAGCGTTGGCGAGAGCCACAGTTCGTTCTTTGCTCACTTTGTGTTTCTTCGTTGTGAAGTGAAGTGAAATTTATCGCTGCTGAGACGTAGCGCGCAAAGACCGCAGTGCTGTACGACCCCAAACAATGCTCCCGTCGTCTGCGTTCGCCATCCCGCGAGCCTGTTGCTATGACGACGACAAACGCTACTTTGCCAGGCTTAAGAGCTGAAAAATTGTCCTTCTATCTCAAAAACGAAAGTCGTTTTTCGATTGAAACTTTGGGTGAGGGTTAGAATGGGCAAATTGAAGGCGAAATCAACAGTTTAGAACATGATATCGCACCGAGGAATTAGCGACGAAGCTGTTTTCGCTTCGAAGCGGGAGGGCAATGCGACGCCATGTTAGTCAAATCAAACCGGAGACAGCAAAGGATGATGGGATAGAGTGCTGGGCTCCGTGGGCTCAAGTCATGGCGGGACTCGGCTTCACAAATGTGACGTCAGGGCCTCTCCTAACCTTTTCTTTCCTCCATGATCTGCGGTAATGTTGTTTTTTTCCAGCCATAGCCAACGTTTCAGCATGTTCATGAGCCATGCCAAGGACAAGTGGAACGTACCTGCCTGGTACATGACGGCACGCTCGCGAAGCGCGGCTTCCCTTGACAGCGGTGACAGATTTCCCTCTAGTATATATTAGTATGAAGCTCGCTCTATGCAGTGGACCTTCCTTCTTATGAATGCGAATATAGTTGGTGTTTTTCCAGGCTATGGGCACTTTTTGAGTCTTAAAGCATTCCGAAAATAGTAGAGCGAATTCTTCAAGAACAGTATCCTCCCTCCTTCAAAAGATCTACAGTTATGCCGTCATCACGTGCACATTTTCCTGTTTTCATGACTTTGAGAGCCTTTTCTACCTCCCGTTTAGTTACTAGAGGGACATCGCAAGTTACACTTGTACTCTCAGTAGTTTCTCGTGGTGTAACGTCGCTGGCATACAGCCTGGGGTAGAAACGTTCTGGTACCTTTATCATCTCGTACAAGTTGTGCGTAATGTTACCTTACTCGTCTCTGAGTGCGTACTTCCTGTCTTCGCCGATGGCTAGCTTTCTCTTAGTTGCTTTCAAGCTTCACCCTATTTGCAGCGTTTCCTCAATGACTGCCAGGTTATATGTACACATGTCATTTGTTGTATTAATCAGATTCGACAGCTCGGCTAGTTCAATCCGATCAGCCGTACTTGTCACTTTTAGGTTCTCACTTAGCAATTAGTTCCTTCGTTTAGATGCAACGCATCTCATGCTCGACCCTCTGTCCTTCCTGCGTTTGTCCGGCGTTGTCCGCACAGCTGTGCCTCTCCTCCTCTCCTCTCTCCGATAGCGAACGCTCTCTCCCAAAAGCTGCGGGTTGGCGCAGCGCGCTCTCACTCCGTTGCTATGCGCCGGTGGGCGGCGCTGCGCATGTGCAGTACTCTCTCTCTCCGCGCTCTCCTCTCCTTCGGGCGCTGTAAATATAAAGCGGCATGCCGCACTCCGACAGTCTCAGTCGATGGTCGTCCGCGTTACGCTAGCACTATCTCGCAGTACTCGACGATTGCTTGATGCAATTGTCGAGCCCATAACTGTGCACTTTACGGACCACAAGGCACTCATTCTCGTCTGCAATAAAGACCGTACCTGAGCATACGTGCACTGCATGTGCATTGCAAGGTGAAAATGGAAAATTACGTCTACCCCCCCCTTCGCGTGAGAATCCCTGTTATGAGCGTAATCCATACGATGGAAAACGCCAATGGAACTCCCCATGAAATGCATTGCATCACACCAGAGTTCCCTCGAGGGGAGGTGGGCGTAATTTTTTAATTAGTTTTTCAGTTTGTTCTCTACATGTTGCTTTTCCCACATTTGCTTCTGATTTACTCACTGCCGATGTTAGGTTCTGATTTATCCTGTCTACACGGACCTCGTTGAGCTGGTCTAGAAGCGCGAATTTGTTTCGAATAGTTATTTTACACTCCTGCAATGTGTCTCTTACTGACTGCATGCGGGGTTTCTTAGTTTCCGCGAGTATACTCCTTTCTCTTTTGAGATTCAGCCCTAGCTTCCGCCTAACCATCTTATGATCGCCTCTCCGAATCTTATTTAGCACCTCTACGTCTGGCGCAGTAGCTCGTTGTTCACTTAAAAGGACGTCAATTTCGATTTTCGTTGTAACATTGGGACTTTTCCATGTCCATTTTGTACTCTTTTGTTTGGAAAAGAGTGTGTCCATCAATTTGAAGTTATTTCTTTCTGCAAATCCCACCAGTATATCTCCTCGACCGTTTCGATTGTCGATTCCGAAGTTTCCCACTAGCCTTTCTCCCATTTGCTTGTTACCAACCTTTGCGTTAAATTTTCCCATCACAGTCGTAACCTGTGTTGTTGCCCTCTGCATTGCTGATTCGACATTTTCGTGGAAGCTGTCTACGGCTTCATTATCATAGCTGGTTGTTGGCGCGTAGGTCTGTATTATCTTCAACCTGTGCCGCTTGGTTAATTTGATCAAGACAGCCGCGACTCTCTAACTAGTGATGAAAAACTCCTCCATGTTTCTTGCTCTTTCTCTGTGTATTACAAATCCCACGAAGTGTTCTCTCTTCTCTTCGGGCCCTGTGTAGTACAGAATATGCGAGCTAGTGTGCTTCATGAAGCCTCCTCCTGTGCATCTAACTTCGCTTAACCGTACAATACCCCACTTAAGTCCGAGGGCTCGTCTAACAGTACAGCTAAGCTTCCCTCGTTTGACAGATCGCGTGCGTTGAACGTTCCCAAGATCAAGTTCCAATGACGGCCTGTCCGGACCCAGATATTCTTAGCCCCCTCTGCTGCATCGCTGGTCTTGCCTCCGCCGTGGACAGGTGCTCTAGAGCGGCTGGAGACTGAGGGCCGAGAGTTCAGTTGGTGGGTCATGGGAGGCGGCGGCCATCTGTTACATCAGGGTGGCCAGATCCTTCTCTGGTAAGGGAGTGTTTGTCTCCCCAAGAACCTTCCAAGCATGGTTGAACCCCTTATGTGTCCGGGATGATGGTTACTTCCGGAGCAGGCAGCACTCTATACCTGCATGGGTACGGCACAGAGCCAGACGAAAAATGTGGTCGATCCGTCTTTCATAGGAATCGGCAAAACACGAAAGTGAAAGGGGCCTTCACAGGAGCAGTTGAATGTTAAAAGAATTTCCTTCTTGTGCGAAGGGTTCGCGAGCCTGACTGACCAGACGAAGTGACACAGACACGCAAGAAACAAAAAACAGGGGAGGGTGCCTCCATTCATGCGCGCCCCGCACGGGGAACCTTGAGTATTCACGGTGACGGTGTTGGCGACACCGCGGACCCCGAGCCCCCAACATAAACTGTAACCTACCGTGGTGATGTGTTTAAAGGTGAAGGGTAGAAGCCTCAAACGGTGGCCGTCGGAGCCCAGGTCAAGCTCCGGCGGATGGGCTCCCTGTCTGTTTACCAGGCAGGGAGCTCCGGGACCTCTCAGGCTATCAGGGTAAGGTTTGAGAAGAAAGTACCCCCGTCCCCTGCTTTTTTTCTATGCTGTATGGAAAATTCAAAACCCCCCTCCAAACGTGATCGGTCCCTGAAAAGGGGCCGCACCGAAGTATTTTTCCCTCCACTTCCAAGCATGGGCTTCCCAAAGCCAGACAAATACTCTCGTTTCCTTGTAGTCGAATCTCTTGACACAGCCCGCCCTCTTGCTTCACAATCAGTATTTTTGATTACAAAATACCTTGATGGACTAATTGGGAAAACCTATAATGCCAAAAAACAACGCACCGGTGAAATCCTTGTCGAAGTAAAAAACCAGCAGCAGGCAACCACACTTCTTGGTCAGACGAAAATGGACATCAGGGTCACACCCCACCGCAGCCTGAATAGCTCGCAGGGTGTGATCTCTGAGGCAGATCTTCTTAACGAGACAGATGCCGACATTCTTGAAGGTCTAAAGGATCAGGGTGTCACAGCCGTGCGCCGCATCACGATGCGTAGAGATGATAAGGTAATCCCCACGAAACATATTATCCTGACCTTCAACTGCTCCGCACTTCCTGACCATATCAACGCAGGGTTCATCCGATGCTCCATTCGTCCTTACATTCCGAACCCGCGCCGCTGCTTTAAGTGCCAGCGGTTCGGGCACGCAACCAACTCCTGCCGTGGTCGTCTGACCTGCGCAAAATGCGCTCAGCATGATCATCCATCAGATAATTGTCCATCGTCAACCCTCACCTGTGCCAACTGCCAGGGACCCCATGCCGCCTACTCTCGAACGTGCGAGAAGTTTAAGCAGGAGAAGGCGATCATTAATGTGAAGGTAACTGAGAACATCACCTTCCCAGAGGCGCGAAAGAGGTTCGCCTCTTTCCCCCTGGGGAGGTACGCCGACGTGGCTCGCCGGGGGGCGGAGCGGCGTCTGGTGTCCACAGGGACCCCGTTCAGCGAGTCTGACCTGGTCCCACCCCCGACCCCCGCTGGGTTGCCTCACGCAACCCGGCACCACGCCGCTTGCTGAGGCAGCAGCGGTTGTGGCGCAAACCACTTCTGTCGGGACCGGTGCCGCTCCCGCCTCCGCCTCCCCGTCCTCCAGTGCGTTGGAGGTTACCGAGGTGATGGACACCACGGGCCCCGCATCGGCTCCCACCGCCACCGCACCGCCCGTGCCACTTTTGGCGTCCCCGACGCCCGCGGCGGTGGCGGCTCAAACGAAGGGCTCTCGAAGGGGGGCCAAGTCCGGGGGGCCCGGTCCGTCGGGCACCCCTCGGACATCCGACGACGAGATGGATGTCGGGCCGTTCCTGCCTGCAACGCAGCGCAAGGAGCGGCCTCCGACGCCCTAGCCAGCAGCAGAAAGGCCCAGAAAAACAAATCCTAGAGTAACAGCCCCGAAAGACACATGAACACACATACACACAGACTTCAGTAGCTCCTAAATCTCCATAATGGGAAGAGAAACTATTACTCAATGGAACTGTAGAGGCCTCATTAAAAATCTTGATGATGTCCATGAGATATTGCATTCGAACCAGCCAAGTGTGATGTGTCTTCAGGAGATGCATTTGAATCCCAATCACGCAAATTTCTTAAATAGGTACATGGTATTCAGAAAGGATAGGGTTGGCTGCACACACTCTTCGGGCGGTGTAGCCATAATAGCCCGCAAATCCCTAGCATGCCACCCTATCGCTCTCAACACCGTCCTTGAGGCTGTAGCAATACGCACAATAATTTTTAATAGGTTGATAACGGTATGCTCCATTTGCATTCGTCCTGATTATGCACTTTCGAGCGCTGACTTCGAGGCGCTGGTCGACCAGCTGCCCGAACCGTACATCCTAACAGGCGACCTTAATGCACACAGCTCTCTTTGGGGCTCCTCCAGAACTGATGCCCGAGGTCGCCTGATAGAGAAATTTCTTACATCTTCAGGAGCATGCCTTTTCAACAAAAAGCAGCCTACAGACCATAACTTAGGACATAATACATACTTACATCTCGACTTGGCTATTGGTTCTGCAATTCTCTTTCCATGTCTTGAGTGGGGCGTGGCCCCGCGGGGGGCATCTGCGCAAGCAGATGTTTGGTGTATGTGCGACACCACGGACCCCGAGCACCCACGTCTAGCCGTGCGTGGCAGAGCCATGTCCGGGGAAAAGGGGAACCTGATGGTTGAGCCAATGCCGAGTGTTTGGACCTTTAAGGCCCCTCGGCAAAGGCAACACACCACTTTGGCCCACGCTTCACGTAGACGGCACCTCCGGCCTGACCCGACCGGAGGGAATCGGCAGTCGCCTCTTCCTGTCCTCCTCTACATCTTTTACTTTCCTATCCTCTTTCTAACAACTTTCCTGTCACCTTCTCTCTTCTTGGTTCTTCTCCTTTTCTTGGCGGCTAGGGTTAACCTGGTGTGGCTAACAACCCTGTGTTACGCCATATGTGGTTATAGCTGTGGTGTAAATCTGGCGCAGGCAGGCCTTGCTTGCAAGTACCTGTCGCGTCCCCTTGTTGGGCCCCGGGGTGGGCGGATGCACCACGGCCGAATAGAATTTATTAATTCATGGCTTCTTCAAAACCCCCCTCCAAACACGATCGGTCCCCGAAAAGGGGCCGCACCGAAGTTTCCTTCCCACTACTCCCTGCAATCGCTGCCCCTAAACCGGACAACTACCCCCGCTTCCTAATAATCGAATCAACAGAAAAAGAAAACCCCATCACTTCCAAGTCTGTATTTCTGATCTCGAAATTCCTTGAAAACATTGTGGGCAAATCTTATAAGGCTTAAAAACAAAGAACTGGTGAACTCCTAGTAGAACTCAATAATCAGCAACAGGCAACAAGTCTTCTCAACCAAACCCGCATGGCCGATCTAGATGTCAGGATCACACCCCACCGCAGCCTCAACAGCTCGCAGGGTGTGATCTCTGAGACGGATCTCCTAAACGAGACAGACATCGACCTCCTCGAGGGCCTCAAAGATCAAGGTGTCACGGCAGTGAGGCGGATCACAATCCGGAGAGACAACAAAGAAATAGCCACGAAGCACATCATCCTAACATTCGACCGATCCACACTTCCAGAACACATAAATGCAGGATTCATCCGTTGCCCAGTCCGTCCATACATTCCGAACCCACGCCGCTGCTTCAAGTGCCAGCGGTTCGGTCACAGCACTAACGCTTGTCGCGGAAGACTAACCTGCGCCAAATGCGCCCAGAACAATCACCCCACTGATAATTGCAACACACAGGTCTTCACCTGTGCCAACTGCCAGGGACCCCACCCAGCATACTCCAGCACCTGCGAAAAATTCCAAGTAGAAAAGAAAATCATAAACATAAAAGTAACCGAGAACATTTCCTTCCCGGAGGCGCGAAAGAGGTTCGCCTCTTTCCCCCTGGGGAGGTACGCAGACGCAGCTCGCCGGGGGGCGGAGCGGCGTTCTGCTTCGGCAGGGACACAGTACTGCGGCGCAGACTGTGCCCGGCCCGAGCCCCCCGCTGAGTTGCTGCTGGCAGCTCAATCCGTCACCGTGCCGCAGGGGGAACCTTCAGCGGTTGCGGTGGCAACCAACACGGTTGGGAGTGGTGCCGCTCCTTCCGGTTCCACTCCTCTGGCCCCCAGTTCACCTGATGGCACGGAGGAAATGGACGCGGAGGGACCGGCAGGTGCTTCCACCTCCGCCCCACCGCCTGTGCCACCCTTGGCATTCCTGGCGGTCATGGCCCCAGAAAAGGGCCCCCGAAAGGGTCCACAGTCCAAGGAGCCCGACAAGTCGGCAACTCCGAGGACATCTGAAGAGAAAATGGACGTCAATCCGTTCGTCGCTGCTGCGCAGCGGAGGGGACGGGATCGGACGTCACAATCCCAAGAAAGAAAGAAGCCAGCCAGAGTAACCGCCCCGAACGACACATAACCACACATTCCAGTCGCTCCTAACATAAAATAATGGGAAAAGAAAATTTAATACAATGGAACTGTAGAGGCCTGTTTAAGAACCTGGATGATGTATGCGAGTTACTGCACTCCAATCAGCCAAGTGTCATGTGTCTCCAGGAAACACACTTGAATAAAAAACACACAAATTTCTTAAATAGTTACCTGGTGTTCCGAAAGGACAGAGACGGCTGCACATACTCTTCTGGTGGTGTGGCCATCGTTGCCCGCAAATCCTTGGCATGTCACACCATCCAGCTGAACACTGTCCTAGAGGCTGTTGCAATCCGAGTAATAAGTTTTAATAGGCTAATCACGGTGTGCTCCCTCTACATCACAACAGACTATCACTTGTTGAGCTCCGAGTTCGAGGCTCTTGTGGATCAGTTACCTGAACCCTTCATTTTAATGGGTGACCTCAATGCACATAATCCTCTGTGGGGCTCTTCTAGAACAGATGCCCGAGGTCGCCTCATCGAAAAGTTCTTAACATCATCGGGAGCATGCCTGTTTAACAAGCAACAGCCTACATACTATAATATAGCGCACAACACCTACTCACACCTTGACCTTGCTATTGGCTCTGCAGTACTCTTTCCATTTCTTGAATGGGGAGTGGACACAAACCCCTATGGTAGTGACCACTTCCCAACATCCTTAACATATATAGGTAAAGGGCCAAACAGTTCTCTTTCCCATAGTAGGTTCAACGAAGCTAGAGCGAACTGGAACACATTCACAGAAACATCTCAACTGCACTACACAGACATTAGACACCTACACGTAGAGGAGGCAACCGAGCTCGTCACGGCGCACATCCTCGACGCCGGCGAAAAGTCCATTCCCCAGTCTTCCGGAGCCGTGCGGCACCTAAGGAGGCCCTGGTGGAATGACGACTGTCGGCGGGCGCGAGAGGCCCAGAACAAAGCTTGGGGTATCCTTCGCCGGTACCCCACATCAGAAAACATGATTTCTTTTAAACGGGCAAAGGCTTTCGGGAAGCGTGCGCGCCGTGAGGCAAAACGAGAGAGTTGGCGCGCTTTTCTTACATCAATAAACTCCTACACAGACACACGTAAAGTATGGACAAGGATACGTAAACTGAAAGGACAAAATACACATAGCCTGCCCCTGGTCAGCACAACAGGGGACACACTAGAAGACCAGGCTAATGCACTTGCACAACACTTCGAACACGTCTCCAGTTCTTTACACTACACAGACACTTTCATGAAACACAAAACATCCTGTGAGAAGAAGTCCTTGCGAGACGTAATAAGTCGACGTCATCTTATAACACCCCCTTCTCACTGCATGAGCTGAAGATCGCACTTAGTACGTGTAAACCTTCAGCTCCAGGCGCAGACAACATTACATACACTATGATTCAACACCTGCACACAGACACACTTGAAACCCTCCTTCACCTCTACAACAAAATATTTCTTTCGGGGCACCTCCCAAGGTCATGGAGGGAGGCCATCGTAGTGGCCTTTCTGAAAGAGGGGAAGGACCCTTCCTCTCCCACAAGTTATCGTCCCATTGCCCTGACAAGCTGCCTGTGTAAGCTCAGCTCTTTGAGAAGATGATAAACAGGAGACTCGTGTACTTCTTAGAGTACAATGGTCTTCTCGAGAGCTGCCAGGCAGGCTTCAGGGCGGGGCGATCTACCAACGATCAACTCGTTGCATTAGAGGCGTATATAAAAGATGCTTTCCTCCATAAGCAGTACTGTATGACAGTATTCTTTGATCTAGAAAAAGCGTATGATACCGCGTGGCGGTATGGCATCCTAAGCGACCTCAAGTCCTTCGGCATGGCAGGTAACATGAACACACTTGCCAACTACTTGTCTCAAAGAACCTTTCGTGTGCGAGTTGGAACTGCACTCTCTAGGGTTCATGTGCAGGAAAATGGAGTGCCGTAAGGTGGAGTTTTAAGTTGCACCCTTTTTATTGTGAAAATGAATTCTCTTAGGAAGGCGCTGCCACCGTCGATTTCCTGTTCAATCTATGTAGACGACGTTCAGCTCTGCTTTAAATCCTGCAACTTGTCTGTCTGTGAGCGCCAGGTCCAGCTTGGTGTTAACAAGCTAGCTGGTTGGGCAGATAGCAACGGTTTTAAATTTAATCCAGGGAAGTGCACTTGTGTCTTGTTTTCCAAGAGGCGTGGCATCCGACCGGATCCAGACATTCAACTCCACGGTGTCTCGATTCCTGTAAAAAAGGAACACAAGTTTTTAGGTATAAGCTTGGTATATAATCCTGAGGCTGGTTTACGGAAGCGGTGTGGCCGCCAGTTTGAGGCTGGCAGCGACGTTGGCAGCACGGGGGACCATAAGTATCTGAACCTCTGGGTCCGAGCTGCCCAGCGCTCCCTCCCACTGCTCTTATTAACTATGGGTGGAAAGGAATCTTGAGGACAGGGCCACATGGAGTGGACCAGCGCGGCTGAGTCCGCGCAGAGTGGACAATTTGGTGAGGGGAATTGCGAGGGGTGAATTCGGTGCAGAAGTGCTCGGCAGGCCAAAGACTGCGTCTGCAGAAGTCGCCATAAGCTCTCCTGATCGTTTGTTAGCTCAGGGTGGGCAGGAGGGTATTGACGGCGAGAGAGGTGGTAATGCGCAGTGATCTCATGGTACGTTATTAAGTGATCCCTGGCTGACCTGGCGCCGTGGTAAGGAACGAGGCTGGCACCGGCACAGATAGTAAGTCCTCGTGCTGCGTTGTGTGCTGCCTGATTTCCCCACAAGCTGGTGTGCGCAGGGGTCCAGACGATGTCTACCAGGGAGGTCAGGGGAATTTGCAGGAGAAGTTTGGACGCCATGGGCAATATGTAACCACGGGCGAGGTTTTGAATGGCCGCTTTCGAATCCGTGATTATAATTGTGGGTGACGGCCGAGTCGCTAGTGCGAGCGCTATTGCCGCCTCCTCCGCCACTGCCGGGATGGTGGTGCGGACAGTTAGGGAATTTACAGGGGTGTCATTCAGGCTATTAACATTGCGAGGGCAAATGCGTCGAGGTGGCGGCATTCTGCCGCATCAATATACAGGATGTCGGGTTTAGTGGGGAGTTTCTTGGTGAGCGCCCGCGTCCGTTGTTCCCTTCTACCTCTGTGGTAGGTGGGGTGCATGTTCCTCGGAATAGGACGCACACTGAGGCAGTCGCGGATAGGCCGGGGGATGGGGATAACTGATTTAGAACAGACTGGGCCCCCGATATCAAGACGCATCAGTATATGTTGGCCAGTGGGAGTAATTGAGAGACGACGGAGCTGATTGATATGATGCGCCTCGACCAATCGTTGGGCTGTATTATAAACATTGAGGCGCTCAAATCGGGCAGTGGATGTAGTCAGAGGATTTTGTAGTGCAGCGTTGTAGGCCTTTCTCATAAGACAGTTAATTTTTGCCATCTCTGCGTTCGACTCATGAAGGTATGGGAGAGAATATGTTATACGACTGATGATGAGGGCCTGGATAAGCCTGATTCTCTCCTTTTTCATAATACCATGGTGCGAGTGCAGTTATGATATCAACAGGCCGTGTGAGGCGCATTAATGTCACCGACAATAAGAAGAGCGTGAGAGCCTACTGTTTGCTTGGTGACAAGAAACAAGTGATTAAAAGAATCCGCTGTTGAACGAGGGCTGCTGTATAAGTTCAGAATATACAGCCGGTCAGCCTCCCGTTTACGTGGGTAGAGAACGACTAAATCATGGGGAATGGGGATACTGTGAAATTGTATCCGTTCAGCGGGGATATTGTGGTGGACTAGAACTGCTGTTGCAGTGTTATCCTTGCCCTGAAAAGCCCTGTAACCAGG
This sequence comes from Haemaphysalis longicornis, assembly GCF_048455015.1. NCBI lineage: Eukaryota > Metazoa > Arthropoda > Arachnida > Ixodida > Ixodidae > Haemaphysalis > Haemaphysalis longicornis. The sequence continues at coordinate 185,666,419 of NW_027526361.1, read as the reverse complement.
GAGCTTAGCCATGGTACCCAGTTCTTGCAAGGCTGTAACCGCAGGGGGAGATTCGGCTTCCTGTACGAGAAGTTGCAAGGCATGCCGTTTAGGACGGAACCCCCTGCAATTCCACTGCCAGAACCGAGCGGACCCGATGTTGTTACTGAACGGTTGGGCCATAGTTGGCAATTGGAATCTGGACAGGGCCAGTGAGAGAGTTGATGTTATTCAGTAGATCCCGTATGCTGGAGTGCAGTTCGCAGCGCAGGTCTTCGATGTTGGCATGCAAGTTTGTCATGCTGGCTTGGAGTGCCTAATGAATACTCAGGTGTTCTGCTTTCCGCTCTGCTAACGCCTGCTTGCAGGAAGATTCAACGTTAAGCCCTTTGAGTATGTCTGCGGGAGAGACAAGGGAAGAAAATGGAGAGTTAGACGAGCAGTGGGGGGGGGGGGGAGCGACGAAGCAGCTCACCTGTGAGTCCGGAGCGGCAGGCACTTGTCCATGTCTGTGAGGGAGTTTCAGTGGCACTCCCATGTGTGCACTAGTCGCGGGTGCTGCCGATTTATTGGGCCGTCGGGAGAGTCCATCCGGAGGCGTGGGCGAACACACTGGTTGCTTTTTCTGGTCTTAAGTGGCATTCAAAATCTGTCCCGCCGAGGCGATCTGAGCGTAGGTGGGTGTTCTTCACCGTGGTTGGTATCGGCGCGGGCGGTCGGTGGAGCCAGTGATATGGGGCCCTTCGCAGACAATGCACTTAGGGGTGCACGGATGAGAATCAGCGGGATTGGTGGCCCCACAGCGAGAGCAGCGAGGGGGATCACGGGAATTGGGACACATACCCTGTCGATGGCCAGGGGACCAACAAGTAAGGCACGCCTCTGTCTTGCGTCGAAAATGCTTGCAGCGGTACCACGCAGACCGGTACCTGATTCAGAAGGGGACTTTTTGGTCGTCGAATAATATCTGGGTCATGTTGGATGAGTTCAGGCGCTTGGCGTGCAGAATGGGGAGCTCCGGGTTGTAAGTGCATATGCTGTCGTGCACTTGTTTGGGGCTATCATCTTCAGGAATATTAAAGATGACTCCAGTGACCGTGTTGGATGGGGCGGCCACATGTGGGGAGATCTCGTACAGGTTTTAGCGAAGCGAGATGGCGGCAATGCTTGCATATCTGTGGGTGCGTTCCTCCGAGGGCGTGCTAACGATGACATAGCAACGTACTGGCGGCGTATTTGGTCTTCCCTGTTTGGCACAATTCCTGCCTGGGCTTGGATAGCATCCTTGAGGGTAGCTTGAGCGACGGAAGGTAGGGCCAATCCGCCACGCGGGCGGAGGACGATCTTAATATCCTCAAGGGGGAGCGGTGTGGCCGGCGGTGTGGCCGGCGGTGTCCGTTGTGCTGGGCGCTTTCACTGAGGTCGCTGACTTTGGCGGTCTCCGGTGGTGCTTACGTGCTTACGGGGGATGTTGGGATACACATGTAGGGCCCGCTGACGGTGACGAACGTCTGCCCAGCCAGGCCTTTCAAATTCCGTGGGGTCCATTTCCTCTCCTTCCACGACGTTCTCCATGAGCGAAGCGAGATTTGCCCGTGGAGCGCCGTGGAGTGCACGGCGAGGAGCGCACGTGCAGCAGCGGTGCCAAGGCTAGGGTGCTAGGCCTGATGAGGCCTAGCAGAGCCGTCGGCTGGGCCTAGAATTCAGGAGCTGCTTGGCTCGCTCAAAATACACCACGTACCACACGGATACGGAGCACCGGCTGCCGCGCGATGCTCGTCGGCCTCGGTGCAAAAGGGGTGCGATGGATGCCAGCCGATGACTCAGTTCATTAACGCGGCTCTCAAGTCGACCAAGCGTGGAGTGGTCACGTGTTGTGAAGGGCGCATCGATGACTGTGACGATGCGGCCAGCGATTTCCGCGAGCTGGTCAAGCGGAATGTCATCGGCAGGCGCAAGTACCAAGAGCATGTTCTGTGGAAGGCGTTGAAGGAAGAGCTCCCCAATAAGCGGGTTGTTGTGGTCCTGGCAATGACCGCCTAAGGCGCATGCAGGCGATGGAGAAGCTGTGAGGGTCGCCTGTCGCTGAGATCCTCGGTGGGTAGACGCTGCTGTAGCCTTCTGCGCTCTGACTCGCACTTGCGCTGGATAATCGCGGCGTTGAAGTGGTCGTACGGCGCCACAGTAGGTGGGGCATCGAGGATGTCGGCAAGCTCGTCCGCTATGCTGCCTGGCAAGGAGGTCACGACGCCGTTGTACTTAGTTTCCTCGCAAGAGATGCGACGCAGATGGAAGCGCTTTTCGAGTTGCGAGAACCATGTCCGCGGGTTACGAGGCCAGAACGGGGGTACGCAGTTTTGTGCACGATGTCGGTGGTATCGTGGGTGGGCGTATAGGCTTGGTGGTAACCGCCGGGCTGTAGCTGCGCGCAGAGTCCTGCGTGGCCGAAGTGTCCAACATGGCGCGGTCAGAAGAGGTGAGTTCGATCGAAGTTACCAATTTATGTCGCGATGGCACAGAGACAACCAGGTGCGACGGCGTTTGAGGCCGAACTGATTTATTCTGCCAGCGTAAGCTCACGTGACCGCGCTCCTCATGAGGTCTGTCCGGCGTCGTCTAGGCGTGCGTGTGGGCTTGTGCCACGTGAGGACCTTCCGCCTTCGTCGTCGTCGTCTCGGCTCGGCGGGCTATTGGCGCGCGGTTCGCTTAAATAAAATAGACCAAATCCAGTATTCCTGGCGTCATAGTGAGCTTAGGTACGCTGGTTTAAAGAACCACGCCCGGGAAATCGTTCAGTTGAATGGGCAAAGCACCCAGGAGTTGTGAAAACATATGTCTTCGTTTTGTCTACCCTTTGGGGCACAGAATAATGTGAATTGACCTCACGAACTGAAGTAAGGGCACTGGGCCAATGTTTCTGTAGACCACCGCTGTTACGGAGCGAGCGCATTACAACAGTCCTAGTTTTCGAGGTAACCCGCCGCGGTGGCTCAGTGGCTAAGGCGTTGCGCTGCTGAGCACGAGGTCGTGGGTTCGATTTCCGGCCGCGGCGCCGCTTTTCTGATGGAGGCGAGAAGCAAAAACGCCCGTGTGTACGTGATCTCGGCGCACGTTAGATTCCCAGGTGGTCAAACTTAATTCGGAGCCCTCCACTACGGCGTGCCTAATCGCCTGCGTTGCGTCGGCGCGCTAAACCCTACAATAAAAAACGTTTTAGAGGTAGCGCCCCTGGGGAATGGCTTCCATAAAATAGTTGCCTACGCTTTCACTACCAAGCGCCAAAGGCCAAACTGAACTATTTCTTCGTTTACGAGAAGAGAGAAACGACGCAACAGCGCAATTGGGTGGTTCAAAACATGTGAACCTATACGAACACAGCAAAATCCTCCAGCGCTGTTGGAAACCACATTCATCTTCATCTCAGAGACGCGATAAATTTGTTTCCTGGGCTCCAAGAATAAAAACAGGCTTCAAGAGTACAGGAAAATGAACAGTTTTCAAAGAAGATTCAAGAATACGGAAGCAAAACAACCCCCCTAAGTCAAGAGCACATCGGCTTTCTCTGAGGTTCAGGCAGGCTGCACGGAGGGGCTTTGAGGGCCTGCCAGCATCTCTGACGCCATAACGGGACGATGCTTGGAGGAGGCTAATGGAATATGCAGTGTACACGGTCCTTGGTGGTTTAGCCACTACACTGAAAACTCTGCGAAACACAGATATTAGCTGCGGTGGCGTAACTCGGCTCGCCGCAGTCCAACTGGGAAATATCTCGGTCTGGTACGTAGCAATAGTTACTGTTTTTTCTGGGCTCCAGGGTAGTTTCCAGGGCGGAGGTTTTCTGGGTTCCAGGGTAGTTTCTTCACCGAGTACAGCGATTACATTTGGGAGAGTCCTCACTGTAATAATGTGATGGAAGGAGGCGAGCGCGCTGTGCTGTTAACAGGAACTAAGTTAATGTTGGTGCATGGGCGAGTTGGTGTTCTAATGTTCTTGATTCTTGACTTTGTTAGATTTGTTGATAATTGCCTCGTAGTATTTCCATGTGCCAAAAAGAGCATTAATACTTTGATGCAACAACTGCGAACAATTTTTAATGACTGTTTGAAGCAGCTAGTAGTAACCCACGAACTGCCCAATGCAGGATGTATCCGGTTTCTCGATCTTAACCTTTCTTTCAATCGCGAGCACATTTTTTTGGAAGTACGAACCTCGAGGCAGGAAGTCGCTCCTTGCGTATGACTCGGCGCATTCCAAACTAGTTAAAAGAGGAATTGCTAATCTGTGCCTTAAAAATTCACTTGTTAAGTCATACGTCCGCACCATGCTCCTTAATTTCATGGACCAGGTTAATAGCTTAATAATGCAGGTTACCCCAGACATCTATTAACGTCTGTTGCCGAAGGTTTATTGAAGAAAATGAAGGCTACGCAAGAAATGACCGTAATAACGAAACAAAAGGGAAATTGGCAGTATTCCCATACATACATAAGTTTTCGCACAATCTAAAAAGTATTGCTCAGCGTGCCCATGTGAGTCTTAATTTTTTCTGCTGCTGATAAGCTTGCGAGGCTTTGTAGGCGTGTTAATAGTGATAACGATTGTCCTCTGGTTTTTAGGAAGAAGCATCAACGACAGTTCATTCCATGTGCAACAAACGTAGTCCACAGTATCCCTTTATTGTGTGGCAGAGAATATATCGGGCAAACGGGGAAATCTATTTACGATAGGTTAAAAGAACACAGTTACAACGTGGAAAAGTGCAAAAGCGGCCATCTAGGAATACATTGTAGCGACTGTGCTGGGTGCGAGCCTAACTTCAATTTTACAGCAATAGTGTATAAAAATAAGCATAAACTGACAAGGGAAATTATTGAGGCTCGCCAAATAGCCAAGAAAGAAGAAAAGTGTGGAAGCGTCCCTTCTGTCGCGCTATCAGCAAACAAAATCACCTATCTAGACAGTGTGTCAGCACATGGCCGTGGCGATGTCCTGGCAGATATGTTACTTTGATATCACGTGTGTTTTGTTGCCTAGATTTGTGCTGTATTTATAAGCCAGATATTACAGCCATAAACTTCAGTTGTAAGTGAGCACCACGGGTCAGCACCTGTTTGTCTCGCTCTCCCTATCGTCTTTGTTTTTGTGTGCGCTGTAAAATCAAGAATAACATGAACCAAGCCACAGCTGATGCACGCTAATATTAAGCTGGGAGCATGACCACCAGTGGAACTGCCTTTCACAGGCAATAAAGGCCACGGGTGTGGAAGGATACGTCAGTGCACGCAGTGTTCACGCTCTACGCAAATAAAAGTAAGGTTTAAAGGTATTTCGGTCAAAAGTGACAGCAGCCTACTTCGGCAAACGTTTGGTGTAGCGGTAGTGCTCAGGTAAGTTTGCGTAAATTAGATTCTTTGACTTTATCAAGGGCGACCTACAGGGGCCGGTCGCCGTATTAGGCTTTAAAGTCACGCGTGCTGTGATGCGCTGTCTCTAACATTCCGTAAACAATGTAGTCGTCCACGTGTACATTTTATAAAGCTTGACCTGCCGCAACCCGGGAAAATGTGACCGCAACGAACGCTGTAAAAGCACAGGTTAGAGTGCTTCTTCTCTGATTGTTGGCCTCCTCCTTTGAGGATAAAGTGTTACCGATATATGAAACAAAAAAAATTACCCGAGGAACAGATAGGGGTAAAACGTGGAGTAAAAAACGAAACAAGAGCTGCTTCTGCTCTTTTCTGTGTCTCTTACATGCAAACAAAAACGGAAGGCGCAATGGTAATTGCCTTCTGATATAGATGCCTCTTTTTTTCCCTACGGCTAACAGGTATCGTCCCCGCGACGTTTCTGTAACAGCTGGGCTTCTGGACTTGAACAATCCTTCCAATTACAGCCAAACACGATCGGTAAGGAGCAGTAGCTTGTATACATACTTCTATAAATAAGTGCCACAAGATGCCGTAAAACGTGAGCGCAGACATGACCACAGCGCATCAGGCGCTGTTAAAAACCAGCATTTCAAGTCCCCTCAACGTGTAACCTTATAATATAGCGCACTGTGCCTTCATTATTTATAATCAGTTTAGTAACAGCACAACGAAAACCAATACGGTTTCTTTCTACATTTTAAGTGCGAATACAGCTGAAGGCCTTTGTGCAACGCTTCACAGCAGTCTCGCTCCTGAATTTCGTGACAAAGACACCGGGGCTTCAAGAGTATGATGACTTCCCGATTATGCCAAGACGCGTAGAAAAATCTTTTCGGCATTTTCATGCAGATGCACAGCGATCATCATGCGACATCAACGCAGTTTTTAATTTCTGTAAATTGCTTGACCATATCTGTAGCCTGGCCCTGTCTCCTTCAGCGGTGGCAACATCACCTAAGGTGTCTCCAAAAGCTTCTTTGATACTGGTGCCGACATCAAGGCTATAGGAAGGCAAAATAAGCTGAATGATCGAACTCTTGGATGTCGGACACTTGAACGAAGTTCACGAGATGGTGTGGTGAAAGCATGTGATGCTCCTCCGGGACACCGAGAAATGCATGGTCGGGGCGAGCAGTTGCGGTCGCATAAAGGTGTGAGCGGTTAACATAAAAAACTGAAAAAAAACCGCTCTTTTCGTTTTTTTTAATCAAAAGAGCATTGAGAAAAACAAACATATATTCTCCTGGGAAATTCATTGTGCTGCGACCAATTTGCAGTGAGGCAACCGCTTTCTGAAATCAGTGCCTTGATCTTAAATCGTGCTCAGATTTTGAGAGCGGAAGCTCTTCTGGGACTTCTGACTTGCAGCATGTAACAATCATATTCTTTTCAGTATTACTGTAAAAATTCCTTGCGCACTTAAGTCCCTTAAGCTATTCGAATTGGAAGTCGGTTATGGAAGAATTCATAAGCGACCCCGAACCTTCCGCCGTCCGCATAGCAACAGCTGAGGGTGCGCGCGCTCTTCATCTTCCTTAGCAACGGGGGGAGATGGGCGCGCGCTGCCTGGCCGCTGACATGGCACATACCCACGTGGGAGATTGGCCAGGAATAAGTGCGAATGCACTTCTTAAGCGAGCCTGAATCGTCACGCTCGCATAGCGCCTCCTCTCCCCCCTCGCCTACTCTCCTAAGGCCCCTTTACTACTCTCCAGCTCGCAACACCCTCTCTCGGCGCGCCAGCCAGGCCACTACACTATATAAAAAAAAAAAACAGCATCCGGCGCCAGGGGCCGTATTCTGCTGGGCATCCGGCGCGCCTCGGATTAGATCCGAGACGCAATCCGGTGCGGTCACGTGAGGAGGCGCTCGGATGGGGTGTCACGCGATTGGCTCGGAGCGTTGACGTCAGCCAGCCTGCGTCACGCGGCTTTATTTTTGCTATATTTTGGCGGTTTTGGTGACGTCACGTAGCCAAAGCCTCCCGCTCGTTCTCCCGCGACCGGCGCGTGAAATCCGGCGCGGTTGACAGCGCATCGGATTCTGAGATGGCTGCGTATATGCCGCCTGTGTTCGCACTTTTATTGCTGGAGGAGGATCCCGTGCCTGAGCGTCGACATGGGGACCCATTTCTGCTGAGCGACCGCGACTTTAAGCGCCGTTTCCGCGTAAGCAAGGACACGGCGCGGATGCTGTGCGACGCACTCGACGAGCGCGTTAGGCCTTGAGGTGCGACGGGACTGTCGACGGAAGCAAAAGTGATGTGCGCCCTGAGATTCTTCGCTACCGGCAGCTTTCAACAGATTGTCGGTATGTCGGTAGCGGTGATACTCTTGGCATGACGCAGCCGTCGGTCAGCCGCAGCATTCACGCCGTTGCCGAGGCGCTGAAATTGGAAGCCCTTATCGGCCATCGAGGTGCAGCGAAGTGTCAACAGATACGAAGGTGCTGTGCGTGCTTTGCCCCTCTTCGCAACTGACAGTGTGCAAAGTGTTTTCTGCCACCATGAAACATTGTCGCACCCCGCCGCCAGTCGCAGCGTTCACACTGTGGTGTCGGCACTGACGGAGCTCGACACAAGGGGGTTTTGGATACCCCGGCGACGTAAGCACGGTGTAAGTACTACTTGTTTCTGGCTACGTTTGTTACGGAAGCAAAAAATGATGTAGCCCCATTGTTTTGCATCGAAGGGAAAAGAAGCGCGATGTCTGAGAAGCAGTCACTGAAATGCTTTTGTTTTGAGCGGAGTCGTGTGGTGGCAGTGATCTCCCATAAATTTCGCAATTGTGAATGATCAAATAGTGTGTAAAAAAACAACTTAGCAGATGCATGCATATGTAAATAATCTTTTAACTCTCCGGCCTATGTTCGCTTAAGTGAAATGATATCGAAAAGGTATGTCAAAAAATGTAGCTAAAATGAACACGTTCACAGGTATCGAATAGGGTGGCGTCTTGAAAGAAAACAAGCTTATAAAGAAGATAAACAGGTGTATCGTGTTGGGCGTCTAAAAGACTTCATAACGAACCGTGTAATATATTCGTAACGTATGTCGCCCTCGCCCCGCCCCCCATCATGTGTCAACTGCTTCGGCGCCTTGTCACTTCGGCTGACATGTTTTGCCGTCCTTGACACATAGTGAAAAAGTGACAAGTTCAGCTTGTCGGCTCGTTTTAAGGGTTTACCGATTTCGAAATGCGGGGTGGGGAGGGGAGGTTGTGTTCCCCAGTTGTACCGCATAGACGGGTGGGAGGGCCCTTTCTATAGTTGTAAGTAACCAATTTTCTTCTCAGGTCGCCTGCATGCTCTGATTCCCCTGCTACGCGAAACAACGAAGATTAAAGAAAAGGCACATACAACACAGCGACATCGTTCGTCGTTGCATGCAGTTGCGGAATGAATCAGTTCTGAGTAACCCAGTTCTTTGTATTCTTGCTCTTGTTTATTACCTTTTCCTTTTTTAAAACTGTGTACTTGTTTAATGCTTTAGTACATACTTGTGTTATGTATTTCTTTCAGGTGTACGACGCCAATATGAAGGCCCTGGCCGTGACTGCCGACTACAGTGCATGTGTGCGACTGGCTGTTCACTGTTGCCCGCCCTCTTTTCGACGTGTAAAGCCTGGCGAGTTCTGGGGTTGATGGTGGCCACCTGCTCGAGTCGTGGCTCAAGACACCCCCTGCTCGTCATCCAGGCCCCAGACACCCGACGAAAAGTACAATGCTCCACATGCTTCGATGTGGTGTGTCGTGAAGTGCGACATTGCAGTTCTCAATAGGTGTTTTTCTTCATAGGCCTCTTCTGGCAGCCAACATTGTCAGAGTGTGTTGTGTGGCTGCCTGTTGGAACGACTGACGACAATAGCTGCAGCAGCAGCAACTGGACGAGGGCACCGATACAGACGACGCGTCTGAGGAGGTGCCTGCCCCCGACATGTTGATTCTTGCTCCTGAAGGACAGGCAGGTGCAGAGCAGGGCAACCAACTCATTTTCAGACAGCTTGGTGGCACTGAGCATGTCATTTTTAACTTTCGTTTGTGATTGTGTGTGGTGTACGGTGTTTGTTTTGACGGGGAGAAAGTTCTTTTTTTGTTGTTTCAAGCAGCATATACTATGCCCTGACGCGGCATCGTTTCATGTAGAGAAGCTTCTTGTCGTTTTGTGTTTGACATGGTTGTGTGAGGATAACAGAGAAAGTTGCTTTGCTTTTGACCACTATGTCTTGACACGGTGTTGCTTGATCTGGGATAGCCAGTGACTACTGTGTTTATGGGTCGTGGGGCCTTGTTGTGAGAATAGAGACCGGGCAAGATTCTCTTCAGAAAATTCTGTTTATTACACTGTAACCGTCACTCTGCTGTGAATCAAAGAATGATGATGCATGTACCACAAACAAAAAAAATCAGTATACTGCCGACTCTTCTGGACACATTTAGTTCAGTCCTGTCAAGAGTTATATTATGACATAGTGCAACCATTGCATGGTGACTTTGTTTGGCAATCCCTGACAGATCAGTTTACTTAAGAGAACATGATACGCAAGTATGCATCTCCAGTGTTGATACAAAAAAATAAACATGCTTAAAATGTTGGAGGCTGTCTCTTAACGCAGAGTTCACTGTCATGGTTTACTCTGACATTCTCATGATAAGTGGAAAAATGGTTACAAAAGTTTCATTTACCCCATAGTCGCCTGTATTCTAGCACTCAGTGCTTTGATGACTGCTTGCTTAGGTTTGTGAAGAGTGATATTGCGATTTTTTTATCATGTAGGACACCTGCTTGTAAAAAATAATTATGATATGCCAACAGCAGCATCTACAAAGGTGTATTGAATTTTTCCTCAATAAATCAGAGTGTGACAAGTTATGTTGAACTGTTTCCTTTTCCCCTCCATGCAGCAGCACCGTCCAAGAGTAACCAACACTTGGAAAAAAATAATCGTGACAAAATCAACTATAGCATTTCTGTAGTGATCGTACAAAGCGTTATTTAAAGTGCACAGAGATCAATGCTATCTTCATTGCAAAAATAAAGAAGGGCACATTGATGTGTGATGCAATGCCAAAACTACTTTCTCTACTCCAGCTTGTCGAAGTGCTCATAGTGGGCACCTATTGTTGAGGCCCACAGTACTGCTTGTTCGTGCAGGGCCTTCCACGTCCAGCAGCTCTCCAGATGCAGTGTGTCTGAAAATGTGTTCATTATGAGCTTAACGGCCAAACAACAACAAAGGGTTGAAAATTTGGTCTCTATCTTAGTTAACGAAGCGTATTGCGATATGCTTTACCTATTTAACCCCCAAGGATAGAGGCATTAAATAGGGAAGTGGAATTACAAAATATGCTAACGTAAGGATACAATGCAGGTGCTCACTTACAAAAATTACACCTCATTGCACAGTTGTACCTATGCTTGTAGAAAGAAGAGGTTATCGCGGATGAAAACAATACCTGCGGGAAGGCGGTTTGATTCTCGGGATGTTTTAAGAAAAAAAAACTGAGCAAACTACTTCAAGTTGCATGATTAAACACAAAATTTTATGGGCGTGGTCAATGTGACGTGATACATGCTGAGGCTGTTAGAGCAGTTCGTCACGCAGAATAGCATGTTAATATAGCTCATGAAACAAAGCTAGGCGGGTAACGTATACTCGGGACGCTAAAGATTGGAGGTCAGTACTATTTTTCATTGACGTTGCACTTGCAGCCCTGCTTTCATTAAAAAAATTAAAACGAGTTTGCCTAGATATTGCCGCGAACCATGCATGGGTTTGTTTATTCTTTGTTTTTACCACCCGGCCACGCCTGGCCCTGTTATCTGTGTCCGCGAAGCGCGTCTTCCATTCTTTATTTTTATGCCGCACGGGCTATCTCATTCCGATAAGCAGACTGTTTCGCCCTAACGGCACTAGCCCAGAATAATCTTCTCTGATCTACAATGTTCTGTATTTCAATGGACGGTTCGAGAAACACTTGCGCCGAAAGATAAAAGCGTGCAGGGCAGACGCCGCGGCATTCGATTCGACGACACTCGCCTGCATAAGTCACTCTGTTGACCGCTGCTTCGCCGCCTCTGTATTCTTTTGAGCTGTTACGGTAGCACAAGTTCCGCTATAATAAACGTGTTTTTCCTTCAAGACAACTGCGTCATCCTTGGGTTCGTGAAAATATAAGTACGCAATCTGATCGTGCGCAAAACGCGCACACATGCGTTTTGAAAAACGGGTTTATTTCACTGCACAAGCGAGAGTGGCCGAACAATGGCATGGCGTTAGAAAATCGATCAAAATATCGTACTCACGTCACAGTCCTCTTATATATAACTGCCGGGCAACAGCGTACCGTTTACGTCGCTTTTCGTCCCAAGAGAACGCCCATGTGGGACGAAATCTTTGTGCAGCAACTGTACTGAGCGTTCAAATATGCCTCCTTCAAAAACAGCTGTGCCGCGCGCAGCGCTCCCTGGCGCCTCATAACGGAACAAAGTAAAAACATAAATGCCTGTAAACCTGTTAAACTAGCATTAGCAGCCGGCAGTGCCCGTGAAAACACACAAACAGGAAAGGATTTGTTATATTTAAACAATTTTATTAATTCTAGCAGCATTTCAAAGTTATGAGATTGTCCCCGAAGGATGTGTTGACACGCACTTCCGGACATGACGTACTACCCGCGATCTCCGAGGCATGCTCCGAGGCATGCTCCGAGGGCGGAGCTTTGGCGATTTTACGTCATTTTGACGTCACGAGCATCCGAGGCGCATCGGATCAGCAGAATACGGGCCCAGGTTTCGATCTGCGGACTTTGCGGCCGCAGCGCGACGCTCTACCGACTAAGCCACGGACGCGACGTTCATATCAGTGTTAGTAACGCGCCTTATATCTTTAACACATTCAAACTACGTCGTCAGCGGCATGCGTTGGCGACTCAGCGGCGTTATAGCGGCTTGATAACTGCGTGGTGTACACGTGATACTACAAACCCGCTAGTTCTGCATTCTCTCACGTGACTGCGCCTCCTCTCCCTTCACTCCGGTCGGCGCTTCGCAGCTGCGGTGCGCTGCGGTGCGGTGCGTTCCTCCTCTCGAACATACACGTTAATTCACCAAGATTTCCGCAGAGGGACAAGCGAGGCGTGTTAAGCCGAACGTGATCACGAGGGGGTGTTAATGTAACTAACGGGCAAAATGCCACCAAACTTCAACAAACTCCCCCTCATAGCATCACCCCGTGCTTCGCACTTCCTCATACTCCCCTTCGGGGAAATGCGGGGGAATTTTTGCGGTTGTGCTGTCTCTGACAACAGACACGTTCAATCCACTTGGCCAAACTAAATTTTATTCTCGAAGGAAATTTGCGCAACAGGCGGTCTTACTGCTTTAAAACTTACTAGTGCCAAGCACAACATTGTATGTGAATCGGGGCCGAAAGAGGCGTGACAGCCCCTATAACAATTACTAGTTTTATACCTCATAGCATGCCATCACTTACGTTTATTGAGAAATGTCAATCGGGCGCACGCTATTCGGGCACGTAAATCGGGCAGTGGCCCCGGGTTTGATTGCCGGGCGCTCCGGCCGCTGTTCTGATGGAGGCGAAAAGCATAAGAGCCCGTGTGTTCCAGATTTCGGCACACGTTAACGATCCCCAGGTGGTCAAATTAATCCGGAGCCCTCCATTAAGGCGCGCATCGTGGCCTAAGTAGCGTTGGCGCGTTAAACCACATAATCAATCATTAACGATCAAAGGGGCAGTGGCAATGTCAGTATCAATAATTGCGGGTCACAAAAATTATAAATAAAGCATAGAAAAGCACCAGTATAAAAAGGGTGCTTTTATATAACTGAACTACAGAAAAACTTGAACTACAGAGCAACTTCAACGTATTATGCAAATTTATTAATCGTTATGCTTAGTTCTTTTATAGCGCATTGTTTTAGCCCTCATGATCCTAAGGTCGCCCTGGTCAAGCCACTCCAAAAATGTGAAAGCCTTAAAACCATCGAGAATTACAGAACAATATCTATCCTGCCTTGTATTGCACAAATTTCAGAAAAGCGTCTATTTCGTACCATGGTCACTTTTCTATCTTGAAAATAATACCCTTCTTTGGAACTTCACTTGAGATTTCGGACAGGACGGAGTATTACAAAGCCTTTATAATAGTTCTGTGACATTATTTATTCTGCCTTCAGTAATAACGAGAACTCTCGTGCTCCGTTTCTGAATGCCCAAAAGGTATTCGACTCGCGTTTCCCATTCATTACTCATTCAAAAGCTTGAACGTTGAGGTTCTCGGGGCTTTTTAATTAACTGCGGAGATGTTATAGCTGGCCGGACTGTGTGGCGTGTAACGCGTTAAACATAACATGAAAATGCCGAGCGCTCGTGAGCACGTGCCCCGGGGGCGACCGCTGAGCGCCTCCGGCTCGTGCATTGGCCTTAGCAAAAAAAAAAAAAAAAGGAAAAACCTGAGGAGTGATTCGCTTTGCATCGCATCCAACAACGCCAAAGTAGGCGCAACTCCTGCTCCTCGGAACCTCGACGCGTGACTCCAAGTATGCCGCGCAAGCGTCGTGCACGCACGCCCCGCCGCGGCTCCCCAGCTGTCTTCAACCGCTCTCCCAGGTAATGCTTGACTTCAGGAACACGATGATATCGATGCGTTTGACGATGAATACTACTAGCACAGTGCAAAATGACGACGGAACACGTAAATAAACAATTACAGACTTCTACAAATGAGTGGTGACGTGTCCTTCAGGGTTCACGTAAAAAGGTATCCTGCAGCTTCGCTATGGTTCAAACCTTGCGCGAATTAGTGCAAGCTTCCACAGTTTTTTTTTTGAACTTTTAGCAAAATACTTTCATAGAAGGGCTCAAATAGTACGGATAAACAATTTCTTGAGCTCTAAAGTTCTTTCGCAATCTAATGTGTCACAGGGTTCTCCTTTATCGCCTTTGTTGTTTAACGTCTACGACAATGATTTCTGTTCTGTCGCAACAGAGCCAACCGTTTCGGCATACACACTACACCCGGCTGGATTCTGCTCACTCTATTTCTTAATCAGCGACTCACTCCCTTCAAACAGATAAAATTGAATATCTGGACTCTATTTGTATAAACCGATTAGTATATGGAATCTACACTTCCATTTGTACAAACACGCAGATAACGAATTCTGCACGTTCGCGCAATCCTCACAAAATATTGACTGCACGCCGGTTCACCTTCATTACTCAAGGTGCAAGGATTGCAACTGTATTCCTCTTGCCTTATCGACACGTGTGAAATATCTAGGTGCAATGTTGATAGTGACGTGACTTAAAATAGCCAGTTGACCAGCGTTTCTAACAAGCATCGGGGGTATCTTGTGTATTATATAATGTAACTTCCTTCATGCCAGTCCCAATAGGCAAGGTTATTGGGCACTTTCTTGCGTACAGCATTCCTAGATATTGGATGTGTATGTTCCACGATTGCTCTTTCACCTGGAGTTGCAATTTAAACTGAGTATTAATTAAAAACACTGTCCTCAGCGTTACCGACAACGTAGATATCCACGTGAACGTAGATTCCTTTACTTGTTTCAGCCTGCGTACATTTGATTCCCTCTTTTTTTATCAAACGACTTTCTTAAAAAACCTTGTGGGGCAACTATTTTTGCCGCCTCGTGTGCCGGTGCTACACATATTTTGGTTCCTGTGCTAGACCTCATTATGTCCCAAAAGTTTTCAACTCCTTAGCCTATGAGATATTTTCTGTTTCTTGTGTGCGCGGCCTATAAACTTACCTGCGTAAAAACTTGTATGTTTTTTCTATCCCTCACTACAATCGAACCTCCTTGAAACGAAGTAGCATGGGGGGAGGAAATGTATACGTTATATTCGATATTCATTGTAACAGCACAGGTTAAAATTAGCTCTAGCAAATTGGCAATGTGGCTCGTGCAAAAGTCCAAGATACTAAAGCCCATTACTGTAGGTTTCGAACCCACATTATCTCGTTTATAAACGAGACAATGCTTACCTATCTCCGTGTGCTTTTACAAACAAAGGTATAGGCACAGGACAACGCGAAACTACGACAGAACAAAGTTCGTTTGACAAAACAGGCCTACGTTTATTTCAAAAAGTGTCATCTTCGCCTGGCGGCTTTTCATAGCGCATCAGGCTCTAGTTTTCTAGTCTCCAGGCACATAGGGGCCTTTTATATTTTGCAGTTGTAGAAACGCTTATCGTCATGCTTTCTATTATGCTTTTTTAAGCTAGCTTTCGTGTTTCGAGCCACGCGCGAACCAGAGATGTCTTTGTTAGAGCCGATACCGTGCGCGGCTGTGGCTGTTCCGGTTTTCTTATAAAAGGAACAAGTGTGACTGTAGTAAAACGTCATATACAGAAGTGCGTATTTAGTTCGTTACAGGTCATTTTTCACTATATCAGTGTTTATTATAATGAGGTGCGACCAGCATTCATTGCATCTGCTGACTACCGGGTACGGCCCGACAAGCCTTGCATGGCTTGGGCTGACCGATGTTGATTTGTACATTTCAAGAGAAGAAATATAGCTATTACTATTACTATATTATACTAGGGTGCCGCAAGTGCAGTAGGGCGCCGTTTGAAGGTTATCGCGGAAGCGACGACCACGAACGACAGCAGGGCCACGTCCAGAATCCTCTTTCGTGACGAGAGAAATATAAAACCAGCTTCTCTCACTCTTCCCTTTTATATGCGATGTTTACACGTTATTTATTTCTGCATCTTGTTCAAAAAACCAGCTTTAGCAGAATTTTCCTGCTAATTTTGTTATCGTCGAAGTGAATACGAGGCAAACAAATCTGTGTTTGATCACACGGAATGTAAAGTTTAGAATTGAAAGGGTGGCGAGTTGGTTGAGGGGGAACATTGTTGTACCATGAAACAGCCATTTCTTGAATTTCATGGTTATGAAACCAACCGCTAGCCCCCTGGCGCGCTTGGCCGGTCGACGCTCGCGCGATCACCCTCAAATTACGCTCGACACTACTTCCTAGCTGGACAGACCTTCCATTGATTATGACATGAAGAGAGACGTTATAAATATAGTTCAAGGCTACACAGACCCCAATGCAGTACCAACCATCTTCTTTCGGCTAACTTCCTCGAAACTAGTATATCATCCATAAAAACAGTCGAATTTCATTATGAGCCCTCTTGCAACACTCATCGCACCTGCATGCACGACCACCGCATCGGCATAGAATAACTCACCGCTATTCACAACATTGTCACCAGTCCTTAGCTAGCGTCATCGAATAATCTCAAATTGCTTTAGCAATATAAGAAGGTAAGAGAGGACTCAGCCACTCCCCAGAAGCCGCACTTCTATAGCCTTGTATTTGGCCAAAATGATTTATTCATAACCACATGAAAAGCTTCTGCACACGACCCGAACCGAAAAACACAAATATCGCAGAGAAGTCTAATGAACATTTCTTATCCTTTGGTCTCACCCAACGATCAGCAAGAAAACGTGATCCCGTAACCTACAATGACTTCCATGTTCAAGGCAGTACCTTTGCAAGGCCGTAGGATGAGTTAGAAGTAGGAAATATTACCGGTTTCTTGAACAATAATAGCGCAGCAGGCCCAGACAAAATCAAGGCTGGACCAATAAAATCCGTAGCTTTTCTTATTGCAACACCGTTCAGTCATGTATGCAATTGTATACTTCGCGACGGATTGTTTCCAGATGAACTCAAGTTTGCCGTGTGACGATCATTCACAAAAGTGGTTCAAACGATGATTTAAATAACCATCGTCCAATTTCAATGCATAGCGTTTTTTCCAAAAATATACAACGAGTAATTTTTACACGAATAAACGAATACTTAGAAACTTCTCAAGTCATGGTTCCTCAACAGTATGGTTTCCAAAAGAAAAAGTCGACTGAGTTAGCGTAATTAAGAGTGAAGGGAGAGCTCATAGAAAACATTCAGAAAAACTGTATATGGTGGGGCTTTTCCTTGATATCAGTAAGGAATTCGACTCCTTGAAACACAATATCTTATTTAACAAGATAGGTCTATACGGTATAAGAGCATAAGAGGAGTTCACAAAAACTAATCAAAAGCTATTGAACAGATCGTAAACAGTTTGTATTGTTAGGTCCCGCGTCGTCCGCTTTTAGTTCAATATCAGTTGGAGCACCCCAAGGATCGGTACTCGGTACTCTCCTTTTCTTGCTTTATATTATTATTCCCAACCGCCACAGTTTGGTGCTGGGTATATATGAATGAAAACGGACATGTGTGCCGTATTTTGGCTGGAGCTAACAATGATATGGCTGCCGCAATTGATGCTCAGCTCCCAACAGCACCGTGCTGTGAAGACCAGGTTTAATAAATATGCGCGTAAATCCCCAAGTTACACAAAGCATTTCTATCTGTAATATGGTGTGTGTTATACACAACAGACACAACAGAATACATGTACAGTTGAAACTCGAATCACGAAACTCTAATTACGAACCCCGATTTTACGAATTTCCCGATTTAAAGAACAAATTAAGATTCCGCACAGTTGCCCTTAGGCCTAATGCTTTTATGAACTCGAAATAAATAAACAAACTTCGCGGCCAAACCCGATTTAACGATGCATTCCGGAAAAATCGTTAAGAGTAACCCGGCCCCCGATCGTTGTGAACTGTTTCCGACATGATGGCTTCCACACTTCTACTTCCAAGACTGCGGCAGCCTCCACAAGCTCGCAACATGAGGAGGAAGAGGCAGAGGAAGAGGGAAAACCACCCAGTTGTTGGGGAGAGCTTGGTTGGCGTGACGAGGAGGCCCCAGGTCAGAACTTCGCCTACTTCGTGAACGCCGACGCAGACGCGCACACTGACTCAACAGAAGTTCTCGACGACGAGGAGATAGCGCAGCTTTTTTCCGGCGCACAAGAGGAGTATGAAGATGCGAACGATCAGGATACTGTCGAAGCTACCGTGCCCACACCAAGGCGCCGTCGACGCCGTCGACGCCGTCGACCTTCTGAGGCGGTTTGCTGGGGCTCACAAAGGTGCCCAGGACGCTTTGACTTCACTGGCCAGCTACGAGAAGTGTGAGCTCATGCTGCTCAAGAAGCTCGCGAAGGCGAAAATCACGACCTTTTTCACACGGCAATAAATGTTTCATTCTCTCGAACGAAATTTGTCGTTCTCTCGATTTTACAAAGTTCTCGATATTACAAAATAATATGCTCGTCCGGGTGAGTTCGTTAAATCGAGGTTCAACTGTATAGTCCTTCTGTGTCTCTACGTACCAAGGAAGCAGCTAGCAAACGGTATGGCGTGTGTTATACACAACATAACACCTCTACGTGTACGTAAGTACGAAGGGAGCAGCAAAAGTATGTGTACTTTGCCGTGATGTTTTGAATTTCAGGTGTACAGGTACATCAGGCACGAGTCTTACGGAAGTGGGAGCCATGACATCGCGCTGATCAGGCTAGATGCTCCTTTTGACTTCGCAGCCAGCGAGGGACGCATCGGCATGATCTGCTTGCCTTCTGTGGAATACACCCTCGAAGACGACGTCACGATCACAGGATGGGGAAAGATATTTGCAAGTAAGCATATGGCTGCCGCAAATACAATTTAAACCAGGTGAGACAACCCGCCTTTCAAGCTAACCAGAATACTCCCATTTCTCCCCGCACTGTTCCCAGGCTACGTTAAAAAGTTTTACTAGGCGACTCATCAAACGCTGTTTGTGCATGAGCTGAAGTGCGTCAGTAGCTTACTGCCTCAGCGAAAACAGCCGCTCTTCAGCAAATGGAGAGCCAACCCCCTACTCCCCACCTCTTTAAGCGACTTATAAAGTAGCCTTGATGATTTTTCGGTATAGATTCAACACCTTCCTCCGTAAAATATAAATTTATCCTCTGAAAGGTTTCAAAGAATATGAAAGAGGCGGAGAAATATTCAGATACCATAGTGAACCCAAAGGAATAGACGTTTAGGAAGTTGGTATGCGTATGTTGGCAGAGCACCATTGGTCCCACTAAGAAAGCTTTCGCTTTAAAAAACCCGCCATGGTGGCTCAGTGGCTAAGGTGTTGTGCTGCTGAGCACGAGGACGCGCCGCTTTTCTGGTTGAGGAAAAAGGAAAGCGCCCGTGTGTACGAGACTTCGGCGCACGTTAAAGATCCCCACGTAGCCAAAATTAATCCGGAGACCTCCACTACGTCGCGCCTCATCGCCTGCGTCGCGTCGGCGTGTTAAACCCTACAATCAATCAATCAATCAATCAATCAATCAATCAATCAATCAATCAATCAATCAATCAATCAATCAATCAATCAATCAATCAATCAATCAATCAATCAATCAATCAATCAATCAATCAATCTCTCTTCCGCCTTAAAATCCCCGCAGTGTATCTGGGTCCTTTTCAACTCGTGTATCGTATTGCATGTGACGTCATCTATTGTGAGAAATCAAACACAGAGAGAGAGAGAACAACATCTTTATTGGCCGGCTAGAAGTTAATCAGGGGTACCAGCCTCCTGAAGGGGAGGCAGCGCCCTCGATTGCTGGCGTTGGAGGGCCTCCAGAGCAAACTGGACGGCCCTTCGTTGGGAGTCAAGATCTTCCTTGCACACCGCACGGGCAAGGTGAGGAGGAAGCACATCCGTGGGTTCCGGGGTCACTGAGCATGTCCATAGCATGTGCGCCATAGTAGCGCGATTAACACCACATAGCACACACACGTCACTGGGTTGTAGTTCGGGATGCACGTGTTTGGCCCACACCGGGGTGCACGTCGCGCGTACTTGTAGTTGTGTGAGGATCACTGCCTCTTGCCTAGATAGGTTGGAGTGGGGACCTGGGTACTGTCTTCTGGTTTCTCTGAACCATCTCAGCACCTCTCCGTATGTGTTAATCGGGGTGAAGTCTTCACCGTCGGTGTCGTAGTTTTCCGCAGGAGGGGGAGCGAGCTGCACAGGCGTTGCGTCTAGTGAGCGCACTCGCCATCCGGTCCGCGTCCTCATTGCGGTTCGCTTCGGGTCTTACCATACCCATGTGGGCTGGGAACCATTTGATGCACACGCCCGTCGATGATGGTCTTAGGGCCCCGCACACCCTCACTACACTCGGATGTACTTTGTTCTCGGCGAAGCGCAGGACTGCAGTCCGCGAGTCACTGAGGATGGTAGTGCAGTTGGGGTTGGAGAGGGCCAGCGCTATGGCTAACTCCTCTGCTTGCTCGGTGGTAGATGCCACGATGCTGCCGGCCGTTTAGAGCTCGCCAGTGGTGGCGGCGATGACGGCGGTCGCGTAGGTGTTCTTGCGGTCCGGGTACCTAGCCACGTCGACGTAGAAGGCCCCGGTGTCGGTGGAATGAGTGGCCGTAAGCGCTCGGGCTCTGGCGAGCCTTCGTTCGTAATTCTCTTCTGGGTTCATGTGGCGGGGGAGGGGGCCGACCTGCAACTGTCGGAGTAGCTCTTGCGGAAGCGGCAGCCAGTCCCTACCCTCCTGCAGCCTCGATTGATACCCTAGCCTCTTCAGTATTGCCCGGCCTGTTCTAGTTTGTGCGAGACGCGTGAGCTGTGCTGTCTGTTGAGCTTCGACCATCTCACCTAGTGTGTGTTGCACGCCTAACCCTAGTAGCCGCTCGGTGTTGGTGTGATTATAGAGACCAAGTGCAGCTTTGTGCGCTTTGCGAATGAGTGCCTCTAATTTTCGGCGTTCTAGGTCGGTCCAATCATGGAAAGCCGCGACATAGGCCAGGTGGCTGAGGGCAAAGGATTGGACAAGCTTGAGCAGGTTGTGCTCTCTCATCCCGGCATACTTGGTTGAAATCTTCTTGATGAGACTGATGGCTCTTGAGACCTTGGAGTCCAATAGCTTTACTGTGTGACCGTTGTAACGAAGTTCCTCTATGTGGAGACCCAGAACACGTAGCGTGTGGACGCGTGGTATGGTAGTGCCGTCCTTTGTGCGGAGCTGTATGTCAGGCATGTGAGCGGCTCTGAACTTGCGACGCGGCAGTAGCAGAAGTAGCTCTGACTTGGCCGGAGAGCACTCGAGACCCGTGTCTTGTAGGTGCTCTTCAACCACGTCGATGGCTTGTTGCAGGGACGCCTCAATCTCGCCGTCACTACCACCGGCCACCCAGAGAGTGATATCGTCTGCGTATATGGTGTGTTTGACCTTCGGGAGGGCACGTAGGCGTTCGGCCATTCCAATCATGACCAGGTTGAACAGTGTCGGCGAGATCACGGCCCCCTGGGGTGTGCCCGTACTCCCCAGTTTCTTCGTTGGTAGTTCCAGATCCCCTGCCACGATGGTGGTGGTGCGGTCGGTTAGGAAGTCTTTGATATAATGGAACGTGCGTTCTCCCATGTTGAGGCGCGGTACTTGTTGTAAGATTGCCGAGTGGTGGATGTTGTCAAACGCACTCTTCAGGTCGAGGCCAAGTATCGCACGGTTATCCATTGTGCTTGTGGTCGTGGATGGCCTGTCAATGACTTTATGTTTGATGAGGAGCATGGCGTCTTGAGTGCTCAGTCCCGCCCGGAAGCCTAGCAGAGATTGGTTTCCTGACAATACCACGGAGCGATGGCCAACAAATCATCTCCCAATTTGATAACGGGCTTGGGCTCCCCATTTCGGTATCCGATGAACACTCGACCGCCATTATGCTGCGCAAACTGGTAGTCATTGGCCTTTTTCGTGTTGGTAACAGCTCATAATAGCATCCCGTTGTATCGAGTCAAGTTCTCACTGATGCATTTCTTCGATCTCGGGGACTTCAGTTTATTTCGGTTCTCTAATCACTTGTCGTGGGTTCCTCGTTTTACAAATGTTACAACTGTACCTAGCTGGTTTCCTGGTTCTGCTGAAAGTCAATGTACAGATATCACTTCGTTTAGCCTCTAGAACGGGTACACCAAGCTTGGACGCGGCCTCAGTTACTTTCGAAAGCAAATTCTTGTTGTTAGTTTCATGAATGCCGTCGATTTCTAGAATATTTTTGCGATTGTGCCATTCAAGTTCTTTACTATCAGATTGTAGCTGGGACATGATGTCAGACTTGTCGGCTTTTTCTACAACGGCAAGGCGTTTTTTGACAGCCATCAATTCTTCATCTTACTCAGCTGTGCCATGACGTCATCACACTTTCTGCGAAGGAGATCAATTGAATGTTCAATTCCACCGACTGTACTCAATAGTGGCAGAGGCGTTTGTAGTCTAGTGTTCATTTCTCCAAGAATTTCCAGAACCTCGTTTCCCTAAGGGGGCGTAGTGTGTTGAGGCGCTATGGCGACTGCGGTTCCTCGGCAAGACGGATGTTTCCATGCTTTGCGCCAAGCGTCCTTCTTGGAGTGAAGCGGCCTGAGATGGAAAGAATCCTATTCCTTTCAGTGGCGTTGTATTCGATTAGTTAGGGTTGACTTAATACTTAGGCTACCGGTACGCCAAAGAACTTATCCGGGAGTTGTATTCTGGAGTGTTGGCTGTGTAGATGGCGTCTCCAGTTTTGATTTCTTTCAGCTACATCCAAGGAGATTTAACTTTTGGTTAACCGTTCATCTGTTCAATTTCTTAACGCACGGCCTTCATTTCAGCAACAAGAATGGCCTTCCACACTGGTTGTTCTAGAGGGTGCTTAGGTTTGCTTTTATGTTTTGGGGGCTTTTCTCCCGAAAGGAGACGACTGGTTTTCTGTTTTACTCGATCAGCCTAATATTTACTTTGCGCCGGGCGCTTAGAATTTGAGCTGCTTTGAGGTTTGGTAATCCTGCCTGGGTAGGTAAGGTTAAGGACCATGTGTGCCAGTACGTCGCAGGTCACGAAGTAACGGGTTCGTCACCAGCCAACTGTGTCTGGATAGAAGTGAAGGTGTCAGAATTTACGATGGAGTGTAGGGGACGGCCGCATTCACCCATGTGAACTACGCTGTCGCCGTTGTTGCATGCTCAAAGGCGTGGCTTGTAGGCGGCCTCCTTACAATAGCCAAAAATACTGCACTACTGCCCTCTTTTAGGAGTTATAGAAAACGGTGATATAGCTCAGATCTCCTCATCTTGCTGGGGATGTATCTTCCTCGAAAATGTCCATCGGCAGGGGTAGACGCTTATACAAAGGTAATAGAACCAAACGTAAGAACGTTTCTCGACACCTTCCGAGTCGATGGCGTGTGAAAAGTTTTGTTGGGTGACTGCTGAAGCAGCGGCTGATTTTGTTGTTTTCATTGGGCGGGATTTTTGTAACGCGTTGTGACGTCCTTATGGATGGTACACGAGGAGACGTTAACCTAAATGGTAATAGCTATTAAAAACAAGTTTATGAGAGTTTGTAGTGGAAAACTGATATCGAGCGTCGGGCATCGAGTGAATTATATGCGGTGGCGACAGCGTTTAATGTAGCAAACCCGGGTGCACTGAGTTCATCAACATAAAGTAGCTGGCTCTGGAGCCGAGGAATCTGGCCAGTGCCTGTTTTGTAAAGTCATGTCATTGAATAGTTATTACGAAGAGACAGCGGGGCGTGCTCACCGAGTTGGTTTGGTTCACAGGTGTGCTGGGTCAGACGACAGGGGCTTGTGGAGTAGGCACTCTAAGGTACGAAACATCGTAGACAGCCCTCTTTTAGGAGTGATAGAAAACGGTGATATAGCTCAGATCTCCTCATCTTGCTGAGGATGAATCTTCCACGAAAATGTCCTTCGGGAGGGGTAGACACTTAGACAAAGCTGAATTTAACGTCGTGTCGCTGGGAACAGTGGTTTTAAATGCACGGCTTCTCTCTTGCGAATACTCTTGCATGACGATGTCTTACAGGGGCTTGGTTGGGTTGATGACGCCTGGCTTTGCCAGGTTGTTGGTCCCAGAAGCAGTTAGAGGTTAATTTGTAGGTGGGATTATTTCATCTAGCGAAGGCAGAAATATATTGGAGCGAAATGAAGTAACAAAAAACAAGGTGCCTCGGCCTGCGCCAGCGAGTATATCAGGCTGCGGGAGCAGGATTGGCAGCAAAATTCGGCGTGTTCGTTGTGACATCGTTTCGACTACACCGCTCAGGCTGCAGCAGCGATGGTGCCGGAGATGCCGTGGAGATTTGAGATGCTATGGCATAAACAGAGAAATAAGTAGCCTAGGGGTTCAGTGACGCAGAAAAAAAAAGATGTCACTGTGCAGCGGCGTGAAGCAGGAGTAGCAGAGGCATGCCATGCCGACAACGTCGGACCGGCTTCTTACTCTCGCTATGTCCAAAAGATTTAATTTTCTTGTAGAGCATGAAGGCGCGTGTTAGTCGGCTTGGCACTTCCTGCAAAGAGGCGTAGGCGTTTTTTTTTTCGCTTTACGCTTCTAAAAACAGAGCATAAAATGAAGGTGTCATTCGCACATCAATGTGCCAAAGCACAACTTCCAGAACAATACCCACTTTCAAAGTGCAATGAATCAGCATCAAAGCCTTGAAGACGTTTCGTGCACAGGCTGAATATTCAGAGAAACCACGTACGTAAAAGTTTCTAAATATTTGAAAATGCTTAATTTCACAAGATCAAGCGAATTACACTAACCCACAACGCCCTACAAATTTGCCCTCATGGGCTGCCATGGGATGTCTGCGGCAATGCTGCTGATTACACCTGCCCGAAAAGGCATGCAACCTCTTATTCTCCTGTTTGAGTACCAGAAGTGATTGGCAGTACTGAAAGAAAGGCCACAGGGTATTCAAGCCACTAGTGCAACCCACTGAAAGTGGCTAAATTTGCGAGGCATTTTATTTCATTGTCCGAATTCATGGGTGTCTTACAAGACCTGCTAACTACATGTAGGTATTTTTATATCGTTTGACATATTAAATGTGACAGTCTTTTGTGGGCTGCTAAGAACAGAAAATTTGGCCTACGTGTCGGTCGAGCGCTTGATTCAGGCAACGGAATCAGCGACAAGCTTATACAGGCAAAACTTTTATAAACCGCATTGTTGGGCAAAACAAAAAATTATGCGAATTGGAGTCAGAACATCAGTATGTAAATGTTGCTTCGCAGTGTTATTTTAAATTTAAAATATATGTTGGTAAAATATTTGCGACGACAAAATATTTCTTAAAAGTTGTTTGACGCAAAAATACAAAAAAGCTCGCTGCAAGCCTAGACAACGTGGCAGCATTCCAAGTTGATAAGTGACGAAAAGTTCTAGTAAATGACGGGCGAGCAGTGAAATGCAGGAAAGTTAAATTTAGTTACCCAAACATCCAACGTGTGTATCTTGGGAGGAGCAACACGGACGGGAATAGCGTAAGCTCTGATTGGTCATGCGGCGAATTTTTTTTTGTTAAGGGGGGGGGGGGGGGACGGTAGGAGTTTCAGCTGTCTCTTTTGGCAAAAGGAAAAAAGTAAATTTTTAATAGCTGCAGAGAATTTTGGAAGTCGTGGAGTCAACAAGAAAAATAATGTTAGTGAACATGACCACGCACCATTTATTACTTTGTTTTCTATTAAAATGTTTCCATAACACCGTGTCGGATTGATGTTCAAATATCATCAGTCGAGTTACCGAAGCCACAAACATTCAAGACCGTTTCCAATCCATATCATAAAACAGGAGGGAGCATAGAGGAAAGAATACTCCACAGGAAAGAACTAGTAAAGCGTGAAGAGGCGACGACTGTGGGGGTGAAGCCTGTTCGCATGTGTTTTCGCGCAGTATGCAAAAAATGTATTTAGGGTGCGCCTTAGGAGCGTGCTGTAAACTGGAGATGGCTCGGGCGCTGAGCTAAATTTACCTGAATTACCCAGCAGTGCCTTGTTATTTTTCATACGGGCAGTTCATGCTGCGAGCTTCAGGACGGAAAATAACTTGCTGTTTGGTAAAAAAAACGTAAAATATATAGTAAAACGCTGCTGAGCGGAAGACGTAGTGAAATTTAGTTCACGCCAAAGCTTTGATTCTCTGAACGGCGCCTGCATTCGAGAGGCTACGTAAAGTAAGCATATGTGGCGCTGACATACTCCCAAAACCAAACATGAATTCACGTAATGATCTATCAGCTGCCGAACGAGAACGCAGGAAATTCTGCCTGGAATTTTTGAGCAACCCACTGGGACAAATGCTAAAAATGGGGAGTTTCTGAGCCTACAGAAATGAATTTTGCTTCCCAGTTCGGAACATCACTAAGCGTGAAAGATATTTGGGAGAGGGAAAAGGGGCATTTACGCGGCAGGGGCGGCAGAAGAGTACTCTTTCGAGGACATTTGCAACGAGGTGAGCAGATACGCACAATATTTCTTGTCAAACACGTCTTCGCAGCAAAGCTCTACACCTCTACCGTCAAACGGTTTCATTTCAGTGGGCAAAACTTCAAGGCGCGAAGGGCTGAGACGCCGAGCGCATACAGCGTACAGCATACGCCTAAACAGGCATACAGCATAGATATGAAAATTCGTTTGAGGAAGCCGCAAGACCCGCATCGAAACCGCATTATGGATAAGGCACCTGGGAACAATGGGACCTTCGCCACGTTTTATTGGTAAAGACTACGTTTTCAGACTATCTTTGTAGGCTTGGCAGGAGTAGTGTCACTAAACAGAGCAGTTCTTGTCCTAGCCGCCGAGCGCATGCGTTAGGCAAGGCAGCATCCAGCATTTTCCGCCAGAAAAGCCGAGCGTAGTGTCAGTAGATAAGGCTTTATAATGCCGCCACTGACCCACACAAGTCAGAAATGGCGGTCCTTTTGTCGTTCATCAGTGTCACGCGATTGCCGCATCTACGGCCTCACCGTTAACTTCGGCCGGGTCGTTTGTTACCAACACTGCCGAAGATGCAGCAAAACGGCATCTTTGGACGCACTTCTGCTGCTGCAATGCTGTTACACGCGTTATCTTTGAGTCGCATTCGGAACGACGTCAGTAGTGCGCACCAACAGAGCAGGCAGGACAAGTTAATCCCACCAGAGTTGACCGGCTAAAACGGATAAACAACAAAATGGCGGCGCCAATGGATCATCGCAGTGTAAACAAATGAAGCGTTTTTTTTTTTGGGGGGGGGGGGGAGAAGCACCTTAGGCGCTCGCCTTGTCTTTCTAGCTCCCTCGCTCGACCCAAATTTGCAGAGCGCCAAGGCGGCGTTCCGAGGTAACGCCGTTGTTCACGGCGTACCCCAGAGGCTTCGAAAGCCAAGCGGTTTATATAGCCATAAGCGTTCGAAACTCGCGAAACGCTGGTGCTTATCATACATCTTCCCGTTGTTTAAAGAAAACTGTAGGTACATTTAGGGGAAAATATACGTAATTAACCTTCAGCGCCCGCGTTCCTTTAGTTAAGGACCCCGTTGGGTTGGTTTTTACGATAGTTAACGCAAAATGCGGCAGTGCAACGCCGGCACGTGCGGGGAGCAAAGCACAAAGAGAAGAGAACTTCCGCAGGCGCAGTTTCAGGCAGGAGGCGCGCGAGCACTGCGAAGGCGGGAAATTTGAATTGCATGGAGTGGTAGCAGTAAGCAGATAACGGCGGTACAGCCCATTATGGCGAATCACTGCTCTGAACTTCTGACAGCTTTCACATTGAGTGGAACGGCTTTAACTTTTTCGAATTTCGTCACATCCAACTAACCGGAATTTGAGAAACAAGCAGAAGTTTGTTGCCGGACCTAAATGCAACGCTGTGAAAGCTATTGTATGATATATTTTACAAGTCATCCAGGGGGAGTTTATGGCCACAAGTAATTAAAAATTACGTGGTGAATTTCGGCAATATTGGTGTAATAAGTTTGGATTTGGCTCATATTGAATTGAAACACTCAAGTCGATAAGGTATTCTTATGAAAACGGTATTTAAATTGACATTCAAGAAAGTTCCGATTGAGTTTTGCCGGAAAAGGCATTAAACATATGCAAAATGGCTTCAAGAATAGTAGAAATATACATGGAGAGCAGGTGAGTACTCTGGTACCATTAGTACTTCTTTTCGAATTATTCCCTAGGATAATTTTCTTAGGCATGCCTGACGGCACTAACAAAGTAAGCAAGCTCTTCATTGCCTTGCCATGAATTTCCTAAATGCTTCACAAGAATCGAAATAAACATCGTGCTACAAGGACGGGAAGAAAGAAGAGGACACAGCACACAGCGCTGTGTGGTGTGTCCTCTTCTTTCGTCCTGTCCTTGTAGCGCGAAGTTTATAGCCATTATGTCAGACCAACTAGCCCGTCAGGATGCTTTAATGTGCTTCACAAGAAGGCTGATGATGATGATGATTGCTATTGGTTCCCCTTTGTAGCGGGTAATGATGTGTCATCTTACCAAAAACAACTAATCTATCTATATATTATACTCTTGGTTTAATACTAGCGCTGCTTAGGGCAGGTACAAAAAGCTTATTAGGCACAAAATACTTTTTTCCTGTTACATGTGTAACTGTCCTAGGCAATATTCCCCTCTCTGCTTTTCTTTCACCAGCATTCTAATCTTCTCTTCGTCACCTCGACAGCCTCGAAGATAACTTCCTCTGTACTACCCTTAAATCCTTGGCCTTCTGGAAGCCGAATATTTGCCTCATGTAGATTTGGATGGATACCCTAGCATTCTAACACTATGCGCCGCATAGTTTGTTTCTTTTCCGCAGACCACGCATATCCCATCATTTCGTGAATACTTCCCCACAAAGCTCTTAGTTCGTGAGCAACCTGCTTTAGCCTCAAAAAGGAAATCACTGCCCGTGAATTATTATCGTTCAAATTTCCCTTTCTGATGTTCAATTTCTCAACCCTGTACATCTCTAACGATGCTTTAGCTTCCATTTTTTCTCTCCATTTATTCCTTTCAATCTGCTTTGCCACTTTTTTGGTTACCTTGGCGGTTTTGGATTTTCCACTATTCGTTCCATATTTCATCGTTAGCCTTCTAGTCTTCTTTAACCACTACGTGTCCACGCTTTTCAAGTATAGCTACCTAAAAACCTTAGCTGCCCACCTTCGTTGATACATTTCTCTGAACCTCATCTCAAAACATATTTTACTCTGTGCTTCTCGAACTTCGAACGACGCCCATCCCATATCTCCCTGTACTGCTCCGTTAGTTGTTTTTCCATGCGCGCCTAAGGCCAAACGGCCTACCGTTCTCTGGTTTACTTCAAGGCCTGATAGGATATCGATTTTAAGCAGAGTACAGCATTCTCAAATGTGAGAGCGAGAACCATTACTCTTTTGAACATTCCTCTCACTACTTCGTATTTGTAATATCCCCACAGCGCTCTACGCTTCATTATAGCTGCGTTTTGTCATTGAAAACCATTATTCCCTATTTTTCTGCACTAAACTTTAACCCGAGGTCGGTGGCTTCCTGGCCGCTAATATTCATTAGCCGTTGCACATCGGTCTGGTTGTCAACTAAAATAACCATGTCGTCTGCGTATAACGTTCCCGGAATACGCTGTTGTACCACTTCCCTTGCAACCCGCCGCGGTGGCTCAGTGGCTAAGGCGTTGCGCTGCTGAGCACGAGGTCGCGGGTTCGATTCCCAGCTGCGGCGGCCGCTTTTCTGACGGAGGCGAAAAGCAAAAACGCCCGTGTGTACGAGATTTCGGCGCACGTTAAAGATCCCCAGGTGGTCAAAATTAATCCGGAGCCCTCCACTACGGCGCGCCTCATCGCCTGCGTTGCGTGGGCGCGTTAAACCCTACAATCAATCAATCAATCAATCAATCAATCAATCAATCAATCAATCAATCAATCAATCAATCAATCAATCAATCAATCAATCAATCAATCAATCAATCAATCAATCACTTCGCCTTGCAGCGTATGGGTTAGGCTGAACCCTACTTGACTTTCTTCCACTTTCTTTTCTAATCGTGCCATGCAAAGCATGAACAGTAGTGGGCTCAAAGGGAATCCCTGTTTCACTCCCCGATCCATGGGTGTTGACCTGCTGGGCGCATTTCTGTCCTTCCCACGTTAAGTGCATTCTATTATCTTTATAAATTGCTATAAGGACCTGTATTAACCCGTCAACTAATCCACGGGGTTTCAGCATTCTCCACAGGAGTTCTCTGCTTACGTTATCAAATGCCCCATTAGTGTCCACGAACATAATCCATAATGGTGTATCCTGCACTTTTGCAATTTCAACGCATTGTGTTATCAGAAACAAATTATCATCCAATCACCTGATTTTTCTTAATCCATTCTGCAGTTCCCCAAGTATTTAATTTTCTTCGGTCCATGCTGTAATTTCTGATTTTATCGCCTGCATTACGAATATATACATCACTGACGTTACTGTGAGTGGTCTGTATGAATCAAAACTGGGTTTGTTGCCTCTGCTATTATATATAAATTCATCCTACTTTCTAGCCAGTCCTCTGGTATTTGTTTGGTTTGTGTCACCTTATCTATTGCCCTCATAAACGATTCCTTACTTTTAGGTCCAAGCAGGTTTAACAGTTTCATTGGTATTCCGTCCGGGCCCACTGCTGTCTGGGGGGAATCCTTTTGCTCTGCTTTTTTTTTTCAATCAGATAGCTGCCCATATCGTCTTCCTCCCCTTATATATTCGTACTCTCAGAGGGGGGTGGGCGGGATTCCCCAGGGTTTGTAAATGGCGGCTGTGTAGTTAAGTACTAAATTGGTAAAAACAGTAGTGAAAAACCAAATACAACCACAGTTACTCCGTAGGCACAGAAGAAACCAGATGAGTATATTGTTTCACATCCCTCAGTTTCATTTCGTTCACTTCTTCCGTTCACTTCGTTGTTGACATCTGGAGACAGATATTTCGTCGATCTCCTAATTGCCGTCTGAATTCACGATAAACCAGATCCAAAAACAAAAAAATCTTCTGAAAGCACCCACGAAGCAGTCTGTACAGTCAAGCCAAGAGCAATCACCCATTGGGCAAGTGGATTTGGCTCGTTTTGATGCGGGAAGCAGCAGGACGTGGCTCATTTTCGCGACGAAACACGATCTGCGTAAACGATTGCAGGGCATTATTTCAGCTATTACCTTGCCACCCCTTTTTTAGGGAATAGTTGCCGAGTTTTTCTTGTCAGTGCAGTTTTATCTGAGTTAGTTTCAATTTCGGGGTGTGGCTCGTTTCGAAAAAAAAAACGCCTCAAATGTCGCGTAATGCAAACTGACCAATGATCATGGCGGCGGCCCGGAATAAGAGGAGAAGAGAGTGCCGATACTCTGTACCCTTATCTAGAGACACTAGCCGAGCGCGAGTGACAAGCCCGCCGAGACGGCGAGAAACATTTAATACCCGCCTGCATTACCGTTTATAGTGGTTTATAACAGCTTTGCCGGATGTCCAGTTTAGGCGGGTCGGATGGCGACCAATGTTTATGACGATCACTCTAGCAGGTTCACAACTACGTTCTTTGTTTTTAGTGACGGGATAAGGCCCCTCAGAACGCTTTCTGCCCCCCAAAAAATGGAATACCCTGCCAATGTTTCGCGGGGCATGTATTTTGTGAATTGAACAAGGTTGCTTTGGCGCCAATTACAGGCTGTTAAGCGAAATAGGCCGTTTACACTGTATGCTTAGCTGTGTGTGAGTAATTCTGCCAAACGCTGTTTGTGTTCCAGGCGGCCCGTCGTCAGCAAAGTTGCTCACTGTTACAGTGCCCGTGAACAGCGACATCATCTGCAGAGCAACCGGAGGCAACTTTTACAACTCCACTACCATGTTCTGCGCAGGAATCCCGAAAGAAAAATATTGCCCGGTGGGTCATATATTACCCTCGTGCACTTGTTTGGTTATTTGTTTAAGGGCCGGGGGGAAGGGGGGGGATTTCCAAAGAAGCGGGCATCCAGAAACCGAGTGTCAAATAAAATGGGGATAAATGCTTGTTGAATAGTGACACTGAACAACGCATCAGTTGGAGCTTTTTTACGCTGCATCGATGCATGGAAAAGTGCTTGTACTTCTGGACGAAACAAAACCGACGCCAACACAAGACCCAGAGCGTACTAAGAACTCATTCATTAACGATAAATGTAGCATACATACACAGTTTGCTAGGAAAATCAAAATAACGGTTTTACATGTGACAGAAATTCGATGCAAGCCGACGCACCGTTTAAGGCCGCTTCAAACCTCACTGTTTAAAACGAAGGTATAAAATGCAAGCATACGCAGTTGAGGTGGCGACATAATGCCCCGCTTGTGGACTGGGTGATAGAGGCTGCACTGAATATCTTCCCTCTCTTTCGGACAGCGTGCTGAACGCCTCCAACACTTTCCTGCGTCGCTCATCATTGAGCCGGGGGGAAATAGGAGATTTTTGTATTCCAGTGTGCAGCCACATATGGCGCAGTGCGGAGCCAAAGTGTTAGGCGCGTTTAGCAATAATACACGTTTTTATAGTCTCTCAGTCTCTCCATGAGGCATTGATCGCTTTGGCCAATTTATGATTGGCCACACGTTAGCGGCCTTTTGTGCAGTACGCTAAAGTGTCAATTAACGAAGTTCTGCGTACGGTTACGCAGCAGGTGAGTGCGGCGGATTTTTTGTACCTAGGCCTGCTTACTTTCTAGAGGGGTATTTTTACTTGTTTGGCGCAGAAAAGATGACCCGAACGTGTTCTTCGCCAGCGCCCTTTTTCAAGCGTTTGAAACTTGCATGGACGTATGTTGACGGCACTGAACATGTCTTTTTTAGAGTTAAAGGAGCCATGATGACAAAGCACAAGTTTGGTTCATTCAAAAGATCGCCTCGTTGGAATCATACTGACACCATTTTTAACGTAAACTTCGCAAAAATAAGCTGTATAATTAGAGAAAAAGGGAAAGGCCATGCGACCCACTCACCCATTTCCCGCAACAGAACCTATGATGCCATATCAGCGAACTCTGCGATTGGCGGAGGCCGGCAAAAGCAAACACAAATTAGGCAGAGCTTATAAGCTTGCCGAACAGGCTATTTGTGCTTAACTTAAGCCGACATTCTTTTTACAGCAGTAAGAATGGTGGGGGCGACAGTGGAAGTTACGAAAGCACACGTAAACATAGAAGTACCGATGCGTACTGCTGTTGGTACTGCGCGAACTAGGCTTGGTTTAGCTGCACAGGACTGCGGGGCTTTCTGGTAGCTTTAGACGACACTTCCCGATTGACGCAAGCAACGGTGATATATTTGACTATATCTGTCGAGCGAGCACTCTGTTTAACGAAGCGATTATTCTCTCCCTCAACAAAAGCAAGCCACGTTCAAATACGGTCAAAAACAAACCAGAGGCAGATAACGGCTTGCCACAGTATGATGGCGCCGTCTAGGTCCAGTAACGGTAGACAAGGCTTTCTAATCAGCTGCTGAGCGGTCGGTTCCTGCGATGGTATTGCAGACCACGAAAACACACGATTTATCAAAAAAATCAATATTTTAACGTAAATTGATTAATTTCTCTGTGCATAAAACATCGTCTGCATCAGGACAAGCGCTGGGACACTATAAATCACGAAATCTTTCGAAAATAACAAACTTATATTTCGTCTTCACGGCTCCTTTAAGCGCTCCCTCATGTGGCCCCGTTGTAACCGAGCGAACGAAGAGGACGCCACAGTCAGACGAGACAAAGTAAGCAGGGAAGTAGCGGAAGAGTGTATAACTTGTCGACGTATGAGGGGGAGGTCGGTATGCTGGGCGGCGGCGACACGCTGCGAGGTGACGCCAGAGCACTCCGCACCATCGTGCGTTCGCTGTGAAGCAATCACTCCAGGAGATGCAGCAGCTCTGCGGATTCACAAAGAAGACTGAATTTGGCGCCGCATTGAAATTTTGGATTAGGCAGCCTCGTATTCGTAAGCTACCATATTTTCATTTCCTTCTTTGCGCTTGTTGGCAACCAGGTTCGTAACTTTTCCGTCGACCGAACCAGTGGCCTGTTTGAGGTACCCCGCTGCTGCAAGTTTTTCACTTGAATGACAGTGCTATCATGCACATTTTACGAATAGGCTGCTACAAAGATGACATCGCTACACCTCGCTTTATAGTGTTGGAATGATTTGAGGCGTGGGGCAGCAACCCTTCTTTTTTAATAAATTGTACATCAAAGTGACAAAATTTCCAATCCTTATTGTTTGAACCAAAAGTTGGCAGCAGTACTCTTGGGGTTGCTCATAAGTGAAACTCAGACTTCTGTTGGCCGTTTAGAACTGTCAAGTGCTCTACGCGTGTCGTCTGTGTACCGAACCCGTTCATTTTCCTAGTTTAAGCGCTAGATGTTGCTGAGCTGGCGACTGAGGTCGGCGTTACTAAACTTAGTACAGTCCCCATTGGCCAGGTTGGTTGAGTTGATTTCCTTATTGTTGTTATTACGAAAGTTGAAATAATCCCTGCATAAAATATTGTTTTGTAATGAAGCGCCTGTTTTGAATCCTTATACACTCCCAGGCTCGCAAAGACTGCAGAGCTGTGGAACGCGGTAAATTTAAGATGACTTGAGCAAACCTCTAGCATGTTATCTGGGGAAGAACGATACGGCGGAGGAACAGCATGAGAGGTGATCACAAAAGAGAAGGGAGACATTAACTTGACAGGGGCGCCAGTCGACTATCGTCCTTCATCGACATTTGCAACGAGAGGAGCAAATACCCTGCCATTATTTTTTCAACCCCTGCGGAGATCATATACATGGACACCGAATGAGTGTGTAGATCGTGCTGCAGCAGCTCTAGATCAGAAGCCACCACCTAACTTGCACTGAAACAACCTCCTCACTATCTCATAAGGAGTAGGTACCCGCCGCAGTGGCTCAGTGGCTAAGGCGTTGTGCTACTGAACACGAGGACGTGGGTTTCATTCCTGGCCGCGTAAGCCGCTTTCCTGATAGAGGCAAAAAGCAAAAACGCCCACATGTACGAGATTTCGGTACACGCTAAAGATGCCCAGGTGGTAAAAATTAATCAGGAGCCCTCTACTACGGCGCGCCTCATCTCCTGCGTTGCGTCGGTGCGTTAAACCCTACAATCAATCAGTCATGAAGAGTAGGCGGAACAACATTTGGTTCCCTCTAAATTTGCAGTCGGCAAATTGTTAGACGTGCCTCAATGGGCTGCACCTGATCTGCTGGTGCGATTACCGATTCGTAGAATCAGTGAAAAAACCCCTTTTGTCGTCCTTGGTCTTCGTAAATCTACTTGCTGTGTCTTATAAATAAAATATGTGGGGATGTGTCGCATGTCTCCGGTGAAAGCTCGGACTCTGAGTCTTCGTCTGTAAGAGCAATTGTTATGCCTGGTAACGAAATATTTCAGCGTTCCGCCCCGTTTCTCGTGCAAGGCCACAGCAGTGGACGACTATTTTTTGTCAATGCCAATTAGCGCTACAGGTATTAAAGTAGCCCAGGAAGCGAGGCGCATATGACCAGCTCACCACTAAAGCGACCAGAGTGTTCAAAGAGTTGTGATAAAAATACCACACTGTGGGGCTTCAGTAGATATCAAGTCACCCTGGGGATCACTGGAAACGAGTTGGCGGATCCAGAACCGTAGCAGCCGCATCACAATGGAACTATCTTGCGTATATCCGTCACAAGGCAAGATACCAACGCAATACTTTACCAAGCACGTAAACAAGCTGTCGCGTCGCATTTGTCTGGCTCACAGAATGGACACGAATAACTCCACAGGCTCGATCCCGAAAAAAAAGACGCCCGCCCGCATCTTCCCACGTGGGGAACGGGAGTAAATGCGTCGCATAGGGGTGGTTGTATTGCGTGAACGTTGCGTAATTGGGTAGTTTGTGGTTACCGTTGTGGTTGTGGTTCCATTGTGTTGCCGTTATGTTGAGTGATCTGGTTTTTACTAGCGCCAGAGGGAATTCCGCGTCCGGGTCCACACCGGTGGCAAAGGCACGCAAGTGCTGTTGTGTTACGGTGAGTAGGCGGTGGTTCTCGATGCGCCGAAACTCGTCCATCATGTTCTTGTCGATGTTGTCTCTGTGGTAGAATCGGTAGTCTCCGTCAGCTTTGGTGAGGTAAAGGTTGTTGGCATTGGTGCACCGGATGAGAGCAATGTATACGCCCTCCTCTTCGCAGCTTTGTCTTCTCGTTCTTCTTCTTCTTCGGCGGCTCCCCTACGGGAATAATGACGACGGTGGTTGAATGCGAACCCATCTCGTGATGGATTCTTTGGTTGGCCAATCCCTAGGGGCATCCTGCCACAATCAGTATCAGAGGCGCTGCGGACGGGGCTGGTTAGCTGCAAGATGCGTGGCGCTTCCCGCCACAGCTTTCCCACGGGAAATTCAGCATCCCCCTCTAAAGTTTTCAGTTCGTCGTTTCCGTTGACGTTCAGCTTCGCGTGCCTTCGTTGTATCAGTAGCTTCTTGACGTAGTTTGAATGAGTCAAGGACATAAGGCGCGTTCGTAGCACTTGCTCCTGTCCCGGACTTGTAGCGTAGTGGGAAGAGCACCGCGTACCTCCCGTTGCAGCCAGAGAGTCGTGGGATCGAAACCGGGCGCCGCTAACTATTTCTTTCTTTTATAGTGTAGTATCGCGGAGCTGTGGGTGTAAGGAGGAGAGTTGTGCATGCGCAGTGAGCGTGTGGACGGCGCCGCCATCAACGACGCAGGACAAAGCGAGCCTAAGAAATACTCCGCATTTAAAATTTTGGCTCGCCCATGCTCGCCGACTTAGCAGAAGTCAAGAGACCTTGCCCCACAGGCTGCGCCTCGGAGTAGCATTGACCGGAAAGTATCTGCACGCAATCGGACGCGAGGACAGCCCGGGATACATTCCGTGTGGTTGTCCAGAGACTAGTGATAATTTGATTACGTTTTTCCTAAGGTACATTAGCGAGCGAAAAAACCTTGAGGTAGCATTACTAAGTTTAGACACTCGCCATTTGTCCAAACAAAAGAATTTGGGTACGTGGGCTGACACCAAGAAGCAAAATCGTGCCGTCAAAGAGCTTGTTGCATTTCATTCTGTCGGGCAAAGAAAAGTAACGGAAATGAAGAAGATGAATCATCTGAAAGCTGTGAGCTCACAGAAGAACGAGAAGGAAGACGAGGATCTCATCGGATGCCTTGTGCTTTGCATCAGTCAGGTGTAGTTTAGGGTAAAATATAGTTAAGTATTCCTTTTTGTGGTGTTGGATTCATTCCTGAATCATCTTGTGGTGCCTGGAAACCGAAAAATGGGAAAGCCGGGCCTAAGAACTCAAACGACCAGGAACAAACGGGGTGTAAGCGGCGTCGTCGTGCAAAAGGTGAACGAAACTGCGTTATAGCTTGCACAAGATAACAGAAAGGACAACGGCCCGTATTCAGCATGGAACAGGGCTTATAAATGAAGAGAAGGCTGTTTTGGATACTGCCGATTTGGAGACTTCGGGCGCGCTCAAAGAGTGGCTGCATTTCAACAATGAAAATTTCAGCAAGCTGAACACAGAGCTTGAGGGATCAATACACACAATTAAATCAGTTCCACTCAATGTGGAAGCTGTCGGAAGTGTAGAGCAGTGATTCACAATAATGGGCTGTACCGCCGCTATCCGCTCACTGTTACCACCCCAAGCAATTCAAACTTCCCGCCTCCGCAGTGCTCGCGCGCCCCCCTGCCTGAAACTGCACCAGCGGAAGTTATGTTATTTTTGTGCTTGCTTTAATTTCGTATGTTTTAGCTGCTTTCCGTAATTCGAACGCGTCATTCTTTTATTGCGCTGCTGTAGCCTTTCTGCGGTATTTCGACCATGCCATTTTTTTCTTGCGCGGCCGCGTTTTTCTCTTACTATCGTAAAAACCAACCTTACGAGCGTTCCTAACTAAATGAACGCAGGCGCTGCCGGTTAGTTCCGTATGTTATGCCTCAAAGATACCTATAGTTTTCTTCGCGCTAAGCAATGGGGATGTTGTAGGACAAGCGTCATCGGTTCACGTGTTTCGAAGTCTTATGACTATATAGAGCCCTTGCCGTTCGAAGCATCTGGGGTACATCGCGAACGACTGCGTTACCACGGGACGCCCTGTTGCTCTACTTGGGTCCAGCGAGCGAGCTACGACGACAAAGCGAGCGCCTAAAGTGATCTGTGCTTAAAAAAAGGAATTTGCTAGTGTTTGTGGCCGTGGTGGAATACGATAATGCACATAAAGGCGTTCGTGGCCTCCTGAATGGCAAGGAAGCCACACTACGGGGCGGACAACGCCTGCAGATTTCGACAATCCAACCGCCTCCTTCGGTTTATCCTCACTGTAATGAGTGTCATCGCCATTAAACTCGGTGATGTTCCCGACGATATAGTTGCAAACGTTCAGCGATACGTTGTGCAAGTGGCTCAGCTTTTGCACGCCGTTTAAGGCACCCATGCATGACAACCCTTGGCCAACCAAATCTGAAACGTTTCAATATATTCGGTCTCTTCTGGGTGGCTCAGCGGTGGATTCTATCGCCGGAAAACAAGCGACGAAAGACTGCCCCGAAGACGCCACGGAAAGTCTTTCTCCACCCTTCGAAGACACACGCCGAATCATGGAAGAACATCTGGCAAAGCTCCGATCGCGTCTTTCCGTGCTGTCCTCTCACGATGTCGGTACACTACATGTGACTTTTCGACCACGTGCAAAGTCGCGTGCAGGAACTGGCTGCGTTGAACATTTCTTCGGCTACGTATTCTTCTATGATCACGGAGATTATTTTGAGATTTTCTCCCCCCGATATTGACCTTGCTTACCACCTGCCATTGGCGCAGGCCTTGCAAATGCCAAGAAATACACGAGGAGAGAGAGAGAAACAACATCTTTATTGGCCTGCGTTCAGGCCCCCGTTGTAGGGGCAAACCTACTGCCTATTACCTCGCACCCCCCTCGCGGGAGATGGAGGCGTCGGTTTCGGCCGCTGGCTTTCGATGGCCGCGAGCGCGAGCTGGACAGCCATCTTCTGTAACCCACAGTCCGCACTCATGATCGCGCACTCAATGCGCGGTGGAAGCACGGTCACTTCGTCCGTATTAGTAGTCTCTTGCCTTGGTTGTTGTCCGCAACCCCACAGCACGTGCTGCATGGTGGCCCTCTCACCCCCGCACAACACACACGCGTCCGATTGGTAGAGTTCGGGGCACACGTGCTTAGCGAACACCGGTGTCCAGATTGCCCGCACCTGTAGCTGTCGCACGATCACTGCCTCTCTGCGGTTGAGATTACGGTGCGGTGGCGGGTAGACCCTGCGGCCTTCCCTGTACCATTCGAGCACCTCCCTGTAGGTGGTGATTGGAACCGCCGTTTCAGCTTCTTCTTCGTCTTCTTCTTCCCCTTCACCCTCGTCCTCCCCTTCGCTTCCCGCAGGCCTCGGAGGCGAGCCAGGTGCCGCGCTGCCGTGTCTGGTCAGTACGCGCGCAGCTCGGTCCGCCTCCTCGTTGCGGTTGGCTCCGGTTCCGACCGGGCCCACGTGCGCCGGAAACCACTTGATGGTCACCGGCATTGTTCTCCGCGGCAGGGCCCCGCACACCCTGAGCGCGCACGGTCCCACCCTGTTCGTGGCATAGTTCAGCACCGCCCCTCGCGAATCGCTCAGGACGGTGGCACACCTTGGGTTTGTGAGGGCCAGCGCAATGGCCAGCTCCTCCGCTTGCTTCGGGTCCTGGGCCCATACGCTGCCCGCCGTGTACAGCTCCCCGGAGGTTGCCGCGACCACGGCCACAGCGTACGTGCCCTTGCGGTGCGGGTAGGTGGCCGCGTCCACGTAGAACGCGTCCGTGTCGGCCGCGTGCACGGCCGTGAGCGCCTTCGCCCTGGCAAGGCGGCGCTCCCCGTTGACTTCTGGATCCATGTGCCGGGGTATCGGCGGGACGTGCATGAGGCCGAGCAGCCCCCTCGGCAGCGACCGTCCGGATGACGACCGCAGCGGCGATGGCAGCCCCGTCGGCCCCCTGCCCCCGCCCCCACCGCCTTCCCCTCGCAGCAGCCCTACTCGGTTGAGAATTGCTCTGCCTGTTCTGGTCGTTTCTAGGCGCGCAAGCTGCGATACGCGCTGCGCCTCTGCGACCTCGCATAGTGTATTATGTATCCCTAATTCTAGGAGCCGGGTCGTGCTCGTGTGAGTATAGAGGCCTAACGCCGACTTGTATGCCTTGCGTAACAGAGCGTCCAGCATCCCGCTCTCCGCCGCCGACCAGTCGTGGAAGGCCGCCACGTATGCCACATGGCTGACCGCGAAGGCTTGTATCAGCCGCAGGAGGTTGCTTTCGCGCATGCCCCCGTGCCGTGTGGCCACCTTCTTGATCAGCCCCACTTCCGTCATGATCTTCACCTCCAGTCTCTTTATGGTTTGACCATTGTGCCCGAGAGCGTCCACGTGCAGTCCGAGGACTCGCAGCGTCTTCACCCGCGGGATGATCGTTCCGTCCTTGGTGTGTAGATTAATGTCGGGACCGTTCTCCGTCGTCTTCCTCTTCTTCTTGGGTGGTATCACCAGCAGCTCGGACTTGCTCGGGGAGCACGTGAGCCCCGTGTCCAGCAGGTGTTCTTCGACC
The DNA here is from genome assembly GCF_048455015.1 of Haemaphysalis longicornis. NCBI lineage: Eukaryota > Metazoa > Arthropoda > Arachnida > Ixodida > Ixodidae > Haemaphysalis > Haemaphysalis longicornis. The sequence goes on along the minus strand of NW_027526361.1, from coordinate 185,625,546 downwards.
GCATCGATGGCTTCCTGCAGGGACGCCTCGATCTCGCCGTCACTGCCGCCGGACACCCAGAGCGTGATGTCGTCTGCATATATGGTGTGTCCGACTCTCGGGATACTCTGCAAGCGCTCGGCAACCCCGATCATGACGATGTTAAACAGCGTCGGCGAGATCACAGCGCCCTGTGGCGTACCCGTGCTCCCCAGCTTCTTCTTCGGGAGTTCTAGGTCACCGGCCACGATCGTAGCGGTGCGGTCCGACAAGAAGTCGCGCACGTGGGCGAACGTGCGCTCACCCATGTTCAGGCGCGATACTTGCCGGAGGATGGCTGAGTGACGAACGTTGTCGAACGCCCCCTTCAGGTCGAGTCCGAGTATCGCTCGGTTGTCCAGGGAGTTGGTCGGCCTGTCGAGGACTTCGTGCTTGATCAGCAACATCGCATCCTGGGTGCTGAGTTTGGTTCGGAACCCCAGCATGGTGTCGGGGTAGAGTCCCTCCTCTTCTAGGTAAGCTTGCCACCGATTCAGGAGGACGTGCTCCAGCACCTTCCCCACGCAGGACGTCAGGGAGATGGGCCGCAGGTTCTCTATGCTCGGTGCTTTGCCCGGCTTTGGAATTAGGACCGTTCTGGCCTCCTTCCAGCCGGCGGGGAGCTTGCCCTCCCGCCAGCATCTGTTGAAATAACCGGTGAGCGCGGTTATGGCCGCGTCACTCAGATTGCGCAGCGCCTTGTTTGACACTCCGTCCGGCCCCGGAGCCGACTTGCAATTGATGGTTTGGATCACCGCTCTGACCTCCCACTCCTCGATGTCCGCATCGAGCTCGGCGTTGGCTGCGCCGGTGTAGCTCGGGAGGGGGGTCTGTGGCGTGGCCGGCAGATATTTGTCGTTTATGCACCGGCGGACCTCGTCTTCCCCGAGTTCCTGCTTGGCCCTGTGTAACGTTCGCGCCAGGATGTGATGTTGCGTTCCCTTTGTCTTACCTTCGTCGAGCAGGTGACGGAGCAAGTGCCAGGTTCTACTCTTGTGGATTTGGCCGTCCGCTTCTTGACAGACCGCCTGCCACTGCTGTCGGCAGAGCACCTCGCTGTGCTTTGCGATTTCAATATTGAGTAAGGCGATGCGCTTGCGGAGCCTTCGGTTATGTCTTTGCCGCTTCCACCGGGCTCTCAGCGAGTTTCTCGCCTCCAGCAAGTGCGCTAGGCGGCTGTCTACTTGCTGCGTCCCTTCGTCCGTTTCGACTTCGGTCGTGGCTGCCTTGGTCGCCGCGTTGACGCTGCGCGACCACTCGCCGATGTCCTCGATTTGCCCTGTCAGGGCACCCAGCTCCTGCCTGTACTTGTTCCAATCCGTTGTCGCGTGCTTGCGGGGAGACGGGATCCGTCCGCGCAGCGGCACCACGATCTCGAGGATGCAGTGATCGCTGCCCAGAGTTTCGCCCGTGTTCCGCCAGCTTACCCCGGTGGCAGCGTTGCAGAAGGCCAGGTCGGGATTGGTATCCCTCTGCGTTGACGTGCCGTGTCTCGTATGGACTGCCGGGTCGTTGAGTAGGTGATATTCTGCCTCCAGGGTCTCTTCGTGGAGGCTCTGGCCCTTGGTCGTTGTCCTCGGGTAGCCCCACGCCGTGTGCGGCGCATTAAAGTCGCCACACACCAGCGCGGTGTTGTTACCCGCCAGCTGCATGGTCTTGTGTATGAGGGTTCTGAACTTTTGTTGAACTTGCTTTGGGTTGCTGTAGATATTTACGATGTAGGTGCTTTCCTTGTTCTTACGGCCCGTTACCACCTCGATGGCGAGGTGCTCGATGGCGGTATTCCGGAGTAGGCCGTGCTCTACGTAGGTGATTCCTTTCCTCACCAGGGTACACACCCCCTGCCCGGCTCCTTTCCCTGCGATTCTCGCGCTGGGCGGGCTGGCGTAGGAGCGGTACCCCGGCAGTTTCGGAGTGTCTTCGGTGTGTGTCTCTTGTATTAGAATAACGTCCTGTCTTCGGCCGGCGTGTCGTATGTACTGTTGTAACGATGCCCTCTTTGTGCGTAGGCCGTTCGCATTCCATTGACATATGACCAACTCTCGACCTAACATTGCTCCGGCCATACTGGGCGAGTCTTGGTCGTTGGTTGTTGCTGTTGTGATTGAGGTGGCGCCTGCTGCTGTTGCTGCTGCGTTGACAGCATCTGCGCCTGCTGCTGTTGCTGTTGGTGGAAGATTCCTTTCATTTCGTTCATTTGCGTGAGGAGTTGCTGTAGCATGCGCTCCATGTTGGTAACCCGGACGTTGCCATCGGCCAATGTCGCTTCTAGCGTCGCTTGCCTCTTGCTGATTGACTCCTGCTCTCTCTCGAGCTGCTGGTGACTGTCTTCTAGTTGTTGCTGCCTGCGCTCCATGACGCTCGTAGTTGTAGCTCGCCTCTTTGCTCTGGGGCTGGCGTACGTGTGTTCCGTCTCTACTTCGGCCTCCGCCTCCTCTTCTCCTACTTCTTCCGCAGAGTAATCGTCACTGTGCACCGTTACGGTGCTCTCCTCGTCTTCGACTATCTCGTTGTCTTGTGGGTCCATCGCCTGTTCTTGTGTTGATAATTCTTGCTCGCTGGCTTGTCTGTGCTGCCGCATCCGCCTGCGCTCTGCCCTCCTTGGCTCGCACGGGGTCTTTTGCAGCTGCATTTGGTTGCTTAGAATCTGGTCCAGCTTACTGCTGAGCTCTTGTATTTGTCTGTCCCTCTGCGCGAGTTGTGCTCGGAGCCGCGCAACCTCGTTTTGGAGCAAGATCGTCTCCGGTGCGGGTTGCATCGATGTTCGCCCTTGCTGCTGCTGTCGCAGCTCCCCATTTTCTCTCTGGATGCCTGCGGTTGAATTTCCCGCCTCGGGCCCGCTATCGCTGCGGCCCACGTGATTCCTGTCTTCGAGCTAGGCTCGGCGCGCGGCGCACTGCCGGACCGGTGGTGGGGGGCTTTGTTTACTCCGCCCTTCCCGCCAGCCTCGGCAGCTGCGTTCGCCGCTCGCATTCCGCCAGCTGCCGGCGTTGTTATTGCTCCAGCTGCCGCTCTTCTGACGTCAGCATTCCTCTTCGGTGACATTGGCTGTTTCGCGCCTTTTTCGGGCGCGCACAGCTGCGGGAAGTCGACTAAGCCTAGCTTCGGCGCGCTCTTCTGCTGCTCCTCCGCCTGCTTGCGCTCCCGTCTTCTTTGTTTGACCACGTGCGGGGTCTTGTAGCAGTTCTTGTAGCTTGCATCGGGGTTTACAGACCCGGTCGTGCGTGGGTCCCGGGTTGGACGCTCCGCACGCAAAGCATACTTGCGCGTCCGGGTGGGGGCACACGTCTGCCCTGTGTCCTAATCTGCCGCAGCATCGGCACACTTCATAATGCTGTTTGTACAGGCTGCACTTGGTAACCAAGGCTCCGAACCTGACCGTGTTGGGTACCTTAGAGCCCTCGAAGGCTACGATGACTGTAGTTGTCTTACCTATCCTATGCGCCTCTAGCGCGAGCGGATTCGTTTCGTTAACTATATTCTCCTGCAGTTCCTGCTCGGAGTACGTGAGCGGGATATATCTGATAACACCCTTGACCGTGCCCTCGGGCGCCGGCACGTACGCGTACACCTCGTGTTCCCTACCCGCGATCTTTAGCGAGCGGATCTCCGAGTACATGCGAGCCCTGTGCTCGTGTGGCGTGCTGACCACGATAATGTTCTGCGCGTTGTTAGTGCATATTGTATCCTCTCTGGATTCCTGCATGGTAGTTCCTGCCACTGCGAAAATGGCCTCCATTAGCGTGGGTGCCGCGGTGCGGGCTACGTTCAACCCGCCACGTGGCCTGAGAATAATCTTAATGTCCTCACGCGGCAGCGCGCGTGGCATACGCGCTGCTTTAGTTAGCTTAGCTGCGACCTGCCTCGCAAATTTTGCTGGGTCTCTAGGGGCTGCGGGGGGGGGGCAGGGGGAGCAGAAACAACGGGGACCGACTCACCGCCAGCCGCGCCGATCTCCTGCCGCCGCATCTTCCGCCTCGCCATCTGCCACCTGCCTTCTTGCGCTCCTGTCGCTGGTGTTGATTCCACGTTGCCGGCGACCGCCACCGACATCCGCCCGTGAATGTAGCTGACTTGCATCACCGATGCTCCGTCGTCTTCCTCGGGAAGAAAATTGGTACCCAGATCCATGGTTGTCGTCATCTCTTCGTGGATAAATGCCGTCTTCGCCGTGGCGGCCGCCCCCGGCACGCCCGGCTCCGAAGTCGCGCTAAGCCTAGGTTAGGCTTAGCAAGCCGGCCACGTTGGCCGATCTCTTCTCGTCGATAAATCGGCGAAAAATCGCTGCAACTTGCCGAAAATGGTATCGGTTGATTCCTCAGGCCAAGCTGCACTGCCCTACAACAGAATCTCGTCGATATAATCGATTGGACCGTCGCAATTAATCGAAAACGTCGGAGCTGATGCGAAGTGCGTTCGCTCCCTGCGGTGATCGCAGCGCCGCCCCCACGAGGAGAATCAGCCGTTGAAAGGGCACCTGCATCGTCCACGTCCTTCCATGGGGAGCTCGATGCACTTTTGGCACACTTTCAGATTGAAGTGGAGTGTAGAGAGAGAATTGCGATAGGCATCAGAAAAGAGCAAGCTGACACAAAAGCAGACGATCCAAGAGAAAGTTTATTGCTGCCGCCGAACGCGGCTGCGCTATTTTCTACCCCGGCATACGAGTCAAACTGCTTATTTTGTGACTCAGTCAATCACCCGACAGAACTATGCGTTGGAATCACCAGCCATGAGGATAAACTAATAAGAATGGCAGCCGAAAGAAGATATTTTCGTTGCACCATGAGATAGAACTTATCTAGATGTTCCAGACATGCCCTCAAATGAGGCAACTGCACTGCCAGACATGACATCGGCGTGCTGCAATCCCGACTGGCAGTGCCGCGAGAACACAGATTACGGAGAGTGAATGCCGGAAACGTGCACTCGCACACTGGGTCGATTCTCGAGATGGAAGCACGGCTGCAGACGTGCAGTTCATGTTTAAATGAAAATTAATTTTGCGCGTACATTCGTGGCATAGCGGGTGGCTTGATTCAGCGCACTTTCATATACGAAGATGTTGCCCGTACCCTTCGTATTCGGGAACTTGAGAAGACGAGATTGCACCTTAAAGCGTTCAATAAAGGCAGGTTATGAAAAAGAGAATGCCGTATAATGCAAGTGTTCTGACTGAGTCATTACAGCGACACTGTGTTCCCTGTTGAGGCAATCGAAGTTCCCTTCATTTGCAAAGCCTTAATGAAAGTACCCACAGCGAGAGACTTTGTTGCTTTGATCAAAACCAGTGGTTAGCTGATTGCGGAGAAACGTCTTCGGTCAGGCCTTGACGCTGTACCTGGAATCAGCCTTCTGCTTGGAGCAGACCACCTGTTCAGGAGCTAACCATCATGATGGATACCTAAAAGGCTACACTGGAAAGGTTCAACCATGCTAGGAAGTCTGTTAGGGAAACAAAGAGCACTGCCTCACCATAGAAGAATCCGGCCTCATTGGTGTAGTAGTTGGCCACCAACTCCCATGACTGGCCAGCTCAACCCTCGGCCCTCAGTCCCCAGCAGCTGTAGAGCACCTCTCCACGGTGGCGGTCCGAACAGCGATACAGCATTGCGTGCTAAGAATCTCTGAGTCCGGGCAGGTCACCATTGGAACTTGACCGTGGCAACGTTCAACGCACGCACTCTGTCTGACGAGGGAAGCTTAGCTGTACTACTAAAGGAGCTGTCACACATTAAGTGGGAAATAGTAGATTTAGGCGAACCTAAAAGGACGGGAGAAGGCTACATGGAACTCAGCGGCGGTCATATTCTGTGCTACAGTGGACCCCCAGAGAAGCGAGAACACGGGGTGGAATGTTTATTGACATGGAAATAGCAGAAGAGTTTTTCAGCATTAGTGAGACAGTCGTGGCGGTAGTGATCAATCTAAACAAGCGATACAGGTAATGATACTACAGGGCTAGCATCCACCAACCAGCTATAATGATCAAGCCGTAGACAACTTTTACGAGGATGTCTAATAAGCAATGAAGAAGACAACTACACAGTGCACGATTGTGATGGGAGACTAACGCATAGGTCGACAAGAAGCAAATGGAAGAAAGGTCAATGATAATAGCGAATCGCAAGAGACCAAGAGAAGAACGGGTGGGATTTGCAAAGATAAATAGCCTGATCTTGTGTAACACAAACGAGGGAATAGGAAATAGACATGGAGGAGTCCCGATGGTACAACAGAGAATCACATTGACTTTATTTTAAGTGACAACCCAGGTATTGTACAAGACGCAGAGGTGCTAAGTAAGATTCGCAAGAGCAATCACAGGATGGTTAGATAAAAGGTAAAGCTGAATCTCAGAAGAGAAACTAAGACCCCCCCCCCCCCCGTCCAGTCAGTCAGGGCCAGATAGCATGAAATTAAAAGAACTCTTCGAAATAAATTCCCGCTTCTGGACGGGCAGAACAAGGTCAGTGTAATGACTAAAATGACATAGTATCAGGGCGCCTGCTATATTATAAATTACGCAGAACACACCTCTATCTTCGTAACGGGAAGCATCGCCGACTATTTAATTGATGATGCAAACATAGTTTGACTAAAATTAGGTACATGTACGCAAAAAAGGTTTAAAAATAAACATTGCTAAGACTGAAGGTGTAATTTTGAGGGCTAGAAATAAAGCTGTAATAATGAACACATTATTGGTACGGGGAATAGACTATATTTGGAATGAAAGATTCGTACAGCGAGATACAGGCACCGGGCAAGACGGGCATGGCTGAGTGCGCGAGAGAGAGGTGTGATGATAATGACAGGGTAATAACATGATGACCGCAGTGAGTAGCGTACATTGTCCACGTTATATCATGCGTCCTGTTCTCCAACAACATGACAACGCATAGTAACATACATTACTCCCCGCTGGAAAAGTGTCGTCCCGGCGCTAAAGTGTCGTCCCGGCGACGAAGGCGCACAGATGGCTTGAGGCGCGACACATGCACAATGTTAGTAGGCGGGGTTCTCTCGGAAGGTGAAAGGATGACGGAGTGATCTCATATGTTACGTCCATAACCGTACGGAGAACACGGTAAGGACTGGTATAAGGCGCATGCAGTTTTTCTCAAAGTTTTTCTGAAAGTCCCTTCCAAGCTTATGCGTTACCCGAGGATTCACACTAGACCACAAGACAACTTCTACTGCCACTGAGTTGGTTGCCATACGGGAGGCGATTCGTTTAGTCTCCCGTGAATGACCTCAAGCTTGGACCCTGTTTTGTGATTCCAAGCCAGCACTCCAGGTCCTCAATGGAGTTATGAGGCAAGGACCTTATTATGCCCTTGCTGCGGAAGTACTCGAATTATGCTCATTGGCACTGCAACAAGGACATGTCCTCACCATTCAGTGGGTACCAGGCCATTGCGGGCTAGCTGGTAACGACTGGGCTGACCAGGAGGCAATGAAGGTTTCTGCAAATGCAGATGTTGTACGTCTGCCCTTCGCAAGGACAGACACGACCGCCCTTCTGTTTACCATTCTCCGCCACGCCTCGGCGAGTCACTGGTCTCACCCTGACAATCGTCATAGAAGGCTACACCGCCTGGACCCCGACTGCAAGTTTCGGTTACCTCCTGGTATTCAGCGAAACTACGCCACGCTGTTTCACCGACTACGGCTTGGCGTAGCCTTTAGCCGTCGCTACAAGCACCTCATTGGCTTTACGAGTGACCCCGACTGTGAGACATGCCATGTACCAGAGACTATTTCGCATGTTCTCTGCCACTGTCCACGCTATGCGCATCCTCGAGAACAATTAGTGAGAACATTGGCCCGTTTGGACTGTCGTGTGGTGTCGGAGGAAGTGCTGCTGGGACCTTGGCCAGACGCGAAGCGTTCCCACAAGGCATTTAAAGCTGTGCTGACATTTCTGCGCAGCAGCGGCCTCTCAGAGATATTGTAGTTGAGGCCCGTCCGGCTTAACTTTAACATATACACCGTATCGGTATACGCATCTTCTATACATAGCCCTTTATTTATTTCTCCGCCATCTTCATCTCTCTCGTCCACTATCCACACTCTTTCCTCCACTTTCCCTTCCCACACACAGAATAGCTGGCCAGATATACTACTGTCAGGCCGACCTTTCTGTGTTTTTTCATTTCAATAAAATTTCTCTCTCTCTCTGAAAGTCCCACGCGACGGGATGGTGTCCAAAGAAGGACCAATGATCCCGAAGGGAAGTGTACTGGCCGGTGGCGCTGGTCATATCTGTGCTTCTGAGAGGCTTGTGATGCGTGAAGACGGTCGCTGGTGATCTGCCTTGGAAAAGTAGCTCGGGTGATCGTATCGGGAGTGTATTCGGTGGACAAGGGGGCAGAAGGGGGCAGTAAGGTGTCCAGGGGCAAAGCAGGCTCACGGCTGTAAAGAAGGTAGAAAGGGGAAAATCTCATGGTGTGGGGACGCGAAGAATTGTAGGCGAATGTAATGTAGAGAAGGGCGATGTCCCAATTGCGATGGTCCGCTGAGACGTAGGCAGACAACATGTCCGTAAGGGTCCGGTTTAGTCGTTCGGTGAGCCCGTTTGTTTGCGGATGATATGCTCTGGAAAATTTGTGCTGAGTAGAGCATGAGCGCAGAAGGTCGTCAACAACTTTGGATAAAAAGTATCGGCCACGATCGGTGAGCAAGTGACGGGGAGCTCTGTGGTGCAGAATGACGTTGGCAAGGAGAAAATCGGCAACATCGGTCGCGCAACACGTAGGCAGGGCGCGGGTGATCGCAAAACGTGTTGCATAGTCCGTCGCAACGGCCACCCACTTGTGTCCGTACTTGGATAGCGGAAAAGGGCCCAGTAAGTCCAAACCTACACGGAAAATGGCTCAAGGGGAATTTCGATCGGTTGAAGCTGACCGGTGGAGAGCGTGGTGATTGGTTTCTGCCCTTGGCAAAGGTCGCATGCGGTCACGTATCGTTGCGCGCATTTGCATAGCACGGGCCAATAGAAGCGACCCCGCGCACGGTCGTACGTGCGGGTTATTAAGAGATGGCCAGCGGTGGGGACATCGTGAAGCTGCAGGTGCAAGATGGTCGCGCGCAAGTTTTGAGGTATAACGAGGAGCATTTCGGGACCATCGGCGCGGAAGTTGCGACGATAGAGGGTGCCATCACGAATTGATTGGGCACGTAGAGAAGGGTGATGTGTTGAGCATTCGAGACCGTCGAAGATTACGCGTAGCGATGCGTCACGGCGCTGTCCTTCAGAAATGTTCAGGAAGTCAGAGATGGCAAAAAGGCAGGTAGTAGAACTTGCTCCGCTCAGGCCTGGAGAATCCACAGGAATGCGTGACAGACTGTTGGTGTCCTGGTATAAGCGGCCAGATTTGTACACCACAGAGAAAGTGTACTCTTCAATGCGGAGAGTCCATCGACCAAGCCTGCCCGTGGAATCTTTCGAAAATGGAAGCCAGCACAGAGCGTGGTTGTCTGTGATAAACCCAAAGAGCCTACCTTAAAGGTATGGGCGGAACTTGGCGACAGCCCAGACAAGCGCAAGGCACTCCCGTTCCGTTATGGAGTAATTGCGTTGGGCTGGCGACAGGAGACGACTAGCATAGGCGATGACACTGTTCTGGCCGGCCTGTTGTTGTAGGTATTCAAGAATCTTAATTATGCGGCGGCGACAATAGCCTAATTCTGAGGCTGCCAAAGTGACATTTTTGTGAGTTTAGCTTAAGGTCTTCCTGTCGAAACACTTCCAACATTGCCGAAAGCTTCTTGAGGTGGGTGTCGTATGTAGGTGAAAAACCATCACATCATCGAGATAGCATAGGCACGTCGACAACTTGAACCCATGGAGCAGCGAGTCCATCATCCCCTTAAAGGTAGCAGGGGCGTTACATGGGCCAAACGGAATTACCTTAATCTGGTAGCGGGCGTCGGGTGTAACAAACGGCGTTTTTTTGCGGTCGGATTCGTCAGCAGAAGTTTGCCAATATCCAGACCTAATGCTTATAGATGGAAAATAGTTGGCTCCATGCCAGCTCAGTGCGTCGCCAACGTGTGGCAATGGATAAACGTCCTTGGTGATCTGGTTGAGGCGTCGGTATTCCGCGCAGAACCGCCAGCTGACAACTTTCTTTTTAACTAAAACAGCAGGCGAAGCGCAGGGGCTCGACGAAGGTTATGATGTCCTTGCGGATCATGCTTTTGATTTCCTGCTCAAAGACCAATCGTTCAGCACGGGACCCACGGTATGGGTGGCTGTGGACAGGGCTAGCATAACCGGAGTCTATACGATGTTGAGTAGCAGTAGTCTGACCGAAAGGACGATTATTGAAGTAAAAAATGTCTAGGTAGGTGCTCAAAAGATGGCGTACAGCGACACCTTGGTCTACCGGAAAATGGGAAGCGATCATTTTGGCGAAATCCTCGACATAAGGAATTGAAGTGGTTTGGGTATGAGAAATCTGGGGTGGGTCCACGCACAAAGCTAACACTTGGTGGTCACCTATCGGCCGCAGTGTATCCAGAGATATATCCTTCAGTAGAACTTGTGGGGACGTTCCAGAGTTGAGGATTGGTAGGCGAATGTTGCTGTCCACAATTGTCACAACAGTATGTGGTAGGGCCACTTCGCGCGACAGGAACACTAACAGAACAGTCGAAAATACGTAGTCGCTGTCAGAATCTGGTGGGCTCGACGACAAGTGAATGGAGGTTGGTGCATGTGCCCGTAAGCGATCATCATGCGTGGAGACAATACGGAATAAGAGTTATTCGGCTTTGAGCACATTTGAAGGCATGTGGGCGGCTTCTTCAGGGGTGGAATTGGGAGAAGGCAAGTAAAGGCGGAGTACAACCGCGGGGAAATCAATAAGAGCCGAATGTTCCGACAGGAAATCATAGCCTAGTATAATTATGGGCGTAAGGGCATCGCTGCAATACGGCAAACAGAAAGACAGTTTCATAGCTACCAATGGGAATCCGGGAAGTACACATCCCGGCGACGGCGGACGTCCCTCCATCGGCGACCTGTACGACACTGGGCACCGCTGGAGTGAGGTCTGAGCTCATTACCGAAATATGGCCACCGGTGTCAAAGGGTGCCGGTGCGGGCGGTTCATCTTTACGATCAACCGCCGTTGATGTACAACCAACAATTAATACCATAGTGAAAAATTTTCACGAAAGCCTCACATGGAATAGTCGCGTAAGTTCTACAGTCTCCAAGTTACACGAGGTATTAAGCTCAATTGACCGCAACAATTACATATTACCATGCAACATTTATTGTTTGTATATAACGCTTCGCTTTACCCAGAAATAATTATTGCCACCTAGTATGGGCATCAACTACACAAACGAATCTACATAGTGCGCATAGATTGCAAAAAAAGAATAAAGAGTCCTTCAAAACAGTCCTACACGTTCACACAAACAACATTCGCCGCTTAAATATAACTGAATGCCCATTGCAAAAATGTTTGATTACCTTTTGTGTAAAGCCGTTAAACATGCAACGCCTACCAACTCCATTTTTACTAATGGGCAAAACTCCAAGAAATCACAATAACATACAGAAGAAGGCATGTTCAACCCTTTCATGACCAAACGTACAAAACAACATACGGACTGCAAACCCTACGAAACAATCTCCCAAGACTCTTTAACGAACTCAAGCACCAGAATATAAGACTCCAGGAAAGGAATTTCCGAAAACTCCGACAGTATTTATAGGGTTCAACATGGGAACATACATTGCCAAAAAGGACAAGTCTTTGCCATAGCGACTGCCTTGTATTGATTCCCATATATCATTCCTGCCGCAACTTTTTCGCTCTTTTTGCACTGCATGGACATTACTTTGAATGTATTATAGATTATATAATATATAATGGTCTGTAAATGGTTAGTGTTACAGTATCTTGTTACAGTGTTACAGTGTGCTCAATACAGTATCTGTATATTTAGTGTATTAATAGCTATTTCATGTAATTTGATTTTGCGTCCCTGCTTTTCAACATATAGGGTGAATTAGAGCGGCTGTAATGCGGTCTAGTATTTCAGGCCTTCGGCTCTGTCAAGCTGTCGATTTCTGAGAGCTTTTACTGCTCTCCCCTAGAGTCATGTAGTTTGTGCGAAATGCAGATAAAGACAAACAAGCAACATAACATCGGGAAACAGTGAATCAGCGGCAGCTGCGGGAGAAACAGCCTGTATGGAATAAACTGAAAATATGACTGTGCAACTAAAGAGCTAATTGTCAAACGTAAGAACATGAAAATGTCAAGTAGGGCAGATCAGATTGAAGTAATTTAATTTAAATTCAAGCACGGCAGATCAGATTGAATTAGCCGAGCTGTCGAAGCTGAATTATAGAAGTAAAAGGAACAAAATTCGTGCATATTACATGGTAGTGATCGAGGAACGCTGTAAATAGGGGGGGAGCCTGAAAGCAACAAAGAGAAATCTAGCTATCACAAAGACAGGATGTACGCACTCAGAAAGGAGCAGGGTAACATTACGCACAACTTGGACGTGCTAATGAAGGTAGGAGAACGATTGTACACCCACCAGGCAGCGTGGCAGCGACGTTGGACCAAGGGAAACTACTGAAATTACAAGCTTACTTAAGGATGTCCTACTAGTAACTAAAGCAGTGGCAAGAAAGGCGCTCAAAAGCATGAAAACAGGAAACGCAGCAGGTGACGATGGCATAACCATGGATCTTCTGAACTAAGAAGAAGATATTGTACTGGAAAAGCTTGCTGTACTATTTTCGGAATGCTTTAAGACTCATAAATTGTCGATAGTCTGGAAAAACGCCAACAATATTCTGATTCCCAACAAGGGCGATCCCAAGGACCTCAAGAATTACAAACCCACCATCTTACTCTCAGCTGCTTACAAGCTGTTTACTAAAGTTATAGTTAGCCTCAGAGGTGGCAGCCTGGATTTCCAACCCAATTTAGGACAGCGTACGCAATCATCGATCCCATCCAAGTTGTCAATGAAGTGATAGAAAATCCGCCCAATATACTAAACCCCCTTTACACGGAATTTATAGACTATGTAAAAGCGTTTGAACACGTACTGACCGCAGGAGTGCTAGAAGAACTAAAAGACCAGATAATAGAAAAACACTTCGCAAAGACTTCTAGAAAACACTGAACAAATTTTTATGCATTTTAAGCATTGTCTACACATCTTTTTAAAGGCCACGGCCTCCCTTAAGCCCGGAATTTCGGGTATGAGAAATATTGATATGTGGTTTATACCCAAATTTAATAATAATTATAAACTACAGTGACTGCAGGACTACTTGCCATACATTCTTGATAAATATAAATAAGTAACAAATTACAACCCTAAAGTCATAACATTCTTTCCGCAGTATTTGGGTAACAATCTTCTCATCTAATGAACGTTCCGTTTTAAATGATCTTTAATATAGCTTGCTGCCAATCGTTCGAATTTGTGTAATTGTGTTTGCTGAATTGGTTGTTAAATTGCTCTTGAACTCGTATTTCCTGGTACCATCTATACTTAGAACTTTGTGTTCGAGTGTAGTTTGTTGCTAGCGGTGTAATTAAACCTTTTCAGCTTCCTCGTTACTTGTGTGGTGTCATAAGGAAACTGCGAACATTTTCTCACATGGTCACTGCGTTGTTACGGGGCACAGGCCTCTTCAAGCTGTGTTCATACAGCTTTTGGCCTGGGAATCCCGGCAGAGTTTCTGTATTTATTTTGTGACAAATAACATAATTGAATTGAATGCACGGGAAAGATAACCGTTCACCAGCAAAGTGATAAATTTCTGATCCGAAAGGCAGTAAGGCAGCGAGACACCATCTCGCCAAATCAATTCACAGTATGTCTGAAGCCATTTTTTAGAAAGCTTGACTGGGAAAAATGGCCGCGTACCTGCTGCTCTTGCTGCAAAGTATGACGAAAGACTATAGTTGACTGGCGCCCTGCCAAGTAAATGCTTCCCGTCTCTTTCCCGCTCACCTATCATGCTGTTCCTCTCCCGTCTTGTTCCTCCCAAAATAACACACCAGAGGTTTGCTGAGGTTAATTTAAATTTACCGCGGTCCACTGCTCCAAGTATGGTGCCCCGATGCAAGCGCTGCCGTACGGCGGAGATGAGCGCGAATTCAGGCACCTGAATACAACGTTTATAGAACCACGTCGCCCGACTCCACGAGCGTTCTAACAGGAATGTGGAACCAATCTAGTGGAACCTTTCGTTTATGTTGCCGTTTAATATCTCAAATGCCACCACCAGCTATAGTCACCACCAAATGCCACCACCAACATATGCAAAATGGCTTCAAGAATAGTAGAAATATACATGGAGAGCAGGTGAGTACTCTGGTACCATTAGTACTTCTTTTCGAATTATTCCCTAGGATAATTTTCTTAGGCATGCCTGACGGCACTAACAAAGTAAGCAAGCTCTTCATTGCCTTGCCATGAATTTCCTAAATGCTTCACAAGAATCGAAATAAACATCGTGCTACAAGGACGGGAAGAAAGAAGAGGACACAGCACACAGCGCTGTGTGGTGTGTCCTCTTCTTTCGTCCTGTCCTTGTAGCGCGAAGTTTATAGCCATTATGTCAGACCAACTAGCCCGTCAGGATGCTTTAATGTGCTTCACAAGAAGGCTGATGATGATGATGATTGCTATTGGTTCCCCTTTGTAGCGGGTAATGATGTGTCATCTTACCAAAAACAACTAATCTATCTATATTTTATACTCTTGGTTTAATACTAGCGCTGCTTAGGGCAGGTACAAAAAGCTTATTAGGCACAAAATACTTTTTTCCTGTTACATGTGTAACTGTCCTAGGCAATATTCCCCTCTCTGCTTTTCTTTCACCAGCATTCTAATCTTCTCTTCGTCACCTCGACAGCCTCGAAGATAACTTCCTCTGTACTACCCTTAAGTCCTTGGCCTTCTGGAAGCCGAATATTTGCCTCATGTAGATTTGGATGGATACCCTAGCATTCTAACACTATGCGCCGCATAGTTTGTTTCTTTTCCGCAGACCACGCATATCCCATCATTTCGTGAATACTTCCCCACAAAGCTCTTAGTTCGTGAGCAACCTGCTTTAGCCTCAAAAAGGAAATCACTGCCCGTGAATTATTATCGTTCAAATTTCCCTTTCTGATGTTCAATTTCTCAACCCTGTACATCTCTAACGATGCTTTAGCTTCCATTTTTTCTCTCCATTTATTCCTTTCAATCTGCTTTGCCACTTTTTTGGTTACCTTGGCGGTTTTGGATTTTCCACTATTCGTTCCATATTTCATCGTTAGCCTTCTAGTCTTCTTTAACCACTACGTGTCCACGCTTTTCAAGTATAGCTACCTAAAAACCTTAGCTGCCCACCTTCGTTGATACATTTCTCTGAACCTCATCTCAAAACATATTTTACTCTGTGCTTCTCGAACTTCGAACGACGCCCATCCCATATCTCCCTGTACTGCTCCGTTAGTTGTTTTTCCATGCGCGCCTAAGGCCAAACGGCCTACCGTTCTCTGGTTTACTTCAAGGCCTGATAGGATATCGATTTTAAGCAGAGTACAGCATTCTCAAATGTGAGAGCGAGAACCATTACTCTTTTGAACATTCCTCTCACTACTTCGTATTTGTAATATCCCCACAGCGCTCTACGCTTCATTATAGCTGCGTTTTGTCATTGAAAACCATTATTCCCTATTTTTCTGCACTAAACTTTAACCCGAGGTCGGTGGCTTCCTGGCCGCTAATATTCATTAGCCGTTGCACATCGGTCTGGTTGTCAACTAAAATAACCATGTCGTCTGCGTATAACGTTCCCGGAATACGCTGTTGTACCACTTCCCTTGCAACCCGCCGCGGTGGCTCAGTGGCTAAGGCGTTGCGCTGCTGAGCACGAGGTCGCGGGTTCGATTCCCAGCTGCGGCGGCCGCTTTTCTGACGGAGGCGAAAAGCAAAAACGCCCGTGTGTACGAGATTTCGGCGCACGTTAAAGATCCCCAGGTGGTCAAAATTAATCCGGAGCCCTCCACTACGGCGCGCCTCATCGCCTGCGTTGCGTGGGCGCGTTAAACCCTACAATCAATCAATCAATCAATCAATCAATCAATCAATCAATCAATCAATCAATCAATCAATCAATCAATCAATCAATCACTTCGCCTTGCAGCGTATGGGTTAGGCTGAACCCTACTTGACTTTCTTCCACTTTCTTTTCTAATCGTGCCATGCAAAGCATGAACAGTAGTGGGCTCAAAGGGAATCCCTGTTTCACTCCCCGATCCATGGGTGTTGACCTGCTGGGCGCATTTCTGTCCTTCCCACGTTAAGTGCATTCTATTATCTTTATAAATTGCTATAAGGACCTGTATTAACCCGTCAACTAATCCACGGGGTTTCAGCATTCTCCACAGGAGTTCTCTGCTTACGTTATCAAATGCCCCATTAGTGTCCACGAACATAATCCATAATGGTGTATCCTGCACTTTTGCAATTTCAACGCATTGTGTTATCAGAAACAAATTATCATCCAATCACCTGATTTTTCTTAATCCATTCTGCAGTTCCCCAAGTATTTAATTTTCTTCGGTCCATGCTGTAATTTCTGATTTTATCGCCTGCATTACGAATATATACATCACTGACGTTACTGTGAGTGGTCTGTATGAATCAAAACTGGGTTTGTTGCCTCTGCTATTATATATAAATTCATCCTACTTTCTAGCCAGTCCTCTGGTATTTGTTTGGTTTGTGTCACCTTATCTATTGCCCTCATAAACGATTCCTTACTTTTAGGTCCAAGCAGGTTTAACAGTTTCATTGGTATTCCGTCCGGGCCCACTGCTGTCTGGGGGGAATCCTTTTGCTCTGCTTTTTTTTTTTCAATCAGATAGCTGCCCATATCGTCTTCCTCCCCTTATATATTCGTACTCTCAGAGGGGGGTGGGCGGGATTCCCCAGGGTTTGTAAATGGCGGCTGTGTAGTTAAGTACTAAATTGGTAAAAACAGTAGTGAAAAACCAAACACAACCACAGTTACTCCGTAGGCACAGAAGAAACCAGATGAGTATATTGTTTCACATCCCTCAGTTTCATTTCGTTCACTTCTTCCGTTCACTTCGTTGTTGACATCTGGAGACAGATATTTCGTCGATCTCCTAATTGCCGTCTGAATTCACGATAAACCAGATCCAAAAACAAAAAAATCTTCTGAAAGCACCCACGAAGCAGTCTGTACAGTCAAGCCAAGAGCAATCACCCATTGGGCAAGTGGATTTGGCTCGTTTTGATGCGGGAAGCAGCAGGACGTGGCTCATTTTCGCGACGAAACACGATCTGCGTAAACGATTGCAGGGCATTATTTCAGCTATTACCTTGCCACCCCTTTTTTAGGGAATAGTTGCCGAGTTTTTCTTGTCAGTGCAGTTTTATCTGAGTTTGTTTCAATTTCGGGGTGTGGCTCGTTTCGAAAAAAAAAACGCCTCAAATGTCGCGTAATGCAAACTGACCAATGATCATGGCGGCGGCCCGGAATAAGAGGAGAAGAGAGTGCCGATACTCTGTACCCTTATCTAGAGACACTAGCCGAGCGCGAGTGACAAGCCCGCCGAGACGGCGAGAAACATTTAATACCCGCCTGCATTACCGTTTATAGTGGTTTATAACAGCTTTGCCGGATGTCCAGTTTAGGCGGGTCGGATGGCGACCAATGTTTATGACGATCACTCTAGCAGGTTCACAACTACGTTCTTTGTTTTTAGTGACGGGATAAGGCCCCTCAGAACGCTTTCTGCCCCCCAAAAAATGGAATACCCTGCCAATGTTTCGCGGGGCATGTATTTTGTGAATTGAACAAGGTTGCTTTGGCGCCAATTACAGGCTGTTAAGCGAAATAGGCCGTTTACACTGTATGCTTAGCTGTGTGTGAGTAATTCTGCCAAACGCTGTTTGTGTTCCAGGCGGCCCGTCGTCAGCAAAGTTGCTCACTGTTACAGTGCCCGTGAACAGCGACATCATCTGCAGAGCAACCGGAGGCAACTTTTACAACTCCACTACCATGTTCTGCGCAGGAATCCCGAAAGAAAAATATTGCCCGGTGGGTCATATATTACCCTCGTGCACTTGTTTGGTTATTTGTTTAAGGGCCGGGGGGAAGGGGGGGGATTTCCAAAGAAGCGGGCATCCAGAAACCGAGTGTCAAATAAAATGGGGATAAATGCTTGTTGAATAGTGACACTGAACAACGCATCAGTTGGAGCTTTTTTACGCTGCATCGATGCATGGAAAAGTGCTTGTACTTCTGGACGAAACAAAACCGACGCCAACACAAGACCCAGAGCGTACTAAGAACTCATTCATTAACGATAAATGTAGCATACATACACAGTTTGCTAGGAAAATCAAAATAACGGTTTTACATGTGACAGAAATTCGATGCAAGCCGACGCACCGTTTAAGGCCGCTTCAAACCTCACTGTTTAAAACGAAGGTATAAAATGCAAGCATACGCAGTTGAGGTGGCGACATAATGCCCCGCTTGTGGACTGGGTGATAGAGGCTGCACTGAATATCTTCCCTCTCTTTCGGACAGCGTGCTGAACGCCTCCAACACTTTCCTGCGTCGCTCATCATTGAGCCGGGGGGAAATAGGAGATTTTTGTATTCCAGTGTGCAGCCACATATGGCGCAGTGCGGAGCCAAAGTGTTAGGCGCGTTTAGCAATAATACACGTTTTTATAGTCTCTCAGTCTCTCCATGAGGCATTGATCGCTTTGGCCAATTTATGATTGGCCACACGTTAGCGGCCTTTTGTGCAGTACGCTAAAGTGTCAATTAACGAAGTTCTGCGTACGGTTACGCAGCAGGTGAGTGCGGCGGATTTTTTGTACCTAGGCCTGCTTACTTTCTAGAGGGGTATTTTTACTTGTTTGGCGCAGAAAAGATGACCCGAACGTGTTCTTCGCCAGCGCCCTTTTTCAAGCGTTTGAAACTTGCATGGACGTATGTTGACGGCACTGAACATGTCTTTTTTAGAGTTAAAGGAGCCATGATGACAAAGCACAAGTTTGGTTCATTCAAAAGATCGCCTCGTTGGAATCATACTGACACCATTTTTAACGTAAACTTCGCAAAAATAAGCTGTATAATTAGAGAAAAAGGGAAAAGCCATGCGACCCACTCACCCATTTCCCGCAACAGAACCTATGATGCCATATCAGCGAACTCTGCGATTGGCGGAGGCCGGCAAAAGCAAACACAAATTAGGCAGAGCTTATAAGCTTGCCGAACAGGCTATTTGTGCTTAACTTAAGCCGACATTCTTTTTACAGCAGTAAGAATGGTGGGGGCGACAGTGGAAGTTACGAAAGCACACGTAAACATAGAAGTACCGATGCGTACTGCTGTTGGTACTGCGCGAACTAGGCTTGGTTTAGCTGCACAGGACTGCGGGGCTTTCTGGTAGCTTTAGACGACACTTCCCGATTGACGCAAGCAACGGTGATATATTTGACTATATCTGTCGAGCGAGCACTCTGTTTAACGAAGCGATTATTCTCTCCCTCAACAAAAGCAAGCCACGTTCAAATACGGTCAAAAACAAACCAGAGGCAGATAACGGCTTGCCACAGTATGATGGCGCCGTCTAGGTCCAGTAACGGTAGACAAGGCTTTCTAATCAGCTGCTGAGCGGTCGGTTCCTGCGATGGTATTGCAGACCACGAAAACACACGATTTATCAAAAAAATCAATATTTTAACGTAAATTGATTAATTTCTCTGTGCATAAAACATCGTCTGCATCAGGACAAGCGCTGGGACACTATAAAACACGAAATCTTTCGAAAATAACAAACTTATATTTCGTCTTCACGGCTCCTTTAAGCGCTCCCTCATGTGGCCCCGTTGTAACCGAGCGAACGAAGAGGACGCCACAGTCAGACGAGACAAAGTAAGCAGGGAAGTAGCGGAAGAGTGTATAACTTGTCGACGTATGAGGGGGAGGTCGGTATGCTGGGCGGCGGCGACACGCTGCGAGGTGACGCCAGAGCACTCCGCACCATCGTGCGTTCGCTGTGAAGCAATCACTCCAGGAGATGCAGCAGCTCTGCGGATTCACAAAGAAGACTGAATTTGGCGCCGCATTGAAATTTTGGATTAGGCAGCCTCGTATTCGTAAGCTACCATATTTTCATTTCCTTCTTTGCGCTTGTTGGCAACCAGGTTCGTAACTTTTCCGTCGACCGAACCAGTGGCCTGTTTGAGGTACCCCGCGGCTGCAAGTTTTTCACTTGAATGACAGTGCTATCATGCACATTTTACGAATAGGCTGCTACAAAGATGACATCGCTACACCTCGCTTTATAGTGTTGGAATGATTTGAGGCGTGGGGCAGCAACCCTTCTTTTTTAATAAATTGTACATCAAAGTGACAAAATTTCCAATCCTTATTGTTTGAACCAAAAGTTGGCAGCAGTACTCTTGGGGTTGCTCATAAGTGAAACTCAGACTTCTGTTGGCCGTTTAGAACTGTCAAGTGCTCTACGCGTGTCGTCTGTGTACCGAACCCGTTCATTTTCCTAGTTTAAGCGCTAGATGTTGCTGAGCTGGCGACTGAGGTCGGCGTTACTAAACTTAGTACAGTCCCCATTGGCCAGGTTGGTTGAGTTGATTTCCTTATTGTTGTTATTACGAAAGTTGAAATAATCCCTGCATAAAATATTGTTTTGTAATGAAGCGCCTGTTTTGAATCCTTATACACTCCCAGGCTCGCAAAGACTGCAGAGCTGTGGAACGCGGTAAATTTAAGATGACTTGAGCAAACCTCTAGCATGTTATCTGGGGAAGAACGATACGGCGGAGGAACAGCATGACAGGTGATCACAAAAGAGAAGGGAGACATTAACTTGACAGGGGCGCCAGTCGACTATCGTCCTTCATCGACATTTGCAACGAGAGGAGCAAATACCCTGCCATTATTTTTTCAACCCCTGCGGAGATCATATACATGGACACCGAATGAGTGTGTAGATCGTGCTGCAGCAGCTCTAGATCAGAAGCCACCACCTAACTTGCACTGAAACAACCTCCTCACTATCTCATAAGGAGTAGGTACCCGCCGCAGTGGCTCAGTGGCTAAGGCGTTGTGCTACTGAACACGAGGACGTGGGTTTCATTCCTGGCCGCGTAAGCCGCTTTCCTGATAGAGGCAAAAAGCAAAAACGCCCACATGTACGAGATTTCGGTACACGCTAAAGATGCCCAGGTGGTAAAAATTAATCAGGAGCCCTCTACTACGGCGCGCCTCATCTCCTGCGTTGCGTCGGTGCGTTAAACCCTACAATCAATCAGTCATGAAGAGTAGGCGGAACAACATTTGGTTCCCTCTAAATTTGCAGTCGGCAAATTGTTAGACGTGCCTCAATGGGCTGCACCTGATCTGCTGGTGCGATTACCGATTCGTAGAATCAGTGAAAAAACCCCTTTTGTCGTCCTTGGTCTTCGTAAATCTACTTGCTGTGTCTTATAAATAAAATATGTGGGGATGTGTCGCATGTCTCCGGTGAAAGCTCGGACTCTGAGTCTTCGTCTGTAAGAGCAATTGTTATGCCTGGTAACGAAATATTTCAGCGTTCCGCCCCGTTTCTCGTGCAAGGCCACAGCAGTGGACGACTATTTTTTGTCAATGCCAATTAGCGCTACAGGTATTAAAGTAGCCCAGGAAGCGAGGCGCATATGACCAGCTCACCACTAAAGCGACCAGAGTGTTCAAAGAGTTGTGATAAAAATACCACACTGTGGGGCTTCAGTAGATATCAAGTCACCCTGGGGATCACTGGAAACGAGTTGGCGGATCCAGAACCGTAGCAGCCGCATCACAATGGAACTATCTTGCGTATATCCGTCACAAGGCAAGATACCAACGCAATACTTTACCAAGCACGTAAACAAGCTGTCGCGTCGCATTTGTCTGGCTCACAGAATGGACACGAATAACTCCACAGGCTCGATCCCGAAAAAAAAGACGCCCGCCCGCATCTTCCCACGTGGGGAACTGGAGTAAATGCGTCGCATAGGGGTGGTTGTATTGCGTGAACGTTGCGTAATTGGGTAGTTTGTGGTTACCGTTGTGGTTGTGGTTCCATTGTGTTGCCGTTATGTTGAGTGATCTGGTTTTTACTAGCGCCAGAGGGAATTCCGCGTCCGGGTCCACACCGGTGGCAAAGGCACGCAAGTGCTGTTGTGTTACGGTGAGTAGGCGGTGGTTCTCGATGCGCCGAAACTCGTCCATCATGTTCTTGTCGATGTTGTCTCTGTGGTAGAATCGGTAGTCTCCGTCAGCTTTGGTGAGGTAAAGGTTGTTGGCATTGGTGCACCGGATGAGAGCAATGTATACGCCCTCCTCTTCGCAGCTTTGTCTTCTCGTTCTTCTTCTTCTTCGGCGGCTCCCCTACGGGAATAATGACGACGGTGGTTGAATGCGAACCCATCTCGTGATGGATTCTTTGGTTGGCCAATCCCTAGGGGCATCCTGCCACAATCAGTATCAGAGGCGCTGCGGACGGGGCTGGTTAGCTGCAAGATGCGTGGCGCTTCCCGCCACAGCTTTCCCACGGGAAATTCAGCATCCCCCTCTAAAGTTTTCAGTTCGTCGTTTCCGTTGACGTTCAGCTTCGCGTGCCTTCGTTGTATCAGTAGCTTCTTGACGTAGTTTGAATGAGTCAAGGACATAAGGCGCGTTCGTAGCACTTGCTCCTGTCCCGGACTTGTAGCGTAGTGGGAAGAGCACCGCGTACCTCCCGTTGCAGCCAGAGAGTCGTGGGATCGAAACCGGGCGCCGCTAACTATTTCTTTCTTTTATAGTGTAGTATCGCGGAGCTGTGGGTGTAAGGAGGAGAGTTGTGCATGCGCAGTGAGCGTGTGGACGGCGCCGCCATCAACGACGCAGGACAAAGCGAGCCTAAGAAATACTCCGCATTTAAAATTTTGGCTCGCCCATGCTCGCCGACTTAGCAGAAGTCAAGAGACCTTGCCCCACAGGCTGCGCCTCGGAGTAGCATTGACCGGAAAGTATCTGCACGCAATCGGACGCGAGGACAGCCCGGGATACATTCCGTGTGGTTGTCCAGAGACTAGTGATAATTTGATTACGTTTTTCCTAAGGTACATTAGCGAGCGAAAAAACCTTGAGGTAGCATTACTAAGTTTAGACACTCGCCATTTGTCCAAACAAAAGAATTTGGGTACGTGGGCTGACACCAAGAAGCAAAATCGTGCCGTCAAAGAGCTTGTTGCATTTCATTCTGTCGGGCAAAGAAAAGTAACGGAAATGAAGAAGATGAATCATCTGAAAGCTGTGAGCTCACAGAAGAACGAGAAGGAAGACGAGGATCTCATCGGATGCCTTGTGCTTTGCATCAGTCAGGTGTAGTTTAGGGTAAAATATAGTTAAGTATTCCTTTTTGTGGTGTTGGATTCATTCCTGAATCATCTTGTGGTGCCTGGAAACCGAAAAATGGGAAAGCCGGGCCTAAGAACTCAAACGACCAGGAACAAACGGGGTGTAAGCGGCGTCGTCGTGCAAAAGGTGAACGAAACTGCGTTATAGCTTGCACAAGATAACAGAAAGGACAACGGCCCGTATTCAGCATGGAACAGGGCTTATAAATGAAGAGAAGGCTGTTTTGGATACTGCCGATTTGGAGACTTCGGGCGCGCTCAAAGAGTGGCTGCATTTCAACAATGAAAATTTCAGCAAGCTGAACACAGAGCTTGAGGGATCAATACACACAATTAAATCAGTTCCACTCAATGTGGAAGCTGTCGGAAGTGTAGAGCAGTGATTCACAATAATGGGCTGTACCGCCGCTATCCGCTCACTGTTACCACCCCAAGCAATTCAAACTTCCCGCCTCCGCAGTGCTCGCGCGCCCCCCTGCCTGAAACTGCACCAGCGGAAGTTATGTTATTTTTGTGCTTGCTTTAATTTCGTATGTTTTAGCTGCTTTCCGTAATTCGAACGCGTCATTCTTTTATTGCGCTGCTGTAGCCTTTCTGCGGTATTTCGACCATGCCATTTTTTTCTTGCGCGGCCGCGTTTTTCTCTTACTATCGTAAAAACCAACCTTACGAGCGTTCCTAACTAAATGAACGCAGGCGCTGCCGGTTAGTTCCGTATGTTATGCCTCAAAGATACCTATAGTTTTCTTCGCGCTAAGCAATGGGGATGTTGTAGGACAAGCGTCATCGGTTCACGTGTTTCGAAGTCTTATGACTATATAGAGCCCTTGCCGTTCGAAGCATCTGGGGTACATCGCGAACGACTGCGTTACCACGGGACGCCCTGTTGCTCTACTTGGGTCCAGCGAGCGAGCTACGACGACAAAGCGAGCGCCTAAAGTGATCTGTGCTTAAAAAAAGGAATTTGCTAGTGTTTGTGGCCGTGGTGGAATACGATAATGCACATAAAGACGTTCGTGGCCTCCTGAATGGCAAGGAAGCCACACTACGGGGCGGACAACGCCTGCAGATTTCGACAATCCAACCGCCTCCTTCGGTTTATCCTCACTGTAATGAGTGTCATCGCCATTAAACTCGGTGATGTTCCCGACGATATAGTTGCAAACGTTCAGCGATACGTTGTGCAAGTGGCTCAGCTTTTGCACGCCGTTTAAGGCACCCATGCATGACAACCCTTGGCCAACCAAATCTGAAACGTTTCAATATATTCGGTCTCTTCTGGGTGGCTCAGCGGTGGATTCTATCGCCGGAAAACAAGCGACGAAAGACTGCCCCGAAGACGCCACGGAAAGTCTTTCTCCACCCTTCGAAGACACACGCCGAATCATGGAAGAACATCTGGCAAAGCTCCGATCGCGTCTTTCCGTGCTGTCCTCTCACGATGTCGGTACACTACATGTGACTTTTCGACCACGTGCAAAGTCGCGTGCAGGAACTGGCTGCGTTGAACATTTCTTCGGCTACGTATTCTTCTATGATCACGGAGATTATTTTGAGATTTTCTCCCCCCGATATTGACCTTGCTTACCACCTGCCATTGGCGCAGGCCTTGCAAATGCCAAGAAATACACGAGGAGAGAGAGAGAAACAACATCTTTATTGGCCTGCGTTCAGGCCCCCGTTGTAGGGGCAAACCTACTGCCTATTACCTCGCACCCCCCTCGCGGGAGATGGAGGCGTCGGTTTCGGCCGCTGGCTTTCGATGGCCGCGAGCGCGAGCTGGACAGCCATCTTCTGTAACCCACAGTCCGCACTCATGATCGCGCACTCAATGCGCGGTGGAAGCACGGTCACTTCGTCCGTATTAGTAGTCTCTTGCCTTGGTTGTTGTCCGCAACCCCACAGCACGTGCTGCATGGTGGCCCTCTCACCCCCGCACAACACACACGCGTCCGATTGGTAGAGTTCGGGGCACACGTGCTTAGCGAACACCGGTGTCCAGATTGCCCGCACCTGTAGCTGTCGCACGATCACTGCCTCTCTGCGGTTGAGATTACGGTGCGGTGGCGGGTAGACCCTGCGGCCTTCCCTGTACCATTCGAGCACCTCCCTGTAGGTGGTGATTGGAACCGCCGTTTCAGCTTCTTCTTCGTCTTCTTCTTCCCCTTCACCCTCGTCCTCCCCTTCGCTTCCCGCAGGCCTCGGAGGCGAGCCAGGTGCCGCGCTGCCGTGTCTGGTCAGTACGCGCGCAGCTCGGTCCGCCTCCTCGTTGCGGTTGGCTCCGGTTCCGACCGGGCCCACGTGCGCCGGAAACCACTTGATGGTCACCGGCATTGTTCTCCGCGGCAGGGCCCCGCACACCCTGAGCGCGCACGGTCCCACCCTGTTCGTGGCATAGTTCAGCACCGCCCCTCGCGAATCGCTCAGGACGGTGGCACACCTTGGGTTTGTGAGGGCCAGCGCAATGGCCAGCTCCTCCGCTTGCTTCGGGTCCTGGGCCCATACGCTGCCCGCCGTGTACAGCTCCCCGGAGGTTGCCGCGACCACGGCCACAGCGTACGTGCCCTTGCGGTGCGGGTAGGTGGCCGCGTCCACGTAGAACGCGTCCGTGTCGGCCGCGTGCACGGCCGTGAGCGCCTTCGCCCTGGCAAGGCGGCGCTCCCCGTTGACTTCTGGATCCATGTGCCGGGGTATCGGCGGGACGTGCATGAGGCCGAGCAGCCCCCTCGGCAGCGACCGTCCGGATGACGACCGCAGCGGCGATGGCAGCCCCGTCGGCCCCCTGCCCCCGCCCCCACCGCCTTCCCCTCGCAGCAGCCCTACTCGGTTGAGAATTGCTCTGCCTGTTCTGGTCGTTTCTAGGCGCGCAAGCTGCGATACGCGCTGCGCCTCTGCGACCTCGCATAGTGTATTATGTATCCCTAATTCTAGGAGCCGGGTCGTGCTCGTGTGAGTATAGAGGCCTAACGCCGACTTGTATGCCTTGCGTAACAGAGCGTCCAGCATCCCGCTCTCCGCCGCCGACCAGTCGTGGAAGGCCGCCACGTATGCCACATGGCTGACCGCGAAGGCTTGTATCAGCCGCAGGAGGTTGCTTTCGCGCATGCCCCCGTGCCGTGTGGCCACCTTCTTGATCAGCCCCACTTCCGTCATGATCTTCACCTCCAGTCTCTTTATGGTTTGACCATTGTGCCCGAGAGCGTCCACGTGCAGTCCGAGGACTCGCAGCGTCTTCACCCGCGGGATGATCGTTCCGTCCTTGGTGTGTAGATTAATGTCGGGACCGTTCTCCGTCGTCTTCCTCTTCTTCTTGGGTGGTATCACCAGCAGCTCGGACTTGCTCGGGGAGCACGTGAGCCCCGTGTCCAGCAGGTGTTCTTCGACCGCATCGATGGCTTCCTGCAGGGACGCCTCGATCTCGCCGTCACTGCCGCCGGACACCCAGAGCGTGATGTCGTCTGCATATATGGTGTGTCCGACTCTCGGGATACTCTGCAAGCGCTCGGCAACCCCGATCATGACGATGTTAAACAGCGTCGGCGAGATCACAGCGCCCTGTGGCGTACCCGTGCTCCCCAGCTTCTTCTTCGGGAGTTCTAGGTCACCGGCCACGATCGTAGCGGTGCGGTCCGACAAGAAGTCGCGCACGTGGGCGAACGTGCGCTCACCCATGTTCAGGCGCGATACTTGCCGGAGGATGGCTGAGTGACGAACGTTGTCGAACGCCCCCTTCAGGTCGAGTCCGAGTATCGCTCGGTTGTCCAGGGAGTTGGTCGGCCTGTCGAGGACTTCGTGCTTGATCAGCAACATCGCATCCTGGGTGCTGAGTTTGGTTCGGAACCCCAGCATGGTGTCGGGGTAGAGTCCCTCCTCTTCTAGGTAAGCTTGCCACCGATTCAGGAGGACGTGCTCCAGCACCTTCCCCACGCAGGACGTCAGGGAGATGGGCCGCAGGTTCTCTATGCTCGGTGCTTTGCCCGGCTTTGGAATTAGGACCGTTCTGGCCTCCTTCCAGCCGGCGGGGAGCTTGCCCTCCCGCCAGCATCTGTTGAAATAACCGGTGAGCGCGGTTATGGCCGCGTCACTCAGATTGCGCAGCGCCTTGTTTGACACTCCGTCCGGCCCCGGAGCCGACTTGCAATTGATGGTTTGGATCACCGCTCTGACCTCCCACTCCTCGATGTCCGCATCGAGCTCGGCGTTGGCTGCGCCGGTGTAGCTCGGGAGGGGGGTCTGTGGCGTGGCCGGCAGATATTTGTCGTTTATGCACCGGCGGACCTCGTCTTCCCCGAGTTCCTGCTTGGCCCTGTGTAACATTCGCGCCAGGATGTGATGTTGCGTTCCCTTTGTCTTGCCTTCGTCGAGCAGGTGACGGAGCAAGTGCCAGGTTCTACTCTTGTGGATTTGGCCGTCCGCTTCTTGACAGACCGCCTGCCACTGCTGTCGGCAGAGCACCTCGCTGTGCTTTGCGATTTCAATATTGAGTAAGGCGATGCGCTTGCGGAGCCTTCGGTTATGTCTTTGCCGCTTCCACCGGGCTCTCAGCGAGTTTCTCGCCTCCAGCAAGTGCGCTAGGCGGCTGTCTACTTGCTGCGTCCCTTCGTCCGTTTCGACTTCGGTCGTGGCTGCCTTGGTCGCCGCGTTGACGCTGCGCGACCACTCGCCGATGTCCTCGATTTGCCCTGTCAGGGCACCCAGCTCCTGCCTGTACTTGTTCCAATCCGTTGTCGCGTGCTTGCGGGGAGACGGGATCCGTCCGCGCAGCGGCACCACGATCTCGAGGATGCAGTGATCGCTGCCCAGAGTTTCGCCCGTGTTCCGCCAGCTGACCCCGGTGGCAGCGTTGCAGAAGGCCAGGTCGGGATTGGTATCCCTCTGCGTTGACGTGCCGTGTCTCGTATGGACTGCCGGGTCGTTGAGTAGGTGATATTCTGCCTCCAGGGTCTCTTCGTGGAGGCTCTGGCCCTTGGTCGTTGTCCTCGGGTAGCCCCACGCCGTGTGCGGCGCATTAAAGTCGCCACACACCAGCGCGGTGTTGTTACCCGCCAGCTGCATGGTCTTGTGTATGAGGGTTCTGAACTTTTGTTGAACTTGCTTTGGGTTGCTGTAGATATTTACGATGTAGGTGCTTTCCTTGTTCTTACGGCCCGTTACCACCTCGATGGCGAGGTGCTCGATGGCGGTATTCCGGAGTAGGCCGTGCTCTACGTAGGTGATTCCTTTCCTCACCAGGGTACACACCCCCTGCCCGGCTCCTTTCCCTGCGATTCTCGCGCTGGGCGGGCTGGCGTAGGAGCGGTACCCCGGCAGTTTCGGAGTGTCTTCGGTGTGTGTCTCTTGTATTAGAATAACGTCCTGTCTTCGGCCGGCGTGTCGTATGTACTGTTGTAACGATGCCCTCTTTGTGCGTAGGCCGTTCGCATTCCATTGACATATGACCAACTCTCGACCTAACATTGCTCCGGCCATACTGGGCGAGTCTTGGTCGTTGGTTGTTGCTGTTGTGATTGAGGTGGCGCCTGCTGCTGTTGCTGCTGCGTTGACAGCATCTGCGCCTGCTGCTGTTGCTGTTGGTGGAAGATTCCTTTAATTTCGTTCATTTGCGTGAGGAGTTGCTGTAGCATGCGCTCCATGTTGGTAACCCGGACGTTGCCATCGGCCAATGTCGCTTCTAGCGTCGCTTGCCTCTGCTGATTGACTCCTGCTCTCTCTCGAGCTGCTGGTGACTGTCTTCTAGTTGTTGCTGCCTGCGCTCCATGACGCTCGTAGTTGTAGCTCGCCTCTTTGCTCTGGGGCTGGCGTACGTGTGTTCCGTCTCTACTTCGGCCTCCGCCTCCTCTTCTCCTACTTCTTCCGCAGAGTAATCGTCACTGTGCACCGTTACGGTGCTCTCCTCGTCTTCGACTATCTCGTTGTCTTGTGGGTCCATCGCCTGTTCTTGTGTTGATAATTCTTGCTCGCTGGCTTGTCTGTGCTGCCGCATCCGCCTGCGCTCTGCCCTCCTTGGCTCGCACGGGGTCTTTTGCAGCTGCATTTGGTTGCTTAGAATCTGGTCCAGCTTACTGCTGAGCTCTTGTATTTGTCTGTCCCTCTGCGCGAGTTGTGCTCGGAGCCGCGCAACCTCGTTTTGGAGCAAGATCGTCTCCGGTGCGGGTTGCATCGATGTTCGCCCTTGCTGCTGCTGTCGCAGCTCCCCATTTTCTCTCTGGATGCCTGCGGTTGAATTTCCCGCCTCGGGCCCGCTATCGCTGCGGCCCACGTGATTCCTGTCTTCGAGCTAGGCTCGGCGCGCGGCGCACTGCCGGACCGGTGGTGGGGGGCTTTGTTTACTCCGCCCTTCCCGCCAGCCTCGGCAGCTGCGTTCGCCGCTCGCATTCCGCCAGCTGCCGGCGTTGTTATTGCTCCAGCTGCCGCTCTTCTGACGTCAGCATACCTCTTCGGTGACATTGGCTGTTTCGCGCCTTTTTCGGGCGCGCACAGCTGCGGGAAGTCGACTAAGCCTAGCTTCGGCGCGCTCTTCTGCTGCTCCTCCGCCTGCTTGCGCTCCCGTCTTCTTTGTTTGACCACGTGCGGGGTCTTGTAGCAGTTCTTGTAGCTTGCATCGGGGTTTACAGACCCGGTCGTGCGTGGGTCCCGGGTTGGACGCTCCGCACGCAAAGCATACTTGCGCGTCCGGGTGGGGGCACACGTCTGCCCTGTGTCCTAATCTGCCGCAGCATCGGCACACTTCATAATGCTGTTTGTACAGGCTGCACTTGGTAACCAAGGCTCCGAACCTGACCGTGTTGGGTACCTTAGAGCCCTCGAAGGCTACGATGACTGTAGTTGTCTTACCTATCCTATGCGCCTCTAGCGCGAGCGGATTCGTTTCGTTAACTATATTCTCCTGCAGTTCCTGCTCGGAGTACGTGAGCGGGATATATCTGATAACACCCTTGACCGTGCCCTCGGGCGCCGGCACGTACGCGTACACCTCGTGTTCCCTACCCGCGATCTTTAGCGAGCGGATCTCCGAGTACATGCGAGCCCTGTGCTCGTGTGGCGTGCTGACCACGATAATGTTCTGCGCGTTGTTAGTGCATATTGTATCCTCTCTGGATTCCTGCATGGTAGTTCCTGCCACTGCGAAAATGGCCTCCATTAGCGTGGGTGCCGCGGTGCGGGCTACGTTCAACCCGCCACGTGGCCTGAGAATAATCTTAATGTCCTCACGCGGCAGCGCGCGTGGCATACGCGCTGCTTTAGTTAGCTTAGCTGCGACCTGCCTCGCAAATTTTGCTGGGTCTCTAGGGGCTGCGGGGGGGGGCAGGGGGAGCAGAAACAACGGGGACCGACTCACCGCCAGCCGCGCCGATCTCCTGCCACCGCATCTTCCGCCTCGCCATCTGCCACCTGCCTTCTTGCGCTCCTGTCGCTGGTGTTGATTCCACGTTGCCGGCGACCGCCACCGACATCCGCCCGTGAATGTAGCTGACTTGCATCGCCGATGCTCCGTCGTCTTCCTCGGGAAGAAAATTGGTACCCAGATCAATGGTTGTCGTCATCTCTTCGTGGATAAATGCCGTCTTCGCCGTGGCGGCCGCCCCCGGCACGCCCGGCTCCGAAGTCGCGCTAAGCCTAGGTTAGGCTTAGCAAGCCGGCCACGTTGGCCGATCTCTTCTCGTCGATAAATCGGCGAAAAATCGCTGCAACTTGCCGAAAATGGTATCGGTTGATTCCTCAGGCCAAGCTGCACTGCCCTACAACAGAATCTCGTCGATATAATCGATTGGACCGTCGCAATTAATCGAAAACGTCGGAGCTGATGCGAAGTGCGTTCGCTCCCTGCGGTGATCGCAGCGCCGCCCCCACGAGGAGAATCAGCCGTTGAAAGGGCACCTGCATCGTCCACGTCCTTCCATGGGGAGCTCGATGCACTTTTGGCACACTTTCAGATTGAAGTGGAGTGTAGAGAGAGAATTGCGATAGGCATCAGAAAAGAGCAAGCTGACACAAAAGCAGACGATCCAAGAGAAAGTTTATTGCTGCCGCCGAACGCGGCTGCGCTATTTTCTACCCCGGCATACGAGTCAAACTGCTTATTTTGTGACTCAGTCAATCACCCGACAGAACTATGCGTTGGAATCACCAGCCATGAGGATAAACTAATAAGAATGGCAGCCGAAAGAAGATATTTTCGTTGCACCATGAGATAGAACTTATCTAGATGTTCCAGACATGCCCTCAAATGAGGCAACTGCACTGCCAGACATGACATCGGCGTGCTGCAATCCCGACTGGCAGTGCCGCGAGAACACAGATTACGGAGAGTGAATGCCGGAAACGTGCACTCGCACACTGGGTCGATTCTCGAGATGGAAGCACGGCTGCAGACGTGCAGTTCATGTTTAAATGAAAATTAATTTTGCGCGTACATTCGTGGCATAGCGGGTGGCTTGATTCAGCGCACTTTCATATACGAAGATGTTGCCCGTACCCTTCGTATTCGGGAACTTGAGAAGACGAGATTGCACCTTAAAGCGTTCAATAAAGGCAGGTTATGAAAAAGAGAATGCCGTATAATGCAAGTGTTCTGACTGAGTCATTACAGCGACACTGTGTTCCCTGTTGAGGCAATCGAAGTTCCCTTCATTTGCAAAGCCTTAATGAAAGTACCCACAGCGAGAGACTTTGTTGCTTTGATCAAAACCAGTGGTTAGCTGATTGCGGAGAAACGTCTTCGGTCAGGCCTTGACGCTGTACCTGGAATCAGCCTTCTGCTTGGAGCAGACCACCTGTTCAGGAGCTAACCATCATGATGGATACCTAAAAGGCTACACTGGAAAGGTTCAACCATGCTAGGAAGTCTGTTAGGGAAACAAAGAGCACTGCCTCACCATAGAAGAATCCGGCCTCATTGGTGTAGTAGTTGGCCACCAACTCCCATGACTGGCCAGCTCAACCCTCGGCCCTCAGTCCCCAGCAGCTGTAGAGCACCTCTCCACGGTGGCGGTCCGAACAGCGATACAGCATTGCGTGCTAAGAATCTCTGAGTCCGGGCAGGTCACCATTGGAACTTGACCGTGGCAACGTTCAACGCACGCACTCTGTCTGACGAGGGAAGCTTAGCTGTACTACTAAAGGAGCTGTCACACATTAAGTGGGAAATAGTAGATTTAGGCGAACCTAAAAGGACGGGAGAAGGCTACATGGAACTCAGCGGCGGTCATATTCTGTGCTACAGTGGACCCCCAGAGAAGCGAGAACACGGGGTGGAATGTTTATTGACATGGAAATAGCAGAAGAGTTTTTCAGCATTAGTGAGACAGTCGTGGCGGTAGTGATCAATCTAAACAAGCGATACAGGTAATGATACTACAGGGCTAGCATCCACCAACCAGCTATAATGATCAAGCCGTAGACAACTTTTACGAGGATGTCTAATAAGCAATGAAGAAGACAACTACACAGTGCACGATTGTGATGGGAGACTAACGCATAGGTCGACAAGAAGCAAATGGAAGAAAGGTCAATGATAATAGCGAATCGCAAGAGACCAAGAGAAGAACGGGTGGGATTTGCAAAGATAAATAGCCTGATCTTGTGTAACACAAACGAGGGAATAGGAAATAGACATGGAGGAGTCCCGATGGTACAACAGAGAATCACATTGACTTTATTTTAAGTGACAACCCAGGTATTGTACAAGACGCAGAGGTGCTAAGTAAGATTCGCAAGAGCAATCACAGGATGGTTAGATAAAAGGTAAAGCTGAATCTCAGAAGAGAAACTAAGACCCCCCCCCCCCCCCCGTCCAGTCAGTCAGGGCCAGATAGCATGAAATTAAAAGAACTCTTCGAAATAAATTCCCGCTTCTGGACGGGCAGAACAAGGTCAGTGTAATGACTAAAATGACATAGTATCAGGGCGCCTGCTATATTATAAATTACGCAGAACACACCTCTATCTTCGTAACGGGAAGCATCGCCGACTATTTAATTGATGATGCAAACATAGTTTGACTAAAATTAGGTACATGTACGCAAAAAAGGTTTAAAAATAAACATTGCTAAGACTGAAGGTGTAATTTTGAGGGCTAGAAATAAAGCTGTAATAATGAACACATTATTGGTACGGGGAATAGACTATATTTGGAATGAAAGATTCGTACAGCGAGATACAGGCACCGGGCAAGACGGGCATGGCTGAGTGCGCGAGAGAGAGGTGTGATGATAATGACAGGGTAATAACATGATGACCGCAGTGAGTAGCGTACATTGTCCACGTTATATCATGCGTCCTGTTCTCCAACAACATGACAACGCATAGTAACATACATTACTCCCCGCTGGAAAAGTGTCGTCCCGGCGCTAAAGTGTCGTCCCGGCGACGAAGGCGCACAGATGGCTTGAGGCGCGACACATGCACAATGTTAGTAGGCGGGGTTCTCTCGGAAGGTGAAAGGATGACGGAGTGATCTCATATGTTACGTCCATAACCGTACGGAGAACACGGTAAGGACTGGTATAAGGCGCATGCAGTTTTTCTCAAAGTTTTTCTGAAAGTCCCTTCCAAGCTTATGCGTTACCCGAGGATTCACACTAGACCACAAGACAACTTCTACTGCCACTGAGTTGGTTGCCATACGGGAGGCGATTCGTTTAGTCTCCCGTGAATGACCTCAAGCTTGGACCCTGTTTTGTGATTCCAAGCCAGCACTCCAGGTCCTCAATGGAGTTATGAGGCAAGGACCTTATTATGCCCTTGCTGCGGAAGTACTCGAATTATGCTCATTGGCACTGCAACAAGGACATGTCCTCACCATTCAGTGGGTACCAGGCCATTGCGGGCTAGCTGGTAACGACTGGGCTGACCAGGAGGCAATGAAGGTTTCTGCAAATGCAGATGTTGTACGTCTGCCCTTCGCAAGGACAGACACGACCGCCCTTCTGTTTACCATTCTCCGCCACGCCTCGGCGAGTCACTGGTCTCACCCTGACAATCGTCATAGAAGGCTACACCGCCTGGACCCCGACTGCAAGTTTCGGTTACCTCCTGGTATTCAGCGAAACTACGCCACGCTGTTTCACCGACTACGGCTTGGCGTAGCCTTTAGCCGTCGCTACAAGCACCTCATTGGCTTTACGAGTGACCCCGACTGTGAGACATGCCATGTACCAGAGACTATTTCGCATGTTCTCTGCCACTGTCCACGCTATGCGCATCCTCGAGAACAATTAGTGAGAACATTGGCCCGTTTGGACTGTCGTGTGGTGTCGGAGGAAGTGCTGCTGGGACCTTGGCCAGACGCGAAGCGTTCCCACAAGGCATTTAAAGCTGTGCTGACATTTCTGCGCAGCAGCGGCCTCTCAGAGATATTGTAGTTGAGGCCCGTCCGGCTTAACTTTAACATATACACCGTATCGGTATACGCATCTTCTATACATAGCCCTTTATTTATTTCTCCGCCATCTTCATCTCTCTCGTCCACTATCCACACTCTTTCCTCCACTTTCCCTTCCCACACACAGAATAGCTGGCCAGATATACTACCGTCAGGCCGACCTTTCTGTGTTTTTTCATTTCAATAAAATTTCTCTCTCTCTCTGAAAGTCCCACGCGACGGGATGGTGTCCAAAGAAGGACCAATGATCCCGAAGGGAAGTGTACTGGCCGGTGGCGCTGGTCATATCTGTGCTTCTGAGAGGCTTGTGATGCGTGAAGACGGTCGCTGGTGATCTGCCTTGGAAAAGTAGCTCGGGTGATCGTATCGGGAGTGTATTCGGTGGACAAGGGGGCAGAAGGGGGCAGTAAGGTGTCCAGGGGCAAAGCAGGCTCACGGCTGTAAAGAAGGTAGAAAGGGGAAAATCTCATGGTGTGGGGACGCGAAGAATTGTAGGCGAATGTAATGTAGAGAAGGGCGATGTCCCAATTGCGATGGTCCGCTGAGACGTAGGCAGACAACATGTCCGTAAGGGTCCGGTTTAGTCGTTCGGTGAGCCCGTTTGTTTGCGGATGATATGCTCTGGAAAATTTGTGCTGAGTAGAGCATGAGCGCAGAAGGTCGTCAACAACTTTGGATAAAAAGTATCGGCCACGATCGGTGAGCAAGTGACGGGGAGCTCTGTGGTGCAGAATGACGTTGGCAAGGAGAAAATCGGCAACATCGGTCGCGCAACACGTAGGCAGGGCGCGGGTGATCGCAAAACGTGTTGCATAGTCCGTCGCAACGGCCACCCACTTGTGTCCGTACTTGGATAGCGGAAAAGGGCCCAGTAAGTCCAAACCTACACGGAAAATGGCTCAAGGGGAATTTCGATCGGTTGAAGCTGACCGGTGGAGAGCGTGGTGATTGGTTTCTGCCCTTGGCAAAGGTCGCATGCGGTCACGTATCGTTGCGCGCATTTGCATAGCACGGGCCAATAGAAGCGACCCCGCGCACGGTCGTACGTGCGGGTTATTAAGAGATGGCCAGCGGTGGGGACATCGTGAAGCTGCAGGTGCAAGATGGTCGCGCGCAAGTTTTGAGGTATAACGAGGAGCATTTCGGGACCATCGGCGCGGAAGTTGCGACGATAGAGGGTGCCATCACGAATTGATTGGGCACGTAGAGAAGGGTGATGTGTTGAGCATTCGAGACCGTCGAAGATTACGCGTAGCGATGCGTCACGGCGCTGTCCTTCAGAAATGTTCAGGAAGTCAGAGATGGCAAAAAGGCAGGTAGTAGAACTTGCTCCGCTCAGGCCTGGAGAATCCACAGGAATGCGTGACAGACTGTCGGTGTCCTGGTATAAGCGGCCAGATTTGTACACCACAGAGAAAGTGTACTCTTCAATGCGGAGAGTCCATCGACCAAGCCTGCCCGTGGAATCTTTCGAAAATGGAAGCCAGCACAGAGCGTGGTTGTCTGTGATAAACCTAAAGAGCCTACCTTAAAGGTATGGGCGGAACTTGGCGACAGCCCAGACAAGCGCAAGGCACTCCCGTTCCGTTATGGAGTAATTGCGTTGGGCTGGCGACAGGGGACGACTAGCATAGGCGATGACACTGTTCTGGCCGGCCTGTTGTTGTAGGTATTCAAGAATCTTAATTATGCGGCGGCGACAATAGCCTAATTCTGAGGCTGCCAAAGTGACATTTTTGTGAGTTTAGCTTAAGGTCTTCCTGTCGAAACACTTCCAACATTGCCGAAAGCTTCTTGAGGTGGGTGTCGTATGTAGGTGAAAAACCATCACATCATCGAGATAGCATAGGCACGTCGACAACTTGAACCCATGGAGCAGCGAGTCCATCATCCCCTTAAAGGTAGCAGGGGCGTTACATGGGCCAAACGGAATTACCTTAATCTGGTAGCGGGCGTCGGGTGTAACAAACGGCGTTTTTTTTGCGGTCGGATTCGTCAGCAGAAGTTTGCCAATATCCAGACCTAATGCTTATAGATGGAAAATAGTTGGCTCCATGCCAGCTCAGTGCGTCGCCAACGTGTGGCAATGGATAAACGTCCTTGGTGATCTGGTTGAGGCGTCGGTATTCCGCGCAGAACCGCCAGCTGACAACTTTCTTTTTAACTAAAACAACAGGCGAAGCGCAGGGGCTCGACGAAGGTTATGATGTCCTTGCGGATCATGCTTTTGATTTCCTGCTCAAAGACCAATCGTTCAGCACGGGACCCACGGTATGGGTGGCTGTGGACAGGGCTAGCATAACCGGAGTCTATACGATGTTGAGTAGCAGTAGTCTGACCGAAAGGACGATTATTGAAGTAAAAAATGTCTAGGTAGGTGCTCAAAAGATGGCGTACAGCGACAGCTTGGTCTACCGGAAAATGGGAAGCGATCATTTTGGCGAAATCCTCGACATAAGGAATTGAAGTGGTTTGGGTATGAGAAATCTGGGGTGGGTCCACGCACAAAGCTAACACTTGGTGGTCACCTATCGGCCGCAGTGTATCCAGAGATATATCCTTCAGTAGAACTTGTGGGGACGTTCCAGAGTTGAGGATTGGTAGGCGAATGTTGCTGTCCACAATTGTCACAACAGTATGTGGTAGGGCCACTTCGCGCGACAGGAACACTAACAGAACAGTCGAAAATACGTAGTCGCTGTCAGAATCTGGTGGGCTCGACGACAAGTGAATGGAGGTTGGTGCATGTGCCCGTAAGCGATCATCATGCGTGGAGACAATACGGAATAAGAGTTATTCGGCTTTGAGCACATTTGAAGGCATGTGGGCGGCTTCTTCAGGGGTGGAATTGGGAGAAGGCAAGTAAAGGCGGAGTACAACCGCGGGGAAATCAATAAGAGCCGAATGTTCCGACAGGAAATCATAGCCTAGTATAATTATGGGCGTAAGGGCATCGCTGCAATACGGCAAACAGAAAGACAGTTTCATAGCTACCAATGGGAATCCGGGAAGTACACATCCCGGCGACGGCGGACGTCCCTCCATCGGCGACCTGTACGACACTGGGCACCGCTGGAGTGAGGTCTGAGCTCATTACCGAAATATGGCCACCGGTGTCAAAGGGTGCCGGTGCGGGCGGTTCATCTTTACGATCAACCGCCGTTGATGTACAACCAACAATTAATACCATAGTGAAAAATTTTCACGAAAGCCTCACATGGAATAGTCGCGTAAGTTCTACAGTCTCCAAGTTACACGAGGTATTAAGCTCAATTGACCGCAACAATTACATATTACCATGCAACATTTATTGTTTGTATATAACGCTTCGCTTTACCCAGAAATAATTATTGCCACCTAGTATGGGCATCAACTACACAAACGAATCTACATAGTGCGCATAGATTGCAAAAAAAGAATAAAGAGTCCTTCAAAACAGTCCTACACGTTCACACAAACAACATTCGCCGCTTAAATATAACTGAATGCCCATTGCAAAAATGTTTGATTACCTTTTGTGTAAAGCCGTTAAACATGCAACGCCTACCAACTCCATTTTTACTAATGGGCAAAACTCCAAGAAATCACAATAACATACAGAAGAAGGCATGTTCAACCCTTTCATGACCAAACGTACAAAACAACATACGGACTGCAAACCCTACGAAACAATCTCCCAAGACTCTTTAACGAACTCAAGCACCAGAATATAAGACTCCAGGAAAGGAATTTCCGAAAACTCCGACAGTATTTATAGGGTTCAACATGGGAACATACATTGCCAAAAAGGACAAGTCTTTGCCATAGCGACTGCCTTGTATTGATTCCCATATATCATTCCTGCCGCAACTTTTTCGCTCTTTTTGCACTGCATGGACATTACTTTGAATGTATTATAGATTATATAATATATAATGGTCTGTAAATGGTTAGTGTTACAGTATCTTGTTACAGTGTTACAGTGTGCTCAATACAGTATCTGTATATTTAGTGTATTAATAGCTATTTCATGTAATTTGATTTTGCGTCCCTGCTTTTCAACATATAGGGTGAATTAGAGCGGCTGTAATGCGGTCTAGTATTTCAGGCCTTCGGCTCTGTCAAGCTGTCGATTTCTGAGAGCTTTTACTGCTCTCCCCTAGAGTCATGTAGTTTGTGCGAAATGCAGATAAAGACAAACAAGCAACATAACATCGGGAAACAGTGAATCAGCGGCAGCTGCGGGAGAAACAGCCTGTATGGAATAAACTGAAAATATGACTGTGCAACTAAAGAGCTAATTGTCAAACGTAAGAACATGAAAATGTCAAGTAGGGCAGATCAGATTGAAGTAATTTAATTTAAATTCAAGCACGGCAGATCAGATTGAATTAGCCGAGCTGTCGAAGCTGAATTATAGAAGTAAAAGGAACAAAATTCGTGCATATTACATGGTAGTGATCGAGGAACGCTGTAAATAGGGGGGGAGCCTGAAAGCAACAAAGAGAAATCTAGCTATCACAAAGACAGGATGTACGCACTCAGAAAGGAGCAGGGTAACATTACGCACAACTTGGACGTGCTAATGAAGGTAGGAGAACGATTGTACACCCACCAGGCAGCGTGGCAGCGACGTTGGACCAAGGGAAACTACTGAAATTACAAGCTTACTTAAGGATGTCCTACTAGTAACTAAAGCAGAGGCAAGAAAGGCGCTCAAAAGCATGAAAACAGGAAACGCAGCAGGTGACGATGGCATAACCATGGATCTTCTGAACTAAGAAGAAGATATTGTACTGGAAAAGCTTGCTGTACTATTTTCGGAATGCTTTAAGACTCATAAATTGTCGATAGTCTGGAAACGCCAACAATATTCTGATTCCCAACAAGGGCGATCCCAAGGACCTCAAGAATTACAAACCCACCATCTTACTCTCAGCTGCTTACAAGCTGTTTACTAAAGTTATAGTTAGCCTCAGAGGTGGCAGCCTGGATTTCCAACCCAATTTAGGACAGCGTACGCAATCATCGATCCCATCCAAGTTGTCAATGAAGTGATAGAAAATCCGCCCAATATACTAAACCCCCTTTACACGGAATTTATAGACTATGTAAAAGCGTTTGAACACGTACTGACCGCAGGAGTGCTAGAAGAACTAAAAGACCAGAGAATAGAAAAACACTTCGCAAAGACTTCTAGAAAACACTGAACAAATTTTTATGCATTTTAAGCATTGTCTACACATCTTTTTAAAGGCCACGGCCTCCCTTAAGCCCGGAATTTCGGGTATGAGAAATATTGATATGTGGTTTATACCCAAATTTAATAATAATTATAAACTACAGTGACTGCAGGACTACTTGCCATACATTCTTGATAAATATAAATAAGTAACAAATTACAACCCTAAAGTCATAACATTCTTTCCGCAGTATTTGGGTAACAATCTTCTCATCTAATGAACGTTCCGTTTTAAATGATCTTTAATATAGCTTGCTGCCAATCGTTCGAATTTGTGTAATTGTGTTTGCTGAATTGGTTGTTAAATTGCTCTTGAACTCGTATTTCCTGGTACCATCTATACTTAGAACTTTGTGTTCGAGTGTAGTTTGTTGCTAGCGGTGTAATTAAACCTTTTCAGCTTCCTCGTTACTTGTGTGGTGTCATAAGGAAACTGCGAACATTTTCTCACATGGTCACTGCGTTGTTACGGGGCACAGGCCTCTTCAAGCTGTGTTCATACAGCTTTTGGCCTGGGAATCCCGGCAGAGTTTCTGTATTTATTTTGTGACAAATAACATAATTGAATTGAATGCACGGGAAAGATAACCGTTCACCAGCAAAGTGATAAATTTCTGATCCGAAAGGCAGTAAGGCAGCGAGACACCATCTCGCCAAATCAATTCACAGTATGTCTGAAGCCATTTTTTAGAAAGCTTGACTGGGAAAAATGGCCGCGTACCTGCTGCTCTTGCTGCAAAGTATGACGAAAGACTATAGTTGACTGGCGCCCTGCCAAGTAAATGCTTCCCGTCTCTTTCCCGCTCACCTATCATGCTGTTCCTCTCCCGTCTTGTTCCTCCCAAAATAACACACCAGAGGTTTGCTGAGGTTAATTTAAATTTACCGCGGTCCACTGCTCCAAGTATGGTGCCCCGATGCAAGCGCTGCCGTACGGCGGAGATGAGCGCGAATTCAGGCACCTGAATACAACGTTTATAGAACCACGTCGCCCGACTCCACGAGCGTTCTAACAGGAATGTGGAACCAATCTAGTGGAACCTTTCGTTTATGTTGCCGTTTAATATCTCAAATGCCACCACCAGCTATAGTAGCGCGAGCGACAGCAGGCGACGGCTTTCTGCAGTTGATGTAGTATTTCATTTGCTCTCGCAAAAACCAAGCCTTCATTAATTTTTATCAAAGGGACACTGTAAATATCACTTCTGCATTGATTTTCTGCCTTATATTTGCTTAATGTCTTACTATTGTTCAACAATGTTGACAAGGATGAATATTGGCACCGGACGTAGACGTTCAGATTTGGCTGTGGGTATTAAAGACTACTGCGTAGCTTCTGTTTCACTTTGGCCGGATGGCTGAATCAAGCCACAGACAGACAGACAGATAGACAGACACACAGACAGACATAGAGACAGCCTAAACTTTCTGCGTTTAAGTAGCCCAAGAAAGACTATCATCTTTAAAAATAGTTTAAGGCTGAAGCAATTTGAGCAATTTGAGGCTGCTGGACGACATAGTCTTGCTGAGTGAGATTGCGGAACACCTGGAAACACTGCTTGAAGAACTACAATCACAAAGCACGGCCGTGGTGCTGAAAATATACATGAATATATCTAAAGTAATGAGTAAGCAGGTCAAGAACGTCCTTTACAGATTGGGAAATGAAAAGCTAGAAGAAGTAAATAAAAACAATCCCCTCAGACAGATGTTTAGTGCTGACCCCAACCACGAGAGTGAAATCTGGCGCGAAAAGGTAAAGGTTGGAGAGCGCTCGGCAAGCACTCCCAAATAATGAAAAGTAAGCTACCTCTGGCACTCAAAACGAAAACCTACAACAATCTAGAAGCACTTGGTTAGTTGCATGCTAGAAGCTAGAAGGTTATGCATACGCAGCTGAAACGTGGGACCTAACGAAACAACTAGGAAGGAATCTTAGGTCGGTTTAGCGGGCCATGGAACGAATAATGTTTGGGGTAACACTCAGGAACAGAAAACAAGATACCTGGATCAGAGAGCAAACTAGAGTAGAATATAGAATTGTTCAAAGAAAGAAAAAGGAATGGACTTGGGCGGGCCATGTAGTGAGGGGTATCGACAACTGGTGAGTAATTAGGGTAACAGACTGGATACGAATAGACGGTCTAGAAAAGGGGGAAGCCCAGTAATTCGTTCAGGGATGAAGTAAAGAAATTCGGGGGTAAACTGCACACTCGAGCACCGCGGGAGAGGAGCGGTTGGAGGTAAACGGTAGAGGCCTTCGCCCTGCAGTGGACCTGAGCAGACTGATAATGATAATGGTGATAGTAGGGGTCGCTTGAGCAGAGCTTTATTCTAGCCTATCCTCCGAATCAGCATCACCGAAATGCAGATGCTGTCGATGCGACGAGCACAATTGCACCTAATGGTGCGGTCGTTTGTGGGGCATAGGCAAAGGAATTTTGGCATTCTACATTGCGAATTACAACAGCAGAGAATTCTGAGGCAAGCGGTACGCACATTGCTGTCCTTCGCCGAATCGTGAGTGTCATGGGATGGTCATCGAAGTGCAATGAGTTAAATGTGAACCACAGGGGTCACGGGCACATTCGATCTCATTTTGCATCTATTACTTGGTTTTTCGGTGAACTCATTTATTTTTTATCTTATCAATGAGGAGCGCTGAATGCAGAAGAGCGTTATGGTCGCCGACAGTTGCATAAGCGGGCCCGGTTCACAACATGGCGTTGGACTTTGAGGTTCACTATACGGTGGCATGCTGGCACTCAGGCATACGTCTTTGCAGGCAGTTGTTAGGTGGTTACACTGTTGAAAACATTTTCACTTATTATTGCGAAGCTTTCAGCCTCCAACTCGTGCCGTTTTCAGTCCACCCGAAACGCACTGCAGGAAAGCGAACTTTCTCTGACGAGGACGATGAACGTGGAGTAAGGGAATAAAAATTAAACCTGTTCCTGAGGTCGGAATCGAACCTAGGTCCCCTCTGATAAGAAGCCAACGTCTTTCCGAATGCGCCATTCTTGCGTAGACGAAGTAGTTTGGATTTCGATAGGGGTTTGGACTTGCAAAATAACGCAGAAAATGCACATCTCCTTCCAATCACGACGGCGGTTGAATGCTACGTAAAACGGAGGAGGAGGAGGAATAAACGTCCCTATGAAGAAGTTCGCCTTGGGGAAGAGTCCTTATTCCAGGACCCCTTGAGACCGTCCGGCTTCTTGGGCTCTCTTCACCAGCCAAAGCTGGTCATCAGGGTCCGAGCTGGACAGTGCTCTCTCCCAGTGCTCAGGGGAGGGGAAGGGCAGAGGGGGTAGGTCAGGGTTTTTATCACAGCCCCACACAATGTGGTAAAGCGTGCCCGGAGCCTCACAGAAGCGGCATTGCGAGGAGTAGAGGGTGGGAGCCAGAATGTGGGCTCTAGTTGGGTGGGGAAAGGTATTGGTTTGGATACCTCGAAGGTGGTGTTCTTGTTCTTTGGTTAGATTTTTGTGTGGAGCAGGGTACATGGTTCGCTGCAGGCGGTAGTGCTGCGTGATTTCCTTGTAGGACAAAAGGGGACAGTCACGCCGCTGCTCGCCGAACTCCTGACTAGCCCGGTGTGTCAGATCGCGGGCATGCTGATGGGCAGCTTCGTTGCCAGGCACGTCGGCATGGGCGGGAGCCCAAATAATCCTTACGCGGTGTTGTGGAGGATTCTGCAGCAGAATTTGTGTGGCGGGGGGTGAGACGAAGCCGCTGGAGAAAGTTCTGCATGCTTGTTGGCAGTCCGTAATAATGATCTCTGCAGGGGTTTGAGCAATTGCTAGGGCTATGGCCGCTTCTTCTGCCTGTTGTGCATGGGTGGTAAGAATTGATACACTTGTGAGGAGGGCTTGAGCTGTAGTCACAACAGCAGTCATAGCTCTCCTCCCGGGATAGGAGGCTGCGTCTGTGTATACTGTGGTGGCGTTTTGGCCGTACCGTTTGAAGATAGCTTTAGCTCTGGCGTCTCTGCGATCCTGATGGTGCGTTGGATGCATGTTCCGGGGTAGTGGGGCCACATCAATGAATTGGCGGATCTCATGCGGAAGGTTAGTCGAATCGGCCTGGGGATGTTGAAGCGGTGAGCG
Source organism: Haemaphysalis longicornis (assembly GCF_048455015.1). Taxonomy (NCBI): domain Eukaryota; kingdom Metazoa; phylum Arthropoda; class Arachnida; order Ixodida; family Ixodidae; genus Haemaphysalis; species Haemaphysalis longicornis. Next base: position 185,581,329 of record NW_027526361.1, on the reverse strand, counting down.
CAGGCACAGCTGGTTCAGAATTGTCCTGCCGGTGGAGGTGGAGCTCAGACGTAATAATTGATTCATATGGTGAGCTTCGAGGAGTTCATCCAAGGTATTATAAACTCCCAAGTGTAGGAGTTTCTGTGTTGAGGTGCTGACAGGTAGTCCCAACGCCAGTTTGTACGCCTTGCGTATGATAGTTTCTACCCTGTCTTTTTCAGCCTTCGACAGCACAGCGTAGGGGAGGGCATAAGTAACCCTAGAGATTACAAAGGCTTCGACAAGTCTTAGCACATCCGCCTCTCTCATACCTCTCGTTTTTGTGCTGACCCTGCGGATCATGTGGGAGACTTGCTCCGTGGTGTGCTTAAGTCGGTCTAGCAGCTTGGTGTTGGAGCGATCCGCTTGTAGAAGCATGCCTAAGATTCTCACCTGCTGAGTTGGAACAATAGGGTGGCCATCCACTTCTAGGGGGATGGTTGGCGACCCGGGAGGGAGTTTTTTACGTGGTGAGACGATAAGCAGCTCAGATTTTTGCGGCGCACACGCTAGACCACATTGTCGTGCATATTCACTGACAATGTCGGCCGCCTGTTGTAGGTTGGTCTCCATTTCCCCCATTGACCCATGAGTGGCCCATATGGTGATGTCATCCGCATATAATCCATGGTGTATGCCTGGTATGGCATCCAGGAGCGGAGGGAGGCCTATGAGAGCTATATTAAACAGCAAGGGGGAAAGGACCGCACCTTGGGGCGTGCCCTTGTTGCCGAGAGAAACTGTATTGGAGTTTAAATCTCCCACCTTCAGAATGGCTTTTCGGTCGTCGAGGAAGTCCCGAATGTATTTGTAGGTGCGTTCTCCGCAGTTAAGGCCATTCAGTTGTTTAAGTATGGCCGTATGACTGACACTGTCAAACGCACCTTTTAAATCCAAGGCCAAGATGGCTTTGGGGTTGTCCTTCGAGCATTTCAGCATAACTTCTTCCTTCAGTTGGAGAAGGATGTCCTGCGTGGAGAGGTGATTACGAAATCCACACATGGTATGTGGGAACATGTTATTTTGTTCGAGGTACTGCTGTAGCCTTCTGTGGATGATATGCTCCAGAAGCTTTCCCAAACACGAGGTTAGTGATATAGGGCGCAGGTTCTCGGTGCTCTGGGGTCTTCCAGGCTTCGGAATAAGGTGCACCTCTGCCGTCTTCCATCCTTCCGGAAGTTGACCCGACCTCCATACTGTGTTCAGGTGGGCGGTGAGTTCAATGATGGAATCATCATCCAAGTTCGCTAGAAGCTTATTGGTTATGCCGTCCACCCCTGGGGCTGTGTTGCGTCTGATGGTTTGCAGTGCCGCTTTTACTTCATGGTTGTAGATGTCTTCATCCAGTTTGATATTTGGTTGTCCAGAGTATGGTGGTAGTGTCGTTTTCGGATGGACGGGGAGGTACTTGTCCAGGAGGGACTTCATGAGGGCAGCGGAATCTCCTGGGTAAGAGTGAATGATTTTTTTCATGGTTTGATTTGACTCGGTCTTGCTTTTTGAAGGGTCCATAAGATATCTGAGCAGTCTCCATGTCTTTGATGTACTGAGTTGGCCTCGGAGACTGTCGCAAAGGGAGAGCCAGCTTTCTTTGCACAGGTGAGCCGCATAGCGGGCTGCTTCTTCTGTTAGGAGGGCTATCCTCCTTTTCAAACGACGGTTTAGGCGCTGTCGTTTCCAGCGTTTGATGAGGCTTCTTCTCGCTTCCCATAAATGGAGGAGGTGAGGGTCTATACAGGGGGTTGTAGTGGTTGTCCGAATTTTTCTTGTGAAACAATTCATATCCTTGCGGAGTTGGATGGTCCATTCCTCTAGAGTCAGCAATGGGGTGGTTGCACTGTCAAGTCGGGCTTGTTCCCTTCGCTCACGAAATTTAGGCCAGTCCGTGAGGCTCGCCCTTCCCAGGGGGATAACGTATTCTTCTCCAAGTACTGTCGTGGCTAGGATCGAATGGTCACTTCCCAGGTTTTCCCCGGTGTGAGACCACATAGCCGTGACGTTCCCTGTAGTGATGGAGAGATCAGGGGACGTGTCTTTGGAGACGCTGTTACCCATGCGCGTGGGAGTATGCGGGTCTGACAGTAGTATGAAGTTTTCCTCCTCAAGGATGGAATGCAACGCGGTTCCTCTCTTGTTGGTGTAGCTGTATCCCCATAAAGGATGTGCGGCGTTAAAATCTCCCACGATGATGAGGGGATTAGATAATGCAATGCGTTTTGCTTGCTTGATGACGAAAGAGAGGTTTGCATCTCGGCCCCTTGGACGGCAATATATGTTTAGTAAGTAAAGGCTCTGCGCCACTTTAACTTTCCTCGGGACAATTTCCATCAGTATTCCAATTTTTTCCGACTGCTGGAGCGGATGCTGTATAGCTGTGATTCGTTTGCTTATTAGCGTGGCGAGAGAACTTGAGGGTCCGTATTCATATGAGATAAAGCCGGGGAGTTTTACCGGGGAGTTTGTTTCCTGAAGGGTAATAACATCTGGTGACTCTTGAGCCGTGGCAATGTACTGGGCCAATGAGCTGGCCTTGTTCTTGTAGCTCCTACAGTTCCATTGCCATATGGTGAGTTTTGACGCTTGCGTAAGAATCCGCCTATTCTTGGGAGTTGCCATCTTGAGAAGTGGTATCTTCTGCCAGGTGTGATGGCCTGCTGTAGGGTTTGAGGTCTCGGCGAGAGTGACGAGCAACAGTCGTCTCTCCCTGTACTTCTAATTTATCTAATCGTTGCGTGATTTGTGTTAGCATGACCATCATTTGCTTTACGGTTTCGGCAATTTCGGTATTCTCTTGAGCCAGCGGGACTTCTATCGTGGTGGCAGGTTGGTAAGTTGGTTCTGAATTGGGTGTTTGCGATGCAGTTGGTTCGGGGCGTTCGGGTTTTTTGCGTTTCTCTGGCGTAGTGTTTGCCCCTTGCCTAATTTCTGCCTTGAGGGCGAGAAGCTCACTATGGAGTTGTCTGTTTTCTTGGCGTTGTTGTTTAATCTCGGCAAGAAGCTGCGCGTTTAGTCGTTTGAGTTCCGCCAGCTCGTCACGCTTAGGGGGATTGGGGGTAGGAGGAGGAGGGGTTTGAGCACGTGGAGAGAGCATCTGAGCCCAGCTCACCTCAACTCCCGTCGCATCTTCGGATGTTCTTCGCTTGGCGCTGGGTGTCCTTCTGCGGGACCTGGAAGTTGATCGTGCCTTGCTCCCGTCTCTGAAGGGCCCCCTGGATCTGGAGCGGGAGCTTGACTCCCGGCGACCCTGGCTGGATCCGCGCTGCTTTTTCCTCCGGTTCACTGGTGGAAGAAACCGTTGCGGGCATTCCTTGCTAGCCGTGACGTGGTCCCCGCTGCAGAGTGCACACTTAGGCTTGCAGTCGTGTTCAGCGCCCTGTTTTGTCTGCTGGCCGCAACGCTTGCAGTGGGCGTCTGTAAGCGTGGTAGGCTGAGGGCAGACGTCGGCTCTGTGACCTGTAGCATGGCACAAGTGGCAAAAGGCGTGGGTCCGCTTGTAGAGGTAGCACCTTGTTTCAACTCCTCCGATGTACACGAAGAACGGGACTTTCTTTCCGGCGAATGTTATTACCACGGTTCCTGACTCGCCCAGTCTTCTGCACGTGAGAGGCTCATAGCCGGGAGCAGAAAGGACCGCCATTATTTGCTCCGTTGTGACGCCGATGGAGATGTTGTGAATAACCCCTTTGCAGGAGTTGTCGGGTGATATTCCGTAGGCGTTGACCGGGAAAATGCTGCCTTCTATCTTCAGTTGATGAAGTTTACTAAGTGCTTTCGCCGCCGCTAGAAACGGAGTGCTCACGACGAGCATGTTTTGAGCTTCATTAATTCTGATCTTTAGGTCCGCTTCTCTCCACGTTAGATTTGCTTCATGCAAAATGCAGCTGGCAAGCGTGTACGGGCTGATTTTTCGCAGTGCCAGGCCGTTGCGTGGGCGAATAGCCATCTTGTAATCATTCTCCGGAAGTCAGGGTTTATGCCTGTTTGAAGGCAGCTTCGAGTTGCTGGTTGCCGTGGCTGCTGGTTTGAGTGGGCTTCGGCCTGCCGCAGTCGTGGTCGGGTGCTTATTCTTGCGTTGAGCTCGCCTGGTGACTTCTATCCATGGTGCAGTGGCGTCTTCGTCGTCTTCTGCGGAGCAGGAAAATGCGTGCGAAGGTTGCTCGTCCATGTCGTCGTCTGCGCCGTCAGGCAAGGGTGTTTGGCCAGGGACGACAGACGACGAAGCCTCAGGGGCTCCCACGACGTGCGTCGACGTAGCATCCATAGGCGAGGCTCAGCCCAGGCGGTGTCCACCGCCTCAAAGGTTGAAAAGGCCGTAAACTGGTCAAAATTGAACTTACGGCCAAACGTGGGATATTGGCGTGATCCGGGTGACTTATGGAGCACGATGATAATACTTTTAAGGGATGCTGAGTGACATTTCTCCGAATATTCAAGTTTGATTGCAGAGCTGGTGAGAACTGACCGGCTGCACTCCAATGCTACGTAAAGCCATGGAATGCCCGTATTAGGAAAGCACTCCAGAGAACAATCGAAGTGCAGTGAACGCTACGATGGCTTCTGCAATGGTTCATTTGATGTCGGACTTAGTTTTAGCAAGCGTTGTGTTCATCTATCTATCGTGGTCCATTCGACAGAGGGTTAGTTCATGTTTGATTCTGGCTGTGCGATTTAAACATTCAGATAGTCAGGGACCCCGCTGCATTAAGCAGAGTTTTATTGTAGCCTATCCTCCCAATCAGCATCACCGAAATGCAGATGCTGTCGATGCGATGAGCACAATTGCACCTAATGGTTTGGTCGTTTGTGGGGCATAGTCAGGGACCCCGTTTAATGCAGGTATAAGGAATGCGCTGGCAATGTAATATAGCGCCCTGATTACTTTGAAGAAGCTCATTCTGTTGTACATTTTTCTGCTATCAGTAGCTTGTCTGGTACGCGCACTCCGGAAGAGTGAAATGCCGTGAAAGGTCCCAATTTCCGTTACGCATTTCTTGGTAAGCCGCTGCTTGACGTTCAGAGTGTACAAAAATCCTTGACGTTCAGCGTGTAGAGAAAGAGCACCCATACGGATCGCTACCTGCATTTTAAGTCTGTGAACCCTGGCTCCCACAAACGGTCTGTAATCACCTCGCTTGTAAGCCGTGCGAAAAGGGTTTGCAAGAAACCGGAAGATGTCGCCGCCGACACACAGCACGTGCATCGGGACCTCTCTGCAAGTGGCTACCTTGAGTCATTTGTGCGCTCCATGGAACGTCAGCTAGAACGTCCTGCGCTGTCCGGCAACATGCGTCCCAATCGTCGTGCTCCGATACCGTGTGTTCCTGAAATTAACGAGCACTTGTCGTGGTTCTGCGCTCCTACAGTGTACAGGTAGCGCACGTGCCAACTCAAAAGTTACGGCACTCCCTGGTGAACCTGAAGGACAAGCTTAAAGAGGAGAAGGTCCCAGGCGTTGCCTACAGCATTCCCTGCGCAGATAGCGACCGACGCTATGTCGGCGAGGCAGGAAATTTTCAGCAAAGGCTCAAGCAGCACATGTACGACGTAAGAAAGAAGAACGTGTCTTCTAACGGTCTCGCTGAGCACGCAGAAGCAACTCACCGGGAAATAGATTGGGCCAATGCAAAAATAATCAGAAAAGAGAAGAATTGCACCCCACGGCATTTATCTTGAATCCCTGACAATCAAGACCACGGAGGACACACTTATACGCAATGACAGCAACTTCCCACACGTGTACGCACGTTGCATACATCACATCTTGAAGCAAACATAATCGGGTCACTTTCGCCCCCACTTTTCATTGTGAACAAGGCGCCCGTACGGGAGCCGAAACGTCTTTTTTGGATTTTAAACATTCTTGGTCGGTGCCAGTTTTTATTGTCATGGTCTGCCTCTGTGCACCAAATCAAATCTATAGCCCAGGTGTAGCATCGCCAATCCTGGAGAACGGCTGCAAGCTTTCGCCTTGTCTTTAAGCACGCAAGCGGTAACAATTGTGAGCATGCTTGCGAGGCCGAATCCGTCTAGCTACACCCGGAAAGCCTAGACTATGCCGCCATGCTTTGTGGTGGTGATTTGCGCAACATAGATATCGGCGTACACTAATTATGCCTGCTAACAGAAGCCGGATTGTAGTACGCTTACAAAAGGTCGTTTGTATATGTTGACTGCTGTGCGCTTACCCGAGCCAAGAGGATTGCCTTTATGCCAGAGACCCGTCCCGCTTTGAAAGCGATCAGAAGGTATAAATTAGGATTCAAATGAAAACTTGGAGTCTTGGTATCTAGTTGACAATTTAGGGGCACAACTAGTAGGATCTGAAACCCGATACAGAAGTCATTGTAGAAAATCATATCTTTCGGGCATGATTGCTCTCTGGAAGCATCTATTTCGCGAAAAAAACTTCTGAGAACGTGATCCCAATCGGCTTAAGATGAGGTCTCAAGATAGTATCACTTGAATAACAGTTCACGCAAAGTACACCCATGCATACACGTATGAGTGACTGCTAAACACAAGTTTTTCACATTTTGGGTGCGCGTTCAACCGAGTGATAAACTCATGCGGTCTGAACAGATGTACTAGCGAGCCATCCAAGCTGAGGGTGAATGTAGAATTGTCGCCGGGGAGTTATCAAGCTAGCGGTAATGTATTGAGTATATTTAAACGAGCTACAGATATGTGTTGTCATCTTATGGTTCTAGGTGAAATTTGAAACATTTTCCTTTCATTCCGCTCAGGGAGATTCGGGAGGCCCCGCTTTCCAGCGCAAAAACGGCTTGTCCACTCTGGTCAGCGTCTTGTCATTCGGCTGGGGATATGGCTGCCTTCCTGGTTTCTACCCGAAGGTATCAGCGTACATGCCATGGATTGCCAAGAATATTGCTGAGCTGCGTTCTAATAGCTCGACTAAACCGGGTGCGCAATCTCACGTGCTTCAGAAAGAGATAGAGAAATAAACACTTTATTTTATGAAAAGACTTGGCAGGACCCAGTCCTAGCGAATAAATTTTCTGTCTGGAAGCGCACTTTTTGTGTATGTCGCAAATTCATCCGAGTGTGTAATACTCGTCTAGAGCAGTCTGTATCGATGTGTTACGTACACTAGAAATTGATAATTGGACAGGGGGTTCACTCCAGGAAACACAATTTATAAGGGCTAGGGGATAGCAAGGTGTGAAAACCACCAAAAAAGGCACCACCGAGAGAGCATTTACAAAAATAAAATGCCTTTTCAGATACGCGCTAGCGGAAAAAGTTGGTAAAAATGAAAATAACAAATTACAGCAAGGTAAAAAACAATCAAAATGAGAATAAGCAAACAGGGTAATTCTGCAGCTTACAGTTTGTAACAATCTTTGTTGCGTGGTCAATGTGTGGGCATAATACTTTATTTTCCAAGAAATATTGTACCTGTTAACCAAGCTCATCAGTTGCGTTATTTCTGGCATGAATCTGATATAGATGCCAGCTTATCAAGCTATTGTTCTTGCAAAAGACTGCACGCATACAGTGGAGATGACAGGGCAGCCGACAACATAGGCGTCATTCAAACAGAACAACATACTTGAAGGGTAGCTCCCCGACTCATCATGCATATCAAAGTGAAAGGAAACACATGCTTAGCGTTACTTTCTGCTATGCCGCCATATAGTGTAGTTTCAATACCGTTCAATCTGCAGGCAAAGCCGCTGCTAGTGCGGAGAAATAAACCTCATTGGCACGATAAGCCTTGAGAATGATTCGTTTTTGTTTTCTAACGATGAAACATGTCCGAGCTAGATGACCTATGACTCGAACTCAAGATTTTTGTGAGCACGGCTGGTGGCCTATGTGTCAAGGTTGAAAGCGTGGACTCCAAATATGCAAGCTCGGGAAAGTCCGTGATACGTTCACCGCATCTAAATGGCTTTGAATGTGAAAGCGTTTCTGGCCAATTGAACGCAGCGAGTGCTTGTTGCAGTTATGCGGTTCTATTAGTTATGGTTCTTCTGCGCGCGGTCACCAAAGCACGCGTTTCAGTGCCGGTGAACACGACACTAACAGAAACCTGTGCAACTTTACCTTACATCTCACTGAGTGTGCGAGTAGTCGCTTTGCACTGCGGTGCCCTACAGGTGTTTCTACCACTTCGAGCAAAGTATGTGCTATAAAATTCTCCGCAATTAGGTGTACGCAATTTTTTGGCTTCCAATGTCGCGCCCACAACGACGTCGTCTTTTAAAACGAAGTTTCATCGGAGCTGTCTAAGCTTGAATTCTATCTGTACCTGGAGTCCCCGAAAATTCAGCGCAGCAAAGTGGACACCAAAAACTTTATGAATCTCCACGAAGTGAATCATGATGAATGGGCGAAGCACCGGGGATCGTTCTTACCGTAAATCCCCCGTGGCAATGCCCACTTGCGCATGTAAATGAGTGACAACGTGTGTGCAGTGTATACAATTCCAATGCAATCAAATTCGATACAATTCAATTTAATCCAATACAATCTAACTCTAATTCAATTATATACAATCGAATTAAATGCTCCTCGCGCATGCGCAACATTGTGTACTCGGACGCCAAGGGACATGCCACGGACAAAGCGAGGTCCTAAGGTGCCTCGCTCTAATAATGTGCCAGTCAGGGAAAGTGGCGCGGCAGAAGGGAGCCGATGAGCTGGTGTTAGAATGCGCGTAGTGGTGCAGATGTTCGGGTGGGTAGGGGTGCGTAAGGAATTTGCTGCGCTAGTGATGACGTAAGCTCTGAATTGCAGATGTCCTCCTAGTTGAGAGAGACGGTGTGCGCTGGGCGGCATCGCTGCTTAGTTTACCGATAAGATGGGAATCCCTAAGAGCCAATTCAAAGTTTGTGAAGACCACGAGCTCCGGTTATTACTCAGTATTCGCATCTTAGTTGAAGCTACCGAAGTTTCTTTTCTTGTACGTAATAAAACTCCGGAGTGTATAATACATGGCAAATGAATCGCGAACATGAATCAGAACGCGCGAATAGCGCGTGTTGTGTACGGGAGGGCGTACCCGAGCCGAGCTCCGTCGCCTTCGACATGCCTGTGGTAGCGTGGTGAAGCGAACGGCCACCCAATATTGCTGCCTTGAAGAAGACCAGGAGCCGAAGGGAAACTTAAGTGAATTGCTAGAGATGTGCCAAAGCCAGACGAGAATGCCCCGACGGGCGAGGTTACAGTACAGGACTCGAGCAGAGTGACAGCATTGATTCACTGCTCCAACAGGAATGAACTACAGGGTTTGGGGGGCGGGGGGAGTCTTATTTATACCCAAAGCGCTAATGGTTTAACAAGCGTTCCCTCCAGATTGTGCACACTACACGAACGGTACAGACACACGCAACGCTCTTTCCACAGTTCGTCAGCGGTCGGTTGCAGCGGCGCATTCTAAGTCCGGGAGAGGGGAGAGAGGTCTCCGCAACGGCTTCCGTGTAATTCGGACAATTTGAAGCACGCCTCGTCTGGCAACGCCGAAGTTTGCATCACGCAGAGAGAGAGGCGACAGCGATCCGGACTTTCCCAGACATGTAGCGTCGTGTTTGGATCCGTCGGCTAAAAGCGTGAGTCATTGACCGGGAGGCCTGGCTCAATTGCACTAGCCTTAACTCAACGGCGAGCCCCCGCAATCGTAATCTCTGATTCGAAGACGGTTGTTCAAAATTTTGCCCGGGGTCTAATAACACCGCAGGATCTCAAATAATCTCTAAACATTCCTCCACCACCCCGATAGAACTGATCTGGACCCTAGCCCACACCGGTGTGGGGGGTAACGAGGTGGCCCACGCTACTGCTCGAGAACTCACTATCCGAGCGGCCCCTAGCCTTGTACTCTCACACGGTGCCAGAGCGGCTCGAGATAGCCTCCTTTGCTATCACGACTTGGTCCTACACTACCGACTCTCCCGCCGCGCTTTTCCCGCCGCTCATGTTAGCCTGAATAACTCCCAGGAACGCACGTGGCGTCTCTTGCAGACCGACACTCTTCCATGTCGTGCTATGCTGCACCATATTCACCCCTCACTATTTCCCTCCCCCAACTGTCCTTCGTGTGGTGCTCTAGCCACCGTGTTGCACTCCATGTGGGCATGTCCTAATGATCTCTTCCCCCCCCCATAGCATGCGACGAGCAGTGGGAGGGGGCGCTGGGTAGCTCAGATCCGGGCATCCGAATCTTCCTGGTGAACCGATCCACCGCTGTCGCCGTCAGGCTCATGCCACCGGCTACCGCGCCCTCTTAACTGCCTTGTACAATAAAGTTTCTCTCTCTCTCGCTGTCTCTCTCTCTCTCTCACTTTTTCTCGAAAGGCGCACGTAGTGGAGGCTTCGCCACACAGCCGATAAGTGCGGCACAAAGCACTGCAGCGGGCTGATTCGTAACAGCTTCTCCGCCGGGGTTCCGAGATCCCGATGAATAAGGGTCTTCAACCATTGTCCGGAGGGACGCTTTCGGAGACAAGTGCTCCCCAGATGCTCGACGCCAGGCCTAGTCTGTACGACACCGTGCTGGAGCATCACCGGGCCGATCACTGGACGAATAGTAGCCCACCAAGAACGTCTCTCCTTGGTCAGGCAAGCAACACAACACAGGAAGACACAACCGCATCGCCCACAAGTGCGGAGACAAACCCACACTTTAGCTCTACCAGGCTTTTAGTTGCGATAAAATACGCGACTAGCTAATAGCTACACTAGGTATATTTTAGCCCACCAGTACTTTATCCAAGCTCACGAACTTGAAAGGTTACACTTCGCGTGATTGGGAATGTCCCACACAAAAAAATGTAATTGTAAAGGGCGAAACGTACTCCAGGAAAAACAGTGACACTGAGAAAGTCAGGCGTCTATAAGCCACTTCTCACTCTAAGTGCTGCGATTTGAGCTCTCGTCATTGGCCTGAGCTTTCCCCTTTTTGAAACGCACCTCAGCTGCGCCCGTTCTCTGAAAGCTGCTGCGATTACTCTAGAGGACATCGGCCTTCTTCCGAGACATATATCGAGCGCGCTGAGAAACTGCTGTAATTTCCACCGCTCAAGCAAGGAGTGCGCTTTCGTTCTCGGCTGCTCCGAGGTGCGGTGAGACCCGGCGCAAAGTGTGCGTACGGCGCTGCCACACGGCAGGCTTGCACTGGAAATCTTGCGGCACATTTTTGTGGCGCCAGAAGTAAGTGAACACGGAATCGTGTTTTTATTCTCTTTGCCGGCGGTCAAGGCTACCCTAGGTACGAACTGCCCAGTCTCTGAAGACGGCTCAATCCCACGCGACACCGGAATCGCTGCGTGCTCGGCTGGCCGTTGCTCGACATCGAGTATCTGAGTTGGACGTGGAACGCTAACGGCCCGCTCAGTTGCGGTGCCGTCGCTACGCTTAGCTCCACGGTGAGAACCGTTCAGTTTCTCGACTGCCGGCTCTGCACCAGCGTCACTCGGTTCTGAACTCACGTCCGGAGAAACACCTTTCGTTTCAAACGACTCCTGTTGCTTCCTTTCGCTACCGTCACGATTTAGGCGTGTAGCGTCATGTTTGGATCCGTCGGCTGCAAGTGTGAGTCATCGACCGGAGGCCTGCTCGACAGGCGCCCAGAGTGGAGGCTTCGCCACATAGCCGAGGAGTGCGGCACAAAGCACTGCGGCGGGCTGATTCGTAACACGCGATTTCTTTCCATACAAGTCAAAATGACGTGTGGCTTGGTGAAAAAAAAAGTCCGGAAATGTGGCTTTCCGACTATACCAATAGCGTGCCCTTATTATACCTCAACGAAAAGTATCTTTAAATTTTGGATGTTTTGATTCATATTTTTGTGCTCGGGTTTAATTGTCCGTGTATAGTACATCTGTATTTAAAGAGCGAGGTATTCTATAGCACGAGGCGTTGCACTAGGCACGGTGGCGCCACTAACTTGCGGAACGCTCCTAACCCGTTCCTGCTTATTATACTGGTAAGACAGCATCATGGAAAGTGCTTTTGTTCTAGCGACCCATTTGCTCTAGCGACCCAACAAAAACGCCGTGCCCACGGCTTTTCTGTTCAGAGATTTGTTGCTTGCTATATGGCGTTGCGTCGTTGTGCCCGAAGATACTCTTGCTAGAAGGGGATATGGAGACCAACCCTGGTTCCGAACTAGAGGGGGAAAAATGTTGTATAGTTTGAGCCGCGAAGTCGCGCCTCAAACTATACAACCTTCCTTCCCCCTCGCTCTCACCCCTTGTATACTCTCAAACCAATCCGGTTCCTGCATTCCAGTTACTTCTCTCCTCTCACCTGGGGACGTACACCTGTATAAAGCGTGCCCGCCACGCGAGGGTTTCCCTGACGAAAACAAGTCTCTTTGCTGAAACGTTGGCGACAAACGTGGTTTCTACTCATTGTTCGAAGTTTTCTTTTCGTGTGTTCTGCACCATCTTCCAAGTTTTATTGCTCTTTGTATGATATGTATGTATATATATATATATATATATATATATATATATATATATATATATATATATATATATATATATATATATATATGGTTAGGAAATGAGGGGCTCGTTAGGAAATACAGAAAGAAAATGCGGGCAGTCTACAACGCCAAAGAAGGCATAGAGGAATGGTTGGACTATATTTTTTTTTACCGTTAGTGAAATTATATTTTTTTATCATATTAATTGAAGCGAGAAAGAAAGAAAGAAAGAAAAACACGCGCCCAGAGTGGGGACCGAACCCACGCCGTTCGGTCCCCACTCTGGGCGCGTGTTTTTCTTTCTTTCTTTCTTTCTCGCTTCAATTAATATGATAAAAAAATATAATTTCACTAACGGTAAAAAAAAATATAGTCCAACCATTCCCCTATGCCTTCTTTGGCGTTGTAGACTGCCCGCATTTTCTTTCTGTATGTATATATATATATATATATATATATATATATATATATATATATATATTAAATTACAGTCACCACGAAAAACATAACAATATTTAATACGACGTTTCGGTAGGGAACCCTTTTTCAAGTGAAGTACAAAGGTCGAATACAGGGTATATGTAGGCTCGCAGGGAGCGCTGTGAGCACGTGGGCACATTATTTCCAAAGTGTACAAGAAGGAAGTACAGCCAGAAACAAGTGGAAAGAAACGTACTGCACGACTGGGCGCGCAGGCAATCCATCTCAATATACAACGAGGCGAAAAGCAAAAGGGAGGCACTTAGGAAGCGTGTTTCCTTCAGCCACCGCCCACCCACGCACAGCAATATTAAGAAAAGTGAACTAATAAGGAAGGGGTACTGGGCATCTCACTCAATAGGAGCGGAAACAACCTGCCGCATAAGGCGGAAGCGTAGAATCGACAATTAGTCATCCAGACACTGGGGAACACAAAATGGCAGAAGGCGACGTTGAAGTTCAAGAATGCAGGCGGGAGGATTAGCGAGGGGGCCGCGTGCTCAAAGGAAAATGCCGCCGCTTTGGGAGGAGACCAGATAATAGCCACAAATGGCTTATCCGCGGCCCGCGTCCCGGGCACAATGCGGACAATGACGACCCCTCGAAGGGCGCCGACGCCGACAGAGGTGTGCGTGAGCCACCCAAGAAGAGCGCAGGTTGTGCGCGGATTTTGAGAAATGACACACAAGGCAGGAAATAAACAAAGAAACAGCACACAGAAAAAAAAGCATTTTAACGAGCCCCCGGCTCATGACATGAAATGGATAGATACAAAAAATTGTTAGCTTACATTTGATATTTTTGCAAGTAACAAGGGTTTGCACATTATGAAAAAGTAAAATAAAGATGTGACGCACGTACGAGAACAAGTCTCCAGTGATCTAAAAAAATATACAGATCACTGGAGACTTGTTCTTGTACGTGCGTCACATCTTTATTTTACTTTGACTGCTTTATTTTTTACTTTTAGGTAAGTACTGCCACCGGCAGTATTTAGCGTAAATGCGTTCAACGCCCCTCGCCCAGTGCGACGTATGTGCTACTTATATAAGTAGGCCAGACAAACACGGGTTTGTCTCAGCGGATGGCTTTCTTTGTTTAAAAGAACTCGACGGCTGACCACCTTTCTCCAGGGTCTCTCGCAGTGTCTCAAACGACTCGGGTCCCTCTAACGCACTCGTTGTCCAGTAAACTTTTTGAACGAAGTGGCGCCAGGCGGATTGTCCACTCACCGCGCACTCTACCGCGTCCACATGTGCCCTCCAGAGAGAGCGGAGACCCAGGACGAGAGCACAATCGCGGAGGACCGGAGATTTCGGTTCAGCACTGAGGTACCTTAAGCTCGACCATGTTATCCTGACATCGTATGCCAAAGAAGGTCTTTCTTCTCCTATTTCCCCCAACAGGCCAGAGTGCCATCCTTTCTATAATAAATTTATTTATTCATTCATTCATTTCGTCCCAACAGTAGTAAGCAGTGTTGCATGCAAGGAAGACGTGCTCAGGGATAGCCGTTTGCCCGCACAGTATGCATCCTGCGCCGTGAGGCATAAATGAGCCCGAAACTCCTCTCGCGCCATTACGGGCAACACTTCGACATGAATACAAAAGCCAAAATCTTTTGACTCGGTGGGCACGGCAAGAGCTCGCACACGCCTCAATACGTTTGTGCCTGGCGCGCTCTCGGAAGGTTTCCGATTAAGTGGAGGCGGGAGGACCTTCTCCAGGAGAGGTTCCGGTAAAGCCTGCGTGGTTTAGCGGCGAGGAGGTATTCCCAGGAATACTGCTCCTCCAAGGTAACGACTGCAATGGCTACCTCTCTGTAGTAATCGGTGTGACTTAATCCTTGGTTTAGGCCCTGTGACGTGGCGATCCAACTGGCGAGGTGTGCGGAGCCAAGGCGCTGTAGTGCCGCGCAGAGGAAAGAGTCCGGATTGTCAGGGAAGTACAAAAAGCACTGTACGATCACCTTAAGCACTACGTTCACAAGGCCCACACCTGCTTTCTCCACACTCCAAAACAGGTTGGACGGACGCTTGGATTTATATGTTGAATGCCAGATGAAGATGACCCATAACCGCTGGAGTTTGTGAAATGTGCTGGCATCGATCATTGGTTGTTTGTTCGTTTATTGTTCATTGACAAAACAACGTTCAATAGCGGTCTGTCGTGCTCGGCACTGAAAGCACGCACCTGGGTTCTGACACTAGGCAGTACACGCAGCAGACTACATGAGCTCAAGATACTTCAAAACACATTTCAAATTGTCAACCGCTCAAAGCGCATCGTATCAAACATTATATAAAAACATATATCAAATATTCAAACACATTGCAAAATATTAAGCGCATACAATAAAATAAAATACAGAGTATCAGACGCGATACGGCGATATAAGGGAAAACGACAGAATTTGTTGTCAACACATACATCACCAACATGACACATATCCATTAAGACCTAAGGAAGTACATGTTCTTTAGGAATGAAGACACCAAAAACACAATTTACATAAAAATTACGATTGTTGGAGGAAATACATTTCACTTATTTTTCTGAAGGCAAACAAAGAGGTAGGAATCTCTACTGTATCGAGAATGGCTGGATAGCAATTCAGAAGGTGCGTAATTTGCCATTTTAATAATTGCATACCATATTTTGTTCTACTTTTAATTTCTACAAAGCTTTTTTTTTTAAATGACATGGTTTCGCGCTATTTGTATGTGTATTAAAGGACAGCTCAGGAATTGCTTTTAATTCACGAAAAATTATTTCCAACAAACGCTGTTTATACAATATTTCTGTATAAATATCCGGTTCTGGGCAAACTACGGGAATGTATGATCACTGCTGGATATATTTTGATTGAATCATATACCTCTTTTCTGGATTATATATAGTCGTTCCAAATTATACTTCGATGTAATGAAATAGGCAAATTCGCAGGCAAAACTAGTCTGTAGTCCCGAGTAGTGTGACAAAGGACGACGTCGGCGAAGACTCCGAACAGCCACTGAATAGGGTAAGTAGTGCGTGGAGTTAAAGCAACCCGTGTAATCCCCACCTTCAGGTCTCTCCTTACTTGACTTGCCCAAAAAACTGGATGCCACGCCCGAGATACATGATGCTCTATATGCAGATGATATCACTATACGGAAAGATATATAGGAAACATACAAGATGCTCTCCAAGAAGCCACGGACATTCTACATTCTTACGTATTTTCAGTGGGTCTTCAACGCATATCTCATAAGCCAGAATTAATAGTTCTGCTCAAGCACCCACCAGCTCGGAATATTGCGCCCATCTCCTGACATCTAGACAGCAAGGACATCAAGCCCAGCTCTTCAATCAAAATTCCCAGTCTCACCATAGCGGCAAATACGCGGAATGATCTGACCATATCCAAATTATCTAAGACATTCATTGAAGTTACGGACATGCTCCGACGCATCTCTAACCACCATCGGTGCCTGAAAGAATAAGATATGATTAGACTGGTTCGATCACTTTAATCTCTAGAGTTACCTACCTTGCTCCAAACCTCTGCCTCCCCAAAGGAGACTTGGACTACCTTGACAAGCTCGTACGCAAGGCATTCAAACAAGCATTGGGCCTGCCTATGAACACCTCTGCTCAGCGGCTTCTTCAACTATGGCTTCATAATACAGTTTCAGAATTAATTGAAGGCCACATTGCCAGCCAACGTCTCTCGCTCACTCAAACACTTGCGGGCCTCGGTTTGCTCAAACACCTACGACTTGCGTACCCAGCATGTCATCCTGCTCTTCTTGTCTTCCCCCAGGGTACGAGATCTGCTGTACGGGTTCGACCAATACCAAAGAACATGTACCCTGATCTCCACACGGGCCGAAGACAAGCACGGAGTCAAGCCCATGAGAACATCTATGGGTTCCGTATGGACGTCGAGTATACAGACGCTAGCTCATATCCAGGCGGGCAGCACAAGGTTGCAACCGTCACTACCAAATCGGCCCTAATAACCTGTGCTTCAATTAATACGACATCCACGCAGACTGCTGAAGAACTTCCCATCACACTCGCACTTATTCACACCAAGAGCGCTGCCTTAACCGACTCTCAAGCTGCCTGTCGTAGCTTTTTGGTTGGGAGGACGGGCCCACCTACGTTCCGTCTCCTCTCGCAAAATAAGAAATGTCGCCCTCGTATGAACACCCGCCCACTGTACATTGACGAGCAATAATTTTGCCCACCACCAAGCCTGCGCACTTTCCTCCGAGGCCCCAGAAGAACAAGTGGAGTCCACACCATTGGTTACATTTCAGGACATAACACAGTACTATCGACTCGACAGACAACAATTCCCTCAACCTCACTCCAAGCTGTCCAAATTAGAAGAAGCGACTATGCGTCGCATCCAAACGAATACCTTTGTCCATCCAATTAGTTTACACCCCATGTTTCCCGCTCAATTTCCCTCCCAATCAGACGTCGGCGTCCTCACTCATGAGTCCACTCACTCAGACTCATTTGGACTCCAACTCACACGTTAGTTTGAGTTTGAATGAGCGCGAGGCTAGTGTGGCCGGGTGACTTTGAGCTTGAGTGAGTTTTAGCACGACTGAGTTTGAATACGCCTGAGACCGAGTGAGTTCTGAGTTCATTTTGATTATGAGTACATTTTGAGTTCTGAGTACATTTTGAGTACTGAGTACATTTTGAGTTTGAGTACATTTTAGTTCGAGTATATTTTGAGTACTGAGTACATTTTGAGTTTGAGTACATTTAGAGTTCGAGTACATTTTGAGTACTGAGTACATTTCGAGTTTCAGTACATTTCTAATTCTAAGTAGATTTTATTTATTGTATATATATATATATATATATATATATATATATATATATATATATATATATATATATATATATATATATATATATATATATATATTAAATTAGAGTCACCAGGAAAAACATAACAATATTTAATACGACGTTTCGGCTGGAATCACCTTTCAACGGTACGAGAAGCTTCTCGCTTCCATCAGGCATGACCATCCTCAAATCCGTACCGTCTATGCGACTCTCATCCTCCCTCGCTACCCTGATCGGCGCCGACAACGGAGCAACTGGCGTGCCGTGCACCGCTTCAACTCAGAAGCCTGCCGGTTTAATGACCTTCTTCGCCGGCATTGTCTCCGCACCAGGGGCCTCTTCTACCTTGACCACGGCCTTGAGTGGCTGCCCTCGGCCCGGGTGTTTGCCGCAGATGGGATCCACCCCAACTTTGGCGGCGTCGCCATCATGGCCAGCCACCTGCACCGGGCCTTGTTGAGAAACTTTGCACGCAGTCCGTCGACATGGCTACAACACGCTGCCAGTGCCCCATCCCAACAAGAGCAAGGACAGGCCCCACCTCCACCTCCGCCTCCACCAACAGCCGCTGCTCTATCCTCCGAGGCCCCCTCAACCAGGCCTCGATATTCCGATGTCGTCCGGGGAACACGCCGAGATTGACTTCCTGAAGAGCCCCCAGGTGAACACGGTGCCCATCCATTTTCTAGAGAATTTTTAAAACTAAGGAAAGTTGTGGAAAAAAGAATTCGATATGAACATCACGTTAGCAGCTTAATTGTATACAGGAAATCAGGCATTGCCCCAAAAGGTTTAATAATTAACCTCAAATCAGCTACCTCTGACCTCTCGCCTACTCACGAGGCAAACTGGCGGAGCATACTACATAAGGCATCGATGGATCTTTTGAGCATTGTAATCGAACATGACCAGTGTTGCCTCGATGCTTTAAAAAAGGAAGAAATCTCTCTGCTTAAAAAATTCATTTGACTACGCAAGAAAAGACCGAACTAGAAATGTTTAAACTGAACAAAACAAGCCATTTTTCCGCTCTCAAGGCAAAAAAAATGCTCCGCGACGGTGTTGATTTATCCCTATCCGAACCTAGCACATCATCTTCCCATAATGATGTACCCGAGCCCGACACTCCTGATAATGTAGTCAACCTTTCCACCGTTACTCTTTCAAAGGATGAATTGAGCGCATTGTCTAAGGGCTATCCTTTTGTCCCTCCACTGGAAAATTAAATGAGCTGCAACTGTACAAGGATCTAGAAAATTTCTCACGCTCACTCCGGTTAAAAGAGTACTATCATGATGTCCCCAGAGATGATAACACAGGACCGAGCCTTCCATCAGTTAGCCATTGGACGCCACCACCACAACGCGACAAGTATATGGATACGTACATCAAGGCGGTTCAAAAAGATGTCATAGCGGAATATAGAAAGCGCACCTCCTACAGACCGAATCTCACAGGAAAGGAACAGAGGGCACTAGAAATCCTTAGCACCCGCTCTGACATCATTATAAAGCCCGCGGACAAGGGAGGAGCCATTGTTGTCATGAACCAAACGGATTATAACACTGAAGCGCACAGGCAATTAGGTGACACGTCTTTCTACCAGCCCCTTGCGGCCGATCCGACATTAGAATACAAAGAACGAGTCCGCAGTACCATAATTGAACTTAGGGATGAAAAACTGATAAACAAAAAAAACTGCGCGAGCTCTTATTTTATTGCACTGCACGCCAGGACGTTTTTACCTTCCCAAAATTCACAAATTCAACAATCCGGGCAGGCCCATAGTCTCTGGCATAGGAACCGTGACCGAGAACATTTCTAGCTATGTCGACAACATTATAAGGGAAATTCCGCCCACATTCAATTCGTACATAATGGGTACTACTCATTTTCTAAGTGAAATAAAAGACCTCACGATACCGGATGGCTCCTTCCTTGTAACATTAGATGTAGCCTCTTTGTATACAAACATACCTCACGCCGGTGGAATAGAATCCGTCATAAGAGCCTACGAAACTTCACAAGAGGACAAACCTATTGACAGCAACACTTTGGCCCAACTGTTAACTTTAATACTTGAATTAAACAATTTTGAATTCAATAACCAGCACTACGTCCAAATAAGTGGCACATCTATGGGGACAAAAATAGGCCCAAATTATGCAAACATATTCATGGGAACCCTTGAGACACAGTTCTTGGAGAACTTCCCTTTAAAACCACTGTTTTACAAGCGGTACATCGACGACATTTTCTTGGTTTGGTCTCATGGTGAGGAAGCCCTGAAACAATTCATATCCGATTTCAACAGTGCTCACAGTGATATCTCATTCTAACATGAGTATTCCACCTCTACAATAAATTTCCTTGACGTGCAGATAACAACTAACGGACACAGACTGGATACTTCTGTGTACAGAAAACCCACCGACCGACACCAATATTTGAACTTTCATAGCAGCCATGTGAGACACTGCAAAACGGCCATTCCATACAGCCAAGCCGTACGCTTCCGCAGAATTTGCTCTAACCAAAATGACTTCGCTTCTAATTGTGATCAGCTCCGCATTGACCTCGCACGACAAAAATACCCACTACCACTCATTGACGATTCAATCAGGAAGGCATCAGAACAGGAGCGTTCTAGCCTTATTAGTGGCAATAAAACCTCCGCTTCGAGGTCACAAACCAATCTGATTCTGACATATTCGGCATCTGGCCCAAACGTCAATGAAATTTTAAGAAGACACCACAACATCTTGCTCCAGAGTGAAAAAATGAAGCACGTCATTCCAGACCCAGCACGCGTGGTGTATCGCCGGGCAAGAAACATCAGAGACATTGTGACATCATCTCGATCAAGAGAAACCAATTTCACAGGTTCCACACCATGTGGAAAACCCCGGTGCAAATTGTGTCTAATGATGACACCAACAACAAGCGCTCAGAGCAGGGAATGTGACTTTTCCATGCGTATCAGGGGCAATTTTAATTGTGACACTGCAAATTTAGTTTACCTCCTAGAATGTGGTGATTGTGGTGCGCAATATATCGGACAGACTGAAAATTCTTTTAGAACTCGCATCAATAATCACAGATCCGATGCAAAAACAAAACCTTATCTCCCCCTTTCAAAACATATCAACTCTTTGGAACACCCGTTCGATCAATTTAAGGCCACAGTGCTCCAATCAGGATTTAAAACCCATTTCGACAGGGAAGCCTGCGAATCTTATCTGATCCACAAATATAACACTCTCACAAAAGGTATCAATGAGTCTCAGGGAAGGCTGTCGTGCCTTCAAACCTAGGCCTTGTAGCGGCACGTATCGCACGTTACCACTTCTCAACCGTTGGATGACTCATCGTTGTCAGCAGGTCACTTTTCCGTATGCTTTAATGCTTCTCCTGCACGAAATCTTGCTGTATCCCATCATTACACTTTCCAAGCACTATTCGGTCTAGTGTTGTAAATAACTTATTTTCTCCGTATGCTTCATTGTTCTTTTGCCCGAAATGTCACTTTGTAAGCTATTTTTTTTCACTGCTATGGTTCCCCATGTTCTACGATTTGTACACGTGTATTCTTTGTATTCTTTCGTTTGTCAGTTTGTTTAAAGAATGCTGTGTGCGAATTTATACTGCCATTGATGACTACCTACAAAGTGTCTCTTTTTTTTTCTTAGATCATTGGAGATTTGTTCTCGTACGTGCGCCACATCTTTCTTTTACTTTTTTCATAATGTGCAAACCCATGTTACTTGCAAAAATATCAAATGTAAGCTGACAATTTGTTGTATCTATCCACTTCATGTCATGAGCCGGGGGCTCGTTCAACTGCTTTTTTCTGTGTGCTGTTTTCTTTGTTTATTTCCTGCCTTGTGTGTCATTTCTCAAAATCCTCGCACAGCCTGCGCTCTTCTTGGGTGGCTCACGCACAGCTCTGTCCGCGTCGGCGCCCTTCGAGGAGTCGTCATTGTCCGCCTTGTGCCCCGGACGCGGGCCGCGGATAAGCCATTTGTGGCTATTATCTGGTCTCCTCCCAAAGCGGCGGCTGACGGAAACACGCTTCCTAAGTGCCTCGCTTTTGCTTTTCGCCGCGTTGTATATTGAGATGTACTACCTGCGCGCCCAGTCGTGCAGTACGTTTTTTTTTTCCCCACTTGTTTCTTGCTGTATTTCCTTCGTGTACACTTTTGAAATAATGTGCCCACGTGCTCACAGCGCTCCTTGCGAGCCTATATATACCCTGTATTCGACCTATGTTCTTCACTTGAAAAAGGCTGGTTTCCAGCCGAAACGTCGTATTAAATATTGTTATGTTTTTCGTGGTGACTCTAATTTAATATACTATTCAGCTGCCAAGCCCTGCACTGTTCTATATATATATATATATATATATATATATATATATATATATATATATATATATATATATATATATATATAAATATATATATATATATATATATATATATATATATATATATATATATCTATTTATTTATTTAGTATAACTCAAAGGCCCCTAAACAGAGGTCTTACATGAGGGTGGGCATAGACTAATAATATAGTGGTTGAAAGGCAGTAGAGAATTTCTGTGATGGCTTCGCGAAAACAGGTGGGACTGGAGTGGACCACGGCATCGACGGGAAGAACATTCCAGTCTTGCGCTGTTTTGAAAAAAAAAAATTTTAAATAGCCAAAGGTGAGTGTCTTTCCTGAGTAGACAGTCAATGAGTGGTGGACGCGGACAGAGTGACGACGTACTTCTTTAATGACGTTGGGAGCTGTTCCAAAATGATAGAACTTGTAAAACAAGCAGAGCCGCCTAACTTTGCACCTTGTTTCTAGTGGAGGAAGATTAGCTTGGCTTTTTATATCAGTGACGCCCGTGTGATAGGAATAGTCCGAAAAAATAAACCTAGCTGCCTCCTAGTAGGCAGCTATGGTTGGCTTCGAAGTTGCATGTTTCGCTTTGAGCTGGCAATTCAGGTTACGTGCGGGTATGGCAGTATTCGCAATGCCCATGAACGGTTGATGGGGAAGTGGTGGGGGGGGGTGGCTGATTTAGCGGCTGGGCGTCTGAATGATAATAGACTGGTGAGGGGATAAAAAGGGGTTATCGCACCTTTTCCTCTTGATGGATCCTCTAAGAAGGTGGGAGAGGGTCTTGCTTGCCTGCTTGCTTGCCTTGCCTGTTCGCCTGCTACTGTTAACGGTTTGATTGGCTAGGTTCAAAAAGGAAGCGGTGAACGCCGGGGAGAAGCGGCGGTGGCTGTCCCCTCCGCTGTTTAAAATGAGTTGTCAACTTAATTGACTAGGCGACGCCCGTTTAGACAGCGTAATGACCGCATTAGAAGTTAGATTGTGTAAAAATTCAAACTGACATCACTAAGGCATGTATGGTATCAAGTTACAGGTCCCAATTACCGGAATCACACAAGATAAATGAAAAAATTCTTCCTGTGTATAGTCATCAGGCAGTCATGATAAGTCATAGATTGGGTTAAAATTCAAAATGATGCGGCGAGGGCGTGTGTGTAATCATATTCAAGGTATAGATGAGGGGAATTACGTGGGACAAAAATGCGTTATCGTTATATCATGGCCTAGTCATGGCTAGTCATAAATTGGGTTAAAATTCAGATTCAAAGGGGTAGGGCGTGTGGCGTATGAAATTCAAGGTCTCGATGAGGGCAATCACGTGGGACAAATGCAGATATGCTTCTTGATTATTATCACATGACATAGTCATAATGGGTCATAAATTGGGTTAAAATTCGAAGGTGATGCCACTAGGGTGTGCGGGGCATCAAGTTGAAGGTTGCGATGACGGAAATCACATGAGACAAAAATGCGGTATGGCTATAACATGTGATAGTCATGTTTAGACATTGTTTAGGTTAACATTCAAATTGATGCCACTAGGATACGTTGGGTATCAAATTAATGGTCTGGATGAGGAAATCACGTAGGACAAATACAAAAATGCATCCTGGTTATAGTCATGAGACAGCCATGGCGAGTCTTATCTTGGGTTGAAAGTGTAAGTGACCCCGTTCTGGTGTGTAGGGTATCAATTTTACATCTTGAGGGGAATCACGTGGGACAAATAAAAAAAGACTTCGTGGTTATAATCATAAGATAGTCATGGTGAGTCATAGATTGGGTTAAAATACAAGGTGAAGCCGATAAAGCATGTGGGGTATCAAATTCAAGGTTTCAATGAGGGGAATAACGTGGGGCAAACAAATAACGGATCCTGCTTACAGTACTGAGAGTCATGATTTGTAACATTTGATTAAAATGCCAAATGATCCCGCTAGGGTTGGCGGGGTATCAACCAAAATGTCTCGTTCCGGGGAGTGACATGGGACAAATATAAAAATGCGTACTGGTTATGGTTATGAGATAGTCGTGGTGAGTCAGATTGAGTGAAAATTTAAAGTGACGCCAATATGGCTTGTTGGGTATCAAGTTAAAGGTCTGGATGAGGGAAACCGCGTGGAATAAATAAACGCGTCCTCCTTATCCTCATGATGTCATGGCTAGTCAGATTCGGTTAAAATTCAAAGTGATGCCGATATGATGTGTAGGGTATCAAAATATTTCTCTAGGTGAAGGAAGGTGGATCGGATGCACCCATCGGAAATCATGGCACTGAATAATGACCAGTTAAGTAGAAAAGTCTTATTCAGTGCCGCATAGATATAATTGGGCTCGTTAATTGCTGGCACGCCATCATGAAAGCGTGGTTGGTTCGACACATCGTAGCACTCAACATCCGTCAACAAGCCTGCGTTCTCATAAAACAGCCTAGGTACTATTGGGCTGATATACCTCCTACGTATACTTTCAGAAGTAGCTTTTCTGATGGAGGCGAAAAGCAAAAACGCCCGTGTGTACGAGATTTCGGCGCACGATAAAGATCCCCAGGTGGTCAAAATTAATCCGGAGCCCTCCACTACGGCGCGCCTCATCGCCTGCGTTGCGTCGGCGCGTTAAACCCCACAATCAATCAATTACTTTCAGAAGTATGTGGTTTGGCACAATCAGCGAACAGTGCAAATTTCCAAGCATGGCCTGCTGCTGTCGGTGCATGGACGTGCTGACCATTAATACGCGATGCCATACCTCCTAGTGAGTTGGTTGTCAAGCAAGACCCTGAAATACTCCTTTAACTGTACAAGCTGTACAATACCCCACCCTGAGGTACACCACGGGTCACGTTATGACGGAATGTCTCACCATCCGCTACAGACATGTAGATGGTCCTATCAGAGAGGTAGTCAGACATCCAGTCGTACATTCGTCCCGCGATTCCTACAGACCTCATTGCTGTCCGGAAAGCTTCATAGAGAACACAGTCGTATGCCGATTTGATGTGAATGAAGACTGCCATGGTAATTTGCCGTCCGATCTTTGCGTGCTTCACATGTGTTGCAAGGGCAATGACGTTGTCATTGCTGCTCCGTCCTTTGCGGAAGCCTGAAATCTGCGACGGATAAACGCTTCTGTCATTCAGATCCCAGTCTAGGCGAAGCAGTACCATCTTCTTCATGAGCTTCCCAATGCAGCTTAGAAGCGCAATAGGGCGATACGAATCAATATCTGTGGGGTCTTTCACAGGTTTCAGAAGTGCCACAATACGAGCTCGCTTGCAACCAGGCTCAAGACGGCCGGTCTGCAGAAGCGGTTGAATATTGACAAGAGCCACCGCTTCGCATTGCCGCCTAGATGACATAAGAGCACATAACTTATCCCGTCTGGGCCCGGAGAAGAGGCTTTGTTAACTGAGCACAGAAAATCCTCAAGTTCCGTCTTAGAGAATGGTTCGTCCATGTAAGGTGTGTTCGGTGATGGGTTCGCAGCCCTGGAAATGGTCGTTGGTGAAGACCCCGGTGCGGCAGGAATTTTGGCACAGAAGGCTTCAGCGACATCGAAGACGCTAACCTTCGTTCTCAGAGAAATGGAGTGAAAGGGGTACAACTGAATTCATGGTGCACGGGGACCGAATATCCTTGTGAGCGGCTTCCGAGGGTCTAGTTTCGAACAAAAGGATGCCCATTCACGTTTGGCAAGCTTTTTCAGACGTCTCTGAATGAGCTCTTGCGCGCGTCTGGCTGCTCGTATATCTTCTACTGTGTAAGTCTTCCGCGCACTCCTTTCTGCCCTTCTGCGAATCGCCCTGAGATTTTGATATTCGACGTCAGCCACTGTATACTCATTTGGCAGGCTCGCGATTTTGCTGCAGAACCTCCGGGTATTTGCGATGCTGGTAATAGCGTCATCGTATGACGATAAATCACCAGCGCTTGTGTCGACTGCTGTGGTGAAGTTACCCCAGTTGACAAATTGAACGGCAGATTTGTGGCGACCAGCAGGCAAACCGTCAGCAATAATGTAAGCTTGTACATGGTCACTTCCATGAGACTCAGTGTCTGAATACCTGCTTGTGGTTGTTGATAATGCTGAGGAAACCATGGTGACGTCGATGGCACTTGACATCCGTCCACGATATAACGTTGGTTGCCCAGTGTTAATAACACACAAACTGAAGCGGTCTGCAATGTCCAACAGACAACGCCCTTTGGCCGTCGTTTTCCTGCTTCCCCATGACCGATGATGAGTATTGAAGTCCCCCGTGAGGATGTGTGGAAATGGTGTACGACGAATTATGCCCTCCAGGCGCTGAGTGTTCAGCGATGCGTGGGGCGGAATATACGCAGCGATGACAGTAAAGGAAACGGCTGCGTGTCACACAGTAATAGCTGCGGATTCGTTCAACGCGTTAGGCGGCACGTTCTGTTGCATGAATGTGAGGTCGTTTCTCCCGCATAACAGGACTCTCGTCTTTGTCACACCAGTTTATGAACACAGGACTGCGTACCCGGATAGTCGTATATCTGTGGAAAGGCGGGACTCCGAAATGGCAACAAAGGGAAACTGGTGTTTTTGCACAAATCTGGGGAAGTCTGCAAACCGCTGACCAAGTCGCGTTCCATTGGAAAGTTTTTTCTTTTGCCGAATTTGCTGCCCAGTGGGGGAACGTGTACGTAGTGATGGGTGCCGCTACCGCCATTGTAGTAGTAGAGGCGAAACGAAGCCGAGGAGCGTCACGACAGCTTTGGCCACTGGGGATGCAAGAGAGCCGAGAAAGAGGCGCACAGCTTCCACGATGGAGTAGATTGCAGAACGGAGGCCTGTCGAGTTACGTTCGGCTTGCGACTCACGTTGTCTTTCCAGGGAAGCATGGGAAGGAGCTCTAGAAGACCGAGCAGCAGGGGTTGGAGCTACAACTGGTGTTGACGCCGGCGCCCTCGTAGTCGTGGACATTGGTGCTACTCTCGGAGCTGGTGAAAGGGCCTCTACTGAAGCGAGAGGGGGTGTAGCCGCAGAAGCACGTGCCGCCGTGGTAGCTGCAGTTTCAGCTTTTGGCGATGCTTAACGTTGTACGGATGGTAGGGCAGGAAATTCTTTATCCCAGTCCATAGAGATGTTCTTGTCTCCTTTCGTGCTTGCCTTCTTGAATATTTCTTGGGTCCAGTGGCACGCTGCTCTTGTACAGCTGCTTTCGCAGACTTATAGTCAGTCTTATGGACCATCTTATATTTGTAGATCACCTGCTCGTCGTGGCGAGCCGAGCAGCTTCCAGAAGTCGCTTCATTTTTCTTCCCGCAGTTTGCACAGCGGATAATCTCGGCGTTGCACGTGGTACGACCGTGGTTGCCACCACACCGAGTGCATCGCATAGGAAGCCGGCATACTTCGGACACATGCCCGAACAGTAGACATTTATTACACTTCCTGGGAGTTTCAACATATCCGTAGACGCGGTAGCGCGTGTAGCCTATGATGACGTGCTCTTGGGTTGACTCTGTGGCAAATACTACTTTCCCACTTTCAGATTTTCAGCCCAATCTGCGAACTGATTTCACTGGGATCCTCTAACGTAGTGCCTGAAGAATCTCAGGTGGTGTGATGTCTTTAGCTATACCTCGAACTACGCCGACACCACATTTACTTGGTCGTGGTTCATGGGCTTTCACTGGGATTTCCGCAATGCTTGCTATTGTCAACAAACGCTCGGTAGCATCAGCATTGCGTGTGTCGATGGCCAAGAGATTGAACCGATGGTTCGGTCCCACTTCAAGCACTCCATCGGGAGCTATCGTTTCTAACCCATCCTTAACGGCTAGTGGGTTGAACCTAGTTATACTTTTCGAACGATTCGTTGGCTTTACAATCACCACAATCCCGTGTCTCAAAGGGTTCTTCGGGGCAGCATGTACATCCAGGGCCTTGAATAAGCTCTTAGACCTTCGACGGCGCTTAAGAGCTTGCACTTACTGAGATGGTTCTGAATCGCCTGCGATGGTGTTGGCCTCCTCCGCGTGTATTGCTGTGCCAGAAGGGGAGACGTCCGTCATTTCGGAAATATCGTTTTCGTTGTCTGTTAACGGTTGTACCAATGGAGAGAGATCGTGGATTACTTGTCTCGGAGTGATCATGGATCCTGAGGGAGCGCTAGGAGAAGCCGATGATCCAGAAGAATCCTCCAGAAGCAAGGAAGCAGGCGCAGCCGGCTGAATGACCACGCTGGGTGAGATATCAGGCAGGGGGCAGGGAAGCGACCCAGGCGGCACCACTCTAAGTGCTGCGCCCGCCGCAATGTCCATTTCTGGTGCTAAATGAAGCAGAATAATCAGAATATAGCTCTGAATTTGCCAGAAACTGCACAACATTACACACAGCCCGTTCAGGCAGACCGAACGACATGATCTTAGTCGTCGTCTCCTTCGCGCTTACAATATTTGCCGTACCTCAAAATGAAACTCGTCATTATAAAGTAGCATGTGTTTGATGCCGTCATAGAGGCTTGCGTCTAGGGGAAGCCAGTGCTGGAAAAGCAATAATAAGGCGGCTTCCAAGAAGGACGGCCTCTCATGCGCACACTGCTCTTAACACTCTGAGAATATTGTGCCATCAGTGGCCGGGGAAACTTCCCACATCAATGCTGCCATTGTCTTACGAGAGCCTTCAGTGTAAGCTACATGTTCCTCACATGTGAGTCAAGCGAAACACGCCAGTGGAAGCAGCCAGATTTTTGGTTCTTGAAAATTTGGAGAACTCTTATCCCAATCACCTTCATATTTTTACGGATGGCTCAGTCGATACACACAGATGGGTTAGTGTAGCGGCGTATGTCATTCCTGATGCCCAGGCTTCCTGGGCAGCACGCCTGGGTCATCTGGCGTCCTTCACCGAATCCGAGTGCATTGCCATCACGGCTGCTTTGAGAAAACTTAAGTCAGATAAGCCGCAGGAAGTTGTAATTCTGACTGACTCAAGAGCAGCACTACAACTTTTGCAGCGTGGGATCCCCACAAAAAACGACTGTCAGCGTTCCTTACGGCTTGTGCGAGAACTCAGCAGCAAGGGTTTTAATGTGCGGTTTCAATGTATCCCATCCCATGTTGGCGTCAAGGGCAATGATACCGCCGATCAGATGGCACGGAGTGCGCTGCAATCTGCTCCGACTGTTAAAGTTTCCCCCAATCACTGGAACCATTTAAGGCGAATAGTGGCTGAACATTTCAAGTCCTTGGGAAATCCCTATTACCAACCTTGCGTCACAAAGGGACTTACAAGATCGGAGGCAACATTGCTGTACCGCATCCGAACGGGCTCAGCGAAGACCACAGCATGGCTATTCAAGGTGGGCCTCGTGCGATCGCCTCAGAGTTCGTCATGTGCAGTGGCAGGGGATGTAAACCACTACGTAATGTGTTGCCCAGAGCATGATGCCGAGCGGACTGCAGTGCTCTCAGCAATTCGGAAGCTGGCAGCTCCACACAGCACTCTGGACCAAATCGTCTTTCAAAGGGGACATTGGATGCTACGCAGAGACGTGTCGCACCTTCTCCTAAGCTTCCTTCAGGAGACGGAACTGGCGAACTCGTGGTGGAACGACACTATCATTGGCTAATTAGGAGGAGCTTGGGCGGAGCAAGTGCCGGCATATCCAGCCAGGCTAACTCCGCCTGATCCCACACAAGAACCACCACCACCACTACATGTTTGCTTTAGCTATACGCGAATCCCGACACAGAAACCCATAATTGTACAGCCCCGATGAGCTTACAACACAGTTCCGAATTTTTACTTATGAAGTGAATCCACATAATGATCTTACGATGCGGTCATTGCCTGCTTTAAATTTTCTCTCTCAAACTCTTCCGTTTGACAACACAATAGACCCTATGAAATATGCGCCGCGCCATCTCATGTCGACTCCGGTAACTACGTCCGCCATTTTGGAACGGTCGTTTGAAACTGAAACCAAGTAGCATAGCGGCGTCAAACATAGAAGGAGGTCATGGACCGCTCTTGGTGGTGGACTACAATGCCGGAGCATTGCTGCGTGCCGCAGAGCACGCAACGCGGACATGCCGGACCAAATGGAGAAAAGGTACGTGAAGTTCAACGCTCTAGAACGAGCTTTCTGAAGCGGACTATGCCGACGCGAGCAACCTTTGTGACACGCTGGGCGCGGTGACCCGGGAGCGAATATTTGTCGTTGGTTCGCTAAGCGCGGGATTTCGTAGTCACTGTCCGGATGACAAATACACCTGCGTTGGAGTTCCGTGGTCCAGCCTTTGTATTCTAAAAGAAGCCTGAGCGTGCGCCACCTATTTATGTGACTGGCAGCGACGATCGAGAGGGGAAACAGCACCCCACGTTCTCAAAATTGCGTTTTGTTTCTTCTCTCTTCTCTGTGGCTCTGCGCCCGCTTCATTTAATTGATAAATGGTACGGCTTAGCCCCTACACGAGTTTTTATTTTACGTAGGGACGTAAAAAAACTTTTCTTGCCGCACTACGCCGTTACGGCGCGGTTGAAAATTTCCTCTGGGGCGGGCGCGCACGGTATGGGAGTATGTTGTTGGTTTTTCTTACGTCCGATTTGCCGGGATGGCAGGTTTGTTGTTACGTCAAGTAACTTGTTGCCCATTGTCATTTCTGCCACGATGTATTTACTGTTGAATATTTTGCGACTACAATACACACTCACTCCTCTGGTTTGTCAAATGCTGCATGCATGCCTCCGACGTAATGATAGTGTCCATTGCTGTAGGTAGCTGAGGTAATTTTCAAGTTTTCTTTAAATAAATGGCCAGAGTTCCATCCGTCCGCCACGGATCAGCTTGAGTTCTTTTGCGTTTTTGTATCCACAGTGAAAAGCCCAGTAAATTAACCTACTTCGCTGATTTATAGCGCGTGCAGTATAGCAAACTGTGGATATAAATGGAACAACGGAAACCTTCGCGCACCCTGCATGCCGCGGTGTAGTAAACACAACGTTGCCCAGCCTCTGCGTGCTCGCGAAATGACCACGGCGTAATGTGGCTTGAATGCTTGCTGGTAGCTCATAGGTGACCCTTCAGGTGCCATGCAGGTCCTTGTTTCTGTCACTGTTGGGGATGAGGCCAGCACAACTGGGGCAACAAACCCATTCCCAATGCTACCAAGGTTTCTCCCAAGCGCCTCCACGGCACTTTGTTGCTGCTCGCATTGCTCCTGCACTGGGCGTGCGTCGAACAGACGCATTGGCAAGGGAAGGCAGGGGCCATTTTCTCGCGGGCTTCTCCAGTGAATCTCTTGGACAATCGCTGGCTTGATGCCCTGCTGTCTCGGATGTCCCCACTGTTGTGGCAGCTCAGTGCACGTAAGCTCCGGTGGAGCCTCTCTAAAACCTTGGACTTGCCAGAGGATGAGTAGGTGCACAGCCACCAGGATGTGACTACATGCTTCACTGCAACCCGCCGGGCAATCGCACACTGCCTCGAAATCGCACCACTGTACGTCTCAAACGTGAGCCGCACAACATAGGGCCGGCCCCTTTTCGTCTGGGAGTGAAAGCAGCTGCTGAGCACATGGACGAGGCCCAACCTGCACGAGCAGAGAGGGACAGTACATAGCACTCAGGGAAGAACAGGACTAGTCCGCTACAGTTTATGGTCAAGGGACAGAGCTGAAAGCAGTGGCCGCAAGGAACAGACTCAAAATGACCAGATTTTGTGTCTTGCTTAACACTGTTGCAAGGGCAATAATCTAAGAACCAAATTTTGTGTCTTGCTTAACATTGTTGCAAGGGCAATTATCTACACCTCAAACAGCAATGATGTCAAAATTTTCTTTCAAGTTCGAGCGTGCAAGTATCGCTCCATGCTTTGTAATGTATTTTCAAGAGAAGGAAGTTTAACATTTATAAGCCTCACCGCGGGTAATGATACCAGTACCCGCATAATCGTGTTCGTCATAACTTAAACAAGCAATATTATGATTGCCTGGAACTCACTTCCAAAACTTCTCAAGATAAACAGGTAAACATTCGGGATATACCGATGACCCATCGAATTTAAAAAAAAAATCTTTTAGTTCAGTGAGTTCGAGCTAACGAGGTTTTACTGTATTATCTGTTCGGGCACACTGAAAACATGCGCTTTAGAAACAAACACAATCACCCCACTGCCAAAAAGGAGAAGCCTGAAACACAGATTTTTGCGGCAGAACATGCCCAACAAATAATGAAAACAGACACACAAAAATTCAAGGGGTATGTGCACTTTTGTAGTCGACTTCGCCGCAAAGCGCGATTGCTTTGCGGCAAACGCGCGGGCGGGCGACCGTCACGGAAAATGGCTGCAACCTTTCCGTAAATATCTTCACCGAAAATCATCCAGTAAATTCGGTGTACATCATTTGAAATTAACTAATTCACCCACTAGTGGCAGGGCCTGGCGATTGTTGCTTTCCTCTTTCAGGGCTACTGCAACAGGGTCCCCGCTACGCATTTGCATGGTAAACAACGGTGAACAGAGTGCTTTACAAGTGCTCATACCGGTTAATTCGCGTCAAAGAAAAAACAAACAAGCATTTACTTACTGCGAGTCGCACGTGTTTGTCCGCACCGATGAAGGCGAGCAATACGCCTCGGTGGCTAGGCGGCATGCCCTGCTCCGCTTCCGCTCGGATGGGCGTTTGGCGCGGCACCACGAGTGGTATGAGTCCTCACACACAGTCGGCAGCGCAGACAAGTCCTTCATCCACAATCCGTGGTCGGGACCCGGAAAACACCGTCACCTAGTTTTCCACAGTAAACAATACGAGACTTCTGATCGTCGCCCGTACCAATATGGCGGACGGTCTTGTGTGCATCAGTGTTGCTAGATCACCAAGCAATTTTGCATAAGGTTTATTCCTTTTGTGCTACCGGTCTAGCATCTGCGATTAATTTGCACAGGTTACTCCTAACTATTACTGATCAGCGGGATGCCCTTTTTATATGCCCCACATAATTTTATTCACCGAAACCTTTAATTTGATACCCCACACGCCTGCCGGCATTTATTTGAATTTTAACCTAATTTATAACTTACCATGACTATCCCATGAGGTCAACGAGGAAGCATCTTTTATTTGTCCCAAGTGATTCCCCTCATCAAGACTTTCGATCTGATACCCTATACCGCGCGGCGGCATCACTTTGATTTCTAACCCAATCGATGACTCACCATGAGTCCTGTCATGATTATTACCGGGAGGAATTTTTATGTCTCACGTGATTTTCGTCATTGAGGCAATTAATTTGACACTCCACATGCCCTAGAGAACATCACTTTCAATATTACCATATCTAGGACTCACCATGACTGTGTCACGATTATAACCAGGAAGCATTTTCTTTGTCCCATGCGAATCCCCTCACCGAGTTCTCTAATTCGATACTCCACGCACACTAGCGGCATCCCAATGAATTTTAAACCATTGTATTACTTACCATGACTATGTCATGATTACGACCAGGATGTATTTCTTATTTGTCCGACGTTATTTCCCTAACCGAAACATTTAATTTGAGACCCCACACGCCTACGGGTCATCATTATGAAGTCCAAACTTTATTATGACTCACGATAACTAAGTCATGATTATGACCACGAAGCACTTTTGTTTGTCCTACGTGATTTGTCCAAGGAGGTTGTATAAAACTTTTGGAGTGGAGGCTGCCCATAGCGGGCAAAGCGGGGAGGTGAAGCCGGGCGAACCGGTCGGCGGTCATATTGCCATGGACAGAAAAGGCGCTGATCCGGCCAAGTATTTTTGTGGCTTTACAAGGGAGAAAACGACGGGGAAGCTGGTTTATCGATTACGATATATGAGGGCAGCCTGAAGTTTGCCTTACGCGGAAGGTATTGACGTAAGATATGGTTGAAGCAGCGAGTTCGCGTGTGTATATCTTACGGTGGTGAACAGAGCTGTCGCCGCGGGAAAACGCGTAGCACTTGGCTAAAGACACCAGCCCTGTTTTTATTTTTTATTCGGTATATCTAAGGCTATAGGCCGCCCCCCTTCACATTGAAATTGCCTCATGTTGCACGCCATGGCAAGAGATGCCGCGTTATAAGGTTACTATTTCCCGTGATTTCACGCTGAAAGTGCAGGACACGTGACGGTGCCATTATTTGACGCTTGTTCCTTTTAGCGGCATTGCTGGGAATATTGGATGCTTATTGATTAATGATTAATGAATAATAACGCAGCTCTCACACCCAAGCAAGCTCTGTAGGCATAGTTTAGCGGTTCGATTGGTTTTTAGGCAGTACTGCAAGGAATCATATGCATCACGATATTGCAATCTTTATATGTACTGCACATGCACGTTTTCTGGTTTAAACTACATGCCCAGTTTTGCCCTTGCCGAAGAAGACCAAATTAATCACGAGCTTTTGATTGATTGATTGATTGATTGATTGATTGATTGATTGATTGATTGATTGATTGATTGATTGATTCATTGATTGATTGATTCATTGATTGATTCATCGATTCATTGATTGTGGGGTTTAACGCGCCGACGCAACGCAGGCGCCGAGGAGCGCGTAGGGGAGGGCTCCGGATTAATTTTGACCACCTGGGGATCTATAACGTGCGCCGAAATGTCGTACACACAGGCGTTTTTGCTTTTCGCCTCCATCAGTGAAGCGGCCGCCGGGGCCGGGAATCGAACCCGTGACCTCGTGCTCAGCAGCACAACGCCTTAGCCACTGAGCCACCGCGTCGGGTTGATTTCCAGCTTTGCAATCGTATTTTGCAAAATGGGTTAGGCACACACTGAAGCTAACTAATGCAGGGTTTTTTTTTATTTCGTGTGCACTTTACAGAAAGCATGATCATGGCACGTATGTCTCACTCGCATTGACTTTATTTTTCAAACCCAGAAGGTTACTTAATTGAATGCACGAGTAGATTAACCGCGCACGTTCGCACGATTGTGGAGTGCTATTGGTAATTAGGAAAACTACGCGCAGGAGGTTACTCAATCACATTCACAACCTGTTTGACCGCGCACGTTCGTACGTGAGCAGCGTGCTATTGATAAGAAAATCACGCGGACGAAGAACGCGGGAGAGCATTGCGGTGCATCAGAGACTTCAGCGAAACTGCGCTAACGAGAAACGTCAGAGTATTCACGTAGGGCCGGATGCAAATGAAATATATTAAACAAGAGTGTCTTGATTTTTTTACGGTAACTGTTGGAGCAATACTCTGCATTTAAATTAGTGCGGATAAACAATTTGCGGCCCAAATATTTACAAACATGTGAATTCGCGCAGTCAAGCAACAACAGGACCACCACAACTACGAGCGAAAACATTCGCACATCTGCGTAAACAAGCGCGTATGGTATGAGCAGTAAGCGGACGGCAGGTGCTACGGCGAATTTTCCCTTTACATCACGCACAAACGGCGGGCAAGTGGGCACTTATAACGTTATAATACTAGTAATGCCCTCGAGACCCAAAACAAACAGAGACCCTCAGTACTTACAGATGAAAGGTGATCCACGACGCCTTTGTCGCGTGATTGGCGCAGCCAAACGCGAGGCACAAGCAGACCATTTCTGCTTTCTACACCTTTGGAGCATCTATCCGCGAACGACGATCGAACGAACACGAGTTCTGCTCTTTGGCAAGAGAGAACTCGGACGAACTCGCCGGGATTTCATCCCTTCCACGGCCACCTCACCCAACCTCACCCAACCTCACCGACGAACCAGCGTTTACTCAGGTGATGGGGCACGCCGATGTGGAGGGCTCCAGATTAATTTTGACCACCTTGGGATCTTTAACGTGTTCCGAAGTCTTGAACACGCGCGCGTTTTCGCTTTCGCCGCCATCAGAAAAGCGGCCGCCGCAGCCGCGTATCCAACCCACGTCCTTGGGCCCAGTTTGCCGCACTAGTAGCGTTCTTTGATGCTGAAGACCACCTGTCACTCTGACGGTCAAATCCTTGGAAATGGGGCTGTTTGAGTTTTTATTCTCAATTTGAATAACTTTTTTACAGTGTACAAAGCGTGTTGGATTAGTAGTTTAACATTCTGTTGCCCAAGAGTTGTGCTGATAGCACGACAGAGTTACTCACTGCGTCGTCCAGACAGCGGGGCTACCGATGTTTTGGAAGCTCGGTGTCTTAGTCAACTGGCCGAGGGCGTTTTGCACGAGGGCAGCAGGGCTAGAAATAGCAACCTGACACTCTTTGTAAGTTATGAAGGATAGGATGAGTTCTACGTGACGACGGCATGTCTGGGCTTGACCAAATGACGTGGCGAAACGACGCTGGGGTAAGCGCTTGGCCGAGTGCGTGCGAAATGGTATGTAAAGGTGCGTAAGGGCTGCATGCCAGCGACTGAACGACGGGTGAGGCTGCGCAGTGCAGACATTATCATTGCGGAAATGTTCAAGGATATCGCATAAGGTATGGAGGCAATCTTTGCGTCTTTTTTTTTGTGTGTCCTAAGGGGCTCTCGGCAAAGCATACCTTCAGCAGCCTCATGGCTCTCGTTCCACATTGGACGTAGTGTAGCGGTAACAAGAAGGGGCGCGTGCTTTATGCTGGTTTCATGAAAGCGCCAAAATAGAGATTCGTGACTTATCAGTACGGAGATCTGAGTGGTCAGCGATTTCATACCCATAGAAGGCGACGAGAGGAAGGCGAATGAAGATCCGAAAGCGGGAGTTAGCAGTAAGACTGTTTTTACATGTACTGCTTCGGGAAGCCTTCATGCTTTCGCGTTAAATCTGGTAAGCAAACTCAAGTGCTCCTAGAAATGACTTTATTTGGTAGGTTACCTGAGAGTTTATTTTGTAATAGAGTTGTTTGTGGCTGCGGTAAACCTATTCTCGCCACGTGCACCTGCTCTGTTTGCGTGCCGTCAAGTGTTCTTTCCCCGCGCTCCGCTTCGCAAGGTTTTCAGGGTAACGTCCACTGTTGACGGTCTAAAACGACGAAGTTTTTTAATCATGAGCTATGCGAACTTTGCACCTGAAACAAAACGGCCTTTCTAAAGTGCTATGGCTTGCTTGTTCGCAATAAACCGGCTCATGTATGCCCGGAACATTGTGAACAAGTGAACTGCAGCGGTGCCGTAACGTCGCTTTGTATTTCTAACGTTGTCAGTGATCCACACAATATATTCTCGTCATTCTACTTGGCCAGGCGGTGTTCGCTTAAATCTTCGGCTACACGGAAGCTACAGCACATTTAGAACGTCACATGCGTTTAACATGGAGGGTTCATTGAGAAACAGACAGGCGAGTACCAAAAAAAAACACAAAACGTCTTTCCCCTTCACAATTAAGCGAAAAACATATGTGCCCTCCGTGTTGCGTGTCCCGTTCAAAATTTTGTGCCCTTTTTTTCAACTTACAAACTTTCGTACATTCCAGGAAGTAGCTTGTCAGTTTGAATGCCCATGATTTACTTCACCCGCAGACTCATGCTTCGTTTTGTTGACAGCTT
Source organism: Haemaphysalis longicornis (assembly GCF_048455015.1). NCBI lineage: Eukaryota > Metazoa > Arthropoda > Arachnida > Ixodida > Ixodidae > Haemaphysalis > Haemaphysalis longicornis. The sequence goes on along the minus strand of NW_027526361.1, from coordinate 185,543,649 downwards.
TGAACGCATAAGGTATAAGCGGCGTTCTCACGAAAAGAAAACAATGGTAACCTGTCTTTGTCACAACAGTAAGGGCACTGACCCCCCATTGGATGTTTCGTGCATGGTATTATCTTCTTTATGCACCCCTATGGTCCAATGGAAAGGCATCCCAGGATTCCCGTCCCAACCCCTTTTATATGACGACGCGTGCATTCTTCCAAGTTTGGCATCCGCAGGCAGTCCCATCTTCTGGTTGCTGCTTTCATCGCCCACGATTACAAAGGAAAACACTCAGGCCGACATTTGAAAACATGCGCGCTGCATCGCTTCTATTAATTCTCAAGTTGAGCGTACTTCTTACGTGTGCACAAGGTGAGACATCGACATAAATTCTTCTTATTCGGTTACATTTAAAAGAGGAACAAATGCGAAGTAAGAAATCTAAACGTGAAGAACTCCCCGCAGAAGTTCTGAAGGACATAGGTCTTCTAGAGCTAATCAAGGAGGTTTTATTTGCGACTTTACTGTCGTTTTAAATCATTATAACGTTGTTCATCGCAGTGAAGTGAAAACATTCTTCATGCTGGTCGCTCGTTGGTGCAGCGGTGACCATTTTCATTCTTTGGGTTCTGTTAGTATCAAATTGTACGTATTGATATGTTCGGACGAGCACCATTGGCGATAAAAAATCAAATATTTAATACTGACTCGGCCTCAACGAGGAAGTAGCGGTATTCTTGTTGCTCGTAAAAGTTGCCTTCTTAGGTTATTACATTATTGCAGCTACTATGGATAGCTTCGTTTACCATCAAACGCAAGATACATGGTGTCGCCGAAAATTTTCTTTATTTGCGTGGAAGACCTTTATTTTTGCCATGACTTCCTTATTTTGGCGTTACTAACACCAACATGTCACAAGAATTGTCGCAGGGAAGGATTGCAAACCTGGCTCTATTTTAACGATGTGCTAGCTTGTAGTGAGAAATAATTCGTTGGTTTGCAGGCGATGTTCAATGCGGACTGAGCCGCACCCCTGGAAGACGCATCGTCGGCGGTCGGGAAGCACTGCCTGGGGAGTTTCCGTGGCAGGTGTGTAGGCAAACGAAAATTTGCCGCTTCGAGCACAAAACCGCGACGCCGCTGACAATTAGGAATGCGTTTCTAATTGTCTGGGACGTAACAATTTTTGCCTTAACTTCTACGCAGTAACATCGAATTAGCAGGCTGTAGCGAGAACGCTTCGCCATAAACGGAAAAATGCGAAGCGAACTAGATCAGTTGATAACATAGATGTCGAGTAACGGCAGTGGAGGCTCACTGATGAACCGGTTAACTTGTGGATTAACTCGCGGTTAATTCGTGCGCGTGGTTCGCGATTGCGGCTGATGACTTCACAGCCTTAGGGAAGCGCCGCTGGTGTGCGGGATCAGGTATTTTCAAGCCAGAGACCTCAAGCTGTCTGCACACCACCCTGCTCTCCTGTTGACCCGTGCATGAGCTTCGAAATGATAACGAAAACCCCTAGGCAACGTAGCCTATGCACAATTACTAATCTTTAAAGTGCCCCTCCAATACTTTTTCAACATTTTAGTAGCTGTTCTGAAAGGGTATGTAAAAATATTACGGATATAGTATTTTTAAACGAATTATCGTGCAACTAAAAATAAAAAGAGTAAGAACTTTAGGATTAAAGCAGGATTAAAGAGCACGTTGACATGTCATCACTTCAAAAGATGCAGCAAAAATGACATAGAGTAAAAAAACACACAGCAGGGGGTTTACAGGCCGTCAAATGAACTAATGTGGCGATATACAGTTTTTATAAAGATAATACGATTCGCAAGTGTATATCAGGGGCGATGAAAACATATCGAAAGACTTTCCACGAAGTTAAATACGAGTGACAGCCCTCTAACGGGTTGTAACGCAGCTTGAATTTTAGGTCATGCTGGTTTTTATTTGTTTGTGCAACACTTCAGTGTACAAGGACTAAGGTTTAGCTGTCTGTTATTTACGCTGAGCGCGATATCGGTCTTTCTACTGGGACCGCACCTTATGTAAAGCTATGGTTGGATGAATGAGGTGTCACGAAGCACAAACACCGAGAGATAAGGCCATGTGAGGAGCAAACCGGGTATATATGCGTTACCTCGTTTCAATACTAGAGTCATTTTTGCATCAAATGCAGCTTCAGAGCTCTTCAGAGTCGGCTGCCACTGTGCTTAGCAGGCTTCACACCTTTGGGCGCATCTTAGCAATGCTCTTGGTTGTTCGCGCGGTGAGGTTTCGCTGTGTGACCTTTATTGTGAACCTTCCAGCTTTGCTTGAACAATACGCAGTTTTTTAGGTCTGGCACCTACCACTCTCACTCTGAAAACGCGAGAACACATCTGTGAGGTTTAGTCACTTTGATGGAAAACATCTATATTCAAATGCTTGATGTTCTACATACTGAAGTGCATCGTGAGAAAATCGGACTCAGAACAAGTTATTGATGGCACTAGTAGTTGTAAGAGTATCAAGCGTAAGCCTGTTTGCTCGTAATATTAGGTGGCCACAAAATACTTGGGCAAAATACCACTGCCTTACGTACAAGAGACGAATTACAGCGTCGACCAAACCAGTCTTCTCTCTTGCCCGATGTCTTTTAAACTGCAGGCGTTCTTTTGCTCTTACGTGACTTCCATGTCACGAGACACGAAGGATTATAGTTAGCGCATTATAAGCAGCAATGCGGGCCCTATTTAGAGGTTGTAAAGTGGCATGGGATTCGTAAATTTAAGCATGACACTAGAGGCTCGAAAGTTCACACGCAAGCTTGAAGGTGTATGGCGTGCAAGAAATTACAGAAAGAGCCACTCAATAAAAAACCGTTGCGATTGTAGCAGCATTAAGTCGCAACTGTGAACCCAGCAATGACATCGGCTCCGTTCCATGCACATCGAATTATGACGTATGAAACTGTGTGTGCAGCAGTAGTCATTTGCATAATTAGCAAGATTTGGGCGCAACGAGTATAAGTTTGTTGTTCATTTTCAGACATAGAGGGGAGACAATATGCTTTAGAGGTCCGACATCGAGATTGATGCCCACATTTATTCTCACCGTAATTGATGTTTCATGTAAAATGCTGGTCTGTTGTCTGATGGTATATAACTCTGGCAGCTGGAACTAATGAAAGGGTCGAAAAAAATTCGGCCACCTTCGCAGTTGTGATGTGAAGGCTGAGGAAACAGCGGACCTCCGGCGGTATTCTGGTGTTTTCTCTCTTTTCTCTCGGTTTAAAAGGTGTCCGTTTTGGGCTAGTACTGACTGGTTAAAAGTGAACAATCGGATGTGACGTAACGCAAGCGCGGCGTAGGTAGTTCGCGGCTTCTCGGAGCAAACGATTTTAATATTAAAAAGACGAAGGTAAATCAAATATTTTCGGGTTATCACCTTGTTGTTTGCTCGCCGGCGGAACAGGCAGTCTAGAAGTAATGTAGACGCATTCGAAATGCCTATAGAAGCATTTCCGCCTCTCTAAGAGGTATGTGCGGTGTCTGTGGTTCGAGCTCTGCGACGATCTCGGCCGGCTGCAGCGCGGGTTCTGATATGCGCCCTGTAATCCTGCGGTCGCTAGTGCAGAAACGATATGGCTGTCGCAGCTCCCTCAGTGAGCCAGTGTATTCACGCCGTTGCCATCACGCAGTGAAATAAACGATCGTCTGCGAGGTCAATAGCTGCCGAGCAGACGACTACAATTACACAACCACTCGACATGAAATGTATAGCCGTTTATTGGTACGTTTATTGGTAAGCTGGTACGCTTAACGTTCGTAGGCTTCACGCGCAACAGGTACGTTGTCAAAAAACGAAAATCCTCACCCCCCACGCATTTTTTCACCTACAGAGCACAACGACAATGTCAAGGGCGTAACGCACCATTGGAGGTTCTTGGAAAAGTGCGTGGATGCCAAAATACTTAACGGGAGAGTTACCTTGATGCACGGTCATTGTCACCGACCCCAAGATAGGGACAAAGCGCAAAAAAAAAATCTGAGTAGTCATAACATGGTGTCACAGGAAACAGCTGACTGCAGCTGCCATCTTTGGACGTTCATCGCCTTGCGGTGAAAACTTTCAACGTTGTCACAAAAACAAATCTCATCATGTTTGTATTTTCAAAACACGTTCAAATGAACACATAAAAGATAGTTTTACATGGTTTAAGTTCATTAAAAGGCGCTTGCAAAAACAGTTACGGTATTACAAATGCCCCTCTGCTTAACCGGAAGTTCGTCAGTATGAAAGGGACGCAAAATGGACGTTTTCAGAACGGACATTTACGAGAATATCGCCCCTGAGGGTCCTCACTAGCTGTAACTGGGCTTTTCGTAGGTGTGTCCATCTTATCGGAAGATCGTGCACTGATTCCGCCGAGCGAACGCCGTCTCTGTTGACAAGGAGAACACCTGCACATCAGAGCTTACGTCATCACTAGGATCAACCGATCCGCGACGCGCGCTTGCCCACGTGAACATCTGCCCTGCTCGTTGCCTCCTCGCCACTATCCCTCACACATCTTGGCATAAAACTTTTTCTCCTATTCATTTGCTGTGCTCAGTGTTGAGCGACGTGAGGCACGGATAGAAGTCAAACAGAAACATCACCACTGTTGAAAATTTGCTACAAGTCAAAGAGAGAGATAGAGAGAAACATCTTTAGTGGGAAGTTGTGCTACCATAAGGTTGCTATCCGGAAACACCATTTTAATAAGCTTTTGAAGTTCATGGATACACTGACAGTTACTATTGCTCTGCGAACAAAAGTAGAAAGCCTCTAGCAACAAGTTGCCAATTCTCGCGCGTGAATATGCTTATTTCTTTCAAAAAGGTGGCGCTACGAATGAGGGGACATGTGTTTTGCGGAGGAGCCATCGTTTCTCCGACTGAGGTAGTCACTGCCGCTCACTGCGTTCAGGGGTGAGTGCACACAAAACCAATTGCATTTTTTGTACTTACACTTAACGTATAAATGATATAAAAACTTTTAAGCCTCCGTACATGAATCTGGGCATGCCTAAACGCGAAAAAAAATTTACGGCCCCGCTGTTTAATGTGCTTGATATTACGCAATTTGACCTCAAATACAATAAGTTACCTTTACAGCGGTTGATGTTAGCCGAACTAGCTCTTAGAAAAATAAATATTATCAGAGCTAATGCAGATACTAAGGCTAAAAAAAATCAAGGCCACGTTTTATCAAATGCATCCAAGTACTGGATAATTCACCGTATCCACTCATTTGGAACATGTTCCCATGATAGTGTTACTATACAATTCAGCATTGGGACAAATCGTCCGTAGCGAGCCTCGGCCAAATTGGAATCATCACCAAAGAGCTTGAAGACATACTGCGATGTAGAAAAAAATTCAAATCTCAACCGCAGATTAAAGAGTTTATACTTCTACTTCAAAAACTAGCTCTCCCAGTGCAACTTTTCATGCACCACCTTATTGTAGATGATATTATCATTCGCCCATTTTTTATTCCGACTGCAGCATGCCCGTTCCAGAGGCGACACAAGCCAGCAGTTTGTTTGCTTGGTTTCCTTTTAAAAGGACCTAAAAACTATCTTCATTCTTAGTGGCCGCGTTCATATTTAAAGGATACACATTTCGTATATATAATAATCTATTCTTACGCGGTTTTTTAGCGATTAATAAAAAATGTCAAATGACATACACTGTCAGAAAAATCTTGCAAGGGAGCGTACAATCTCAATTTGGTAAAATATGCTGTTGGGCTAGTTGTTGGATATCGCCTCAGGAAAAAGAGCGTTACAAACCACGAAAGAGAAAGCGAAGAACGACGAGAGAGAACAAATCAGTGGTTAGTAGCGCTTCTGTTGCGTCGTTGTTCGTATTTTTTTTTGTCGTGTTTTGTAGCTCTCTTTTCCTTGAAGTAGAATGACACCATTGCACATCGTTTAATTGATGAAAGCGTAATAAAAAAAATCATGCACCCCTCCGTCTAAGGACGACGATGATTGAACTCGAAGTTTTCTCGTGACAGATTTTTTGGTAGTCGTCTAAGTTTGGATTGAGTTTCGACCGTGTGGAAATGGAGCGATCGGGTAAACGCCGGCTTCATGCGGCGAGTACCCAGGTTCGATTCCCACCACTGAAGTATTTTATTCTTTCACTTCACCCACGATCATTCATCACCACCGTCAGAGAAAGTTGGCCTTCCTGCAGGGCGTTTTCGCGTTATGACGACATGAGTGAGAACTATAAAACTTCACTTTAAAATAATTTTGATGCTTAGAATATTTTGAAAACGTTTGGCCGATGTCATTACACTGGGCGTGACAAAAATCCTGTGCCCATTATATGTATATTAGAGAAATGGAGGCAAACCCCCCCCCCCCCCCCCGTAACCCTGAAACATTGGTCCCCCTCTCTCGCCAAAAAAAGGAAACTATCAAAAGCAAACGAAACGACTACAACAAACATTCCGAAACCCGCGGAAACGCGTGCAAGTGCCAGGGACAAGCATCCACGAACGCGGCCTGCGTCGCCTACTGCTCCAACGCTTCTAGTCCCGGACCGGACAGCCACTCCACGCCAGGTGTGACCCATAACCGCCCATTTTAAGGAAAAACACCGCGCCTCCGAGAGTGTCCGCCGTTGACAGGCGCTGCCTGGTCAATTGGACCATGCGCCAGAATCAACGCGTAAGGAAAACAGGACGCGGGGGCCGCCGCAAGCGTCGCATCTTCCGCATCCATCCAGGGCCCCCACACGAACACCGTCGCACGCCCTCACTTCGCGCGTTGACGGGCCAACAAAAGGGAGCACTATCCCCATAAATCGACCGCTGTACAACCCCAGTTGACAGCGCCAAGCTTCTCCGTCTCGGGCGGCTTGACGGACCGAATGGTTTTACAACCGGCCATTCCGCTGTTGGCCACAGAACCAGCTGCCGCCAAGCTCCCGGAATGCCCTTCAAGCCGCCGAACTACCAACGTTTTCGCACAGCTGCAGCATGCGCGCCGACCAAAACAGCGCGACGACGCGGCTGCGGCCCGAGACAATGTGTCCTCACGCGATCGCCGTGACCCAGAGGCCGTTCACTCTTAACAAGCTGGCTGTCATGAAGTCATTCATTCCCAATTCCCGGAACCGCCGCTCCCTCTGCGTTCGACACATCCCGCGTGGCTGGCGCCTGGAACCCTTACAGTCCTTAACACGTGTTTGTTCCCTGACCCACTACGCCCTCTTCTTGTCCCTAATGTTACACCTATCATCTTTCGTTCCATTGCTCTGTCAGCCGTCCTCAATTGAAGCTGAACCCTCTTAGTGAGCCTCCAAGTTTCTGCCCCGCAGGTGAGTACCGGTAACATGCAGCTGTCATATACTTTCTTCTTCAGGGACAATGATAGGCTGCCATTCCTTATCTGTGAATGCCTGCCGAATGCACTCCACCCCATTCTTAGTCTATATCATTATATGTTATCTATCATTCTATATCATACTATAATCTGTATCAGTCTATATCATTATCCAGGTACCGTGACCTTTCAGCGCATACCAGAGATCGTCACGACTAAACATGTTTGTTTTTCTTATTTCTTATTTTCTTATTTCCATGCTTCGATGACGTACCAAACCAGGTGCGACTGGTTTGGTACGTCATCGAAGCATGGCACATGCTACAAGTGTGAATAGTCTCTGCCCCTCAATAGAAGGTTCACTGCTGTCTGTACATATTTACAGTTAGCTTGTGTTTCTTGCGGTGATTTTTAAAACCGAAGAAAATATGCGCTTCCCAACTGTCAACCTTGTTTAGCGAAGTGCTGATTGTGAGTTTCAAATACACTGATCAACTTGTTCACCTGTGGATCGGTACGGTTAAGCTTCTTCAAAACTAGCAATTATCGTTCAAAGTAGCCACCAGAAACTTTTCCATTGCGTTTCAATGTGCTTTCTGTGCCGCGTTCGTGTTGAGATGATAATTTTGCATACACGGTGGTATACGCACCATCTACGATATGAGGTAAGCGTGGTACCGATATGTCAAGGTTTCGGCATTCTCACTTCATATGCGTTCGCTTTCTGCGCAAGGTGGTTAACGTATTTATGGTTCACTTATCGCTAATATGGCAATATATAAGCGCCCAGCCTTTGACGATTTCTTGTCGTGAACTCTCACGGAAGTGTATCGCTCCTTTTTACCCAATAAACGGTAGTGTTTCCTGAAGTAGCAGGAGCTACATGTGGCCGAGCTCGTGCGACATACCTGATGGAGGCGAAAAGCAAAAAGACCCTAGTGCGCAAGATTTCGGAGCGCGCTAAAGATCCCTGGGTTGCCAAAATTATTCCGGAGCCCTGCGTTCATCGCAGGGCTCCGGATTCATCGCCTGCGTTGCGTCGGCGCGTTAAACCCTACAATTATTCAAACCTACAATCAATCAATCAATCAATCAATCAATCAATCAATCAATCAATCAATCAATCAATCAATCAATCAATCAATCAATCAATCAATCAATCAATCAATCAATCAATCAATCAATCAATCAATCAATCAATCAATCAATCAATCAATCAATCAATCAATCAATCAATGGCTTAAATCAATCCATTGATTGATGGCTGAAATTGAATGGCTTGATTTAATGGCTTAAATCAATGGCTTAAATCAATCAATCAATCAATCAATCAATAAATAAATCAATCAATCAATCAATCAATCAATCAATCAATCAACCAATCGTGTCACATACCTAAAAATCAGTGCAAGAACACCATAGAAGCCAATACATTTCCACTTCCCTTTACTTGTCTTGTTCTTGTGCTCTTTTATAGAGCGTTGTCTGAGTCTTCTGGCGCATTTTAATCCTAGGGTTTTTTTCGGACCTACCAGCTTCACTGTTGCACATTATTAAAGACGATAGTCTTTCTTGGGCTACTTAAACCCAGAAATTTTGGTCTGTCTGTATGTCTGTCCGTCTTTCTGTCTGTGACACGATTCAGCCACCCGGCCAAAGCAAAACAATGCCTGCGCAATAGTCTTATATAGTGACAGCTAAATCTACCCGTCTTGGTCCGGTGTAATGTTCATACTTGTCAACATTGTTGAAGAAGAACAAGACATTACGTAAATATGAGACAACAAATCAATACAGAAGTGATATTTGCAGTGTTCCTTTAAAAATTCAAACATGCTTGACTTTTGCGAAATTAAATACTTCATCAACTGCAGAAAAAGAATTGCCTGCCGTCGCCAGCGCCACTATAGCTTCTGGCGCCATTTTAAGAAATCAACCGGCAACAGTTACGCAAGGTTCCACTAGATAGTTTCCACGTTCTGCTTGCAACGCACGTGGAGTAGGGAAACGCGGTTCTATAAACGTTGAAGTAGGGTGCCTCGATTAACGCGCGTCTTCGCCGTACGGCAGCGTTCGCATCGAGACACCCGGTTTGGAGCAGTGGAACGCGGGAAATTTAAAATGATTTAAGCAAACCTTTGGTGTCTTTACCTTGGGAGGAGCGCGACGCAAGAGGAACAACATGAGAGGTGAGCGGTAAAGCGAAGGGAGGCATTTACTTGGCAAAAGTCGATAAAGACTATCGTCTTTTGACGACATTTGCAACGAAAGGGGCAGATACGCGGCCAATTTTTTTACGTTGTGTTTGATCGCATTACAATTCGACAACTTGCAACACTTGCAGAATGAACTTCAAGAGGGTGAATGTCATAGCTGGGACACTCAAGAGAGCTGAACCCCTGGATCACACCGCTCAGCAAAGAACGGTAAAGGGCGACGATGAATTTTCATTCGGCGGCATGCGTGGTGTTACGTTGACCCACTTTCGGCCTTTTTTTTCTAGAAGGACTATTAGGCTGCCAATCAGCAAATATTATGCCTCATGTGCTTATGATGGTAAATCGAGTTGCAGTAAGCGCAATCTACCTTCTCTGTTTTTACGAAATCATTGTAGGAGAACAGAACAAACATTTTTGTTTTATAGTGCAGTGTTGAATGCACCTGTAGGTTCTCACGCTAATCGGGCTACACAAACTGAGCCAACACCTAAAGAAAGTTATGCAACAAATGCGAACGGTACGTTCAGAGCTCCTAGATAATTATCAAGAGCAGGGGGGCGACATAATGCCGAACAGAATTGTGACCCCATTACAGCTGCACAATACGCTTTTCGCAATACGTCAGGCATGATACCGCTTACTCTGACACATTTATATTTCATATCCCTCGCAGCGCCACTTCTTTCCAGTTCAAATGCACTAAATTCAGCACTGTGCAGCTAGAATTCTACAATTAAAGAAAAGCCAACTGCATTTATTTTCAGAGCGTGCGCGGTGTATATAATAAATCATTGCCGATATCAAGGCACGATGTTTGTCTATAAAAGTACGTCATAAGTAGCCTCGGTATGATGCAAATAGGCAACGGCGGATGTCAGTCGCCTCTTCCAAAATCTTCTTTTTAGGCATTTCCTAGAGTGACACACAACGTCTCGCAAGGACAGGAGGGGACATAAAAGATACCCCAATACGCAATTAAGCTGTAAACACATTGGGATGTTTGTTTATTGTAGTTTTGATTGTTCTCCAAATGTGCGGAACTCATTAGAATATACGTTCAGTCAAAGAACATGCTAACATAACTATTTCCTATGAATGTCTACACTGGTAGTTCTGAAATGGGGCTCGCGGACCTCATGCCATCTGTGAGGGCACGTCGGGGATTTAACGAGTCTCTCCGCGACAGTCCCCCTTTTCTTCCTTGATGCAGACCTTGCCGCCAACACGTAACATAGTTGACTTTGCCGCATGATATTTACGTTTGACTTCGACGCCTAGCACATGCTTAAACACAGCTTTCTGTGGGACACTGCAATCATGTGACAAAGCCAGACCTACAGGTCTGTGACCTACTTCTGCTTCGAGAGGGCATTGTTCGACATTGTGACGCGTGTCAACATACTTCACCGTGGTTGTCCGCCATATCACTTTCAAAGTCCCATGGAGTCCTAGTCACGCTCATTGTTGAGAAACACTGTCCTATAGGACAACAGAATACGTCTGAATATGAGGTGAATGTTCTCTATAGTTTCAAAACATTCAGTGCCCACACTCTCTTTTCCTGCAATAAAAAGTTTCAAAATGCGATCCTTGACAATGCGGTTGGAAACATTCAAAGCAGACTGCGTCTTTATTGCATTTGCATTTTTAAAGAACAAGTGGCAAGCTCCCGCCAGGCCAGAAAGACAAGCGCTTAACAGAGGACAGAAAGAGAGGTCTGCTCTGTATAGCGCCGGTAAAGCTCCTTGAGGTTAACCCCGTTTTGTTCTAAAATGACAGATACTTAGCGCTTCTTCGCAGATATATGATGTACAACTAGTACAACTAGTTGCCTTCATTGTTATGTTGTGTATATGCCTCTATGGCCGTACGCTGACCTAATTTTATTTAAATTCTACCGACCAGTTGAACGCATAGTTTTGTAATGCCAGGCGGTGAATTAGAATAGACATTTTTAAGAGGCCTATAACAATTTCACCAGCAAAGGGTAGACACAATGAAGAGGCCATAAACGAAAGCTTTTCCTAGCTCTCGAGCGTGATTAATTCCGAAGGCCTTGAAACGAAACGGGGACTGTGGTGTCCTCAAAGTAAATATTACAGTCATCAACACCCCATAATAATAAACTGCCAATGCGGAATGTTTCGGAATAACAAAGTTTGTCAGGAGATTTCTTTTCTTTTCTTTCACACGTGCAGCTGTATTTCTTAAGTTGACTTTTAGCTCATTTTTATTCGATCGGCAAACGCTGACGGTGACTAAGGTTAGCGCAGATTTTTTCACGTATTTTGGCAGTTGTCCAGTCGCCCGCAGCCCAAACAGTAACCGCCCAATGAACTTACGCGTTGTTTAGGCGATTACGGCCTTACAGACGCCACTGTTGAAGTTAAGTTCGATACTGTACAGATTGATCATAAATAAAATACTCCTAGAGTGGAAAGACTTTTGCTGTCAAAGCTGTCACGGGCAAGGAAGATGGCTTCGCGGCTGGGAAGAGATATCTCTGACCGCATGCTCAGCACCATGAAAACGTTATTGATTCTAGCCCATTTTGAAAATATATACATGTGCAGTGATGGTCAACCGCGAGGACAATATCTGGGGTGCCCAGTGAATCTTCCAGGAGGACGTGGTGCTGCAGGAGGTAGATTCGGTTTGAAAAAAGTTATTGCCCTTCCACTCTGTGAAGAAGGATGACCTTCAATGCTTGGCGCCGTCCAAGGTGGGCCCGAAACAAAACAGGTTTTTTTGTAATGTGCGATTGAGCGTAATTTGTATTCATTATATGAAAGGTTGTCGGACGGACTACAGTTCTACTCTGGCGGACAGGCGCGTGGGGCTCTTGATTTCACTCCCTCGTTGTAGGCATCGTACGGTCTGTGTAACACGACCACCCCAACCACTCGATTGTGCCGTGAGACATCATCGTGTAAAGCTCGCATCAGCACAACGCGCACCGGTCACCAGTCAGCGCTTAAAGCCTGGTTGCCCGTGCCCCCCCCCGCACGTGCGTGAAAACGGGGTTGACCCGTGATGTACGGGTGCTCAGACGGGAATGATAACGGCCAAAACGTCGCCCCGGCCTTCAATGTGCACGTGGAAACCAGCGGCCAGAACGTCACTCCATGGTCCTCCACGAACGAAATATCTAACACTAGCTCTTGAGGGCGAACATTTTTTCTTCTACACCGATTTTACTAACTTGCAGGGTAATGTCGATACCGGGGCACTACGGGCTTCACTATAAGTGCTTCAGAATTTTGTACGATCGTGCTTTAAGGCGTGTAATAGGATATAACGAGCCATTATTTACTCCACCTCGGTATCTTTAGCACGCGCCCAAGTCACGGCGCACAGACGCTTTGCTTTTTCGCTTCTCGGTTCTACCAGAAGAGCTACCACCGCGGCCATAATAAGAAACAGCGGGCCAATGGCTTAGGCTGTCAGCCACTACGGCGGGTGCGAAAGAGTGCGACCTTATCTAGTTGTTCTTTGCACTGCGAAACCTACCCAGCATTACATCTCTGAGCTTCATTTTCACTTGCGGAGGGAAGCGGGATATATGAACACGTCGCGATTTTTTCGTGCTTCCTGTTCCCTTAAGAATAAAGTATGAGCTAAATCTGAGAAAGGTTTTAACGGCAGCGGTAGGCCTTGTCGATCAACGCTAGCGTGCAGTGGTGAGGAAAACTCAAATAACGACGTACAGTGACACCACATTGCCTTCATCTGTCAGGTATAGAAAGTTATCATGTGTCCGCACAGAAAGGAGCAATCCTGACCGAGATAAATAACTCTTGTGATGTACGGTATTTTCGCACGTAAGCTATCGTGGACAGTTTGGGATTTTTCAGCGCCTTGGCTACTATCTCCCTTCTCGCACGGAATGGGCCCTACTCCCGAACCTGCAAATGAGAAGCTGCTCCTGCGATATCTTACGTGCCCGTGACTTTGTGATTCTGGCGCTGCTTATTGTGAAATTTACACTTATATAAACAACACGACATTGATACGAGTCAAGACACACAACTTCCACAATTTCTTCATAATTAGGCCCAGCGCAGCGCAGTTTGAGCAATGAAGTGCATTATAGCACTTGCCATCAACACGCGAACCGCAAACTACACTCTCAGATTTTGCCCCTTCTGTTTCATAGCATTGTGTTCTTACTCCTCTATGACTGTGCAACTGAACTGCGATCCCCTGAACGCGTGCGAGCGCAGGTGAAGGAGGTAATTGTGCACGAGGGCTACGGAGGCAACGGCAAAATGAGCCACGACATCGCTGTGCTGAAACTGAGCGAGCCGTTCGACTTCGAAGGCTCCGATGGCTTCGTGGGACCCGTGTGTCTGCCCCAGGAGCACTACAGGGCAGGAGCCCTGCTCACCGTGTCCGGCTACGGCACGTTGTACGCCGGTAAGTTCCGCAGAGATGGGCTCGTGTTTGGACAAAGCTGAACGTAGAAGGTGGCCGGCCGTTGAAAAAAACTTCACTGGTGCTCTTACTACACTAGTCTTAAAGTGTGCATACAATCTTGCCTATGCGGATATACACAAGGCAGAAAGAGGGCAGGAAAAGAAAAATTACCAGCGTGTTTATTTAGTTCGTTGCGAATGTCGTTGACAGTTACTTTTCGTCACAACAAGGAAACTCACTCTCCCATTCCCCACCCCTCGCGCTCTTTTCCCCCTCCCTCTCGTTCCTCCCATGACGATTGCAGAGGGGGTTTGTCCAATTCAATTTTCTTTTGGTGTTGGCACCGCCCACGCGCGGTCTGTTGGGCCAGCAGGAGCCTTTTTCTTTAGCTATTCGTTCTCTTTGGTTTGCAACAGCTCGAGTGGCGACTTTTTGTACTGTGTTTGCTTCTATTTCGCCTCTTTTTTTAGTTGATATCGTAAAAACCAAATAAAGCCTAATCCCTAGTTAAGGAGCACTGGCGCTCTCGATTATGCACTTTCATTTAACCTCAAATATTCGAGAATTTTCTCTGCGCTCAATAGCCGGTATTCAATGGCGCGGAATGCATGCAGGCAACCAACTGTGCGCCGCCATATCTGTGGCTAAGCGTCTGTTGCTAGGCGATGTTGTGCGCACGGCCCGCAGATCAGGCACCCCTCTTCTCTATGTAACCGTGTGAGTGCGCCCACTGCCGGGCTAGAGCAGCGGCGTGGGCGCGTTGGTGGAGGAACTTTACGTCGAGACGGGGCTGAATTGTTCTCGGCGCCGCCGCCACCGCTGCGAAGGCCGTATGGTCGTATCATCACAGCGTGCGCCGCCGCTATAGCCCGGACGTGGTGCGCCGTCACTCGTTACGTCGCGCTCCCCGGAATGGCAGTACTTGTCCATGCTAAGCACGACTGTGAAACGCATGACTGTTTCAAGTTACAAACTCTAGCTCACCGAAGGCACAGTATTCCCTCGAGTTCAATGTGAGTGCGATTAATAACATCTCTGTTGACGCCACCGTTTAGAATCGGATTGGAACGGAACAGATGGCCCACCGCGGTGTTTTTTTTTTCTTCGGCGTGCGGGCGCAATTGCCCAAACCGCGGCGTGTTCTTGGCGCATCGGCCATGTCTGTGGCCGTTTCCAGTGTTGCCAGGCGAAGAAGTTGACCGCTAAACTATTCAACGTATAGCACCTATAGAGTGTGCATGTATGAGCCGTGACAGCAGTCCATTTGCAGCAAAAAGAGAAGCGGCCAGTTTTTGGCCGGACTGTAAGTTGTAGAATAGAGCATTCGGCGGCTGGCTGTGCCCGTGTTTGTGGCGTGGCCTTCACGATTTCGTGATTCAGATGTTCAGGTGCTTCTCTCTTGTGAAACCAACAGGAGGGCGCACTCTTTGACCTTGAGCGGAACGCGAGCGGCTGTGTCGCGTTCACTCTCTTCAAGGCGCATTTCTTCGTTTCATTCTTTTTTCGTACTTCTGTACGTGAGCGACTGCGTAGCGCTCATTTTCTTCGCTGCTACCTCTTTTATGCACACGGCAAGAACAACAAACCCCGTTCAAAGAGGTCCAGTAGCTTGGCTGTAAACCGTTCATGTCTACATTTTGTGTGAAGTGGGGTGGGGGTCACAGAACATGAACATGGAGCATTTTTAAGCAGAATGATTTGTGGTACTTGCGAAAAGTTGTTCCTGGACGAGTGCGCCATTCTCCATTGGTATGAGCTAGATATGCTCTAGCGAGATACTGCTTCCACCCTTCTTTTCTTCATCGAGTAAGTACAGAGAGGGATGAGCGCCGTGCACTCTTCTAGCGTTAATATCACACCACTTATCATTCCCCATCATCATTTTTAGTGACGCGGTTGTCATGACGGCCTTGGTCAGATGTCGAGATGCACGGACGTTTGGATCAGATTAGACGAAAAAAAACTATTGTTCTTACGGGTGGAGCAGTTTCCAGGTTGGCTTCAATGCCCTTCCGGTGACGGTAGAATTCATATAAATCTCTGCGGCGTGTTCGCCCACCTCGGCTAGTGAGGACTGTGTCAGAAGGTGTGAGCTGAGTAGAGCAGCTTTCCCACTGCTCCTCCTGCTCCTTTTAAGAGTTTGTAGGACGTTTCTTCGCAGGACCAATTCACCCGTGGTAGGCCTGCGTATAATAACAAAGAGCACATTGGTTAGAGTGCAGCACGGGCTTGTAGCGTGATAGGAGGGCAGGGGTGCGAAAGGTGGATGTTTGAAGTGGGAGCCATACTACAGCCTATCGGCAAAAGAGGGAGGGGTCAGGTGGTGGGAAGCGAGCTATGGACAGTCGGTGGTCATTAAATACCGATCGGTAGGTCGAAAGACGGTCCCTATGGGGGAACCATTCGCGAGATTCTGCAGCGTCAATGGGCTCTCGGATGACCACATCTTCAGCAACCACGCGTGCCGATTTATTTTCTGGATGTTTGGAGTGGCCCACTGCCAAAACGATGTATATTTTTCGTTTCGAGAATTGGCGTGCCTGCAGCAGACATAATGTTCAGGGGACCACTCACCCGTTGGAGTAAATGGTAATGGACGATTAAGAGTCGATTATCATAGTAGTAGTCTTAGGGTTGGAAATAATGGCAAGAGCGATAGCCGTTTCTTCGGCTACGTTTGGAAACTGAGTATTGGAAGAGAGGGCGGCTAGTGTACGGTGGGATGAATCAACTACGACCGCCGCAATGGCTTCGCGTCCTGGATTTTCTGCAACGTCATTGTGGGTTGGATGAATGTTGTTTGTACAAAGCCTGTGCTCTCGCTCGGCCCCTTTCTACGTTATGAATCGGGTGCATGTGTTTAAGGAGGGGGTGGGGATTAACAGAACTATAGGGATGGGTTGGCCGTCGGGGTTAGTGATTTGAATGAAGGGGAGTGTAGAAGGCGGTTGTTTGCCTGGTCTTTTCGTTGTGTATAGGAAAACCTCTGTTTTTGTTGAAGAGCACGACAGGCCCCGAGAGGCAGCATACGTCTCAACGACTTGAGTTACTGTTTGAAGGGTATCTTGAATATGACATTCGGACCCTCAAGTAACCCACAACGTGAGGTTATCGGCATAGATGCTGTGATGTAGGTTGGGGACGGCGTCGAGGAGCGCTGGTAGGCCTCGTAGGGCCAAGGTAAAATAAAGGGCGAAAGAACCGAACCCTGGGAAGTACCTTTGCTGCCGAGCCGTACTTGAGGGTGCCGTCAATTGTCAAAGGGTGAATGTGGCTTCTCGATCGGTGAGGAAGTTAGAAATGTAGTTGTACGCTCCCGCATCCACTCTAGGCGTGATTACTTCCAGGATTGCCGAGTGGCTGACGGAATCGAACGCTCGCGTCACAGAGGCCAAAGATCACCTTGGTGCTATTTCTGTAACTAATCAGCATCTAGTATGTGGTGTTCTAGTTGTACCAGGATATCCTCGAGTTTCGACACCAGCAGTTTACTCACGGAAGTTTGTAAAATTTTTTTTATTTGAAGCAGGGAGCATCGTACTTAAAATTCAATTTTCTCAAAACGAACACAAGTGATCGGGATTAAGTGAGGTCGAAACTGCGCCTGTGCTGCTTCTCGTCTTGTGCCACTACTCGTTAGCCGCAAAGAATACTGATACGGATAAGGTTAAGGTGGACATACCTCTTCTCATAGGTGCTGAAGTATTTTCGCTATACCCGGGCAGCCGTTTCATCCTGTGATACAGATAGTCTTGCACCAGAATTGATTGTGCCAACAGCGGACGTGATGGGCCTGGTGACGGGTCTAGGAAGCCGGCTGCAATTGTGTAGCCTGAAACGAACGCAATAAAAACAATACACTTGAAACTGATATGCATTACGTGTTTAAACTGCAAAACACCGTTTCAAAAACATGTTAGTGCTTCTAAGACCGTGATATGTCCTCTTCCTGAACACATTCCCACCGCACAGGAGGACCCGTGCCCCGAGAACTGAGAGCAGTAATTGTGCCCGTAGTCACGGACGAGAAATGCGGCCGCACATACAAGGATGCCTTCAGCAGCTTTGGCGAAGAGAGTCCCTTTGACGCAGACGCCATGCTTTGTGCCATGGAGGAGGGCGGAGGAAAGGACTCTTGTCAGGTGGGTACTTCCTTTTACAGGCCTGTTCAAAATACCGCGCCAGTGGTCGTGGCAAAGGGGCTTTTACAACGTGAACAGCGACGGGAATATGATGCCCATCTGTGTGTTTGTACCACACAGGGTCCAAAGATTTCTTTTCCGCTGTTTTCACACCGTAAGGCTCAGAGATGAAGACAGGCTTCTTCAAAAAATTAGCCACATATATGTTTCTTTTTCAGCAAAAGATGCCCAGGGCTGGAGCACGTTTTCTGCTCTTGCAAGCGGCGGCTGCCAAGAGCAGAAATGTAAAGAGCAGAAATCCCTGATTTCAAATACTGTGGAATGCTTGTTGTTTCAGATTAATATTTGCTGTCTTTCTCTAATAGAAAACCATCCGACAGCACTGCAACTTCTTCAGTGAACGAAACAAGGTGTACGTGTAGCAGCATCATGGGGTTGTACTGCTGCACGATGTTCACGAGTGGCTCTGCTGATCACTCACCAGTGACTAACTCAGGGGTTGCGGGTGGGTCATCACTACGCGTAAGGAACCCTCGTAACAAATTTGTAGCATGCGGTTCATTCGCGGGTGACATGTGAGTCACCATTGGAGGGTCACGGGTGAATCACAAGCATAACAGTTCGATCCCCATGTGAGGTTTCCGTATCGTACCACTAGTAAGTGTCGCACTCCCGAGTCACCGGCGTGCAAGTGGGATCTCCGCCAGTATGGACGAGCGGCTGTTTACTAGTCTTTGACGGGTCAAGCGAGATCCATTGGTAGGTTGCACATTGACGCACCCGTGGGACCCCCACATGTGAATCATGGTAACCCATGGCCGGGTCACTAGTCACTAAGCCACCTTAGCCATAAGGTTCCGTAAATGTTGAAATTTCAGTTCCTATTTGTTTGACAGACAGACAGACAGACAGACAGACAGACAGACAGACAGACAGACAGACAGACAGACAGACAGACAGACAGACAGACAGACAGACAGACAGACAGACAGACAGACAGACAGACAGACAGACTAAAATCTCAGCGTTTATTTAGACTGAAGAGACTATGGTCTGCCAAAACCGCACGACCCAGCTAGTTTGCTGATACATTAATTCGGGTATTTTAACCATTTTCGCCATTTGTGTCATTTAGGTACAAATGTATAAAAATACTAAAGTTTATTTCCCAATTTGAAATAGCCTGGTATAAGGGGAAATAAAAAACGGAGGCGGGTGCACGCGCCGTACACAACCGGCACTGGACGAAAGCCGTATGGTACAGTTCGTCAGCCGTAGAGAGTAAGTCTCACCTTCCGTCGTGCATACGTTGACATACGGAAATATAGAAAAAGTGATGCTATATTTACAGTATTTCAGGCGGGTACCACGGTAGATCTGAGAGCTGCAGCCACACTACCAGTGTGGGATATGCGATTCAGAAAATTATAGTCGCTAATCGTAATAGCCACCGATGTCATGGCAACAACGCTCGTGTGCTGTTGTCAGCGTTATTGAGCAGCTAAGCCAGTGAGTGTAGCGTCCCTAATATGTCCCAGAAACGTCCTTAAGGTAGGGCTTAAACGGCCTTGCCAGCAGCACTAAGAGCTATTTGCACTTCAGGGGCAGTAGTTGCGTGTTCCAGTACAAATTTCATGCCCTTAATGTCGACGACTTCAATCAAAATATTAAGTGCGAATGCACTTCTTAAGCGAGCCTGAATCGTCCGCCGCTGTCGTCCGCATAGCAACAGCTGCGGGTGCGCGCGCTCCTCGTCTTCCTCCTCGTCTTCCCTAGCAACGGGGGGAGATGGGCGCGCGCTACTCTCCTCCTCCTCTCTCCGCTCAGTGACTGCGGGTGTTGGGCGCCTCCTCTCCACTCCGGGCGGGAGAGCTCTCGCTCGCGTAGCGGGCGCTCCGCATTCCGACGCGTGAGGGCGCTCGTGTAGCCCTCGCCGTAACGGCGGGCGCTTCCAAGATCACGATATCCACCGTAATCGCGCAATCAACAACCGTGCATTCGCACTTACACTCTCTCCCCCTCGGGGAAGTGCGAGGGAATTTTTTTTCTGTCGATCTTACAAATAAAGAATTGACGGGCGTCCTTTTTCCCTCTCGGAAAATGCATTTTGAAACGTTTCACCAGTGAGACTTGTTCGTTTTTCTAATTACCTCGCTTGTACGCTCAGTACTGTAAGGAAATGAAGTCTCCTCTCAGCATGCTTTAGTCGGGATTTTAGCCTTTGAATACTCTGTGTTTTTTCCCTCTTTGCGCATTAGGGTGACTCCGGGGGTCCGGCTGTTCAGCAGAGCGGCGGTCGTGCTCGCCTGGTGGGCGTGGTTTCTTGGGGCGTCGGGTGCGGCCATTCGCGCTACCCCGGCGTGTACACTGAGGTGTCCCGCTACGTGCCCTGGCTCCTGGAGAACACGTCAGCCTCCAAGGGGCCCCTGTAACCTTCTCCCCTGGTCTGCACTGGAAACTCAAAATGTGTGGTCTGGTGTACCTGCTAATAAACAGCAACTGTTATTATTTACTTGATACCATGCGTTGTCTATCTTCCAAGCAACGATTTAACATCGTATCACTTTCACCAACATTTTTGTATGAATCTCTTACAGGAATCTTTCAAGGGGAGGACTTTTAGTGCGCTATCGGGGAGCTCGTGTTGCGCTATATGGCGTGAGCCCAATTCAGCGCGTGCTGAATTGGGCTACTTGTCGCCAATAAGCGTCGACACCTTGCACGTCGCGAATTTTTTTTTTCGCGAGAGGGTGGTAGTGGTGGTGCGGGGGTAGTGGTGGTGCGGGGGGGTGGGAGGTACGCTTCGCAGTACCGTAATGCTGCACAAAAAGCCCATAACCGATATGAATGTTGCGCAGCACCTACTGGCTCAGCGCGGGTAAATTATACTGGAGTTATTAGAAGTATACGTCATGTAATTACAGAAAATGTAGCGGTATCTCTTTCGTCTGATTGATTATCAACTTCGCTATCAGCAGGTCATAGGTAAGTTCAAATTTCCGAAGACCACCGCAATTATGGTAGTCACGGAGCGAACAGAAACGCCTAATCGGCACATCGTTGTCGATTAGTGGGCGGAAGCCGTCTGCTCTCTGTCATGGTTCCCATTGTGGAGGTGGTCTTCGGGACACCAAGACATATCCTCAGTATTCGAGCCTGCAACCCCTCTAGTATTTTATAATTCCCTTTGGAAAGAGAAGTCAGAGCTGGGAGGCTATAACGAAGTAATCCTTCGCAGAGGGCGTCGTATAGCCGTAAAAGAGAGCTGACGCTACATCTATCAGTGCTGTTGGAAAGCATGCCGAAGATGTGCGCGAATGACGTTAACTTCTCTTTTAGGCTTGGGATGTGAGACGTCCATGTCAGATGGCGGTCGAAGGTAACACCCAAAAACCTGTGATGGGTGACTACGGTATCGGTACGCCTGCGGTCGTTAACTGGTAGTTTGAGACGTCCCGCATTGTAAAGGCCATGGCAGCCCACTTTACCGGTGATATCGCGAGGCCACGTTCGCGAGAAAGTTCTCAATTGAACTTACTGCACGCTGAAGTCTCGATTGGAGCACACGCCTGTTGCGGCCCGAGCACCAGATACAGATATCATCAGCGTACATAGAGATTTCCGTCAGAGAGAGAGAGAATAGCTTTAATGAAAACCAGCGATCTTAGCCGAGCCGTCGGGCTGGCTTGCTACGCTAGATGAGAGAAGAAAAACAAAACGAAAAAAAAAGAGAGAAAAAAAATGTGAAAACAAAATGATGTCATTTGATGCGGCCAAAATTTTCAATCACAAAACTCTGTCCAGTTCTGTGCTCCGAAGAAACTCCAAAAGAGCTTTGGTTGCACGCGCAGCCTGACTGGGACCCGACCATGGACCCAAAACAGCCCTCAGCTCAAGTCCCGCTCCAAGCTGCCTGCACAAAGATAATATGAGTTTCTGTCTGTGCACGGTGTACTTTGGACACACGCATATAACATGATGGATGTCTTCTCGTGAGTCACATTTGGAGCAAAGAGGTGAGGATGCCTGCTGGATTTTGTACAGGTAATGTCCCGTGTAGGCCACATTAAAGCGCTGCTGGGAAAATACATTTGTGTCGAAAATTCGCAGAAGAATTGCGCTTGGCTCGAGTGCGCAGCGCCTCAATAAGTAGGGTTCCCCATTTCTCTGTTTTGAAGGAAAACCAGCTACGATTTGACTTTCCGTAACTATTCGAGGGGACAAGTGAAGCTGGATTCGGGATTACGCGTGGCTTGCCAATGACGACGACAGAATAGAAGTGACCTAAAAAATGGGGAGCCACAACTTGTCTAATGGTCTAAAGGAGGCAAAAGCTGCCTCGTGGAGAGGTAGGAAACCAGACACACAAGTACTTAGAACGCCGAGAAAGCGAGGGCGCTGCGAACGTCGACTGCCTAACGTCCCTACAATTACTAAGGTAGCGCCAACTGCTCCCTCCTTCTCCGCTGCCCTCCTCTTTATTCTTTCCCCTCACCCGCGGCGCCGCGGTCCCTCTAACTCCGTGCCGGTGCCGCCATATTTGTTGGCCACTTGAGAGCAGATGCCCTCGCTACGCTTCAGGGCGCTCGCTGCAGTTTGCTCTTGTTTTCGCGCCGAAATCGCTCTTTGGTAGCATTTATAGGATTTCTAGAGCCCCGTTTTACCAACACGCACTGAGTGATAGGGTTTTGTTTTATATTTTTATCTACAAGGGGATATTTGCGGGGCGGATGCCGCTGGCGCATACGCACAGCGCGGTTTTTGTTTACGTGTGCGGCATTCTGTAACACCTCAGGATAGCTCGTGAATGCGAAAGGATCGAGCGTGGACATTTCAAACTGCTCTGTTACGGTAGTTCCGTTCTTGCATTCGCGTGACTGTGGTCGCGCAATCACTGCACAGAGGTCTTGCGCACGGTTCGCGGCAGTATACAGAGCGCTTCATTCGCAAATGCCGTAGTTCGAGTGCTGCGCTGGCGTCCTTGCACTCGCCTTTCTTGCGATAATTGTGAATCCTCAGCGGCGTTCACTCTGCGCCCGCTTTTACTAACGACCTACATCCACCTTAATTCCGCGCAGTGTAGAGTGCTTTGCCTTTTTTGTAGAAATGTTTCCTTCACCTTCATGTCGTTATAGGCTGCTGTTAGTAGATTAAAAACATACACATGCTGTTGTGCGTGTGTGCACGTACAGCGACGTGAAAAGCCCCTGCTTCCCCGACTTCGCAGCCGGATACACTAAACTGCACTCGCGGCCGTACGTTCATGTGCGAACCGAGTGAAAAACGCAGACTTGTAATTCTGGGAATACGCGCCAGAGAAGACTGCGATAAATCGATCGGGTAAACTGAAATTACAGATTTGTGGCCTCTTATTTTTCATACGAACCAGAGATCGAGTCCCTCTAGGTACAAATTATGTAACTAGTTACTGCAGTTAATTAATCATGCAATACGTTTTTTTCACCGGGCGCGGTCGTTTACAGCCGTTATTAATGGAGGCGCCTGGACAGAATTGTTTTGTGCTGGGATATATTCTGGCATATTTGTACATTGCACTAACACAGGGATACACCCGAAAGAAATTTGAAAGAGGACCAATGTCAAGATGATTATCAAGAGAAAACAATAAATCACAAAAATGAATTGGTGCCCCCAAATAGATATTTTATTTGGACAAACGTCCGTGATGACGTGGTCAGGTGGCTTATGCTGCTGACGTGGCTTCCCGTGAGAAAAAATGTTGGGAGTGGCATTTGGGTTTAGTTTTTTTAACGCCAAGCTTCTCCAATATCCGTTGCTCAAATTGATCCGTGAAATAATCCTATTGAGAAGGGAAAAAAATGTCGCCACCGAGTTTGAGATGCGCCACAAACACTCCGCAAATATAGGCAATATTTCATTGCAGAAGGGAGTTAGTGACCGTTCTACCGTAGCATGGTCAAATTCGTGTTCGCGCATCTGCTCAGTGCCGCGTCCGCTCAACTCGCTACACTAAACCCGTTTAGCAAGCGCTTTGCTGGACAAAAATACGTCTGCTGAAAATAATATAGTCGCCCAGTGTGTTTTGGTTCAAATCGCAATGACTGGATACGCTGCGCCATTGACTACTAAGATGAAGTAAGCGCGCACACTCCAAATGTACGGCATCACGTGTAATGCAAACGTAAGTTGTAATTAACGTTCCTCTGTGCATACACGGAAGAAAGGGCGTAGAGCCGTTACGGTGCGAATATGCATTTGAAGTGCTCATTCAAACGTGCACGAATTTAATAAAGCGATAAGAGAAATTGCGAATCAAACGTACGTCAACGGCGCGGTCACTATATTAGCTAGCCTTAAATTGTTTTACCTAGGCGCAATTTTTTTTTTCTCGCAACAGCCTCAATTTGCGGCGCACCGACCAAACCCATATTACGCAGCAAATCACTCCAATGTCATAACAACGGGATTATAATACCACCCGGGTCGCTAACACACAAAACATGACTTCACGCCAAAAAGAGCGTACACGCACTAAGAACGCACACGATACATGGTCAGACGCAAGCTGCCGTCGGCCAAAACAAGCATGAATTCAGGTGAACAATTCTCGCGTCACGAAAACCTTACGACAACTGACTGAACATGCTACGCCGCTGATATTGATGCTGGAAGTTAAGCGCGCACATGACAAATACACGGCCTCTTATCCAAAGCAAAGCTTACGACGGGACGAACTCGGCGCTGCGCGCAATGCCTATTCAGAACAAAGCGTGGACGACGGTCGCGAAGGGAATATGCATTTCTTCGTAAGTGACCGCTCAAGCTCGCGCAGAATTTAACAGAGCATGCAAGAACAAACATTCAGAAACTTACCTCGCTAAAGAGTGATGGTAGCGTCGGCCTGAAGTATGCCTGTTCAAATCTATGCAACCAAACTTTTCTCCTTTCTGCGTCGCGTTTTCCGGACGGAATAACGAATTCTTGTGCCCTGCCTGACGATATTCGCGCTGCCTAAGGCACAACACATCGGCACCGAGAAGCAACATAAAACGACACCGGTACGACATTTTAAGTGCGAATGCACTTTATAAGCGACCCCGAACCTTCCGCCGTCCGCATAGCAACAGCTGAGGGTGCGCGCGCTCTTCGTCTTCCTTAGCAACGGGGGGAGATGGGCGCGCGCTGCCTGGCCGCTGACATGGCACATACCCACGTGGGAGATTGGCCAGGAATAAGTGCGAATGCACTTCTTAAGCGAGCCTGAATCGTCCGCCGCCGTAGTCCGCATAGCAACAGCTGCGGGTGCGCGCGCTCCTCGTCTTCCTTAGCAACGGGGGGAGATTTCCGACGCGTGAGGGCGCTCGCATAGCGCCTGCTCTCCCCCCTCGCCTACTCTCCTAAAGCCCCTTTACTACTCTCCAGCTCGCAACACCCTCTCTCGGCGCGCCAGCCAGGCCACTACACTATATATATAAAAAAAACAGCATCCGGCGCCAGGTTTCGATCTGCGGACTTTGCGGCCGCAGCGCGACGCTGAACCGACTAAGCCACGGACGCGACGTTGATATCAGTGTTAGTAACGCGCCTTATATCTTTAACGCATTCAAACTACGTCGTCAGCGGCGTGCGTTGGCGACTCAGCGGCGTTATAGCGGCTTGATAACTGCGTGGTGTACACGTGATACTACAAACCCGCTAGTTCTGCATTCTCTCACGTGACTGCGCCTCCTCTCCCTTCACTCCGGTCGGCGCTTCGCAGCTGCGGTGCGCTGCGGTGCGGTGCGCTCCTCCTCTCGAACATACACGTTAATTCACCAAGATTTCCGCAGAGGGACAAACGAGGCGTGTTAAGCCGAACGTGATCACGAGGGGGTGTTAATGTAACTAACGGGCAAAATGCCACCAAACTTCAACAAACTCCCCCTCATAGCATCACCCCGTGCTTCGCGCTTCCTCATACTCTCCTTCGGGGAAATGCGGGGGAATTTTTTTCGAAACGAGCAGCTAATTCTTACTTTGCTATTAGCTGGCGCCTACGATAAAGCCGGTACTGAAGCTCGGTGGCTCGGAAGCCAGCAATGGCGTCGCAGCGGCGGCGTTGCGCAATGTCCCAGCCGGCGAGGCATCGGCGAGGCGACCCGGCTGCGGAGCAAAAAATAAAAAAACCACGTGACTTTTCCCTTGGCCAATGGCGCGCGGCGTTCGCCGGCGAAAAAGAAAATGGCAAAAAACAAAGTAGGAAAGGAGCGCGGGCGAGGGCGAAAGGTGGCGAGATCTAAAGATGGCGCTACCTTACTAATTTTAGGGACCTTACGACTGCCACCCTGAGGAGCCGGAGGAAAAACACATGGAGGAAACCAAACCAAGTGCAAGCACTGATTAGATGTTTAAGGTTGAATTTTAAAATAATGTTTCGAACGGCGTGCGACTTTGGCGATTATCGCTTGGTAATGCACACCGCAGGACGTTAGTTTACCTACACCTCGTGCAATGAAGCACCACAAGTTTCGATTATATAAAATTCAGGGACAAAGGCACGGAACCTTCCTAAATGTAGCTTCCTCTTAAACTGTGGGTGAGTAGATGATGATGATTAAAAACTTTTATTTAGTATAATCAATGGGTTTTTTAAAACCCTTGCTAGGAGTCGGTTAGTATCCCTTGAGACCTGGCGGCTGCCTGAGCTTGTTTGATGATTTTCCGTGGGGCTTCTAGGTCTGAGCTGAGCATCAGAGCCTCCCATGTGTCTATAGTGTGTGTGTGCCGTCAGATATCTGTGGGCACGTCCATATCATGTGGACCATGCTTGCCAGGCTTTCGCAATGTTTGCAATTGGGTTCAAATTGACCTGGGTAGAGTTTACTAAGCAGTAGCGGATTTGGGTAGGTTCCAACCTGTAACTTTCGCCTGATTGCCTCTTCCTTCTTGCAGAGTGTGCGGTCTGCGTCCGGGTATTCTTTTCATGATAACCTGTAGCATGGAGTTATTTCTGGGCTGGCGAACATCCTGTCTTTTTCAGACAATATGTGTCCTGTGGAAGGGGCCCCTGAGGCTGCCTGGGAAGTGAGTCCTCAGGCGAGCTCGTTTGCTCCTTCATTGCCTCTGAGAGCCTGATGGGCCGGGGTCCAGATTAGTAAAACCTGATGGTCCATTGGGTTTTTTGCAAGGATTCGGACCGCCTCAGGTGATATTCGTCCTCTGTTATAATTGTTCATGGCGTTTTTGGAGTCGCAGATAATTACTTTGGTAATTTTGAACGTAGCTGCCAGCGCTATCGCCACTTCTTCTGCCGTTGTGAAAGGTCTATTTCTGATCGTGCAGCATGCGCGTATGACCATGCTCTTATCGGATGCAACAGCAATCTTGTCTTTTCTGCGATGGTATTCCGCAGCATCAGTGTATAATACACCGCACCGTCCTCCATACTTCCTCTGTAGTGCTTCAGCCCTGCTCTGTCTCCTATCCTCCTGGAACTCTGGGTTCATGTTCTTTGGAAGGGTAGCGATTCGTATATTGCTTCTGATGTCCGAGGGAATATCCTCTTGCGGGTCGGCAGTGGTTTCATGAGGCACACCGAGTCTGCTCAAGGTATGCCTGCCTGCCTTGGTTGACAACAGTCTTTGGTGCTGTGTAATTCTTGCTGCCTCGATCAGCTCGTCCATGGTGTTAGAGACGCCTAGCTTCATTAGCTTGTCCGTGGAGGCACATACAATCTACCAGACGAGCTTGTCTCCATCCTGCCTTTAACAACTGATATCGCCCGGCGTTTTTTCTTGAATGAACGCTCTCACTTTTCTAACATCTATTGTTTTCACCAGCTGGCATTATTTTACCATTTTGTCACTATTTTGCTGCTCACCTGGCTTTCATAACCATTTATTCTTTTCTATAGTTTGCGTTATGTGGCACTATGTTTCGCCATCTTCCACATGTATTTTCCGTCCCTATCGCTTTTATCTCGCTCTACCGCTTTCATACAAGGCTGATCTGCGTGTATTCTGGAGCCTAATCAAGAATATATGTATAGATAAAACAGTGTATATTTACGCATGACGGCTGCCGATATGTTAGTTATTTTAATTCAAAACAATTGAGGAGCCGGTCGCTACCTGTAATGCTCAGGGGAGTTGCATACGCTAGTTATTCTGCCGAATGAAGTGTTCGTTGCTGTAATTCCGGGAAGGGCTATTTCTCAAAAGAATCGCGGGTCATCTCCACTAACGTGAAACCTTGGGAGGGACGAAGCATGCAGTATGCGCCGGCGTTTCCTACAGCAAAATCGCTGCTAATGAGTAGTGAGAGACAGAAGACGATTTTTGTCAACTATATGCATATGTACAGTGCTCACGGATTGAAACGCGACACTGCGAGCGCGTGGCCTGCGGTACATGCAGCGCCGCCCGTGGACGTCCGTCGAAGCTAGATGTTGCATCGTGGTATACCGCGAGGGTGAGAGCGTTTTATTTATTTTATTTATTTATTTGAAAATACTGCAGACCTTGGCGGTCCAGGCAGGAGTGGTACAACAAAATACACTGAAGTATTACATACATAATGGTCACACGGAGAGGCACAAATATATAAAGAAAAAAAAAACAAAACACAAACAGTCATGACATTATTAAGAGAAAGAAACAAAGGTAATAAAGACAATAATTAACAGCTGGATTTCTCTTTTCCAGAAAGAAATACCACAGGAGTTTTATATTTTATACAAATTCCAAATCCTGAATATGATCATTAATTGATTGCACGGTCTCACAGTTTACAGCACTTGCCGGTAATCGGTTCTAGTAAGAAATAGAGGAGGGAAAAACAGAGTATTTATGAGCATTGTTGTGACTAATAGGTTGTCGAAGCACTTTGTTATGGTTTGTTCGTGACGAATGTTTAAAAGGTTCAAGGAGGTAATCGTCTCGTGAAATTTTAAAACGGCCATGATCAAGAAGATATAAATATTTTAGTTTGGAAGTTATTCTGCGGCGTGCGAGTGAGGGAAGCTGGGCTTTGTTCAGCAGATTCGTTACGCTGGTATGCCTAGAATAATCTGAAAAATAAACCGAACTGCCAAGTATTGAATCCGTTCTATTTTCTTAACCAGATATTTTTGATATGGATCCCAAATGATATCTGCATATTCTGGGGCTGGTCTTATAAGAGATTTATAGGCAGTTAGTTTTATTGGAGGAGGTGCATTACGAAGCTTCCTCCTTAAAAACGCCAATTTTCCTTGTCCTTTAGAACACACAGCATCAATGTGCGTCTCCCAGCTTAGGTTAGACGTAAGCGTTACGCCCAGATATTTCACGTGGTTACTTTTACCAATTTCATTATTGTCAATAGTGTAGGCAAATTTTAGCGGAGTTTTCTTATTTGCAAAAGTTATGCTCACAGTTTTTTTGGCGTTGAGTGCCATTCCCAACTTTTTACACTATGCATGAATTAACTGTAAGGAATTATTCAGCTGAACCTGGTTTTCCGTTGTATTTATTGGTGAATATATAACGCAGTCATCTGTGAATAGCCGTAATTGAATGGGTGCGTTAATGCGGAAATAAATGTCATTAATGTAAATAAGGAACAAAATTGGTGCCAAAACCGATCCTTGGGGGACGCCAGAGAAAACACTTAAATTGCCTGATACCTCATCGTTCAAAGCAACGAATTGCTTGCGGTTTCGCAGATAGCACTCTACCCATGAAATTATATTACTCTCATACCTTATTGCATGCATTTTTGTAATTAGGTCATGGTGGGGAACGACATCAAACGCTTTTGAAAAATCGATAAAGATTGCATCTAGTTGCCCTCTATCATTTATCACGTTAGCAATATCATAAGTTATCTCTGCAAGCTGGGTTACGGTTGATAGGCCCAATCGAAAACTATGTTGCCGACTGTATAGTAAGTTATTCCTTTCTTAATGTGTTATGATAGCTTTAAAAATGATGTGCTCCAAAATCTTGCAACATGTGCTGGTTAGTGACCCGGACGGTAGTTGCTAGCTTCGACTCTGGAACCAGATTTATGTATCGGAATAATTTTTGCCCATCGCCAGTCGTCAGGAATTGACAGTGTTGCCAAAGATGTCGTGTACAATTTATACAAGTATTTGCTAATCCAAACAGCATATCTGTTAAGAAAAGTACTTGATATATTGTCGGGGCCCGGTGACTTCTTCAAATCAAGTTTAGACAGGAGGCACAAGATACCACGTTCGTCAATTACAAGTTCTGGCATTAGTTAGTTGACGGAATACGGTGGGATTGTTGCTTCAGAAGATACACGTGTGAAGACAGATTGGAAAAACATATTGAATTCATTTGCGATGACGTCAGGCTGAGTTACGATTTTTTTGCACATGTAAGTTGCGAAATGACAGGGCGATCTTTGGATAAGTAGCGCCCGAATTTTTGCGGTTCACAGTTCATGAATGAGGGTAGCGTCACGGTAAAGAAGCGAAGCCTGCAGTGCGAATTTTATCGTTTAAGGTACTGATAAGTTTTTGAAGCTCGTCGGTCATTCCGCGCTTCCGGCGTCTCTTGATTTTCTTTTTCGTCTGTATTATATCACGTGTGATCCAAGGGTACTCCCGATGAACGCGTTTCTTTTTTAATGGAATATAGCGGTTTTCACAGTAGCCTATAACTTCTTTAAAGCGTGACCATAATGTGGTTACATCCTGCATTTTTTCGAATTCATAAAAACAGGACTCTAAATAGGCAAATATAGCACTGTCATCTGCACGCGTATAATCCCTGACAAGTGTAACGATCGGTGTTATAGTTTTTTGAGAAAGCGAAAAAGGACACGACAAAATTAACATCTTATGATTGGAGATACCGTCTTGAACACCAATAGTGCAATATTCAAGTGAACTGCTTACCAGCACAAGATCGAGCAATGAAGAACTACCGTCAGTAACTCGGGTATTGGAGCAGACCAATTGATTTAATGAAAAGCTGAATGCAGTTAGCAAAAGGGATTCTGCACTGGCTGCCTCTCTGCCATCGTGAGCTAGTTCAGACCAGTTAATACCAGGCAGAATAAAATCTCTACATATAATTATTTTTGACCGTGAATTTGTACGTTGAACAATGTAGTCATGCATAATTTCTAAATATTCGGGAGGAGCATTTGGCGGTCGATATACACCCCCCAAGAATATGGATTTTTCATGATAGGTGATTGTACCCCATACACTTTCATGGTCATCGATATCATCTAGACGAGTAAACTTTAGATTATTCTTAATAGCAATCGCTACGCCACCTCCTCGCGTTGTTCTGTCTTTGCGAAATAGCTTGTACGAAGAGGGAACTATTTCAGAATCTTGAACGCCATCATGTAACCAGGTTTCAGTAATAACTAAAACATGGTAGTCACGAGTTATTAATATGCTTTCCAGAAGATGTAGTTTATTAACAATGCTGCGTGCATTTAGCGAGATTATTCTAAGATTTTTGGTGCGGTTTTGTCATTCCGCAGACTTCCTTTTCGTTGAGGGCTTTTGCGCAGGCGTAGACGATGTTACCTCAATCCTGCGATTATTAACAGAGTCCCAAGCGAAAATTTTTTCATCAATTTTTATCTTGTCGTACAGCCGCGACACTTTAACGCCATTAGCTCTTTCGTCGGCAGCGGAATGCCAAAGTTTAGCTCGTATATCTCGCATTCTTTTGGAAAAGTCCTCCGAAATCACGATATCAGTTCCCTTCAGCTTATTGCAGCAGGACAGAATTTTGGCTTTTTCGGCGAAATCATAAAATCTTACAATAACGAGCCGGTGTTGGTTCTTGTATTTTCCTATTCTGTGAATTCGTTCCACTGATGTAACTTCGATTTCTAACACGTCCTTAAATACTTCATGTTTAATTTTATCCTCCAATGACTTGACGTCTTCTTCTGGTTCCTCATTGATGCCATATATAATAAGGTTGTTGCGTCTGCTTCTATTTTTCAAGTCATCTACCTTGACCAACGATTCTGAGACCTGTGCGCTGGTGTTGCTACAAGTTGCTTCGCATTCCGCAAGTTTTTGTTCAAACGTCTGCAGCTTACCCATTTCTTTTTCAATAGAAGTAACCATGTTCTGAATGCTGTCAACCGTTGACTCAACTTGTTTTAGGTTAGTGGTTAATTCTTTCAATCTTTTGTTCGTTTTGGCTTGCTCCTTCAAAATTATTTTTAACATTTCACTCGGGGAACTAGACTCCGACTCTGAATCCGAGGAAGGCCCCGGATTAAGTTCCACATCGCCGGAAGCTATCAATAACATTCTAATGACAGCAATACAATCCGACACCGTGGCAAGCAGGAATTGTGGACTTGGCAGCACCATCAAGGTTAGAGAGTCATCTCGTATGGAAGAAATCGCATGTTTGTTACTAACCTGCACAACGATGAAGACAGGAATTAACATCGGTTCCTTCCCGGTGCCACCAAGTCCACTGAACGATGCACGTGGGTGCTCCTTATTTATACGGTCGAGGTAGGCGGTTGCCGATGTCGCAGGGTGCGTCAGTCGGAGCATGCGCAGTGCCGTAGAAAGGATGGATGCCGAGTCTGCTGTGGCCTCGATGTCGCATCGGTCCAGCACAGGCGTAGTAGCGTAGTCCCCGTGAAAGGCATTTCCTTTGGACACGGTAATGAGACCGGCATGCCACAAAGCGACCTGCACAACGATGAAGACAGGAATTACCATTGGTTCCTTCCCGGTGCCACCAAGTCCACTGTAGGCTTGCTGCTTCCGGTTGCCAATGAGCGGGGCTGTGGTTCCCCGCCGCGACAGTAGTGCGCTGCGTGCCTGGAGCGCGTTTGTGCGCCGGTGGTAGCCGTCTGGCGGTCCGCGCAGCCAATTACGCAACATCGTCTGCTCGGGCGCTCTTCTTACACGTGCACTGCCGATGCGACACAAATAAAGTGCACGTAAGGCACGGTCACGCTTATCTGAATAAAGCGAGCGTCTGAACGAAGGAACAGCCAAATTTATTCCATGATATGAACTAAAAAAACTCCAACCTCCCCTCGCGGGAACCCCTGTGTAGATGCGACGCATAGGGGGTCCACGTTGCAGCGTTGGACAGCGGAGGAACGGCGCTGGAACGATGGAGCGGAGCGGCGCAGGCACCGCGTTTTATAACGCGCATAACGTTGAGGAGACTGCGTAAGCCGGTCCCAGTCGATGACGACGTTGGCGTACTTGTAAAGCGGCGTGGACTCTAGGTGTTTGAGCCAAGCGTGGATGTTCCTTCGCCGGAGAACGGCACGCCGGTTATATGCGAGCGCGCCCGAAGGAGAGGAAACCGCGGAAGAGAGAGTACTGCACATGCGCCGGCCCCAGCGCGTCTGCCGCGGCTATGACGCAACACATCCACTTTAATCCAATGCAATCCGAATCCAATCCAATCCAAGCCAAGCCAAGCCAAGCCAATCCAATCCAATCCAATCCAATCCATTCCAAGCCAATCCAATCGAATCCAATCCAATGCCCCTCGCAAGAGAGTGTTCGCTATCGGGGGGTGAGCGGTGGAGAGCGCAGTTGGCGCGGCGAGGAGAATGGCGGAGGGGCGGACAACGCCGCCGACGACGACGACGACGCCTGAGGGACAAGGCGAGTGAATCAGATGCTCTGCATCTAAAAAAGGGCCCATCTACCCGCGAGGGGGACTCCAGTAAATGCGTCGCATAGGAGGTGGGTGTATTGCGTTAACGTTTAGTGTTCGGGGAGTTGGTGGTAGTGAATGCGTTGTATCAGCAGCTTCTTGACGTAGTTTGAATGAGTCAAGGATATAAGGCGCGTTCGTAGCCTTTCATTCTGTGTCGGTTTTGTGGCGCAGTGGGAAGAGCACCATGTACCTCGCGTTCCGCCCACAGGTAGTGAATGCGTTGTATCAGCAGCTTCTTGACGTAGTTTGAATCAGTCAAGGATATAAGGCGCGTTCGTAGCCTTCCATTCTGTGTCGGCTTTGTGGCGCAGTGGGTAGAGCATGGTGTCCATCCATGCTCAGTGGGTTGAAGGCATGGTGTCCATCCGGAAGCAAACGTAAACTGAAAACCAGAACCCACCGGCATTTTTTCGCAACTGGACTCGTACTGCAGCCCGTTATTTTAGATGCGAACGCATCTCATTCAGTCGCCTTGTCCCTGCATCCATCCGGCGTTGTCGGCGTCCACCCCTCCCCCATTCTCCTCGCCGCTACCTTGCGTTCCGCCCGCAGGGTCGTGGGATCGAAACGAGGCGCCGGTAAGTATTATTTTTTATATAGTGTAGGGGGAGGGGTGCGGACCTGTTGTTGACAGCAAGGAGGGTAGCGTGATGCGGGAGAAAAGGAGTGGGGGAGAGGGCGCACCTGGAACGGCTGTTGCGGACGCCGAGGCACGCCAACGCCGGGTGACATCGTGTGTTAAAGAAATGCTCTGCATTTCAAAGAGGAGAGCCGACGAAGTACTAAAGCACCGCACCGCACGCGAACGTGCTTGTAAAGGCGTCTTTCCTTTTTTTAGTTTACATTCTGGAATAAAGTTTGCTGTTTCTTCGTACAGAAGTTTCTTTTATTCAGATCAGCGTGACCGTGCCTTACGTGCACATTATCTGTGTCGCATCGGCAGGGCACGCGTAAGAAGAGCGCGCGAGCAGACGATTGCGCGAAATTGGCTGCGCGGACCGCCGGACGGCTACCACCGGCGCACAAACGCGCTCCAGGCTCGCAGCGCACCACTGTCGCTGCGGGGAACCACAGCCCCGCTCATTGGTAACCGGAAGCATAAGCCTACGGTCAACACGCTCTCATCCTCGCGGTATACCACAATACAACACCTAGCTTCACGGGCGGCGCTGCATGTACCGGCGGCCATGCCCTCGCATTGTCCCGTTTTAATCCGTGAGCACTGTACATTTTTTTTCTACAGTCAGCAATCGAGTAGTTAACCCCAGCCTATATGCATAATATATTTCTTGAGTTCTTCTTCCTCGTCCTAACGCTCCTGGTGTTGGTGTGGGTCCTACACTTCCAAGTCGTAGATGGTGCCGAGTTCATATAGAGGTATACAGATTGGCTGTAAAAGTGTCGTGCCTTTGAAGCACGAAGCGTTCTAGTACGAGATCTTGGAAAACGAGTGTCCCGTTATTTTAGTACCGTGACTGCACAAAACGAAGACGACGACAGAAGACGCAGACAGCCAGAACCCGTAAGAGGCTTAACCCCTAGGAGGTTTTATTGGCTCTGGCTACCGCTGGAAATCTGCGGAAGAGCAGATTTCCTCCACTGGTGCTACCAAAGCGCGGCCTCTGCAGCGTCTACGCCGCCGCCATGGCGGCTCGGTTTCTATTGAGTGGCCGGTCAGGCGACAACTCCCATCCCCCGCTTCAGTGTTCAACCGGCGAGGTGCTGCGAACACCCGCTTTGAATGAAATCTACGTTCGTTAGCTGGTGGTGTGAACTCCACCATAAATAGGAAGCGATCCATCCCTCCCTCTACGTGGGTGTTTCAACAGTTATCCTGATTTGAAGGCACGGTGTCGATCCGGAAGCAAACATAAACTGAAAACCAGAACCCACCGGCATTTTGTTCGCAACTGGACTCGTACTGCAGCCCGTTATTTTAGATGCGAACGCATCTCATTCCCTCGCCTTGTCTCTGCATCCATCCGGCGTTGTCGGCGTCACCCCTCCCCCATTCTCCTCGCCGCTCCAGCTGCGCTCTCCGTCGCTCACCCCCTCGCCTCTCCGATAGCGAACGCTCTGTCGCGAGGGGCATTGGATTGGATTCGATTGAATTGGCTTGGCTTGGCTTGGATTGGATTGGCTTGGATTGGATTAAAGTGGATTGTGTTGGATTGTGTTGCGTCATAGCCGCGGCAGACGCACTGGCGCCGGCGCGTCCCCTCACCGTTATGCGCGCTATAAAACGCGGTGCCTGCGCCGCTCCGCTCCATCGTTACAGCGCCGTTCCTCCGCTGTCCAACGCTGCAACGTGAACCCCCTATGCATCGCATCTACACAGGGGTTCCCGCCAGGGGAGGTGGGAGATTTTTCAGCACGTACAACCCGAACCGGAACTGAACCAGAAAGACAACGGTTACGGGTTGCCGTCGAAACTGTTTGGCCAGCCGTTATTAATGCGCTATCATTATCATTGGGGCCCGTTCTCTTTCACATAACATTAGTTGTGTATTCTCACGCGCCGTTGTCCCCTTCAGTTCAATCACACCGCTATCTGCACTCTATTGAAGGACATAACACGTGCAACGGACGCACTCCCTCACTGCAACGGTACCTTCCTGCTGGTCACGCGAGAAAAGTACAAGGATGAGCAAAAGAAGTGTCGGACTCTCGCAGCCTGCACGCGGTGTAAGACAGAGTTCACCCTTCCCTCGCTGCGACTGGGCAGAAGCAGTTAGTCGCCAATATTGCTACACTGCGCAACAGCGAGGGACCACATCCCGAATGTGTCCAGTTGTAGCATTCCATATTTCGCGAGAAATGTCGCACACCTAAAAACATTTGCTCCAATCCACGCTGTGAAGGTGGTTGGAAAGCAAAGCTTTAAACGGCACCCACAACAATAGTCCATGCGACGTTGCTCTACAAAGAGTAAAACCAGAGATTCTGACAGCCGTTACCTGGAATTCGCGGGTGCGTCGTCCCAAACGCAGCAGCAGCGTCGGCATCCGCCGGGCTAGAGAGGCGGACGCCGCTGCTGTAGCCCGGCTGTGAGTCGGGAGAAAGAAAACGATTGATTGATTGTAGGGTGTAACGGAGCGACGCAACGAGGCAATGAGGCGGGCCGTAGTCGAGAGCTCCGGATTGATTTTGACCACCTGGGGTTCTTTAACATGCGCCGAAATCTCGTACACACTGGTGTTTTTGGTTTTTGTCTCCATCAGTAGAGCGGACGCCGTGGCTGGGAATCGAACCCGCAACCTCGTGCTCAGCAGCGCAGTGCCTTAGCAACTGAGCCACCACGGCGGGTGAGAAAGAAAACGGAGAGGAGCGTCTTTCGAAGGGTTAGAGAGCGGAACCTAGACATCCTGATGTGCTAGCTTGGGGCTACACCACCGCGCGGCACAAGAGCAAACACTGAAACAATTCGGCATGATAGCGTAGTGATTCCAATTTATACCGATTCAAACTAATTAGTTTAGTACGTTTGGGAATGGCGCGGAAGCTGACGGAACTCTTACAACCGCTATTTATCAGAAACAGTTGCTGGTTTCGCCTTTTTTATACTTCTTAAAACACAACCGAATTGGCAATCACCAATTTAAAAAACGGAGTCCCATTCGTGGCAAGCACCGCGCAAACGGTTGCGTTTCTTAGCGGTCAGATGTTTGTATGTTGTCTCCACATTTAGTTTTCACGCCTTGCAAACCAACCCTTAGCGTATGTTTGCCGTACGACCACTTTATTTCGTCGGGTGCGGGTTACCCTGGAGGTGCTGTCGAACAAGTTAATCAAGGCGTGCGAAGGCACCGCGCAATGGACGCGAAGCTGTACCAGAACAGGCCCAAAATAACCGTCGCTAAAGCATACGACAAAGCCGTCCGGCAGACGCCGCCGCAGGCAAGCAGGAACTCCCGCGCGGGCAACGCTGGGTGAATTCGCAGGGCCATCTGTAGTGTACTAAATAGCAAAGTCGTATTGATTGATTGATTGATTTATTTATTTATTTATTTATTTATTTATTTATTTATTTATTTATTTATTTATTTATTTATTTATTTATTTATTGATTGATCGACCTACCGATCGATGAACCGATTGGTAGAATAATGGATTGATTATGTGGTTTAAAAAGCCAAAACTGAATTTGGGCTATGAGGCGCGTTGTAGTGGAGGACTCCGGATTCATTATGCCCATCTGGGCATTTTTAACGTGCACCGAAATGTTGACGCACGAGCGTTTCCGCTTTCCGCGTTCACTAGAAAAGCAGCCACCACGGCAGGGATCGACCCCGCGTCCTCGAGCTCAGCAGCGCAACGCCTTAGCCAACGACTCACCGCAGCGGGCGCATCGGTGTTTCTGGATGGTGGCTTCGATCGGGATCGTCCAGTGGTTCCATAACAGATACGCAGGATTTTTGCCTGGTGATACTTGCACTACTGCGTTGTACTGCGTTGCACTACTGCGTGGCGAGACTTGCATTTGCACTCTACGATATCAAGGTTTAGATTTTAAAGGAGCCATGAAGACAAAATACGAGTTTGTTTTATTCGAAAGATTTCGTGTTTTATAGTGCCCCCAGCGCTTGTCCGGATGCAAACGATGTTTTTTTCACTGAGAAACGAATCACTTTACGGTAAAATTTCGATTTTCCCGCTAAATCGTGTGTTTCCGTTGTCTGAAATGACATCGCAGGAACCGACCGCTCTGCAGCCGATTGGAAAGCCTTATTTACCGTTATTGAACCTAGATGGCGCCACCATACCGTGGCAAGCCGTTTCCTGCCTCGGGTTTGTTTTCGACCGTATATGAACATGGCTTTTTTTTTGTTCAGGGAGAAAATATTCCTTTCGTGAAACGGAGTGCTAGCTCGACAAATATGGTCCCGTAAGACACCGTTGCTTGTGTCAATCGGCCAGTGTCGTCTAAAACTACCCCACAGCTCCGCAGCTAAACCAAGCATAGTTCGCGCAGAACCAACAGCAGTACGCATCGGTACTTCTTCGTTTACGTGTGCCTTGCTAACTAACCTTGTCGGTCCCACCATTCTTACTGATTTAAGCAAAAACGCCAGTGTGCAAGAGATTTCGGTGAACGTTAAACATCCCTAGGCGGTTAAAATTATTCCGGAGCCCTCCACTACGACGTGCCTCATCGCCTGCGTTGTGTCGGCGCTTTAAACCCCCCAATCAATGAATTCCTACTACTTTAGAAAGAACGCGAGCTAAATTTAAGCGCAAATAGCCCGTTCGATAAGCTGCTTGCCTCATTTTTGTTTACTTCTGCCGGACTCCGCCAATCGCAGAGCTGCCTCGTATGACATCATAGGTTGTGTGGCGGGAAATGAGCGAGGGGGTTGCATGACCTTTCCTTTTTTCCCTTATTATACAGCTTATTTTTGCGAAGTTTACGTTAACAATGGTGTTAGTATGATTCTAACGAGGCGATATTTTGATTGATTGATTGATTGATTGTGGGCTTTAACGCGCCTACGCAACGCAGGCGATGAGGCGGGCCGTAGTGGAGGGCTCCGGATTAATTTTGACCACCTGGGGATCTTTATCGTGCGCCGAAATCTCGTACACACGGGCGTTTTTGCTTTTCGCCTCCATCAGAAAAGCGGCCGCCGCGGCCGGGAATCGAACCCGCGACCTCGAGCTCAGCAGCGCAACTCCTTAGCCACTGAGCCCCCGCAGCGGATGAGGTGATATTTTGAATGAACCTAACTAGTGTTTTGTCTTCATGGCTCCTTTAAAATTGCGTTAAACGTGCGCCACTTTTACTGGGAGAAAGTCTTCTTTAGAATAAACGAAAGTTGTATTTTGCCTTTATGAATGCCTTTGCCTTTCATTTTGCCTTTGAAGTATAATGTTTTTGCGCCCTTGTTACACTTCAGCTTAGCGAACCGGCTGTGGAACATGTTCAATGTTCGCGAGAGCAGGTATGCCAATAGGTACGGTACGGGACTCAGTCCCACCAAAACTGAACAGGAAGAAAATAAATTCAACCGAACCCAAATAAGAAGCCAAGCGTTATTTTAGGGGCGAAGCAATTTACGGGCTCGGGCTGTAGGCGTCCGTCTCCTGTCGTCTCATCTAGTCCCGGTACTAAAACACCGAGGCGCCGGTTTTCCAATGCCTCGCGCTAGGAGGTTTCATCTCCATGGGCAAAAAGGCGTACTAAAAGAACACACCGGGACACTCGTTTTCAAACGGCTCGCGCTAGGACGTTTCCTCTCCATTGGCAAAATACGTACTAAAAGAAGACACCGGGACACTCGTTTGCCAACGCCTCGAACTACTTTTTAGCATGCTGGAGCATGTGACTCGAAGACAACTTACGGTCTGTCTGTCTCTCATTTAATTGCTAAAATCTGGTTCAACCCAAGAGACAGCGCGACCGCCATCGCAGGCGCGCGAATGCTCCTCCCTCCGGCGCTTCTCCGACGCGCAGTCAGCGCGCGCCTTGTGGCAAGAGAGAGAGAGAGAGAGAGAGAGAGAGAAATCGACTTTATTGGATCAAAAATCCTACGGAGGCTGCAGGCGGACCACGCAGGATCGCCCACAGCCCGACTATTCTAGGCCTGTCGTCAAGGCGCGATGTCCCCCCGACCTCCACTCTGGCCGGCCGGACCGCGGGCGGTCCCGAGGGCTCGCATCCCTCGGTCCCGCGCGGCATCAGCCCGCCCTCAGGATTGCCGGGCGAGAGCCGCCTCGACCCGCTGGACTACCTGCAACTGCACTTCATAGTCTCTTGACTGCATAGCCCACACCACGTCCGTCGGTAAGCCCCCCGGGTGTGACACGGGTGGACACAGGTCCGTAGTGCAGTCCCAGAGAATGTGGGTAAGAGTCGCTGTTGCACTTCCACACACACTGCACTGCTCACTGTCAAACACCTCCGGGCACACGTAGCGCGCCAGCGCCGGCGTGAGCACAGAGTTGGTTTGCAGCTGCCTAAACCGCACTGCGTGCTCTCGCGTGAGAATTGGATGAGGCGGTGGCATGGTCTGGCGACCGGCACGGTACCAGTCCAACATCTCGGCGTATCCCCGCAGCGGGTCCGCCTCCTCTTCGTCCTCGCTCACCTCACTGGGGCCCGACATTTCACTACACCGAACACTCGCACTCGCTGCACGCACCACACCGCCACTCACACGCCCCCCGGTCCGGCTTTCGTGCAGTTCCTCGGAGGCGTTCAGCGGGCCCGTCATTCCGGCCGCCTCCGCGCGGTGGGTGAGAGCACGCGCGGCGGCGTCCGCCGTCTCGTTGCGGTTGGGGTGCGGGCCGCTGGTCGCGGGGGTGTGCGCCGGGAACCACCGAAGGTAGGTGGCCGGCACAGTGTCCGCTGCATTGGAGTCACTGCACTGCACTTCACAGATTTTCACAGCACTTTTGCACACACGGTTGCGGGCGTAGCTCCTGATGGCAGAGCGGGAGTCACTCAACACCGTGGAACACCTCTGGTCCGTAAGGGCGAGCGCTATAGGGACCGGAACCTGGAGTTTGCCGCGCGACACTAGCGCCATTTTTTTCCCGTAGTGGCGGAAAACGGAAGTTATGGACTAAAAAAAAAAAAAAAAAAAAAAGAACGTGCCGCAGCTGTGAGCGCGATGCCCACAGCTGCGGCACGTTATTTTTTTTTTTAAGCGTGAGCGCTTTTTTTGCTTGCCGCGAGTGTTTCCCGAGGCAGTAGGGCTCGAACGTTAATTACCTCATTTATGTTAATTAGTTAATTATTGATTAGTCAGATTGGGTAAAAAGTCAAAGTGATGTCAATAGGGGTTGTGAGGTATCAAATTAAAGGTCTCGATTAGTGGAATCACGTGGTAATAGTCATGAGGTAATCACGTAAGTCATAGATCGGGTTAAAAGTAAAAGTGATGCGACTAGGGCTTGTGAGGTATCAAAATAAAGGTCTCGATTAGGGGAATCACGAGGGAGAAATTAAAAACTGCTTACTGGTTATGGTCACGAGATAGTCACGTGAGTCACGAATTGGGTTAAAAGTCAAAGTGGTGTCACTAGGGCGTGTGGGGTATCAAATTAAAGGTCTCGATGAGGGGAATCACGGGGGACAAATTACAAATTGCGTCCTGGTCATAGTCATGAGACAGTCATGTGAGTCATGGATTGGGTTAACTGTCAATGTGAGGCCACTAGGGCTTCTGAGGTATCAAATTAAAGGTCTTAATGAGTGGAATCGTGTGGGATAAGTTAAACATTGCTTCCTTGTCATAGTCATGAGACAGGCATGGAGTCATGGATTGGGTTAAAAGTCAAAGTGATGCCACCAGGGCTTGTGAGGTATCAAATTAAAGGCCTCGATTAGAGGAATCGCGTGGGACAAGTTAAAAATTGCTTCCTGGTCATAGTCATGAGACAGTCATGTGAGTCATGGATTGGGTTAAAAGTCAAAGTGGTGCGACTAGGGCTTGTGAGGTATCAAATTAAAGGTCTCGATGAGTGGAATCGCGTGGGACAAGTTAAAAATTGCTTCCTGGTCATAGTCATGAGATAGTCATGTGAGACATACATTGGGTTAAAAGTCAAAGTGGTGCCACTAGGGCTTGTGAGGTATCAAATTAAAGGTCTCGCTGAGTAGAATAATGGGGGACAAGTTAAAAATTGCTTCCTGGTCATAGTCATGAGACAGTCATGTGAGTCATGGATTAGGTTAAAAGTCAAAATGGTGCCACTAGGGGTTGTGAGGTATCAAATTAAAGGTCTTAATGAGTGGAATCACGTGGGACAAGTTAAAAATTGCTTACTGGTCATAGTCATGAGACAGTCATATGAGTCATAGATTGGGTTAAAAGTCAAAGTGGTGCCACTAGGGCTTGTGAGGTATCAAATTAAAGGTCTCGATGAGGGGAATCACGTGGGACAAATTAAAAGTTGCTTTCTTGTTATAGTCATGAGATAGTCACGTGAGTCACAAATTGGGTAAAAGTCAAAGTGGTGCCGCTAGGGCTTGTGAGGTATCAAATTAAAGGTCTCGCTGAGTAGAATAATGGGGGACAAGTTAAAAATTGCTTCCTGGTCATAGTCATGAGACAGTCATGTGAGTCATGGATTAGGTTAAAAGTCAATGTGAGACTAATAGGCCTTGTGAGGTATCAAATTAAAGGGCTCGATGAGTGGAATCGCGTGGGACAAGTTAAAAATTGCTTCCTGGTCATAGTCATGAGATAGTCATGTGAGTCATACATTGGGTTAAAAGTCAAAATGGTGCCACTAGGGCTTGTGAGGTATCAAATTAAAGGTCTCGCTGAGTAGAATAATGGGGGACAAGTTAAAATTTGCTTCCTGGTCATAGTCATGAGACAGTCATGTGAGTCATGGATTAGGTTAAAAGTCAAAATGGTGCCACTAGGGCTTGTGAGGTATCAAATTAAAGGTCTCGATGAGTGGAATCATGGGGCACAAAGTAAAATTCGCTTCGTGGTCATAGTAATGAGACAGTCATGTGAGTCATGGATTAGGTTAAAAGGCAATGTGAGGTCACTAGGGCTTGTGAGGTATCAAATTAAAGGTCTTAATGAGTGGAATCACGTGGGACAAGTTAAAAATTGCTTCCTGGTCATAGTCATGAGATAGTCATGTGAGTCATACATTGGGTTAAAAGTCACAGTGGTGCCACTAGGGCTTGTGAGGTATCAAATTAAAGGTCTCGCTGAGTAGAATAATGGGGGACAAGTTAAAAATTGCTTCCTGGTCATAGTCATGAGACAGTCATGTGAGTCATGGATTAGGTTAAAAGTCAATGTGAGGCCAATGGGGCTTGTGAGGTATCAAATTAAAGGTCTCGATGAAAGGAATCGCGTGGGACAAGTTAAAAATTGCTTCCTGGTCATAGTCATGAGACAGTCATGTGAGTCATGCATTAGGTTAAAAGTCAAAGTGATGCCACCAGGGCTTGTGAGGTATCAAATTAAAGGCCTCCATTAGGGGAATCACGTGGGAGAAATTAAAAATTGCTTTCTTGTTATAGTCATGAGATAGTCACGTGAGTCACAAATTGGGTAAAAGTCAAAGTGGTGCCACTAGGGCTCGTGAGGTATCAGAATAAAGGTCTCGATGAGAGGAATCGCGTGGGACAAGTTAAAAATTGCTTCCTGGTCATAGTCATGAGACAGTCATGTGAGTCATGCATTAGGTTAAAAGTCAAAGTGATGCCACCAGGGCTTGTGAGGTATCAAATTAAAGGCCTCCAT
This sequence comes from Haemaphysalis longicornis, assembly GCF_048455015.1. NCBI lineage: Eukaryota > Metazoa > Arthropoda > Arachnida > Ixodida > Ixodidae > Haemaphysalis > Haemaphysalis longicornis. The sequence continues at coordinate 185,499,651 of NW_027526361.1, read as the reverse complement.
TAGGGGAATCACGTGGTAGAAATTAAAAATTGCTTTCTTGTTATAGTCATGAGATAGTCACGTGAGTCACAAATTGGGTAAAAGTCAAAGTGGTGCCACTAGGGCTCGTGAGGTATCAAAATAAAGGTCTCGATGAGGGGAATCATGGACAAATTAGAAATTGCATCCTGGTTATAGTCACGAGCTAGTCATGTGAGTTATAGATTGGGTTAAAAGTGAAAGTGGTGCCACTAGGGCTTCTGAGGTATCAAATTAAAAGTGTCGATTAGGAGAATTACGTGGGACAAATTAAATATTGCTTCCTGGTTATATTCATGGGATAGTGACGTGAGTCATAGATTGGGGTAAAAGTCAAAGTGATGCCCTAGAGCTTGTTATCGCCCTCCCGAATGTAAAAAGCAAGTTGCACATTCGAGATGGGGGCTGATGGGGTGTTGAAAAGTGTGCTAGGAATGTGTGTTCGCGCTGGTAGTGAAAGCGACAATAGCATATCTGCACAAGATCCCGGCATCCCAAAGTCTAAAGTCGGCCATGAGTCGTTCGGGGAAAATTCGTTTTTTAAGCTCGCCGCGAGCAGACTTGTTCAGTTTGTGCTTCCTTCAAGCTCCCCTATTCTAAGGGAAGATTTTGTGCGTCTTCAATATTACTGGGGACTTTCTGACCCGTTTCGGAATGAGAACAGAATGAGCTCTGCATGCTGAGTGGTCGACGCAGCTCCGGTGGTTCCGAATAGGACGTTATCTACCGGGGCCCGATCGCGAAAGGAAGCCACATCTCTTACCGCACATTGGGCAGGGGTCGTTTGCTTTCGCGAAAAAAAGGCTGTTTGGGTGTATTTTCACAAGCAATAAACACCTTTTCCTGATTTAGCGTCAAGAAAACTATAAAGGAATGCTACCAACAAATGTTTTGAAAAGCTCTTCAGCAGCCCTGTAAAAGCATGTCGAGCTTTTAATATGTTTGGAATCGTGTTTTTTCTATTTCCGATATTTTTCTAAAAAAACATGAAAAGAAATTTTTTTTTCACGCCCTTCACTATTTGATGGAAATTACAACTCTACTGTGGTGGCAGCTCCTTGCAATTCGAAATGAAGCTTTTGTCTTATATATAAAAAATAAGTATATTCATTTGTTTTGTTTGTTTATTGCTACTTTGTTACTTGTGGCTGATATGCCATGTGAAGCAACGTACGTAGCACCAACACAATAATGTACCAGGATGGTAAACATATCTATGGTGCTTTACTTTTTTATGGTAGTAAACAAATATACACATGACGAACCAGCGCGCTTCGGAAGCCTTTTACATCCCCTGGCAGTCTTACAGCAGTAACTGAAAATAGCACCCGCTGCAGTGGCTCAGTTATGCTGCTGAGCCCAAGGACGCGGGTATGATCCCGTTCGCGATCTCTGCTTTTCTTATGGAGGAGAAAAAAAAGGCGATCGTATGTCGAGATTTCGTCGCGCGTTAAAGGTGCGCAGGTGCTCAAAAGTAATCCAGAGCCCTAGTGGCCCAGGTGCACAGCCGCGGCGCGTAAACTCTCATAACTTGAATTTAAAAAGGCCCTATATCTCCGTCCTTTGCTGCAAATGCCATCGAAAGACAGTAGTCGTCTGCCATCCGAGCCTGTAAAACCCCCTTGTGTCCCCCCCACCCTGGTCTCTTCCACTCCCCCTCCACCACCATAGATGCAGTCGAAGTTTGCTCAATTTTATCCTACTCTCCTGCGTTCGCTGCATCTGTTCAGAGCTCTTTTTTCTATGGCTCTTTGGCGCGAATTAACAGCCCCCCAAAAAAGCAACACACAGCGCCTCAAGAAAGCAAGCAGTGCTTGCTCCAAAGTAGTGGATAGGGAGCGTCGTGCTGCTAGGGGGAAAAGAAGCTCGAGCCACCGTCGGGAAAAGAGTTGTCAATCATGAAGCTGAGGAATTTGAAAGGCCTGTGAAGTAAAAATATAATATTTTCCAGCAGTCCCATGATGGCACCTGATTGCAGCGCCAGAATTTCCTGTAGTGAAATTTTTATAAACGACTTCATCCTCTAGAGAGTATGTTGCAAGCCACCGACAGAACGAGTAATGCCAGTCACGTGATGCGCCGTCCAGAATGACTGTCCCCAAGAATACTCGTGGCGACGTCACCCACTTCTTAGGGAATGCGCGGCGCAACAGCGCCATGATGCGCCCTGCAAGACGTTTCGAGGGGTTACTCTTTTAACGTGACAGCACTATACTGTCTTTTCTGCTCCTTAAAAGGGTAATGAATAAATCGACGTGCATGTATTCCAATATACAGATACCGGTTTGTGTCGTCTCGGTACAACTATTTACAACTATCTGAACACTGGCACCACGATTTGTAAACTATTCCACCATAAAAATAAGGAAAGTTTAGGAGAGGCTGTGACCACCTCTTTCGTGCAACCGGTAACACCATCTTAGGAGTGTTCACTTGTTCTTGTATTTTGAGCCCATTCTCCCTTTGGTTCTCCTTAAGTCGCTTCTCGCTTCGTCTTCTCCAACTGTGCCTCTGAACCTGTGGAAGCAATTTTGTAGCTTCGGCAGCAACGAAAATTGATCACTTGGATTGTTTCAGCTTGTCCCGCAAAACGACATATTGCCGCACTAGCGACGCCGCAGCTGCGAATTCGTTTGTCAATTCGCACCATATAGAGCGGGCTTATGGCACCCTACTTGCATTTACGCTTAGGGCAATACTGTAGATCCATTTTTGCCACAAGTGTGGTTCCAGAACATGAATACTCATCCGCCCACTTTCATTCCAATACCGTATCAATTCGAGGCGCAGACAAAGAAGTGGCTATGATTATCATTGTAACGATCGTCCTTCTGCAGCTCCGCTAGACATCTTGTACCTCATCACATAGCTTAGCTTTGAGGCTCACTTCATTCGACTGTTACAGTATATATGCCCAAATCCGAGTAACGGTTTTTGCAGTGGCTCAGAAAAATCAGCCCGCATTTAGAACGATCCCCGTACAAATATTTTCCGGGGTGGGTTGACAGCAACACATGTGAAGTTCCCACTGCGTTCCCTCCTCACCCTTGTGTTACTTCACCATCGCACCCCGCTTGGGCCAACTACATTATGCAACCGGCCAGCGCGGACGGTGTGCAAGCCGTGTATTGACACGAGGTGTTCTGCGAAGGCCGCATTACCTTGGTTACACAAGCGGCTGCCATAGAAATGCTGCACCTTATCAATATTATTTTATTTTATGAGCAATAATATGGATTACGATCGAAACTGTGTAGCATATATTATACAACTCCCAGACGGCAGATCAAATTATCTTTCGAGCGAATGACATTTGCTTTATGTCAATGTTTCAGCGCTACACGACAACACCGAAGGACGTTTGAGATGAATGATATTTAGCGGCGAACCGTGGTTCGGGAGCTCATTCAGCGGGGAATAGAGTGGCCTCGACAGCAGTGCCGCATCAACAGTGAAGAAAGTTCACTAATACACCAAAAAATACGGTTTCTAAAAAGTGTCAGCAAACATATTTCCCCTTCATATTGTGTTTAAAATAAAGAAAGGCAAACAAGTACTATGTAAAGATAAAATCGCGCCCACAATGTGCGCTGTACCCTAATACGGATTCATCGCGGACTTATGTCGGCTTGTAATATCAACTGATGTCACCTAAACTGGTGATCTTTCTAACTTTATTTAAAGATATTCCTTCGTTATCTTTTCAAAAAATAGATTGTATGAAAACATTCTAGATGGAGACCTTTCATTTGATCTCCCCCAAGCCCCAGTAGCGTCACACTCACGTTAAACCCAACCTATGACTCACGTGACTATCTCATGAGTATAACTAGGAAGCAATTTTTAATTTGTCACATGTGATTCCCCTCATCGAGACCTTTAATTTGATACCTCACAAGCCCTAGTGGCACCACTTTGACTTTTAACCCAATCTATGACTCATATGACTGTCTCATGACTATGACCAGTAAGCAATTTTTAACTTGTCCCACGTGATTCCACTCATTAAGACCTTTAATTTGATACCTCACAACCCCTAGTGGCCTCACATTGACTTTTACCCAATTTGTGACTCACGTGACTATCTCATGACTATAACAAGAAAGCAATTTTTAATTTGTCCCACGTGATTCCCCTCATCGAGACCTTTAATTTGATACCTCACAAGCCCTAGTGGCACCACTTTGACTTTTAACCCAATCTATGAATCATATGACTGTCTCATGACTATGACCAGGAAACCATTTTTAACTTGTCCCACGTGATTCCACGCATTAAGAGCTTTAATTTGATACCTCACAAGCCCTAGTACCTCACATTGCCTTTTAACCTAATCCATGACTCACATGACTGTCTCATGACTATGACCAGGAAGCGAATTTTACTTTGTGCCCCATGATTCCACTCATCGAGACCTTTAATTTGATACCTCACAAGCCCTAGTGGCACCATTTTGACTTTTAACCCAATCTATGACTCATATGACTGTCTCATGACTATGACCAGGAAGCAATTTTTAACTTGTCCCACGCGATTCCACTCATTAAGACCTTTAATTTGATACCTCACAACCCGTAGTGGCCTCACATTGACTTTTAACCTAATCCATGACTCACATGACTGTCTCATGACTATGACTAGGAAGCAATTTTTAACTTGTACCACGCGATTCCAGTCATTGAGACCTTTAATTTGATACCCCACAAGCCCTAGTGGCACCACTGTGACTTTTAACCCAATGTATGACTCACATGACTATCTCATGACTATGACCAGGAAACAATTTTTAACTTGTCCCACGCGATTCCACTCATCGAGACCTTTAATTTGATACCTCACAAGCCCTAGTGACCTCACATTGACTGTTAACCCAATCAATGACTCACATGACTGTCTCATGACTATGACCAGGAAGCGAATTTTACTTTGTGCCCCATGATTCCCCTAATCGAGACCGTTAATTCGATACCCCACAAGCCCTAGTGGCACCACTTTGACTTTTAACCCAATCTATGACTCACATGACTATCTCATGACTATGACCAGGAAGCAATTTTTAACTTGTCCCACGCGCTTCCACTCATTGAGACCTTTAATTTGATACCCCACAAGCCCTAGTGGCCTCACATTGACTGTTAACCCAATCAATGACTCACATGACTGTCTCATGACTATGACCAGGAAGCGAATTTTACTTTGTGCCCCATGATTCCCCTAATCGAGACCTTTAATTCGATACCCCACAAGCCCTAGTGGCACCACTTTGACTTTTAACCCAATCTATGACTCACATGACTATCTCATGACTATGACCAGGAAGCAATTTTTAACTTGTCCCACGTGATTCCACTCATTAAGACCTTCAATTTGATACCTGACATGCCCTAATGACATCAATTTGACTTTACCCAGTCAATGACCACTAATTAATTAATTAAACAAATTTTACGTAATTAAAATGAACGCGCGTCGCCCGGACCCAGTTTCTGGCAAAAACTGTGCGTGTCACGTGACCAACATCATCACGGTAACGAGCGGTTGCACTTTTAAACTGCACGTAAACACGGTGCTCCACATTCACACGCCAGGAAATACCCAGTTCAGTTCTGCGATTTTCTTCCGCTGGTGGCGCTGTTGAACGGCGCCAGCAGCGCCACCTGTCCCACGTTCGGGCCCCTATTACCGCTTCCTCAGCTTGCTGCGCCGATCGCACTCGCACACTGCACGCGCTGCAGAATTCCCCGGTGGTGGCCTTTACCGCCACCGCCACGAGCTTGTCTTTTGATCCGGCGTACCGTGCCGCGTCCACGAAGAGCGTGCCGGTGTCGCTAGCGTACGTGTGCGTAAGGGTTCTCGCTCTTTCCGCACGTCTTTCCGGGTTGTAGTCGGGGTTGACGTTGCGAGGTAGAGACGTTACCCTCAGTCTCTGCAGAGTCCTCGACAGGAGCGCATGCTCCGTCTCTCGTAGCATAACCGCCTCGCTAGGTGCACTTCGCCCATCGAGTCCCACCCGGGCGAGGATGTTCCTGCCCGTTCTGGTGGTCGAGAGTCGCTCCAGTTGCGCGGTCCTTTGCGCCTCGGCAATCTCTTCCATGCAGTTGTGAACGCCCAGCTCGAAGAGCCTTGCCGTGCTGGTACAGTCCAATAGACCCAGGGCCGCTTTGTAAGCCTTCCGTATTGCCGCATTGATTCGTTCTCGCTCTTGGACCTTCCCCACGTGGAAGGCCCCCACGTACGCGACGTGGCTAATGGCAATAGACTGCACTAGCCGAAGCAAGCTGGCTTCTCTCATGCCCCGGTGTCTCGTCGCCACTCTCTTTATGAGGCGGCTGGCTGCCCCAATCTTGGTGGTCAACCGGTTCACTGTGGCAGTATTGCCGCCGCTGGCTTCCAGAAGCATTCCGAGGACCCTGAGTACCTGCACTCTCGGTATGACTGTGCCGTCCCTCGTGCGGAGGGTAATTCCCTCGGCGCCGACGAGCGCTTGCTTTCGGTTCCTGCCAGGCGGAGGAATGACTAGTAGTTCCGACTTCTGTGGGGAGCACACGAGGCCAGTGGCGTCGAGGTGGTCCTCTATGGTATTGATGGCCGCCTGCAGCGTGTCCTCGATGTGACCATCGCTCCCCCCGGGGACCCACAGCATGATGTCGTCCGCATAATGCTGTGGCGGACCTGCGGGACCTCCGAGAGCAGCTTGTAGGCCACCCCGATCATAACGAGATTGAATAGCAGGGGCGAGATGAGCGAGCCCTGCGGCGTGCCAACACTGCCCAGCTCTCGCTCTTCCAGTTGTAGGTCCCCGGCCTGGATCTTCGCAGTTCTCCCAGTCAGGAATTCTCGAATGTAGTCGTACGAGCGCTGGCCCAAGCCCAGGCTAGACACCTGCGCCAGGATAGCAGAATGCTTCACCTTATCGACGGCGCTCTGTAGGTCGAGGCCCAGTCCCGCCCTGTTGTCTTGTGAGTGGACGGGTCTGTCGATTATCTCGTGTCGCAGCATTAGCATGGCGTCTTGTGTGCTGAGCCTCTCCCTGAACCCCAGCATGGTTTCGGGGTAGAGGCCTTCGGACTCCAGGTAGCGTTGCCATCTGTTCTTTAGTACGTTGTGAGGCCGCGTGTTAAGCAGGCGGGCGTGTGGCCCACGGAGGGGGATCAACGACAAGTGACGCCATGGGTCGAGGACAACTAAAAAAACATATATTCTTCTGAGGACACACAAACACTGGGGAAAAGAACTGGCGACCTGATTGGCAACAAAAAGCAGCACACGCGCCACGTGGAGAAATGGCTATAACACTGAAGTCCGAACCAAAGTTCGCGCGGAAGGGAAAAACGAGGGGACACGCTCACGTTCCAGCCTATTCGACGCTGGGCGGGATGACGTCGATGGAACACGTGGAACGTCGGTCGAACGTCGCCTGTTGAGACGTGGTGGTCGCAGGTACAGAATGTCGATGCCCGCGCTAGTTCTTGGCCACTCTAGGGCTCGCCCCGAGTATTGGCCCGGAACATGCCTCCGGAACTCGCCAGCGGGAACAGGCACCCCGTGTTGCAGCAGAGGGACCCCGGAGCAGCTCCCGGGACGATTATCGGAGCACGGCGCAAGCACGCTCCTGGCTTGCCCTCCAACCGCCTCCCGAGAGGAATCCTTGCCCCCGTTCCTTTAGCGCTGTCTCGTCGCTCCTCGCTGCCGGCACACTCCCCTCTCGTGCTCCGCGCTCAGCGTGGACCCACTCGTCGTCGTCATCTCCTCCACCGCCGGCTTGTTTCCGTCGTCTGCTTGCGCGTTGTCGTGGCCGGGGGATGCCAGTCATCACATTCACCCCCCTGCCCGAGAGGTTTGTTTGGGGCAAACAAAACTCGGCACATAATGTTGGCACGGCCGCGATGAGACATATGGCACTGAAGTACGTTCTGTCGTGCCAGGCTTTCTAGCACCACGACAAGAGTACTGTCCGAAACAGTCCAAAACAGTTTCTAGCCCAATAAAAGGGAAACCAACAAAAGAAACAGCGTTTGCCACTCTTTTAAAACCACTCTGTAGACTAAACTGCCTACTTAAAAAGTTGGACAAAGGTGCCCTCTTCCGTGCCTACTCTGTCAGTCGGTGGGAAATGTACAGGTTAATCGGCACGAGCAGTCGGTGGTAGCACAGGAGTTAGAGGAAATGACACACCCGCAACTTCGTTGTTGGGTGCGTGTGGCATCTTGAACCCTGTGGAGGGGTTTCTCTTCTAGGCGCTGGGCAAGAGGTGGACGACCAGATCGATGGCAACACGCCGAAATGCCTCGATCTCCGCCACGATCTCCCGTGGCTACTCGGTGTTTAGGCGCAGCCCTCTGACACATGCGACACAACTTTACGAAGCGTGCGGTGTCAGCTTGCATCCCAGGCCAGTAGAAGTCCTTGCAGACGCGCTCCATGGTTCGCCTGATACCCCTCTGACTGCCCAGGTTTCCTTGATGGGCCTTGTCCAAGACGATGCCTCGTAGTTCCTGGGGGACAACGAGTTGCTTCCTTCCTTTCCCGGAGGGCAACTGATGCCGTCGATAAAGAACCCCAGCAGTCTTCACGAATTCGATCACCGCTGCGTTGAATGTCCCCTTTCTGCCGACCTCGCCGAAAAACTTTCGGAGAGAAGGGTCTTGCTGCTGTAGCGCACATAAGTCAGCAGAGGTGATCGTGCTGGGGCTGTCAGCAACGGCAGGTACCTGCGGCATTGTTCTTGGAGCCTCGCTTTTTGATGCGTAGGCACAACTGTGGGACTTCGATCCTGCTACAGCTGGCGAAGACGACGGCAGGTTCCGACCGCGCAGGTCTTCTGGGACGCGGACGCTGCCTTCTCCAAGAACCGTGCTTGCTATTACCGGCTTCCTTTCGTGAGACACCTTGCGTCTGTTTCTGCAGTCATACTCCGGCGGAGCCTGGCGTCGTTGAAACTTGGTCGGTGCTTCCATCTCAAAGGAATTGGGTCCAGGCAATAAGATTGCTGCTTGACCCTCGTTCTCGGGCAGGTTTGCGCCAGCTTCAGCCTGGTGTCCGAGATTACGGCCCCTCAAGCAGAAGGCATTCTTCTTGACGGCATGGCTGGAACCCGGAGACGTCGACTTCGTCCAACAGTCAGCTGGCCAATGGCCCTGCTTATTACATAGCAAGCAGTAAGGCCTCGCCTTACGGTCCTGCTGGTAAGGAGGCCTGTCAACTTCAGGTGGCCTGCCCCTCTCGTCTTCTCGACTTCTTGCCAAGTTGTTGAGACCTTGAGCTTCGAGGTACTGGGCAGCTGCTTCGACTAGCTGGTCCAGGTTTTTGTAGCCCCTCTCTTTGAGGAAAATGGCTAGCTTCTCGTGACACCTGTCGAGAAATTGCTCGGCCACCATTTTGTCTCGGAGCGCGGCATATGTCTGCTCCGTTTAGGCCAGCTCCTGCCAATTGTCAAAGTAGCCGAGTAGGCGGCCCGCAAATTGACGGCCTGTCTCCGAGTCCTGTGGCTGGGATTCCCTAAACTTGCACCTGTAGCCCTCCTCGGTGTATCTGAACCTCTGTAGTAGGGTCTGCTTTAGTTTAGGGTAATTCATGGCATCCTCAGAAGACATGCGACCAACGGCACTAAGAGCTTCACCAGTCAAGCACAAGTGTAGGGACAGCGCCCACTTGTCTGAGGACCACCCTTGACTGGTTGCCACCCTCTCAAAACGCTGGATGTAGGCGTCAAGCTCATCTCGATCCTCGTTGAAGGCAGGAATGAACTTGTGAGGGCTGTGGACGCCTTGTGCTGCATTAGTCGCAGTGACAGTTCCCACGGCGTCCGAACTCGCGTTGGAACCCTGCGACCGCTCCTGAAGTTGTAGCCTCAGTTCTAGCACGGCACGTTCAGCCTCAATGCGCGCTCTGGTCTCGGATTCTGTCTTCTGGGCTAGTATTGCCGCTTCTTTAGCCGCCTCGCGTTCAGTTGCGCGCCGGTCCCTTTCTTTTATGCGTTCCTCGTTAATCCATTCTTTTAGAGCTGGTCCGGACAGTCCTAGCTCCTTCCCAATGGACATCAACTTTTCTAGTTCCATCCTCGCTTGCCACACCCACTTTCCTGCTTAGTCTCAAGATGGAATTCGAGCACGCGGTCCTGTCGCGGACGCCAGAAATTGTGAGGCCGCGTGTTAAGCAGGCGGGCGTGTGGCCCACGGAGGAGGATCAACGACAAGTGACGCCATGGGTCGAGGACAACTAAAAAAACAATATTCTTCTGAGGACACACAAACACTGGGGAAAAGAACTGGCGACCTGATTGGCAACAAAAAGCAGCACACGCGCCAAGCGGAGAAATGGCTATAACACTGAAGTCCGAACCAAAGTTCGCGCGGAAGGGAAGAACGAGGGGACACGCTCACGTTCCAGTCTATTCAACGCTGGGCGGGATGACGTCGATGGAACACGTGGAACGTCGGTCGAACGTCGCCTGTTGAGACGTGGTGGTCGCAGGTACAGAATGTCGATGCCCGCGCTAGTTCTTGGCCACTCTAGGCCTCGCCCCGAGTATTGGCCCGGAACATGCCTCCGGATCTCGCCAGCGGGAACAGGCACCCCGTGTTGCAGCAGAGGGACCCCGCAGCTGCTCCCGGGACGATTCTCGGAGCACGGCGCAAGCACGCTCCTGGCTTGCCCTCCAACCGCCTCCCGAGAGGAATCCTTGCCCCCGTTCCTTTAGCGCTGTCTCGTCGCTCCTCGCTGCCGGCACACTCCCCTCTCGTGCTCCGCGCCCAGCGTGGACCCACTCGTCGTCGTCTTCTCCTCCACCGCCGGCTTGTTTCCGTCGTCTGCTTGCGCGTTGTCACGGCCGGGGGATGCCAGTCATCACATACGTGTTCCAGGATTTTCCCCACGCAGGGCAGAGAGATCAGGCGCAGGTTATCGATGCTTGGTGGCTTGCCCGGCTTGGGGATCAGCACGGTACGCGAGGTCTTCCATTGCTGGGGCAGCTTTCCGGTTAGCCAACAGCGGTCGTAGTACCGGGTGAGGTCGGCAATCGCCCCGTCGTTTAGGTGGCGTAGGGCTTTGTTTGGTATGAGGTCTGGGCCCGCCGCCGATTTGCAGTTCAACTCCTGCAGTACTGCCCACAACTCCCATTCCTCGATGCACCTGTCGAGGCCTTGGTTGGGTGTGCCGCAATAGTCAACATGTTTCTCTGTCGCCGTGCATGGGAGGTACTTTTCGTTAATCTTTCTCACGGTCCCTCGTTCGCCGATCGACTTGACGGTAGTGGCCATGATCTGCGAGAGTCTGTGTTGTTGAAACCCTCGGGTGGAAGTGCTGTCGAGGAGGTGACGCAGGAGCTTCCAGGTTCGCCCTGTGTGCAGCTGCCCATCCACGGCGTTACAGACCGCGTCCCACTGCTGGGCGCTCAGCCCTTTGCTGTACCGCTCGATGGCTCTCCCCAGCTCGGCAACCCTCTTGTGAAGCTTACGATTGCCTCTCTGGCGCTTCCATCTGTTCTGTAGCGACCTCCTGGCCTCCAGCATATGAGCCAGGCGGCTGTCCATTTGCTGCGTGTCCTCGCTCGTCTCGACAGTATCGGTCGCTTCCTCGACCGCCTTCTTCAGTGACTCGGTCCACGCCTCGATGGGGGTGATATCCCCTACAGACGCATCCTGCATGACGGTGCGGAAGCGAGGCCAGTCCGTGACCCTGTGTTGGCGTACTCCTCTCCCGCGCGCGGGGGTCTGGCTGGTAGGGAGGATCATCTCAATAATGTAGTGGTCACTGCCCAAGTTTAGCCCAGTGTTTCTCCAGGTTACGAGGCCGGCAGCCCCTCGCACAAAGGAGAGGTCCGGGTTAGAGTCCCTCGTGATCGACGTGCCTATGCGCATAGGGGTCTTCGGGTTTGTGAGCAGTGTAAAGCCCGCATTCGTAGCGTCCTCGAGGAGCTCTCTGCCTTTAACGGTCGTGCGGCCATATCCCAACTCCTCATGAGGTGCGTTGAAATCTCCGCAGACTACGGTCGTTGCATTGGGAGCAACCCTCGAGGCCTTGTAGAGAGGGGTCTTGAATTTCTGTTGAGTGTGTTTCGGATTACTGTAGATATTAGGCAGGAGGAAGGCCTCCTTTCGCTTCTTCACGATCAGCACTTCAGTGGCGCAGTACTCGATGTTGCTCCTCCCCAGCAGGTCCCCGTGTTCGATGTAGATGAGGCCCTTCCTAATGAACGTGCACACCCCCTGCGCGGCTCCCTTTCCACACTCTCGAGCGCTCGGTGGGCTCGCGTGTACCCGGTAGCCAGGCAAGGACGGCCGGTTCTCCATATGCGTCTCCTACACCATTATAACATCGGGCTGCCTATCGATGCCCTTCAAACGCTGCTGCAGGACCGCCCTCCGGCACCGGAAGCCGTTGGCGTTCCAGTGCCAGACAACCAGACCGGAGCCTGGCCTCACTACTTTTGCGGGTTTGGCTGCCATGTCGATTGGAGTGGTTGCTCAACGGTTGGGCTGCAGGTACTCAGTGCGGGTCCATCTTGCCCGAACTTCTTGTATAGGAAATCCCGTTATCTCGGCGACTGCCAATTTCACCTCCTTCAGCTCCTTTTCGACTTTGTGTATCCGTGCCATGCAGCGCCTAATGCGCACTGCGTTGCTGACTCGCGATACCCTCCTGTTGCCAGATTTGACTCCTCTGTTTCGCTCTGTTTCGTCCATGTCCTCTTCCGAATCCGATATTTCGGTCTCCGGGGATGCCGCCTCTTCATCCACTCGCTCGTCCGTGTCGGACGCCGGCGGGGGCGTGGGTAGCCTGGGCTTTCTCTTCGGTTCTGGGGCCTTGCTCGGCTTTTTTGGAACCGTCTTGCTCGTCTGTTGTGGTGGTTGTGCGGGTCCGCCTCTGGAGACGCCGGCGGCACTGCCTGCACGTCTTGTCCCTGTCCACCCGTCTGCAGGTGTCTCAGCGTCAGGGTCGGGGGGCACGCGGCTTGCCACGGGACCGCGACCGGCGGTGTCGTCCGCCCCTGAAGCTGCTGCTGTAGCAGGTTACTCAGATGCTTCACCTGCTTTTCCAAGCTTTCCATTCGTAGGTCCTGCTGCCTTCTCTCTTCCATCAATCTGGCGTTCGTCTCCCGTAGCGCTTGCATAGCGTCCGCTGGCTGCGGTTGCGGCCTTCCGTCTCGACTGTGTTGTCTCGCAGAGCGCTGAACCACGTCTGCCCACTGTATTCTCTCTCCCGATTGTGAACGCGAGCTTCGGTGACGACTGCCACTTAGAAAGACTGACAATCTTTAAATGCACCTATACACTGCACGCATCGCCCCTCCTTAAGTTGCACGTTAGTGGAGATGGCCCCAGGTTTTTTCGTGTTTGCCCCCAGTTTTATGAAGATGCCAAGCCATTTGTACATTCCCCCCCCCCCTATTTAATTTTTAAGTATACAGTACACTCCAGATAAAGGAAAATTGGTTGAGCAACGGATCCGTTTTGACAAAATTTATACATGGCAATTGGTTGGTTTTGAATTACAGCAAGATAAGAACATAGCGTTATCGTACATAGCGTTATCGTACCCCTATACTTAAACCACTGCTTAAACGGGATCTAAGATAGACTCACAGCCACAACTAGCCGGGTAAGCGCAGCGGCATCGTGGTACACATGTTTCGAGTTTTTCGTCTCCGGCAGTTTTCGTGTTTTCGGCAGCTCCAACGAATACTGCACTTGCATATCTTGCTTGCTGTTCCGGTATACTCGTAGTTTTGTTCGGGTACGACCAAACCTTTGAGCCCCTGTTAGAGCACGGAGGATATAAATACCGACCTCCTGTGCAGCCGGAATCAGCCGTCCAAGTGGGGCGAAGCCTTCCAACGAAAAAGAGATTCGAAACCCCATTTGCAATGCCTGCGAGTGTAAGTGGCGCCACTATAAAACGATTGTGGGAGCTAAAACAAGCAAATTTCAGTGATACTTGGAAAAAAAGATCCCTGTTTACTTTCGTGATGTTGTAGTGTTCTCCTTTTTGCCGAAATTTTGCATTCCGAAATCTTTAACCTATTCGCTCTATAAATGAAACCCCTGATAACCGAAACATTTTCGGAACCTCGAGTTTCGTTTACCGAGAGTGTATTGTAAGCATTATTGCATGCACAGCCTTTTGAAACACTAAACTATTGTTGTCTTTCTTTCTCCAATACCCACACATTCAGGTGACGCGGAAACTCGATCACATTAGCTGACCACTGCTTCAATTTTGCTTAGCACATTTGTTTCATCGAAAGACGCACTACCCGCATGTGCCGCATGCTTTCCAATAGTACCCGCACTACCGGCATGGAAAGCTATTTTTATGGGACGCTTCATGCTGGCTATTACTCATGGCTTGTAAGAACTTTTCCGGCGATGGGGTGCCCGCTTCCTGGCTGATGGATGGCGTTGCGGCTTGCATTGGCTCCCAAAGCACACGATCGTGGTTGAACGAACGCAAGCGACATTTATCAACCCTTGTTCCTTGCCGCAAATGAAATAGCTGCCCAACAGCCGCCCCGACTTTCAGTTGCGGGCCTACGCACTGCTGGAGACACTAGGCCATCATGGAGGTCGAGGGTTTGATCAAGCTCATTCTTTTGCTCCATTTGTTAGGATGTGGAATCGGTGAGTGACACTTAGCGCTTGTTTTTGATGTGTTTTATGCAAGTTTGAAGCGATTGGACTGCTTTCTTTTTTCTTCCCTAGTTTATCATGTAACATCGGCTCGTTTTGCCCAGCTGTCCGGCTTGAGGTGGGATCACAATACAGTTTTAATTACTGCCTGGCACATTTATTTCTAAACATGTGCCTATTGCAAAGTCAACTATTGCGTATGCGCTTAAAATACACTACTTTATTCGTAGAACCGTTGCAGAAACCCATGGGACGGCACTCTATATGAGGGGGGGGGGGGTGTTCAAAAGTTACAAACAGAAGTATAACTTGCAAGCAGTACCAAATAGTGAAACAAGAAATCATGTAAACATGGTGCACATATTTTGATGAACAAGGTAAGCGGTAGTTTCTGTACACGAATACTTGTTGCCTTTAACATGGCGAAAGAGGGATATAGTTTGTAGAATAAAATACAGGGGAGCTAAATATATGCATTGTATTGGAAATTCAAGAACTGCGTTAACTGGTGTAGAGAATGAGTAACTGACGGCGAAACGTTTCGGGATTCGGTATGAAGGCGATGTTATAGATCATTCCCGACACGAATGGCACGAGGCAGTGCTGATGATTTAAATGCATTAACTTTATTTTGTGTTCTCAGGAGCTCAACCGATTATGCAATCAGAGAAAAAGAATCGAGCGTTGTTCAAGGCCGCAGATGTTCAAGGATTGTTCTTGTGATTACCCCTTTTCGAAGTAAACGCGATAACGCGCCACCAATCCCAGACTCACTTCTCGTCGTGAAATGGAGGAGATCCCCTGAGGGTTCAGCGGATAACACGATCTACGGAGTTCTGTAAAACAGGTCGACCTCGCACACGAAGCTGCCATGATCTGCAAGCCCGGTGCGTTCGAATTTTCGCGGCGCATTTTGATGTAGTCGCTTAGCCGAAAACATATGAACTATTCAAGAGGCAAAAGTGTACTTCTCTCGCAACACGGCAGATGGAATCAGAGGCGTTAAAAAACTGCGGGAGCTGTGTATACGAACGCTATAATCGACCAAGCGCAGTTTCGAAATTTGGGTTTGATTGTATTTGCAGCAGGAGCTCAGTTAAGGTTTTTAATAGCGAATTTGTTTACCCGTATATAGTTCGACCGTAGAGCGTTACCAGAAAACGTGGCTAGCCGAGCGCACGTGAGCGTGCACATCATGAGGAGCGCCCAGCGTTCGTGGCGTGATCTCTCACATGCTGTTCCCTGAGTTAGTTCACGTGCGTTCACGCCTGAAGTGGGCAGCACAGACGCCGAGTTCGCGAAGCCTTCTAGCAAGTGCTAGGGCGGTCCACTTTGGTAGAGATGTGAAAGCCGGGGGACAAAACGATCCGGGCCTGCCAGTCATGCAGAACTTTCAGCGGCAAGTTCGGATATCCGTATGAAGGGCAACAGCTGGGTCTCCGACGAAAGGAGAGGTTCCGCCAGCTCTGCTGTTTCTCAAGCCTTGCACCACTAGTTGCAAGCTGTGCCAATTTTTTTCTTCCTGTTTGTCGTTCCCTGACGCCGTTGCTGAGGGTGTGTAAAAAAATGTCACAAGAACTTTGATAATACACCCAGGATCTCACTATTGCCGACAACATCATGGAAATTAACTGAAGATGCAGGAGAATCATCCGATTTGCGTCGTTTAGTCGCGCAAGTCGTCCTTGCCATGCGGCCATAGTGAACCGCAAGTACGACGCAGTTTTGCTTCTGTCTCCAGTTTTAAAAATCGCTTAAAATCGAGTTTTGAAATCATATTTTAAATGGTATTATAAACTAGGTTTTCAATACCTGATCTGAAAAAAATGGCCGCGTATCTGCTCCTTTCGTTGCAAATATCGACAAAAAACGATAGTCTTTGTCGACATTGGCCAAGTGAATGCCTCCAATGGCGTTTCCGATCACCTCAAGTGCTGTTCCCCTGCCGTTGAGCTCCTTTCAAGGTAAACACGCTAAGGGTTTGCTCAAATCGATTTAAATTTACCGCGTTCCACTCCTTCAGGCCGTGTGCATCGATGTCAGTGCTGCCGTACGGGGGACACGCGCGTGAATCGAGGCGCCCTACTTCAACGTTTATAGAACCACGTTGCCCTACTTAACGTGGAAGATATCTAGTGGAACCTTTCGTAACTGCTGCCGCTTAATTTCTTAAAATGCCTCCAGAAGCCATAGTGGCGCGGGCGACAGCAGGCGACGGCGGAGTGATTTTTTTTCTGCAGAGGGTGTAGTATTTTATTTCCCAAAAATTAATAAGCACCTGTGATTTTTTGTAAAAGAACAGCGCAAATATCACTATGCATTAATTTGTTGTCTTATTTCCTTAATGCCTTGTTCTTGTTCAACAATATTTACAAGTATGAACATTACAACGGACTTAGACGTTTAAATTTGGGTGCGAGCATATGCGCAGACCCTGCATCCCTTTGGCCGAGTGGCTGAATTTAGTCACTGACAAACCAACAGACACCAAAATGTCTGTGTTTGAGTAGCCCAAAAAAGACTATCGGCTTTGAAACTACCTAACACAAAGAAAATTAGCAGTGGCTTAGCTCGGCTATACCAGAATATACGTAGCGGGAGCTAAGATTAAGCAGGTTATTCTTGGCTTTCCTGGTTGTCTAGGATTAGCTTGATTATGATGCTTACTGCTGCTCCAATGACACACACACACGCGGTATACGCATTATGTGACACATGGCTCCGGCGCAGAGTCACCAATCACCCCCAGAGGTAAGCTGGTTCCACAGGCGCACGCCAGCGTTGCTGCGACGCACGAGCCATCGGTCCCACACCCGGCCACCCTCGCATGATCATCAAGTGGACCGGGCCGCCACGTGCGGCGCTTGTGCAGTACGGCTCTCCAGGAGCCACGCGAAACTGCTCAACCTCGGCCAGTGTAGCTCACGCAACAAAAAAGTTTATGCCTCCTGCAACGCAGCACACCCACCAGGGGTTTTCAAACGCCCAGCTGGTTTTGCAATGCGCGTTCGAATGCATTGACATCAGGCTGATGCCGTTTTATGGGCGCAGCTACGAAAGGAGTTAACGCACAGAACAATCAACTTGAATGAAAGGCGAGCTGTGATGGAGCGCTAAAGTATATTTACGCCAAACATGCAGCAGAAAGCCTTACCCACTGCACCACGGCAGTGGTTCTTCAGGAATTTACGGTGGTATACTATCCCTGCAGGACAAAAATGCAACGCACTAGATAAAACGGAAAAATGGGCTAGTTCGTAGCCGTTTATTTTGGTGTTTAACGCACCCTCAAAACAGGGACTGCCGCCTCTTTTTTCTGTCTTCGTCCCTATCTTGAGACCATTTTCACCACCAAGATGAACACTAAATTATTGTTATAAAACAAAAAAAAACTTGCTGCATAACGCACATAAAATCGGTAACATTTTTCTAATTCGGACACCAGCATTTCACAGCAGGGCTTGTCTTTGATTTGCACTCCTGGTATATCTGTGCACTGCCGCGGTCTGCCGCAGAGTCCGGGATTCGTTTTTCCATTCAATTGTGTGTCGCTTCCTCTATACGGGGATCCCTTGGACGGTTCGCGAAATATACCTACGAACGCGTAACTGAGGTTTACATACCAGATAAATTCCCCCTGCAAATTCATGACAACCCACGCTGAGTGTAGCGCAGATTCCTATGCAGACAGCGGTGTAAAAATGTCACACTCAATCCATATAAAACGCAGTAAGATTTAACCTTGGTTACTGTTTACAGGCTGCCTTAGTGAAGCGACCGTACAATGTGCTTAAAATCCTTACCTTGAACTCTGCACCGAGATTTGGCATCTTGACAATTTTAATTTTTCAGTATGCGCCAACGAGTGTGGAATGAGAAATACGTCATCGGAAAAAATTGTTGGAGGCAGGAAAGCAAAGGAGTGCGAGTTCCCTTGGCAGGTAAGCTGTACTTCGCACTCGGAATCTTTACAGGATGTTCTTGCATAAAGGATCACAAATTCCACGCACGCGGCTGCCTACAAAGAACGAAGCTCGGGACGTCGTGTAAAGCAAACACAAACAGCCATCATTTACAGTCCGCAGTAGAGAGCAAGGGGAAGAGGGGATAATCTTTAGGCTGCCTAGAAATTCTGATGTCAGAACTTGGCTTACCGCTGCCAACCTTAACCTGCACCTGGCGTGTGTATTACGCTCTGACGAAGTTTGGAAAGGACAAGCAAAAAAACACAACCGCACAGTCAAAGAAACGACAACATCATACAGCGAGTGTGTTGTCCTTTCTTTGACAGTGTGGTCGTGTTTTTTGCTGTTTTTTTCCAGAACTTTAGAATGAGCCAACTGGCCCAGCAAGCTACACTTCTTGAGGAACATACTTTTAGCTAGAGAATCTTAATAAGAATAGGATGTGTCGACAGAATTGTGACACATTGTAAAAGATAATGTGCACTTCTTCTGCCATTCATCGCTATTAATGACCATATCTCGACGGTATCGTCCTCTCATTCCCATTATTTCTGAATTAATAAAATATTTCTCACTTACGAAACACATACATTGTACTACGGTAAGCTAAATGTCTTTACTGGATGGCGACATACCATGCGCATAGCTCAAGGGTACTTAAAAGAGGTGGCACAGGAAACCGTTCTTTGCGTTTGCATAACAGACTTCCAGGTTACCTGGCAACGTCGCCTTGCGATGCTGCCGTTCACGTAAAATAATAGTATCATAGATAACGTCTGGGCGCACTTACTATATAAATCAACAGTAGTTAGGAACCGTGGTAGCGTGGTTGTATGTACCTTGTGGTTATGACAGGTCGGGCTGTGTACAAAATGAAATGGTATCTCAAACCAAACATTCATGAAACTGAAAGCGCACGAAAACGCTTCTTTCTGTGACGTTTAACCAAATGATGGCATGTGTTTATTGTGAAAAAGTATTCTCGAAAAACATACTGTTAAACCCCAAGTTATTTCTGCTGGATCGCACGTTGCTCCACACTGACGTTGAGCAGCAATAACAACGACAACAACAACGACAAAACACTTGTACATTTCTCTTGGCCCATTTGCTTCAGGTGTAGTGAAATGTGATGAAATGCAGGGCAAGAATTGTTTGCTGTAATAATAACGTCAAAGACAGACTCCGTCAAAAATTAAACAAAAAAACAAGACTGAACTACAGTGTTGCGTGACTCCTGCTATGCTGCGATCAATGAAGAGGTGATGATTTACGGCGTCACGGGTCAACATTTTCAAAGTAAAATAAAAAGAGTACAAATGAGTTAGACGCTTCCGCACGCCGTTCTTATTGGTCAAAGTGCACTAGGAAGAATTTCACATTTGCGAAATAAACACCATAAGCACTATTCGCTGTAACCGTTTTAAATGGAAGGTATATACTTTTAGCAGCGGAATACCTTGGCTACAGATACTCCGATGGTGCTGAAACAAGCTTCTACCTTACCACCAGGGGTCATCTCCCTTGCTGCGTTCTCACATCTCCATGCCTCCCACCCGATGACAACACATATCCTCTGTCTATTCACGTAGCATCAACAGTTCATTTTGTTTATTCATTCCAAGGTTTCTCTGCAAGTGAACGGGTACCACTTCTGTGGAGGGTCGATCATTGCCCCCGATACCGTGGTGACAGCTGCCCACTGCCTAGGCGGAAGGTAACACTCGATTTTTTTATTTGTGAGTGCATGCTGTACTTTTTAATTAAGGCCAACTTCCTACTTTATATGGTTATACTCGGTGCTCTTCTGCCGTTTCCCCCTTATCACATCTGGCCGTATACCGCTGTACTGTTCAGGAACTATCGCTGCTATGGTGTATTCACCGATTTTTTTTTTCAGGGCGCTGCCACCCTCTAGCTTTGGTGCCGCCAAAGCACTAGCCTAAATTTCGAAAGCTTTATGTTATGCTGGGGTTACAGAACCTTGGATTGGCATGCATGCGTGTTTTTCCTGCTGTATAGAACCATGCTTTGCATTCGGGTGTTGTAGTCGTGGCGACTGCACACTTAAGAAAAGGAAGCGCTCGTCTTTTATCGTGTTTACGAGCGTCTAGAAATGAGAAAATCAGATCTGCTGAGGTCTGAACAAAAATGGTCAATGACTATAATAGGTCTTCCACACGAGTCTTCTCCCTAATCCACGCAGCTGTTTTGGTATCCCTAGGTGTGACCCTTAGCACTATTTGCATTGCCCGCCGGGCCGATCTTGTTATTACGACATTCTAGCTCAAGTTAAGCGGAGAAAAATGGGCACGGGCGGGATGCGTCATGCGCATGATAGACAACAGGTGGCCCATCCGTCTAACGGTGTGGCTGCCAACAGCTCGTAAACACAATAGGGGTTCAATCAAGGGCTCAACAGATCGATGAACTACGGAAAATCGGTCGCAAAGTATCGACTCAGGTAGCACTGGATGCAGGTGGATGGAGATCTTTAGGAAGGCCTTCGTCGCGCAGTGCACACAACCAGGACGACGATGACGACGACGACTATGATGATGATGATGATTCTGATATATATCAGGTACTTTTTCGGATATGGCCACTCCAGCTTTGGTTAAAGAGTGAGCTCTTCAGGAATGGTCACTCCTGTTGTGCATGCGGTATAAAAGCACGACTTTTCAGTTACGATCGCACCTATTGCGGAGGGATGTCCGCGGCATGGAGTTTCATACTAATATATTCACGAAGCCAAAGACGATGCAGTTGTCTTCAAGGAAAGCAAGTTTAAGGAGCGAACTTGTGCTCCCCTCAACTCAACTCAACTCTAATCAAAGAATACACAGGCTGCGAAGCAGAAGTCAACAAAGTGACGTGCGCAGGCGAGCGTCGGCAAATCAAACGCCGCGGCGTCTGCTCTTCGAGATTTTATCTCTCCGGGTGAGGGTTTCTCGAACAGTCGAATCCAGAACACTGTACATCCAAGAAGATTATTCCATGCTGGTGACGTTAGTTCTAAACACAATCCTTATCAATGGAGATAACACGTGCAGCAAATTGAATGGAACATGCGCTTCAGTTGGCCCACGGATAACACAGATAACATAGCCCGGCGCAGCCGGTCGGCAAAAACAAAACATTAACAAACGCAAAACATGGTTCCTGGCTTTACCTCACGTCTAAGAGGACACCGAGCCGGTGCTAAAATAAAAAAAACAGCCCGAACAAACAACAAAAAAGTATTTAATATTGCGTAGTATGGCCTTAGGCGAACCGCGTGGACGACTTTGGGCCACATGCGTCGTCGTGATGTTCCGGAATGACCATCGGGGATCACCTCGTAGGTAAGTTGGCCAATACGCTGTAGAATTTGATGAGGTGCGGAATACCATCGCAAAAGCTTCTGACTGAGTCCAGATCACCGAATGGGAGTAGAAGCCCCCACACGATCCCCCGGGTGGTACTCGGCGTCTCGGCGTCGGAGGCTGTAGCGTCGGGCATCCACCAGCTGCTGGGCCGTTGTGAGCACCCGAGCGTGCTGGCGGGACTAATCCACACGCTGACGGTATCCTTGGACGTCGGCGTTGAGGTCATCGTCTTCTACGTGCGAAATCATGGCGTCAAGCATCCCACTCGCCCGTCTTCCGTAGGGAAGCTCGAACGGGGTCATCTACGTAGTTTCCTCTATAGCCGTGTTGTACGCAGACGTGACATACGGAAGGACTTCGTCCCTAGTCAACGTCGACTCACATATACAGCATATCCGCGATCATCTTGTTCAGACGTTCCGTTAGCCCGTTTGTTTGGGGGTGGTACGCCGTCGTTTTTCGGCGATCGTTATTGCTCTAGAGTAAGATTCCTTGCATCAGCTCCGCAGTAAAGGTCGTTCCGCGGTCCGTAATTAGGATACAACTTGGTTTATGAAAAACGTGGCGACTTCATGTGCATTCCCCCTCGCAAGAGCGGTGATCTCTGCGTAGGGCTTGATCTCGTCTGTTGCTATAACAATGTACTTGTTCTCAGATCGTACCGTGGAGAACGGGCCCGGAAGGCCCATTCCAATTTGTTGGAACGGCCTCAATGGGACAGCGATTGGCTGCAGAATTTCGACGGGTCTCGTAGAGGGATTTTTCGTAGCTGGCAGTCACGGCAGCTCCGGACGTAGTGGGCGACGTCGGATTTAAGGCGGGGCCAGTAGCACAGCGTCTTGATTTTTCCAATAGTGCGAGCTGTGCCGAGATGTCCGGAAGACGGGTTGTTGTGGCACACTTCCAAAATATCGTCACGAAGGCCGACAGAGGGGTCCTTCAAATTGGAAAGCCAACACAGCGCATGGTGGTCTGTCAGAACCTTTGAATGGCGTAACATACACGTATGGGCGAAATTCTGAAATCGTCCATATAATTGCGAGGAACACTTTCTCAGAGGCTGAATAATTTTTCTCCTCCTTCGACACACCACGGCTGGCATAGGCCATTACTTTTTCGTAGCCGCTTTGCTTTTGGACAAGGACGCCATCCAAGCCTACATCACTGGCGTCCGTGTGCATTTCCGCTTCAGCGTTTTCGTCGAAATAAGCGAGCACGGGCGGGCTTTGCAGGCGATGTTGCAGTTCGCGGAATGCTGTTTATTGGGCGTTTACCAAGCTGAAAGGGGTGTATACCTCTCGTCAAGCGCGTGCGTGGCTTTGCAATGCGTGACAAGTTTGCGAGGAGGCGCGGGTAGTATGCAGACATTCTGAGAAATCTTCGCACGCCCTTCTGGAATACAAGCTATCGCACCCTTGAATACGAGCCATGCAACACTTCTGCCTCATCGTTTCGTTTGGCCGGCCATCAACAAGGACGTACGCGAGTGGACGTGCTGCTGTTTCGAATGCCAGCAGTGTAATGTTGATTGATTGTGGGGTTTAACGCGCCGACGCAACGCAGGCGATGAGGCGCGCCGTAGTGGAGGGCTCCGGATTAATTTTGACCACCTGGGGATCTTTATCGTGCGCCGAAATCTCGTACACACGGGCGTTTTTGCTTTTCGCCTCCATCAGAAAAGCGGCCGCCGCGGCCGGGAATCGAACCCGCGACCTCGTGCAGCAGTGTAATGTTAACCGGCGCACCAAGGCCCCTTTCGGCTCGTTTACGGCACCAACTGAGCGCTTCGACAAGGTGCCCGTAGACATTTTGGGGCCCTGGCCTGCTTCAAAAGGGAACACATACCTACTAACTTGCGTCGACCGTTCCACGCATTGGCCCGAGGCGTTTCCTTTTCCCGACATCCGTAGGGAAACCATCGTCAACGCATTCGTTGCGGGCTCGTTTCCCACTATGGTGTCCCATCAACTATCACCATCGACCTAGATAGCCAGCTTAGTCAGCGCTCTTCAATAACCTGTTGACCCTCCTTGGCACTTCCCGCAGCCTCACCACAGCGTACCATTCCATTGCTAACGTGCTCGTTGAGCGTTTTCACCGCTCCCTTATGAGCGCACTGAGGGAAAAGGTGGACGCTACCCATTGGTCCACCTCCCGTCCGTTGGTTCTGCTGAGCCTATTACGCGACCAAACTGCGAGATTCATTTTGCTCACTTTGTGCATCCGCACGCTGCTGGCAGCGTGCTGCGTGCGCACGGAGTCACAGAAACGAATCTCGGGCACCAGGTTCGCGGACTGAGCACCACAGAGCTCCACTGAGAGGCTCACTGCGCAACCCTCGTAGCGCGAGCGGTCAGTGCTCCTAGGAACTCAGAGCGTTCGGCCACGCATAGGTGCCGCTGGCCCGTGAGCTCCTGCTTTCTGTTCTATATATGTGTGTTGTTCTGTGTCGGCGTTCTCATTCCTCGTGCTGTCACTGTCTGCTTGGAACTGCTCAGAACTGCTCTGGGGAGGCAAAAAAATTACACTGATTAATGATTTCCGGTTTATAACCCTTGGAAGCGCTGAGGTGTCCTGCCAGGCTACGCCGCGTACTTGCAGTTGCGGAAAGTGACAACGCCAATAGCGAGATATCTGGGCATTCATTTGCACCAGGACAGAGGCGTTATGTGAGCACATATGAGATGCCCAAGATTTGGTTAATGTTTTGTCGAAGCGTTATCGCGCTAGGCGGAAACAATATGCAGCGGTACCGTGTGCGCAGTAAGCTCCCCTGGCGTGACGACCGTAACAGCGCTTTAACGGGACGCAAGAAAGATTGACAGACAAGGCTCTGACTAGCAACGACAAGGTCTATTTCATCGCTACGAAATATATACCATCGGAGGAGGAAACGCAGCGAGAAGGAGCAGATAGAGATAAAGAGATTGTGAAGAATTCATAAACACAAACATAGGCACGTGCAAGGAAAGTTGTCCTCGGTCAAGATAATCATGCTCCTTTTGTAGCAAAACAATAGATGGCTTGCTGACGGTTGAATCCTTTCGCGTGTGGATGACCTGCGCCTCGAAGATATCTCTGGCGCACTGATCTTTGTATTTTCGAAGCACACGTGTCTGGTCAAAACCAGACCAGACACGTGTGCTCTGGTCAAACTTGACCAGACACGTGTGCTTCGAAAATACAAATATCAGTGCGCCAGAGATATCTTCGAGGCGCAGGTCATCCACACGCGAAAGGATTCACCCGTCAGCAAGCCATCTATTGTTTTGCTACAAAAGGAGCATGATTATCTTGACCGAGGACAACTTTCCTTGCGCGTGCCTATGTTTGTGCTTATGAATTCTTCACAATCTCTTTCTCTCTATCTGTTCCTTCTCTCTGCGTTTCCTTCTCCGATGGTATATATTTCGTTGCGATGAAATAGACCTTGTTGCTAGTCAGAGCCTTGTCGGTCAATCTTTCTTGCGTCCCGTTAAAGC
The DNA here is from genome assembly GCF_048455015.1 of Haemaphysalis longicornis. NCBI lineage: Eukaryota > Metazoa > Arthropoda > Arachnida > Ixodida > Ixodidae > Haemaphysalis > Haemaphysalis longicornis. The sequence continues at coordinate 185,474,191 of NW_027526361.1, read as the reverse complement.
GCTGTTATTGTCGTCAGGTATGCACCAACAAGCCCGCACTACCACGCTTTTTCCCCAGGCGTAACACCGTGCGCAAACAAACGCGGGTTGGAGAAGCTTTGGAAGGGGAAAATCATTGGCTGGGTTCAAAGGTGACGTAGCTGCAGCCTCGTATGTACCGTCAGTGATACGTGAGAACGGCTCATCAGGGGGATCGAAAAGGAGTCTCGCAGCAGAGCGCGCTCGCAGCGAGCAATGTGTCAATGGGAAACCTGACCTGGCAATGGCAAACATCGGTCGCACGCTACACTTTCACTGGTTGACCATCTGCACGGTGTGCATGGGGGCATTTGTCTCTTGTTAAAGGGACACTGAAGTGATTTGTAAACATTGCGGGATTACTAGCGCAAATTGTAGTCCAGGGTCCATAGGCCATTTTTCGACCACTCTGAGCGCGTTTACGCAAATTCATTTAGTAGAAAAATCAATTTTAAAGTGCTGTCCTCCTCTCTGCACCCTCGCCCATTTTCTGCGGGGTTTTCGTGTGACGTAAGGAGGAGATAAGCTGGCACTTGGCTGCGCTACTGCACGGCTCGCCGACCTTCCGAAAGTCAGTCGGCCCAGCGTTTAGTCTATAGGAAGCAGACTCGGCTGGTGTGCGGTGGCCTCCTACATTTATTTGGGGAGCGTAGTCCCGGCCAGGAGTGGGAGCGGCATGGACAAGCTGCCGCCCAGCTGCACGGCCGTGTTCGATCTTCTGGGCGCGTGGCCCTGCTGACGCAGCCGGGCAAGCACCGCTGCTGATGTTTGTGGGATGCAGGGGTGATGATTATAGTGGCGCTGTTAGCGGGTGAAGCTGCCGCCACTACAACTCCGTCGGCCGCCGACGGGTCGTCGCAATTCGCTAGCTCAGTTGAAACTATGCCGCAGCACGTTTGTGAATGGAAGAATGCCCCTTTCTTTACTTTGTTAGTTTGTAGACTGTATCAAGCTCCGAGTCCGGGTCGCTCCACACAAGCGCTGCACAAGTGCACATGCCCCGCTGCGCTGACTGGTACGCTAGTAAGAAAAAATTCCCCGCATTTCCCCGAGGGGAAGAATGTGAAAGTGCGAATGCACGAGTTGAATTTGCGCGGTTCGGTAATGTTCGCCAAAGAGAGATCACACACACACACACAACTACAAAGAAAGAAAGATGCATTTATTCACAGACACCTATTTGTGTTGTCGTTGTACTTGATTGCTAGAGCGGATCTCAGCTTTGAAATTTCGTGTCAGTACTCCTTTAAGCGGGTGCATTAGCCCTTCTCACGCCCGATTCCTGGCCAATCCCCCACGTGGGTATGTGCCATGTCAGCGGCCAGGCATCGCGCGGCCATCTCCCCCTGTTGCTAAGGAAGACGTGGAGCGCGCGCACCCGCAGCTGTTGCTATGCGGACTACGGCGGCGGACGATTCAGGCTCGCTTAAGAAGCGCATTCGCACTTATTCCTGGCCAATCCCCCACGTGGGTATGTGCCATGTCAGCGGCCAGGCAGCGCGCGCCCATCTCCCCCCGTTGCTAAGGAAGACGAGGAGCGCGCGCACCCGCAGCTGTTGCCATGCGGACGGCGGCGGACGGCGGCGGACGATTCAGGCTCGCTTAAGAAGTGCATTCGCACTTAAAATCTAAGGCCACTTGAAGGTGGGAGAAGAGTCAGCGAAGTCAATATACGTACTAAGGAAATAAAATCAACTGAAACTTTTACCGTACAACGCAAAACTAGAGAGCAGGAAGCACTTTTTTTTTGCGCTGGACGAAGAAGCACAGCGGTCAGCAGCACGACCACACATCTCCGAACGCCTTTCCGTGTAAGAACTGCAATTGCTAGACGTGAGATATTGTTGAAATTTGGGGGACGGTTACTGAACGTGCGCTATACAACAAATAGTCGACTAAGGTTCTTGAAATGCTAAAACTAAAGTGTAAACCGGTTATACGTTATATACCTTATATACATCCTCGGCAACGCTCGCTCCTGCCCGAGTGGTCTAAAGCACTTGATGATTGTTTTGTATGTCGCCGGTTCGAATCCCCGAGGGTAATTCTTTTTTTTTGCAAGTTGATTTTTTCGTTTTCGGGCGATGTTATCATAACTGAGTTCACCATTTGAGGCAAGCTTCCAATATGCGGGAAAAGCGCATGGCATTTGACCGTCTGCGGTGACGCGAAGGGCGTCTATCCACTGCGTAGTCTAGTGATTGCTACGATTCCAAGCCGTCCTGGGTGGCTTATCTTAGTCACCTTACAGCCGAAAAGATGGCAGAAGCTTTGTACGACGCTTACTGAGATATGGATAATGCCCATCCAACGACGCCTCCGGATGTCAAGCGTGCTGTTTTACAGAATTGAAACCGAAACTTGCTTGAATGCTAACCTTGGACCTCGTCCATTCAAGGCGCATCTCCTCCCGTTATCACAGCCTTTAGTTGGTGCGGCCGCCCCAGACCGCGCATGGTAGTTTTTCTTCTTTCCCGCTTTATGAAAGAATTACCGAATTATCATTTGGATCAACGATGAAAAGTGTGGTAATTTGAGCCAGTCTACGCAGTGCAAGCAAAACCGGGAGCTTGACAAATTCACTTCAGTGTCCCTTTAAGGTGTGACCACAAGATACCCCGCGTGAAATATTGTTCTTGATGAATCACTGCCACCGACTGTTTGCTGTATGTCGTATAAACTGGGGGCAACCGTCTGTGAATTTTTGTCCGAGTTATTTGTAACGATGCCCTTTGAAAGGTAATCACCTCACAACGCTATTACGCAGGGCGAGCGCCTCGTCCATTACCGTCATGGCCGGGAGCACAGACCTCCGTAAAAAGGGCGCAAGCTACCAGCAGCGTAAAGTGAAGTGGGGAGCACCGCACGATGCCTACGGCTCCAATGGAATGGGCGAAGACATAGCCTTACTCAAGCTGGAGGAGCCGTTCGACCTGGACGCCTCCGACGGCTGCCTTGCTGCGGTCTGCCTGCCGAAGCCCAGCTACCCAGTGCGCGGCAACGTTGTCGTTTCCGGCTGGGGCACGACGCGTGAAGGTGAATTGGTCGCACGAAGCCATGTGGTTTCATTTGTGACCGGTGTAATTGCCGTGATAATGCTCAATCACGGCTTCTAATTAATGAGCTTAGGCGGGAGGAGAGGCAGCGCGGCAACTGGCTTCGTCAAATGCTTTTAGTTTAAATAAAATGGCTTTGGCTTGAATTTTCAAAACATTTCGATGGCTTTAAAAAGAATGTAAGTCTGAATTGATTTTTTGCGAGACGCTGAGCTGCAGTTTTTACGTACGGCTGTCTGGCTACTGACGATTGAATTTTTTACGCGTTTTTCAGAATTTGATTGATTTATTGTAGGGTAACGCGCCGGCGCAACGCAGGCGATGAGCCGCGGCGTAGTGGAGGGCTCTGGATTAATTTTGACCACCAGAGGGTCTTTAACGTGCGCCGAAATCTCTTACACACGGGCTTTCTTGCTTTTCGCCTCCATCATAAAATTGGCCGCCATGGCCGGGAATCGAACCTACGTCCTCGTGCTTAGCGGTGCAACGCCTTAGCCTCTGAGCCACCGCGGCGGGTGTTTATCAGAATTTAGCCGTTCAAAACAAACAATTAGCGCGTGATAGATAATATAAAGTTCGTTATCATTTGTAAGACTTTGCCAATCGTGTAGCTGCAAAAGCGGGGCAAGAATAATATGCTGCTCGGATGAAGAGGAGAGGGAGTCTTGCTTGAGCGACAGCACGACTGCCTGGTCGACGAAGAGGAGACAGCAACACGAGCGCAGGGGATGTTTTGTCCTCCTGCTTGCAGCGCCCCCACGCGCTCAAGCATCAGCATCAGACTTTGCTAACTTACCCACTTATCTACATTAAAGGGAGGGAAGCGACGGCGATTAGAGCTTTTTTTTCAAGTTGGTATCTTCTCGAAAAGTGTGCAGCTGACACCTTCGTGGTGTGCTGCTCCTCTCGGTTACCCTGTTTACCTTCTGCTTCTCAGGTGGAAGCCTGTCGACAGAACTGCTTGCTGTGTCAGTGCCGGTGACAAACGACGTCTACTGCGCAATTCAGTACGTCCAGATAGGCACCCTGACAACGGCGTATGACAAGAAGACGATGTTCTGCGCCGGTGAACCATTCGGGGGAAAGGATTCTTGCCAGGTACGCAATGCGGGCCGACTGAGCGCCTTTTACATCTCCATCGGACGAAATAGTTTTTCCTAGACCACGGGATTGTGCGAAGAGAGGTGTCTCATCTCCTACTCGGATTCTTGCAGTCCACAGGACTAAGTGAGGTGTGGGGACATTGTGTGTCTTATTTTAGGAGTAAGTGAGGTTTGATGAATTTGAGAGCTTTGATATGGTATTGGGGACGATAGGCGGAGCAATTGCCGGCAGCTATGCCAGGCTAAGTCCGCCTTATTCAACAATACTTACTTGCTTACTTACATGTTCTGCCGGCTCTGCTTATTTTGCCCTGATTTTAAGCAACGTATCCTGCTTTCACTAAGTATTATTTTAACGGTCAAAGCTTTCCATCTGTAATAACCAATGTTGCAGTGCTGGGCATCTTGTTGACGTTGTGAATGATATTTTTCTTCAAGCTTCTGTTACAGTTCTGTTGAGAGTTTGAGGGTTAAGATAAATGAGGATGAGAATTTGTGCTTTACACGCGACCACTGGGCAGGCGGAGGACACGTATGCACGGGTGACACTGGCCCTTCAACTGCCTCGCATAAATGCAAATTCGGAGCAACTTTTAACTCCCCCATGCTCTTTTAATGTTTCATATTTACCAATCTCTTTTCTAATGCTGCAAAAATCTGTCTGTGATCCGCACTGAACGTTGAAATTGGACGCAGTACGTACGTAGAGCGGGCGAGGTCAGACTACAGAGTCTTCAGTTTCATTCTTTTCATTGACAGGGAGAAGCGGGAAGTGTTCTATTACAATTGGCAATGTAGAATAATATATACGCATCTCATATAAAGGCTGTAATTTATACGTGCGTTTACATACATGCGAGAGTACCGCATCGCATTGCCTTTCTGGCGCAAAACGTTTGTGCAAAAGGGAATAATGCGTTAAGAAGGCGCATCCCACAAACGCGGCTGACCGGGCTAGATTTGGATGGCTGGCGCTTTTTGCGCCAACTCGTCGGGGTAGACGCACCGTGTGGATGGCACGCGAAAACCAGTTCTGAGGGAAGGGCGCAACTATTTGGCTGCCCTGGAGACAGAGATGATGATGAACTACAAGTAACCGCAGGAGCATCACATTGACGTGATGCGTTAGCAAAGGCAATGCGATATCATTGAATCCATGCTAACAACCTCTATGAAGGACTTTCTGGGTTTTATTGTGTTAGTTAAACCTCCATAAATGAAAAAAAAAACCGACGAAAGTCTTACTGGTGATCGCAGTCACGTATTCTTGCCAATGTAATGTACCTCAGCGAATTTCGTAGCTAATTGCATTTTTTTGTAATTTCAGGGGGACTCTGGCGGCCCGGCGATACAATACCAAAACGGAACAGCTATTCTAGTTGGGATCGTCTCCTTTGGTCAGGGATGCGCTCGGCTTACTCATGCTGGCGTCTACACCAGAGTCTCCAATTACGTTGACTGGATCGAACAGCAGAGCATGGAATAGTGAACACCAGAAAATCCCCTCTATACGCCCTCAGCTCAAAGCACCCTTTAATGAATGACTTCAACCAGGAAAAGCATGTTTAAACGTTAAATATTTAGGCGCAGTGCCAAGAAACAAAAAACTAAAAGGGAAACGTGCTTTACGGTGTTTATAAAATCCCGTAGGCTTAACAGAATCTCAAATCTGTAAACAGAACGGCCAGTTATTACTGGGATTCCTTTTTTTCGCACCCGCCACACTTTTATTCAGGACGTATCTTTATAATTTCCTTCTCTAGGTTTAAAGGATTGATTACGTCAATCATTTCTCTTTTTTTCTTGTAAAAAATAACAGGTTAATTCAGAGCCCCGAATTTTCACAGAGTGACACCGGCTGATTTTGAATGAAGAAATAAAGCAGCTGACGATGCATGTTGCACCTGGTAATATTGGAGGATTCGAACCTGTGAAAAATTATTAATTTATTCTTGTTTTACTGTAAAAAAACCTACTGTTTGGATTTTTACAGCCGTGTAGAATCACCGGGGTTGGTCCAAACTATATTGGTCGCCTGGAGGCACCAGCTACAGCTTGTCTCATAGCCACGGTGGAGTTAAGACTCCTAAAGTCAATGGAAATTGCATTTTTATTACATACATGCAGGAAGGTTGTAATCTTGCGACTTGTAACGGCTTATATAATGACCACACGTTACTACCACGTCAAAGGAATCCCTGCTGAAGAGCTTATTTGCTGTAAAATAAACTAATGATGTGTTCATGACCTTTCTTAATAACGTCGGCAGGAACATTTGGCCAATGATGCAGGTAATATATTTTTACAGGCGACGCTCCCTTGGCATAGCAGTCACATGCACACCAGTGAAGAAAACAGCTTCAATGTTTATTTGAAGTTCAAGTTACACACCTTACGGCATCATTTTTGTGGAATATATATAAACGGACAGGTAAAAAACAGCACGATGTTACTAAAGTCTAAAAAAAGAATGGCTCGGTTGCTTCAAACTTCTGCAGCCCTCCTAATATAGGTATTGCTGCAGAATGCCTGCGAGATTTCACATTCCTATTCAACCACTCAGTGATGCCAGTGGCGGTAGAAGCAATAACATTTGTAAAAGCAAAGTACTCAGTCATGTATTTTTCTTGGTATAAATGTGAGGAAACTATATGTGGTTGCAATGTTACACCAATGGCCAGATGACAATCACTTAATGGAGCGAGCCGTGTATGTGGCCGATACCTCGAACAGACGAATCAACTGTGTCAAACACAAGGCATTCCAGGAACGGAGGATGCGTGGTTTCTTTTCCGTGAGTTTGTTTTGTCCTTGCCCGGAATTCTTGCCCGGTGTCACCCGGTACCACGACCTCAGTGTCCCCGTTACGTCAGCACGCACCCTTGGCAAACAGAACGGCCCCATTCCGCACTTAGCTGCGAACATAACAGCCGCGTGGGCAACATTAGTGGCACAAATACAGGAGGAAAATTGGAGTTACTTAAGGCCGCGTGCAGCTGCCTTTTCACCATTCTGTCGGAACAGCACGGGCGCTTAAGCATCTACAGCTTGCTTTCGAAACAGTGTGTGAAATAGGTCAGACAAATGAAGTACCTCGGCATGCTATTTGGGCTACTCATCATTGCACATTCAGCCACTGGTAAGTTTTAGTCCACTTTACCCTGTTTCAAGTTTAGCAACTTTCTCAGCATCTTATGACCGGTTCCCTGACTCTGAGATATTTATTAGCGTATGATGATTCCCTGTTTGTAGGCGGGTTAAATTTTGCTTTTGAAGATTCGCAATAGTCAGCGTAAAGAGCAATATTGCCGTATCGGCATCTTCGATGGTGCCAGATCGTTAGTGCACAGAGCAATGATGCCTTCTTTTCCATGTTCTTGTCGCGTTGCAAAAGTCACATCTCCTTGTATGTGTGTGTGATTTACGCGCTCTTCTGTTTTTGATGGTGCTTCAATGGCTGGGCTGCAGAACCGATGCTGCCTTACATATTTATGCTGCTTTTGCTTGTAACACCCCCTTCTGTATTGCCTGAGGTGTTGTGGGTATTGTGTAAATAAATACATATATAGTTTGCAATGTTCTTGTTTTTCTGGTGAAGCGGGGACTGAGATGTTCATCAACCTGAGGCAGTCACTCAAAAGAAACAAAATAACTGTGTGAAATTATTTACGCATTTGTTTCCCCCACTAAATATCATACTCTAAATGTGCGTTATTTTCTCAGTCTCTTCGCTTGCAAACATATATTTGATGGTATTTGCGGTTGTACAACTATTTATTTATTTACACATGCTGTGGGTTGGTGGGGCAGGTATAGGGTGGGTTTACGAATTTTTGTCTTCATACATAACAGAACACTTAAAATAGAAAAAGAACGAAATACTTTTACACTGACGGTACTTACCAAAATTCCTATTTGTAAAAAAACATTCCTGATCGACCTGGTCTAGCTGCTAAAAGAAGAGTATTAAGCGTTGTATCAGCCGTGACAGAGTAGTTGTAACGTGAAAAACAAGCCTCATGATTGAATCAATGCTCAAAAAACATCAAGTGAGAAAATATTGCCCGGGTCATTTCAGCTGACTCGTGCGGAGAAAGCAGGCATTTTATGGCAAGAATCGTCGGAGGGAGAGATGCTCTGCCAGGAGAGTTTCCATGGCAGGTCAGTGTATGGTTGGCTGGCATACAATCCCAGTGTGGGCTTCAGTCCTGGGACGCAAGCTGCTACTCTTTTGTGGCTTTAATTTAAATGTAACTGAATGCACGGATGTCTCCTTACATGTAATATTGAATAGAAAACATAGAGATAACAAATTAAAGAAGCAAGGAGGGTGGTGCAGGGAGGTTTTACGCTAAATTAATAATTTATTCGCTTGAGTCACCCAAGAAAAGGAATAACAGCATTGTTGGCCGCAGTTTACGTGGGAACAGATTGTGGTATCGTGTTGTTTTTTGGAAGCACGACTAAGTTTGCTAGAGCCAGTCCAGGATGGAGAAGGGAGGAGCACTTCGTAAAATCTGCCTCGTTGTAGATACCGCCCCGTAGTGCACCCGTGAAGACTGGCAACCAGCCCACTATAACACCCATAAACCATAATTTGTTTTTCAAATGAACTCTTCCTAAATGGCTGCCTAACAATTAAAACAAAAATATCATTATTTTATCTGTCCTAACCCCGTGACCCAATCCTCTAATAAACTCATTTCCGCCTAAATGGTTACTCACAGAACCGCCATCAGTCGCTATAACTTGGGAGGACAACGAAAACTTCGGCTAAATAGTTTCTCAGAAAGTAACTGATAAATATGTGCCCCGTTGCAATCATCTGTGAAATTAATATATATATATATATATATATATATATATTACCATATTCCAAAAATCTTATGCGCCAGGTGTTTTCTTTAGTGTGAGGTAGCGTAATGGAAGCCGTCCTCAGCATTTAACTTTGAGTATTGCGTGCAGGTAAGCCTCGTGTGGAGAGGTCAACAGTTTTGTGGCGGTAGCCTGCTGTCTGCGACTGAGGTTATCACTGCAGCGCACTGCGTCACAAAGTAAGTAATAGTGCACAACCACTGGACATAATAAGAAATAATGATAGGGTCATTGATAAGCCCTTTAGCTAGTAAGACCGCATGATTATATAACCCTGAAGTAAGACCCACAGGCAGATTGCTCCAGTGAAAGTCAAAACAGCAGCATGTATATACCCTAATTAGACATATTTTTGCATATAAAAAGTGCCCATTGCTTCGGTCATTGTAAATGAGGAAGTCAGGTGAAAATTCTATTACACTATTCTAAACGTCTAATATTACAAAGAAACGCATAGTATATGATACACAGTGCCAACGAGGCGTAATAAGCTGGTAAAATAAGTATTCAGGCAGTGGTGCCTATTCATGGAAGTTGAGTTAATATCGTTCTCAAAAAACGTCCATGCATTTATGTTCACATCTGTAGCTACCTTAAGTCCCGGATGGCTTTAAGAGTTATGGGAATTTAGGTATACTTTGGCAAGCAAGCATTCTGGCTAGTGACGTGGAAGAATACGCTATGTGTGATTAGGTAACTTGAATCAGCAAACAGCATTCCAACAGGAAGCGTAAAGCTTTTTGCAAGGGGGCACATCATTGTGTTTTGTGACACACTCTCCTCTTGTTGTAGTTACACTCTGAAGGACTTGGACGTTGTCGGTGGTGCCAATCACCCTGCTATCAGTGAACTTGAAGACAAGTATGTTCAGAAACGAAAGGTGAGTAACATGGTTCTCATTTTTTCTGATATCTGTTTTTAAGGGAACACTAGATATTACAGAAATCCTTAAAGGCCGCTGTGGCCTTTAGGAAAAGGCGACAGAGAAGCAATGAGATGGACGTATGTAACTGCCAAGATAGCTCGAATTGTAAATCATATAGGTTATCTGTCGAATCTTATTTGTGGACGATAAGATGTAGGCATACTGGCTATGGTGCACGATGCCCTATGTTAACTGAAAAATATAAAATACAGGTTTTTTTCAGTGTCCTAAATTAATCTTGCCGAGTTGGTTACTCGAGCTCTGCAACAAAGAATATCCCGTAAAAGCCAAGATGACAGGAAAAGAACGCAGAGCAGCGCCCGTTTTGTACGTTGTCTTCATTCTCTGTCTTCCTTTACGCGCTGTTTAAATGTTTCCTGCAATGAGAATTCTTGGTTTTTGTACGAGCAAACAAAATCGAAAGGAACAAGAGACAGTCGAATATAAATTAATAAATGTGATGGAAATTGCAAGAGTAATAATGACTGTTCCACTGTCTGTGTGCCAGCTTTCTTCAGAAAAACAAATATGACGCAAAACCGGTACTCGTGTGCAGTACCTGTAGAGTACTTCAAAAGCCAACAGTGAGAAATTGACTTGGGTTGAAACTTAGGCGTTATGTTGTGCGTGTGCTTCACAAAATTTTCTCTGCACCTTAGGTGGCGAAAGGATTCCGGCACGAACTGTTTTTTGGCAGATATGGGCACCAGAAGTATGACATCGGACTCCTGAAGCTTTCGCAGCCGTTCAACTTCCAGAAATCCAGCGGCCGCATCGGGTCTATATGCCTCCCGCCCAAAAACTACAATGTATCAGGGCTGGTATCCATCACAGGTTTTGGCTACGAAACAGAAGGTACGAGAGCATTTGAATTAAAAATTTTCACAGATACGGAACAGCATGTTTTGGGCTAAGGCACACCTGTCTTGAGGGCACTATCTCTCAGTTTAAACCAAAAAAAAATCTGAGGATTTGTTAGCCACGTAAACAAAACTTGTGTGGACACTGAACAAAATTTTAAATGGGAGAGCATTATTAATGAGTGCGGAACAGCGTTATGTCGCTAAGTTCAGTGTAGCGGCATACAGGACTCTGGTTCGTCTCATACTTCATAGTCCCGAAACTAGCGCAGCGGAACAGCTACCGCCTCAACCTCTCCGCTTTTCCACGGGGCTCGGTGCATGACCTGGGCATTTTCTGTGCGCATTTCTTTTTTGAGGCACATGCTACGAAAGACACCCATGAAGGATACGCGGTGGGCTACTTTGTTGTGTGGTATTTCTGGGGCGTGAGCTTTGCAGCGCGTAGCAGGCTTTGGGATGAATGTGTGTGCCGTTCTCCTGCCTCAGGCATCGCTTTTTTATTACTGCCGGTTTTGTGCACAATGAGCTAAGGAACGTTCGTGCGTTAAGGAAACCCCTTTACTTGTGGCGCATGTCGCGTTCCAGTAGTGCTCACGCGTGCGTCGTCGCGCGAGTACCTGGACGTCTAGGCGCAAAGGGGGGGGGGGGGGGGGAGATTGAGGCAGTTACGAACTCTCTCTCTCTCTCTCTCTCTCTCTCTCTCTATTTACACGCGCTGAGACACACGCGCACACACTTCCGCTCCGCCACGCAGCTGCTCCCCACTGCGCATTCCCCGGCTGCCACGGCCTCGATGATGAACAGAACCTGCAGTTTCGAGGTCCCTGTGCTGCCACATAAAATTATTTTTACCAGTAAGCGGAACTTCAAGCACGGCTGCTTGGATTTAGGAACAGCGGGCAACAAAGCCGTGCCACCGAAAGTGCGAAAAAGGTTTTCTTCACTTATCTGAACTTTGCTTCACGAAATTTTGAAAATGACCCTCTATATTCCGCTTTACACTATACTTGGAATACCATGTCGAAGCAGTTTTCATATTACGCGTAGTAGCGTCACATGAATATGGTAATACTAATAGTTTTCTATCCATATCTAAAAGGCGTTCGATACATAGGGTGTGCAAATGTTAGCTTAAGTTGCATTTAAGAGATGAAGTTGCTCCCTCTATGTACATAGCAAGACAATCTTTTTGTGATTTTCTAAAAAAAGCTATGTTTCCCTTACAGGGAGTATGACGTATCGCATATTAAACAGGCTGTACATGCTATTTTTGCCCAGATGGAAACATGCTGGCACCAGTGATGCAGGTAGCCACGACTTCAGTACTTCCTAACTCTACTTGCGAAGAAGCTTATGGGCAACGTTTTCACGCTGAATCAATGATCTGCGCGGCTGATTTCGACAAGGGCCAGGATGCGTGCAAGGTACGGAAAAACTTTCACTTTGTGGTTCATCGCTGCAGCGCGGGCGGCTTTATTTCAAACAGTTTTTTGTTCGCCTTGGGTTCATCTACCTATTCCTTCTGCTGATGTGATCACTGGAAGTTGATGCGGGTTCTATACGCAGCCAAAGCTGCTTAATTCAAGCTTTAATATTTCGAATTTATGGGTCCTGCCATAGTCCTGTCAAGTAACATAGAAGTAAATGTATGAAAAGTCCGTTAATTGGAACTTCAGTAGGTTGCGCATAGGATAATTGAACTACGCCCTGCCGCGCCGGCGGCTTGGCGCACGGCACACGGCCAGAGAAACCCGCCCACTGCCTGCGCACGACACTGCGCCTCTTCCGGAAAAGAAACAATAACGAAAAAAGGAATTAACACCGGGCAGGGCCAATCTAAGAACTCCATGGTGGCCATTTTGGAAGACGCATTCTTTGCGGGCTACGTCAATCCGGACATGAAGGCAGTGGTGTGTGTTGGGCTGACAGATAAGGACATTACTTTTAGACGCTCAGCCCAGAATAAGTGCAGAACCTGTTGCGTTCAGTAATGAGGATGCAGAGAAGGACGAAGCACCATAGTGGCCGGCCGCTCGGTAGTCATGACCGGATTAATGTCGCCCAACTCTTCAGTTTTGTAGGAGGCGAAGAGGGGGCCTTCCGCTAGGCTCGCTAGTTACAACAGAGAGTGCTGGCCGACTGACGCCTGCCCGGACAAAGCCGGATTGCAAGTGCGGACTCTTTGAAGTATCGAATCGCTGAGACGCCCTACTGCTCCCCAGTCGCAGCTTACTGTTGTTATTCTTCACTTTCATTAGTTCCAGTTGTCATTCATTACAACTGAAACGGCTTCACCTTGCGTTTCCGAATGACGAGCTTTCACTGTATTTCTTCATTTTCTATAGCTTAAGGAAGACTCACCGAAGATGTAGCATGTGGGGGTGCTGAACCAATTTATTTCGCCAAAAAAAGTACTGAAACTCTTAAGGAGAGATTGAAAACGCTCGTTAGACGAAATTGAAACGACACGAAAGAAATTGTCGGCTATAACTTCACGGGAAAAAACATATTCCAAGTTCTGTCACTATCCTTACCACGTTATACCTTTCAGTGGCTTTTTATAGCTGTTTTAAGGAATTTTACAGATCGGTTCTGCACCTTTGTGGCGACTGTACGAGATTGACATGCTGGATCTATTCACAACCATCAAAAACAAAGTCGCCTAACATGCCAATCGATTCATGGGTCCCAAATTTTTCTGGTTGTGGTTCATAAATACACGATCGACAATTGATGAGGTAAACAATGCTGCATATGTGGGGGCCTAATGTTAGGAGCGACCATAATAAATAACGTTGTTAAAAACCCTTTTCCTTGTCAATGCGTGTGAATCAATGAAGAAAGTTTATTTCACTGCTGTAAATACTGTGCGAAATGCACCGTCTTACGTGCCATTCCTTTTGTGCCGCCAGGGAGACTCCGGAGGGCCAGCGATTCAGACGCACCGAGGCCGCGTCGTTCTTGCGGGCATCGTGTCGTGGGGCGAGGGATGCGGCCGCCAAGGACGACCGGGTGTCTACACCAGGGTCTCCCAGTACCTGGACTGGATCGCCGCTCACCGACGTTTAAATTGAGCGGATGCCACAACGGCATTACTCAGCGCCGCTGACGGCCCTTCCATTATCGCCGTGGAGAAGCTGCAAGAATACAAGAAAATTCGGCGCGTGGCGAATCAAGAAGCTACGCATTTCTCGATACACATTGGCGGGATGCGAAACACGCAAGACATTTTGCTCATAAATAAATATATTGTATTTGCGGCTACTTTCGCTACAACTTGTGTACGTAGTTTTTTCACTGGTTCGCCAATTTTGTTGGGTAAGCTACACTGGCCGAGGTTGAGCAGTTTCTCGTGGCTCCTGGAGAGCGGTGCTGCGCTAGCGAGGAGTAGTGACGTCTCACGGCGCACAGCTGGCGCGCCGGAGCCGCCGCCGAAGCCGGCGCGAATGGAATGGAATGGAATGAATTGAATTGGATTGGATTGAGAATCGTTTTAGCAGCAGTAATCATGATAATCAGCTAATCCTAGACAACCAGGAAACCTAAGAATAACCAGCTAAACCTTACCTCACGCTACGTATATCCTAGCATAGCCGAGCTAAGCCACTGCTAATTTTTTTCATAATCGGCTGGAATTTCGAAATCAACTCAAAGGTGCCTTCGTGTCTGAGCGGTCAATTAACGCGACTTATTTATCCAATATGAAGCGACGCGACATACCCCTACCGTCGTGGGGGAACACATCTACACGAGTATTTCGCAACTGTGCTAACGGGCCTTACGGGTGCCTGAACAGGAGAGGCGACCATTAATAGTAAATTTAGTTGAGGGAGGAATATAAAAACATCATGCTGCAAGCTCATTGAATGCAGAAGAGGGCAGGCTTAACATAATTGCCACACACCTGTGCACACGCACAATCACGCGTGCGCGCAAACACACACACACGCACGTGCACACAAGCATAAGTACACGCACACACATGCACAACCACATACGTACGCACACACGCACAACAAGCTAACGGCGTTCCTGATGTCCCGTATTTATCGGCATGTCTCGTTTACAATGCGTTGGGTCAAAAGGGAGAATAAAACCGAAATGCAAATGCAGAGGGCAAATAAAGATGGAGTCGACTGCCTCACAGTCGCAATGGAAGTGCGTGCTCTTAATTAAATACGTTCACAGTGCATAGGGAATATATTTGGCTAGCTTGCACTCAATCAAGAAAACAATGCAGCCACAAAAATGTATACTGATAAGGTAGGCGTGTTTCAAGAAGATCAACACTTATATATCAAGAAATTTTTTTCAAGTGGTCGAACGACTCAGTATGCGAACAATTAACAAGGAACAAAATTCGCTATAATTCTGGCCTCCCTCCAGTGTTCCGGGATACGTTTCACTCCCCTTAATTATCCTAGAAATTGAAAGGAGTCGAAATGATACTACTTTCACAGAAAGCTGCGTAATACTTTCGATCATTTACCGTACAATTTGTAGTGGAGGGTTTGTTTTAGAAATTGCTTCTAGAAAGCTTTTACGACCCACAAATGTGAAGCCTCATTAGACCCTTGCTTCAATACTGCAGTGGAATAAACGCCGTATTCTCGCAATCGGTGCTTTGTTTCATTGATATTTTGGGAGCGAAGGTTTTTGTCTCACTGATGGTGTCCGTGCACATCAGAAAACGCATGGTAGAAAAGCCAACTTTATCTGACGATGATGGCGACTATGGATGAAGTGAAAGAGAATAACTCTTCCCATGGTCGTAATCAAACCGGGGTTCCTCGCGCTATGATACCGACGTCTATCGAACTTCGCCGTTCCGAGATGGCTGAATCAGTTTGGATCTGGAGAGGGGTGCGTGGACATGCAAAATTAGACAGAGAAATCACGCACCCCTCCGTCCAGCTGTGACGATGGTTGAAAACGAAGCTTTGTTCGCGCGAAATCAAATGGCGAATGGTCAAAGTCAGCGCCTCTGCGATCAAAGGTCCAAACTGCAGGCAAGTGAAAGTCTAAACTTAGACTACAGCCAAAGAATCCCTCACGAGAGAGGGTCGCAATCAACCAAGACCGTCGTTAAAGGGAATGGTGCATGATTGTGTTTCTTGGCGTCACTGTTTTCTCATGTCTGCAAAAAGCGGCGCTTCTTAACCCGACGGCCTCTACCAGATTAGGGTAATGCCGTGTGGCCTATGTAACGCCCCTGCTACCTTTGAGAGGATGATGGACTCGCTACTCCATGGGTTCAAGTGGTCGACGTGCCTATGGTACCTCGATGGTGTGATTGTTTTTCCATTAATTTGGCATCCACCTCAAGAGGCTTTCGGCAATCTTGGAAGTGTTCCGACGTGCAGGCCTTCAGCTAAACTCAACAAAATGTCACTTTGGTCTCCGCCAAATTAAGCTTCTTGGACACCTTGTCGACGCCAACGGTGTTGAACCCGACCCTGATAAAGTTCGCGCTGTGCGGAACTTCGCAAAACCACAGTCGTCAAAAGATGTCCGGAGCTTCGTAGGCCTCTGGTCCTACTTTCGTCGCTTCATTGCGAATTTCGCTGACATTGCCCGTCCTCTGACAGACATTCTTAAAAAGAATGTCACCTACGCATCGGGCCCCAAAAGATGAAGCCTTCGCTACGCTTATCTCTCTGATTTCGTCGCCACCCGTTTTAGGCCACTTTGATCCAGCGGCACCAACCGAAGTTCGCACCGACGCAAGCGGCCATGGTATAGGGGCGGTTTTGGCCCGACAACAAGCCGGCCAGAACCGCGTCATCACCTATGCTAGCCATCTCCTGTCGCCAGCCGAACGATGTTACTCCATCACGGAGTATTTGCGCCTGTCTGGGCTGTCGCCCAATTCCGCACGTGCCTTTACGGTAGGCACTTTATTGTTATTACGGACCACCACGCCCTCTACTGGCTTTTGTCTTTGAGAGATCCCACGGGCAGGCTTGGTCGATGGTCTCTCCGCCTTCAAGAGTACACTTTATCTGTGCTCTACAAATCTGGCCGCCTACACCAGGACGCCGACAGCCTGTCACGGAATCCTGTAGACCGTCCAGACCTGGGCGAAGCAAGTTCTGATGTCTCCCTTTTCGCCATCTCCGAGCTCCAGAACATTGCTGAAGTAGAGCGCCGTGACGCATCATTACGCCTAGTCTTCGGCGGTCTCGAATGCGCAACACCTGACCCTTCTCTACGTGCCTATGCAATTCGTGATGGCACCATCTATCGTCGCAACTTCCGCGCCGATGGTCCCGAATTGCTCCCTGTTATACCTGAAAACTTGTGTGCGGCCATCTTGCACCAGCTTCACAATGTCCCCACGGCTGGCCATCTCGGAATAACCCGCACGCACGACCTGGTGCGGGGCGCTTTTTTTGACCCGGCCTATACAAATGCGTGCTACTATACGTGACCGCCTGCGACCTCTGCAAACGGCGGAAAACACCGACCACGCTCCTCACCGGTCAGCTTCAACCTATCGAAATTCCCCTTGAGCAATTTTTCCGTGTAGGTTTGGACTTACTGGGCCCTTTTCCTCTATCCAAGTACGAAAAAAAGTGGGTGGCCGTCGTGACGGAGTATGCAACACGTTTCGCAATCACCCGTGCCCTGCCTACGTGTTGTGTGACCGATGTTGCCGATTTTCTCCTTGCCAACGTCATTCTGCACCACGAAGCTCCCCGTCAATTGCTCACCGATTGTGGCCGATACTTCTTATCCAAAGTTGGTGACGACCTTCTGCACTCCTGCTCTACTCAGCACAAATTTTCCACAGCATATCATCCGCAAACAAACGGACCCACCGAACGACTCAACCGGACCCTTGCGGACATGCTGTCTGCCTACGTCACAGCGGACCATCGCAATTGGTACATCGCCCTCCCCTACATAACATTCGCCTACAATTCTTCGCGTCACGACACCGTGGTAGTTTCCCCTTTCTACCTTCTTTACGGCCGTGAGCCTGCGTTGCCCCTGGACACCTTACTGCCACTGTCTTCCCCCTTGTCCACCTAATACGCTCACGATGCGATCACCCGAGCTAGTTTTGCAAAGAAGATTGCCCGCGACCGCCTTCACGTGTCACAAGCCTCTCAGAAGCACAGATATAACTAGCGCTACCGTCCAGTACACTTCCCTCCGGGATCATTGGTCCTTCTCTGGACACCATCCCGTCGTGTGGGACTTTCACAAAAATTGCTTTCGCCCTATACCGGTCCTTACCGTGTTCTCCTCCCGGTTACGGACATTACATATGAGATCCCCCCGTCGTCCTTTCACCTTCCGTGAGAACCCCGCCTACTAACATTGTGCATGTGTCCCACCTCAAGCCATACTCGGCGCCTTCGTCGACTACAAGTTAGCGTCGGGACGAGGCTTTTCCAGCCGGGAGTCATGTTACCAGGCATGGTTATGTTGTTGGTGAACAGGACCCATGATATAAGGTGGACACTCTACGCGACTAACTGCGATCACCATCATTCGACCCTGTCATTATCATCACGGCTCTGTCTCGCACTCAGCCTTGTTAGTCTTTCCCGGTGCCGGTATCTCGCTGTACGAATCATCCAAGTATAGCCTCCACCGTAACATATAGAATCCACCGTAACAATATAAAGGAAACGAACGTATGCTGGAGCTACGCACCAAGATCAAAGAAGGCACTACTGCCTTTCACGTCTGCTCACTCGAAGTTAGTAAATCGCTGTGTCACCACGGCAGCTTTGAAGAATGCCTTGAGCAAGTCTTGCCACCATCGCATGATTGACAGCTTTCATGCGGAGGTGGGCCGTTTGCGCTCAGCTGGGTACACTGATCCCGTCCTCTAGAGCGCGGGCAACAAGATTTGGTGGGAACTGCGCACTCCATCATTCAAGTTCAAGTTTGTTCAAGTTTATTGTACCAGAAAGAAATACATCTGCGTGTAAATATACAGGTGGGACCCCAGAACTCAAGAATGGGTTGTAAAATAGGTCGTACATACAGGAACCTGAAAGGGACGATGATGATACTGCTGTAACGCCTTATTATTCATGACGTTAGGCAAAGGCTGAAGAAGGTTGTGGGAAGAGCAGGTGTGCGCCTGGTTTTCTCGGCTCCCAACAAACTCAGCAAGATGTGTGCGCGAGTTAATGATGGTTCGCCTTCCAGTAGAGTGTGATATAAACCACGTGCGATACTTCAAGTGCAAGGCCGGCGTGGTTTACTCCATTCCGTTGAATTGTGGCCTGTATGTCAGACTGGGCGACGCCTGAACGTACGGCTTATGGAGCACGCGTCCAGTGTCCAAAGTAAAATCATGTGGCTGGCTCCCCTCGCAAGTGTCGATTACGACTGACAGAAGAGGAGCACTGGGAGGCCCTCCTCCAACACATTGAGGCAGTTCTTGGGGGCGACTGGTAACAGAAGCTCTTTCCCCCAGCAACGCAGACGCCTTTATAGAAGGGCAAATAAAGATGTTTCTCTCTCTCTCTCTCTCTGTCGTCCTGCAAGGGCACTCCTGAATTTCAGCAGTGTAAAGTGATAAAGCACTACGGAAATCAGCGCACGCGTGAGGTGCTGCAAGCATGCACGATTTATAAGAGTGGCACTGATTGCCTAAGCACCCCTTCTGTTGCCTTGTCTCCAAAGGAGCGTTTATTGAGGACTAAGCACAATGGTCGAACTAGTAGTATGATAACACAAAGATTCTGTTTATTGCCTATGCTTTTAACGTTTCTTGTAATCTTTCATGTTTCTGCATTCTTTCCGCCCTTATCTTGATGTAACGTTTTCAAGGAGTACTGTTGGGCGAGTTGGTAGGACATCATTATAAAACTATAGCGCAAAGAACGGGAAACGAAGACAGCGCTCGTCCCGTTGTCTTACTTGTCTTCGTTTCCCGTTCTTTGCGCTATAGTTTTATAATGGTAACCTTTTCGTTTATATTCCTCAGAGGCAAATAAACACGTTGTTGGTAGTCGGCGCTATCTGTGTGTAGCCTCCTTCTTTGTGTCCCGTCTTATGCGCTGTTTTGTTTGACGAATAATTGGCCCAAAAATGGTCGACAGAGCAGGGAAAATAAAATTAAGAAATCGGGGGGCCCGCCGAGTGACATCCCGGATGTGCGCGGAGAAGCTCGATTTGCTGTCGAAATTAACACCAAGATCCTTAACCTCCCGAACACATGGTAGTGCTTCACCGTTAACACTATGTTGTCAGTTTTTCTAGTGTATGTCATTACCTTAGTTTTTGATGTATTAATAAGCAGTTTGTTGCGTGAGCACCAATCTGAAAAAGACGTGATCGCTCGCGGGAGGGCGGAACAGCTTGCGGTGTTTGAAACCGCCTTAAATATTTTGACATCATCAGCATATAAGAGAAAGTAACAATCATGGATTACTGAGGAAACATCATTTATGAAAATTCACAAAAGAAGTGGCCCCAGAACTGAGCCATGAGGGACACTACTTGTGGCCTCGTAGGAGAGGGAAGACTGCCCGTTTGCATGCACGAAGCATGACCCATCCGATAAATAAATACATAAAAGGGATGTGATGGATGGTTGTAAATCAGGTTGACACAGCTTTTTAAATAATAAATTACACCATCTTCCCGTGGGGAATCATGAGGAGGATGCGAAGCATCATGGGGGTTCCGCGTAGGTTTCATTGTGTGGCCGTTATGTTGTTTCATTTATCGGAGCACGAATGGGCATGTAGTGTGAACCCCCATGTAGAGACAGAGAAATGTATAGATATGTAGAGAAATGTAGAGACAGCGAAGAGACCGACACCCGCGTGACCTGATCGAACACCTCCTGGTTCTCATCTTTCTTTATTGCGTGCTAGCGCTCCTACCCCGCTGCCCACCCTCTTTGTCCTCTTCTATGGTTGAGCTGCAAAGCGCGTGGCGCTTCCCGCCACAGCTTTCCCACGGGAAATGCAACATCCTCCTCTAAAGTTTTCAGTTCGTCGTTTCCGTTGACGTTCAGCTTCGCGTGCCTTCGTTGTATCAGTAGCTTCTTGACGTAATTTTAATGAGTGAAGGACATAAGGCGCGTTCGTACCACATGCTCCCGTCTCGGTTTGTAGCGCAGTGGGAAGAGCGCCACGTACCTCCCTTTGCGGCCAGAGAGCCGTGGGTTCGAAACCGGGCGCCGCCTATTTATTTTATTTGTAGTGGGCTGCAATTACGTCAGGCCAAACGCTGAAATGGGCTGAAGAGACGCGCATGCGCAGTAGAGTGCGGACGGCGGACGACAACAAGCGAGGGAGGGACACAGCCCCGAGCATGAGATTCTTCGCATCTAATATCATGGCAGATGACATCAAAAGCCTTGCTCAAATCGAAGTAAGCGACATCGATTTGTCCTCTTCCCTGCACAGCTTCCGAAGCATGCAGCATAAAATTTACAAGATTACTGGTTGTCGATCTCCCTGCGGGAAAGCCGTGTTTCTCGGGTAATAATGTAGTTTTTAAACTGAAAATAAGTAGTGTATGTAGTACGACCTCAAAGAGTTTTGAAACAGCACAGAGAAAAGAAATCGGGCGGTATTTCGTGGGGTCTAACTTTGATCTTGACTTAAATATAGGAACAACCCGCGCAATCTTCCAACGAGTGGGGAACTTACCGGTATTAAGTGACGTTCGAAATATACGCGCCAAGACCGGAACAAGAAGGTCCTCAAACGCCTTCAGTACACCAGAAGGAATTCCCTCAGGGCCGCACGAAAATGACGGCTTAACTCGCTTTAGAGCTCTTGAAACAAGACTTTACGAAATAAACCATTCTGAGCTTTTATCATTCACCAGAAACACTTGAGGGGGGCAGGCTGCACTTGTCGTGCCGAATACTGAAGTGAATTGTTGAGCAAAGGCATTAGGAACCCCTCTTGTTAATCAGGTTAATATTCCCTGGGTTGTTTTTGGGAGTTGTAATAATAATAATAATAATAATAATAATAATAATAATAATAATAATAATAATAATAATAATAATAATAATAATAATAATTGCAGAGGACATGAGTGGAAAAGGGTAAAGAAGTAAGAGAAAAAAGGACCGTCCTGGGTGGCGTGCTAGGCGTGGCAGATAAGGGAAAACCCGTACGCAGAGCGCCTACAAGCCATCCAACCAGAGGGTGGGAGGGGACAAAGAAAGACCGGTTAGCTATAGGCATCACAGGCACAGGCAGAAGGACCAGGGAAATGACGTCAGAGAACACTCGTGCTGTCATCAGTAGTGTGTCCACTGCAGTGACCCTCCGCGCTGCGTCACGATTTCATAAAGTGACAATATTTTGATTGCCTAAAATACAACTCAGTGCTTTCGCATAACGCAAAAGCAGTCTTAGGCGCCTCTCTGAATTTTTTTTTCATCCTGGCATCTTAACCGCCACGTCTTTCTCAGGCGGTACAAACTCCACAAAAGCGCAGTGCTGTCGTCTTTTTGACGATGTATTGCCGAGTAATCTAGGCCATGTTTTCTGGGCGCATCCCTTCTCGCAATGAGTTCTGAATTTCACCACGGTCATCGCTGGTATTTCATCTCGATTTAGGGCGGGCTCAGTGCCATGTAGGTCTTGTGCACCCGGAGTGGAGCGAGAAGAGGGCCGCTTCCGTGCAGATACCGGAAACCGGGAACACACACACGCACACAAACCGCGGGCAGCGCGCGACCGCGTGACGGGGCAAGGGCGTCGGAAAGCGCGATTATTCGGCGGCACGATGTCGGTCAGGCTACCGGCACCACCGGATGCCACTTTCGATTGCTTGCCGTGGGCGAAAGTGTAGAGCCCCGCCGAAAGAGGCTTCGGGAGAGTCACACAGGGCTGGCTGCAGATACGTTATGCACTTCTGGCATACTTACCTTAGCGGGCAGCTTAGCTAAGGCAAGCACTTCAATCTACGTTTCGAAAAATATAGGTGCAATATAGTTGGAGTACGCGTCATATTACAGAGTTTTAGCTGACCGTTTCTAACGGTCCGCTCCGTTCCGATAGCAAGCGGGAGCGCCATTGCGCATGCGTGGCGCGTTAGCGCGCTACCGGTGATACCGGAGCGGGGCCTCTTAGCGTACCGTCGCGGCAGCGTACGCTATCGGGCGGAATTTTAACATGGCTGCCCCCGCAATGCGAGCGCGCTCCGGCGAACTTCGTTTCGTCAGTTGAAACACGACCGACGAAGCCGCGAAAGCGCTCCCGAATAGGAAATGGTGCCACACACCTCAAAGATCTTTAGAACGGAAGCGAAAAACGTCGACCGAAGCGCGGGGCTGCTTCTATGCAGCTCCGAGAAAGACAGCCTTGGCTTGGCTATTCCAAAGTTTATCGGCTTGTTTATTGTTATTTAGAAAAATTATACCATGTCAGCTACTACGTTATACAAAAAAAAGAGGTTAAATGAGGCCAAGAAACACGGTATTTTGCTTTGTTTGGGCGACCAAATACAAATTCTTTTGTTTCCTTTAGGTTGAAGTTTTGGTTTACAGGCGCACACGAAACGACCAGTCACGCGAATCATTCCCCGTCGAGGGAGATACGCTTATCGCTTAGCTAAAAGCCTTTCGGGCTGCTGACGCTCCGGTTGTACTGAGCGGGGCGTCGGGAGCATAGCGGAGCGTCAAAAACGGTCAGCTAAAACTCTCTATTTGCGCCCCGTCAGACGTTTTCTTTACATAATAAAAAAACGAACAGATCCAAGGGAGGAGTGTTGACGTCCGTTGTAAACGTTTCGGGCACAAAACAGTGCTTCCTGCTTTAGCGCGGAAAGAAAATTCGCGCATATCCACGAAGTGAATCATGACGAGTGGGCGAAGCACTGGGGATCGTTCTTACCGTAAATCACCCGTGGCATTGCCCACTCGCGCATGTAAATGAGTGACAACGCGTGTGTACAGTATATGCAATTCCAATACAATGCGATCCGCTATAATTCAATATAATCCAATCCGATCCAATCCAATCCAATGCTCCCCGCGCATGCGCGACACTGTGTACACGGTGGCCAAAGACATGCCACAGACGAAGTGAGGTCCTAAGGTGCTTCGCCCCTAAAATATTCGCTGAAACGTCGAGCTGAATTTTAGACGTAAAAAATTTCTAAAATGCAAAAAATGTGGAAGGAGTCAAGCGTCATTTTATTCGTGTGAACGCCTCATGCAAGCAAAAAATAAATTTTAGTATAAAGAAGCATTCTCCGGGGGAACCAAGTGACTGATGCCGCAATGCATGTTGCTGCTGCAGCTTGTGTGCTTCAATTGCCAGTCCCGTCGGCTGTGCCTCACTGGCGGCATGGTAACAAGATTCCGCCACACTTTTATAATTATGTTTCGTTAAACAGTGGCTTTGGGGCAGCCACTTGGGCGCCCTTTGCTGGGAAGCTACGGCTTCGCCACGTCAAGCCCTGCTTTTGATATCTGATTGACGAAAACGCATTGCCCTCCCAAACTTGCTGTTCGGATCGTGGAATCTAATTTAGCTGTCAATTTTAATCCCGCTCGCTGTGCTTACAGGAGATCGCACAAGCGAAGAACAGTGGCCCATACGGAAGTTGTGTTGTTAATCACTGTTCATTCGTGCCGCATATGGTTACGTGGTGGCAGTAGAGATTACAGGAACCACGGCTGATGATGAAGCGATCTATTCCCAAAATGGACCATCTATTTACAAGCGGCCATAGAGTTTCTTACTAAGTATACTAGAAAGGAAACTGCGCCTGGTAATCCATGTCGTCGTGGGGGTTTATGGGAAGACCCCCACTTTTGGCTTGGGCTTGGCATGACAATTGTATTCTTAAGCGGTTTTTGGGATTTGCTTTCTTCACTATGCATTAACACGTCTACGAGCTACAAGGAAGTCGAAAGCCTCCCTGTTCTGTGGTAGCCATGCTCGGTGAAAAAGCAGGCAGTGCGCGAACGCACCTGACGTTGGTCATGCCGCAGTCGAAGGACGTATGACTGAGCGGGTAATATGCCGCCGCGAAATTTGTAGCCGACGAAAAACAGAAACAAACAGTACTTCAACAAGGACAAGATAAGACAGATACGGGCGGTTGAATCCGTCCTATGTTGTCATCGTCCATGACTGTTTAACGTCACGTTTTCTTTTTTATTGTTAAACTGTAGCTGACGGTCGGTGCGCGGGTTCACCACGAAGGCGACGTATTTATAGGCATGCTCAAAAATCTTTCCAAACTTTTCAAACGACTTAGTATTTGAAATAATGGTACAATTAATTCAATTGATACAATAAGAGTCTGTAATGAGACCGCCCCCAAAATATTAACGTTGTTCGTAACTTTCACCTTGGCCAGCAAAATAGCAGGCACAAACGTTCCGGCCAAAATACGCTTTACACCCTTTTCCCTTAGTTTAAAACAGCCTGTTTTATTTTCCACTTTAATAATTGCACACTATTCTTCGCGCTTTTGTGACATTTTGTTTAAATTTGCGCTCACTAAAACGTTTCAATCCAAGCCAATGACGAAACTAAGGCGAGCGCGTGATGTAATGGCGGTCCGTGACGACACAGACGGCCTTGATGTGCGCCGCATAGACGCTACCGCCAGATTCCTCTCTAGTGTATATTGTAAGAAACGCTATGCAAGCGGCCACAGCATTGACTGCGACCCGCACCCAGCTTCTTCCTCGATGATGTGGGAGCATAGGTCTACGAGACACGGTTCACCACTTCTTCATCTCGTGGCATAGCGGTGCGCTCAAAACATCCCTGCTGAATAGTTCGGGTAGTAAGTGCCATCCCGGCAATTTGGTAATATTGCATTTCCTGCGTTTAACAGATCGCTGGGTTTTGAAACTCTGGTGTCCCTGTAGCCTTCCTAACTTAGCAATTACGCACGCGAAAATGCTTTTTTAGAATAATTTAATGTGAACTTGCGCTTTCACTCACCGGAGTTATAAACTGGGCTACGAGACAGTGGAAAGTTGAAGTCAAGGGGTCAATTTAAGTCACTGGGATATTACTGTGTGTCTCAATCTACATAATTGCCGTCTCCGCCGATTATCGTACCTGATGCTTGAGGGTAAATAGTGCTTAATTGTGAAACGCCTTCATCACTGAATCACCAGGGCATGCCTTTCGGAATCTTAAACAGCGAGTGCTCGATCGATTGCTGTCTGCACCGCTCATCAGTGCGGGGAACACAGATGCGCTGGGGTGTTCTTCCGTTACGAGCTCCGATATGGTAAAACACTTCCTCTTCCGGCTTCGGTCGGATATATTGTTTTCAGAAAGCATGCATAATCAGCAGTGCACAAGCGCATAACACAGCTGTGTGCCTTTGCTTAATGGTTAGACATGATTAGCGGGCCCGAACGGAGACCGGCACTTTCCCACGCGGAATCGTGTATCAAATTTGGCGCCGGCAGTTTTCACGCTCCACTTACGGGGCACAAAGGCGGGGGCGGGCCGGTGGTTGGGCACGCGCTACTCACGGAACCGACGAGCCCAAACACAATTCAGGAAGTTATGAAAGGGATGGTTGCCCGGGGCTTTTCGGCGCGTGCTCTCAAAAGGCAAGCAGGCGCTGTCACTGATGCCTTTCCGACATGTGGGCTGCGCTGCTCGTTACCGCCGCTGCCAACGCGGTCTCTCCAAGCAAAGCCGAAGGTGAGTTTTACTCCAGTCTCACGCATTCCCTCTAACAGAGAAATTGGAGCCAGTGTTAGTAGCAAAAAAACCAAAGCCTATTTCTAAGAGAAAGAGGGTTAAGTTGCAAATTTTTCCTCCATGCAACCTGAGTTAAAGTCAAAGTAAGAAATTGAAATTGCTCTGACCATGTGGGATTTATGGGCGCAATAGGATAGACGTCGGCTTAATAACGCGAGGGACCCATTTTCTATTTCGACCACGGGAAGCATTTTTTTTTCTTTAGGAGCTTGACGTGCCTTCTGTTATGATCACCGTCGTTTTGTGAAAACCATGGCGTAATATTTTTCTGCAGCGCGTTTTCACGCGACACCCAACGCCAAACTGAGCTGTAAAAAGCTCCGCTTCAAAAGTGTATACGGCTCCTACACGACCGTGACGTGTGTGCTGCTAATTTCCGAACCGCAAATTAGTCGGATGAATGGCATGTTGGATATAGTTTGGAAAACCGTACGGAACTTAGAAATTAATGCGGAAGCGAATCTCCGGATGCAAAAGAACGGGGTGAGAGGCGAGCATCAAGAGGGGATTAGCTGGGGCGATTCGCCAAAGAACGGTCCACGCGGCCGGCCGATGCACGATTGAATATTGGAGCGCAAAGCTTTGGTAGTTCATTGGTGCACCATCGGGTGATGGTTATGACGATGAGGACAATGGGCAGTGACGGAGACAATGAAAAAGCTTGGATCTCCTTCCTTGCTTTCGCTGGTTGTGTTAGATTAGCATAGTCCCGGCGATGGCTTAGTGGCCAAGCCGTTGTGCTGCAGAGTGCAAGAACGCGGGATCGATCCCTGCCGCGGTAGATGCTTTTATGATGGAGGAGAAAATGAAAAACCC
The DNA here is from genome assembly GCF_048455015.1 of Haemaphysalis longicornis. Lineage (NCBI taxonomy): Eukaryota > Metazoa > Arthropoda > Arachnida > Ixodida > Ixodidae > Haemaphysalis > Haemaphysalis longicornis. The sequence goes on along the minus strand of NW_027526361.1, from coordinate 185,446,846 downwards.
GTGTCGAGGTTTCGGCGCACGTTAAGGATCCCAAGGTGGTCTAGCTTACCCCTCAGCCCTAAACTACAGTGCGCCTCATAGCCCAGGTGTACCATCGGCGCCTTAAACCCCACAATCAATCAATCAATCAATCAATCAATCAATCAATCAATCAATCAATCAATCAATCAATCAATCAATCAATCAATCAATCAATCAATCAATCAATCAATCAATCAATCAATCAATCAATCAATCAATCAATCAATCAATCAATCAATCAATCAATCAAGTATTCGGGTGGCAGTTCAGGGTGGCGTCGCTATCGCTCCTCGAATTGGGAAAGCTTTAAATGGCTGACTCAACTGGAGGCGAGGCCTGCGCGCGTCAAGCGGCGAAACGTCTTCTAAAGTGTCCGACGAAAAAAAGAGAAGAAACGTAATGTAACTTGGTTGAAAAAAAATTGAACTTGGGACTAGATCTAAATCGAATGCAGTGCCTCCGAAATACGAGTTTAGTTCGGCTCCCAGGTTCCTCGCACAACATTGGGACCTAGTGAATGTGTTACCGGGGCATGCACCTCAACAGTGACTTGGATTTTGCTGGATGCACCCTTAGGCTCAATGTCGTAAGTGTGAGCGTTAACCACACCTTAAGGCTGAACGTGGGCTTGACAACATACACACCAGGGCTGAACGACTGGTGTTTGCTACTGACGGCGACGCACTCCATTAAGCGCGACTTGAAATTAATGCGATATTCCTGAGAAGGGCTTACCTTTCGTCGAACAAAAGAGCTCGTACTTCTAGGAAACGCCTGACCATGCGCATGGGCTCCGGTAGTTTTCACACTTGCGTCGAATTATGCTGGGCAGAAGTTTTCAATGTGCACGGCCGCTTGTGGGGCAGTATGTTCACGCCGCAATGGAGCTAAGGACATAAACATCACCAGCAGAGGCAACACCGGCAGTGGCGAAACGTGGCCGTCCGTGCACGTACACTGCAGATGAAGCAAGAGAGCGGACCGCCAAATCTTAAACGTGCAAGGCAGTCAGAAATGTGAAAACATGACACGCAATAAAACGTGAAATCATAACACACCCGCACGCAAAAATTTTAAGAACTATCAGTGGTCTTCAATCAGACCTTAAGGATGTTGCATTCACAAAACGTAAAGAGCGCTCAGGCGTCTTTGAAATTTTTTGACGTATTCTTCTGCCACCATGCCAGGCAGACGGACAAAACTGCCAGCAGCAGCTTACGTTGTACAAGTCCCTACTTCAAATATCGCCGTTCAAAAAGCAAGCTTTTTAATCATGAGTCCTAGAATGAACAGGAAACGACTATGCAGCCCTCAGCGGTGCTGATGAAACCGCGATAAGCCGAGGAAACGGACAGAAGGAGAAGTTAAGCGTGAGCCATAAAGGTGAGCGAAGTAAGGGGTTATGGTAAAATATCTGCTTGAATAGAAAGTGAGTACGCAATTCTCACCTTGTTTCTGATGCACCACCGGCGTCTGAAACTAAAATGTACAGGACTTCGGTCCAATCGCATTCAGTTTTTGTGGTTTGTGTTCCAGTCGCATGCGGGATCGCCAAGGAGCCCCTGGGAAGAATCGTCGGCGGATGGCGCGCGAGAGAAGGGGAGCTGCCGTGGACGGTAAGCAAAACCGTGGTCATACCTATGCACTGTACTGCCGTGTGACGTTCGCACAGCCGAAAATACAGGCGGCCGCAAAATGAAACGGACCAAGTAAGTGGTGCACGAATATTATCGGCGCGATACCTCCCGGGCCAGCGCATGCTATCGAGATAGTTGAGTGTGCACGGGAGTCCTTTGCTAGTCAGTCACTGCATCCAATCTTCGTGATTTTGGCAGCAGTGCCTCATAAAAACGTCCGGTGGCTCCTCGTGTCACACGCCGAGCGATCAGTACGTTCTTTGCAGCAGCCGGCAGCCTGCAGCATGTGCCGAGGTCGTATAATGGTTTGTCTTCAACTTTGAGATAATATGTGAGTCAGGAGCTCAGATATCATCGTTTTGTTAGGTCTACAGTAGATAAGCGTTGGAGCAACTCAACGCCTGACTGAATGGTTGCCGCTCAGTATGCAACGGTAGAAACAGGTAATACCAAGCATCACTGCGCCGCTACTCTTCCTATGTTTATTAACGAGTAAACGATTATGTTATATTTATTAACGAGTAAACCTCATCCCAACGACCATAGCCCATTGACCTTTGCATTCTGCGGCGCGGCGGAAATGGCAGCAAAACAAGCCGTCCTGGAAAAAACAGGTTTTCAGCCTCTGCCGATGACGGCAAACGGAGCGCGGCAGGGAACTGCGCCCCCATTGTGCACGTACCTTAAAGAAACAGTGAAATTATTGGTAATTATTGTGGGATTACTTGCGGATATTGAGGTCTTGAGTTAAAAGGCCATGGTGCGACTACTCTGGGCACGTTTACGCGACTTTATTTATCAGAAAAAAAAATTCAACGGGCTACCCTCCTCTCTGCATCCTCTGTGCCGATTTCCTATGACGTTTCGTGTTACATTTACTGGCAGTTTCGTGTTTCGTTTACCGACTGGCAGACTTGGCATGACTGCATGGCTCGCCGCCACACCGACAGAGTCAGTCGCCCGACAGCGTCGGGTCATTGGTATTTGTTGGGTCAGTTAAAGCTAAGCCACGACAAGGTTCGTGCCAGTAAGATTGGGGTTTTAGATTGTTGGTTTGTAGACTTTATCAAGCTTAGTAAAGTAGATGAAGTCAAAGCAGCTGACTTCGCTTCAATGGTGCTGTAAGCTCCGTATTTCTGTGCGACTGGCACGCTAGTACAAACTATAGGGCCAATTATTGGTTGGAGAAGATTCAGCGAAGTTAGCATAGGTAATAAGGAATTAAAATAAACCTAAACCTATAGTAAAGTTTAAAATAAGGGTGCGAGAAGCGCTTTGGGCTCACGGTGAACTAGCACAGCGGTCAGAAGGATGACCTCAAATTTGCTATTGCTTTTTTCTGCCTAAAGAACGAAGTCGGTAGCGCTAGCATATTCGTGGGAATATGGGGAATGCTTAATACTCAAGCGTTATTCAAGAAATACTCATTGAGGTGATGGGTCAGCTGAAACTAAACAAAAAAAAAACAGCCTACGCAATGTCCACCCCAGGCAGCTCTGTGGCAATGTCCGAGTGGTCTGAAACACTGCGTGCAGTGTGTTACAATTACTAAGTTCGAATCCCCAATAGGAATTGTTGATTTTGTTGATTTGTTTTGTGCTTAAGTAATGTTTTGTCTAATGCATTCGCCATTTCGCGCTGCAGCCTTCACTGCTCCAAGAGCGCGTTGGCAGACTGCCTGCCGACTGACACTCATGCGCTGGCGAGTTCTCGTTGGCGCGGTGTTCACATAAGCACCTACTGCTAGCTGGGAGAGGGCCGAATCAGTCGACTGTCGGCCTGCAACGAACATGCCTTTTACCACTCAGGAATGAGCCAGGCAGGTTCCAAAGGCTGGGGTGAAGTGTTCCACAGTTGAGCATCTCCGATGACGCGAAGGGCGTTTAGACACTGCGTAAGCCTCGGCTATTCAAAGTTACGATTCTAAGCCCTGCTCGCAGACTTATCTGACCCATTCCACAGCCGAGAACATGGCAGAACCACGGTATGCGCATTCCTGAGACATAGAGAATGTCCGACCAATGATAATGTCGCATGCCAGTGGTAGTTGCACGGAGCTGAAATTAAAACTGCCTTGAATTCCAATCTTGGGCGCCGTCCAATCACATAGCAAGATTGGCAACCGCAGCAACCCATTGCTGTTAGTTGTTGCGGCCGCCGAAAAGATCGCATGATATTTTTTTTGACGCCTTAAAAATAAAATACTCTTTCTCTCGACTGGATAAATGATGAAAACATATTGATTTGAGCCAGTATATGCAATTCAAACAAACGCAGAAGTTTGAAATGTTCACTTCAGTGCGTCTTCAAAGCCAGTTAAGTGACGCCGCTGGAGATTTTGAACGGTTCGATGAGCAACAACGCCAGTTTTGCTCGCAACAGTTTTTTTTTGGCTTGCCTTGAATCCACAAGAAATTTCATTTCATAGTGCCAAAGTGCTTAGAACGTCACAAATACTTATTATTTTCCTGATAGTTGTACGTATTTGCGGGTAATTCAGTTAAGCTGAATATTGTGGACTTGCCCTCTACGGCATGCCATGAACTAAGGCGCTCTGCGGTCTTGTAAGTCTACGGTACATTTACTCACATCATGGCAGTCATCACGCAAGATCACCGACCGACTACACCGTCGGCTTCGGGCGCAGATCCGTAGAGGGTTTTAGCATTCCGTGTGCTCCGTCCGTTCCGTGCTTACAGTCAGTTAAGGGGAAATGTCTTTGCAGTTAAGGGAACACGGGGAAATGTCAGTTAAGGGAACACGGGGAAATGTCTTTGCAGCCCCAGCGTAGAAGCAGGCAGGCGGCAAGTCAGCGGTTGACGAAGGTTGGGGGAGAGAACTCGGCGGCGGACAATGAGGCGATCCTCACAATATAGGAGTGAATTTTATTGAAGTGACAAGGCACCCCCAAATTGCAATACCTTGGGCTGGAAGCTACCTTGTTCTCGTTGCATTGCCGCTGTATAAATTGGCAAAAAAGCAGGCGTTATAGATAACCTGGTTGGTTGATTGATTTAATAGCATTGTGGGACCTAACACGCCTACGCTTCACATTGATGAGGTGCGCCGTAACTGATGGCTCCGGATTAATTTCGACCATCTTTAACGTGTGCCGAAATCACGAATCCGCGGGCGTCTTTGCTTTTCTCCTTAATAATAAAAGCGGCCGCCACGGCCGGGAACCGAAAACCTGGTTTTTGTAAGAGCAATTCCTGCAAAGCCATGTTTAGGGAAGACTGATATCCTTCTTAGAGACTTATTTTATTTTCCCAAATGTGTAATGTCATTAGGAACAGTTTTTTAGCTCCCTTTACGGAAGTACTAGGGTGATCGCTGCATCCTGTAATTTTGTTTTTGGGACCCCGTATAATTTATGATGAATATATAAAAATGTAAAATAAGAAAATTTAAATAAATGAATAATGCTACAAACCATACACTGTGTTTTTTTGTTTTGTTTTTGCCGACCGGCTGCTCCGGGCTTTGTTATTTGTGTTATCCGTGGACCAAGTGAAGCGCGTGTCCAATTCTTTAGCCGCACGTGTTATCTCCATTGATAGGGAGGGTGCTTCGAACTAACGTCACTGGCCTAGAATAATCTTCCTTGATCTACAGTGTTCTGGAATCAAGTCAACGGTTCGATAAACACTGGCGCCGAGAGATAAATGTCCGCAGAGCAGACGACGCGGTATTCGATACCAGACGCTCGCCTGCATATGTCGCTTTGTTGACTGCTGCTTCGCCAATTGTGTATTCTTTGAGTTGTTAGGGGAGCACAAGTTCGCTCCAATAAAGTTATTTTCCGTGAAGACAACTGCGTCGCCTATGCCTTCATGGCGTCTGCTGGAGGTATGGGGTACGCATCCTCTATGCTCCCAACGACCCCTGGAAGCCGAAAAGCCAGTCCAACTAGAGCCAGCAGCTGACTGCAAGGTTTACCTACCGAGTTCGGTCGCCTTCCAGAAGGGCCCAAGAGAACGACCGCTGCAACCACCACCATGGTGTGAGAGGCAACGTCGCCAATCGCCCTGCAGCAGCCCAGGAAACCCCCATCTTTCCAGGAAGCCCCCGCTGAAGACCCAGAAGAATGGTTGGGGAACCTGGAGCACGTCCGCATCTTCAAAGTTCGCTCCAGAGAAGTTGGAGAACAAGTTGGAGCACAAGTTCGCTCCAATAAACTCGTTTTCCCTGAATACAACTGCATCGCCTTTGCTGGCTTCGTGACAGTATTTATGTGACTCAATAATTACATATATTTAGCCTAGACTGCAAAAAAAAACAAAAAAAAAACACGAGAACAAAAACTACCATCATACATCTCCCGCGATGCAGAACGGCGTGTCGGACAGTGGCATTCGTACCGCTCCGCTTTCAAGGCTGCCGTATTCAACGTTGCGCAATTTCAGTATCCCTTGCCCCTACCTGCTCAGCGTCCATTGCATCTACGGTGAACGGAGGGGAGCCAAATTAGAATTTTAATGAAGATGGAGGGTCATCAATGACGAGCGGAAAACTTAGACCCCCTTCGATCCTAACAACATTATGATTCGTAGTTTTATCCTACCATAATTTTATTTCCAGAACGTATGAACTGCAATACAAAGCCCCTAAGTATAGCACAAAACTGAACAAATGTTTCGTAGACGTAATGAAAAATAACGTTCTTTTCGTCCAACTATAGCCTCATAATGTGCAACACGTACCATCATAATCACCATCACCAGCAGCCTATCTACGCCCACTGCAGGGCAAAGGCCTCTCCCATTATTCTCCAATTACCCCGGTCCTGTGCCAACTGTGACCAATTTATCACCAGAAACTTCTTGATCTCATCTGCCCATCTAACTTTCTTTCGCCCCCTGCAACAATTGAATTGAAGGCGAAATCAGCAGTTTAGAACACGATATTGCACCGAGGGATTAGCGACGAAGCGGTTTTCGCTGCGAAGCGGGTGGGCAGGGCCCCGCCATGTTGGTAAACTCTGCGTACGTAAGCATCCTGAACACCACACCGTAAAAATTCGAATACACCACGCACAGCCTTTGTCAAAATTTTGTAGGCCACACCTAAAACTTACGGACCACAAGGAATTCAAAGAATAAGCACAGTCTTTAACTTCGCTATATTATTTTATGAGAGCGAAAAAGAAAAGTCGACGGGCGGTTTTCTGATCGAGGCGAAAATCAAAAACGCCCGCATGTACGAGATTTCGGCGCACGTTAGAGATCTCAAGGTGGTCAAAATTAATCTACGGCACTCCACTACGGCCCGTTCATCGCCTGCGTTGCGTCGGCAAGTTAAACCCTACCATCAATCAAGAAAGAAAGGTGTTTTCCCTAGCTTTCCGGTATAGAATCTTTGAGCCTGCTCGAGACGTAAGCTTGTGCGCAATTGCGTCCTGAGCATGCGCAGTGGTCACCCGTGAAAGTTCTACGCACGTGGAGCTTGCACGCACGTGAAAATAAAACTGTCCATTACCATGCAATGATAATAACCACGATGCTGTCTTCTATGAAACTACGTTGCCACGACGTTAAGACTGGGCATTCGTTCCGGCTGCTTTGGTTCTCACACCATATTTAGAAATCAAGGTATTTTGATATAAGATAAAAGAGCGTTCCGACAACGTTGGAAGTCATGTTTAACAACTTAACTCTCAAGACGGAGCACTGCACACAATATTGCGGCTAAACAAAGCGGTTTTGCGTGTGAAGCATCCACTGTTCGGGGCCAACACAACGCTTGAAACTGCCGAATAAGTTTCAGAACATTGGACAATGAGCCATTAATGATTCACTGCATGGAAGGGAATAAAAGCCGCCTGGACAGTTGAAGGCATCAATTGGGGCGAATAGGAGGCTCTTGGCCGTGGCGAGCTCCAGGAACAAGCTGTACAGGGGGGGGGGGGGGGGGGCATGGGGGGGGGGGGCGTGAACTGGTGGCGGGTGCGTCCAGAAAGGCCCGCGCAAACTTCAACAGTAGATCAACAGAAGGTCCAGCAAGGCTTTCGCATTGAGAGTCATAAAAGGTTATAAGGCTTCCCGGAATTATTTGCTTCTTTTCCAACCCCCCGGAGGAACGGTTGTGGCGCCTCCTCCAAACTGAAACGCCCCTCAACGGAGCCCTCCTTCATCACATTTACCCATCCGACTACCCCTCTCCCCTCTGCCCACATTGTGGCGCTATATACACAGTGCAACACCACATGTGGGCCTGGCCCTCTGACACCCACCCTACCATAACTTCCACTGTCCCTGCTCAGGGACGAGCCCTTGGTCGCTCGGACGGAGACTCGCAGCGCCCACTGGTCGCCCGGGCACAAGTGGTGGTAGTGCCCCGCTAGCCTAGAGGTTTCAATAAAAGTTTTTATATCCCTCTCTCTCTCTCTCTTCAACCTAAAATGACTGTCGCGCGGGCAAGCAAGTGTTGGCCGTCTGGGGGTAGGGACGTGTGTTCGACAACACGTATACAATGAGATATCTCACCGTTCGCTGCCTTGCAGGTTTCACTGCAGAAGAACGGTTACCACTTCTGCGGCGGGGCCATCATTAAACCGACCATTGTTCTGACTGCAGCCCACTGCGTTCGTAGGTGAGAACATCCACTGACTTCTGGGTCTTTTGCTGGGTCATCAACCTCGCCCACATCGCGATTTAACATTCAAAGCAAACTGAAGTATTCCGGAGCCTGAAATAAATTGGCAGGTCTCCATACAATATGCAAAATACCTGTAATACTTTGTCGGGGTGCACGACGTTCTTCGTTGGTCCCACGGAACAACTTAACTTATTAGAAAAGCATGGTACTCTTTTGGGATGACGAAATGAGGGTTAGATAAACATATCATTAATAAATATGTCATGCAGTTTACGCAGACCTTGTTTCGTGCTTGAATGTCTGTCATGCAGACCTATGTCATGCAGACCTTGTTTCGTGCTTGAATATGTTGCTTTAAAAATATATGAGATAATTTCAACGAAAGTAGAATAAAGAAATGTACAAGCATTTTTAAGACTGAAATGCCGGTTCCGTATCGCACATGCAAAATTGAGTGTAGCGCATTCAATTCGGCCATGAGAATTCTCCTGGCCATACAGCGGGGCGTCGCCCCCTGTTCCGTTTTCTCCTTAGAAGTCGGTCAGAATTATGTTTATTTTCGATCTCTTTTTCGTTCGTGCCCAACATTGCTGTAAGGCGGTCGTGCGGTGCAACGGGTCCCTCTTGAAGAACTGTGGTTGATTCCTCTGCCATAAAAATCTGTAAAACACGAAAATGAAATGTGCAGCGAAGTCTGCAGCTGAGCATGATTTGCGGGTCGGTGACTGTCTTGTGGGTGTGCTTGGCGAGCGACGTCCTGGTGGCGGTTCGCTTCGGCAAATGTGTACTGGCGTCATTTCCGTGACGGATATGACTTCAGTGAAATCTTAATCTATCCCGCCACAAAACACTTTCGTGTTTAAATATAAAACCCGAAAATGAACAACCCTAAATTAACGTACCCTGTAGTTCTAAAGGTTGCTTCCCCGCAAGAAGACCCTGTGGGCAGGGGTGTACCCTTTACAGGCCACTTGCTTCGTTGTACTGGCATCACTTCCGTGATGGATATGACGCCAGCGAAATCTTCGTGTATCCGGGAATAAAACATTATCGGTTTTAAAAGAACGTATGTTATGCGACTACAAGCGGCGTCGTTCAAACGCACGGCAACGCTGTGCCCCTTCCGGCAGAATGGGAATACACTAAAGGTGTAGTCACCGAGAGCAGTAGGCCTAACGTACAGTGTAATGCTGCCATGGCGGCCAAAAACCGGCATTTACTTCCCAAGATGGGCACGAGCCCGCCCCCCGTGCCACCCAGTGCTTCGCTTCGAAGACTCCTGCTAGTCGCTTGAGCAACTGCTCAAAGACGCCGCTGTGGGGCCTTGTAGCCTAAAGAGAAGTGCCACGGGTTTTGGCGTGAACGGCGTCGGGTTAGAGACTCAGGAATGCTAGATCTTTCCCAAAAGACCAGCATATTCTAACTGTGACATATTGCCTTTGTTACATTTTACCCATATTTTTTTCGTAAATAAGGGTTGTTGGTACCCCTTAGGTGGGTTTAGGGGCGACATATGAACCCGTTTCATTAACGCTCTGAATCGTTGTAGAGGTGCCGGGCATAGAGTTTTGTTGGAACGAAATGTCGCATCTAAATTATATGAATTGGTCATGAAACCTACACAATTTATTTTATGAAAACTCCACAAGTTTATCTTCTTAAAACAACACAATTATATAAACGATTTTGCAATAAACTATGCAGCAAGTATATTTTTGTCATCCACACGGTCTCTTCAGGCTTGTGTTTGTACGCATTCTTCTATACAGACGTTTCCCAGTTCAGTACTGTTCGAATATCTCTCTGTGACGTCACGGAACCTTGCTTCGGTGGTTCGCGGCCGCCAGCCTAAGCCACCACCAAAAAACATGACTTCAGGATTGCAGTGGCACATTCACTTGCAGGCTAACGAGGAGTTAATAAAACGATAACTCTGCTTTTAGAGCTGGCTTTTATTACGTCACCTCTGCCATATTATGTCGCCGTAACGCAATATGTGAATGTCCTGTAACTTTTCTGCCTTATTTTGGTTAAAAACGTCTGCGGTGGCTGGAAAGGAGCTCAGTGAGTTAGCAAAGGCTACTCGCTTGGCATTGAACAGGTTTGTATCTTGTCTTGATGATGATGATGGTTGGATTTATATGGCGCAAGAGCAACTGGGGCAAAGAGCGCCAAGTCACTAGTACGTTTCTTCATGACCCCTTCAGGTCCATGCGAGTGCTCGTCGCGGTAGGTTGCTGCCTGAGGCATCGACCTACTGAGCCCGAGGTTACGGGTCGTTACCCCGTCCACACGTCAATGTTTCTGATGAAAACAACGAAAAAACGGAAGTGTATCGAGTCTGAGGTGAAGTATCCCCAGGCAGTGTGAAATAATTTGTAGTCTCCTGCTACGGCATCTCTCAAAGCATAGGTGTTGATTTCGCGTGAAAAATCCGGAGCCAAAAAAGCTACGGCTAAAACAAAATATACTAATCAATAAATTTTTCGCATCGGTACTATGTAGATATTAGAAGTGTGTTCTTTAATAAAGATCATTGGCTCTGCATCTACATCTATAGTGAAGTTTTGCGTTGCGAAGACTACAAAAAGTTTGAGTGTGGCCAGCATGAGGCCGGAACTCCATTATATAGAAACATATATAGAGCGAAAAACTCGGCTAAACCCTTCGCAATACGTAAAATCGATGTGTTTTTTTAAGATGCTGCGTCATCGGGTTATAGGACGTTTATTGAAATTCCCACTTTTACTTCTGCTTAACAGCTCAATTTAGAGTCGGAATGTTAATTTTTTAAATTGCTAAAATTTATGTTCATATACTTAACTTGCTGTATCATATATTATTTACTACTTCACAGTACCCTATATTACATTTATTCTTCGGCATTTCAGGTTCCCCAATGGCTTCACTGTCGTGGCTGGTATCATAAACCTTGGAAAGAGAACGAGTCATTACCAGCGTCGAAATGTGAGTACCAACTACAGCTAACTGCATCAGAACAGCCAGTTGTTCTCTGGCAAACTGTTTGGTAAGAAATGGTTAGCTAAATTCAGGTGTTTCTTTATGTAAATATATCTGTGACACGATCCATCAGGCCCTTATCAAGGCCTCTGAATCGTGTTTCATGAACATAAAGCTAGCAATATTCAGGCTTCCGTCTTAAGAATGTTACAGTGTTCTTTAGCTTTAAAATAATCAAGGAACTGTCGAAAAGTAAAGCAAAGTCGACGTCGTGTAGGCAATTATAAGTGTGAATATAAATTTCGGCCTATTCTAGCACGCCACTTAAAAATTACTGAAACACGCCTGCGAATGAGTCACCAAAGCCGGCCCGACAGTAGTTAGCACTCAAGGTGAATACTACATGAAACGAAATCTTCTGGAGTCTTTATGTCTTGCTCGTTTCATTGTCCACCCAGTCGACTGGAGAGGATGACGGAAATGTGGTGTTATAAACCTGTTTGAAATCTACTTTAACATTATGGAAAATCAGTGTTAACATTACCGGGTACGTTCTTCATTTGCCGACATGAAAAAGTACTCGAAATTGAAAGTAAAGGGGCACAATTTCTTCACTGTAACGACTATCACTGCCTACACGCTGTTGGTAGTGAACGTCGAACATTCGGATTGACAATCTAGCGTCGAAGAAATACGACTAGCTGAGAACAAGACCGACAGCTTGGGTGAGCTTTCTTATCGTTGGCGGAAGCCATGCGCGCCGTGTTTTGGACTACGGGTGGTCACGTTTTCGAATGTTTTACTTTGTATAGGCCGCCCGCACACCCAAATTTGTATCGGAGAGATGGCTCTGCTCGGTACGTAGGAGGCCTGTTGGAGGTCCGGTATTACAGCGGGCCCGGTGCGATGCCCGCTGCTTCCAGCCAGAGGTTTTCCCCTAACTAAGGCGTTCCTAGTGTATCAGAATAATTGGGCGTGGAACGTGCATGCCATTTTAAAAGCCCTGTAGGAGAATGGTATGTAAGAAGCCCTGTAACCGTGGAGCGTTGCTCCTATGTGAACGCACTGTCCCAATTCTGGAGGATAAATAAAAGAAGAGCTGCTTACGCAAATGTACAGTCGCAAAAGGCTTGTCAATAACGCTCGAGCGGCGTGCTCCGCAATGCGCGGGAGACATCGCGTGATAACGCGTGGTTTGAGACCGGCAGAATGTGAGCATGCGCGACTCGCATCAGCGCGATTGCTGGTTCCCAAGTCGCTTTCTCCGTCGCCTTGGCTTCCGTACCTTCTTTCGCCGTGAGAAATGCTGCCTGCGCTGCCGGGCCGGGAAACTAAAGTGGAGATTAGCGATTGTTAGTACAGCGTTGGCTGCGCTTAGCTACGTGCAACGCTTATTTTCGCTGCACCCTACGCAATTTAAGCAGGAGTTTTTTTTTTCTGTATATGTGGGATCGCCAAAAACGCATCGCTGGTGGTGTTCTAGAGGGACTAGATATCGGTTCGTGATCGACTGCACAGAGCATTAAGTTCTGTGGCGTTAGCCCGTCAGAAGGAATGTGCAGAGCCGAGCGCAGAAACAGCATAGTCGTGCACACGCCTTACTCATGCAGCGTATTGGCAGAACGATGAAGGAATGAGCGGCTCTGCGCCAAAGCTAATGCAGCCTAAAAATTAGCGCCAATCCACCCTGTGAATGTGGTTGGAAAGCAAAGCTGTAAAGGACACATACAACGATTACCCATGCGACGTCACTCAAATTCACTCACGTCGCCCTACAAATAGTGAAACCAGAGAGAATTGAAATGCACTTAGCCACACCCTCTATTACTCCAAAGAAATATTCTTAGTAAGGTTAAATTAATGCATGATGCATGAACTGTGGTTGGTTGAGTTGTATTGGTGTAGCACATGAATGAAAACCCCTTTTTATATAAAATTAAAGCTCAAACGCGGTGTTAGAAGATCTCACTTCTCCGTGTCTGCCGTCACGGACGGAGGTGACGAGATCGGCGGCAAAGACGAAGGAGGAGCAGAAGGAGGAGGAAATACTTCTATTCAGATTTATGAACTTCTCCGAGTGCGGCCCAGGGGAGTGGTTCCTTCTCTACTGGAGCCCACATTCAGTCCGCGCCGCCTGTGTTCTGTCGACCAGCTGAAGATAGGTAGGCAGAGAGGGGCTGGACAGTAGCATCTTCCATTGCTCTTGTTCGGTAGTTGACGAAAAGAGAGGAGGGTGCTCAGGGCTAAGGTCGCACACCCCGATAATGTGGCATAGTGTTGCTACTTCTGAGCGAAATTTACATTGGGTGCCGTAGCGATTCGGGTGCATTACGTTAAGACGCGTCGGGAGTGGGAAGGAGCCGGATTGTATGAGCCGTAGGGTAGTTTGTTGTTCTATGGAAAGGCCAGGGTAAGGTGAAGGTAGGGACGTTCTAAGAAGGCGATAATGCAGGGTTATGTCCCTGAACAAGCCAAGCGCCTGACTGTCCTCGTGCAGCTCCATAGCACGGGGGGTAAAAGTGCAGGCTTGGTGGGTGTATTCATGGCCCTCCATGGAAGCAAGAGCGGGTGTCCACATGAGCTGAATGGAACCGTTTGGGCAGTGGTTTTTTAGCCCACGCAGTGCAGGTCAGGACACCACACCCGACTGGTAATTCCGGTAGGCTTTTTGGGCATCGGGGACTACCTTACGAACCCCTGGTTGAGTGTGAGCCAAGGCGATGGCTGCCTCTTCTGCTGCCGTCATGTCTTCGGTCTTGAGTGAGGCACAAACAAGGAGGTTGGTTCTGGAGATAGCCATGATGATGGCGTACTGCTGCCCTCGATGTTGGGTGGCGTGTTTGTAGATAACTGCATGATCCCCACCGAGGGTGGTGTTAAGCGGTTGAGCCCATGCGTGTCGGCGACCCTCGTCGTGTGAGGGGTTCATATTTGTAAGCAAAGGGAGCATATTTAGTTCTTGTCGCCAAACGTCCAGGAGTACATCAAGCGGATTGACATTCTGTGCTGCTGAGCAGATCTAGGGAAGGATGCGGCGAACTGCCACAGCTCTGCTCATTCGGAGCTTCTGGATAGAAAGATGGCCCTCTATCAGCTCCTCCCCCGTGTTGTAGAGCTCCGTGCTAAGCAGCCTCTCTGTGGACGCACTCATGGGAAGACCAATGGCTTGCTCAACCGCATTTTTAATCATTATATAAAGCATTTTTCTAATCATTATATAAAGCACCTTCCCGAGAAGAAGACAGTGGGTTTACGTAAGTGATTCTCGAGAGGCCACAGCTTGAATTAATCGAAAGGTATAGGATTCCTTGAGGCCGCGCTTCTTGGTGGAAACTCGTCTGATCATGTGTATGATATTATTTATGCTGTGTTTGAGGCGCTGCAAAGATACGTCACTCTTGGTGTTGGACTGAAGATGTAGGCCCATGATCTTGATGCTGGGGTTTGGAGTGATGGCCTGGCCATCAAGGAGTAATTGAATGTGTTCCTTGAGGTGTCATTTGGCGTGAGGGTGGACGACAAGTAGCTGAGATTTTTTACGTGAACACTGGAAGCCACAGGCTTTAGCACATTGGCGTACTTGAAGTGAGATGCCATGGGTTGGTGTAAGCTTCCTTTAATCGCTATCGCGTGGCATTCAGCGAGAATACAGGGGTTAAACCCGTAGATGTGCTTGGTGAGTGCACCACTTGTCTTCCCCGTCTCCGCGTGGGCTCGTATATAAATCGGTAAGACGGCGGGCTGTAGCTTTGTTACTCTATTAGTTCCAGGTTCGATTCCTGGCGCTTCCAGTAAATTATTTTATTTGTTTGCGGGAGTTTTCTGTTTTGGGAGTATTCGGGAGTTTTCTGCGCAGGCATGAAGCGCTCATCACGGTCAACGAAGGTGTGGAAGCCAAGGCGATGGGCACAGCGCTGAGGGACACAGCCATCGCGCTGATACGGGCCACGCATGCTCTCATTCTACCTATCTCAAACCAGGCGTATTCACTAGCTTTTCCCATGCAGTCCGGAGCATGCCGATCGAGCGTTATAGATAACCTTTTGCCGGCTGTACGCGTGTCGTAAGCTGAAGGTTTCAGTGACCGCTATATGTTCTGGTGAACAATGAGCCGACCTTCAGCTCCACACATGTAGACAGCAGTTTTTGCAGCAATAGCAACCATGAGGAAGTTTTCTAGGGATTCGCGATAATATAACCCAGTCAAATTTGAAGCGATGCTCGGTGATTGTATTGAAAATCCTCCCGGCACGGTCCGCTTCCGGGGCTACCATCAGCTGCGGCGAGTGGTGAGCAAGCCTTATTCGAAGTAGCGCTGGGAATCTTTAAGCGCTACTTTTTTGCTGGAAAGGAAATGTGAACACAGTTGCTGGGATGATGACAGTCAGGCGAGGTCTTCTGCCGAAGAAAGGTCTAGTTTGCACTCTGGTCTCTATACGCACGCATGGCTTTTTGCGTCGCAGGTAAGCCATTCTGCAGCAGCTAATGTGTTTCTAAGGAGCTTATTTTTTTTTATTTTCTAACAGCCACTACAATCCCGCAGTATGTGGCACCTTGCTATGTGGAGGGGTCCAACGTGACAAAAAACCGCACCATGTCGTTCATATGCGATGACTAAGGGCCACCCGACGTATCACCATTTCCGCCTAGTGTAGAAGCCCTTTTAGTTAGTTTATTTGGAGCTTCGTCTTTACGAATACATTTTTCAGCAGGGGATGGGGACACTTTTACTCCGCATTATTCTGCCAATGACAAAAAAGTCAAGCTCCATTGCCATTTATATACACATGCACTACTCGCATTAATTTTTAACACTCGCGTTTACTTTCTTAACAGGTTTTAAGTCCAATTTCTGTACGTTTGGTTCCGAATAGAGCACAAGGTGCACTTCATCGCCGACGCAGATACATTTTCGTGAAATCCTGCACAGGTATCCAGCATCCGGCGCCACGAAGAATTCGGGTCGGACGGGGCTAAGAACGACATCGCCCTGCTGAAGCTGGCTGAACCCTTCGACTTCGAGGGCTCCGACGGCTACGTGGCCCCCGTGTGCCTGCCCGACAAGAAGCACCGCATGGAAGGAAGCATCACCGCTTCCGGCTGGGGAAAAACGACAGAAAGTAAAACGCGTTTGCCACAGCATACTTTGGTTGTTTGAACTTGGGGCTGCTGCGAGAAACTTATATCGTTATCATCATTAGCTTCTTTGGCCAATGTGTATATTCCACGAGCCTCCTAATGTTGTCCATTTCTGCAGCAAACAGCTCTGCTTAACAGAATAAGTGGCAACGCCGAAGGCTACTTGGCAATGTACAGCAATACTGTGGCAGTGCCGGTAGACTTGTATGCTGTAAGTGGGCTTTATGCAACCAATACCTCCCCTTGCCAGAAGCTTAATACAAAAGAATTATAAAGTGTGCGTAGTAGTTCGAGGTAGCCAGAGCTTTTGCTGCAAATGACAGCGTATAGTTCTGCATAATAGATTCTGAAAGCAAAAGTGTGGTTGAAGAAGGTGATGATGATAAGAACAATCTTTCAGGGTATAGCAAGTGCATCAGGCTGCTTTTGCGGCGTGCTTAATGCGTTTAAGTATATAGAGTTATTAATTTTTTGCCGCGAAATATCTACGGATGCCACAGGTATGTCCACGAAGCTGCATAGACAAAATGAGACGTCTGGCAAAGCTCGACATTGTCCATTTCGCACTGTCTATCATGTAAACAATTCCTAGATTACAAAATGTTACCCAATCGCTGTCTCCAGTTTCTCTCTTAAAAGGATGTAAAATTCAACGTGATTCTTGAACGATCAGCCGGAAGAAAAAAATGTGCACATAGAGGTCAGTTCAGCTTCAAAACTCCCATAATCGCAACTACACGTTTTACGAAGCCCTCCAGCACAGTTACGAAGACCCACTCCATCAACCTTAGGGCATTGTGGATGAATTTCTTCTTTTGGATAAGTTCACGTATGGTTGCCATTTCTAAGCTTGATTCCTGCGCACGAAAATCTCGCGTAAGAAAATCCGGGCGCGTGGCCAAATACGGTGTTCAGACGTTCCCCACAAGTTATTTCGATGTCAACAAATCGCGTTTGACCCGCTCCAGTGATTTTTCGCGTCTCTTTCTGAGGTGAACTAAAGGATACGAAATAAAAAAAGAGAGGGAGCTGTCTGATTAGGAAGACACGTAAACGGATCTAGGAAGCACAGCGAAGCGGCCTCAATCAGTCAGGGCTGATCGTGCACAGATTTTAAGGGCACGTGGCATGTAAACCAGGTAGAGTAGCTGTTGCAGTGCTGCACGCGTTTACTAAGTGCAGCACTAACATTAACCAAACATCTTAGCCACAGAATAAAATTGAATTTTATTACAGGAAAATGCAAGCCACTTAATGTAATCAAAAGCATCTATCCACAGCCCGCGAGACGAACAAAATATAGCTAATAAACAGGACGTAGAACGCAATGCATGGATAAGATAGGCCGTAATCTGCGACTAAGGAGCGGG
The DNA here is from genome assembly GCF_048455015.1 of Haemaphysalis longicornis. Lineage (NCBI taxonomy): Eukaryota > Metazoa > Arthropoda > Arachnida > Ixodida > Ixodidae > Haemaphysalis > Haemaphysalis longicornis. The sequence continues at coordinate 185,429,121 of NW_027526361.1, read as the reverse complement.
ACGTAGAGGGATGGATGCTCGTTCTGTCCTGCAGGGTGCCTTCGAGGAGCATGGCGCTCGGTTGGGTTTGAATTCAGTGGGAAGAGTACGGGTCCACAAAGACCGCGTAGGTGCCCTCAGTCCCATTTCAGCCTTTGAGCCATAAATATTTTCTACTACGTTCTATTTAGAAACTGATGTCTTCTTTCCACAAGTTACGAGAAACAGGCTTGTCCTTTTGTTTGCTTTTTGTTTTTTTTTTGTTCTCCTTAACGGCACACCCCGATGTCAGCAAAGAGTTTCTACATGCACCGAGTGGCCATTACACAAGCTAATACCGAAGTCCATGAGAGTGTATGGGCTTGATGGCTTTCGACTCGATCGCCGTAAATTTTATCGTGGAGTACGCAGTACAGCGTTCGCCGATCACAGCTTTATGCAAGCAAATAAAACCCAAATTTGTTTGCAGACGTCTTGCCCTAGATCTTATTGAGTTACCCGGTGGTGTAGACAGTTATCATTCCTTTGTATTTGTCAATCATCGCGAAGCACTGATACTGCCTTACGAAGAACGCGAAGTTTTCCGTCTCCAAAAAGCAGAGTTGCCTACTTATTCCTTCTCCGTTACACACAGGGGGCAAGATTTCGCAAGACTTGAAGCTGGTGACTGTTCCGGTGGGCAGCGATCTTTTCTGCACGTACCAGTACGGCCAGCTGATCACGTTCAGCTCTCTGTACGACAGGAGGAGCATGTTCTGCGCTAGGGCACCACTTGGAGGTCGGGGTTCCTGTAAGGTGAGCTCTGCATTCAACGAGAGATTTGTTGCTCTAACTTGACGGATTTGGGGGGCGGACAGTGCTTTCGAACTGGAGATGGTCTTCCTGGTCTTGACTTTTCCAACCACTCTGATATAAACATAGTAATGTGAAAGAGCAGACCTCGCGGTACACTTTCCAAGACTATCTTTCCCACTAATCGAATTGCACTGACTCCGCTAATTTTACTATCCTTGCCAAACGCAGCGCTACAGAGGGGTTTATTTTTTAGATGCGACAATGGTAGGAGCATCTCTTGCAGGCGGCCCTGTCCTGCGTCCGTCGTCGTCGTCGTCCGCGTCCGCACAGCTGCGTCTCTCCTCCGCTCACCCCTCTCCTCTCGCCGTGATAGCGCGCCCTCTCCCCCAACATCTGTGGCGCGCTCTCTCACTCCGCCGGTGGGCGGCGCTGCGCGTGGCGCAAGCGCGCTGTGCGCATGTGCAGCGCCCTCTCTCTCCGCGGTCTCCTCTCCTCCGGGCGCGCTGCGCATATAAGCGGAGTGCCGCGCTCCGGCCTGTCTCTCAGTCGACGGTCGTCCGCACAACGCTTGCTCTCTCTCTCTCTCTCTCTCTCTCTCTCTCTCTCTCTCTCTCTCTCTCTCTCTCTCTCTCTCTCTCTCTCTCTCTCTCTCTCTCTCTCTCTCTCTCTCTCTCTCTCTCTCTCTCTCTCTCTCTCTCTCTCTCTCTCTCTCTCTCTCTCTCTCTCTCTCTCGCTCTCTCTCTCTCTCTCGCATTACCCGACGATTGCTCACGCAATTCGAGTAATCGACCCAACGGAAACGCACAATGGAACCCCCTTCAGCGTCGCATCACACCAGGGTTCCCGCGAGGGGAGGTGGGCGTAATTTTTTCGTCTGGCCAATCTACGAAAAGGAGCACTTGGCCCACGGATTCCTGTATACAACACCGGGCGTCCTGAACTTAGGGTTCACGCTTTTCAGGGCACGAAACATGTTGGCTAGCTTCCCACAAAAACGGTTTGGGCTCTGGTGGTGTCCCAGCGTCCACGAAGGCTTCTGAACCATTCGCGTCTTTGGTTGTTTTAATCGAAGGCTTCTGAACCATTCGCGTCTTTGGTTGTTTTAATGTTCAGGGACGACGACGAAGTGCCTCTTCTGTAGGATGCTGGTTCTTTCGTCTGCGACTTTATGTGGTATTTTTTGCTCTCAACCCGCGGTTCACCGCTTTTTCCTGAGCTGTGATGGACGGGGATCCCCCGGAGGAGCCGTGCGACGTCGATCCACCGGCAGGCGCCGCCTCCAGAAAGCGCGCCGGCCTCCCAACTGACACGGACACCGAGGACACCGAGCTGTACTCAGCGCACAGCGACGGTGATTCCGACTATGACTTTCAATTGTACCTTGGAAAAAAGGCGACAAGAAGGCTCCTCACGGCATCTTCGCGGTCGAGCACCTTGACAGTGAAGCCCGTGCCTAGACACCCTGGGCACACTATACTGTTCGTGCCAGAAGCGAAGACAGATAACTTGAGGATGCATAACAAGCAAGCAGTCTCCGCATTCCTCGAGGCCGCTGTACCTGGAGAAGTCAAAGACGTCAGGATTAATTCCCGACAAATATCTTGGCTATCGACGTGGAGCACCGGAGTGCGCTGGAGGTCTTGCGGAAGATTACGTCACTGCAAGACATAAAAGTGCGAGCTCATGACACTCCGTATGGAGACACGACAGTAGGCGTCATTTATGACGCCGATGCGTCTATCCCCGAGAAGGACCTGCCAATACTAATCAAACCTGCTCATGAAGGTATTGTCATCCGACGCGTGAGCCGCATTGGTACGTCCAGGTGCCTGAAGATAGTTTTCAAGGGCGACAGCCTTCCTGCCCAAGTTAAGGTGGGACATTTCCGTCAGCTGTCTGACCATATGTGCCAAAACCCCTCCAGTGCCACAAGTGCATGAAGATTGGCCATGTCGCTGCTGTCTGTGGGAGCACCACTGTATGTCCCAAATGTGCTGGGCCGCACAAGGCTAGCGACGGCAGTGAAGGCACCCTGAAGTGCGCCAACTGTGAGGGACCTCATGATGCCTCATCGAAGAAGTGCCCACGTATGAAGAGGGAGGTCGCTGTCTTGAAAAAGATGGTGAGGGATCACTCCACGCACAAGGAGGCTGCTGCGACGGTACGACAGCGGCAGCGCCACCGATCTCGACGCCGGAGGCCTTCAAAGAAGCCTGAGCATTTTCCACCCAACGCCTCTATGCCATGGTCAGTGGATTTTCATTGTATTTTTAAATGCAGAGCATTTCTTAGCCTCGCCTCTTCCTGCGTCGGACGGCGTCCACATTGCCTTTCAGTGGCTTCCCAGTCATTGCGGCATTGTCGGAAACGAAAGTGCGGACGCTGCCGCACGCTTGGCACACCAAAAAACTGAGCCATATCTATTCCGTTATCCAGGACGGACGCCGCTAGGACTCTCCGAAAACTTGCTCGGGAGACAACGCTATCAAAATGGAGCACCCAAAAGTCCACGAGCGCTCGTATCCATGCCCTGGAGCCCCATCTTCAGCGCCCCCTCCCATTAGGCCTCCCACGATCTGATGCAACCATTCTTTGTCGCACCTGGCTTGGAGTGGCATTCACAAATGCTTACTGCTATTTGATTGGAATGGCAGCCAGTGAGGCGTGCGATGTCTGTGACACACCAGAGACCATACGACATGTCCTCTGCGATTGTCCACGGTTTTCATCCGAACGCAGCCAGCTCTCTGCGACTCTACGAAAGTTAGACTCTCGGCGCCCGTTCTCTGGGGAGACAATCCTGGGCCACTGGCCTTCTCCGTCGTCTGCGGACAAAGCGACAAAAGCGCTCCTGTGTTTCCTCAAAACGACGGAATTGCACAAAAGACTGTAGCGCAAGACTACTCTCTACGAACTGTCTGAAATTTTTTGTCTATAGTGTCCTACCACTGGGCACACCACTCCACGCTCTGTTCGTACCTTTCCCCTTCTTTTTCTATTTTCCTCTTTTTCCTCATTGTTCCCCTTTCCCCCACGCAGGATAGCATACTAGGCCGTAGCCTGGTTTACATTCGTGCCTTTCCTTTACTTTCTCTCTCTCTCTCTCTCTTAATGTTCAGGCCAAGAAATTGCTTGCTGCTTGCGTGTACACAATCGGTACGTCTTCGCCAGAGGAGTTAGTGGATCAGGTCTGTGGCTATTTGTGTCCTCTTGTGCTTTGCCCTGCGGGCGACGTCCAGAATGAAGGTTGTCGGGTGTCAGCGTCTGCGAAGGTCCGATATTACGTCTACGTTTTTTTTTTTGAGGCATTAGCAGAGCGCTAAGCCTGGGTACTTGACTTGATGAACTGAACACAGCCCACAGAGGCCTTGTTGCTCACGGGATGAGTAGAATATTCGAAGCCAGTGAGCGGTGCCCGTGGATTTCTTGGGAGCAGAAAGCCCTCGGTAGTGTCGTTTTTTACGCAACTTGGACGCCGAGAAGTGGGTGGTTCCGCCGTGTTCTCCCACGGCCGCAAAATATATGGTGGAGCTAGATCAATTTAGGTGTTGTCTGAATGGGTTAAGTACACCATCACTGCCCAAAAACAATCGTCTAGGTAAACCGGAAGAAGTTACGTCTCTTCGGTAAGGAGCTCATTGCTTGCCATTCAGTTGCCTCAGGATCAGGTTGGCCATTGTGATGTAGAAGGAGGCTCAAACTGCGGTTCCAGTGTCTTCGTCACAATCGTACGTTATTAGGAAAATATGCCCTGTACGGGCCCCTAAACAGCAGGCGGCAGAGGTTGTAAGAATAAGCGGCGTTCCTTAGGTTAACGCGTCATTTTAAAGGGCAGCGCGAACAGTGGCCAGGATTTCTCCCGCTTGTTTACACAACGGCCTGCGCCCAGAGCGAAACGCTTGCCGAGCAGTTAACATGAGTGAACCCCTGTACGCCCCCACTGCAGATTTATCACCTTTAAAGAATTGGGGCGATTCGGGTACGTTTAATTCTTTGTTTGTACTGCTGGTAAGGATTTGTTATTTCACTTTTCGCGGTAGCATTTTCCCGAATAGACCGACCGACCCTGTCAACTGCTTACCTTCAAGTCACTACTAATCTTAGTGTGCTACCGTGTTCGCACACGTTCATTTGAAGGAATCTTAAGATGTATAAAAATTTAGCATCGATTAATAATTTAGAATAAGAATAAAAACACTATCGTTCACTGCATTCTCAGCCGTTCTATGTGCACTCTGAAGAAAAAGTATTTCCCAATACCTAGCTGACAACACTGCCTTCAATCAGCCCTCGATACTCTTTGCATTTAAAAGGCTAAAGCCTCAAATGCCAATGTTTCAAGTGTGCGCGTTGTGAGGTACGGAAAAAGCTTGTCGAAATAAACTGGTGGTGGGAGCCACAGACCTGATCCAGGGATCGGCGCCAGAAACGTAAAACAGCAGTGCGGGCACAGGGTTTCAAGAGGGCTCCGGGAAATGGATACAGCCGCACAAAAGGAGAGCCGACCGCTGCCGCACATGAAGTACGAGCCGCCTTGTGAGCTGAATGCACCGACGGAGGCGAACAGGTTCTTCTAGCGATGGCTAGGAAATGGTACTGAATTCGGAATCTGCTGTCCTGCGTGTTGGTCAAATGGTGACTGCTGTGGCTGCGGAGTTCTAATAAAATTCAACAACAGATCAATAAAAAGCTGCTGGCGATTGTGCGCCAGCGGAACGAGCTGCGGATGGATCCGTCCAGGGAGCGGTTAAGTGGTGAATTTCACGACCGAAAAGTTCAACATAAGGGGTGAGAGCAGATCAACAGAAGCTCCAACTAGGCTTTCGCCTTCACATTCTTAGAAAATTTCTACGAATGGCCGGAATTTTTTTGAGCGGGAATATTTCATACGAGTGTTCGGGTGGTTATTTAGGGTGTTGCGGTGTGAGGGCTTTTTGGATTCTGCTTCAAAAAAAAAAATACAGGTTTCGGTGAAGTGGTGCATATGAAAGAGACAATGGCCGGAATGAACCATACAGCTTCTCGAACTTGTGGATATTTATATTGTCCTGAACTTGTCGAAACCTGTGTGTATTGACTGATTGTAGCGTTTAACGCGCCGATGCAACGCCGGCGATGAGGCGCGCCGTAGTGGAGGGCTCCGGGTTAATTTCGACCATCTGGGAATCTTTAACGTGCGCCGAAATCTCGTACACACGGGTGTTCTTGCTTTTTGGCTCCATCAGAAATGCGGCCGCCGCGGCCGGAAATCGAAACTTGTGTGGAATCGGGACTGCGCCGGGGTTTCTGGTATTGCGATGACAGCGCGAAAAAGAAGTCTGTAACCACGACTGCTGATTCTTTTCCTTCTTCTTATTTGTAATGTTTCTTGCTTTTACTTGTGCGGTTCATGTTTGCCCTGCATGCTACTTAAAACTTGAACGTCTCATATTGTAAAACCCTTGAAGGGGGGGGGGGGGGGGGCAAGTAAAGCTGTCCGTATTGCTTTATTCATTGCCTCCCTCATCTCAAAGGATACAAAATAAAGGTTTTATTATTATTATATTATTATTATTATTATTATTATTATTATTAGGTATTCACGAAGGATGTATTCAAGCATACGCCGGAAGGAAAGCACCCAGACATAAATTCGAATTTTCTTTGATTTGATTGATTGATTGTTGGGTTTAACGCGCCGATGCAACGGAGGCGATGAGGCGCGCCGTAGTGGAGGGCTCCGGATTAATTTTGACCACCTGGGGATCTTTATCGTGCGCCGAAATCTCGAACACACGGGCGTTTTTGCTTTTCGCCTCCATCAGAAAAGTGGCCGCCGCGGCCGGGAATCGAACCCGCGACCTCGTGCTCAGCAGCGCAACGCCTTAGCCACAGAGCCACCGCGGCGGGTTCGAATTTTCGAATTTTCTTTCTTCACGCCTAATTTATGTCTAGACCTATAAAATAAAATCTACTGTCGAGTGGTCGTGTTCACTGTTGTCTTCGTGTGATGCATTTTTTCACTGATGTGACACCCCGATTGCCAATAAACAAATTCATAGTTCAGCCCTGCAAAGATCATCGACCACGGGATCATAGATAGCGGTAAGGTATTCGATCAGTTATATGGGTGGCACATGTGGATTACGTGCCCGAAGGTTGCCACTAAAATGCGTCCGGCAAGTTGGCCTTGCACCAGAAACATTTTTACGAGACCGCTAGTGGACAGTGATGGTGACGGCAAAGGGCTGCAGTCACCTTAGACACTCATGATTTTACACACACCATAGCACGACTCCCACCTGTCTAGTTCTAACACAACTTCTCTGGAATGGAATTTATGCACAGACGACATCTGGTACAGTTGTTTGGCCGCAGGTATGTTACCAAAATGTAATCGCTTTCTCCTACCTTTCTCCTTGTATCTAAGGGTGACTCCGGGGGTCCCGCGACCCAGAAGGACAAGGGATTGGAGGTCGTGGTCGGGATCGTCTCCTACGGCCGCGGCTGCGCCAGGGCCTTCTACTCCGGAGTCTACACCAAGGTGTCCAACTACGTTGACTGGATACGTGACAACTCGAACAAGTTTGGCAGATAGCGTCCGTAATCCTCGGAGCGTAGGAGCTACAGGGTGCACACATATATGGGATAGTTCAATGTTTCCAGTCATTACGATAAGCCAAAGAGGTGCACCACGTCGCGGGATAAAAAGTCGACAGCACCGCGACCGCTGCGATGAGACATTTGCTGTTGCCTGCGAAGCTTCCTATTCATATACCGTGGTTGCAGTTATTGACGCCAAGGATGCATGTTTTGTGGGTACGCAATGCAGGACATGTCCCGCACTGGTGCAATATACGAATGACACCCAATGAGCGCATCCATAGCACGCCTGTAAAGAGTGGCTGTTTTTTAGTGAAAGTTGCGCTCTCACTGTATATATATATATATATATATATATATATATATATATATATATATATATATATATATATATATATATATATATATATCTATATATATCTATATATATATATATATATATATATATATATATATATATATATATATATATATATATATATATATATATATATAAATATATATCTATATATATCTATATATATATATATATATATATATATATATATATATATATATATATATATATATATATATATATATATATATATATATATATATATATATATATATATATATATATATATATATATATATATGGGTGTGTGGGTGTCCGTTTGTGTACATATATTGTTTTACTGTAATCAATTTCAGATGTTGGCAAATATACGTATACAACTGAGCAATTTGTCTCCTTCAAGTGTTTTGTCGGTTTCTTCTAGCATCACCGCTTCAGTTATATTTTGTCTCATATCGAATAAATGTGCACACGACTGGCTCTAGTCGGGAAATTGCTTCCCGGCGCCACACCCTCCATTATGATTTGTTTGCGCTATTTCTACCACGCGCCCTTGCGTTAGGAGGTTTATTCATCGTGCAGTATACATTGAACTGTTCTTCTCGAATGAATTTGTACCGCAAACGCTGGAGTATCAGCCCAGTTTAATGCCCCGGAAACTACTAATGTAATAAATATATTGTTGCTGTAAGAACACACCATGGTCATACGAGATGTTTGTCACCTCTGGAGCCTCCTTGCAACGAACAACTCAAGTTTCATGACGAAAGAATGAAACTCTGAAATGTCACTATCACAACGCGTTAAATCATGCCAATAAAGATTTTTACGCGCCATGATGTGCGCACTCATTTGTACGTACAATCAGCTGGCTTTTATTGCTGCGTGCTCATTGAAAAAGAGACAGAGAAACATTACAGGAAGAGTAGGAGAGAAAGAGTAGGAGATATAAATGGTCTTCGTTACCCGATAGAGCGCATTTTGCGGCTGCCATCTCCGCCAGATGAATGCTGGGTTCATCACAGTGGGTGCTGTTGGGTGGGAAAACGGTGGGAGACGTGTGGTGTAGATAGAAGTGATTGTAATATCTGTTAGTTGGACGTCCACGCCAAATGAGGGAGTTTTCTGTAGGTACGAAGTACTGAGAGAGAGATTGGCGCGTCTTGCTGCTCGCTAGTGATAGAGGATATACGTGCCAGATGGGGGAGGGACGCTAAAGACTTCAAATGTAGCTTTGTCGGCCCCTCTGGAAGTGTCCGGTGAAGAAGAGCTCGGACGGTGGCGTGCGCCACGGTATCACCAGCAGGAGAAGTATGGATGGGTGTCCACACGATGCGGACGTGAAATACCACAGAGCGGATTCTTAGCTGGGATCACAACACTACCTTCACCTACGTACAAGGTACCCCACACCGGAAACTTTGGCAAGGCATCCATTATTTATCATAGCCTTATACCGTGCCTCTGCCTTGTCTGTCATTTATACAGAAAACACTCGCCATTTGTACAAGTGCGGCCCGCACACACACACAGCTGGCTGGCGCCGCATCTTTTCAAAGTGCTACGAATTGTGCCGCGCCTCCGCCAGATGGCGCCACGGGTCCCGCGACCGAGAGAAGACGCAGTGAAACATCCCCCTCGCGAGGGGCACGAAACAAATGCAGAGCATTTCCGGGGGCGCACGACGTTAAGTAATTTGCGTTACGTTAATGTTGTTGCACTTGTGGAAACTGCTGACGAGAGAGCACTCGTCAGCAGTAATTTGAATGAGTCAACGATATAAGGCGCGTTCGTAGCGTCCCATTATGTGTCGGCTTTGTAGCGCAGTGGGTAGAGCACCATGTACATTGCGTTCCGCCAGCCGGGTCGAGGGATCGAAACCGGGCGCCGGATAGTATTTTTTAAGTGCGAATGCACTTCTTAAGCGAGCCTGAATCGTCCGCCGCCGTCGTCCGCATAGCAACAGCTGCGGGTGCGCGCGCTCCTCGTCTTCCTCCTCGTCTTCCCTAGCAACGGGGGGAGATGGGCGCGCGCTACTCCCCTCCTCCTCTCTCCGCTCAGTGACTGCGGGTGTTGGGCGCCTCCTCTCCACTTCGGGCGGGAGAGCTCTCGCTCGCGTAGCGGGCGCTCCGCATTCCGACGCGTGAGGGCGCTCCTGTAGCCCTCGCCGTAACGGCGGGCGCTACTCTCCTCCTGCTCTCTCCGCTCAGTGACTGCGGGTGTTGGGCGCCTCCTCTCCACTCCAAGATCACGATATCCACCGTAATCGCGCAATCAACAACCGTGCATTCGCACTTACACACTCTCCCCGTCGGGGAAGTGCGAGGGAATTTTTTATATATTAGGGACAACGACGGTGCGGACTACGGACGTCAACGCGGGTGACAGCGTGAGTTACTGAAATGCTCTGCATTTAAAAGAGTCGCTGGGGCATTCAGTGGGGATCGCACACATATGATTCGTCGAAATTCATGGGAGTTCCAAGCGAGAACATATGCTTCAATGTGACTCAGTAGCTCGTAATCGTTATGCTGGGACTTGTTGCTTCGGTCATAGCGACTTCAAGGGCTTCGGCCATGGTCGGCCATGCTCGTACAGGGTATGCCCAGGCGGCACAGAAAGTGTGCCCCAAGACCGGCCCGTCTATGGCCGCTTTCTGGCATGTCCGGCCAGCATCCAGGTTCTGGCAGCCACTGATCATGCGTTGAACGGCCAACGTTCGGCAACCAGCGCTTCGGTATTTTTCCGTCCGCCCGTGTCCGGACGCACAACGGCAGCTAACCGGCTGCCAGATATTCAGTTCTCTTACGGCTGCCGATGTTGAGAAAGAGAACGGCCGAAGTACGGCCTTAGGGCATCCGTTTTTTCTTCGGGAAGCGGTAATCGGCCGAAGCACGGCAAGCGACCGGCCACAGAATATGCGTATTAATACTTGCGGCAGTTGGTGTTCGAAAGGAGACCGGCCGGAGCGCGGCTGCCGTGCATTCGTTGTTTCAACGGTGAACCGCGCGTCCGGCGGTAGAACATTCGTTTTCTTTCGGCAACCAGTGTTATGACGGATACCGGCCGACGTACGGCCCCAGAATATACGTTTTTCATTCGGTTAGCTGTCCTCGGCCGAATTACGGCAAGCGAATGGCCACAGAATATTTGGCAACCGGTGTTCAAGAGGAGACCGGCCTACGTAAGGAATCTGGTTATACGTAATTTTTTCGGCAAACGGCATACAGCCGAACAATGGCACGCGACTGGGCGCTGAGAATTCATGCACAGACGTGTTTGGAAGGAGACCGACCGGTTTTTTCCTGGGGGATAAAAAGCCGTTACGGAGCCGAACGACGGGGACGCGTTTTTCATCCGCTCCGTGTTTCTACGTTTTAAATGAACGAACATCGTTTGTCAAACAGTAATGAGTGTTCTCGGTGAACGGGCAAGGTGCAAGGATTTACTGGACATTAGCAGGGAACCTTTTAGGCCATCGAAATGTCATTTATTGCCACAAGAAGACTGTGCCACACCGACGGGTGAGCTAAGCCTCGCCAGTCATCGCCGCTACCACGCCTCGGCCGCCGGCTTCGTCGACGCATCAGCTCGAGGCTATACGCCCCCTCAAGAAATGGACAGCACTGGAGACATCGACCCGGCAGAGATGTCCGATCCGAGATGGAGATTGTTCACCAAAATAACTGGCCTTCAAGGGCGTCGAGCAAGCGGCCACCACGCAGGAGCTAAACCGCCAACATTTCAAGGACTCCCCACCAAAGAAAGGCAAGTGCGAGCAAAAGCGCAAGTTATTCTGCTTACAATTAAACTGCGACAAGCAATGTTGCACTATGTTGTTGGTGATAAACGTAGAAGAGACTTGCTCGTGCATTGGTAGGATCAACTTCATGCCCTGCACTATGTTACTGCGTAGGATTTTACGACTGGCTATTTAGAACAAAAATTATTTTAAATTTGCGATAACAACAGAGCCTTGTCACTGACGAAGCCTAGCTGTTAATTTAGTTCCGATGTTTGAAGGTGAGCTTAGCTACTCTTGGGATATGACTCATTTGGTTAAACATAATCGCCAGCATCCTAGCAAACACGGATTTTGTCAGGATTTTCTTTCTCAACGCAGATGGTTGAGTTCACGCACGATTTGGCTCTTGCAATAGATAAGCTTAAAGTGGTTGACTGTATATTCTTGGACTGCAAAAAAGCAAATGCTGGTGTTCCATATCACCTTCTGAGTAGTACATTTCATCCTATGAACTGAATGAGTCAGTTTTTGCATTATTATTACTATTGGCCCTATATCTTTGTTCAAAAGTACTGTGTCGTTTACCGGACTATAGCGAATGAACGTGATTCCGTATACCTGTAGCTTTATTCGAATTTAATAACATCTTGGTGTGCTGATTCAGAAAAGTTTTTGGATGTTAAACAGTGTGTTAACGGAACCTTTACAAGAAAACCTTCATTGCAATTGAATACGTATACCGTAAATTATGCTGCTGTAACAACGGCCGAAGAATATAAATACCTAGGAGTTTATTTAGGGAGTGGTTCGAGGTTAAATAGGCAGGTTCACACCATAAAAGTTACGGCTGCATATGTTTTTGGCTTTCTGAGACGAAATTTCAGTGAACCTCCATCTAACTGAAAAGAACAACCGTATTTCACTCATGTGCGCTCAATCCTAGAGTACGCATGTGTTTTCGTGGATACCTACACCAAACAGCTGGTTGATACGCTCGAAAACATACAGAATATGTCAGTGCGATTCGTATTAGTTAATTGGCACGCTCAACTTAGCATGAGAGAAAGTAAAAGTACACTGAAATGGCATGACGTGAAAGATCACAGACGAAACCACAGGTTGAACTTTTTTCGTAATATCTATCATTCGAAAACTGGAGTAGAAGGGGAGAAGTATGTCCATTCGCGATTCTACATATCGCAAAGTGGGACCGCCAGCTTAAAGCAAATTATTAACTTTCCTTTAAAGGTGACGCCTTGCGCGATTCATTTTATTTTACATCAATAATGCAGTGTAATTATCTTCCACGTATGATTGCATTAACTGTTTATATTGACGATTTTCAGCGCGCTTTGTAGAATTATTTTGTTATTTTGTCTCATATTTAATGCTTAGTGTTATGTATCTTCCTTCTGTAATGCATGCAAAGGCAAGCAGGCATCAATTAAATAAATAAACAAACAAACAAATAAATAATAAAATAAATAAATAAATAAATAAATAAATAAATAAATAAATAAATAAATAAACTTCCAGAGGCGCAAGTTTGCCTCCGACGGGTTGAGAACCCTACGAATTCAACCTTGACCAATAAAATATTTATTGCCCTATTCGTTGCAGTATGCAAGGTTTCCTGCATACATACTACCTTTGCTATGCTATTGGTTTGAAACAAATTATGTAACTCCAATTTTACGCCTTTCCTTGCGTGAACACAGAGGGATACAACTGCAGCCACCTGAAGCAGGGCGTCATTCGCAACGCGTGTAGAATTTTTTGAACGTAGTATGACATAAGAAGAAAATTAAGTTCTTTTGGACTATTAAGTGGTGTGGCCGTAACTAATGAAAACAACATTAAAATAGATTGAAAATGAAAGTTCCTGTTCGCTTCTCCTTAGGATCAGCCCTGCGCAAGATCATCAAAAAAGTTCATCGAGTAGAAAATCTCTTTGCAAGAAAAATGGGCAAAAACTGGACATACTTTTTTGTGAAGGAGTTATATTAAATGCTCCTGAGTGTTTTGTTGAGAACCAAAACGCTTCGTAAAGGCATTCACGCCGGTTTTATATACATCAAAATTGGTCAAGCAACTGTTATAAAAATAGTTTATGTAGTCATAGCCTGAAAGTGTTCCGGAATATTGCCTTAAAAGAAATTGGCTAAAAGCGGCGCAATTTATCTCTCTGAAATGCAACCCAGTAAAGTATGCGACCTACGCCCCCCCCCCCCGCCCCCCCTCCTCTTTCCCCGTTTATTACAGGTAAGCCGCCCCACAGAGGATATCAGGACCTGGACAATACATCTTTTCAAGCTCTACAAAAACTGAATATTTTCTGTGTTCGGCAGTAAAAGAGGCACAGCAATTAAAGGAACGACAATTTGTGAGCACTGTTTAATAAATGAATTTTTATGATGATGATAATGTTTGGAGTTTAATGGCGCAAGGCCGACTAAGGGCAAAGAGCGCCAAACAATAAATAAATGAATTTTGCTGTCAACTGAGGCTGGTAATTAAGCAAGGCTGCGCTGAAAGCTTGACGGCTGGTGGTTGCGCGCGAGCTCACTTTGATGTGGCTGCATTGGACCCAAAATGCTGGGTTTGTGCTGCTGCTGCACTGCGCGAATGAGTCATCTGCTTGCGCGACATGCAGTGACCGGCCTCAGTACAGTTAACGTACTGTGGCTGAACTCCAGTGCCCGTAGCACGGCCGTATTTCCGGCAGCTTTAGTCCGGCTGGAGTCCGACGACCGCATCTCGGCTGTCCTCCGGCGGCCGTACTTCGGCCGTACACGGGTAGCTTTGGAATGGCCGGAGTACTACGGCTGGAATCTGGCCGTATGAACGTAAGCCGGTTGACTGGCCGACGGACACTGGCCGTTGGGAAGCCATGGGAGTACGGCCGTATACGGCCAAAAGGCCCATATTTGGACACGGGCCGAACATGGCTGTCGGAAAACGGCCGGACAGAAAATCACCGGCCAAAGTACACCGGCCTGTTTTAGGCCGAACAGTCCTGTGCTGCCTGGGTGCAGACAGTTGTCCAGATGAGGGAGGTAATGTCAAAGCGGGCATCGCTAGCGACGTCAGCGGGTCTTTTAAGGTAGGTTAAGGCGTCGGTTTGCACGGTGGTTCGATAGGTGCTATATCTTGCCAGGAGGAACTGTGTACGGTGATGGCGACGATCGGTTTTGCATGTAGAGTGCATATTGCCACGGTATTATTACCATCATTGCCAGACAGACGTAGCGGTCCACACCCAATATTGGAAGTGAAGACATTGAAGTGAGCAGCTGGGGCAAGACGAAGAAAAAGACGAAGGGGAGCGGGTTTCTGGACGGTGCACTTAGCGGAGTCAGCGGAATTACGGGCAGAACAAGCTCACTCTCTAAATAACGAGTGTTTTTAGATGCGAGGCATCTCACGGTCGGGGCGATCAGACGCCAGCAGTCGCGGCCGGCACCCCCCTCCTAGCGAGGGAGTCAGAGCCACCGTGACCTTTTAGCCGGCAAATAAAGATGTTGTTCCCGCCCCCTCTTCCTTGTCGTTGTTGTTGCGCCGTCCACAGCCCCACTGCGCATGCTCGGCTTGATGAACGCCCGGTGGAGTCTTACCCTTCTATGGCTCCTGGAGCGACAGCGTTGCCGGTGTCTTCCTAGACCGGCAGGAGACGAGCACGCTTCCCCTTTAAGGGCTCCTGGAGCGACAGTGTTGCCGGTGTCTTCCTGGGCCGGTACGAGACGAGCACGCTTCACGCGCCTTCGACGATTCATTGTCGTCGGCAGCGCCGTGTGTCGGCGAGTCTCGGCAGGCCGTGATTACATGCAGCCCACAACCATCCGGGGAACGGGCATCGACCTCATCTTCAGCAACTTTATGGTTCATCCACTGCAACAACCCTTCTTTTTACATTTCACAGGCCATAAGGCGGTCACAATCAAAGCGGAACGCCCACCGCAGCTCGACGTTACCTACGTTGAACATGATGATAAGGCTTAAAAAACTCATACCACGTACAACGTCTCTCTCTCTATTTAATGCCTCTCCCTCTAACACCACCATTCCCCTCCAATAAAATTACACCATATTCCCGTAGCGGAACCCTGAGTAGTATGCGAAACAGCCATGGGGTCAACGCAGTTTCCCATTTCGTAGTTCTGGTAAGTCAAAAGTGTGGTAGTCACCACGGAAACCAAACGGTAAATATAACGGTTGCTACGTACCTCAACCTCATGGAAACGACGACCTGAAAACTAATGAGAACTTGAATCGACCCCATGCCTGCTTCGCATACTACTCAGGGTTCCCCTACGGGAAGATGGTGTAATTTTTTGTGACTGTTGACTCACCCGGAAACCAAAACCAGAATTGCTTGTTTTTCGCCCGTAAAGGCTTCGTTCTGTGGTACCTCCGCCGCTGACGGCGGCTGACCCCGCCGGGCCCGAAGGAGCAAAATGTGCCACCGTACACTGGTAGAGTGTTATAGCTGTGCGTGGCAAGTAGATGCAGAGGAGCTTCAGCGGGATGGCGTCAAGGCAGACGAAGGGGCAGGGGCGTGTCGTTTATGCTTAGTGGTGGCGCGGATAGAGCGCGTAGAAGGGGTTAACTCATGGTTAGCTAAGCAGGTTGCAGAACTGGAATCCGCGCTAAATAAGGAACGCGATGAACGGGGCGCCGTTGAGGGAAAGTTATAAGCAGCTGAGAGGACGCTAGAAAGGATCGTCATTTCGCCAAAGAATGAAGAAAACCTCGGCCCATGCAGCGGAGCGGAGGCATACACCGAGGTGATACACCAGGCGGAATGTACGAAAGGCAACAGCTACTGCCACGTGCTGCAAAATAGGCCCGAAAAAACATTAGGTAAGCCGGGTACCAGTAAAAATCAGCATGTGGCAGGGAGCGTGGTAATCATAGCGGGAGATTCTAACATGAGGAGGAGCGGCGCTGCAACAGTGGAAATGGTAGAAGGGAATAAGCGTGTGAAGGCAGGGTGTTTCCCCGATCAAGCGCCGCAGACGGTGATGACACACCAGCAAAAGGGCAGCAGGCCCTGTCCAGTAAAGCTAGAAACCTTGTGGTGATTGCTGCGGGGCTTAACGATGTTCTCAACGGGGAGGAGGGAAAGCTTGGCCAGGAGATAGCGAAAGCGGTAAACGATCTGCGGGCGACGGCCCCAAATGTGCTCGTAGAGTCTATTAATGTATTTGAAGGGGTCACACCTGCATCGTCATTGACCGCCGTAGGCCTGGTGCGGTCAGCCATTGTCGTTAAAGAACAAACGTGACTCCACCTTTCCTGGCATCATCGTTATGTCTAGGTCTGCATGGGCGCGCGCACTGCTTTCTTCATCTTCACAAGCTTCCATTTGGCGTTCCACTGAACACAGACCTCGATGATCACTCCTCTCCCCCTGGACGCTCGAGTCTTGTCCTTGGAGGTTGATGGATCCCACAACTTGGTGCCGAAACCCGGGCTCGTGTCTGCCAGGCCGACACCGACAAGCAGGACCGATAGCTTTTCTTCGACGGCTTCTGCTTGAGAGACCGGCGGACATACCTCTAAGGACCAAGGATGACTTCAATCGAGCGCAGGCTGCGGAGACGAGCTGCCCTTCGGGACAAGCTTTCCGCCGTCTTGACGGATATAGAAGACGGCCTCCGCAGTGGCACCCTGAGTACAGCGATTGACGCAGCGATATCCTTAGAGGCCATGCATCGGCCGATCCAAAAGCTGAACGACGACATTTTTCTGGAAGCGACGGAGGAAATGGTCACAGAAGAGACCTTCAGCACGACCTCGTTCAGTGACAAGGTGGTGAAGATCATGGCCGAGCTTCACTATAGATCTCGAGACCAGCAGGCTAGTGAGTCTTCTGTTCTGTTTTGCATTCTGTAACGAGACCACCTCATGGCGAGCCCGCAACCAACAGAAGGAAGCTACCGACAATAGAACGGACGAAGGTTGATGGAGACCGTCATAATTAGACCTGATTCTGGAGTCAATTTGAGCATGCCGTAAAGAAGAATTCCGAACTGCGAGCGACTGAAGAGTTTCAATTTTTGACCAACCTACTTACCGGCTCAGCCGCTTTCGCAGTAACTGGGCTCTCTATTACAGAAAAGTGCTATAACGACGCAATAGAAATACTCCTGAGGCGGTTCGGCGATCAGACTCGGATTGCGCAAGACCGCCTACGGGCACTGATTGACATCAGAGCAGTTTCACCTTCAAGTGACGTCGCACAACTTCGAAAACTTTACGACGAGGTCCAAGTACACTGTGGAAGCATGAATGCCCTTGGAAAAACCGCTGACACCTATTGCTCCATGTTACGGGAGCTGCTTCTACGAGCACTCCCTCGATACATGATCCTGAGGTACCACCAGTGGTCAAGAACGTCGCGTACTGCTTCAAGGTCAACTGGCATAGAGCGGGAGCAACAACTGATCGACCAGAAGGAAAAGGAACTAACTGATTGTCTTCTTTGGAAATAAAGTTGAGTGCTCGGAGCAAGATAAAGAGGAGCCCCGACTGTGGTCCAGAAAAAATATTTTGCTCGGGCCGATAATGTCGACGCGCCGCCGGCCGCCCAGCTTTCCCTTTGCTCTCTTCCTCCTTCGTTCGCCCTCTCGTCGCTGTGCCTCTGTACATGGCTCTTCCCTTCTTCGCTCTCCCCAGAGGCATCTTGTCTTTCACAGCGACGTCTGTCTGATGCCTGTCCTACTATGCAGGAGGCATGCGTGCACGCGCGGAATTTAAACACCCGTGCGCGGCCGCAATAGACGGCGCAGATAATCGCACGCCACCGCATACATGGCGATCGCTTATTCCATATCAGGGAACGTTTATTCTGACATTATGAAGACCCACTTAAAATATTGCACTAACCCAGTAGATGTAAGACGCAACTGAACGACGACGACTTCAGAAGCACCAAAGAATGAGCAAGAGTGATATGGAACGCCACAACATACAGTCTAGCGTGATTCTGCTTACGACGAATCGATGCAGCGCAAAGATTACCCTCTGTTGTTACCCCGCTCTCCGGCCGCGTGCTTAATTATTTATGCTGCTTCTGCGCACGAACAACGCTTACAAGGGTCGCCCGGAGACTCCATCGGCAAACGGCAATAATGCACATTTTTGTGCCAGTGACTGAATTGGACGGCTCCCCTGTTGTACCAAGTATAGAAAACCGCTGTCAGCTTGATAACAAACCCAAGAATATCAAACGAAATCTTCATTGTAACTCATGCCGCAACTTACTGCCCGATGTTCACTGTCACTCTACGGTCGTGTTATCTCGTCGATAACGCCGCTGACTGCAAATAAAATGCTGCGATTTGTATGGCTGGAATATTTTGGCCTACCTGAGTTCCCGGCGTTTTTTTTCTTTAAGCGGCTGACCAGCAAACCAACCGGCTCGTTAAACCTTTTCTTTCGGCGAGTCATCACCACAGAGATATAGGGCCCGGACGAATTCAAATATCGCGAAACGAAGGCATGTTAAAAGACCGCACTGTCAGGGACTTGAACTTGAGCAGATTGCTGCGTCGCGGGCAGTCGCGGGTGATGTTATCGCATTTCTGTTCTTTTCTGATGAGCGTATAAGTGCCGGCTCGTGTTCTGGGCACACTCTGTTTTGGACGTAAGTTGTAGAACTGTGAGAAAGCTGAGGGGGCGTTTGTAATCGCTAGTGATAAGAACCAGTTGCGCCTTTCGCCTTTCGTAAAACCTGTTAAAACACAGCCGAATTGGTATTCACAAATTTACAAAACAGAGCCACATTTTCGGCAAGCACTGCGGAAAAGGTAGTGTTTGTATTGCAGCCATATATTTGTATGTGGTCTCTACATTTTGTTTTCCCGCCATGCAAACCAATTCTTAACGTATCTTTGCCGTACGGCCAATCAATTCCTTCCGGTCAAAGCTACCCAGAAGGTGCTTGTCGAGGTCTCGCCTGCCAGGACGCCATGGCGGCAGGGGGGGCGGCGTAGGAGTGACCCCGGAGACGGGGAATGCAATAACTCAGAGGCTTCCTTCTACCGCCTCCGCGACCTGTGCAAGATCCTCGAGACGCAACTATTCTTTGCTCTCTTGAAGTGCAACCTGCCGCTGAGCGTCTTGGGGGAGTGCAGCTTTCAATTTGTCGGCCACAACCAGCTCCTTCAGATCGTCTAACTTCTGGATACCTCTACTATTAATATAATAGGAAAAGTAGTTGTGGAGCCGCCGTCCAAACTGACGCCAAGACTCGTTACAGCCCTTTTTTGCTGTCTCAAACATCTTTCTATACTCGGCGGGGCACAAACGCAGTTCCCTTAGCACCAATGACTTTAACTGGTTATAAGGCAACATCTCCTTCATGCCGCTTGCCATTATCAACGCCCTGACTCTATCAGTCAAGTACGGCATCAGTGTTACCGACCTGACCTCGTCGGGAACCTTGAGCGAGCTGAACAGCATTTCAACTGCGGCGAACCATCCCGGTACCAACCCTTCATCCTTGGGCATGTGTGGCAAGACATTGCTTAACAATTTGGAGACGCCCGCGACACCAGACTGGGTCTCCCTGTCGGAGTCCAGCGCCACGCCCTGAGATCGTAATTTGAGCATCTCCAGCTCCACCTTGGCCCGTTCCAGTTTCGTTTGCTCGATTTCGAGCAACATTTTTGCATCTGACTTTCCTGCCGTCACACCTTCGCTGATCGTCCCGGCATCTGCTCCTAACGGAGTGGCGCTCGCAGGGGGTGTACTCATGTCGGGAATTTTAGATTCGCGCAAGCACTGTGTTTTCGACCTCGTAAGCATACAGGGCAATGGGCAAAGCAAAGTCGTCGTTCACTCACCCATTTGTTGCCGACCGCTTTGTTGCCGAGGCGGTTGAGCAGGCCTTAGGTCATCTCATGTGTGCGTCCACGGAGAGGCTGCTTAGCACGGGGCTCTACAACACGGTGGAAGAGCTGATAGAGGGCCATCTTTCTAACTAGAAGCTCCGATTGAGCAGAACTGCAGCGGGTCGCCGCATCCTTCAGCAGATTGGCTGGGCAGCACAGAAGGTCTCTCCGTGGGATGTACTCGCGGACTCTTGGCAACAAGAACTAAAGAGGTTCCCTTCGCTTAGAAATATGAACCCTTCACACAACTAGGGTCGCCGACAAGCACGGGCTCAAGCGGTCATGTAGTTATCTACACAGACGCCTCCCAACAGCGAGGGCAGCAATACGCCATCATCGTGGCTACCTCCAGAACCAACCTCCTTGCGTGTTCCTCACTCAAGACCCAAGACATGATAGCAGCAGAAGAGGCAGCCATCGCCTTGGCTCTCAGTCAATCAGGAGATCGGAAACTAGTCACCGATTCCCAACAAGCCTACCGGAATTACCAGTCGGGGTGGTTGTCCCTAGCTGCACTGCGTGGGCTAAAAATACCACTCCCAAATCGGTTCCATTCAGCTCATCTGGACGCCCGCTCACGCTTCCATGGAGGGCAGCGAATACACTTACCAACAAGCCAGCACTTTTACCAAGCTATGGAGCTGCACGAAGACAGTCAACCGCTTGTCACATTCAGGAACATAACCCAGCATTATCGCCTTCAGAGACCGGCCCTACCTTCGCCTTACCCTGACCTTTCAAGAGAACAACACATTGCCCTACGGCTCATACAATGCGGCTCCTTCCCACACCCGACGTGTCTTCCGTTAATGCACCCGAATCACTACGACGCTGAACGTAAATTTTGCTCATAAGTAGGAACAGTCAGCCACTTAATCGGGGTGTGCGAAGTTAGCCTTGAGCACCCTCCTCTCTTTCCGTCAACTACCCAACAAGAGCAATGGAAGATGCTGCTGTCCAGCCCCTCTTTGCCTACCCAGTCCGCACAGGCGGTGCGGACTGCATATGGGCTCCAGTGAAGGAACCACTCCCCTGCGCCGCCCTCTAGGCAGTTCACAAATCTGAATAAAAGCATTTGCATCCTCTTCCTTCTCCTCCTTCTCCTCCTCTTCTTCTCCCGTATCTGCTGCCAATATCGTCGCCTGCGTCGGCGGCGGCGCAAACGGAGAAGTGATATCGTGTAACACCGGGTTTGAGCTTCGTTTAATTTAAAAAAAAAGTTTCCACTCCTTTGCTACACCAATAAAATCAACCAACCACCGTTCATGCATCATGCATTCGTTTAACGTTAGCAAAAAAAAATCTCTTTGAAGTGATAAAGGGGAAGGTTAACTGCATTTCACTTGTCTCCGTTTTCACTATTTGTAGAGCCACGTGAAGTGACTTCGCAAAGGTAAATGTTGCGGGTGCCCTTTGGAGCTTTGCTTTCCAACCACATTCACAGGGTGGATTGGCGCGAATTTTTTTCATGTGTGTCGAAGTTTGAGGAGAGCAAGGGGTGCGCACTGCGTCAGACGGCCAATTGCTACCCTAAAACACTGCCCCAGCTGAGCCGGTCGATCAGCAGACCCGCAGAAATACTGCAAGTGCTGTAAACGGTATTGTCCTTCGGCTGACTGTATTTTAAGCGTTATGCATTGAGTTCTATGGGAGGCAAACCGGTAGTGAAAAAAACCCGCGTTATATCCAGTCCGCACAATAAGCGGTTACTTTATAATTGGTCTGCAGTGTACTGGCAACAGATGCACCGTAACGTGAGGAGAGGGCAGGTGTGAGTATTTTTAGCCCACACCTTAACTGGTCAGTCTCGCGGCGTTTACCAGGCTTAACTCCAA
Source organism: Haemaphysalis longicornis (assembly GCF_048455015.1). Taxonomy (NCBI): domain Eukaryota; kingdom Metazoa; phylum Arthropoda; class Arachnida; order Ixodida; family Ixodidae; genus Haemaphysalis; species Haemaphysalis longicornis. The sequence continues at coordinate 185,406,951 of NW_027526361.1, read as the reverse complement.
TATTTCAAGCCCAATTCCTAGCAGCAGTACTGGCCTTAAAAGAAGTGCCTCCGCAGCACTTCAATATAGCTATACTTACTGACTCATTATCCGTCTGTTCTGCTTTGTCATCATCCGAAAATTCACCCCTGATTCGTGCATCAAACCTTCTTGTGCCTTCCCATTTGCGGGACATCTGCTTCATTTGGATTCCCCGACACAAAGGTTTACTTCTTAATGAAGAGGCTGACCCGATGGCGCAATCGTCTTTGGATGGCCCTTCGGTTGATCTTTGCCCTGATGCTGTTATTGTAGCAGGAGAACGAGAACCCGGGTAATCAATAACTTTGAAGGGTACGCCCATTTAAAACATAGTTGGAATTCCCGTTTTTGTGAATCTCGTCAATCCGATGTCATATTAATCAACTTTAGATGTAGGGTTCCCCTGGTGAACTTCTATATGCACAGGTCTCATCTCGCCGCCTCCGCCCTATGTGCTATTTGCGTTGACATGAGACACTATAGCTCTTCCGTGTTTTTTATAATGATGAGTCAACGTCAGCTTTCCAGGCCATTACAACGGATTGAACTTCCTATTCCCATGCCCGTAGTACTTTCGCTTGGGGCTATCTCACTGGGATATTGTCACAGAGGGGTGGCTGCAGCCATTCATGCTTACGTGTCCAAAACCAGGTGTCTGCCCTGTTAGCTTTGATTAGTACGAGCACGTTTTCTAAACTTCAACCTCAACCTTCATTTTTAGCCAATTCTCTCCTGTAATCCTGCACTGTTTCTGAATCTAAATGATTAGTTATCTGCTCCTAAGTTGTTATATGGCGCATTAGCCTCCTTCATTCCCGATTCCTGGTCAATCCCCCGCGTGGGTATGCGTCCCGAGACGAGGAACAACAACCGCAACAACAACGACAGCAGTGCGTGTATTGGAAGACGAGGTCCAAGAAGCAAGTGACAATGTGCCTTGAGTGTCGTCAACGAATCTAAGGAATTTTCTTTGCCCTGAACTAGTTTAAAGCTCACGCCTAGTACTTAAAGAATGGACCGTCGCGCACCGTGGTGCTCTTGTTTAAAGCTCCAACGCATCGGAATTTCCGCCGCCAAAATCTCAGTGTTCGTGGTGCCCGCTCTTGCGCTGCCAATCACTTGGTTATTTATGGGTTCCTACATTACACAGGTTAGTACTCTCTTTTTATGGGCTTGTACCGCACATGCGGCACTTTCGCAAATTAGTGCGTTGGCTTTCAGTTGTCACCGCGAGATCAGTCGTTCAGGTCACCAGTCTCCCATGTACCAGCTTCCGGTGACCAATCTCCACGGGAAGCCATTGGCTTCGGAGCGATTGGCCACCCATCGGCACATTAGGGGAGGCTATAGACAGAGTTACTGAATATATACAGTTGCGATACTTCGCTTCAGAATCCGAGCGGCGCTAGCCCCCCTGCTCCGTATAGGCTGAGGGGCAAGTTGACGCGCGCGCCACCTAGGAGATAAAAACTGAACTTCGCTAAGCTATTATTATTCAAATTTTTTTGTAAAATAAAGCTTGCTTTTTAAAATTAAAATACATTAATTACGTGAAATGTGCTTGTGTTTTTGTGGCTTTTCTTTTTATGACTTACGGCAGTAGCTGGAAGCACTTGAGTACAACTTCAACGTCCTGCTGACAGACGACAGGCTAGTCAACTTGCCCCGTGCTTGTCCCGGTGCAGGGGGGCAACAGAAGACGGGCTTTTGATACATGGGGCCTATGGGGAGTTTCGCAACTGTATAATCCAGTAACTCTGGCTGTAGAGGCTAAGCTCAGGCAAGCTATAAACGCGGGCCATGCCTGTCGCGTCGGTCGCGGGTAAACAGGCAATAGCGCAGCAAACCGTAATTACCAAACGGGCAAAAACACTGTACCAGAAACCAGGCCCATTTAAACTAGGCTTCAGCGTGTTTAAAGAGGGTGGAAGATTTATTGCACGTTGTTCACTGTTAGAAAAAAACCGCAAAATTACGGCGCCCGGTACGCCACTCTAGGCGTATTTTTACCGTAGCCCCTAATATGACGTAATCTTGAGCGATGGCACAATCACCCTTTTCTTAAAAACAAAAAAAGCACGAAGAAACCACGATCAACCTTTTCGAAGAAAGCTTTACTATTTTCGGACAACGGTTTCGCGGAGAATGGGCAAGTTAACCTTTTGACCGCAGACACACACCCGGCGACACGTCCATCGATGCGCATCGCGTGATTCGCCGGGCCCGGTTTCGGCGCTTCGCACAAGGCATTCTTTTTTCAGTCGTTCTGCTCATATAAGCGGCGGCCGCCGCCGCGGTAACGCCGATCAGCTGATTGCCAGCCGACCACCCCCGCTGCCTCTCATGCATGCGCCGCTGGGTCGTCTCGGCCTGCATGACTCGTCTCGTGCCCGGCGAAGAGGAACGGCGCGTTCGCCGCGTTCGCCCTGGCGAACATCGCCGGGCCTCCTTCTGTGAGCGTTGCACGAGACCGAACGGCTGTGAGCCGTGGTCGGCAATACAGCTAAATCAAAGGTTCACCAAGCGAAACCAAGACTCAACCAGACTACGCCATTTTTCATATCCAAGGTTGATGATGATGGTCGGATGTTTATGGCGCAAGGCCAACTGGGGCAAAGAGCGCCAAAACAATAGTCATATATGAGGGGTGAAACCTCAAACACTAAGTAAAGTCAGCAAAAACAAAGGTAAAATCAAAACGACAATGAGCATGGCTGGTGTATAGGGCCAGATTTCATTATGCGTGATAGGAAATGAGGTTTAAAAATTTGACGTCTGACAAACACTCGAACACACGTTTCACGGAAACAATGGCATCGTCACCTAGAAAAAACGATTGATGTAGGGGAAAATGTTGTCTGTAGAGTTCTCTGAAGTGTTTGTGACGTGTTGTGTGAAGTGCCTTGCATGTGATTAGTATGTGCACTACGGATAGGGCCTCTCCGCACCTGCTGCACTGGGGTCTAGAAGATCCCGTCAGCAACATATCTAAGGTTAGCTGAGGTAAGCCGCAGCTATTTTTATTGTACATAACTGGCAACGAATATCTGTATTTACCAATTACTGGAGCATCTATGTCCCTAGCTACAATTTCGTCTAGCGCGTTTTCGTGAGGGCGAGTGTAATATTACGAACCAGTTTTTCTGTCGGACGAACAAGCGAACCGCTGCGCGGCGAAGTTAGTAGTTGGATAATCGCACTCTGTATCGATGCGCGCGCTTCTGGAGAGTGCCGGCGGAGGCCAAATCGTGCCTTCAATTTTCGTTTTTCCGGTGATTTGACTAGTGTGGATTTATCTACCGTACGAAGAAATACTGCAGAGAAGTCAAGGTAAGTGAGTGGTCAAACTCGTCTTCTTGTGTTATGGATGTAACCAAGCCGAGTTGCTCTCTAAAACGCATAAGATGGTACTCCTAACGTTTGCAGTGATTCGTTTTGAGCGTTGCGTAGATTTAAGGGGTGACGTTTGTACCCCGGGGTGGCGTGTGTAGACAAAATCAATTCTTGAACAATTTTTATTCGTTTGTTTGGTGAAGTGTTTCCCTCCTATTTTGTTAGCCGAACGCTTTGGTTTCAAATGAAATGTGGGAAGCTCGGGCATGCGAATAGTGCACGTAAATTCATTAAACACACATCGTGTACGCATAGGGAATAATAATGCATGCTTGGTTTTTGTTTTGTTTATTTTGTTATAATATACAGCTCATGAAATGTGTACAGTAAACTCCACGATTGCCGTGCGTGTAGCGTTAAATTAAAATAATAAATTGAGCGATTGCCACGAGATTAAATCAGCATCAGATTAAAGTACTATCTAGACGTGTTTTTTTTGTTTCTATTGAGGTAACGCTGGACGGAAATCAGTCTGCCCGGTCTTTTGAAAGTTCGACCTTAACGTTCAATTTGTTGATCAAATGTTGGGATCAACAACGTGCATGCAACTCGATTTTTTTTTGCTGCGTCAGAATTGCACGCATATCGCACAGTAGTATGAGCAGCGCTGGTTGCTCCCCGTGCTCGGATTGCAGCTCCGCAAACGTTTCTTAACCACTTAGAACCTTGTAAACCTATTCTGTAAACCTGTTCTGTAGAACCTCAGAACCTATTAAAAAATGGCTGTTAAATTTATGTCAATTATGCATGTTCACGTCCAGTTTAGACGTCCAGCTTAGACTTTTCCAGCTTAAAGTGCAACACCCATTGGTGATCTGAGTAACACATCATTTGGTATTTCGCAGGTTTAAGGCAAACAGTTTGCTTCCGATAACTGGTCTGTCGTTTGCTAATAACGTACGTGTTCCAGGCTGCTGACTGGTGCAACTTGCATTTAATGACTTACTGGTGCGGCCTACTTCAGGGACCAAGGTTGTTTCCTCACCGGGCATCACCGACAGTTATTCGGTCGATGAAAAAGTGAGTGAACATATTTGTTCTACAGTTTTAATGGGTCTTGCTATTATGAGCACAACGGAATGTCAGTAATCTTGGCATTTTGTGGCGAGGGATTGTGTAAGAGGTGTTTAGTAATGTAATTGACTGGCCTAGTTGGTATTTCATTATGCACAGTTTGCGCGCAAATAGACAGGGACAGGAAAAGACACAACGCGAGGGCGCTCTACAACTGAAGCTCATTAGAAAAAGACACTCGCTTATAAGCACGCTAAGGACATAAAAATGAAAATTAGAAAGAAAACTAACAAAAAAAAAATGATGTGAAATCAAACGAGATAAGATTTTTTGCACACTCAGACACATCTGTCGACAACGCGTGCACCAGCAACTTCAAGAAATTCAGTTTATTTGCTTGAAAGCAAATGCGATGGGAAAATGTGTGCTCCGGGAGGCAAAACAAGAGTGTTGGTGTTCCTTCTTGATATTCATGAAAACTCAAAGGACATCAGACACACAGCCTGCCCCTGGTTAGTACATCCGGGGACACACTGGAAGACTAGTCTAACGCACTTGCACAACACTTCCAACGCGTCCAGTTCTGCACACTACACAAACACTTTCATGAAACAAACGTTTTCGGCTGAAAAGAGGCCTTTGCGAGATAACGCCTCCGCAACCACTTCCTAAACTCAAAGTTTTCGCTTCATGATCTGAGGACTGCTTTAAACACGTGTACACCCTCAGCTCCAGGCCCAGCAACATCACATATACAATGATACAGCACCTAAAACACTTAAAACCCTTCAAACTCTTCAAACACTTCTCCACCTATATAACAAGATATGGCTTTCGGGTCACATTCCAAAGTCTAGGTGGGAGGCATAGTGGTAGCTTTCCTAAAAGAGGGGAGGGACCCTTCCTCTCCAACTAGCTATCAATCAATTGCCCTGACTAGCTGCCTGTGCAATCTTCTCGAGAAGGTGATAAACCGGAGGCTTGTGTACTTTCTGGAGCACAGTGGTCTTATCGAGAGCTGCCAGGCAGACTTCAAGGTGGGGCAATCTACCGTAAAATCCCGAGAGATGCCCCACCCCCGAAAGATAACCCACCCCTGTTTTTGGCACAATTTTCCAATTTTTTCAAAAACACCGAAAGATAACCCACCCCTTACAATAGCATCATCCCAGCCGGGGATGCCGCCCGGGGAAACGAGGTTAGCTAGCGTGGGTAGGGTGAGATAACAGGTCACAGGTCACAGGAACCAGAAAAGGTGCGGTATATCAACCACCCTCGATGGATAAGAAGACTCAGAGCTTCATGAGCGGCTCGTTTCGGCGATCCCTCCTTCTGCTGCCTGCCAACCGCGTCCAACTCCGTGCGTGAGGAGGTGGTCGACCTTTTGTTTGACAGTGAGAGCGACTGTTCGTTCGACGGTTTTGACGACGAATGAATACAGTGCTAATAAACGCGTTTTCGCTCTTTGGCTGCGATACATTTCTCATCTTTTTTTACTGCACACCGAAAGTTAGCCCACGTCATATTTTCACTCGATTTGCTCTCGACCTTAGGTGGGCTATCTCTCGTGATTTTACGGTAGTAGCGATCAACCTGTTGCATTGGAATCCTACATAAACGATGCGTTTTTCCATAACCAGTTCTGCCTTGCGTTATTTTTTGATATTCAAAAGCCTTACAATACAGCCTGGCGATACGGCGTCCTTAGTGACCTTAAGTCCTTTGGTGTGTCAGTTAACATGCCGAACACTGTTTCTAGTTACATGTCGAAGACGACATTTCGTGTTAAGGTTGGGTCAGCCTTATCTGGCATACATGTGCAGAATAAGGGTGTGCCTCAATGCAGAATTTTAGCTCTATAGTTAAGATGGACTCCTTCCGAAAGGCATTGTCACCAACCATTCCCTGATCCATATATGTAGACGATGTTCAAATATTTTTTTTAAATCCTGCAACCTGTCAATTTGCGAACGTCAAGTGCAGCTTAGCCTGGTGTTAAAAAACTTGTTGGCTGGGCGGACGTTAACGGCTATAAACTGAACGCGGGCAAAAGTACCTGCGTTGTGTTCTCACGCAAGCGCGGGATTAATGCGGACCCTGAGATTACCCTTAATCGTGCTGCTATTCCTGTAAAAACGAGCACAAGTTTTTACGGGTCATATTTGATGAAACACTCACGTTCATTTTACACCTCAAAGAACGTAAACATATATGCCTTAAAGCACTTAACATTCTGAAGGTTCTCTCCCACCGATCCTACGGTGCGGACAAAGAACTCCTTGTCCGTGCCTTTACCACCTTAGTCGGGTCTCGGTTAGACTACGGTAGTGTCGTGTATGGTCCACTTGATCCAGTGCTCCACTTGATCTTGATGCTTGATACAGTGCTCCACTTGGGCATTCGCCCTGCGTATGGTGCGTTACGCACTAGCCCGGCCCAGAGTCTGTACGTTTTATATAACAAATGGTGCCTGGAGCATCGACGGATGTACATAGTTTTACTATATGCTTTTAAGGTTTCATCGTTGAATAGCCATCCTTTTAACCTGTCCTCAACGATACATCCACAACTTAGCTCTGTTTGAGCCATCCATCTGTTTCTCCGCCCTTCTCACGGAGGGTGAGAGGAAGCTTCATGTCTTTCCGTTGGGTTTGCAGATGTATACATATCATCTTTTACTAACATTGTACCACCATGGAAACTGCTGTCTGTTTGTTTGGATTTATCTTTGATGAAAATTGATAAGAATGCCAAGGAGCACCATTTTGCAGCATTTGTTATCCTTGCAGTAGAAATATAAACGATCGGAGTTTTACAGTGACGCATCAAAAACTAACACCATGGTATCTTGCGCTGCTCATAGGCAAAACGTTGATGCATGCAGAACCATGAGCATACGGAAATAAAAATTAAATACTCAAATACTCAAATACACACTAGAATTTACTCAGCGGGAGCATATGGCATACTACTTGTCGTACAACACATTCTTGAACACAAGATTCCGAAGTCCAATATATATACAGATTCTTTGGGCGTTGTCAATATGGATTTTAATAGTACCATGTCATTATACGCCAAAATACTTGAACTGGCCCTGTACAGAGTTCCAGGCCACGATGGGATCGCTGGCAATAAGGCTGCTGATGAGAGGGCCGCTGCTGCTACACTTGGGACCGCTGTGGACATAACAACGGTACCCTACACTGGCGTCAAGCAACACATCAGGCTACACCTGTACAACATACGGCAAACATACTGGAGCGAAACAATAGACAACTAGCTACATGTAATACAAGATCACTTGGAACGATACACTACTGACGCACGCAACAGACACTCAACTCGCCTTGTCTAGGTTACGGACAGGGCACACACATGCGACACACTCCCATCTGCTCACTGGATCTCCAAAACCTAGGTGTAGCAGGTGTACAGACGGCCTAACTGTATTCCACATCCACATACAATTCAAGGCACTAGAAACAACACATTCCACTACACCCACCGTACTTTTTAGGGTACGACCCCGTAATTACCCACAAGCGTACATTTACGTTTCTTAGCGATGTTACTTAACATACATGTTGGAACCCTGACTCTTTACACCACCCGCCGCGGTGGCTCAGTGGCTAAGGCGTTGCGCTGCTGAGCACAAGGTCACGGGTTCGATTCCCGGCCGCGGCGGCCGCTTTTCTGAAGGAGGCGAAAAGCGAAAACGCGTGTGTACGAGATTTCGGCGCATGTTAAAGATCCCCAGGTGGTCGAAATTAATCCGGAGCCCTCCACTACGGCGCGCCTCATCTCCTGCGTTGCGTTGGCGCGTTAAACCCCTACAATCAACCAATCAATGACTCTTTACACCAGTCTTCATAGTCTTCTATGTCATTTCCCGTATACTTTTAGGTAAATGCTGTGTATTTAGTATCACTTTGTCCCCATAAAACAGGTTTTGTTTGGCGCTCTTTGCCCTTAGTCGGACTTGCGCCGTAAAAAAACCAATCATCATCATCATCATCAAGCCACTGCTAGCGACGGCCATATGAAGTGGCAGTATACTCTCTGTTCATCGGACGCTGTGGGCTGCTTCCTTTCTTCCTCCATAGCCGGAACACAAGAGGGTCAGCCGAAAGGCAACTGAGGCCTCCAGGGGCCAAGAGTTTTGGTTTCCGACTGTCGGCGGGAGGACGAAGCCACTCATCTTCACATGCTGGGTGACAGGTTGAAATTCCGTTTTCACCGGATCTGCGAAATGAAGACTTGTGGGTACACAATCGGCCGTAATGAGTGTGGCATCAGTCACAGCAGAAATGACGCCCCGAAACGCCAGAATGTAGAAAGCGGCGCTGCTGCTTTCATCAGCAGCAACATCAGCGCAATGCGCATATAGACGCGTGAATGGGTTAGAATATTAAACAAGGCCGTTTAAACGGTGTTGTGCACATTACTCCTCAGAAGTAATGAGATATCGTTTCCCGTTATTTGGCTTTTGAAGGGACTAAATACGTTACCTAAAGTAACTAACTACGTTACTCGTTACAAAAAATAGTAACTAGGTAGAAGTAACATGTTCTTTATAACGCGGTACGCGTATGTCTGATTACAAGCAATATCTCTGGTAGAATTCAGGTTTTAAATTCGGTAAATTAGTAATTTCGGTAAAGTCAGTTCGTAATAAAGTATATAGACCTAATGCATGCCCTAGTATGGAGTCCCAGCCGTAAACTTATTCGAAGCGTGATCAAAATACTTTGTGTTTTCCAGGCTTTAATTTTTCGTTAGGAGGACGAATGACAGCAATTTCATCAGACAAAAGGAGCCACATCAAAGTCCGGGAGAGTTCATTTCAATTTTGTAATCTGTGCTGTGTCATTTAAATGTATTTTCTTGCAGCTGCCCACTATGTTTAAAGATGAGCGTTGTGTTTGATATTTGTTCTATTAGAATATAGTCGACATGAAAAATTATTTCGTTCTGTGTATCTGTTAAGAACACAAATTCGCAAAACTCATAAGCTGGATGCCTGGTACGTTTTGTGAGCTTTGTATTGTGGTAGCACAAAAATGATTGCGGCACGAAAAGAAAAGACTGGAAGCAAGTGCTGAATACCAACTCAATTATTTTGGTGCGAATATGGCCTTATGAATTCACTCGCCGTAAAAGAAATTGGTTGCAGATTAGCAGTTGCATATGGTCTTTTTTTGTGTTGCGACTGTTCTTGTGTTTTTGTAGCGTAAGCTACACTGGCCGAGGTTGAGCAGTTTCGCGTGTGCCGTGAAGGGCCGTTCTGCGCAAGCGCGAGGGAGATCGGATTGTATTGGCTTGGCTTGGCTTGGTTTGGCTTGACTTGGGTTGGATTTGGATTGGATTGGATTAAAGTAAATTGTGTTGGATTGTGCTGCGTCTGCACATTCGCTGGTTTACGCATTCCAGAGGAGTGACGTCATAGCCGCGGCAGACGCACTGGCGCTGGCGCGTGCCCAGGTGTGCGCCTCAATTCCGCAGTAGCCAAGCCTGACGCTGCACCGGAGAAGCTTGATAGCCGTTTCGCGTGGCTCGTGAAGAGCCGTGCTGAGCATGCGCGAGGAGCAGTGACTGAACAGGACTGGATTGGACTGGAATAAACTGAATTGGACTGGACTGGACTGGACTGGGTTGCTGAACCTTAGCTCACGCTACGTATATCCTGGCATAGCAGAGCTATCCCACTACAAATATTTCTCTGCATGACACGCCGGGTAAATTTCCGATAAGAGATACTGCCAATTTTTTACGTATGTAAAAGAAACGCGTGTGAAATATTACATGCCGGTTCAAGCTAGCGTTTTTTTAGGCTAGTGGAATGGCATTGTACCTGTAAAAGCTAGTACAGGACTTTGCTTTGCCGTTTCCCAATAAAATCTTTCGTCTCCTGTTAAAGTTTATTAGTACCCGGTCTGGTGATCTTACCTCGGACTTCTATTTCACACTCTGTGATAATGCGTGCAAGCTTGTCGCTCGCTTTCTGTCAATGTTGTACAGAACGGCGTTCCAAGGAACGGCGTTCCTGCAATTAGTTCCTTTTTGGAGGAACGGAGCAACGCCACCATTCCATTAAAGGTCGGTGGAACTGTAATGGTAACTCGTTAGGTTTTTGAAGAAACGGCAGGAACGGCGTTCCTTCTACAAACGTTACATCGCTAGGAACTCGCTGTTTATGATGCAAAGGCTGGAGTACAAAAATCCACAAGCCGCTACTGTATTTCCCTTTCTATAAGGGGTCCGATTTGCTCGCCCTTCAGCGGAACGTGCTTTCTCGAAGCTCAAAGGCAGAAGAAAAAGTAGCAGTGTGCTTAGCTCGACTATGCCAGGATATACGTAGCGCGGGCTAAAATTCAGCTGGTTATTCTTAGATTTCCTGTATGTCTAGGATTAGCTGATTATCATGCTTACTGCTGCTAAAACGAATTCCAATCGAATCCAATTTAATTCAGTCCAGTCCAGTCCGCTTCACTCCAGTCCAGCCGAGTCACTGCTCCTCGCGCATGCGCAGCACGGCTCTCCAGGAGCCACGCGAAACGGCTATCAAGCGGCTCCGGCACAGCGTCAGACTTGGCTACTGCGCAACGGAGGCGCACAGTTGGGCACGCGCCAACGCCAGTGCGTATGCCGCCGCTATGACGTCACTCGTCTGGAAAGCGCAGACCGGTGAATGTGCAGACCCAATTGTCTACACACCCGTATTCCAATTACATTGGATTTTCAATCCAATCCAATACAATCCAATTTATTCCAATCCAGTCCAATTCCAATCAAATCCAATCAAATCCAATGCTCCACGCGCTTGCGCAGCACCGCCCTTCAAGGTCCACGCGAAACTGCTCAACCTCGGCCAGTGTAGCTTACGCTGCAATAACCACGCTGCGGGTCACAGCTTGTGCTTGCTTTTATGCCGGTTGAGATTACGAGGCGTTCGACGGGTGAATAGCGCAGCCGCGAGAATGCTTTTCACCTTTAATTTGTCTCCAGAGCCCGGGGTTGGCGTCTGCCCGATAGAATTGTACCCTGCCGGGGAAAGGTTTCTATGTCCTAGCGGCGCTGAAGGTACCTTGTGAAACCACCATATATCGTCAGGGGTATGTACGCATTAGTGCGTGCGAGCCGTGGGTGCGTTGTTGCCGAGGAATTTGCTCTCGCTGTGAGGTCATTCGAAGGGTTACCGGGATGTCAGGGTCACCGGGACACCGGGAATTGTTCGAGATTGCAGATTTGGACCTCTCAAAGTAAAGCGCGAGCTCTTTGTCGCCAGTTACTCAATCCCATGGTTTAAGCTACCATGGATACTATACAGTTCTATGCGGGACAATTCGACCAATGACATAAAAAGAGCTGGCTGCAGTGACCAAGCCATCCAGCGCAGATTTGGCCAACTCGTCCGCGCCCGAGGATTTCGTTTCCTTTGAGCAACAAACCCTTCCAACCGAGGCACAGGAAGAGCGGTTGCGGTACCTGCTGGCACCAGTTGTCTACCCGCTGTCGCAGATGAAAAACTTCGAGGGACAAATCTAACTTTTCTTCAAGTACAACACGTCAGTATGCTCAAGCGCTTCCGTGGAACGGCTCTTCAACATTGCCAACGAAGTGTTGACGAAAAAAATTCGCGCCAATCCACCCTGCGAATGTGGTTGGAAAGCAAAGCTCAAAAGGGCACCCACAACGTTTACCTTTGCGACGTCACTTGAATTCATTCACGTGGCTCTACAAATAGTCAAAACGGAGACAAGTGAAACGCAGTTAACCCCCCTTTATCACTTCAAAGAGATATTTTTTTGCTAAGGTTAAACGAATGCATGATGCATGAACGGTGGTTGGTTGATTTTATTGGTGTAGCAAAGGAGTGGAAACTCTTTTTTATAAAATTAAAGGAAGCTCAAACCCGGTGTTACACGATCTCACTTCCCCGTCTGTGCCGCCACCGACGCAGGCGGCGAGATCGGCAACAGATACGGGAGAAGAGGTGGAGGAGTAGAAGGAGTAGGACGGGAAATAGTTTTATTCAGATTTCTGATAGGCCCAGAGGGCGGCGCAGGGGAGTGGTTCCTTCACTGGAGCCGATATGCAGTTGGCGCCGCCTGTGCGGACTGCGTAGGCAAAGAGGGGCTGGACAGCAGCATCTCCCATTGCTCTTGTTGGGTAGTTGACGGAAAGAGAGGAGGGTGCTCAAGGCTAACTTCGCACACCCCGATCAAGTGGCTGACTGTTCCTACTTATTAGCAAAATTTACATTCAGCGTCGTAATGATTCGGGTGCATTAACGGAAGACACGTCGGGTGTGGGAAGGAGCCGCATTGTATGAGCCGTAGGGCAATTTGTTGTTCTCTTGAAAGGTCAGGGGAAGGCGAAGGTAGGGCCGGTCTCTGAAGGCGATAATTCTGGGTTATGTTCCTGAATGTGACAAGCGGTTGACTGTCTTGGTGCAGCTCCATAGCCTGGTAAAAGTGCTGGCTTGTTGGTGAGTGTATTCGCTGCCCTCCATGGAAGCGTGAGCGGGCGTCCAGATGAGCTGAATGGAACCGATTTGGGAGTGGCTTTTTAGCCCACGCAGTGCAGCTAGGGACAACCACCCCGACTGGTAATTGCGGTAGGCTTGTTGGGAATCGGTGACTAGTTTCCGATCTCCTGGTTGACTGAGAGTCAAGGCGATGGCTGCCTGTTCTGCTGCCATCATGTCTTGGGTCTTGAGTGAGGCACACGAAGGAGGTTGGTTCTGGCGGTAGCCACGATGATCGCGTATTGCTGCCCCCGCTGTTGGTAGGCGTCTGTGTAGATAACTGCATGACCACTTGAGCCCGCGCTTGTCGGCTACCCCCGACATGTGAAGGGTTCATATTTCTTAGTAAAGGGAGCCTCTTTAGTTCTTGTCGCCAAGAGTCCGGGAGTACATCCCACAGAAAGATATTCAGTGCTGCCCAGTCAATCTGGTGAAGGATGCGGCGACCCGTCGCAGTTCTGCTCAATTGGAGCTTTTGGTTAGAACGATGGCCCTCTATCAGCTCTTCCATCGTGTTTTATAACCCCGTGCTAAGCTGTCTCTCCGTGGACGCACACATGAGATGACCATAGTCCTGCTCAACCGCCTTTATGATCATTATATCAAACACCTTGATTTCCTCTTTGCCGACAGGACAGGGGGTTACGTAAGTGGTTCTCGAGAGGAGAAAAGCTTGAATTAATCGAAAGGTATAGGCTCCCTTGAGGCCCGCTTGTTGGTGGCAACTCGCTTGATCACGTGTATGATTTGATTGATGGTGTCTTTGAAGCGCTGCAAGGATACGTCACTCTTGGTGTTGTCCTAGAGATGTAGGCCCAGGATCTTTATGCTGGGCTCGGAATGATGACCTGCAATCGAGGAGTATTTGAATGTCTTTCCTGATGTGTTGTTTGGAGTGAGGGCGGATGACAAGTATCTCTGATTTTTGAGGTGAACTCTGGAGGCCACAGGCTTTAGCACATTGGCATGCTAGAAGTGAGATACCAAGCATTGGTGTGAGCTTCCTTTAATTTCTTTAACTCAGAGCGCATGCGCAAGGCACGCACACGGCCATTTCACGTGCCGTGGGCCGAGCGCGGAGTGACGCGAGAGGTCGCGTGACGCTATCACGTGGCATTCAGCGAGAATGCAGAGGGTAAATCCACACATGCGCTTAGTGAGTGTCTTCCCCGTCTCCGCGTGGGCTCGTAGCTCAATCGGTAAGACAGCGTGCTCTCGCCTTCTTACTCTTGTATTTCGAGGTTCGATTCATGGCGGTGCCAGTAACTTCTTTTATTTGTTCGCGCGTGTTTTCTGTTGACACCAACGGTCGCAAAAGAATCCTTGGGGGGTAGAGGTAAAATGCTTTGCTTTAAAACGCAAAAAAAAAACATTTCGGTTCCGGTACGGGAGCCTTGTTCACAATGATCCGACGGGGCGAAAGTGATCTCGTTATGTTGGTTTCAACATGTGACGTAGGCAACGTGCGACACTATTGGAAAGTTGCCGTCATTGCGATTAAGTGTGTGCTCCGTGGTCTGGACTGTCAGGGATTCAAGATAAAGCCGTGAGGTCCAGTTCCTCTCTTTTTCCATTATTTTCGTATTGGGCCAGTCTATTTTTTGTCGACCTGCTTTCGCGTTAGATGATACGTTTTTTTTTCTTATCTACGACGTCCATGAGCTGCTTAAGTATGGCTGGAATTTTCTTGTCGCGCTGACATAGCTTCGATCGCAGTCTGCGCAGGGACTGTTGTAGATAACGCCTGGGAAGTTTTCTTTTGTTAGCGTTTGTTTGACGTTCCCAATGGAGTGCTTTAACTTTTGTATTGACACATGCACTACCTGAACACTTTAGGGGCGTAGAACACGCGCCAAGTGCTAGCTGAGTCCAGGTACAGTGGTGATCTCGCTTAGGGTGAACACTGGAGTGCGTGCGCGCCGGTACTATCAGAGCAGCCTACCGTGGGCCGCGTGAAGCATCACGCATGTGCTGTGCGTGCTGAGCAGGAATTTGCTTTGAACGCGCGCATGGCGTCATCGGAGCGTCTGCTCGTCTTCTGCTATACTGTATGTCGTCTGCTAATGGTGCCTCGCTTTGAACATCGAATCCTCGATCTTTGAAGGAGCATACCTAATAAAAATCATAAAGGGGCTTTTCCACCGTAATTTGAATAGAGGTTGTAGTGCCCTAGCTCACTTCAAGCTCTCAATTTATTTCTGATGAACATTGTGTGCATGCGCTCCTTTGGTTTCAGTGGCAATTACTTAAATAAATAAAATGCTGTTTAAACAGCGTCATCTTTTTGTGGAGTCTCACTGAATCAAGCTGGTGAGTTGCGATGTGACGAACCAATTGCATTGCATTTAAGCTAATCCCCACACGGGGCACCCTGAGTATTCATGGTGACGGTGCGCAGCGACACCGAGGACCCCGAGCTCCCAACATAAGCCGTGTCCAACCGTGGCGAGGTGTTTAAAGGTGAAGGGTAGAAGCCGTAAACGGTGGCCGTCGGAGCCCTGGTCAAGCTCCGGCCGATGGGCTCCCTGCCTGTCTACCAGGCAGGGAGCTCCGGGACCCCTTTGACTACCAGTGTAAGGTCAAAGGAGAACGTACCCCCGTCTCCCTGCTTTTATACTATGCTTTATGGTATTGTCTAAACCCCCCCCCCCCACCGTGGTGATCGGCCCCCTAAAAGGGGCCGCACCGAAGTATCGTTTCCTCCATTGCCATCTTTGACATTTACTCTTGATAATCATTACTCTTGATTTCTTGTCATGGAGTCCCTGAATCCAACCCACCCTCTTGCATCTCAGTCAGTCTTCTTGGTCGCCAAGTATCTTGAAGCCATAATAGGAAAATCGTATAAGTGCAAAAAAACAGAGGTCTGGTGAACTCCTAATCGAAATAAATGACAAGCAGCAGTCTGCAAAGCTTCTAGCTCAGACTAGACTGGCTGATCTCGACATCAGGGTCACACCCCATCGGAGCCTCAACAACGCGCAGGGTGTGATATCCGAGACAGATCTCTTTAACGAAACGGATGCGGATCTCCTTGCCGGCTTGAAGGATCAGGGCGTCACTGCCGTGAGACGCATCACTATCCGCAGAGACGAGAAGGAGATTCCCACCAAGCACATTATCTTGACTTTTGACCACGCAGTACTCCCACAACACATAAACGCAGGTTTTATCCGTTGCTCCATCCGTCCGTACATGCCGAACCCGTGGCGCTGTTTTAAGTGCCAGCGGTTCGGACATGGTACAAACTCTTGCCGTGACCGAACGACGTGCGCGAAATGCGCGGCGCATGATCATCCAAGCGACAATTGTCCACCCGATACCCTGTCTTGTGTGAACTGCGGCGGGCCGCATGCAGCATACTCCCGCAAGTGTGAAAAGTTCCAACTGGAAAAAAAGATAATCAACATCACTGAGGTAACTGAGAACATCACCTTCCCGGAGGTGCGAAAGAGGTTCGCCTCTTTCCCCCTGGGGAGGTACGCTGACGCGGCTCGCCGGGGGGCGGAGCGGCGTCTGGTGTCCACAGGGACCCAGTTCAGCGAGTCTGACCTGGTCCCGCCCCCGCTCCCCGCTGGGTTGCCTCACGCAGCCCAACCCGGCACCACGCCGTTTGCTGAGGCAGCAGCGGTTGTGGTGCAAACCACTTCTGTTGGGACCGGTGTCGCTCGCGCCTTCGCCTTCCCGTCCTCCAGTGCGTTGGAGGGTACCGAGGTGATAGACACCACGGGCCCCGCATCGGCTCCCACCACCACCGCACCGCCCGTGCCACTTTTGGCGTCCCCGACGCCCGCGGCGGTGGCGGCTAAACGAAGGGCTCCCGAAAGGGGGCCAAGTCCGGGGGGCCCGGTCCGTCGGGCACCCCTCGGACATCCGACGACGAGATGGATGTCGGGCCGTTCCTGCCTGCAACGCAGCGCAAGGAGCGGTTTCCGACGCGGAAGCCAGCAGCAGATAGGCCCAAAAAGCCAAATCCTATAACAGCCCCGAAAGACACGTGAACACACATACACACAGACTTCAGTACCTTCTAAATCTCCATAATGGGAAGAGAAAATATTACTCAATGGAACTGTAGAGGCCTCATTAAAAATCTTGATGATGTCCATGAGATATTGCATTCGAACCAGCCAAGTGTGATGTGTCTTCAGGAGACGCATTTGAATACAAATCACACAAATTTCTTAAATAGGTACATGGTATTCAGAAAGGATAGGGTTAGCTGCACACACTCTTCGGGCGGTGTAGCCATAATAGCTCGGAAATCCCTAGCATGCCACCCTATCGCTCTCAACACCGTCCTTGAGGCTGTAGCAATACGCACAATAATTTTTAATAGGTTGATAACGGTATGCTCAATTTACTGTCGTCCTGATTATGCACTTTCCAGCTCTGACTTGGAGGCGCTGGTCGACCAGCTGCCCTAACCGTACATCCTAACAGGCGACCTTAATGCACACAACTCTCTTTGGGGCTCCTCCAGAACGGATGCCCGAGGTCGCCTGATAGAGAAATTTCTTACATCTTCAGGAGCATGCCTTTTCAACAAAAAGCAGCCTACACACCATAACTTAGGACATAATACATACTCACATCTCGACTTGGCTATTGGTTCTGCAATTCGTTCTGCAATTCTCTTTCCATGTCTTGAGTGGGGCGTGGGCACTGACCCATATGGTAGTGACCATTTCCCCACTTCCCTAACATATATAGGTATAGGCCCATGCAGTCCATCTTCCCATAACAGGTTTAATGAATCAAAAGCAAACTGGAGTATATTCACAGAAACATCTAAACTACACCACACAACCATAGAACACCTACACGTGGAGGAAGCATCGCAACTCATCACGGCACACATCCGCGACGCTGCCGAAAAGTCCATTCCCCACGCCTCCAGCGCTCCGCGTAACCAAAGGAGGCCGTGGTGGAATGAGGACTGTAGGCGGGCGCGAGAGGCCCAGAACAAGGCGTGGGGTGTCCTTCGCCGGTACCCCACGTCAGATAACCTCATTTCTTTTAAACGGGCAAAGGCTTTTGGGAAGCGAGTGCGTCGTGAGGCGAAAAGGGAGAGTTGGCGCACCTTCCTCACTTCCATCAACTCATACACTGACACGCGAAAAGTATGGACACGAATACGTAAACTAAAAGGACAACAGACACACAGCCTGCCCCTGGTTAGTACAACAGGGGACACACTGGAAGACCAGGCTAACACACTCGCACAACACTTCCAACATGTGTCCAGTTCAGCGCACTACACCAACACTTTCATAAAACACAAAACATCCTGTGAGAAGAAGTCCTTGCGAGACAGTAATAAGTCAACGTCATCTTATAACACCCCCTTCTCACTGCATGAGCTGAAGATCGCACTTAGTACATGTAAACCTTCAGCTCCAGGCGCTGACAACATTACATACACTATGATTCAACACTTGCACACAGACACACTTGAAACCCTCGTTCACCTCTACAACAAAAGATTTCTTTCGGGGCACCTCCCAAGGTCATGGAAGGAGGCCATCGTAGTGGCCTTTCTGAAAGAGGGGAAGGACCCTTCCTCTCCCGCAAGTTATCGTCCCATCGCCCTCACAAGCTGCCTGTGTAAGCTGTTCGAGAAGAGGATCAATAGGAGACTCATGTACTTCTTAGAGTACAATGGTCTTCTCGACAGCTGCCAGGCTGGCTTCAGGGCTGGGAGATCCACCAACGATCAACTGGTTGCGTTGGAATAATATGTAAAAGATGTCTTTATCCATAATCAGTTTTGCATAACAGTCTTCTTTGATATGAAAAAGGCCTATGACACTGCCTGGCGGTATGGCATCTTGAGTGACCTCAAGTTGTTTGGTGTCTCTGGCAACATGCTGAACACCCTCGCTAGCTACATGTCGGAAAGGACCTTTCGAGTGAGGGTTGGCAGTGCACTTTCCAATGTATATGTGCAGGAAAATGGCGTTCCTCAAGGCGGTGTCCTGAGCTGCACACTATTCATATTTAAGATGAACTCGCTCCGGAAGGCATTGCCACCAACCATTTCCTGTTCTGTATATGTAGATGACGTCCAAATATCTTTTAAGTCGTGTAACTTCTCAATTTGTGAACGCCAAGTCCAGCTTGGGGTGAACAAACTTGCTGGCTGGGCGTACACAAACAGTTTTACCCTGTAAAAAGTACTTGTGTTGTGTTCTCCCGGAAGCGCGGAATTCATGAGGACCCTGATATCTCTATTAATGGTGTAGTAATCCCTGTCAGAGGGGAACAGAAGTTTTAAAGAATAATATTCGACACTAAACTCACATTTATCCCTCACTTGAAACACCTTAAACACAAATGCCTAAAAACATTGAACATTCTTAAAGTCCTGTCACACCAACCTTATGGTGCTGACAAGCAGCTCCTCCTGCGGCTTTATACTGCAGTGGTAGGATCTCGCTTGGATTATGGCAGTGTTGTTTATGGGTCCGCGACGAAGACGGCGCTAAAAATGCTTGACCCGGTGCTTCATTTGGGGCTTCGTCTTGCCTGTGGTGCCTTTCGCACTAGCCCCATTGAAAGCCTCTATGCAGAGTGTCACAAATGGTCCCTGTGTTACCAGAGGACATACACTAACTTGTTGTATGCCTCTAAAATCATGTCTATGACAAATCATCCTTTTAATTCAGCCATTCATGATGCGTCATCAGAGCAGCTCTTTGCAAATCGTCCATCCATTTCCATGCCGTTCCCTCTCAGAGTGAGAGCAGAAGCTTCTGAGCTGGCTGTGTCATTTTCACACATCCACAACACACCCATTACTGATTTTATTGCGCCGTGACAACTCCGGGCAGTTTGTTGTGACTTGTCCTTTCTGCAATTTGACAAAAACAGGGCACCAAGGGTAGCCATTATTCAGCATTTCCTCTTCCTGAAGGAGAAGTATCAATGCGCAGGTATTACTGCGACGCATCAAAGACAGCTACGGCTGTGTCTTGTGCTGCGCATGGGCCGAACCTCAACGTGTGTAAAAGAATGAACTCCCACAACAGCCTTTTTACGGCCGAAGCACACGGCATTTTACTTGTTTTACATCACATCGTTCAACATCAAATTTCAAAGTCCATAGTGTTTACAGATTCTCTTAGTGTTGTACGTGCACTTTTTTCAAGAAAACGCTCAAAAATTATGTAATCAATCTTGTTTTTAAGGCCCTTATGTCGGCATACGCCTCAAGTCTTGGAATACGAATATGTTGGGTTCCTGGCCACTGTGGAATAGCCGGTAATGAAACCGCAGATCAAATGGCCACTGCAGGTACACTCTTGAATACAGTGGATATAGCAACAGTGCCGTACACAGACATGAAGCCACACATTAGACACCAACTTCGCAACGCATGGCAAACACACTGGAGTGAACAGACAGATAACAAGTTACACGTAATAAAACCACACTTGGGAGCATACACTACTGACTCACACAACAGACACATTGAAGTTACCTTAGCTAGGTTGCGGATAGGCCATACACATGTAACACACGCACACCTGCTCACTGGCTCTCCAAGACCCATGTGTAGCAGGTGTGGGGAGGGCTATCCGTAGTCCACATCTTAATTACATGCAAGGCACTCGACACAACAAGACAGACACTTCAAGGAACTATACAGACAACACATTCCGCCACACCCTTCCTTGTTTTTGGGTGACAATGCCATCGTCTCTGTGCAACGCGTTTTTAAATATTTGTCTGATGTCAACTTTTTAAACCTCATATCCTATCATGCGTAATCAACACTGGCCCTATACACCAGCCATCTCCATTGGTTTTATTTGACTTTACTGTTATTCTGGCTTACACATTTCAGTAGCCACTGTTTTCTCTTGTATAATTTTGCTTGGCGCTCTCTGCCCCAGCTGGCCTTGCGCCAAAAAAAAACCAACCATCATCATCATCATCATGCATTTAAGCTAATGAACGAATAACCGCTCACATATAAAGACTTTTCTTGCGGTTTCAAGCTTCCACTTTTTGTACAGCGGCCGATTGCTCCCCCGCTTCAAGCACGATGAAGTTAGCAGACGACGTTCAGACGCTCCGATGACGTGATGCGCGCGCTATAAGCATAGCCTCGCTCGACATGCACAGCGCATGCGTGCGGCTTCACGCATCCCACGGTAGGCTGCTCTGATAGTACTTACCAGCGGTCACTCGCTCCCGTGTTCACCCTAAGCGTGTTCACTGTACATACGGTATCGGAGCGCAATTTTCCAGAGGTCCCGATAATCCTAATCTTAGCACTAAGAATACAAAGCAACCACAAAAGTGACAGCTTCATACGCTTAATGAACCGAGCCGCGGACCAGACGGCCAACTTGTCCGCACGGTCGCCAACCGCCATAAGAGTCTTACGGAAAGCGAAAAAGTTCGCATTCTCCAAGCCTTGGTCATAAGCCGGCTAGTTTACTCCCTCCCTTATCTCCTCCTAACTAAAGCCGACCTCGATAAAATAGACGTGCTAATTAGGCGAACCTATAAATTAGCGCTTCGACTCATTCCCGCCACTTCCACTGTCCGAACTGCCCGATTGGACGGAATGGGTCTCCACAATACAGCTCAAGAGCTGATAGAAGCCCACCTAACGAGTCAGTATGCGGGACTGGCCCTAACCAGCACGGGGAGCCACATCCTTCAAACACTGCGTATCGGTAACCATACAAATTTCGCGCAGCTGCATCCCATCCCCGCGTCAATACACTCCCAACTAATAATCAAACTGCTGCCCCACAATATGCACCTTGAACCCCACGTCACTAGGATACTAAAGCGAGCGGAAGCACTCTACAATATGTACGGCAACAATCCCCGAGCTGTGTATGTTGACGCGGCAGAACATAGATTCCACGACACATACACGAGTTTAGCCATGAACACCGGCAAGGAGCTTCTCAATTCGGCCACTGTTCGGTCCATCCGCCCAGAGACGGCGGAAGAGGCGTCCATAGCCCTTGCTCTAACACTCAACCCCACTCCCAGCACGATCATTTCTGATTCTAAAACTGCAATTCAAAATTTTTCCACTGGACGCATCTCAGCGCCGGCACTCAAAATTTTGACTGGAAACTCTGCCCGACGCCTAAAACAAACAGGTCTTTTGACCTGAACCCCCGCGCAGTCGGGCCTCGAAGGGAACGAAGTGGCCCACGAACACGCCCGAGGACTCACGATCCGGTCTGGGCCCAGCCTATATCTCTACCATGGGGCGCGATCTGCGCGCGATCGCCTGGTTTCTTTTCACGACATCCCAATGGCCTAGCACCTCCCCCGCTTGACCTGTCTTCCGGCTGACAAAACTTTAGACAATTCTAAGGCTCACACGTGGAGTATTCTTAAGACAGGCACGTTTCCAAATCCCGCTGTACTGACGCATATCCACCCGACTGTGTACCGTACTTCAGCCTACTGCTTATGTAGCGGTCATGCCACACTATACCACATCATCTGGGCTTGCCCAAAAAACCCCTTTCCAGAAGTACCCTCCGAGGAACGGTGGGAGGCCACGCTGCGCAGTTCGGACCCGGACCTGCTGGCCCGCTTGATCGCCAGGGCTGCCGGGGTAGCTGATAAGTTCACGCTGACAGCCATCTACGCGATCTAACCACCAGAATCCCTTTCATGATGCATAACTTCCTCGAAATAAAGTTTATTCTCTCTCTCTCTCTCTCTCTCTCTCTCTCTTGGGACGCGCGTTACCGGACTGTGCCGGACGTTCAGGTTGGCGTTCCACGGAGTGCAAAAACTAGCCAGGATACCATGTTTGGCTAGTTGGTGGTCAGATAAATAGGAAGTAACAGCGCACCTTTTTACGAGGGACAGACAGAATTACACACCACAAGCGCTGAAAAACACGTCAAAGGGCCGTTGTACTAGAAACATAATCCAAAATGGTACCATGTTGGGCTAGTTGGCGGTAGCCACTTGCAGACAGGTCCCGATGCACGTGGTGTTTCTCGGCAGCAGTATCGGCCGGTTTCTTGGAAACCCTGTGCGCACTGCTCACAAGCGAGGCGACTACAGACCTTTTTTGGGAGGCAGGTTTCACAAAGTTGAAACGCCGATATGGACCCGTGTGGGTCGCTATCTGTCTGCAAAAAATTGTATGCAGCACCGGCGTTCCCCGGAGCAATCTTGCAGCCAGCACCACCTAAATGTTGTTTAACCAAACTCGACAATTCTTTTAGGTGCTTTAGAAAAGTTTACGACATAAAATGGAGAAATGAGTCCATTTGAGGCAACAAATACGGATAATTTAACGAACAAAACTTGTGCAACCAACTGGTCCCCAGCGGCCGTCAGGGGCGCTGTTTACAACAGGAGCACCCCAGCAGAAATTATCATTGCAAAATAACCTCCTTCCCCTTGACAAGTTCTGCAAGAGGCATCTCTCTCTTCTTCTACACCAACCCGAAATTAGTCAAAAGAGAGTGCCGCAGCCCGTAAAAATGCCTATAAAAAGCGCTGAATCGCGTTTGCATTAATCTGTTGTAATTAATGTGTTAATTCATAGTTTTTTCTTATTTCATCGTATTGTGTACTGATCTGTGGCCTAGCAACG
Source organism: Haemaphysalis longicornis (assembly GCF_048455015.1). Lineage (NCBI taxonomy): Eukaryota > Metazoa > Arthropoda > Arachnida > Ixodida > Ixodidae > Haemaphysalis > Haemaphysalis longicornis. The sequence goes on along the minus strand of NW_027526361.1, from coordinate 185,383,396 downwards.
ACAGCCCCCGTGGCAACGCCGCCGCGCGAAGATCACCAATTACACTTTGCACACGAGAAACGTGTGCCTTTGTGGACCAATGGGTCCACCGGCTTAGTTACGCAAGCGACTCAGGTTCGATCGCGACCAGAGGAAGTGGTGACCTTTTCAAAGCCCCTGGTTCACTGCCCTGTTTGGGTGTGTTACATTACCCATAACACGTTACTAAGGTGGCAAGGTACCATGAACCCAGATGAGCTGCGACGACAAGGGAAACCCCTGAAGAGCTCCGCACTAATTAAATTAGACAATTCTGTTAGTGAGTTTGAGTCCATCTAGTTTGCAATGCACAGAGGAAAGTACTGGAGAGTGTTATTCACGCCGCCACCTGTAATTGGTGATTTTTACACGTCCTTTTATTGAAGTGTTGAATTGTCTCTATGGTAGCCAAAAAAACATTGCAATTCCAGTTGCACCCGTCCAAAATAAACCATTGAACTAATTGGAAGGGCAGTTGCTTTCAATGGTTTCAATGCTGTTTTGGACCGGTCCAACTGGACTTCCAAAGATTTTTTTTTCGGCTGTAAGATTGTTGCGCTGCCCTGCGCGTGCCATTATAGCACGAAAAATTATTTTGTGATGTCTTTCAGTCGGCAAGAACAATGGGCACTGCGAATGATCTGCAGAGGCGCATCCAGCTTGACGACGTTCACCTCCTAGGAGCAGAAGACCTAAAACGCAGAATTGAAGAGCTGCTGCGCATAAAGTCATCAGTAAGTGCCGAGCTGCGAGACCTCCAAAAGAAGCGGCAGAAGCTGCAGGTGATTAAAGTGGTTACTACTTATAATGCTTGGAAGTTTGGCCACGATGCTACGAGGGCACCTAAACAGGTTTTATGAAACAGTTTTTTACCGATGCTGATGCGTGTTTAGGGGCTATTGAAGTTCGTTCTTACGGGTGCATGGCGCCACAACCCCGGCACATTCGAGCCACATTGCTGCTTTTTTTATTTGAACTTCATCGGTAAAGTGATGCCCATGAACAGGTTCATATTGCTAAAGATGTCTTCTTTGACTGAAATGTTGTACTCCTCGTGAGCACATGTATTTGCTCTTGCAACTCTTTGGCCTTGAATTGCTCAAATGCAACGTCATGGTCCCTTCAAGAACATTAGGCTGCCTCCACTGAAACACCTGGGGCGGTATTCTCGTAACTGTCCCTTTTGAAAACGTCCCTTTAGAGTCGCTTTCATCGTGACGTACTTCCGGTTAAGCAGTGGGCGTTAACAGTAGGATTGCCGCGCTTGCGTTACGTCACTTCCGGTAGTTTGCTTTTAGCTAATCAGGGCTCGCCAAAAGGGACACTTTTGAAAGGGATGCAAAAGGGATAAAACTCGAGAATACCGCCCCTGGTGTAAGGAGGAAACTGGAAACTCTCACTTTTTTCTATTCCAGGCCAAAATTGTCAACCTGACTCAGCTTGTGAAAGAATCCAAGCGCGGCTACATTCAAAAGCGCCTTGAAGTGGACCGCATGGAGCTGTCATTGAAGCAAGCTGCTTATGCACAGGAAGAACTGGGGAAGCGGAGCATACCTTTGCTTCGACCGCCTCTGAAGCTGTTGAAGGGAGATGCACACCATCTATCCTTGCCGACAGTGGAGCCACCAAAGTGTCAAATGCATTCCTGCTTTGACTACTCACACTGCCCCCTGGCATCGCTCTTTCCTGTCTACTTCTACCCAGCTAACTCAGTGCAGGACCCAAACGTGAATGCTTCCGTTGCCCAAGTGCTGGACACAAACTTCCACATCACTTCTGACCCAAGCGTCGCTTGTGTGTACGTTGTTATCCTGGACGGACGCTTGCCCCTAAGTTTGCAAGTGAGTTACCTTAACCAGCTTGCACACTGGAATGGGGATGGGCGCAACCACGTTGTGATTAACCTGGGAAGTGCAGCGATTCTCAGTGAAAAGCACACGCAACGAGCCATCATTGCGCAGCCATCGGTGAGGTTGTCAACTTTCAGGCGCAAGTTTGATCTCGTTGTGCCTCCGGCAACACTCACGAAAGAGCCGCACCATGTATGGGAGTTTGCGCCAGTAATTATTCCGGCACGCCGACGGTACCTGTTGAGCTTTCACGGGCGGCCCGCTTACGGCACGAACCTGACTGCCGGAATTCGCGCGAGCGAGGTCGTGAAGGCTCTGATGAAAATGGCGGAGGGCTTTGAAAACGGTTTCAACTTCAACTTTAGCTGTTGGAATACTGAATATGCGTTTGCCATTCCGAATGAATGGCTTCTGTGTGGGGACAACTCGACTAGAGCCCAGCTGCTGCGGCAGTCGACTTTCTCTATCGTGCTTGCTCCCCTCGGCGACTTCGTCTCCAGTCACGTGTTTCTGACTCGGCTTTGCGAAAGTCTCCAAAACGGAGCCATTCCGGTCATTGTAGGAGGGGACGCCGTGGAGCTGCCGTTCGCCGAGTTTGTCGACTGGTCACGGGTGGCTCTCTTGCTGCCAGTGGCTCGCGTGACCGAACTGCACTTCATCCTGCGCACGTACCTCGACGTTGACATTGCCGAACTTCGCCGGCGGGGCCGTCTTCTGTGGGAGAACTATTTGGACACGACCTCGCGTGTGATAAACACTGTGCTGTCGCTCATTCGCACTCGGCTTGGGATTCCGGCACCACCGGCCCCCGAGGAACCGTCCCCCAGCGTCTTCAATAGCAGCTTCCGTCCTTTAATGGTGGAGGCCGGGCTCAACACAGAAAACAAGGAGATGCTGGGCCCCATGGAGCCGCGCTTTGCATCCATGCCTTACCAGCGAAACTTCAGCCTCACCTTCAACGGGCAGGCGAAGGTATGGAACGAGGATTTTGATCCGCACACCATGTACCCATTTGGGGTGCAAGACCCGCTACTACCCTCCGAGGCAAAGTTTATGGGTGAGTGTCGCACCTGCTGGGTAGCTGATGAATTTCATAGGTGAGCACACATCTCTCAGTTCCAACTGCTGCTGTTCTAGTGGAGGCAGAATCCAAAAATGCCGATGTGTTGATATCACAACACACGTTGACTACCCCTAGGTAGTCTAAAATAATCTTGAGCCACCACCATGGCATGCCTCGCAGCCAAGGTGCAGCTTCAGCGCATAAACACCGTAATTATCGAACTCTACCCGTGTCTGATACTCTCTAGATACAGTCTGAGGGTGAATGCACAGGGTTCCTGTGGATTTCATTATCAGGTGGAAATAATAATAACTGAAAGTATTGGCTCATTGTGAGTGATTGACTGGCATCATTTATTGGATTACCTGTGTTTTCACACCTTGGTCAGCGTTGGTATATATAGGCGTGTATGTACATACGCCAGAACATGTTCAGCTAGGACCAAATAGCACACATCATGAATGCAGCAATGTTGGCATTTTCATCCCACTGATGAATAAGTAATTCAAAAAGAGTATCGGGCTTGTCGAGCTGAATTGGTTTCAATGAGCACTAATGTTGCAAATTTTGAAACCGGCACATTCATTGCGACCACTTCATTAGACCCAGTGGCTACAGCTATGCGTGCCCTATTGCTAAATGCAGATATGCAGGGAAATATCTGTGCGTTATTTGTTCCTTGTTGTATTGAGGGTTTTTTTCCCCACACCTTGTGGTTGCTGCTCTGCTTTGCACTGTGCCTGCAATGTTTTGTGTGTTCCTCTGTGTGAGAATGGTATGCTGGCTTCACAGGTTCCAGTTTTGGCTTTAGGCCTGTTGCCCGAGGGGCTGGTGGCACCGGAAAGGAATTCAGCGAAGTTCTTGGTGGGAATGTTCCAAAGGAGCAGTTCACAGGCAAGGTCTCTCTGTTTACTTTGAATGGTTAATAATGTGTGATCCAGTATTGCTAACTGAAGTTTGTGGTTCGATTCAAAAGCAGGCTTATGGGTTGTGTGGAAAGCTGTCCCATTTTGCAAACCTCGTTCTAGAGTGCGATTATCCTAAACGAGAAGCGGTCTAGAGAAGCACGCCTAAAGCGAGTAATAGCTCAAGTCAGATAATGGCATGTTTATTCTTGGAATAATTTTTTTGCACGAAGTCCCTAGGCGCTTCTTTCCCAACTGACGCTTTTCAAAGATCAGTTCCCTCCAAAGTAGTAGCAAGCTCAACGAAGTAGTCTTGGTTCCTCTGTCATATTAATATCTACGAAAAACAGGAATGCAGTGTGGCCCTGTCAATAAAACCAAGACTCACACTGTTGCGCAGGTAAGCGAGTAGTTTTCTCAGTTGCTAAGCTCTAAGCAGTGTGTGTTCAATACACATTTTGCAGCGTTTTGCGAAAACACGCTCGAAGCAAGGAGAGAAATTATACTTATGCCAGCTTAGACAGCTTTATTGTTTTTCTTTTATCTTTGGTTTATTTCAAGAAAAGTTTGTATATATTGATCCAAAAGCTTAATTATTATGCTAGAAAAATTGCGTAAGTACTTACTTGTTTCACTTCCAGAAGAGTTGCACATCATAACAGGCCTCTTGCTCGATCATAGCTCAAAATCATAGTTTTCCAGCAGCTTATATTCTGAGTTCGTGCGTCAGGAAGCAGTCCGAAGCAAGCTGCTTCAGGGGAACAAGTCACTCACAGGCAGCAGCTTCTACACCCGCTGTGGCTGGCTCCATTTGGGAAGTGCGTCAAAAATGGAATGTAGCGAATCGGACGGACCCAGAAGACACCCATTTAGTTCAGCCATAGTAGAGGGTGGTTGTCGGCTGGTAGTCCTAGTTTTAATCCTTAATTATGTGATCTCGATGCAAACAAGCCCACTTTGAGTTTATCTAGTTGGCATTCTACAGTTACCCAAACCAGCTCTCTTATGCTAGTACAAGCAGGCTCAGACGAGAGCCAAAGAGGCAAGTGTGTGGTTTTGCTAAACGAGTTCCTCCCAACAATTGTGCAGTGGTGATGCTGACGTATGAGCGAGAAGCGGTGCTGGTGGATTCGCTCCAGCGGCTGCACGGGTTACCGTACCTGAACAAAGTTATCGTTGTGTGGAACAGTTTAAAGCTACCATCTCCAAACCTGCACTGGCCTGTAATTGGGGTTCCCATTGAGGTGAGCCCTGCAGCTGTGAACCGTTTTCTGCTCTTTTTTGCTGCTGTTGCCTGAACTACATCGCAGGGATTGTGCCTGTAAGTGTTACAAAGTGCAGGATGGGTGCCGTGAACTCGCCAAAATTCAAATGCGAAGTGGACATTGTATTAAAAAGCAATCGACTGTGGTTTTTAGCAAATACTGTCGTAGCCGAGTTTCATTCCACACAGCTTTTAACACGGCACGAAACAGTAATTTTTCACGGCGTGATCGGCCGATGGAATTCAATACGAAAGGCATGCCCGGGCCCATGTGTATAGTCCAAGTGCGTAGTTTGCCCTGATGAGCGTGCGCGCCTTTAGCGACAGCGACCGCTGTATGGTGTCGCTTTGTTCAGTCCGCCACAGTCCACGACACCCCACTTTCTTCTGAAAGGCAGGATACAGATCGAGACCGTTCGGAGGTCGACACAGGCGTCCTCTTCTCGTTGCTGTCATTGGTGGCATGTGTTTGCCTGTGGACCATGTCAGCCCTTTCACAGTCTGTACCACATAGGATCTTCGTTGAACGCTGCCTGAGTCCAGTAGGATGCTGCTCCGCTCAGGTTATGCACAGCTGTCTTGGGAGGGATGCGTTCCCTACTTCGTACCCTATGTCGTGCGTTGTACGTGCAGTGGACTCAGTATCTGCACGCTTCATCCTTGTGCTTGAATTTGCTGTCATCCTACTTCAGGCCGAACATTTTGGTGATGGACGGTAGAGTCGTGTTTGATGAAGCGTCCCATGAGCGGTTCTCGTGCTGTGGTGCTATGGAACATCAGTGCCATGTTTATGTTGAGGACTTCATGAGAAGCTAATTGTCTGTTTGTACTGTACGTTCAGCCATGCCATTACTTTGGGCATAATACTGACTTGAGGGCATCTGGTATGAGCCACATATTTTCATCAGTTGCTTGAATGCAAACAAGATAAACTGTGGACCATTGTCTGTGCAGAGCGTTCTTGGCATCCAAATCATGCCACGATTCGTTCCAGAACAGTGATAACATTTTTAATGGTCGTGCCATGCAGTTGCTTAAGCTTGAAGAATCCAGAGTAGTAGCCGACTACTCCAACATTTTCTGTCCCTTCAAACGAGAAAAAATCTAGGCCACTGGTATCCCATCGGTGGGACGGCAACGCCATCTGTAGAAGTGGTTCAATGGTAAGCTTTCTCTGATGTTGGCACACCTGGAATTTCTGTTGTAGTCTTCTTCTTTTTGATTGCAGGGCCGCCATACGAATTGCCTTGCCCTAGTGCAACACCGATTTGTGCCCATGTGACCTTCATGAATTCTTTCTAGCACTTCCTGACTAAGACTGGGTGGAATGACAAGATTGTCGCCCTTGAAGGGTAAACCTTCCACTAGTGAGAGTTTACTGGCCACTTCTGCATAACACCTTAGTTCTGGCGCTCAGCCATGTACCAGAGGTCACGCTGTGGTGCATAGGGTCATCACTGTTTTGCGTAGTGTCCGGTTGGATACTCAGTTTGATCATGTCTATCTTGTGTCTTGAGGTTGGAAGCTGCTCTAGGGTTAGCGCTTCAAGCTCCTGCGGAGCACTCTCTAAGTTTTGTCGCCGTTTTTATCAGAGCTCTGCTTTGGCTCCCGAGACAGCAGGTTGGCTGTGAACACTTTGTTCTCTAGCGCGTGATAGATGGTGTAATCGTATCCGTAAAGCCGCATGTGGAAGCGTTGGAACTATGGACTCAGTTCATGCATGCGCTTAGCTATTAGCAGTGGGACCAGAGGCTTGTGACCTGTTTTGATGAGGAACGGTGAGCACAGAGGGTACTTGCGGTATTTTTCACACACGCAAGTGATGGCTAGGGGTTCTTTCTCAATTTGTGCTTATGGATTCCGATTTGTGCTTATGATTTGTGCTTATGTTCAGCTTCCGATATGAACGTGATAAGTATGCTACTGTTACAGCCGTTCTTGAGACTGTATTATGATAACGGCACCTAAGCTAAAGGAGGATGCATCTACCCGCAGCGTTTGTGGTGTTCTGATGTCGTGGTGCTACAAGAGCTGGTTCAAAGCTGTTCAAAGAGCTAACTGTTAAAAGCTGCTCAAAGCTTTGCTGCTGTTCTGGGAGCCGGTGTCCGTGTCTGAGGATGAGGCCGCCCAGTGGCTTGGTCATGTCGACAAAGCCTGGGAGAAACTTCACCAGATGGGTGGCCAGCCCGAAGAATCACCTCCCCAAAGGTGCGCCCTTCGATGCATGTAGCTGTATGACCGCTTCCACTATAGTTGGGTCTGCGCTTACATCTGGGGAAATAATGTGCCCAGAAACTTGACCTTGCTTTTTCGACATGCACATTTGATGATGAGTATGGTGCCTGCCTTTTCAAGCCGACGCATGGCTTCGGGAAAGTTTGAATCATGCTGTGCAATTGTTCTCCTGGACACCAGGATTTCATCTTGCAGGCATACCAGGCGGTCTAGTCCTTCCAGGTCTCTGAACGTTTCGCGCTGGTAGAACTTCGAAATACCACTTGCCGAGGTGGCTCAGTGCCTAAGGCGTTGTGCTACCCAGCGCGAAGACGCGGGTTAGATACCCGGCCGCAGCGGCTCTTGTTCTGATGGAGGCTAAAAGAAAAAATGCCCGTGTGCACGAGAATTCGGCCCACGTAAAGATCCCCAAGTGGTCAAACCTAATTGAGAGCCTTCCATTACAGCGCGCCTCATCGCCTGCGTTGCGTCGGCCCGTTAAACCCTATAATCAATCAAGCAAGCCTTCGAAATACCAAAGGACAGTCTGAGGAGCTGCTACCGATTGAAAGGAGTAATTTATTTATTTATTCACAATACACCTAAAGGCCCCGTGGGGGGTATTACATTGGGGGTTACATGCGCTGACATATTCCATAGGCGCAACGAAAAAGGCAAGAAACAGGAAGGTTAAAACTGAAAACGCAAATAAACACACAGTGCAACCTTAAAAACAACGAGAATGCAAGTTTTAATACGCAATAAAAATTAAAAAATGAATACAATACCCAATGGTTGAAATTCTAGCATGAACGCCATGTACAACCCATCAGCACTACAAAAGAAAGAGAAAAATACGGAGCAAGAAAACAATTAGTGCACGTTTTGAAAGGAGGAGAACAAAACACATTATGAGGCCAAAGCGTTAGCTTAGGTGTTGAAATATTCTCGGAAATTTTTAGTCAATTTTTTGAGAGGCAATGTGTGATGGTAGATTATTCCATTGGGCTGAAATGAAAGACTGGGCAAGTGCAGATGATCAGAATTTTATGCGTTTATCTGTGTAGGAGTAGTCGCGGCGTGGAAAAATTATTTGAGGTGTTTCAATAAAATCATCGCGAAGTAACACATGGGTATGAAGCTTATGAAACAGTGATCGGTGGTAAAGTTGGCGACGATGTGCTAGATCTAATAGTTTGGCACCACATTTTAATTCTGTGATGGTAGAATGACGTGCGTAATCTGAATACATAGAGGCAGTTTGCAGAGATTCAATATCAATTAATATGTATGCTTGATGGGGATCTCAAATGGCTGATGCATACTTTACTTTAGGACGTATTACTGTAGTAAAGGCAAGTTTGCGAATCTTAGAAGGAGCGTGTTTAAGGTTACGCTTGAGAGAACTGAAAGAGCGATTACCGGAAGCAATTGTGTGTTTTATAAGATAACGCAATTACATGTCAAGCTCTAAGTGAATTCCGAGATATTTACAAGTAGAGACGAGGTCAATGACAATATTATCAAGTATGTAAGAAGTGGGAACTCGTGAAGCGCGATTAGTGCAGGACATATACTAAGTTTTAGAGTCGCTGCGGCTGATTTGCCAAGATGAACACCAAGCATTGATAGCGTTAAGAACGGTTTGCAAATTTTTCCGGTCGTTATTACAAGACATTATGCGGTAAATCACGCAGTCATCACCAAAAACACTTATTCGGGAAGAGACACAGATGGCAAGTCATTAATATAAATTAAAAACAATAGGGGCCCTGGTACGCTGCCCTGGGGAACTTCGGAAGTAACATGTTCCAAAGAAGAGGTACTATGGTTAGCGGATGTGTATTCATGATGAAAAAAAATCTTGTGTTTGTGATAAAATTTAATGCTAAGCTGAGAAAGTTTAGTGAGGACTCTGTAATGAGGCACGAGGTCAAAAGCTTTTTAAAAATCAAGAAAAAAGGCGTCATCTTGGGATACACCATGTCATGACCGAAACCAGGGAGCTGCGTATCACAAGAGCACAATTTGCGAAAACAGCGTTTGTTATTATAATAATTTGTGTGTGTATTATATGTTCGATGAGTTTACAAATGTTTCTGGTTAACGAGATAGGACCATACTTTAGGGTGAAGAGCGTTCTCTGGATTTGAAGATTGGAATCCCTTTTGCACTTCGCCAGTCATGTGGGATGGAACCTGATGATAAGGATTGGGGAAAAAGGGCGCACAGTATGGGGCAAATTCTAGGTGATAAATGTTTGAGTACTTTGAACAGAAGCACTGGAAATTTCGAATGAATTGAACAATAAAACATACCCGCTTCACTGATAAATATTTATGACATGCTGGTATCAGGAATGAAGGTAACTTATGACGTCATGTCTTCGCACGTGAATACTAATATGAATGCTTCGTTTAAAACCTGCGCACACTTAGACATGGGAATGGCATCGTTAGTAGTGTCAGCAAGGACGATCTCAGGATGACGAACAGGATTAATAACACGCCAAAATTTTCTTGGGTTCTTTTTAGCATAGATAATAAGTCCTGTTTGAAAAACTAATGGCAAGTTGGTGCAGGCAGTGACTAATATGCCTTATCATTTTTGTAACGCAGCAAGCTATCGGGACGAAGCATTTTTTATTGGCACCGTGATACAGGCGTTTATTCTTGTTATTGAGGCGTGTAAGCTACTCATATTATCAAGTAGCGGTGTTTTTTTTTTGTTTTTATGGTGGAGGTTGGAGTGAATATGTTGATTAAATTAGTAAGTGCATTTTTGAACATGACCCAATTATCTGCCAATGAGCGCGATACGTGTTCAGTATCGTTGGTCAGAAAATATCAGTACCGTTGATCAAACTTCGATTGAGAATTTTAGCTGATGGGGACAAGCCACGTGTGGGACGAATAGTTTGCTGAACCGAGGAAAAACAAAAGACAACACTCGACAAAAGTAATGCACTTGTGTTTGGCCAAACACAATTGATTGAGTTGGCAAAGCAAATGTTCGGAAACTTGAAATCGCCCAGAATTAGTAATGGGAAATTTCGAAAAGAGGAGCACATTACCGTCAGCACACGGGTAAATTCACCTGGAAAATTAGTATTCGCATGTAGGGGGCGGTAAAAACGTCAACAATTATGTCACAGACACCACATTTCAGGGAAACCCATTAACATTCCAGAAAAACTAACATAAACAGGTTAGTCACATACACAAAAACCGAACGCCATTTCCCTTTCTGTGTTTTCCACCACAGCGGAAGAACCTATAATCAGCCCAGGCAAGAAAAATGTGAACATTTGGTGTGTCATCGTTTAACCACGTTTCAGTTATCGCAATACACTCTAACCCTGCTACAATGAACTCCGCTTCAACAAAATGTCTGCTTTAACAAAATATTTCCAATTCTACGTCAGCTAGCCATAGAAGTAAATGCATCAAACTCCTTTCCACAACGAGCCATTTGTCTGGCTCATTTTCACCTCAACAAAATTTTCTTTCATTGGGGTTGGGCCTGAATATTATTTTACAATAAAATAAGCATAACACCACCCATCTGTAATTTTTATGCATTCTGGGTGGTTAGTTCCGCCGAAAACGTCCGCAATGCGCCCACACCAACCTCCATAAACAAAAACTAACTCATAGATGGTCACCATTGTTTATTGGTGATTACGATGCTGCTGGCTGTCTTTAAACGAAGTACAGACGCACTCCCCCAAGTCCGCGCCACAACCGATCCGCATCCAGTTGAAATCACGCTCTATAAACACATAGAGTTTCTCAGTATGCGTACTAGAGAGAAAAGTGCGCCTGGTAATCCATGTCGTCGTGACGGTTTATGGGAAGACCCCCATTTTTAGTTTGGGCTTGGCATAACAATTGGATTCGTGAGCAATTTTGGGGGTTTGCTTTATTCGCTATGCATTAACACGTCTACAAGCAACGAGGTAGCCGAAATCCTTCCTGTTCTGTGGTAGCCGTGTTCAGTGAAACAGCAGGCAGTGCGTGATCGCACCAGATGTTAGTCATGCCGCAGGCGAAGGACGTATGACTGAGAGGGTAATATGCCGCCGTGAAGTTTGTAGCCGACGAAAAAAATAAAGAAAAGGTACTTCGATTAAGACAAGATACGACACATATGGGCGTCTGTATCCGTCCTATCTTGTAATCGTCCACGATTGTTCAACGAAACCCGTTTTCTTTTTTCTCGTCAAACTGTAGCTGACGGTCGGTGCACCAGTTCACCACGAAGGTGACGTTTTCATAGGCACGCTCAAAAGACTTTAGTAAAGCTAACAAGATTCTAATGAGTTTCCTCCCAGATATTAACATTGTTCGTAACTAACACCTTTGCCTGCAAAATAGGAGGCACAAAATAGGAGCACAAAATACGCTTTACGTCCTTTTTTCTTAGTTTTAAAACACCTTTTTTTATTTTACACTTACATAATTGCACACTATTTTTCACTCTTTTGTCAAACTTTGTTTAAATTTGCGGCCAATAAACGTTTCAATCCAAGCCAATGATGAAACTCAGGCGAGCGTATGATTAATGGCGGTCCATGACGACACAGACGGCCTTGATGTGAGCCACATAGACGCTAGCGCGAGATTCTTCTCCAGCGTATATTGTAAGAAACTATATGGAAAAACATTGCCGTGCTGGCGGTGCGCCATAACACTGTAGCGCCCAACGTTACTTGGTAGCGCCGTCATGAATGTGTTGTGAGGAGCCGTCATTGTAGTTTTCTTCTGTAATTCCTTAAAGTCACAACCAAAAATAACTTCATGTCTAGTCTTTATCCGGCGTCATCCTACCTAAGGTGCGAGCGAGAGCTCGCGATAAATGCAAGCGCACATGGCTTGCTTGCCAATGTCAGATGCCGCTGTGCCCAGTCAGAGGAAAAACGTCGCCGCTAATGCCACAAGTGAATGGAGCCTCCGATGGCCTGGCAGCTTTCTGGAATAATCAGCTTAGTCGATATGCTTCGTTGTACTACAATGTTTTAGGATGCATTTCCTCCTCCTCCATTGTAACGCGACCGTTACGTGTGGCTAAAACAGATCACCAATGGTGGGTTTGTTATCTGAATAAACACAATGTATTTTCGTGTCAGTCCGTTTTGACACGGACTTTTTGTGGTGATGGGCAGTTATTTTTGTTGAATAAGGGGTGAGAGGGGAATGCAGTCATACTCGGTTAGATTACAAACGGATGCGGCTTTATTTGCAAGAGTTCCCTGTATGTACACGTCGTCGTTGACGCATAACGAGTCAAGAGCGAGCTTCACACAGTCACCATCGTTTTTATTGTTTTTGAGAACTGCTGTAGGTTTCACCGGTTTTTGTGAACTGGCTTCGAAAAGTCACATGACTAGCTGTAAGACACATTTTCAGATTACTGCCACGACTCTCGCTCTTTGTAGAGCCACGTGTGTGAATTAAAGTGACGTCGCATGGGCAATTGTTGTGGGTGCCGTTTCAAGCTTTGCTTTACAGCCACTTTAACAGTGTTGATTGGAGGCAACTTTTTTTACAGCGCAGCTCTTAAGTGGCCAGTCCTGTGGTTTCGCGTCGTTCGTCACCATTGGCCTCATTGTAACCGAGATAACAAAACGCACGCTGAAAATACAGCGCACAGGACAGTGGAGGGGCAGAGCATGGTGAAAGTTGGGGGCGGGTGCGGAGGGCAGTAAGCTGACGGTGTCTTGCGAGATGTGCTCTGCGGCGGCGACGCGCTACAAGATAATTCCACAGTAGCGCGTGCTGTCGTGCGTTTGCTGATCTTGCAATCACTTTCTGAGAGGAAGGAAATGCTGCCCAAGCAGACCTAGGGCACTGCTGCCAGAATTCAGAGGAGCCTTCATGCTGCATCTGAAGCAGCATCTGTGTGCCGTCGATGGCACGATAAAATTGACAGTTGGGCTAGTTGGTTTTGATTCATCGTAAGTAGCGCTAGATACGGGACACAGAAGAGAAGACATACACGCCGTCGTGTGTGTCTTCTGTTCTGTCTCCTGTATCTAGCGCTACTTACGATGAGTCGATGACACGACTCTGCAATTTGTGCTGCGCCCAAATTTCGCATCACAGATTTTTGTGTAACCATCATCATCAACAGCCTACTAGATCCAATGCCACACGAAGGCCTCTGCCATGGACCTCCAACCATTCCGGTTCCGCACCGCTCCAGTCCACTCCTTGCCTCAGAAATTTCTTATTTTGTCTCTCCATCGAGTAATCGGCCCTCTCCTTCTTCTAGATCCATCTCTTGGTTTCGATTCTGTCAATTTGGTGGTCCATTGATTGTATTTTGCATGAGTACAGATCCAGCCCAAGTCCATTTCCTCTTCTTCATTTGAAGTATGGTATGTTCTACTCCAGTTTCTTCTTTAGTCCAAAAAGCTCGTTTCGTCTCCCTCAGCACTAGTACTACCATTCTGTTTCTACAGCTCGCTGAGCCGATTTCAGTTCGCCTTTAGGTTGTTTAATAAAGGAACAAGGTTCCGCACCGTATGTCATCACCAGACGGACGCATTGGTTGTATGTTTTCCTTCTAGTGATAGAGGTAGCTTGCTTTTCATTATTTGGGAGTGGTTGCCAAGTGTACCCCAGCCAATAAATAATTTTATTTCGCGCCAGATTTCTTCCTCGTACTTGGAATCAACACAGTTGGCCTGACCGAGGTAGTTATAATCTTCTACTTGTTCTAGCTTTTGGTTATGTATGCTGAACAGGGCACTTTCGGTATGTTTATTTAAATGGATCAAGTATTCTTGTGCCATTGTAGGTTTCAGAAAATTTGTTTGCTCGGTATAGGAGCTTGCATAACTGTGTGCTGCTTTATTTGTTTCACTAAAACTTATAAACTGTAATATTTCAAGTCAATAAAGTAATTGCTGCCTTTTTGTGGCGTTAAAAACTGCTAACTTCTTTCTATTCCTTTTCCCTTTACAGGTGGTACGGCCAAAAAAGAACAGTTTGAACAATCGCTTCCTGCCTTTCTCAGCTATTGAGACAGAGGCGGTACTTTCAATGGATGACGACGTGCACTTGCGGCATGATGAAATAGTGTTTGGATTCAGGTGCGGGTATAAAATATTTGTATTCTCTTTTTGTTCTGAACTACACCTAACCACGTTTACGCCTTCAGTAGGTTCTCATTTGTGGCAGTAGTCCCCTCTAGACATTATTTTGGCAGAATTTTTCTTGCTTTTAGCACGAAGGAATCCGTATGCCGCTTTGCGAAGTTGGGCTATCCTTTGTGAGTTGTACGAGTCCTTGTTTTTTCCCATGAAAGATGGTTCCATTATTCACGGTAAGTTGAGCACGTTTCGTCCGCTTGGCACAGAACTGCGAGAGCAGGAGCATTGAAATCGTCAGAGTGTTTGTTGGCGATGCGTTATCCCAAATGCACACTGTCTATTAGAGCTACGTGTATTTTCAATTTGGTAGTTGACGCAAGGCATTGTTTTTCCAAACCGTTTTAGTCACTTGAGACTGCCTGCTGTTCCAAAGAGCTGCCAAGGTGTGCAGTCCCTAGTGGGCATGGCACACGAAGTGGCGTTACCGGCTTGCGTGGGTGCGCGGCAAACGGAATGTGCGCAATTTTGCGGCGTTCAGGGTCTGGCGCGAGGCGCGAGACCGGATCGTGGGCTTTCCTGGTCGCTACCACGCCTGGGACACGGAAAGCAAGTCATGGCACTACAGCTGGTCGCTCTCATGCGAGCTGTCAATGGTACTCACGGGTGCTGCGTTTCTTCACAAGGTTTGTAAGCCCGCGTCTCATTTTTTGTTTTTTTATGGACGAGCAACCATGTTCTGAACTGTTGCTTTCCTCTCAGTGAGATCTGAAAATTGCACCATGCTGCACTTAGCGCGAATTCAAACATGCAGCCCCACGTGTGCGCGTAAATGTACCTGCCTGCGGCTTCCTTCAGGAACACTGCGTGAAAAAGAACGGTACAGGAATGCAATCTTAGCATGAGAAGTGTCACTTGAGAGGGTGTCAGCGATAATGCCTCGCATTCGGTGCGGTTACTTGCCATGAATTATCAATGCCTGCTGGTGGTTGCAAAAGCAGATCTGCAAGAAAGCAGGCTTGTAGTACTTCAATATATACTTGCTACAGCGACAGAACAAGTAGGACAGACTCCCAGTGAGCATTCGTAGGTTTGTTGTTCTTTCCATAATGACGAATTCTAGCTTACGCAGTTTGCAAGGTTGCCTATATACGTCTACCTTTTTTCAGCCCCCTTTGCATTGGGAGCTCTCTAGGTTGGAATCTTCCACTTCCCAGGCATGGGGGTTTAGGAGGCTGCAGCTTAGTCGATGTCCGCATAGGACATGCATTTATCTGAATTGTAATATACTATAGAAGTTTGGGGGGGGGGCAATGGAGCAGTCATCGTCACTTTTCTAGTTCTAGTAAACACTGCTGTATCAGGCAGACGTTCCACCAGGTGTCTTTCACAGTTTTTAAAGGTAAATTGCACTTGTGATCACAGAGACAGACATAGGAAAACACGTACAATTTCACGAGAAGACGACGCACCGCGGCTGTACTTTATGTAGTCCACAACTTCATCAGAGTTCCTTATCAAGAAGGGATCGTGAATTTGCGACTTTTTTGAGTGCCTCTATAGGGAGGTGGAAACATTTCTCTGCCAAGTACCTTTGTCCTCTACGATTATCCTAAACGGTTCACCATCCTTGTGAGTCCTCAGCGTGAAGGAAGGACGTAGACTAACCTGTGTGCTGATCTTGATTGCTTTGGCCAAATTATCTAAACGCAACTCCTTGCACAACTATTCGGCGGACGTTCGTATCGTTTTCAAGGGCTTTTCCTTAACTCTTAACGCCCTGCTCTCGTTGGAAGTGGTTGGTGATGGGTGCTTCTGCCGTTTCCTGATACTGCGATTCTTCAGGAACCGTGAATTCACCGGTTTTGTCGGACTGCAACAACACAAGTCCACTGTCATGGAGGCATTCAACGGTTTCTTTAATAGTCGAGCCTATGCCCTTTGCAAATCTCTTGCAGTCAGTTACGCAATCAGCCCCCTCGGGGACGTAAGCATCTTTTCTACCTTCTGGAGCACAATTGGCAACAGTGTGCAGCGGAGTGTCCGTCTCTGTGATCACAACAAGCGCAACTTACCTTCGGAAGCACGTTACACCAACTAAACAGACATCAAGCTTTACCGGACGTCTTTCACAGTCTGTCCCAAATAACTCAATCATCTAGTAACTTAAGCAACGTGCTTCCAACGTGCATGAAAAGACACCACAGTCAGATCTGAGGTTGTTTAAGTTGGTTTGTATGGTGGGTAGATTAGAATGTCGTATATACGAATATACTACCCGCAGCAGCAGCAAAATTCCAAAAGCCTGAAAATTGATGCCCCATACCCTTTTCACACGCGACTATTTGCGACATTGCGAATCACGAATGCGTGAAATGGGATTGGTAGAGCTTGCTATCTGTTTTTTGACAGAAATAAAGAGGGCGAAATAAATATATATCAGAATTTTTGCTGGTAATGCACTTTTTTAAACACAAACTTTAGGGAGTAAACATTATTCATAACAAAAATGTCTGAGCCTTGATTGTATCATTTCTGATTTTGTGTAAATGTTTGTGCAAAAGCACAGTGAAAAAAATGCACGCAGACGAGCACGAGAGCCTACCATACCTACTCACCACTAACACAAATATATGAAGTAGCCGGGGAAAAGCAGATTATTAGTGCAGTCGACCTGAATGGAGACGCCTGTCAACTGTGTGCGTGTATTTAATGCACCTGCTCCCAAGTTGCAGTACCTCCTGGGAAAACTTTGCATCGGTCATCAAGGACTGCCATTAAAAGGCAAGGCTAGGTGTCTGAATCTGCCGTGGCTCTGTGTTAAAAGGCCCTTCATTATTGGCTTGCAATATTTGCCACGAAAGGGAAAGCCAATGGGGACAGGCCTTGAGAAACTTGGCGACAATCGAGTGAAGTTCGGCCGCAATTCACTTTGGGGGCTCTGTGACGTGCAGTCAAACAATACAAAAAGTAGATAGGACAGAAAGGTGCCACCTTTAAGTATTTATCTCTCATTGATCA
Source organism: Haemaphysalis longicornis (assembly GCF_048455015.1). Taxonomy (NCBI): domain Eukaryota; kingdom Metazoa; phylum Arthropoda; class Arachnida; order Ixodida; family Ixodidae; genus Haemaphysalis; species Haemaphysalis longicornis. Next base: position 185,365,968 of record NW_027526361.1, on the reverse strand, counting down.
AGGCAGCGTTGTCAGTCAATCAAAAACCGAGAGAACTGCGAAATATGTGATTTTTTAGTTAAAACGATTAGTTATACAGCGTTTGTGTCCCTCCAAGATGTAATCTATGCTTCGCTGCAGAACAAATTAAGAACTTTTTACAGTGTAAATAGGCATTGGTAAAGTGCTGTGGCAGGTGCATTGGAAAGACATGGGAGATGAATAGTGTGAATGCTTGCAGAGTGCCCCTACTGTTGGAGTCGATTGTTAAACAGGAGCCCATGTAACCTCTGACCTGCCCCACCCATTTAGTTACAGATGTTTTGTTCGCCATGGCGCCTTAACTATTATGTCCTTGTGTCCCACGCAGCACTATTTCTACCTGTACAGCTACGCAATGCCCCAAGCAATCAGGGACCGTGTGGATGAGTACATGAACTGTGAGGACATCGCCATGAACTTCCTGGTCTCGCACATTACTCGGAAACCACCTCTCAAGGTGAGACGACCATGCATTGCAAATCACCGACCACGGCTGCCGGTACTTTTTTCCTCTTAGAAATCAGCCGACGACATGGTTTCTTGCGCCCTGTCTCACCCCAGGTGACATCGCGGCACAAATTCGAGTGTCCGAAGTGCACGGCGTCGCTGTCATACGACAACTCGCACTGCGAAAAGCGGCACAACTGCCTGAACTTCTTTGCTCGTGTGTACGGGTACACACCACTCTTGTACACGCAGTTCCGGCTTGACTCAGTCCTCTTCAAGACGCGCATTCCCGATGACAAGCAGAGGTGCTTCACGTTCGTCTGAGCCACCCCTCGTCACAACCATCGGTCCAAGCGTGCGAGGCTAGGGTGATGTCCGATTGGCAGGTGAGCGAAGCGTTTGACTAGCATTGCTCCATTGCAGTCCAAACGAGCTGCTGTACTAGCGTACACATTATGAGCAATAGCTCGGAGTACATCGCTCTGCCGAAGGGGCAGACCCAGATGTCAGTGCACTCACCCGTTTGGAAACGAGATTGCATTTAATACATGACACCACCTGATTTTTCTGACATGGTTTCGCGTCACTGCAGTAGTTTTAGGGGCAAAGCCCCTTAGGGGGATAGGGCTGTTGGCGTCTCCTGTCGTCGTTGTAATCATCGTTTCATATAGTTACTGTACTAATACACCGGGACACTCGTTTACGCCTGTCGCTAGAATATAACGCGTCTCGGAACATTGCTGGCGCTAGGCGAGACAAGGACGACAAATTACACACAAATGAAGCGCACTTCATTTGTGGGCTTCATTTGTGTGTAATTCGTCGTCCTTGTCTCGCCTAGCACCAGCAATGTTCTGAGTAAAAAACCAACTAGCCCCATTTCAAGCTCTGGGTAAATATAACGCGTGCTACAAAAGTACCGGAGCACTCGTTTACGCCTCGAGCTGGAGTGCTTCATAATGCGTACTAGAAAACACCAGGACACTCGTTTACACCTCGCGCTGGGGCGCTTCGTAACGCGCACTAAAAAACAACGGGACACTCGTTTACGCCCCACGCTTCATAGACAAGACACTTTTACAGCAAAGCTGTACACCTGTACCCCCCAACGGTTTCATCTCCGCTGGCAAAAATGCCAAGGCGCCAAGAATATACATTTATACACAGCATGCTTCGCTCCTCCCGAGGTTTCCCGTTAGTAGAAATGGCCTGGGATTTTTTTATTGGCTCTAAACGGGGTTTCAGAGGTTGCGATTTTACGTGCAAAATTGATGGCATAGAAGCTAAGGAAGGTCCTGTAGTAAGAATGGTTTGAAAGCGTTGAGTATTAGCCGAGTTATCTTTCATTAAAAAGGGCCAGCTTTAAGCCCTAGAGCTTTCGCCCTCTCATCGCGCCTCCAAAGCACTGTGGAAGCTATAACGTCACTGACCAGGCGCAAGGCCGTGTAGAGAAACAGGGAAAGGCCCTTGCAGGGTTGAGATGCGCACAGCCATTGGATACACCCTGGGGCACGTCACGCTTTTTCTTTAGCAGCCGACCCGCAGGCTCGTCCTTCTAATGCCGGGCGGTGCCTGTCAGCCGTCGGATCGCTCTAACTGCCCGGCGGCCGTGCTCCTCACGTCGGCCGTGCTCGCGTCGGCATGTCAGTTTTAGAGTAGGGGGAATGAGCGTTTAAAGGCCAGATTTGGGAGTCGGAAATACAACAGGCTCTCAAAAGGAGTAAACTGCGCTAAGGAAGAAGCCACACAGTCCACAAGGACAGGCGCAGTCCTTGTGTACCTCTCTCTGTGTGCCGTCTTCCTCAGCGCAGTTTACCCCTTTACAGAATATGCACCAACTCGCCCAACCAGAAGTCCTTCTACACAACATTCTCGCTCATGACAGTAAATGAACATTACCATCGCCTACTAGCGGCCCGCTAGCATTTCCGCATGTGGCGAACAGGTCCCTCCTAGGCCCGGTCACTCAGAAAAGGCTTAGCATTGCCGCAGTGTACAGTCACCGCTTTACGATGCCGCACCGACGACGATCACCAGCCCAATCTTTCATAGCCCTATCACCCCTTCCACGCATTTATAAACTGCTTTTCAGCAATAGTCCTGCTCTGACGGGCGTTGACAAGTTATAGGTGCTACGGTGTGTGCGCCCTATCGCGCATAGACTTCACAGTGGACTCCTTGTCGACCGTGCAGGGGTATGGCTGCCGCGGTCGCATGATAAGCTGTGTTTCCGCCTACGGAGACGCTCCGTGTTTTTCATTGTTATTCATACCTTGTAAACCATACGCTACATCTACAAACACAACTAACCTGGTATCACGAATGGCACCGATCGACATTCGTTCCTACTAAGATACGCCTTGCCGCCGTCGCCGGAGCGCTACTCGCCAGAACCGCACCCATCTTTCCCCCAGAGCCGGGAACGTTGATTGGCTACGGCATTTAAAGGGGCCCACCAATTGTGGCGCAGTACTGTTCCGTGCTTCGTGCATCGTAAAGGCTGCGTCAAGCATTCTGCCACACGTCAGAGTGTAGCTGTATGGCGAAGAGGATCGGTAGGTAGACAGGAAAAGAATGGAAGATCTTTTTTGCGTGTTTGTGTGGCACCTGCTTTAAGTAGAGACGTAATATTTATTTTTTGTTGTCGTAAAGGGGTACTCTAGCGATTGCAAGATTGAAATGGCCACCTTCAGAAGCCTATTAAGGGTCCATTTAAGCAGATGCAGTCAGGGAAATCACGGAACGACTTGAATCCCATTCAAAATGCTCCCAGTAGAGTAGTTTGTACCGTGCAAAAAAACAGAAAACTACAGTGATGAGGCACGGGGGCAACTTCCATTGTTCTTCTTAAGTTGTGTTAGGTTTTGTGGCGTGTGCAGCATGACATCAACGCGGAGGCCGCAGATTATGGCTGCTTCACGAGGAGCTTAAAGGAATGAAGACCGAGCTTCAAACTGCCATCCTGTTTTTTTAAACGTAATATGCTTGAGCGCGCCGGAGTGAGATAATACGCCCGTACAAGCAAAAAAAAAAACGGCGAAAGTGCAGACGGCGCCACACAGTGAACCTGTAGATTGGGCTAGTTGGTAATTCTGCTTCTAGTAATTCTAGTTCACCATACATTTGTTCGCCATACAGGTAGTCACGGAGTCTCTTCCTTGCGCAGGCATAATTTCTGTGGTACACTTGGCGCATCCGGTGGTCAAAGTGTACCGCGTCACATAACAAAACCTTCCCCTTAAAGGGTCTCTGCAGCACTCCCCAATGACCACTGGGTATGCATTTTGGGGTAAAGTCTGTTGTCCCAGCAAGCTCCTCCTGCAAGAATTATGTAAATCCGTTCACTATCACCCAAACTACGTGCGATGAGAAATCTCGCATAATTTTTCCCTCTCAGCTCGACCGCGGACAATACGACGAAAGCTGCGCGTGCTCTCCTGGAGAGGGGAACGGCTGGCGGCGTTCTCTTCAGCGGCCTTCGATATATCACCTGCCGGGGAGTTTTTAGATGCGATGCTCAGAGCATCTCTTGTCGGCGGCCCTGTCCTCCCTGCGTGCGTCCGTTGTTGTCCGCGGCGTGCGTCCGTTGTAAGCAGCCACTCTCCCGCTCTCCTCTCCGATAGCGAACACTCTCTCGCGAGGGCCATTGGATTGGATTCGATTGGATTGGCTTTGCTTGGCTTGGCTTGGCTTGGATTGGATTGGATTGGATTAAAGTGGATTGTGTTGGATTGTGTTGTGTCATAGCCGCGGCAGACGCACTGGCGCCGGCGCGTGCCCAGGTGAGAGCGAACACTCTCTTTCAACATCTGCGGGTGTGCGGCCCAGTGTGCTCTCACTCCGCCGGTGGGCGGCGCTGCGCGAGGTGCTGCGCATGTGCAGTACTCTCTCTCTCCGCGGTCTCCTCTCCTTGGGGCGCGCTGCGCATATAACCGGTGTGCCGCTCTCCGGTGCCCTTTCGGTCGACGGTTGCTCTCCGCTTGCGCTTGAACCCCCCTCAGCGTCGCATCAGGTATAGACCAGGTATGGTAGTTGTCCATCGCCAACTTTGACAGCCTAATCTTGTATGATGCTGCTTGAGAATTACCGCCCCATTTCTATTACAAGCAGTTGTTGCAAGCTTCTTGAGCACGTTATTGCTAATTACGTCTATGAATTTCTAAGTGAACGCAATGTACTATCAAAGCATCAGCATGGCTTCAGAAGGGGGTTATCTACTGTTACCCAGTTAGTTACAACTGTCCATGAATTTTCACGTGTGCTTGATGTTTCTGGGCAAACCGATGTTCTGTTTTTAGATCTTTGTAAAGCCTTTGATAACGTGCCACACGGGAAGTTGTTACACAAATTACAGCGTATAGGATTACCTACAAAAATTGTTCAGTGGATTCAGGCTTATCTTCAAGATAGACGTCAGTATGTAGTCATTAATAAGTTTTCATCGACTGTTCTTCGTGTGTCCTCTGGAGTCCCACAGGGAAGTGTGCTAGGGCCACTTTTGTTTTTAATTTATGTTAATGATTTAGCTTCTGTTATTCCTGAAAATGTGTCTGTGCGTTTGTTAGCGGATGATTGCGTCATTTTTAAGCTAATTTCCTCACCGTGTGATCATGCGGCTTTACAAGATGCACTTATCGCTATCGATAACTGGTAAACTTTTGTTTCCTTTGTATTGTTGTCTGTTGTTTTCTACAATTATGTTTTGATGTATCCGCTCCTGCTTGGGCCAGCACATTGGCCTGCAGTATTGTGAAATAAATAAATAAATAAATAAATAATAAATCTTGATGCTGAACCGAATGACCAAGAAAAACTGTCTCCCCCTTGTTTTCATTTTTTTTTCATTTTTATTACCCTAAAGGCCCTTGCGGGCATTACATAGGGGGGGGACAACAGATTTGCACAATGCACTCTAAGCAGCAGAAAGTAAATTTTAAAAAAAGTGTTGAAAAAGTACACAGAAGGTTACAATAAACAGGTAAAACCGCACACAAAAACAAGCGTAAGTATTACACTCTCATTAACAGAACAAATGTCAAACTAAATACACGGGGTAGGTCCGACCAAAAGTAGGACCTAGGCAACAAACGAGAATAGACTATATTTTATTGCACACATTGAAACAGTTCAACAATTTCCTGGGTGAATTTTTCGTGGTTAGTAATTGTGGCAATACGCTCTGGGAGGGCATTCCATTCACTAATGGCTAAGGGTAGGAAAGAAAGGCGGTGCAGGTCCGTACGCGAAAATTCAGACTGAACTTTGTTAGGGTGGTCTACACGTGCGGAAATGTGTTGGGCTGGTTTTATTCTTGAGGCAGTGAAGTTGTTAGGGTGATGGTACAGCTGATGAAAAAATGTAAGCCTGGAAATTTTTCGTCTTGTTTCGAGCGATTGAAGACCGAGATTCCTTTTTATCAACGTAATGCTAGAATGGGGCGTGTATTGTCCTGATATGAAGCGGGCGCTCTTGTTTTGCAACGATTCTATTTTCGTGGCCAAGTACGATTGGTAAGGATTCCAGATTATTCCAGCGTATTCAACTTTTGATCTTATAAAGGAAGTAAATGCGAGCAGTTTGGTATCTTTATTGGCTTGACGTAAAGAACGACGAATGAGACCAAGTTTCTTGTAAGTGTCACCTAAAATTGAATCCATATGAACTTTCCAAGACAGGTTGCTTGTGAGGTGAACTCCTAAGTATTTAAACGAATTGACAGGCTCAACAATCACGCTATTCAGTGTATAAGCAAATGAAATAACTTCTTTGCGTGTGGTGAAGCGCATTAGTTTAGTTTTTTTACATTAATGTTCATTTGCCAGTCGGAACACCACTTTTCCAATCTACACAAGTCGGTTTGAAGTTTAACACAGCTAGAATGGTTCGATACACGCCGATAAATTACACAATCATCTGCGAATAACCTAAGAGAAGAATTTATGCCAGCACAGATGTCATTTATGTAAATTAAGAAGAGAGTGGGACCAAGCACAGACCCCTGCGGAACCCCTGATTTGACTAGCTGAAACGAAGAGTGTACATCATCTATAGAAACGGCCTGTTGCCTATTTCGAAGATATTCCTTAACCCACCTAATAACATTGCGTTCTATTTTAATGTTTACCATTTTATGAATGAGGAGATTATGGGGGACACGATCGAATGCCTTTTCAAAATCGATGAATATGGCATCCGTCTGCTCAAGTTGATGAAGGGAGTCATGAATATCAGTTGTAAGTTCAAACAGCTGGGTTTCACAAGAGCGCCCGCGCTGAAATCCGTGCTGATTCGGGTATAGAATGTTATAATTTGTCAGGTATGTCATTATTTGGGACGATAGGATATGCTCAAGAAGCTTGCATACTACGGAAGTTAAAGATATTGGCCTGTAGGTAGAGAAATCATTTTTATCCCCCGCTTTGAAGATTGGTACCACATACGCTAGTTTCCAATCCTCAGGTATTACACCAGCATCAAGACACTGCTGGAAGATAAGTTCTAGGATTAGTGCGGAGTACTCTTTTGTAACTTTGAGTAGTTTAGTGCTTATGCCATCAGGACCTGGACTTGAATACGTTGGCAATCGCTCGATCGCTTTTATAAGTCCTTCGGAGGTAACTAGAATACAAGGCATGCTGTGCGGAAGACTAGTGAATAGGCTTTCAGAAGGTATCGGACTCTCGTCCACAAAAACACTGCAAAAATAAGAGTTGAAGGTATTTGACACCTCTAGACAATTCGAGTGAGATTCGGAAACAAGCTGAGGCATTTCTTTTGAACGCACAACCGCAACTTTTAATACTCTTCCTTTTCACGCCACAGCTGTAGAGGACAAGGCGGTGTCAGTTCCTTCTTCCTTACCGTGTCATTTCTCTATAGCTGCGTTGGTCCGCCACTTACTGTAACTGCCATCCTCTGTAAACACAAAGTTGAGTGGCGTCAGCAGCGAAGCAGGTGTCGTATGACGTTCTGTCCTTCTAACGAAAGGCCCACGCCCTGTTTCCCACTCTTCGTGATTTGGCACATCGTTCTTCAGTCGCTTCGTCCCAACACTTTCTCCACCCCTCACGCTAGTTGCCAGAACTTCTTCCGCATTAAGAAATAGGTATGGCTTGACTGTTCATTGTGTGGTCGAACCTTTTGCAGCTCACCACAAAGCAGCCCATGGCAGTTTTTCGCAAATTGTGGTCTATGTGCCTACCTGGACCCAGAAACGGTTAGTTTATGTGGCGTTTGCACCATGGCCACAATGTGAAGGGCGCAGATGGCGGCAGTTTCGCCAGGAACCGAACAAAATAATGAGCGAGCCTCAAGCTGCCATCCCGCTTATTGAAACGTAACGCAGGAGCGCGCGGGAGTAAGAGAATACGCTCGTACAAACAAAAAATGACAAAAGCACAGGCGACGCCATTCGGTGAGTCCCGGAGCCTCTTGCACAGGCATAAGTGTTATGGTACGGTACACTTGGTGCCATCCGGTAGTTGTTTATTACAACACTACCAAGTTGTACCCACTTATAGTTCAGTTTCTTGGATAAAATGTTTAATCAGTGGCTTGCCGATTGCACAGCAAGATATGTTATGGGTAAATTTACTATCTGTGTATCACAGGAATGAGAATAGGTCATCATAAAAGGGAGATCAGTATTTACGATGTGTGCACTTGTGTGAGATTACATTTTTAGTGCGCAGAATTCTTTGCAAAGTACCCATACAGCAAGGACCATGTAACAACCTCCATTTCCACAATAATGCAGATATCGCACAGGTTGCAAATGTAGTCTTTATAATAAAGTAAATGGAGATAATTGGTGAGGCGAAATATCGGAAAACCTAAAAATAAGAAAAAATATTAACTTATTACAGAAATTGGCGAACCGTGTAACACCCTGCGTTTCCACAATAATGCAGATTTCCCGAAAGTTCATAATATCATCGTTATAATAACGTAAGTGGGGATAACTGGGTGGTCGAAATTTCGAAAAACTAAAAAATAACGAAAATATTAAGAAATTACAGGGCATGGCAAAAAGTATAACGCATGTCATTTCCACCAGAATGCAGATTACGCAAAAGTTCCACCTGTAATCGTCAAAATAGCGTAAATCGAGAGAATTGGTTGGAAAGAATTTGGAAAAAACAAAAAAGTTTCGGTGGAAACAACTCACCCTCAAGACAAGTGGCATAAGAATGCTACGCATTAGCAGATCATTCTCTGAATTTCTGCAGAATTTTTATACCATGTTGCTTATAGAGTTGCTTGCGAGCCTCACCTTGCTTGCGATCCATCTCTTCTCGCTTTCGCGTTATCACTTTTCGCCTCCAACACAAAAGCGGGAATGTCTTCTAGTTTCCGAGGCTGTTTTGTGACTGACTCTGTTACAGGGAGCGCTTTAAGCGCAGTCGGTGGAGCCGTCATGACAGCTTCACATTGCTGAATCTGTTACAGTGCCCGCATTAAACGCGGTCAGTGGAGCCGTCGTGACAGCTTGACATTGCTGTCTGTTACAGTGCCCGCTTTAATGCAGTCAGTGGAGCCGTCATGACAGCTTTACATTGCTGACTCAGTTACAGTGCCCGCTTTAAACACAGTCAGTGGAGCCGCCATGACAGCTTGACATTGCTGACTCTGTTACAGTGCCCGCTTTAAACGCAGTCAGTGGAGCCGTCATGACAGCTTGACATTGCTGACTTTGTTACAGTGTCCGCTTTAAACGCAGTCAATGGAGCCGTCATGACAACTTGACATTGCTGACTCTGTTACAGTGCCCGCTTTAAACGCGGTATATGGACCCGTAATGACAGCTTGACATTGCTGACTTTGTTACAGTGCCAGCTTTAAACGCAGTTAGTGGAGCCGTCATGACAGCTCGACATTGCTGACTCTGTTACAGTGCCCACTTTAACCCAGTCAGTGGAGCTGTCATCACAGCTTAACATTGCTGACTCTGTTACAGTGCCCGCTTTGAATATAGTCAGTGGAGCCGTCATGACAGCTTGACATTGCTGACTCTGTTATAGTGCCCACTTTAAACGCAGTCAGTGCAGCCCTCCTGACAGTTTGACATTGCTGACTTGGGCCACTGTTTTAGTTTTGGTTACCAACGAGTGTTATGGCGTGCTATATATAGCCCAGTTTTATATTACTCTAACGGCAAGAAAATGCGCTCGCTTTGTTGGACATTCGTGTACGCCTTTTAAAATTGATATTTCTCGCGTAACAATTATCAAGGCTACGTTTTTGCAGTGTTTTCATTGGTCATTCTTGGATGTTTTTATGTCTGGTTGTCATATAGAAATATCTTCAAGTTGAAAGGAGCTTGTGTCTTTATTGATGTTTATGAAATCGCAGGAACCTCACTCGGAAGGTTGGTCCGTGCTTTCGCTGCAGATGCCCTTGAAACAGGAACACCGTTCAATTCCCGGCAGGAAGTGTTCGTGCCACTATCGTGTCAGGTTCTCTAAAAAAGCTCAGACAGGGTGTGTTAAGGACAACAGCAAATGCCGGTAGACTTACCCAATGTATCGCTGCCATGCGGCAACATCAGAGGCAATTTAAAGAAGGGAGTTTTTTTATAACTCGAAAATAAAATATACATGTTGTAAGAACCAGACTCGGTTGTAGCAGATGTGGGCTTTCTACATTTTATTGAAGAGCGGGCCCGGCCTGAACGAGGAGGTCCGATGACGAGCAACCGCCGAGCTGCTCGGTCACGTTCCAACTCCGTGAAATGCGTGGCACAGCTGAAAATTCCGTGCCAGCACAGCTGATGGTAACAGCGCTGATGAAGAAGAAGATGAAGATGGTGTCGCTGCAGGGCTTCCCCATAACTCAGAGCGCCTGGTGAGAAATGGATGATGTGTGTTGTGCGAAACGAACAAAACTATGTACAGGGGAGGTAGGTCCGGTTTCAAAGTCCTTACGTGGTCCAGGTGAAACCATGTTTAAAGGGACACTGAAGTGATATGTAAACATTGCGGGATTACTAGCGCAAATTGTAGTCCGGAGTCCCCAGGCCATGTTTCGACCACTTTAGGCGCGTTTACGCGATTTTATTTAGTAGAAAAACTAATTCGAAAACGCTGTCCTCCTCTCTTTACGCTCGCCCATTTTCTGTGGCGTTTTCGTGTGACGTCAGGAGGGGATGAGCTGGCAATTGGCTGCGCCACGGCTGCGCTACTGCACGGCTCCCCGGCCGACCGAGTCAGTCGGCCCAGCGTTTCGTCCGCCGGCCGCCGGCGGGTCGTCGCAATCAAGGAGGTTAAAAAAAAATTGCTTGGTCGCAATTCGTTCGCTTAGTTGAAACGAAGCCAGGACACGTTTGTGAATAGAAGTATGTGCCTTTCTTTACTTGGTTTGTTTGTACACTGTATCTAGCTCCAAGTCAAGGTCGCTTCACACAAGCGCTGCACATGCGACGCTTCGCTGACTGGTACGCCAGTAGGAAAATATAAGGCCTCTTGAAGGCGGGAGAAGAGTCAGCGAAGTCAATATAGGTACTAAGCAAATAAAATCAACTGATATTTTTACCGTACAGCGTAAAACTAGGGCGCGGGAAGCACTTTTTTGCGCTGGGCGAACAAGCACAGCGGTCAGCAGCACGACTACGCATCTGCGAACGCTTTTCCGTCTACGAAATGCAATTGCTAGACGTGAGCTACTGTGGAAACTCGGGCGACGCTTACTGCACGATCGCAGTACAACAAATAGTCACCTAAGCGGCTTGAATTGTACAATATATACCCTATATTTGCAAAGCAATTGCGTCCCGCTCCGTGGCCTAGCGGTCTGGGGCGCTCGGAATTTACCGCAGATGTTTTGCGAGTCACAAGTTCGAATCCCCGCGGGGACGTGTTTTTTTTTTTTGTAAGTTAACTTTTTTTGTTTTCCGCCGATGTTTTCTATATTGAGTTCACCTTTTTTGGGGCCGCAACGTTCATGGCTACACGAACTAGTTCACAAAACGCGCGCAGGCTGGCACTGGCGCGCTAGCGAGTTCTCGGTGGCGTGCTGTTGCCATAAGCACCGACTGCTTGCAGGCAGTGGGCACAGGCCAGAATGAACAGACCCTTGGCCTGGTGCGAACACGCTTTTTACGATACAGGCATGAGGGAGGCAAGCTCCAAATATGGGGGAAAAGCGCATGACATTTGGGCGTCTGCGGGTACGCGGAGGGCGTTCATGCACTGCGTAGGTCTCGGCTAGTGAATGCTACGACTACAAGCCGTCCTGGGAGGCTTATCTTGTGCATTTTACAGCCGACAACATGGCAGAAGCGCGGTACGATGATTACTGAGATATTGAGAATGCCCATCCAACAAAGCCATTGGTTATGTTTTACAGAACCGAAACCGAAACTTGTGTGATTGCTAACCTTGGGCATCGTCCAATCACGGCGCCCCTCCTCTCAACGTCACAGCCTTAGTTGGTGCGGCCGCCGCAAACCGCGCATGGTAGTTTTTCTTCTTTCGCGCTTTGTAAAATAATTACCGATTTGTCAACCGGATAAACGATGAAAAGTGTGCTAATTTGAGCCAGTCTACGCAGTGCAAGCAAAAACGGGAGCTTGACAAATTCACTTCAGTGTCCCTTTAAATTATGGGAGCACTCCAGATAAGTCCGTTGACGGCCTCCGGGGTGTAGTTTGGCCTAAGGTGGCCTTGACTGCGAATGCAGCAAGGGAAGCGCCTGCGCACGGTGGAGAAGTCCCGATGCAAAAGTGACGCGAGCCGCAGCCACTGCGTAGACGACACGGCGATGCTTTCAGAATGGGTGGTTTATGAGCAGCCACTTGCGATGCAGGTACACTGGCGTTCGGCTGCATGCACAAACAGGCTTATAAACTTGACGATGAAGTTTTCAGAACGGGTTGGATGGGGGAAAAAAGGGTGGGCAAATGCATATTTTCGCGATATTTCTTTTGATCAATACTGATTAAAAAATAAAAAACAAAAAGAACGAAAGGATTCGGCGGACGCCTAGAAAAAGAACCCTATTACCGTGTTTTGTTCACTTCCCCCCTTTTTTTCCTGATGCAGGAGCGATATTTTTCTTCAGTGCCACCGCACTTTTACGTTATTTTGTTTCGTATTATCAATATAATGTACAACACTTGTTATTGTGCATCAGCCACAGACGAAGAAAGGAACGCCAGCCAGATCTAGGCCTGCTTAAAAAAGCCTTGTGGACAGGTGCTGAATCGTAGCCAAAAAAAGATGACTCTGGGCACGCTCGGGCTCTGAGGCATACATTGAAAAGGAGGTAGACGAAGTTCTTGGGTTCTTGGTTCGCGCGGTTCCTATTGTTCTGTCAACGCCTCTTATGCCTGGACCGTGAGCCGCGAACTCGCTGCCCTACCATCCGATTTTTCTCTCCTCCTTCGGTACTAAGGCGAGCGCATCTGGCGGTCGCTCCTGTAAACACGCCGGCCCGCCGCCGCCGGGGCATAGCGGCCCGTTTCACGAGCAGACGACACCTTGCCCACCGCGCTTTGTCCAAGGAGTTTTATACAACCTCCTTGGCTTTGTCACGGCTTCTATATGCAGACAACACTCAAGTGGTTTCTTTATCGCTGTTGCGAGACAAGAAACTGCTAACTAAAATGAATTCCACTTTCTTGAAACTCATTTTTTCACATGAAACAAAGCGTCACACGAATAGCGATATAGTATCGTCTGCTTAGAGCACCGGCTTTGCGTTGATTTGCGGAATGTTTTTTGTCGCCTGTTGTTGCAGAGCTTGCAGAGCCAGTGTTCCGTTTGATTTGAGCAGTAATGCGGTGCTGTTGTCTACCAGGCTGCTCCTCGAGCCGCCGACGGAAGCAACCAGGAGTGTCATTTTAGCCAGCCCATATCCCCCTGCGAGAAAAGTGGCTGCACGCAATATTACGAGACGCCTTCCCCAGCACCGCAATCAAGGACCGCTCTGTTGTATGTAGCCTGCAGTTTCATCCAACTGACTTCAAGAAAGACTTCACGAGGCGGCTTCTCAAGCCCGGTTCAGTGCCCAGTGTGTTCGGCGAACCGGTTGGGAACTTTGCGGAAAATGTCGAGAGCATGGCAGTGGTCAGTGTGTCTGCGAGCACGACTGTGGCAGCCGTACCCGGCAAACTGGCTCCATGCCTTCCACAACCGGAAAACACGCCAGTGGCAACTGTGTTCGGTGAAGTGGTGACGTCCATTCCACAAGTCGAAAGCACGATTCAAGGCACAACGCGAAAGCGTAAACGTACTGCCTCAGGCGTTTCATTGGCACGCGGACAGCTAGGAGGCACAAACGAAGCGCCAGCCAAGTCTCCAAGGCTCAACCATAAACAAAGTGGCGACGACAGCAACATTCAAGGAAGCGATCCCACAAACAATCTTGTCGAACTTCAGCAAGTGGAATTAGGTGCAACAGCCGAGGGTCCCGGTACGTTCAATGCGACGGGAACGATAGTGGTTTATGCTAAGCGTTCACTCAAGACACAGACACCATTCAAACTCTATCACTCGACGTACTTCGTCCACCGCAAGCGATGGCCCGAGAGAGAGCGGGCACGCAAACCAAAAAAAAAAACGAGAGACTGAGAAGGATGGTGGATTCGTATAAGGAACTGCTGAAGCTGAAAGAAGCCGCGCACGTTAGCGCATTTCTAGAAGTGACGTCCGATGCCGAAAAGGGCAATGCAAAGGCACTGCTAATCGTCGACCAAGTCAAGAACTACCAGAAGAAAAAACCACAGTGGTCAGAAACCACGCTCAAACACAGCATCGTACTCCGAAATTTGCAAACGAAGGCATATGAGTACTTGCGCTCTGAAGACCTCCTGAGGTTGCCCTGCAACAAGACCATCCAGAAGTACATCGGCGCAGTTTCGGTCGAAGTTGGGTTCACTCAGCTAGTTCGTTGCCGCCTTGAAACGCAAATACAGACCTTTGAAACGCCACAATCAAAAGTTTGCTCGCTGCTCATAGACGAAATGAGAATACGACAGAAGCTGCAATACCACAAACAACGGGACGCTTTCATTGGCGACGTCGACATGGGCGCGGAGCTGCAACACCTTGTCGAAAGCTAGCAGAATGAGTTCCTGGCAAACTCAGTCCTGTGCTTTTTGCTATGCGGCCTCCACGGACGATACAAAATACCTGTGGGGTATTTTTTCACCAAGGGAGCACATGGGAGCAGCTAGCAGAGGTCACATGCCACGAGATACAGAAAACATCGGAGATCGGATTCGATGTCGTCCGCCTTGTCACGGACAATCACAAGGTTAACGTGACAGCCATGGAAGTTCTGTGTGACGGAGCGCTGCACATATCCGCTCCGCACCCCGCGGATGCCACGAAGAACGTCTTTTTGGCTTTTGATCACAGCCACATAATGAAAAATGCAAGATCCCAGTTTCTGGCAAAAGACATCGGTGGAGAAAAAAATATCAGTATACCTAAAGATGATCTACAAAATGCAGGAGAACTCAATAGTAAAGCCAATCAGGTTCCTTACGAGCAAACACCTGTACCCCTCAAACATTGCGAAGATGAGCGTTAAGCTAGCCGTGCAGTTGCTGTCAGCCGCAGTAGTTGGAGCCTTGAAATATTTCGAAGAGCAGGCAGGCCACACTACAGATGTGGAATTTGCATCGGCAGGTCCTACGATTCACTTCCTGGAAGTGATGCAGAAATGGTTTACTTTGATGGAAGTAAGCACCTTCCAGCAGTACGTTCATTGCAACAACATTGATTGCTGCCCATTCACTGATGTAGACTACGGGGGGATCTATTGGCTGGAAAATGATTTCACCAATTATGTGGAAGATCTGCGGGAGGCAAGCGAAGCTGAAAACTTCTTCAGCAAGGAAACGTGCCACGCCCTACTCTTTAAAACACAATCAAATGTTGCCTGCATATGACTCCTGCTGACTGAGAAGAAATTTAAGTTTGTTCTCACTCGCAAGATGTCGAGTGACCCTATAGAGGCCATGTTCGGATTCTTGAGGCGCAGTGCAGGATGTGATGATGCCTTGGACGTCAGGAGCACAACATGCGGTCTCGAAAACATGCTAAAAACCGGAATCGTAGCCGCTTCCAGTGGCAGCAACGTGCAGAGTTCGGCGACATTCACGTCAACGCAGCTTCTCCCAGTTCAGCAGGCACGCTGTACGACCACACCAACCACAGACCTTATTTTGAACACAGCAGCAACGCATCTAAGGGAGCACTTGCTGTCAGACAGGCCAATTTTCTCTAACCCCGACGTTGCCAGCCTGGCAATGATAGGAGGTTTTATTGTTGGAGGTGTAAGCTAGCGCATTGCCTGCGCTGAGTGCGCCGCAATGCTTCAGGCACCAAACAGCAGTGCTCCAAACCATGGCCTCATAACGCACCAAGACCGCGGCGGCCTTTACTGCCCGACGCAGGAACTTGTCAAAGTTCTTGTTTGCCTACACAGATTTGCTGACTACGTACTCTCGCAAAGACGGTCAGTAAAGAAGCCTCTTGAAGTATGCGTGAAGAGGCCCGTACAGGAGCTCATGAGCCTGCTCGGGTTGAGCTGCGGCAACACCGATTCGGACCACCGGAAGGTTCTGCTGGAGCTAATCGCACCAAAGCTCATCAAGCCCCTTTTCGCCAACTATGCACAAGGGAAAACCGACACGCACGCTAACGTGACGTTTCTTCAGAAAAAGCCCTTGTCAACAAAAATCGTGAAATTGTAGGTGTGCGCCTGCAGCCCCCGAGACGTACGTCGTGCCATATAGCACCGACAAAAGTGTCTGGAATCCTCACCGGGTCCTGGGATGGACCATTTCACACACGTGCTGTTGTGGTATAGCGCGCAACTTTGTCAACAGTGTTTCTGATACAGGTGTACAAACCATTCCAAGAACAATATTTTCTTAGACTGATGATATCGATTCTCACGGTCATCATGTGTATCTAATTTTTTGCTGTTCTTCTATTTCGTTCCCCTTATCCTGAAATTGTGCTCAAATCTGTGCCTTCCTTTCTTCTCCACCTCGCGCGTATATTTGACAGCACGCCAATCTTGGTGTGTATACCGAATTAGGTAAATGAAGCAGCATCAAGACGTAGGGGCGCAGCCCAAGATAGTCACGGTCGAAGTGCCTTCGGTTCGCCGAGCGATGATCAATTTTTCACTACTGCTAAGGGTCGTACCCCAACAACCACAACGAGACGGCCCATATACCGATTGGCGAGCACTAACGGACCGCACCTCGGCAGGCCAGACTACGTGGCTCAGCACGAAAGATTACAGCGAAATTACGAAGGGTTTCTGCTTGGCTCGCAGAACTCTCCCGCCCACGTGCCCGAGGTTGAGTCGAGAACAAGACGTTTTTTTAGAAAGCTGCAGACCGGCTCGCTACCCGTTACTGACCGGCTACCGTTAGTAACCATTACTAACGGGCTACCAGCCCGTTACTGACGCATCGCTGTAGCCTGAGACGCAACCGACCGACAAGTGCAAAGGCTGCCGAGGAGAGACGGCGAGCTTCACGCACATCCTGGGTGATTGCACCAAACACCCGGAAGAAGCCTAGTCAGGAAGGATCCCACCGCGACTGGAAGCAGCCGCAGGGAGCGAAAACCCGGAATATCAGCACTGGGCCGTCCAGCAGGTCATCGAGGCGCTAGCACCTACGGCAGGGGCCCGGCAGACCGGCGACGGCGAGCGGCCGGACCCAGTCCGCGTGGCAGGTACCCCGAAGATGACCCCGAAGTAGGAGCACGCGAGCGCTCACTGCAGGCACAAATAATTCCAATCCAAAACAATCACGACTGCCTATACAGGTGGGGGGTGTTGCGCGTTCGCATGCAATCACGCACGCACAAAATCTCCCAGGAAAAAAAAAGATATCACTGCTGTGGCTGGATGACTACATCATGTGGGTCACTACATCATGTGGGTATTTTTTTGTCGCCGGTAAGTTTGTTTCAGTGCAAAATTTTACTGCAGAGCTGCAGATAGGTTTCAGCGCGGCGTCGGCTGCGCTGAAATCTACGCCGACGGGAGCTCGCGATCTCCTCCGGCGGACAGCGCGGAGGCCGGCTGCTCCCGGCTGCTCTGATGATGTCACGTGATCAAGCGGTACGAAGGCGAGCGCTCTCGCACGACGCCTGGCCACAACACGCGGCAGGGAGCTCTCCATGGGAAAAAGGGCGACGTTTTTTTTTTGTTTTTTTTATTGCCTGCTTGGCGAGAACACACAACGCACTGCACAGTACACAAATTAGTAGCTCCAGCCACCAGTCGGCTGATGGGGGTGGTTTAAAACATCTTAACCTGCGCTAGAACATCCACAATGGGTAACCACTACATCTACTGCAGAAACCGCCTCCACCTGGCGGCATATGAAAAATCACGCGGCAACAGCAACGAAAGGTTCCACTAGCTAGGTTCCACGTTCTGCTAGGAACGCACGTTGAGCACGGCAACGCGGTTCTATAAAACTTGTAGTCGGCCGCCTCCATTCACGCCTGTCTCCGCCGTACCGCAGCGCTGGCATCGAGGAACCCGTAGGAACCCGGCCTGTAGCTGTGGAACGCGGTAAATTCAAATCGCCTTGCGCAAACCTTTAGTGTGTTTACCATGGGATGAGCGCGACGGTACAGGAACAGCATGAGAGGTGAGTGGGAAATCAAAGGGGGCATTTCTTTGGCAAATGTCTACAAAGACTATCGTCTTTTGAACATTTGCAACGAAAAAAGCAGATACGCGGCCAATTTTTTAGGAGGCGCTTTTTAGGAGGCCTTGCTTCTGTAAATACATCTTAGCTTTACGTCTTCTTCTATGTAGCATCTTGGTAAAGGTTGGTAACCATATCCGCTCTGCTTCCTCGGGTTCTCATTTCCGGACAATCTGGCACATTTAATCAGAGATCTTCATCGCTCCACCGTGGCCCCGCCCATCAAGTCGCCCACTGTCGTTGTCATCATATCACACCCTCATGAACCAGTCTCCTTTTGCTGAACTGGCAGCGTGGACGTCCATGGCTAAATCAGCCAATATAAGCGCGCACGTGTTCACAACCGATGAGACGTTACAGTCACACTCGCGCTACAAATGGCTAGCTCCCTGTTTAAAAGTTTAGTTACGAAATCAACTGCATGATATCGATAGGTGGTGGTTTCAAGGTGAAATCAAGCACCGGGACAAATTTTTTACATCCTTGCGAAGTATCTAATGCCTGTTCTACACGAATGTTTCAAAGGCCTTCCAAAGGCCGATGAAACTGTAGAGCGCATGCCACGGAGGCGTTGAAAGAGAGACGACCAGACCACGTAGCAAGGCCGGTTTATTCCGAACGCCGTGGGGTCTCTATCTCTGATGCCAGGGGCGCACGAGCGCTCCGGCGGGTGAGCGCGCTCGTGGGCCTGCGTCACGCTGCTGCCGCTGGCACTGTGGCTTGCCACTACAGGGCTCCCCCCCAAGAGAGGAGCTCGTTCGACGCTCTGATGAACCCAACGTACATGATGGTCACGGTGGTGTGCAGCCACAGTGGGAAAACTCGTAGGGTTGATGTCGGCGGCAGTGACGTATGCCGGCTTCAGGCGCTCTAGGGCTATGTTGTCGTGAGAGCCATTGATGTCGATGACATATGTTGACGAGTGTCGTTCTACCACTGGGAAAGGGCCAACATAGTGTGGTTGCAAAGGGCGGCGCACGGGTCCGTACCGCACAAACACATGTGTTGCCTGTTCAAGGTCCGGAAGCACATAAGGTCCTCTGGGTTTTCGTTCCCGTGTAGGCTGCGGTCGAAGGTCCGCGAGGATCAATCTCAGAGATTTCACGTAGTCCGCGGCGGAAGATGCTTGGGACGGTACCTCGAACAGGTCGGCTGGTATACACACAGAACACAAATAAGCCGGAATGGGAGTAAATGGCTTGTGTCATAACTCAGTACCAATTCGGAGTTTTCAAAACTCCTTCCAATGGGAGTTTCGCCTTACTCCCATTATTTCGGCAGTTTTTTCAGTAGCATATGGGAGTTTCATTTTACTGCCACTACAATGGGAGTTTACAGGGGTACCATTGGGAGTGTATTGTTTCCTCCAACTGGGAGTTTTCAGGGGGCGCATTCGAGGTTTTTTTTTGTGTGTGTTTTTGTGCGCTTCATATATATGCGCTGCAGTTGAATTTATTACTGCATTTGGGAGTTCTTAATAAGGGCACAGGCCGCATTTTTATTTTTCGTTGGGGATCACGTAATTTCTAGTCTTTTTCCGCTTCAAACGTTGAATGGCGAAACGTGAAAAGTTTGTTTTCTGCACAGTCAATTTATTGCATAAAAATTACATGAATACGATACACGTGTGAACACGTTAATAAAATAATAAAACACTGAATCAACAAAACACCTACATCGAGAACACAAGGTATCTTGGTAAGAACTTTATCTACTACAACACTCCTCAACGAAAAAAATTTAAGCCATTTGCAAACAATGAGGTCAGCATGTCGTCGGTGCGCTGTTTGCTGGCACCTGCCTACCAAACGCTGACGTTGCCGCACCCCCTGGCACGTTCTTCTTGAAGCCACAACAGCACATTGATTAGGGTGATAGCAAAACGCTTTAAATCTGCGGTAACAAATACATAAGCATATTGTGCATCTGACCTGCAAAAAAAAAGAAAAAAAGAAACGGCACTGTAAAGACGCTGAACTTGTCACTCTTGTGTCCAACTTTCCGTAATGTCTCAATGTTTGTTTAAAGCTACGCAAAATTGCACTTCTGTCCGAGACACCTGCGCTCACTAGTTCGTCAAAACGAAGTGTTCTGCTGTTCAAAAAGGTGCGCGACCCTTGTGGCGACCAACTTCTCAAAATGCTTCCTTTCCCTCTTTTCCTTGCCTGTAGTGTTCTGGGAACGAGCTTCAGGTTTTACCCCCCGCACTGCCCCTCTCTCCCCTCACCGAAAGTTAAGGAAAAATTTCGGTCGGTGTGACACTTGCGCGTGCCCCCCTTCAAAAAAAAAATAAGCAGTCGTCTGTCGACTCTACAGAATGCTCCCTCGAATGGAGTTTGCTGGTTATAGTTACACGCGCCTAGCGTACGGAGAGCTCCCACGGGGCCCCGACCTTCTCCCTTTCCAGTGAAAGCAATTAATCGCCGGCGGCACGCGGCAGTCACCCTCCTCGTAGCAGGCGCGGCTGGCACCACACCTACTTCTCAATAAAAGCGGCCGCCCTGCGACGTTTGACCGGCCAACTTCACCCTCGCTTGCCAGTAAGCCACAGACACAGCCTAACAAAAACACCTACAGCCGTCCACAGTTGGGACAGTTTTCATTCTGCTTGCAAGTGTGAATGAGTGAGTGTTCCGCTCGAGACCCGTGCAAATACGCATTGCTTTCACACCGTTCGGCCTCCCCAATGACGTTCCGGGCATGGTGCCGTCTTTCACGCACAACGCTCACCTCCAGTGGCGGAGAATCGCCCGTGCAGTGGCGCGGGAAACACGTTGAGTTTATTTGACGCTAGAAGGGGCACAAGTCTCTCAAAATGTTGCGTACAATAAAAAACGTGTAAATCTTACCTTCAACCACCTCGCAGTCACAACCGCGCTGTTTTTAACGAGCCACTCTCAGCGATCACTGCATTTAGGCCTCGCGTCGGCTGGCTGGCGTATTCCGTCGGCTCGAGAGTCGGTGACACGGAGGCGACGTTGAAGTCCGTCGCACGCAGTCCAGGCTGGTTCCACAATGTTCGCAACAAGCTTAGGTTGTTGGGAAGCACTTCACATCCGTTCGTCAGGCCGCAAGTTCACACTGGCAAGAAATTTTCGGGGACGCTGGAGCTCACACGACACACGACACCAACTGGCAGCCATTTTGTAAGGACGCGTAGAGGAGGAAGGGGTGAAGGAGGAGGAGAAGGAAATGGAGGCGGCGTGGGAGTTTTTAATACTCCCATTAGGACAAACGTAGTAATCACAGCCAGATACTGCGTTTTGTGAAGAGGTACAACCGTGGTAAATGCGCTTATTTACGACGGCTTGTGGCCCCCGGTGTAAACTGGCAGTTTTTCCACCATCATACTACCACACGTGGGAGCAGGCCGCCTGTCGTGAGGAGTTTAAAAGACGTATTCCAGCCAAGAAACTCCCATTCAGGCTAACTTGTGTTTTGTGTGTATAGTCGAAGTTGGGTTCCAAAAACGAGTTCAGCCGAAGAACACGTCAGGTCAGTTTTGAAGGCGGTGCGTATGCCCAGAAGTGTGAGGGGCAAGCGCTGGACCCACTGTGTTGGGCAGTCGTGTGCAGTGAGCGCGGCCTTAAGTTGGCGGTGAAAGCGCTCGACGAGTCCATTTGTTTGTGGCCGGTACGCTGCCGTGCGCAAAGGAGTCGTGCCGAGGAGGTGAAGGAGCTCGGCGAACAAAGCCGACTCGAACTGCCGTCCGCGGTCGGTGACGATGGATGATGGGCATCCGAAGCGCGCTACCCACGTCGACACGAATGCTGACGCTACTGTTGGCGCGGAGATGTCGTGTAGCGGTGTGGCTTCAGGCCAGCGTGTGCATCGGTCCACACAAGTCAGTAGGTAGCGGTAGCCTTGGCAAGGGGGCAAGGGACCGACGAGGTCGATGTGCACAACGGCGAAGCGCTCATCAGGTTGTAGGAACGTCTTTGCCGGCGGAACTGGGTACCGGTGAACCTTTGCGCGTTGGCATGGTGCGCACGCGCGAACCCAGTCGCGAACATCAGCGTTCATTCGAGGCCAGACAAAACGAGCCGCGATGAGTTTCTGCGTGGCACGAATCCCAGGATGGGCCATGTTGTGCAGGGCGTCGAAGAGCTCGCGACGGCAGGTTCTGGGTACGAATGGTCGTGGCTTTCCGGTCGACAAGTCGCAAACGAGCTGCTGTCCGTCGAGTGTCACGTCTTCGAGCTGGAGCGCAGTTGGGGATGTGCGAAGACGCAGCAGCTCCTTGTCGTCTGCTTGGTCAGCAGCCAGCCGGCGGAGGTCGGGTGCAATTAAAAGCGGCGAAGTGGAGGCAATGGCGTCCACGCGGCTTAGAACATCCGCAGCTGTGTTGTCAACGCCACTGACATGCTTGATATCCGTCGTGTACTCGGATAGGTAGGCAAGCTGCCGCACTTCTCGTGGCGTGTAATGGGTGTCGGGCCGGCTGATGGCGTACTTCAAGGGTTTGTGGTGAGTGAAGATGGTGAACTGACGACCCTCAAGAAGATGTCGGAAGTGACGCACAGCCAGATACATTGCCAAAAGGTCACGCCCGAAGACACTGTACCGGGTCTGCGGTGGGGTTAGACGTTTTGAGAAGAAGGCCAAAGGCTGCCACGCGCCATTTACGTGCTGTTGGAGGACGGCTCCCACAGCAGAACTCGAGGCGTCCGTCATCAGCGCGAGTGGACGGCCTGGATTTGGGTGAGCGAGGAGAGCGGCGTTTGCCAGCGCACGTTTGATGGCATGAAAGGCTGACTCAGCACTTGCGGTCCAGTCCAATTCAGTGGTGATATGATGACGGACGTCGTGAGTCACAGGCTGAGTCCAGTCGGGTGGTGACGTGACGGTGGGGAACTCCTTTAGCAGGGCGGCAAACGGTTCTTCAGAAACTGTAGCGCAGGAAGGCGCTATGTCAGCAGCTGCTGTCGCTACGACGCCTTGAACTGAGAGGAGGGTTGTGGCGTCGAGAAGTCGCCGTCGCTTGACGTCGACTAGGAGGCCATGTTTGGTAAGAAAGTCCGCACCAAGGATGGCAGAGCGAAAGTCCGCGACCGCGAAAATCCACCGAAAAGTTCTGCGAAGACCCAGGTTCAAAGTCAGGGATCGCTGCGCGAAAACGGGAATGCGCGTGCCGTTCACTGCCTGGAGGTAGAAGACTGCGTTGGAGGTGCGGTCGTGGCGTGAAGATGGCAAGACGCTGACTTGCGCTCCCGTGTCGACGAGAAACTTTTGTCCGGTGGTGCGATCGACGATGTGAAACAGGCGACATTCTTCAATGGGGCCAGAACCGCTCGTCGCCGCTAGCGGTCTGCCGGGCCGTTTCCCGTCCAAGAGCATGGCAAGAGGCAGTGGCGAGCGTCTGCGCCGAAACGGCGGTGGTAGAAGCATACACCGGGGACTGATGTAGGGCTGCGTCCAGCAACGACCAGAACCAGCGAGCACCGCCAGCGAGACAGCGCGAACTGTGACTCGGCCTGGAGGAGCCAGATGGCCGGGTTGTGTTCCCAATACGGCGGCAAGTGGATAGCCACGGCGGCGATCTCGTTGCCGGCTGCTGGCGGTGCTCGCTGGTTCTGGTCGTTGCTGGACATGGCTCTACAACTTCGCTGGGAGGGATATCACGTCCGGGTCACCAACTGTAGAGCACATGCCACGGAGGCGTTGATAGAGAGAGACGACCAGACCACGTAGTAAGGCCGGTTTATTCCGAAAGCCGTGGGGTCTCTATCTCTGATGCCAGGGGCGCACGAGCCCTCCGGCGGGTGAGCGCGCTCGTGGGCCTGCGTCACGCTGCTGCCGCTGGCACTGTGGCTTGCCACTACAAAACAATTGTCTATCAAAGCAATACCAGAGCAATCAATTGTCTAACAGAAGAATATATAAAACTTCGACTGTCTCGTACAGTTAGAAGTAGACTCCCTAACCAATTAGCGCCTATAATGACTCCTTAAATACATTTAAACATTCATTCCTTCCCAATACAATTGTAGTCAGGACCAATTTGACACCATAAATAACTAAATCAGACTCTTTAGCACAGTTTGAAAAACCCTTGTTGAACTCCATAGAAGCCGATAGTGCTGTCTCTCCTTAATGACTTGGCCCTATAGTCCGGTTTGCGCCTAGACCGAATATGTGTGTCATAACCAGTTTGGCTGAATTGCGCTTGTGAAAGGGTTACTTATTGTTTTTGTACCATCGCACTTTGTACGCTTGCATTTTATACCAGTGCACAATACGGTCGTATACTGTATACCTGTGCCGCATACTGTACCGCACACATCCTGCGTTGCTTTCGTGTCTGAGGCGGCAGTTACTGCCTCCATGTTTTCTGTTCAACCCTGTACCGGCCCCTAGGCTAGCAGTCTGAATAAATAAATAAATAAATAAATAGTGCCCCATTGTAAATATATGAGAGCGCAGTTGTTGGCGAGAGTTCAAATGTCAATTGAAAGTTTCCGTGTAGCACAGGCATAAAAAAGCTGTACAATTTTCCTTTGAAGCCTAATGGCTGTATTTCTAGAGTGGTTTCAACTTTTAATGTCTACGTATAATACAATAACCTGCAATCCGCTGTCACTCGTCTTCCTCCGCATAGCACTGCGCTGTCAGGCAAGATTGATGCCTAAATATTTAGATAACTGCTGCTGCAGTATTGTTAATTAACTTCAAAAGCTCCAATTTTGGACGACTGAATGGCCTAAGTTGGTGAAACGTCTTAAAAATAGTTAAGAGACAAAATTCTAACTTAGGTTTTGACATAACTTAGGTTTGACATAATATATTCGTCAATTTTGATGGGAGTGTAGATTTATCTGTTGTGCAAACGCACACACCATGCCGAGGTACCGAGATTCGTGTAATTGAAATGGCGTTTTTTTCTATTTTAGGCCTTGGAGATATTGGGCTAACTCAAAAGTCAGAAGTCTTCACACAGTAACTGGCAAGATGATTAGGAAGTATTCGTCCCTGAAAATCAACTGAAAGGGCAAAAAAGCCATTCTCGAGTTACACGAACTCCGTTTAACACCCTGATTTGGGTTTGTTTTTGAAAAATTCCATACCCACATTTTTCCGGTTCTCGTGGGTGGCTCAAGGACACAAAAGCCCTAAAAAAATGGGGATAGGGATCAAGCCTATGCCATCGAGCTTTGAAACAAATCATCTGATCACAGTGTCTCCCTGTTACGAACCGGCATATTATCATATATCATACGAACCGGCCTATTATATCATATATATCATATATATTATATCAATATTATATCATGACGTATATGACGAGGTCTGGGACATTTTTGTGAAGCACGTTTTGGTGGACAGATTTGGTAAATTGTTTGTGCAGTCTGCTCCTAACGCACCACGGTGGAAGACGACGAGGCCGCGTCAGAAAATGACGACGACGCGCTCGAGCACGCGAGCCGTGCGCGTACAGTTTTGTGGAATCGGCGGTAACAAGACAATGCCGGCGGTGAACTATCTCGTTTCTGTCAATAGCCGACCAGGTCATGTTTTATAAATATATCTTTTGGTAGCGGCCACCGACCTCTGTCTTGTTCTGGTATGCCACATGTGCTTTGAAACTATTGGTGTATTCCGATTTTTGTTAATCGTGGGTTGTGGATGAATATTTACTGCACATACTGATTTTTTTTATTAACGCTGCGTTTCAAAAGGTTACCTTTAGGATTTGGTCATCTTCCTGTTTTTTTAACACTCTTTCAGGCAAAACCTATTATGTAGCTGAGTTATTTGACTCTTTGTGGCCCATTTTTTTTGTATTACACACTAAACTTTTTACACCCGCTTAGCAAAAAGGATGTAGCATAAGTGCGAAAAGGGTGTTGGGAGGACTTTGCACCCTTTTTTTATATATCAACACCCTTTTCCTAGCTGTACAGCGTTTTTGTGTGAAAAAAGGATGTCGACCAACTTCAACACCCTTGGTATTTCTTAGGGTGTTGAAAGGGTGTGGAGAAGGTGTTCGACTATTCGGTGAATAAGGCCATGCTTGGATGCATAATAGGAGGAGGAGGAGGAGGTAGCCTTTATTGTGGCAGGAAGACTCTACGTCAAGGGGGGGAAGGGGAAATAGAAGGGGGGGGGGTTGTAACTTGGGACATCTTAAATGCGTACAGTTCGACCCAAAACAGGTGGGCTCCTTAAGAATGCTGAAGAGGCCGCGTGGGGTGAGGAGAGCAGGCTCACGACTCTAGACTGCTCGCGCTAGACCGCTTTTTAGGGAAAATTGTGCAATTAAAGCCAGCATGGAGGGTTCCAGTGTACGAGGGTCGATGTAAAGAGAGGCTGTATTTGGAGGAGGCTTGAAGGTTCTGTAGCGCGCAAACTTCGGGCAGTGCCCAATTAGGTGCTGGAGATTGGCGGGAGTGGGGGGGCGCAGAAGGGACATCGAGGCAGTAGAGTCGGGGTGTACCATTTACTGAAGGTCTCAGGGGTAAGGCTAGCATTAGCAAAATATTTATTTATGAAAATTTCGGCTGATCTTGGGAGCGGGGGCAGGGCGGATAAAAAGCCGGTTGGAGTCAGGGGCTTGAGGCGGTCTTTTTTTTTTTCCTTTTTGTAACGTAGAAGCTGTATCGCTGGTGGTAATGTCTCAGTAGGTGGAGGAGCCAAGTCGGGTAGCAACGGAGGACTAGAGGTTATACACTCCCGTGCAGCCGAGTGGGCTGCCTGGTTCCCCGGTGATGACTCCTCGTGTCCAGGTGACCAGTTGATGCGAACATGACTGCCGCTAGGTTTCAGGATGGAGATCTGATGAATGATTTTGTTGGCGATGGTATTGGTCGACGAAGGACATTTTAGAGTCTGTAGGGCTTCGAAAGAGTCTGTCAGGATGCGTATCTGGGAAGGCACGGAGGAGTGAAAGTCAAACATGAGGTAGTCTATGGCTTGAACAATAGCAAGGAGTTCCGCTTCGAGGATGGTAGCACATGGAATATTAAGGGATCGTTTGCCTTGGATGGAAGGGAGGTCAGGAGGAGCCCATGCTGTGCCAACTAGCGGAGGAGAAATGCTCGCGTCGGTGTAAATGTCGATTTCGTTGGGGAGTTTACTGTTTCGGAGAGCGTTGATGCGGGCAGCGCGGACGGGGCGCGCGTTGCGCGGGACGGGATGGGTGGCCGTAGAGTCCGTGACAGAAGGGCGGCTCCACGGAGTGAGAGGCGATGGGATGTCGGGGGTTCAGGCGGCTTGAGATTATCCCAGGCGACGATAGAGACACCTTGAGTTAATGTGCGCTTATGAAGGGATTGATTCACTAGCTCTTTAATTATATTTTCCAGTGGGGGAAGAGCAACTGCAGCTTGCAAGTTCTCCAGACGAGTATGTTTTGGTAGTCCGCTGATGGTGCGAAGGGTGGCTCGGTGCAGGTGTTGAAGCGTTCTCATGGCCGTTTTGTTGAGGTCGTAGGTTTGGGCTGCGTAAGTTATGGTACCAATTGCGACGGCGTGGGCTAAAGTTTAGGTTGCCTTCTGGGTTACTCCACCAAATTTGTTCGAGAGGCGATGCATGGCATGTTGAATTGTTTTCCATTTAGCTTTCAGCTGCTGTAACCATATTGACGGGCTGTTTTTGTGTCTGATTGGGATTCCGAGTAGTCGTATGGGTTGAAAACTTGCTGTTATAGGAGTACCGGCGAGAAGAAGAGTTGGAAGGTTATAGTGTGGAGGGGGTTTGTGGCCAAATACAGGTAAGAATTCGGTTTTTTTGGGGGGCTAATTCCAAACCAAGAGAGGACAAGGAGCATTCAAGGCTATTTGCGGCGGCTTGGAGTTCGGTTTGCATGTCTTCGTAGCATGAAAAGTCGGCTGATTCAGTCCATATGGTTACATCATCTGCATATATTGTGAATCGTGCAACAGAGTCACGTTCGAGATTTCGAGCGACCCTCACCATGGCGAGATTAAATAGTATCGGGAAAAGTATGGATCCCTGAGGTACCCCGCGGTCAAGGTAGTAAGTGCGAGGAGTCTAGCCTGGGTGAGATCCTTGAAGTCGTATTGGCGGAGCGTTCAAAAAATTGCGGATCCAGATTTGTGCCCGGGTGCTTGGGTAGGCGTGCGCTAGTTCCTCTAGTATGGCAGATTGGTTAACGCGATCAAAAGCCTTGCGTAGGTCAACTGCTAGGATCAAGCCGGGAGGAGAGTGGTTGTGAAAGGAGCGATTGATCACTCGACTTACTATAAAGAAGACATACCGTCATATACTCCTCTACTCGCAAGAAATTTTCAAACGCAAAAAAAAAATAATTGCTCGTATGCAATGATCGCTCGTTTCCATATGCGGTGCACCTCATTCCCCAAGCTCAGCTTTTGCACGTGAAACGTCGTGCGGCGAAAAGGGTGTTTACCAACTGCAATACGCTTGGCTTTGTGTAGGTTGTTTAAACGGTGTGAAATAGGTGTTCAGTTGCAAAAAAAAAAGGACAGCGGAGCTGGGGGCGACCTAGTTTCTCCCGGTAATGCCAAGTTTTGTTAGGTTTGCTAATCTTTGCAATGTTCTTGCTAAGCTAGGATGACAGCTGTTGTATCCGGGAAGGCCGACCCGAGCCAAGCTCCGTAGCCAACAACATACGTGTGGTAGCGTGGTTTGAAGCGATCGGCCAGCCAATGTTGTAGTCGTGATGAAGTCCAGAAACCGTAGGCAAACTTAACTTTTTACTTAGTAGTGAGAGATGAGCCGAAGCCAAAGAACAATGCCCGACGGGCGAGGTTACAGTACACGACTCGAGCAGAGTGATGCTATTGATTCACTGCTCAAACAGGCAGCGCTTGGGGGGTCTTATTTATACACAAAACGCCAAAGGTCAACACAAGCGTTCCCTCTATATTATGCACACGTCACGAAAGGCACAGACACACACAACACTCTTTCCAGTGAGCAGTCGGTAGTAGCGGCGCACGCTGAGTACGAGAGAGGGGAGAGAGGAGGTCTCTGCAGCGGAATTGGGGGCCTCCGTGTCCTTGGGACAGGTCTCCGCGTGTTGCGTCGGCACGCCATCGAAGTTTGATCACACCGACAGCGAGGCGCCTGTGCTCCAGACGTGTAGCGACGCGTTTGAATTGTCGGCTGCAAGCGTGAGTTACCGACGGGGAGGGCCTGCTTGAAAGGCGCATGAGGTGGAGGCTTCGCCGCACAGCCGAGGAGTATTGAAGGAAGCCCAGCGGCGGGCTCATTCGTAAGAGCTTCTCCGCCGGGGATCCGAGATCCCGATGGATAAGGTTCTTCAACCGTTGTCCGGACGGATGCTTTCGGAGAGAAGGGCTCGCCAGATGATCGACTCCAGGCCCGGGTTGTACGACACCGGTCTGAAGCTTTACCAGGGCCGGTCACTGGACGAATAGTGGCCCGCCAAGAACGTCTCTAGCTTGGTCAGGCAAGCAACAGAACAACACAAGAAGACACAACGGCATCGCCGGGAAGTGCGAAGACAAATCCACACTGGAGATCTACCAGGCTTTTAGCTGCAATAAAATACGCTAATAAATAACTGCACTAGTTATATTTTAGCCCAGCAGCACTTTAGACAACAACACAAACTTGAAAGATGGCATTTCGCGTGATTGGAAATGTCCCACACAAACGAAATGCAATCGTAAAGGGTGAAACCTACTTCAGGAAAAATAATGCTAACGAGAAAATCAGGCGCCTACAGGCCACTTCTCGCGCTGAGAGCTGCGATTTGAGCTCTCGTCATTGCCCTGAGCTTTCCCCTTTTTGAATCGCACCTTAGGTGCGCCGTTCTCTGAACGCTGCTGCAACCGGTCGAGAGGACATCGGCCTTCTTCCGAGACGTATCTCGAGCGCGCGGAGAAAACTGCTCTAATTTCCCCCGCTCGAGCAAGGCATGTGGTTTCGTTCTCGGCCACTCCGAGGTACGCTGAGACCCGGCGCAAAGCGTTCGTGCGGCGCTGCCACTCGGCTGGCGCGCATGAAGCTCTTGCCGTATGTTTTTGCGACACTGTCGGGAAGTGAACACCAGAGGGTGTTTTAAATGCGGAGCATTTCTTAGGCTCGCCAACTCCTCCGACCATAGGCGTCCGCAGCTCATGACGTCACGTCGAGGCGCAGGTGCGCGCCTCTCCCCCGTACCCTCCTCGCTCTGAACAACAGCTGCGGCGGTGCGGCAGGAGCGCGTCTGCGCGCGCATGCGCCGTAGCTGCCCCGTGCGCCTCCCCGCTTTCAACAACAGCTGCGGCTGTGCGGGGGGAACGCGTCTGCGCGCGTATGCGCAGTAGTTACCCTGTGCGCTCCGTCGCGCTCATCAGCAACAGCGGCAGGAGTACACGTGATAGCGGCGTGCTAGCGGCGTGACAGCTGCGTGACAACAGCGTGGTGGGGGGCGTGGAAAGGTCGTGCGCTTGTGTACGGAAGTGCGCGCATGCGCGTCTCTCCCCCATACTCCTCTCCCTCGACAGTGCGCGCAGTGTGTATAAGCGGCGGAGCGCGCGTTCGAACTTCAGTCAAGTGCGTCTTTGCTTGCCTTTCGTTTGGCTCCAGATGAAGTATAAGAGATGGAAACAACAGTACCATCAACAAGTTAAGCATTCCAAACCCTCCCCACATCCAAACGGTAACCACAAACTACCCAATTACGCAACTTTCACGCAATACAACCACCCCTAGCGACGCATTTACTCGAGTTCCCCCCGTGGGAAGATGCGGGCGGGCGGCTTTTTTTGTTCTCGCTGCCGGCTGTCAAGGCCAATCGAGGCGTGGGTGGCCCAGTCTCAGAAGACGGCTCAACCCCATGCAACACGGGAATCGCTGCTAGCTCGGCTGGCTGTTGCTCGACAACGGGTATCTTGAGTTGGAGGTAGAGCCCTAACGGCTCGCTCAGTCATGCCGACGTCGCTATGCTTAGCTGCACCGCGAACACCATCCAGTGTCTCGACTGCCGGCTGTGCCCCAGCGTAGCTCGTTTCTGAAATCACGTGCGGAGAAACAACTCTCGTTTTAACGGACTCGTGTTGGCTCCTTTCGCTAACGTCACGGTTTAGGCTTTCCCGCGCAACGTTGTTAGCCTGCGAACTGCGCGCGTTCGGGTCGGTAGCCATTTTCAAGGCCTCGCGTGAACCTGAGCACACCGAATGCGACGCTGACACATTTCCATTCACAGTAGAGGCCTTACACACAGTGTACTTACGCTGCCCTCTGTCGTGAGCCTCCGGAAATGCCCCATCCTCGCTATCTTTCCGGGTTTCGCTGTTCCTCTCAGAGGTGGCGACACTACTCTTACTTGAGCCCCTTGCAGGCAGCGAGCTCAGCTGATCCTTTCGTCGGCAGTTTCTAGAAATTGTACCCCTTGTCGCGTAACAGCTGATCCGACCTGTTCGAGAGTAGGTACCTGTATTCCAGAAGAAGTTGAGGGGATACTGTTGCCTGCATGACAAATTCACCAAACGGACATCCGATGCTGACCTTAGCAATCGGCAGGCGCACGTTTCGTGCTGCTGCGGCCTGCTTCACCCAAACACACTGTCCCGACAGCGGATCCGGTTCAACGTACGAAGGGTGGATCATGTCTACTGTCGCCGCGGAGTCGCGAAGAGCTCTGCACGGTTTACCGTTGAACACTAGCTCACGTACGCACGGCTCTAGAAACTCCCTGCTATCCTCACTCTGATCTAGTACGTGAAAGATGAGTTTGTCCTTGCAACTTGCTGCGAAATGTCCCGTCTCGCCGCAGTTATAACACGTAGCTTGTCTGCGCGCTTCAAAAGCTTTATTTCTGCGCTGCTCCTCAGCGTCTGCGCTCTTTTCGTTTTCGCGGCCAGTTTCACTATCCACTAAACCGACTTTGCTAGCTCCACCGTCTTCCTGGGGAGCTCTGCCTTTCGCCCCTGACTTATCAGGCCTCGGCCTGAACTCTTTTTGGCCGTCTTTCGGCCGTGCGACGAACTCGTCGGCTAGCTGAGATGCATGATCCACAGTATTTACCCCTGGCCTCTCTTGCCCCCAGAGTCTTAGGTTTTCTGCTGGACGGCGGTTAAACTGCTCGAGACCGAAACACTCAACTACCTTGTCGTGCTCTCCGAAAGCATTTGCCTCTTTGAGCCACTCTTCCATGTTAGCCCTCAGCTTATAGGCGAACTCCGAGTACGACTCGCCCTTAGATTTCGCGGCTTCATGGAATTTCTGGCAAAACGCCTCTGCCGACAGCCTGTACTTACGCAGGAGGCTCGACTTGACTTTCTCGTAGTCCTTCGCCTCCTCCTTTGGCAAGCGGGCCATCACGTCAGATGCTCCACCTGGCAAAAGCGTAAGCAGCTTTTGCGGCCATGAGTCTCGGCTAAATTGGGCCCTCTCGCACGTACGCTCGAAGTTGACCGAAAAAAGACCGATGTCTTCTCCTACCTTGTAGGGTCGCATTAGGTCACTCATACGTAACGTAGGTCGCTCAGTCGCCGCAGACTGCACGCTTGGCGCGCTGCTGTCACATTCACGACCAGATCAAGATGCCTCGATGTCTAGACGTTTCATCTCCCGCTCGTGCTGTCACTTTTCCAGTTCGAGTAGGAGCTCATTCTCGCTCACTGGCCTCTTTTCCTGCTGTTGTTCCTGTTTATGCCTGTCGAGCTCCAGTTCTCGCTTTTTTCCTCGCGTTCCTCACGCTGGCGCTGAGCTTCTGCCTCTGCAGCCTGACGTTTCGCGGTCTTCCTCCCATTGATCATCTCAATGCGCTCAGACAGCTCGCCATCGTCAGCCCCAACAGCGAGTATAGCCTGTATCAGCTCTGGCTTTTTCAGTGCATCCGAAACATCCAAGCGCAACTCTTTTGCAAGCTCCAACAACTGCGGTTTTTTCAACGGCTTCAAATTCATTGCCGGTCGAGAGTACTGCTTTCCCACTGCTCCAAAAATGTTTTGCGCGAATAACCCACGCGGCAAAAACGCACGCACTATCAGCTATCCTCAGAAGCCTGGTAAAACTCAATGAAGAAACGTCCCGCACTCACCATTGACTGCTGTGAATTCTGCGAAGTCCGAAGCCGCCTTGATGTCCGTGGTGTTGGATCTCGCACCGCTGGCTCCAGGTGTTACGAAGTTGCCATCTGACCGCTGCCAACCAGTTGTTGCGACGTTGTCATCCCACCGCTGACAACCCGCTGCTGCATGGGGGAAGGCGTACCCGAGCCGAGCTCTGTCGCGTCCGACATACGTGTGGTAGCGTGGTTTGAAGTGAGCGGCCAGTCAATATTGCCGCCGTGAAGAAGTCCAGAAGCCGTAGGCAAACGTAACTTGTTGATTGATTGATTGTGGTGTTTAACGCGCCGACGCAACGTAGGCGATGAGGCGCGCCGTAGTGGAGGGCTCCGGATTAATTTTGACAACCTGGGGATCTTTAACGTGCGCCGAAATCTCGAACACACGGGCGTTTTTGCTTTTCGCCTCCATCAGAAAAGCGGCCGCCGCGGCCGGGAATCGAACCCGCGACTTCGTGCTCAGCAGCGCAACGCCTTAGCCACTGAGCCACCGCGGCGGGTAAACGTAACTTGTTTACTTCATAGCGAGAGATGAGCCGAAGCCAAAGAACAATGCCCCGACGGGCGAGGTTATAGTACAGGACATGAGCAGAGTGATGCTATTGATTCACTGCTCAAACAGGAATGAACTACAGCGCTTGGGGGGTCTTATTTATACACAAAACGCCAATGGTCAAAACAAGCGTTCCCTCTAGATTGTGGGCACGTCACGAACGGCAGAGACACATACAACGCTCTTTCCAGAGTTCGTGAGCAGTCGGTAGTAGCGGCGCACGCTGAGTCCGAGAAAGGAGAGAGAGGAGGCCTCCGCAGCGGAAGCGGGGCCTCCGTGTCCTTTGCACAGGTTTCTGCGTGTTGCGTCGGCACGCCATCGAAGTTTGATCGCGCCGACAACGAGGCGCCTGTGATCCAGACGTGTAGCGACGCGTTTGAATTGTCGGCTGCAAGCGTGAGTTACCGACAGGGAGGGCCTGCTTGAAAGGCGCACGTAGTGGAGGGTTCGCCGTACAGCCGAGGAGTATTGAAGGAAGCACAGCGGCGGGCTCATTCGTAACACCGCTGAGGGGTGAGGCCAAGTTTAACCGGATTTTACAAAGCTGGTCCAGTGTGCCCCCCCCCCCCCACTGCCAGGAGATCCAGGGGGGAAACAAGCTAGGTCGACCCCCAGCTATGCTGTTTCTCCAGCCTTGCCCCACTATTGCAAGCTGTGACAATTTTTTTTTTGCCTTTTAGAATCCAAAAAATACTAATGCCTTTGAAATGGTACAGTAAGAGGTGTGCATACGCATACGCCCTCATGTGCTCACACTCTAACAAGCTCGAAAGACTACTTCACTGTTATCATGGACGTACCCAGAGGGGGGCCCGGGGGGCCCGCCCCCCCGAAATTTTTTGGGCCATACCCCCCCTTCCCCGCGCCACCTCTCTTCTCCCCTCGCACACATTCTAAAGCGGCGCCATACGAATCCTAGATTTGATAGCTATTTGAGGCGTTTTTTTTTTCTGAATGAGCCAAATCCAC
This sequence comes from Haemaphysalis longicornis, assembly GCF_048455015.1. Lineage (NCBI taxonomy): Eukaryota > Metazoa > Arthropoda > Arachnida > Ixodida > Ixodidae > Haemaphysalis > Haemaphysalis longicornis. The sequence continues at coordinate 185,331,285 of NW_027526361.1, read as the reverse complement.
CTAAGAAGAATTTGAGGGGGGAAAAAAACGAAAGTTCGGAACCAGACCAAAGTGCAATGGTGTCAAAACTATTAAATGACATGTTTCACATGTCCGCGAGGGGAAATCTATAGCGACAAGTAATTAGGAATTACGCGGAGAATTTGAGCAATATTAGGATAATTTCGAGTTTGGCTCGTACTCAGTTTAAACAGGCAAGTTGGCTTGGCATTCTTATGAAAACTTTATTGAAATCGACTTTCAAGAATTGATTGATTGATTGATTGAAGCTTTATTCATTTTTTACAGAACAACATACGCAAGAACAGTGTTGGACCCAATAACCAGAGGATAGTTTTAGGGTCCACAAACAAAATACAATGGCACTTCGGTCGCATCAAATCGCAGATTCCTAATTAAAGTGTTCAACAAACATCAAGTATATATAAATATGTGCATATAAATACATATATACATACGTATACACAAACATAAATATTAACGCACACATATATACAGGCGAGGAAGGCTTATACACCGACTATACAAGGAGAACATGAGCTTTTAAAGAATATGCATTGTACATATACAAAACAAAAGATGTTGGTACATATACAAATACATTCGCATTATATTTACAGCCAACTGAAACCTCGCACGGGCCTCAAAATAGAATAAATGTGGGTTAAAGAGACTTGTATTTAATACATATTGTGTGGGAACAAGACGGAATGAGCAGTTAAGTAGCAAAGGCTCCACACTCGTATTATAACTCATTTTTGCTAGGTTTCTTTATGCAAGTGTACTTTCATGCTGTAACTAAACCTTTTTGATTCTTTTATTTCTTGGGGTATATCGTTCCATATTTTGGCCCCAATGAATTGCAGCAGTCGCTGCCCGTACACATTACTAACAGGTGCCAGGTTAAGGTTGCCTACAGCAGAACTTCTTGTTTGGCGCAATGAAGAATAAAATATCGAGCTGTTTAAAGGATGACTATAATTTATTATACTGTATACCAATTGAGGTGTATTTTTCAGACGTAATTGATCAAATGTCAAAACTTGAAGAGCATCAAAAATGGGCTTGATTGGGGCGTCTCGTCTTCAGCGTGTGAGTGTTCTCAAAGCCCATTTTTGTAGTCGACGTATAGGATTAAGATAGGTATTGTACGTCCAACCCCAAGAAACCATGCAGTACGACAGGTGAGTATTGAATAAAGCGTAGTAAAGCGTTTTTAGTATTTTGATATCAAATAACTCACGGGCTTGCAGTAATGCGTAGCAAGCAGATGCTAGCTTTGCACAGATAGCATCGACATGATTCTGCCAATGCAAATGAGCATTCATAGCAACTCCTAGGTATTTAATTGAGTCCACCTGTTCAAGTAAGCAGTTGTTCACTGATATTTCGACCAGTTCTTTTCGAACGTTGTTTTTTCGAGAATGAAATATTATATATTTTGTTTTTTTCGCATTGATAATGAGTCTGTTAAGTGAAAACCACCGGGCGATGTTTTTTAATTCCGTATTAATTTTTCCTTGTATTTCCTGCTCGTTATCACCTGTTATGACAAGCGCCATGTCGTCGGCGTACATTACTAAATCTGCGTGCGTTAATGCTTTGGGAAGGTCATTTACAAATAATTAAAATAGCATTGGCCCCAGCACCGAGCCCTGCAGGATGATACGTCAGAGTTTTAAGCAAAAAAGGCAATAAACATGCAACAGAGTTTCAAGAACAGTAAAACTATACATGAAGAACCGGTGAGTCCTCTTGGCAGCATTAGCAGCTCTTTTCGAATGGCTCCGTAGGGTACTTTTTTTGGCACGCCTGAAAACACCCATGAAGCTCTTCCTTGCCTTGCCATAAATTTCCAAAAGCGTGTCACAAGAAGCCTGCTCATATCATCTTCCATGGCTTGCCATGGCTTGTAAGCGGCAGCTAATTTGTTAGGTACGTATATGGGAAATATCGGAGTAATAACAATAATAATAACCAGATTTACTCCGTAAGGACGATGGAGACAAGATAAAATGATAGTATCACACCTCTCAGCTTCATTTCGTTCACTGCCGTTCACGTTATCGTAGACGTGTGGCGGAAGATCATTTTCTGATCTCCTCATTGCTCTCTGAACTTATGATAAGCTAGCTCTCAAAAGCAAAAAAAAAATTGATGAAAGAACACACAAAACAGCCCGAAACGTCACATCAACGCAAAATCTAATTGGGCAAATGAATTTGACTCATTTTGATCCGTGCCACAGCAGGGTCTGGCTCATTTTCAATACGAAGTAAGATCTGCGTACACGCTTGCAAGGAATTGCCTCAACTATTCATCTGCCATATTTTTTAGGGGAAAGTTGCCGGGATTTTCTTTGCAGTGCAGTTTTATGTGACTTAGTTTTTGTTTGTGGCTTAGGTTCATTTCGAAAAAAAAAGACGGCTCATTTGGTGGTCAACATGGGACTTAAAAAAAATGCAGGCGAGGTTTGTTTGCTTCGTTTACACGGAAGCCAGTATCGCTGTACACTGGCTTCGTTCTGTGCTGCCGCCCTGCCACTTGCAATTCGCTGTACCCCATTTGGGTGCTTGGGTCCTCTCGGAACGCAGTAACTTATCGCTTGTTTCGCTAGGGTGGCGGTTTCAGCGGCTCGGGTCGCATATGCTTTGGTAGGGAAGAAAATTTTTGTCTAAAAATTCAACAAATACCTCCGTCCTAGCGCGCCGTGTTCTCGGCGGATGCTGTCGCCCATGCCTGGTGTTTGTGGCTCAACCGTTTCCTTCCCTGTGCCGAACTCACAGCGTGTTTTTCACTAGTTTTCGTGGAAAGGCTGCTTTTCCGTTTGTCGGTAAGAAGTGTGCTTGCCGCGGAGAAACCCGCTGTAGGGTTTCTCTACCGAATGCCTTTCAACGTCCGGCTCGCGCACGTGTGCAGCGTCCACCGAACAAGCCAAGGCGACACAAAGGCTTGGAACCGGATGGCGACGAGCGCAGTGGCGCGAGGAGATGCTTGACCCCATCGCCCGGCGCCTCTAACATTACGCCCGCTTAGGGAAAGCTACCCTAGTAGTACAAAAGCCCTGTTTCACAGTCGGCGCTTCCCTCTGGACAAGAAGGATCGCTCAAAAAGGAAGCGCAAGAACGTAACCAAGCCCGACGACGGCAGAGTGACAAAGTGAACGCGCGCATCGCAGTTGTACGGCGGCAACAGACACTGGCGGCATTCCTTTGGACAACTAAAGACAGTGACAGCGGCACTGTTGATTGACAGCCATTGTGGCATTGTGGTTAATGACTGCTACGCACAACGGCGGTGTAGTGATGCAAGCGCCGGTGGACCCCGTCGGGGCGATGACCCTCCTCCCTTCTCGTCGTTTTGCCCTGTCCCTCAAGCCATTGGCGGAGTGGCAGCCCTTTGGGACGGACTATAGCCACACCGGCGACCTTCTAGGCGGATTTTTGAAGACTCGTTTCCTCCCGACCTTCCGGGGGTGGCGGACAGGAGGAGCAGGGGTCGAAATCCTAATCGGTACATGTGTTGCTGTGCGGGGGCGGCTTCGCTTGCGACTGCATGCGCAATTTTGCTAACTTTGTCCGGGGCTGCGGCTAAGAGCGGTCGCATCAAGACTTGATCTCGTGGCAGTTTCTGGGCGCCGGGGCCCCACGGGTTTCTCTCCAACCGCACGGCGGTTCGGCACCCTTTCTGGCCCCCGGGCCCCGATCAGGGATGATGCCGCGATACCCTTTTTGTGTGCTGCGGCACCTTTTAATTGTAATCCAGTTTTCATTGTCTTGTCTTATCTTATGCTCATGCTTCGAAGTCTCCTATAAATAAGTGTAAATAGAATTTTTCTTCATCATCTACTCGCCTCGTCTCGTCATCGGGTGCTTCACCATCCTCCACGACGACACCACCCACCTCAACAACGAACCAAACTTTACTGGCGGGTTTACGGACCCCGAGCTGCATTCCTATGAACAGACCTCGAGAACACAGGGCTTGAGCGGGGAAGGGCATGGAGTCAAGGTGGCCAATGGTCAACATGAGAGACACGGGTGTGCAGTGGATGATCGGTGAAAATGAACCCGGGCCGGGCATCTCGACTGACACCAACTAGACTCTGGCCGAGAGAAATTTCGGCTTCAAAATTGGACTGCGGACTGTGTCTTTGTATTAGAGAGGTTATAAAACCCCGGGTACATGTGATGAAAATACGAGACGCATTAAACATAGCTTAGTCTCGCGATGTCGTAGTATTGTCAAGGTTTCGGCAGAGAGCAACGAGTTTACTTCACCAACGAGCCGAACGAGAGGACAGAGGAGAAACTCATTCCCGCCTTGCAGGGCAAGCCACGCTGCAACGCCGACGAAGCGACAAGGCGCATCCCCGGAAATAACAAGGTTCTTCACAAAACTTCCATAGGTATGCGCTGGCGCTTGCCAACGTTTTTTTTATCTACATTTACTGCAGTCCAGTGCGTCTCAATACTGCAATTTCCGAGGCCTGAATCATTGGTGCTTTGAATGGAATACCGATAAACGTTGAACTCGGAGGGTGTTTGGGGTAATAACACACGGAATTAGGCGTATGACATCTCAGATTTACGTAGCATTTTATTTCCTTCCTTCATAAGTAGTATAGCCACAGGTTTTGTTTGGAGTAAAATAGGGAAGCGCAAGAGGTTTGCCACGGAGAAATGACATCTCTAGTGACTACATGCACTTCCGTTTCTGCCGACTTCGATTGCGTATAACGTGTGGGATGCTCCGGAAATATGCCTTAACATTTTCAGAGGGAATGTATATTTACTGTGCAGTACGCGTATTTATTCCTGCAAGTATTTTAATTACTGCCGTTCTTTTTTTAAATTTTGCAAACTTCGCGTGGGGATCTTTACTGTGCGCAGAAATCTTGAACATACGAGTGTTTTCGCTTTTCGCCTCCATCACAAGGGCGGATACACTTAATTTCATTTCTTTTTTCAGGTTTACGCGCCTTTAAGGTAAACGCTGGGCGTTCATCGTGTTTGTACTAGTAACGGCGGATACCCTCTCCCTCTCCCGTAATTTGCATAGAAAAGTTACCTTGGGTTGCCCCCCCCCCCCCCTCCCGAAAAAAATCCTGGGTACGTGCCTGACTGTTATAATACCCTGTCAGCCGAGGTGCACTCTTTACAGGTGCCGCAGTTCTTTTTTGGTATTTTTTTTTTGCTAATGCCGCCAAAACAAGCTCAAGCTTAAAGATCTTAACTGGTAATAAATTATGCCAATTCATATTGCTTTAAACACTGTGAGGTACAAAACACCCCCCGCTTGTCGAAAATGTTCAGTCCACCCGCGTAAACAGGAACAATATGCCTCCAAATTTGGAGGTCTCTTCACCTTTTTTCTTAGTCGGCGGTCTTTTATTACACCCGTTTTCTTAGTTTCGAACACCCTAACTTGTAGCTTTGCACCCTTCCGGGAAAACGGGTGTTGAAATAATGAACACCCTTTTTGAAGGGTGTTGAGGTTGCGGGGAAGATTTGTTTGGTAGTTAATTAAATTCTATATGTTATGGACCACACGAGCTACCTCGTGATTAAAAAGTTTCTGCAAATCTGCGTGTGGATTTGTAGACTCTCATAGTAAAATACATACTTGTAAAATTAGCGCTAAAATATCTGTTTTTTGCGACAAGCCCACCGACTCGATCAGGGGGCTTTCCTCTTCTGCATATAAAAGCAAAAACAGCGCATGTATTACTAAGTGAGTATGCACTCCTTGTACCACTTGCATCCCGTTGGTTTTCTTGCTCAATTCATTTGTGTTCTAAGTGTAACGTGCGCATGGACTGTGTTGAATGCGGCGCTCCACCGATTCACATTGCCGTTGCGCATGCCATCACCTTAAAAAAAACGCGTGAGGATACTCAACACCCTTTTTTAGGGTGTTGAGTATCCTCAACACCTTTTTGGAGGGTGTTGAGCTCAAAACCCTTTTTTTTCATCCGTACTTCCTTTTTTTGCCAAAACACCTTTTAAGGGTGTTAGCCATGGGACAAGACTTTTACACCCTTTTTGGCCAAAAATGATGTAAAAAACGTTAGTGTGTACGTTTTTTTTTTTCGGTTCTCCAGATTCACTCCAAGAGAACATTAAAGATTAAAAGGAGCATTTTCTGGCTGTTTTACATAATATCCCATGATTTACTGTGGAACGCCATCACGGTATTTCTAGTCGTATTACTCTGTAATTCTCGAAGCCGTTCAACGGATGGGGGTGGGTGGATGAGATAGGCAGTGCATGTGCGAAGGCGTTCCTGGCGCTGCAGCGATAGACTTTATGGCATTCAGGCAAGACCCTACGGAATCGTGTTCGCTAGTGTCACTAGATAAGGCTGCAGGGTATCGGCACTTTTTTCTGCTATTGTTCCGTGCCGCCGCAATGACAATTGGTCAGTTCGCATCACGTGACACTTGTTTACGCTGTGACGGTTCATGGCGCTGCCATTTTGTTGCTTGTGCATTTTCACTCGCCACACTGTGGTAGACTTATAGCGCTTTCCATTGGGCGAACAGGAGCACTTCTAACTGCACCCAAAGTGCTCTCGCGAGTTCTGGCGTCTTCCAGTGGTCGGGCAGGAGCAGGGGCGTTGTGTTTCATTGGTCGAGGAGGAGCACTTTTTTGGCGCCGAGAGCAGCCGAGAGCAGTTCTCGGTACTCCGTCGCCAGCGGCGGAGTAACAGGGAACGCCGAGGAAGTCACATGACCTCTTTTGCGTCACTTCTGGTTTTATCCCCGGGTGGCGAAAGGAAAAATGGCAGAATCCAGCAGCCGCGGTAGTCGCTCAGTGCGTACGGCAGCAGCTAAGCGCGGCCGTCTGGTCAAGGAATTGCTGCTACTTTTAGATGATGAAAGCACCACAGATTCAAGCGCAAGCTCATCATCGGACAGCAGCAGCAGCGACGACGACGACGATTTGACATTGCATGAGTTTATGTTCGAGCACTTGTTCACCCCGCCGGAGCAGCGACCGAAGGTAGAGTCATATCTGGAAAAGACGGCGGACGCTGTTATCGTTCGCAGCTAATTTTTGGGAGACACGATGGTGACCCCTTTATCATAAAAATGAACATCCGTTCGGCTTCTTCATTCGTCGCCATGCGGAAGGCAGACACAAAACCACCGGCACGTATCTGGCAAAACTGGCGAGAAATAACTGCGTGCGGACATCACGAGCGCGCGAAATGCCCCGGTGAGCTAGCGCGGGAAACGTTTGGTCACATGACTCTTGACATCTCGCCCTCCCCCTCTTTTCACTGCTCCCGGAGCAGCGCGAATGTTTCATTCGCGGAACGAAAGCACACGTCCCCGTTACTCCCGTGTGCTGCTCTGGCTGCTCGCTCCACTTGCTCCTGTTCGCCCAATGGAATTCGCCATTAGCGTGTCCCCCCTGCTCTGCGGCTGCGCGCGACTGACATTGTTCCGAACACGAATCAAAGATAACGCGTGTAGCAGCATTTCAGCAGCAGAAGTGCGTACGAAGAGGCCGTTTTGCTGTATCTTCGGAAATGTTGCTAACAAAAGCCCCGGTAGACGTTAGCGGCGAGACCGCAGAAGCGGCAATCTCGCCACACTGATAAGCACCAAAATGACCGCCATTGCTGATTTTCGTGCCTGAGTGCCGCTACTCTTATGCCTTATTCAGTGACACTAGTGTTCGCTAACAGTGCACGAGGCCGCCAGGATAACCTGATTTTTTTTTCTTTTCGAAGCGTACATGTATGAGAAAAAAAAAACTTTTTGTTGTTATGGGGCAGCACAGCAGTATTTATTCGGTACATGCCAGGAGCATAGGTTAAGCGGCCCACAATTATTTTTTCACCAAACTATCGTCTTTCTGACTAGTGAAATAAAAGTTTAGGTAAACTCTAGTTTAGCAAAAACACATTGCCCCTGGTGTGTATTTCAAATTTTCTCCCTACAGCCCCAAATACTATAAAACTGCATGCGTAGCCATGTGCAGTTCATGTTTTGTTTTTAAACATTCCTAGATTAGTGCACCATGACCAGGCTCATTGAGTCATGTTCTATGAATAATGTTCAATCTTGATCGCGGGTCACGACTAACCGGTAAGGATGTCTTTACTTTAAAAATGTAATAAGGTATCTCAGCGGCGCTGTCACCAAGGGCGGCTCGATAAGAGACCCGTGAATAGTCATGCACCAGAGAAGGCTGACGCTGCGAGCAACTGAAGAACCTTTTTGTAGAAGAAAAGTGTTTTCTTCTTCCATTCTCGTTTTTTGGTGTGTAGTGTACTGTGTATATAGTGTACTTTGTACTGTGTTAGTGGACTTCTTGTGTATTGTTGCCGTACCATATAGGTACGAATGTACATAGGTTTCCACATTGTACCCCCCCCCCTCCACCTTGCTTTTTTTTTATCATTTAGGACTGAACAATTACTATCGGGTAGCAAAAACCACTTCTCTTTTTCCCCTTTTTGTTGTCTTTTTTCATTGTTTTTTGTGTGTCTTTATTGGTGTATGCAAACGGATATGATCTTCGCTCACAACCACAGCTATCCAAACAAGAACAAGTACTTTTTAGGCACGCGCAAATGGGACACACTCTTAACTCCAGCCAGAATGGCTCTCTACAATGGAACGCCAACCCCCTTCCCCGTGCTCCAATGGCCTCAACAACGACCACATCTGCGATGGATGTAGCCTATTTCTCAAAGGGAGAGCAGCACTCCAATCACCAGACCTAAGCGACCAATGCCGCATTGCAGATGTTGTAAAGAAATTTGTTAGAGGTGCCCTGAACTGGGGCTACATAACCCGGCTGGTAGTTTTACAATAAAGCTTTATTTATTCATTCATTCCACGAATGCTCTTAGAGAGCTTCATGTGGAACTCTTTATCTTCCTTTTTGTATGTGTTATTTAGCTTTATATGTCCATTTATTTGACTGTATTTTGGTGGTCTGGCTTGAACTGCCGTTACACTGCATTTCATTGCCCTTACATTGGACGGCATTGACATTCTGCGCCTGCCTCGTGGACGGCTGCAGCTCTTTCCGCAGGAAAATGTTCCATGATTTGGCTCCAAGGAAATGTCTCCATGATTTCACTTCACGTAAAACCAGCTGTCTTTGCGGTTCTTCAAACCTCTTTCAACCCCATCTTCCCCCGCTGCGCTTCTCGCTCCCGTCCCACTCCAATCTGCCCTTCCCTTTCCTATCTCTCTTCTTCTTTTCTTTCGGTTTTTGTTCTTTTTTTAACTCTTGCACTCGGCGTCCGTGATTTTCTCTGGACCCCCCACCCTTCCCTCTATTTCCCATAAATGCTCAATTTCCCCTCGTTCTTAGCATATTTCCGTCTTTGCAAAACTCTGCTACCTTGCCACCAGCGTGCGGCAGCATTGTTTTCCGAAAATAGCGGCCGGTGGCAGTATCAGGCGGCCACCACCCGGAGCCAGTCATTGTAACGCACGCACAAGAAACGAGCCCCCCTTCAGGCTCTCACGTTTCCGCTTTCACGTGGTGCTACAGTGACATGTAACACTTTCCTGCTATCCTAAAGCCTCGCCTGTCTTGCATATGATCCGTTTCCCGTCTGTTTCCCGGCAACACTCCAACCTCCTCGTCTTTTCTTCCTTTCTTTCCCCACCTCTGCGTTTTGGTGCTTCTTTATGGCCCAATACCCCTCGAGGCCTTAACCAAGGCAGGAATGGGAAGAGGACACCGCATATTTCACAGGGTCTCCTGATTCCCCATCCCCACGCAGGATCATGCAATAAAGTCTTGTCTCTCTCTCTCTCTTTATGCTTCTGTGTCACAGAGAACCTACTTTTTGTGGCCTGCATTTTCTTGCGCCGCCCACAACAGAAATGTATTTTGACCTAAATGATATGCACTACCGGTATCTCTGAAAAAGACTGGTCTGCGGTAGAAACGTTAAAATAAATATTTGTTTCAATGTGGCTACATAGTGTGTGTATATATATATATATATATTGTAAGGAAACAGGACGCTTCTCTCAGGGAGGCAGCAGAGCGAACGGTTCCGTCCTTTACTTGCCAGATCGCGATTCCACACACGCGCGACTTGAGATGATGATTATGTACAAATGATGATTGTAATGGTTATAGACAGGTGAGGGGTTGACCACACCGGTAGACGGTGGACGGGCACGGTGTGGGCCAGTTCACAGGTGCACAAGTAAGCGCTCACATTTCCCCCCCCCCCCCCCCCGTAGTTGGAAGCGGCCGTCTGGCCGCGTGTATTTAAGGTGCACGGTCGATGAAACGCTTCATGCGAGAAATGTGCACAATTTCACTTCCGCGTCTGCGGCGGTCCGTGGAAGCAGTTGTCGGCGACACTCGATAGTTCACCGGAGAAGTTTGCTCAGTGACGACGTAGGGGCCAATATACCGGTGCAAAAACTTCTCGCACAAGCCAGGTGAGCGAATTGGTGTCCAGAGTAACACTCGATCTCCCGTGCGGAAATGAACGTCGCGGTGAGTGGCATCATACCATGTTTTCCGTTGTTGCTGCGCGGCTTCAGTGTTTATGCGGGCTAGCTGACGGCAGTGAGTGATCCGAGAGATGAACTGGTCGGAAAATGGCGTTGCAGGAGATACCGGAGCAGAGAGGAAAGCATTGTCCATAACAAAGGAAGGGGAACGGCCGAAAACGAGGAAGAAAGGTGAGTAGCCGGTGGTGCGCTGAACAGCCGAATTATAGGCGAATGTTACGAAAGGCAGAACGTGGTCCCAGTTGGTATGGTCCGGCCTAATGTACATTGAGAGCATGTCGGATAGAGTTCTATGAAATCGTTCGGTGAGGCCGTTAGTCTGTGGGTGGTAGCTGCTAGTCGTTTTATGAACGATATTGGCAGCTCGAAGCACTTCCGCAAGAACTTGCGATAAAAAGGCCTTGCCTCGGTCACTCAAAAGGACGCGAGGTGCACCGTGCCGCAACATGATGCTCTGCAGGACGAAATCTGCGATTTCTTGGGCGCATCCGGATCTCAAGGGTGACGTCTCAGCGTACCGGGTTAATTGATCAACCGCAGTCACAATCCAGCGGTAGCCGGAAGGTGTGCATGGAAGCGGTCCGTAGAGATCAATGCCCACTGATTCGAAAGGTACCGACGGGCAAGGTAGCGGTTGTAGCGTACCTGGGGCGGGAGACGTACTGCGTTTCCGGTGTTGGCATTTGGCGCAAGAGGAAACATACTTGGCCACGTCTGTGGAGAGTCCAGGCCAGAAGTAGCGACTGCGAATGCGGTCGTAGGTTTTTGCATAACCAAGATGTCCTGCTGTAGCTTCATCGTGGAACGCCTCTAAGATGGCTCTCCGTAGTGGCTGAGGTACCACTGGGACCCAACTGCTTCCTTCAGGATGATGGCTGCAACGATGAAGAATTCCATCTACAAGCCGGAAATTCTTTAGCTGGCGACGTAGACGGCTGTTGGGAGGTGGGGTGGAGCCGTCCATCCTGTCCATTATGGTACGACAATAAGTGTCGCTTCGCTGGATCGCCGGCAGGTTGTCTGGAATATGAAACATTGCAGGGAGGATGGGTGCGACCGGGAGAGCAGCTTGGTGTGCTAGGGAGGCAGATGCGGACGATTGAGGCAACGGGCAGCGTGAAAGAGCGTCCGCGTCTGTGTGTTTCTTTCCCGACTTGTAAGCAACGGTAAAATCGTATTGCTGGAGACGGAGAATCCAACGACCCAGGCGTCCGGAAAGGTTCTTGAGCGTGGACAACCAGCATAAGGCGTGGTGGTCCGTGACGACTGTGAAGTGCCGGCCGTATACGTAGGGGCGGAACTTTTGAATGGCCCACACAACAGCGAGGCATTCCTGCTCCGTTATGGTGTAGTTCTGCTCTGCTGAGGTGAGGGACCGGCTGGCATAGGCGACTACTCGCTCCCTCTGGTGAGAGTCAAGTTGTAGCAAGACCGCGCCGATGCCTTGGCCACTGGCGTCCGTGTGCAGAATGGTTGGCGCAGAATCATCAAAATGGGCAAGCACCGGACTCGATGTTAGGGCGTCTTTAAGGGACTGGAAAGCCCTTTCGCATTCCTCATTCCAAACAAAAGCGATGCCAGAACGCAGGAGGTGGTGCAGGGGAGAAGCAATGGTCGCAAAATTTTGTATGAAGCGGCGAAAATAGGATGCTAGCCCGAGGAAGCTGCGGAGGTCTTTCTGCTGTAGTGGTCGGGGAAAATTTAGAACGGCAGAAATTTTCTCTGGGTCGGGCTGGATTCCGTTTTTACTGACGACGTGTCCCAATACTTTTATCGACTTGCTGGCAAAAGTACACTTTTTTGTATTCAGCTGCAGTCCTGCATTGGAGAGGCATCTAAGTACTTCGTCTAGACGTTGCAGATGTTGATCAAACGTAGTCGAAAAAACAACGATGTCGTCCAGATAGCAAAGACAGCTTTTCCATTTGAGCCCGCGGAGCACAGTGTCTATCATTCGCTCAAATGTCGCAGGGGCATTACACAGACCAAAGGGCATCACGTTGAATTCGTAGAGGCCGTCTGGAGTAGCGAAGGCAGTTTTTTCCTTGTCATCTTCGTGCATCGGGATCTGCCAATATCCGGAGCGTAAATCGAGACTAGAGAAGTATTCTGCCCCTTGGAGACTGTCCAACGCGTCATCGATGCGAGGCATCGGATAAACATCTTTTCGAGTTATCTTATTTAGCGCACGGTAGTCAACGCAAAACCGAACCGAACCATCCTTCTTCTGCACAAGCACAACCGGCGATGACCATGAACTTGATGAAGGGCGTATGACATCGCGCTTAAGCATGTCAGAAACTTGTTCTTCTATAATTTTGCGTTCGTGCGAAGATACTCTGTACGGACGACGGCGTACAATGGCTGAGCCGTCTGTTTCAATTCGATGCGCGGCGACAGACGTACGTTTGAGTGGGTTGGAAGAAACGTCGAATGATGCGCTGTGCTTTTTCAGAACGGCCAGCAATTGTTCCGTCTGTGCCGCCGTGAGGTCTGGGCTAACAGTGGTAGCGATGCTAGGCGGAACAGCCGAGGGTGCTGAATCCCGCATGCGCGAAGGAGTAATGGTGTTAGACACGATAGAAAGTGGCTCGCGGTCGACAACAGAAGCAACGGTCGTGCCCTTGCGTAGCAAAATTGGCTCACCGGTGGTGTTGAGCGCTGCCAGAGCTGCAAGTCCTCGCGAAAAGCGAAGGAGGCAGGTAGACATGGCGATTCCGCGGGGAATCAAGCGGCTCGCTGGAGAAGCTATCACGTCGCCGTCAAAAATGTTTTCCGATGAAACCGTCAGGACTTCTTCGCTACCAGGCGGGAGGACGTGGTCAGCATGCAGAATCAAAACCTGACGTCGTAAGGTCGCAGCAGATGTAAACTCGGTATCGCTGATTTGAATGGCTGGGTGGCGACAGGATATGACGGCGGAAGCTGAGGAGAGAAAGTCCCAACCCAAAATTAGTTCATGAGAGCACTGTGACAGGACCGCAAATTGGATATGATGACGATCTTTCCCGATTAACACTCGTGCAGTACAACTTGCGACAGGCTGCATAATATGTCCGTTTGCATTAGATAACGAAGGGCCAGCGTAAGGGGTCTTCACTTTTCGTAGACGAGAACAAAGATTAGAATCCATAACAGAAAGGCTGGCTCCGGTGTCAACTAAAGCTTTCACGCACATACCTTCCACTTCCACAGATAACACATTTGAGGGGCGCTCTGGAGGAGTTTCAATCAGTCCAAACGATGCAGTTTCCCCTCCACAAACTGCAGCGCCTAGTTTTCCGGTTGGAGGACAGGGTCACGAGAGACGGGGCGAATGGGTGACACGAAACGACGGTAAGGCGAGGGTGAACGACGCCTCGAGTCACGGCCACTGCGCGGATGGTCGAGTGAGTCCTGAGGAGACAGAGAACGTTGTCCAGGAGAGTGGGCAGGTCCTCGAGGCGCGTAGTTAAAGCGGACATCACGTTCGTAAGGTGCGTAACCGCGTCGTTCATCTTGTAGGCGGCGTCGGCAGAAGCGCGCGATGTGGCCTCTTATGCCGCAGTAGAAGCAGACCGGGCGTTCGTTGGAACGAACGTCAAGACGTGGCCGCCAGGTCGGATAGACACCCTGAACGGGACGTCGCGGCGAGACGGCTGCTAACTGGCCGAGCATGGGCGGCGGCGACGAAAGTTCAGCTGGCGCAACCAGTGGTCGTTGCAGCGCGTCCGCATAAGAAGCGCCGATGGGAGCAAGTAAGTGACCGTTGCGGGGACTGCCAGTCATTGACGCCAGCTCTTCTTTGATAACTTCTCGCAAGTCAGTTGCTGGCTGGGAGCAGCGGTCACCGTGAGCGCAGGAGCTTAGGGAGCTTTGCTGCTGGAGCTCCTCGCGGATGATGCTGCGTATTAAAGCTCGCAACTCTGGCTCTGGCGGAAGACGAGTGAGTCCCGTAGTCGGTTGTAGGCGAATCGCGTGAAGCTGGTCAAAGCGCTGACAGGCGGCCCTTATGTCATTGACGCTGGATGGATTTTGCAGCGCTAGGGCAGTGAAGGCAAACTCAGCGATTCCCTTGAGGACATGCTTGACTTTGTCTGCTTCCGACATATCCGGGCTAACCCGACGGCAAAGAGCGAGGACATCCTCGATATACGACGCGTACGTCTCACCGGGATCCTGCTTGCGGGTTTCAAGTTTCTTCTTTGCTGCATCCGAGCGAGCGGAAGAAACGAAGAAAATCTTGCGAATCTCTTCGGTGAAGGTAGCCCAATCAGTAAGCCTGTCCTTGTTATTTAAATACCATGTTTCGGCTACTTGAAACAGGTGGAATCCGACATTTTGAAGCTTGAAACCATCGTCCCACCTGTTAAACTGACTGACCCTGTTGTACTGTTCCAGCCAGTCCTCGACATCTTCGCCCCGAAGGCCACGGAAAGACGGGGGGTCGCGCTGGGGGCAGGTCACCACGAATGGCGACGAGGCAGAAGCGGGTGCATTCGGCGCGCTTTCTCGCTCCATCGGAGGGGTTCGCGCCGACAAAAGGCGGCCGGAACGGAGCTCCAGGGGTGCAGCCGGGCTAAGTAGAGGTCGGGATCAAGCGCAACCTCCACCACTTGTAAGGAAACAGGACGCTTCTCTCAGGGAGGCAGCAGAGCGAACGGTTCCGTCCTTTACTTGCCAGATCGCGATTCCACACACGCGCGACTTGAGATGATGATTATGTACAAATGATGATTGTAATGGTTATAGACAGGTGAGGGGTTGACCACACCGGTAGACGGTGGACGGGCACGGTGTGGGCCAGTTCACAGGTGCACAAGTAAGCGCTCACAATATATATATATATATATGCATGTATATGCGCATCTAATACACTTACACTTATCTGTACACATATTGAAGAAACATGCACACACACGGAAGTCCATACCCATCTGAGAGAAGGCGCTGCATTGTACTGTAAAAATGTCACATAGATGAGCCTATTCTGAAGAAGGCTCGAAGTCACTGATCAATTCCATATCAAATTATTTCCTTGAAGAATATTTGAATACTTTTGGAAATTGCCCGACAAAGATTGGCATGGAATTCAGTGCTACCGAGAATTATGGTCTATCAAATGGAGTAACGCCCATCGTAGGTAGGTTCACGCGCATTAGTTAAAGCATTCTGAGCATGAGGGTATATTGTTCGTAGCCACAGCAATTTCTTAATTAAAAGCAGCATAAACCCTTGCGAGGTAGTTACTGTAATATTATTAAACCGCCTGAAGTACTGTTGGGTCGAAACATTCAGGGTGCATTAATTATCAGCCTTATTGCTCGGTTGTCTGCAATAAGGTGGCGAGGATTAATATGTTTTGCCGTTGTTCCCAGAACAGTGTGGCAATAAGAAATCACCCATAAAATTACGACCTATAAATTAGGGGTATAACTCATATTTGGAGGGATACATATGTTTGCAGAACAAGCCGTTTATTGTGTTCATTTGTGATCTTATTTTTACATGTATGTCCCAATTAACCACCTAAGAAAATTCAGCAACAATAGATTTTACGCTGGACACGGTGTCAATCCTGTCATCACAAAAAAAAACACTTCATTATTTCCAATTCTTGATTCGTTATTCGGACATACCACAGTTTTTGCTTTATTCGTATTAATTTTGACACGGTTTCTATTGTACCAGTGCGCAAATAAAAATAAATTGGTTTTCACAGTGTCATAACTCGGCTGTTGTGGTTCCTGTGGTAAGGCTGGTGATATCATTAGAGTAAGCTGCTAAATGACCCCGGAAGAGGGGTAAAAAATGTCCCTTAAAAATACCAAAAACGAAGACGACACAAAATGCTGCCGTGTGGTACACCTGACAAGATTGACTCATAATCTATCACGGTTTCGTTAAAGTACACAAGTTGCTTGCGCTACTTGAGATATGACTACACTAAATCAATTTCCAATTTCCTTTATGCCATAGCGCCTGCATTTTCGCAATGATATTATGACGGGGCAATCCCTGTTAGCGATACGCACACAATAGGCGCTACGCCGCTGGTGTTGAAAGACGAGGACGAAGCTCGGCTGCGGGCTTACGCTACAGGTTACATCGGTGCCTCTCAGTTTATCCTGCGTTGTCAATATTTGTAAATAGACGTCTCCTTGCATGTAACGTCAGTGGTAGAGAGGTGCGGCGGTTCCCCTCACGCCACAGAGCTTCACAGTAGACGTCTCGTCCCCTGCATGGACGTGGGACGGGCAGCACATATATGCCATTTGTGATCGCCTCGCAGCCCCTTGACCCTCGAACATTATCCGGGACTGATTACCTAGAGTCCACTAGTGGATCAGCTTCTGTGAACGCTTCAACGCTCACAGTAGGTGGGACCCCTACATGGTGCTCGCGAACTAAATGTTTACCTAACGGGCACGGCTCGGGTGTGGTTTCGAACGCACGAAGCGGACTTAACCAGCTGGTACAGTTGCAAGGAGAAGCTTCGCGAGCTTTTCGGCAGGCCTGTGGTCCGCCAGATAGCTGCGAGGCAAGCACTAGCATCACACGCACAGATATCTACGGAGCCCTATGTGTCGTACAGTCATGGACAAGTCAAATACGAACCGCGGAGCGCACGGCCGAAGATACCGGGGCCGTCACCTGGCAAGTGCAGTGGAAAAAAGATGGACATGCGCAGTTAAGGTGTCCTGAGCGAGGGAGCGTGCCCCACTGCAATATGTGCCTTAACTGCTCATATGATTTCACATAGCAAATCCTCATTATAGCTGCGCACCACCATTGCAAGTCTTAGCATAGCCACAGCTTCGCTTGACTTTCCTGCTCACTTGGCGGAAGGGCTCTGTTTTTTTTTTGTTTACATCTAACTAAATCGAAATCCTATGGTGCGTTGGATCCGACAAAATTGTCCGTCTAGTCGGCTTGGATAGTTGAAATCGTGCCATAAAATTGACGCGCACTGAAGAAGCTTTAACCAGACGTTAACCTCATGTGAGGGGTAGATATGCAAGTTTAGATTACATTATAATTCATAT
The DNA here is from genome assembly GCF_048455015.1 of Haemaphysalis longicornis. Lineage (NCBI taxonomy): Eukaryota > Metazoa > Arthropoda > Arachnida > Ixodida > Ixodidae > Haemaphysalis > Haemaphysalis longicornis. Next base: position 185,313,753 of record NW_027526361.1, on the reverse strand, counting down.
CCCCCTATTTGTGGTGAGGAAAAGCTTGAACAGTGCGGTTCAAAAAAGAAGAGACGCATGGTATTTTTACACTTCTCAACCAGTAGCAAATTTACCCTTACGTTGCCGAGGCATTTGCTATAGAGTTAAAAAAACACGCACTGTACTTTGCATGCATAAATGCAGGTTGTAAGAAACACTCGTCGTAGTTAAATGCCAGTAAGAGCGATTTCCTTCGCCCCGATGTCGAACAAACTACTTAACCAGGAACGAAAAGTAAGCAAGCACTCTGGAAGAAAAAAAGGGGTATCTGGAAAAGAGAAACACGCTTTTTAAAGCCCAAGCACTCCCAGCTCGAGTTGCTCCGCGAAACCCCGCGTGCAGGGATTTCTCTCTTTTCAGAAGATAATGCGAGATGGGGCTCTAATAGAGCAGAGACGGTGTATCACATCAACGCCAAACAATGCGCATGCCACGGAAGGGTATAGCGCGACAGACGTGTTTACAAGAGTGTGTTGAGCACGTGGCCGGGTGAGAGATTCGGCCTCGCAGTGCATCGCAAGTCAATTTGCACTGTACGGGGACATCTGTATGTAATTTAGTGGAAGTATTGGGATCATGCACTGAAGGACTGGTTGGCTGCAAGATTCGCCTGCCGTGACAACGTTATTAATTAAGGCAGCTTCAGAATCCTCTAAGTGGTCGCCTGCGCGTTATACTATACGACGGTAAACAGCGTAGCAACAGCCGTGAATCTTTCTTGAATTCCGAGATATCGTACGCAGATAATGTGCTCAGCAAAATGGAGCTACCTAAAATCACAGGAGGAAGACTCATAACATTTTGCCTCTATTAAATGAAATACTCCCCTTAGGGGAGTATTTGATAGTAGGACTGGTGCTGGGAACAAGAGCTCAGCAGTTCTCCCTACGTGCCCTTATAAATCTACTCTGTTCGGGAAATGTCATAGCTCAGGTGAGATTTATACTTCTGGAGGCAAAGTTTTTCATCTTGTTTGAAAGAGATGTTACCTCTGACAACCCCTTCGGGTTTGCTGATTGCGCACTACCTGCCTATTGTTGCACTTAATGCATTTGTGTTTGTTCTAATCTTGGAGTAATTGCAAAATAGCAACTTCTGAAAACTTTGTCCAATTGGAATCCATTAGAATCAATTCCAGCTGGACATTGATTGCTTAGCAATTTGCTACTTCTTGTGCTGTCCCTGTAGCTTGTTTTCTCATCAGTTAGACGCAGACTTAATCCACTTAAACGGGGTCGAGCAAAGGCAATGTTGATAGATAACGCAGTATCTGCTGAATTCTTCACTCGAATGTTTCTTCTCGAGAACATCCGGCGACCTGAATTGGGTTTTTTTAGCCTGGTACCAAACCTTGCCGAAACACGTATAGTTCGCCATTTAAACCCCTTTGGCAGCGCGTCGTTCATGTCACGCCAGCTGCGAGTGCTGCTTCTTACACAAATAACAACAATGCGGAGTAACTAGCGTTTCTTGAGGGGTACGCCACAAGCATTGTACACAAAAAGCGCGAGAAAGAGAAAGCTGACAAAACTCACTGTGCGAGCAGCAGGAACGAGGTCGAAAGGTAGGTTGGATACGCGTGTTCAAAGCCGTCCGCAATAAATATATCTGCAAAGACCGCCGTCCAAAGCAGTGGCTCATTCGACTGCTCTAGGCGAGATCTGTACAAGCCACCGTCGAAGGTGAGAATTTTTCCACCTTATCGCACTATCGCAGTAACAGGCTTCTTGTAAAACGTAAGTTGGTCAAGCTTTCAGAATGGTAAATGATTAGTCTATGCGAACGATTTATACAAAGGTTAGAGTGGTTTCATCGTCTTTGGAGTGTGTTACTTTTACCACTATCTGAAGAGAATAAATTTGAAGAAGTTCCAAAATCAAAGCGATATTTCTTGCTCTAAGCGATTGTCGGGAGTGCTACCAGTGAGTTCTTTCTCCCAGCCGTTTCTTTAGGACGGCCGAGAGGGCGATTCGGCGCGTAAAGGGGCCTCGACAACTTTGCTCGTGACTACCTGGCTATCAGCGTTGTTGTTAGTGTGACGGTTTCGGGGTTCCAATCACTGCGCTAAAGCCGTCCGTCAGTGCTCTGTGTACTTGCCGAGCAGGCCATAATAGACAACTTGTTCAGATCATTAGAGAAAAAGCAACTCCCAAGAGAAGTGAATGGAAGTTTTGGCAACGCTGCCGGGTAGAACAAAATATTGTGTTCATCCAGCGTAGGAAAACTTGGGCATTCAGCCCATACCAATATGGCTGATGTTTGTATACGCAAAACGAAATTATGACAACGTAAACTGCTAATTTCTATTGCATATTCTGGAGGACCAGGCAGTCTATGGAGAGTTTGTGCGGCGCCTCAAATCAAGATATTGGCAGCAGCGCGAGCAGCGGAAGGTGCAACGCTCTAAGCCCACACTTTTGTGTTGTTTTAGGCGGCACCCTAATGTGCCGTCGAAAGTTCTGCGCCGGAATGTTTCTTGAAGTCGCTGACCAGTAAGATCATCGGAATTCCTGCGTGCAATTCATCTTTGCCGAATCTCGCAAGCTATAGAACTGATCATCAAAAATGCTCCCACCACATTGGCGCCAGCGTCAGCAGGGCGAGGTCCCAAACACTAAGCCGGCAGGTTTGTATCACCGCAGGTTAGTAACTATATCGTTTTTGCGCATCTTTCGATTTTGCTGTTGCTACTGTTGCTGCGGCCGCGGTATGACGTGCTTCCTGAGAAGCCATATGTGTGACGAAGAATGCACAGACTCTGCGAGAACATTTACATTGAGTGACTGCAGTTTCGGTATCATACCGTAAAGTTTGGTGGTGTTTCGGACACGACAACAAAATTTAAGGTTGAAGAGGAAAGGCAAGCATGGCGACGCATGGCATGCCGTCCCTCTGCGTCGAATTCGCTGTTGGCAACGGTGGTGATAGAACCTGATTCACAGGAAGATACACTTGTGCGGTTTAGAGCAATTAAGAAGAAGCTATGTGAATTTAGCATTTCAATCCGCTTCAGCGCACTTGATCGCCCACGTGTACCTGCGTAACTACAAGTTTTTGATGTGAATAGATGTTTTTTTATGGCTCCAGTAGTAGTCAAGATTTTTAAATACTCCTTTGTTTTTTAATAATTGCCTAGACATCAATTTCCCAGTTTTGTTTTAAGATAATGAACAGTACAACGCTGCAAAATTGATGCCCGCTTATGATGCTTGTACGATTAGCAGAATTTCCCAGCACTTGAAAACAATAGTTTTTCGCAGAAAAATAGCGTGTAATGCTCAGTTTCCAGTACTCTTTTCATTGACGTTCTGCCTGTTCCAGAAACCAGAATAACAGAACGTAATTTCTAATAATATCGCATCTTTCACTTAATTGTTCACTTGGTGGCTTACAGTCAAGTTCACGAAGTTTGTTTCCGTTTTATTGGCTGGTGCGCTCTGCACCTTCGCCACATACACCTTTGAGACTTCTGGGAAAGTTTGGAGACGCCGCTCAAATTTTTCCCTGGCCTATTCAAGCAATTCTAAGACTTTTTCTTGCTCATACAATGATAAACGCTCAGCTGTGCGCTTGGTAAAAAAAGTATGTACCCAGAGGTTGGCTGGGGCCTTCTTGACGGCTAACGAAACTGTCCCTATCCTATACTACAAACTAGTTTATCTTTTTTTCCGCCAAGCAAAAAATATTTACCTTTGCAAAATGCGCAACTAAGCTTCCATAAACCGAAAAATTTATGCGAAAATTGAGCGTGCACTGAACATGTTCCAGGTTTTGAGCGTGCATCGTAACAATCAGGGTACATAGTTTGAGGGCAAGATATTTGCCTGTAATTAATGCATTATCGTAAGCTTACATAAGGGTTAAAGCCAATTTTCTAACTTGATTCTGTATGTGCAACCAGGCTAAAGTTACTGAGCTGAAATTCGCGAAGCCCCTTGCTTGTAAGGTAATTCAGGCACAGTTGGTGACGGGCCACTGCCCATGTGTGATTTATTCCTCAACATGAACGAGACGACAACGAAAACGTATACTATGGAAACTTGCCATTTATTTTCTTACCAACCAACAGCCACGTCTGTCAGGCCACAATTTTTTAACTCCCAGCGGCAATGCCCTTCACTCCGCGCACATTTTCTATTGCGTCTTCTTTGGCAGCAATACAATGTCACAGTTCTCCCTGTCTACATTCCTTTCACTGCACACTCGGTTTTCTGTGGACATAACCCAATTATTCACCACAAAATATTTGTGGTAGTTCTTTTGAAAGAAAAGTGCGAAACGCGCCAACTCCCGTCAGCATTCGGCAGTTGCTGGTACTACTTTGCCATCTTTTCTTCTCTCACCTACGTCACTTTATCCCTCCTCTTTTTTGTTTTCGATTCCTAAAAACCTGATTTATTGGGCTGTCTGCTGTGCGTACAATCAGGTCTTGCACTTTTCATTTTCCAGTTATCACTCTGTTTGTGTCTACTATTAGATGAAAGTATTTTTACATTGTCGAAAATGTAAGGGCATTTGGACTTTTATTTTCTACGAAAAAAATATTGCTTTTTTTCAAACTTTGTTCTTCAGTACGGTTCATGCAACGCGCAATTAAATGAAAAAAGCTGCCGAAATTTAGGTTGCAGGCTAACTGGTGGCTTTTTTTCTCCGTCAGCTGCAGTAGTATGCATCAATGAAGCGGGAAAGAATGCTGCACTCTTTCCCATCTACACCTGCAAATGTATTCAACATTGGCTCGGGGAGGAAGGGGGCGCCGCTTGACTGATACTGGGTTAATCATGGCTGAATTGGGTTGAACCCTCTTGCTCTCGGTGGGCTAAGCGTGATGTTTGGCCCTTTGAGAGCAAGATTTTTTTGCTGTCCAACTTGCTACCTGTCGCTGGCACAGTCGTGGGGCGCCAGTCAGACCACGGAAAGAACTTTCGAAGGCCCACTACGCGCTACCTCAGTAGTCTCGTATATTTTCTGTAGGTATTCCTGTAAATAAAGTGTGCGTAATTTAGGCATCACAGTTTGACAAGTCCCTCACGGCGACGCGACACATGGGGGCTCGTTCCTGGAGGAGGAAAAGTCCTGAAATTTATTATTATGTATACAGGATGCCGGATATGCGATGAATATGGGTCTTGTCCCACTCGTCACATGGCCACTCGTCCTAGGCCAACTCGTCACAGGTAAACTGGTCGGGAATATAAGCTTCTCATAGGGCGTATTTCGCACGAGGAATACTTCTGTTTCGGGAATTGTAAGCACACGGAAAACTCTCATTAATACCTTGTTTTCGTTAGTCAAAACATCGTTTGCGCCTGCTGTCGCCCTTATAAAAAAGGTATAGGTGAGTGTGCATAGCGTTTGACGTAGGAAGTTAGGTTGAATATACCGTCACACCTTGTTAGTTATATTGAAATGATAATTGGATTCGAGTTTTTATAAATGACCAAGAAAACCTAATAAAGAATGGCCCAGATGACGCAGTAAACATGTTACGCTTGAAATTCACAAAGCCGCTTCTTGCTCTCGGTTAATACGTCAATTCAGAAGCGGATGTTCCGGGCAATATTGCGAAGCATGTTGACTGGGGCTCCGCTGAGGACCACAAGGGTTGACTTGGTTTTTGTTGACGTGATTTCACCGTACCCTATTCTTTATATCTTTCTGGCACTCTCCAGTCAGGGCTTTGTTTACAATGTCGCGGAGCAACGAAATCCAAGAACCAAAAAATTAAGGAAGGGCACACTAACGCACACTAAGAAGGTAGCGCAGCTGTGCGCAACCTTCAGGACCCTCGGATGGTTGAAGTCCACGATCGCAGCGGATTTTCTTCTTCGCTGCCGCAATGACCTTTACTACATTCGTGTTGTAATAAGTTCCTTCAGTATTTTTTTTATCGAATGTGTTGCGACGATTACGGAGAACGGTGGAGTTTTTTGCCAATCTTGGACAGTCTTGGCCAATGCTTGGCTTGATAAACGTGCGCCGGGAACGCTGGGCAGTCGCCGCGAGGCACGCGCTCACGTGTACTCGGTAGTTCTTATTTGTCGGGGGTTTACAGACGCAGGAAGCCCATAGATTTCTCGACAGCTTCTATGCCCAGGTGGACGTACTTTATGTGCGCATATTTCATTGCGGACTTCCTCTGGTATTAGCCGCGCTTCCAGACACACGTGCACGACGCAACTGATTTCTTCCCCTCTCCGCCCCCCCCCCCTCTGCCTTATAGAGAGTGCTTATTTATTTTTTATCAATACTGCAAGCCTTGTCAGGATCTTACACGAAGTGGGAGCTCGCGGCAGATTACATGCATCAATATAAAAATGGATACACGGCGCTTGGGTACTACAACGATTGCACTGCGGATCGGTACTAACTCAACAATACAATGAAAAAAAAACATCACAAATCGACCACATCGCTGCCAAGGCACGTAAAATAATATTGTTACAGCGCAGTTTCTACGAGTGATGTCTTCCGGGTTTCTAACGGAATGGGATGGGTTCATTTACAGTGATGTGATTCAGGAGCACCAATGCCAACAGATCGGGAAGCGACCGGCAGAGTCGCCACCTCAACCTCCTCTTCTACCAAAACCACAGTGGTTTTGGCCAATCCCTTCCCGTTAGAAACCCGGAAGACATCCCTCGTAGAAACAGCGCTGAAACAATATATATGCACTCTCTCAACTGTTCGGTTTAGTTACCACACAGTTGTGGTAAAAACAAGTTAAAATAACATGGTACAGACTATATATTCTAACACACATAACACAGTGAGATACTTCTATACGCTACACATGATCTGGTAAAACAAGATGATCAAGTGTAAAATTAAAATCATGCCCGCAAGAACAGGTGACAACGCGCTTGCCTTGTAATCTCGGCTGCATTAGGCACAAAAACAGCATGAAAGAATGTGCAGGTGCGGTCATAAGTCTTGGAACAAGGATTTGGGAATATCACAAACCATGCGTCTTACTGGCTTTGTGACAGCCATTACCGGTGTTTAGGAAGCTTTTTTCTATTGCGAGGACTCCCTTAAGCGCACAGAAATGCAGCCAGGCAGTTTCAGGAACAGGAAGTGTTTGTAAATTCACGAGACCATGTTGACAACGAGACCATGATTCACGCGACCATGTACCTTTGACAACGCCTTTACACATTTTCCGAACGCCTTTACTGTTCCAGAAATTAGGTGAACCACAATTCTGCCTTCTTAATAAAGCGGTCAACCGTTCCGGCATTGACATCATCGGGTGGTAATACGTTCGACGCTTCAATGCACGAGAGAGAGAGAGAGAGAAGAAAAATTTAATAGAGCAAACGGTGGTGGTTGAGCCGTCACTCGGTGGGGTGGGTTCGCCTCAGTCCAGGTACCCTTGGGCCTTGGCTGCAGCCCTGTCACGGGTGACCAGAAAGATCTGGTCAGCATGACGGGAGCTGGTCAGCAGGCCTTCCCACTGCTCTGGGGAAGGTCTGGGATTGAGGGTAAGGGATGTGGTGTTTTGACAGGCCCACACCATGTGGTAGGTAGTATTAAGAGAGGGGCAGAATCAACAGGTGAGAGTCTACTGGGTAGGGGTGATTCAATGCACGACGAAAAAAATTTTTGTATGTATTTTTACGCGCGTTAAAAGGACTTATATGTTTTCGCATAACTGGTCCTTGTCGAGTGCGGATGTGGAGGTTGGATGCAAGCACAGCGACGTGGCGATAGGGTTAGAATTCGTGTTCGAATGCGCAGTGAAGTTCCACTGTCCTGTCTAGAATACTTAGAGTAAGAAGTAAGATGGCAAGTTGGGCTAGTTGGGGCAGATTAAGATTCATGGTGAAAAACAGCACAAGGTACACAGGGACAAAAAGGAAGAGTGGACGACGCACAGCGCTGAACTCGCAACTGAAAGCTTATTAGAACGAAAGCACATATTTATACACAAAAACCATACTATCGCGTGAACAGATAACACGGACAAAGCGTGTAAGCGACAACAGAGTAACATCGTCTAAAACACTGTGGCACGCGACAAAATTCAGCATCCAAGAAGTTACACAATCTGCTAGCGGATAAGAAACTGAAATTCCTTGTCAAGTAATGACAGAGAATGAACACTAACGCACTAGCCCTCGTTCCTTCTAATATGGAAGGCCTCTATTATCTCTCGGACCTGCTGGTTTTTATGTTTGGCTAATACTTTTGTTTCCGTAAAAACAGGGTAACATTCTTTACATTCTTTATATTTTTTGCAGTGTTGTGCGACGTGGGAATAGTCATCGCCCTTCAAAGAACGTCTATGCTCCATTAGGCGAATGTTAAGGCAGCGGCCCGTTTGGCCGATATAAACATGACCGCAGACAAACGGAATCATATACACCACACCAATACTACAAGGCACAAAACTTAACACATGTTTTACTCCACAGCTTCCACGTGTAGCTATACCTGCCAACCTCCTATCTACCGCGCTACATACCTTTCCCTATTTGTCGGGCGCCGAGAAAAGGACGTTTACACCATACCGGCCTGCCACGTTTTTTAATCCATGCGACAACGCGTGCACATATGGCATGACCGAGAAGTCTTTTTTCTTCTTTGACTCCGTATCTCTACCCGCTACTGAACCAGATTTTACCCACATTATTACTTTGTCAACAGCAAGACGCATCACATGCTTGCTGTACCCGGCCGACGTCAGCCTGGCTACTTGTTCAGAAAAGCTGTTGGCATACCGATGGACACATGATTTGGCGAAAACGCACCGCAAGGAAGAAACAGCTATGCCAGTCTTAACAATCTTGGAATGCCCTGAATTGAAATTCAGCACCTGCTTCCTGGACCTAGGGCTATACTCCCAACAAACATGCCTGCTTTCAATAAACAACTTCAGGTCCAAGAACTGAATTTGCTTTTCTTTTGGGAGCTCAAACGTAAATTTCTGGCCTAAGCCGCACTCCTTAAAGATTTTCATTACGTCAGGTACCCTGCGGACGAGATGACAAGGTTCCGTAAACACCAGAAAATTATCAACGTACCTAAACACTCTTGTGCACATGCCACTTAGAGATTCTTTTGTTTTATCTTAATTCCACCCTTGTTGAGTGGCGAAATGGGGTCTACACGCAAAAAAGTGAAATTTGCATAGGTTCAAAGGTGGCCCCAGTACTCAGCAGTATTTTTCTGGCAAAAGTTGACGGAACTCTGGAAAAAAAACTTAAGTGGCATGTGTACAAGAGTGTTTAGGTACGTTGATGATTTTCTCGTTTTTACGGAACCTTGTCATCTCGTCCGCAGGGTAACTGACGTAATGAAAATCTTTAAGGAGTGCGGCTTAGGCCTGAAATTTACGTTTGAGCTCCCAAAAGAAAAGCAAATTCAGTTCTTGGACCTGAAGTTGTTTATCGAAAACAGGCATGTTTGTTGGGAGTATCGTCCTAGATCCAGGAAGCCGGTGCTCAATTTCAATTCAGGGCATTCCCAGATTGTTAAGACTCGCATAGCTGTTTCTTCTGAGGTGCGTTTTCGCCAAATCATGTGTCCATCGGTATGCCAACAGCTTTTCTGAACAAGTAGCCAGGCTGACATCGGCCGGGTACAGCAAGCATGTGATGCGTCTTGCTGTTGACAAAGTAAAAATGTGGGTAAAATCTGGTTCAGTAGCGGGTAGAGATACGGAGTCAAAGAAGAAAAAAGACTTCTCGGTCATGCCATATGTGCACGCGTTGTCGCATGGATTAAAAAACGTGGCAGGCCGGTATGGTGTAAACGTCCTTTTCTGGGCGCCCGACAAATTAGGAAAGATATGTAGCGCGGTAGATAGGAGGTTGGCAGGTATAGCTACACGTGGAAGCTGTGGAGTAAAACATGTGTTAAGTTTTGTGCCTTGTAGTCTTGGTGTGGTGTATATGATTCCGTTTGTCTGCGGTCATGTTTATATCGGCCAAACGGGCCGCTGCCTTAACATTCGACTAATGGAGCATAGACGTTCTCTGAAGGGCGATGACTATTCCCACGTCGCACAACACTGCAAAAAATATAAAGAATGTAAAGAATGTTACCCTGTTTTTACGGAAACAAAAGTATTAGCCAAACATAAAAACCAGCTGGTCCGAGAGATAATTGAGGCCTTCCATATTAGAAGGAACGAGGGCAAGTGCGTTAGTGTTCATTCTCTGTCATTACTTGACAAGGAATTTCGGTTTCTTATCCGCTAGCAGATTGTGTAACTTCTTGGATGCTGAATTTTGTCGCGTGCCACAGTGTTTTAAAAGATGTTACTCTGTTGTCGCTCACACGCTTTGTCAGTGTTATCTGTTCACGCGGTAGTATGGTTATTGTGTATAAATATGTGCTTTCTTTCTAATAAACTTTCAGTTGCGAGTTCAGCGCTGTGCGTCGTCCACTCTTCCTTTTTGTCCCTGTGTTCCTTGTGCTGTTTTTCACCATGAATCTTACTTAGAGTAAATAAAAACACTGCTGAGCACGAGGACACGGGTTCGATTCCCGGCCGTGGCGGCCGCTTTTCTGATTGAGGCGAAGAGCAAAACCGCTCATGTGTACGAGACTTCGGCGCACTTTAAAGATTCCCATTTGGTCAAAATTAATCCGGAGCATACGGCGCGCCTCATCGCCTGCATTGCGCCGGCGTGTATAGCTCTACAATAAATCAAGCAGAGTAAATAAAACGGAGGGCCATATTCTGAATTTTTTTTTGTACAAGATATTGTTGATGTGGGTTCCAAACTATACTGCCATACTCGATTATGGGTTTAGAAGAGTTTTATATGCGGTTAATTTGACGTGACGCTGCGCTGCCGACATTTTTCTACAGAGGAAGCACTACTGTCTGAACGCTTGGTGCACGTTCTTCAATATGAGCATCCCATTTTAAATATTTAGGCCTAGCGCGAAAGTTAGGCCTAAATATTTTATAGAATTTGTTCGCGACACTTCAGAGCCATTCAATGCGTAGGGAAATGCTAGGGGTGACATTTTCTGAGTTTTGCTCAGTTTGTAATTAAGTTCCAGGTATCCCACCAACGAGATATAATACAGAAAAAAGAATTTAGTGTTAGTTATTTCGAGGTATCTCGCACGATTGAATAAACGACGCAATTGTCAGCAAACAGTCGAAGGGTAACCCTAGTGTCACTAGATAAGGTCACCGACTGTAGGCGAGTCTTTTCTCCCATTGTTCCATGCCGCCGCCATAATCATTTGTCAGTTCGCATCCAGTGACATTCGTTTATACTGCTACGGTTCATGTGCACGGCCATTTTATTGCTGATGCGTTTTCTGTCGGTTAACTTTGGTAGACTCAGCTTGCCCGGCCTACTCTGCGGCTGCGCGCTACTGGCCTCGTCCCGAACACGTATCAAAGATAACGCGCTCAGCAGCATTTCAGCTGCATAAGTAGAGAGTTTAAGCTGACCGTTTTTGACGGTCCGCTCCGGTAGCGGCGTCCCGCTCAGCGCAACCGGAGCCAATAGGGAGTTTTAGCTGACCGTCTTTCACGGTCCGCTCCGCTCCGATAGCAAGCGGAAGCGCCATTGCGCATGCGTGGCGCGCTTGGCCGCGAACGGCATTGGCTCCGGTTGCGCTGAGCGTGCCGCCGATACCGGAGCGGGGCGTCGAAAACGGTCAGCTAAAACTCTCTATTGCCGTTCGCCGCCGAGCGCACCACGCATGCGCAGTGGCGCTAGCGCTTGCTATCGGAGCGGAGCGGAGCGTGAGAAACGGTCAGCTAGAACTCCCTAGTGTGTCCGAAGATGCAGAAAGGTAAATGTAACTGGTAGCGAAGCTTCCATAGAAGCCCATACGTTCAGAAAATGAGGGCTTTTAAGCTGCTCGTGGGGCTTAGCGCCATCTGTGTGAGGAGGCAACACTTCCGGCGGAACAAAAAATAAACAGGATGTGACGCAAGATCCGGTCAGAAAGTGACGTCATTTTGGGGACATTAGCGGGAAAATTTGACTTCAAAATAGCCTTAGCAGGCCTCTGATCGCTGAGGGCTCATTTCATCGCCATCTGACACAAGTTGGCGAGCCCTTGGCATGCGTGCTTCAAGTCAACGCCAGCGTAACTAGTACAGACTCGTGACTAGAGAAACGAACCTAAGCATACTGTCGTATGATTCGCCATCGCTGTTAATAAACACATCTTGCATTTTCTCTGAACCTTTATTCTGTATTCATGCCTTGCACTGCCGTATAAAAGCCATCAGTTGTTTATTTTGATTGCAGTGAGTGGCGAACAGGGAACCGGGTACGCACCCCCCCCCCTCCGACCGGAATTTTTTAAGTGCGAATGCAGTTCTTAAGCGAGCCTGAATCGTCCGCCGCCGTCGTCCGCATAGCAACAGCTGCGGGTGCGCGCACTCCTCGTCTTCCTCCTCGTCTTCCCTAGCAACGGGGGGAGATGGGCGCGCGCTACTCTCCTCCTCCTCTCTCCGCTCAGTGACTGCGGGTGTTGGGCGCCTCCTCTCCACTTCGGGCGGGAGAGCTCTCGCTCGCGTAGCGGGCGCTCCGCATTCCGACGCGTGAGGGCGCTCGTGTAGCCCTCGCCGTAACGGCGGGCGCTACTCTCCTCCTCCTCTCTCCGCTCAGTGACTGCGGGTGTTGGGCGCCTCCTCTCCACTCCAAGATCACGATATCCACCGTAATCGCGCAATCAACAACCGTGCATTCGCACTTACACACTCTCCCCCTCGGGGAAGTGCGAGGGAATTTTTTCTCCCATGGGATACAGAGCACAAAATGGCACTTGACCCCTCTTCCTGGCCCCCCCCCTTTCATATCAAAAACGTGCCCACTCTTCATCCCGGTACAAATTTCTACCAACGCCACTGCTGGGTTTAATTGCGTCGCACATACGCAGGTTGCGTGCGTGCCTTAAGTATACATCAAGGCTATATATAATGCTTGCTCGGTTTTTATACTTCTGTTCTAAGAGAAGAAATAACGCATAGTCATGCTATAATCAAGACATTTGTATTTTATTCCAGGATAAACATAAAACAACTTTACCACAGTGTACAAGATCAGCACGTATACAATAAGCACAAAATGTTCGTGGGCACTACTACATGATTTTTCTTACGCGCCGAAAACTTTACTTTACCCGTAACACATAGCATTATGAGCAATGAAAGTCTCAACAGCAGAACTACTTCGAAACAAGAGAAACAAACGCGGCACTGCATCTTGACGCAGAAAACTGGGCCGCAGGAATGCCGATTCACGAAAGTGTAGCGAGCACACCGCAGCCGTCCCGGCGTCTTATCAAGTAGACATGGGTTTCTACAGACCTTCACTCAGCATTCACGCCTGCAATTTCCTGGTTGCATTGTTTAGGCAAGTGTCGCAACAGATAAGGAAAAAGAGGAGAAATGGATCAATGAAAAAGAAAGCGACGGCAGTATGTAAAAGCACATAGCAGGAAAGATCTGGCAGCGGCGCAGCACGGCGCAGCACAACACAGTGCTGAGATGGAAATAATGCTTGCGCATACAAGTTGGGGAAGCAACGATGACTACAAGCGTTGTAATGCAATATAGAAGGCACTGAGATAGACAATTAAAGCGAATCGTTTCAATTCGAGCGGTAATACGCTGAGAAGTTCTAGAGTAATTGACACCACTTGCTCCGAGCCAGCCTGAGGTGAAATCAAGAGATAACTGTGACATTTTAGACCCATTTTTTTTTCGAAGCACCACCATGTCCCATTACAACACCCCCGTGCACGTATTAACAATTCTATAGTTTCGCGTTACCTGTGGAAATGAGAGGAAAATGGAGCAGGGAAACGCCAGGCGTACGGGAGTTGCTGTTGCAACTTTGTACACTACATCGTTTCCGTTGGTACCGAGGAAAGCGCTCCACTCCAACCGTTGGCAGCATCGTCCCGTAGTTCACCGTGCCCGCCGGGCACGGTACTAAACGTGTTCACCGACGATACAAGGCACCTCGCAACTCCACGCACTGCAAAAATTAAGTGCACACCAAATTAACAAGGAAAAACGAATGCAATTGCGCACCACCAAAACCCGCCAGGGGCGTTTCCTAGCAGACGAACTTTAGGAGCGCCTTTTTCCGAGCACTACAAGGACTGCATCACAGAGCAATGACGTCTAGCATTCTTTAGAGGGCGCTACAAAAACGTTTTTGAGAATGAACAACATTTTCACAAATTATTTGCACACTGTGCCTAAGAAATGTGATTCAGAAATAAATATCGTTTGCAAAATAAAGCTGTTGTTTTATGGTTGAATAAAGCTTGTTTTTTTTACTGGTGTTTGTTCCCTCCTCACCTAGTCGCGCTTCAATCGCCACTCCCACAAGCCCCCATGCTGATGTCGCTGACATTAGATTCCGAACCGCTTTTCGCCCGAAGCTTCGCTACCATTTATATTCGCCTTGGATGCAGTGTTGTTGCATCTTCGGCAGTGTTGTCTGCTGTTGCATTGGCGAAGGCTGACCCGAGCCGAGCTCCGTCGCCTCCGAAATACGTTTGGCAGCATGGTTTAAAGCGGGCGGCCAGCCGATATTGCAGCCGTGAAGAAGTCTAGAAGCCGTAGGCAAAACGTAACTTGTTTGCTTCATAGCGAGAGATGAGCCGAAGCCAAAGAACAATGCCCAACGGGCGAGGTTACAGTACAGGACTCGAGCAGAGTGGCAGCACTGATTCACTGCTCAAACAGGAATGAATTATAGCGCTTATACCCAAAGCTCTAACGGTCGAAACAAGCATTCCCTCTAGATTGTGCACCCAACACTAACGGCACAAACATACGCAACCCTCTTTCCAGAGTTCGTGAGCAGTCGGTAGTAGCGGCGCACGCTGAGTCCGAGAGAGGAGAGAGAGGCGGTTTCCGCTGTGGACGCGTGTTTTCTGCGCCATTGGGGCAGGTCTGTACGCCATCGAAGGTTGATGGCGCCGATAGGTAGGCGCCGGAGATGCAGGCTTGTCGGAGCTTGCTGCGAGCGTGCGTCACCGACAAGGGGGGCCTGCTTGAAAGGCGCACATAATGCAGGCTTCGCCGCCCAGCCGAGGAGTATTGAAACAAAGCCCAGCGGCGGGCTCATTCGTAACAGATTCTCCGCAGGGGGTCCGAGATCCCGATGGATAAGGGTCTTCAACCGTTGTCCGGAGGGATGCTTTCGGAGAGAAGTGCTCGCCAAATGCTCGACTCCAGGCCTGGGCTGTACAACACCGTGCTGGAGCTTCACCGGGTCCGGTCACTGGCCGAATAGTGGCTTGCCATGAACGTCTCTGGCTTGGTCAGGCAAGCCACAGAACAACACAACAACACAGGAAGACACAACCGCATCGCCGGGAAGTGCGAAGACAAATCCATACTGAAGCTCTACCAGGCTTTTAGTTGCGATAAAATACGCTAATAACTAACTACACTACTTATATTTTAGCCCAGCAGTAATTTCGCCGAGCAGACAAAATTGAAAGGTGGCATTTCGCGTGATTGGAAATGTCCCCCACAAAAATAAATGTAATCGTAAAGGGCGAAACCTGCTTCAGGAAAAACAATGAATTTGAGAAAGTCGGGCGTCTACAGGCCACTTCTCGTGCTGAGAACTGTGATTCGAGCTCTCGTCATTGCCCTGGGCTTTCCACCCTACTGAAACGTTCTGTATATACGGAACTATGGGAATACGGAGTTCATACGGAGGGTTACGCCCCCAAGCATAATGAAAGTAGATATTAGTTACACAAACAGGGGAATCATATGAGTTCGCACAATATGAACGTTTCGCACAGTTTTCGTGTTTTTAGCTTTAATAATAGGCAAAATCACGCTCCGTATGATTTCCGTATACTCCGTATATGCAGAAAAATCTTTCTTGTTTTGTGGCGGCTTTGTGTCTTGCTAGTAATGTACTCCGCATTCCCATAATTCTGTATATACAGAACGTTTCAGGAGGGCACCATTTGAATCGCACCTTAGGTGCGCCCGCTCTCTGAAAGTGACTGCGACCGGTCGAGAGGTCATCGGCCTTCTTCCGAGATGTACCTCGAGCGCGCGTAGAAAACTGCTCTAATTTCCACCGCTCAAGCTAGGCGTGCACTTTCGTTATCGGCCGCTCCGAGGTCCTCTGAGACCCGGCGCAAAGGGTGCGTGCGGCGCTGCCACTCGGCAGGCCCGCATACCAGCTCTTCTCGCATTTTTTGCGACACTGTCGGTGAGCGAGCACCAGAGGGTGTTTTCGCTCTCGTTTCCGGCTGTGAAGGCCAATCTAGGCACGGGCGGCCCGGTCTCAACAGACAGCTCAACCCCAGGCGACACCGGAATCGCTACTAGCTCGGCTGGCCGTGGCTCGACATCGAGTATCTGAGTTACGCTAGTGACTCGCTCTGTTGCGGCGGCGTCATTAAGCTTAGCTGCACCGTGAAAATCGTTCAGTGTGTCGACTACCGGCTCTGCCCCAGCGTAGGTCGGTTCTGAAATCGCGTACGGAGAAATAACTTTCGTTTCAAGGGACTCGTGTTGGCTCCTTTCGCTAACGTCACGGTTTAGGCTTTCCCGGGGAACGTTGCTAGCCTGAGAACTGAGCGCGTTCGGGTCGGCAGCCGTTTTCCAGGCCTCCCGTGAACCTGAGCACTCCGAACACGACGACGCTGACACATCTCCGCTCACAGTAGGGGCCTGACACACAGTGTACTTACACTGCCCTCTGTCGTGAGCCTCTGGAAATGCACAATCCTCGCTATCTGTCTGAGTCTCGCCATTCCTCTCAGAGGTGGCGAGACCATCATTACTTGAGCCCTTCGAAGCTAGCCCTGCTGATTCTTTGCTCGGCAGTTTCTCGAAATGGTACCCCTTGTCGCGTAACAGCTGATCCGACCTTTTCGGGAATAGGTACCTGTATCCTGGAAGAAGTTGTGGGGATACTGCCACCTGTGTGACAAGTTCACCAAACAGACCTCCGATGCTGACCTTAGCAATCAGCAGGCGCACGTTTCGTGCTGCTATGGCCTGCTTCACCCAAACACACTGTCCCGACAGTGGATCCGGTTCAACGTGCGAAGGGTGGATCATGTCTACTGTCGCCGCGGAGTCGCGAAGAGCTCGGCACGGTTTACCGTTGAACACTAGCTCACGTACGCACGGCTCTAGAAACTCCCTGCTATCCTCACTCTGATCTAGTACGTGAAAGACGAGTTTGTCCTTGCAACTTGCTGCGAAATGTCCCGTCTCGCCGCAGTTGTAACACGCAGCTTGTCTGCGCGCTTCAAAAGCTTTATTTCTGCGCTGCTCCTCAGCGTCTGCGCTCTTTTCGTTTTCGCGGCCAGTTTCACTATCCACTAAACCGACTTTGCTAGCTCCACCGTCTTCCTGGGGAGCTCTGCCTTTCGCCCCTGACTTATCAGGCCTCGGCCTGAACTCTTTTTGGCCGTCTTTCGGCAGTGCGACGAACTCGTCGGCTAGCTGAGATGCATGATCCACAGTATTTACCCCTGGCCTCTCTTGCCCCCAGAGTCTTAGGTTTTCTGGTAGACGGCGGTTAAACTGCTCGAGACCGAAACACTCAACTACCTTGTCGTGCTCTCCGAAAGCATTTGCCTCTTTGAGCCACTCTTCCATGTTAGCCCTCAGCTTATAGGCGAACTCCGAGTACGACTCGCCCTTAGATTTCGCGGCTTCATGGAATTTCTGGCAAAACGCCTCTGCCGACAGCCTGTACTTACGCAGGAGGCTCGACTTGACTTTCTCGTAGTCCTTCGCCTCCTCCTTTGGCAAGCGGGTCATCACGTCAGATGCTCCACCTGGCAAAAGCGTAAGCAGCTTTTGCGGCCATGAGTCTCGGCTAAATTGGGCCCTCTCGCACGTACGCTCGAAGTTGACCGAAAAAAGACCGATGTCTTCTCCTACCTTGTAGGGTCGCATTAGGTCACTCATACGTAACGTAGGTCGCTCAGTCGCCGCAGACTGCACGCTTGGCGCGCTGCTGTCACACTCACGACCAGATCAAGATGCCTCGATGTCTAGACGTTTCATCTCCCGCTCGTGCTGTCACTTTTCCAGTTCGAGTAGGAGCTCATTCTCGCTCTCTGGCCTCTTTTCCTGCTGTTGTTCCTGTTTATGCCTGTCGAGCTCCAGTTCTCGCTTTTTTCCTCGCGTTCCTCACGCTGGCGCTGAGCTTCTGCCTCTGCAGCCTGACGTTTCGCGGTCTTCCTCCCATTGATCATCTCAATGCGCTCAGACAGCTCGCCATCGTCAGCCCCAACAGCGAGTATAGCCTGTATCAGCTCTGGCTTTTTCAGCGCATCCGAAACATCCAAGCGCAACTCTTTTGCAAGCTCCAACAACTGCGGTTTTTTCAACGGCTTCAAATTCATTGCCGGTCGAGAGTACTGCTTTCCCACTGCTCCAAAAATGTTTTGCGCGAATAACCCACGCGGCAAAAACGCACGCACTATCAGCTATCCTCAGAAGCCTGGTAAAACTCAGTGAAGAAACGTCCCACACTCACCATTGACTGCTGTGCATTCTGCGAAGTCCGAAGCCGCCTTGATGTCCGTGGTGTTGGATCTCGCACCGCTGGTTCCAGGTGTTACGAAGTTGCCATCCCACCACTGCCATCAGTTGCGAAGTTGTAATCCCACCGCTGTCACTAGTTGTTGCATGCGGGAAGGCCGACCCGAGCCGAGCTCCGTCGCCTCCGACATACGTTTGGTAGCGTGGTTTGAAGCGAGCGGCCAGCCAATGTTGCAGCCGTGAAGAAGTCCAGAGGCTAGCCGGAGGCAAAACGCAACTTGTTTACTTCATAGCGAGAGATGAGCCTAAGCCAAAGAACAATGCCCCGATGGGCGAGGTTACAGTACAGGACTAGAGCAGAGTGACAGCATTGATTCACTGCTCAAACAGGAATGAATTATAGCGCTTCGGGGCGGTCGTATTTATACCCAAAGCGCTGACGGTCAAAACAAGCGTAGCCTCTGTATTGTGCACCGGACACTAACGGCACAGACATACACAAGATTCTTTCCAGAGTTAGTGAGCAGTCGGTAGTAGCGGCGCATGCCGAGTCCAAGAGAGGGAGACAGGATGTCTCCACTGTGGACGCGGTGCTCCTGCGTCCCTGGGGCAGGTCTCTACGTGTTGCGTCGGCACGCCATCGAACGTTGATTGCGACGATAGATGGGCGCCAGATATTCCGGCTTGTCGGAGCTTGCTGCAAGCGTGAGTCACCGACAAAGGGGGCCTGCTTGAATGGCGCACGTAGTGGAGGCTTCGCCGCACAGTCGAGGAGTATTGAAACAAACCCAGTGGCGGGCTTACACCCAGAAATTTTGGTCTGTCTGTACGTCTGTCTGTCTATCCGTCTGTCTGTCTGTGACTCGATTGAGCCACCCGGCCAAAGTAAAATTGATACTGCGCAATAGTCTTATATACTCACAGCCACATGTAAACGTCTAAGCCCGGTTTATGTGTTCAGACTTGTCAACTTTGTTGAACAAGAACAAGACATTACGCAAATATAAGACAGGAAATTAGTACACAAGGGATATTTACAGTGTTCCGTTATTAAAAAAATTATGAATGCTTGGTTTTTCGATAGCAAATGATATTCTACATCTACTACAGAAAACCTCCGCCTGCTGGCGGCATATGAAAAATCATGCGGCAACAGCAACGAAAGGTTCAACTAGCGAGGTGCCACGTTCTAGTTGGAACGCACGTGGAGCACGGCCACGCGGCTCTATAAACCTTCTAGTCGGCCGCCTTCATTCACGCGCGTCTCCGCCGTACTGCAGCGCTGGCATCGCTTAGTGTGAGGACCAGGCTTTTCCTCGGTGTCATTACTAAGTTGCAACAACAACCCAATAATGCGGAATGAGTCAGAGCAACAAACAATGATACACTCCTTCATCCACGTTTAGAGGTTTCAAACACACGTGCAGGTCGCACTGTCCCTTGCTCACAAAGACCTCTCCACGTTTTCCATAAGCACAGCTGTAACCAGAGTACGATTCTCGAAACAATCTTGTTATACAAACTCAACGCCCCTCTATAATCAGTGCTTCAAATAAATGCAAATCGTGCTTTCACAATCTACAATCCACCATCCTAAATTTCAAAATGAAAACTGTAAAAGTCCGAAGCCAAAGTCCCCTTTCACTACGCTAAAGTCCAGAGCCAACGCATGCGCTATGACCGCAAAGGAAGTGCGTTGCGACCCACGTGCGATGGTTGCGCAATCGGGTATACGCAGCTTTCATAACCCGAGATCCCCTGGTTCGATTCCGTCTACGGGAGGCGTTTGTTTTCTTTCCAATTGACTGCTTATGTTCTTCTTCCCTGCCGCTAGTAATCTTGTGACACTCGAGCCTCTGGGATGGCCCAGTGGTAAGGTTGCCGGTTTGAGGGCGCGAAGGTCCCGGCTTTGATTCCCCGGATCTCCCAAACCGCAATTTTTTTCTTGAAGCGCACACTCTCAACAGCTGCTCGTGGGCTCCTTGCCTCCTCGCCACATCCGTACGGACAGAAGTATGCTTCTACAGCTCCGCTGTTAGAAAGTAATAGCGAGCAGTCCGCATACCCGCTTTGTACGTCTAACGGCAAATGCGTAAACCCACCTGTGGTGAAACAGGCCAATGATTTATTATCAGAAACATTTGGCGAGTGTTGTAACGTAATTGTGTCGTCCTGCTGGTCTGTCACCGTAATATTAAATGAATGTGCAACGCTCATGCCATAATAAGGCCTTACTAGAGTCTCTAAGGCTGCGCAGGCACGTGTATGGGAACAAATCAAGGAATAGTTGCAGAGGACATTTCGCTTCTTGAGATCTATGATGTGATACGTTGTATTGACGCCCAGGAAGCGTTTTAGAACGGACCTATTACTGCATTTAAGACTTGCGCTTCACAAGCACTGAGTCACCAAAGAGAGAAAGACTAGAAGCAAGGGCTTTAGGGGCGACGCGTCTTAGGGGCTGGGGCTGTTGGCGTCTCCTAGTCATAGTTTTAATCGTCGTTTATGTAGCCATGGCACGGTACTAAAACACCGGGAAACTCGTTTACGCCTCGCGCTAGAACGTAACTCGTACTAAAAAAAACAGCGGGACACTCGTTTACGCCTCGGGATAGGGAGCTCCGTGATTATAAGAAAAAAGACTTTTACGGAAAAGCTGTATACCTCTACCCTCAACGGTTTCGTCTCCGTTGGCAAAAACGCCAAGGCGCCAATAATACACTTGTAGACTGCATGCTTCGCACCTCACATGGTTTCACGTTAGTGGAGATGGCCCGGCATTTTTAATCACCGCATCCGACGAGTGACAAAGACCCTCGGCGTTTTTAGGGCTTAAGGTATGATCGTAAAATGTTTTAGCTGCGGGATGATGGTCACTTTAAAGAGAAAAGCAGGGTAGTGCTCAGTTTGAGCGAAAAACCGACATTCTCAGTGTTTTAAAGTGTTATGCTATATTGTCTAGGCTGGACTGAACGATGCAGTTTTGCGTGGGGAGAGAGGGAAGATGTTGGTAGGGGAAGGAGTTGTTAGAGCATTGGAAAATGGGGTAAACCGATGGCAGAAAGCTCAAAGGTGTAACCTTACGTTTACTGTACAATATTTAAAAGCTCCTTTTTGTGCCCTTTCAGTCAGCTCGCGGTGATCTTTACGTAATGTGATAGCACAAGGTGCCTTCCACGTGTTGATAGGAGAGTAATATACCGTATTTACACGATCCTAAGGACCTCACCCCCAATTCTAGGCACACTCCCCTACTTTCGGGGAAAAATTTCGGAAAATAAAGTTTGCTTGCGATGTTTGTATGCTAATCAAAACAAAAATTCATTTCCAAGTATAACCGTGCCAGTAACTACCTTGAGGACAGGTACTTGTACACGCGTCCTCTTTATTTATTTATTGCGCCCTCATTGTACGGCTTGGGCGTTACAGGTGGTAGTGGGTGTAAGATTGTATATAAGGCACAGAAAAAATATATAACTGCAGAATAAATGACAACACGTATAAAAAATGCAGCCCGCGTGCAGAAGCTTAAGTTCAAATAAGCACAATTTATGCTACAATCTGTTCTAGAGCACCATGGTGCGAAAGTAAGCAGAACACAAAACAAAAATAGGACATTGATTGCACAGTTGCGTTCTCTCTCAAATTCTCTCTCAAAGAACAGTTAAATGTTGGCTAAATTGTAAGTACTCAGAGCACAGAATCTCCGTTAAAATCATTCTGGAAGGCACGTGAGCACACAGGCGCGATTATACACTGGTATATGTGAGAGTTACTTCACGTTAATATGATATGGTTAACGAAGAATAACGGCGATTTTTTTAGTAACCTGTCTTCTCGATCTTATTTCAACGACCGAGTGGTTATATTCCGGAAATATTAACAGAAAATATGCATTTGTCTCGAAACTATGGCCTATAAGCAACATGACTTGAAATTATAGTTCTCCAAGTTATTATAGTTATCCCTGAAGAGCGATGCGAAGTAGCGAAAAATTTGAGCATTACGATTTAGACGACAGAACGTTGGGCGCCTGAGTAGCCAATCTAGATATGAACGCTCCGGTGTAAACGTCAATGTGTTGAATCCGCCGCACGAATTCTACATCGCGATTATGCCATCGGTTGACTTGGATGAAAATGCTGTCCTTACTAACGCAAAAAGCAAATCAGCGCGCCGTAACCACCGTTCGTTTTCGTTTATATTGCATCAAGCAATCTAGAGGCGCAGGCAGCCGAAAAACGCGCTTTAGAGAGTGTTTACTTGCTACCAACATTTTGTTTTTAAAGGAACAATTTGACTCAAACACGCCTATCGAAAATTTTGATCCAACAAAGTCTCAATTCTGCTTCACAGAAGGCATAACTGAATATTGGCCAGTGCTTCGCGCGGAAAAGAAGCAACAGTTGCTCCCATTCTCTTTGAGTGATAGCCGCGCTCCTCACACCTGCCACGGACGTACATACACTGTATCAAAGTAGGCGATGTCAGTAAGACACGCTAGCGGACACATTAACCCCCATCGAATGCCGCTGTCCCGGTGAATGGCACCAAAACACGTCGCGTATAATCCCGGTGTCTTCTTCCTGTCGGCAAATCGGCTCAAGGTTGCCAAGTCGGACATTAGGTAACGGCGTGTTTCCGGCGCGTAACTCTGTGTGCGTGCGTGTGGACTAGTGGCCCCGGATCGCTTATTCATGTGACCCTGTTCAGGCACACGGTCGCCTATTTAAGGCATTGCTTCACTTGCACTCTCGACGCCACACCGCTCCTCACCGGTAAAGAAATAACATCGGCAACGACATGGCGTCCGCTGGCCGACAAGCGTTTGTGCTGCTTATGTTCATTATTCTCTTCTGCGTAGCAGGTAAGATTTGGAGAATTTCCAACATGAAAAATGCCTTGAAAGGAATGAAGTCTTTATTTCGTACGCTGAGCTTTAGGTTTACCTCATTTGATATTACATCGTTAGCAGCCTTCCAATAACTTCATTCTGTCAGTGTTTGAAGATCGGTGAATATTTGAACGATTGCTAACTTTATTGCGGGTAATTTTTCTGAAGTTGATGAAAGCTCAAATATCTTAAGTGACGTTCTTAAAAGCACGTTTTAAGCTTTTAGAGGTAATAATTACCCTGGTGGTGCCAACATATCCCTGATTTGTCGTTTTTACTCAACAAGATAACAACCACCACTATAAGAATTCTGACAACAGATCTATGGTTCACGCAGCTTACGCTTTAAACCTTCCACAACACGGGTGCTGTTTTTTCTCGCGTCAGACTTGAGATCATGTATTTGTAACTCGAGAGCTGCAAACGGAACATGGTGCCCTGCCTAATGGCATGACAGTTCTCAAAAGGACTGTTTCGCAAAGATGTCACGAAAACGTTGTGACTTTATAACGTGTTTGTCGTTTGTTTTCACAGCTCTGCGATACGCGCCGTCATTCCTGAGAGGCCAGACTTAATTTCTCTGGGCTTTCGGGGTGTAATCTTGTTTAACAGAATTTGCAACTACGAACCGCTTGTATTGCAGGCTCAGGTCTTGCGGCAACTAGTCAAGCGTATTTAAAACGGTGTTTCTTATTATTCAACGTGTGCGCTGGCAGTACAATGCATGATGGGTGAAGAAAATAAAAAGGCACGCTCTGGCTGACATCTTTCTAGCCCGCATATTTGCTTTAAATGGGATAGCAGTTACCAGGAGAACGACGTTAGCGACTCTGTAGGTGTTTATTGCACCCTGCTACTACTTCCGTAACGAACATTGCAGTCCTTCCTGTCAATCACTCCGCGTGACCTGCCACAAATTGCCGGGAAGAAAAAGGAATAAGGGAATTAGGCAAAACAGGTACATTTGGCGGACTTACAGTAAAGTCAATTCAAAAGGACCAAACAGTTTATCTACTTACACACCGCTTTTGCTATTAAAGAGCACATCCAGAACGCCAAAAAATTATGCTTTACCATGTATTAAAGCATTTCTTACTTTCTCAGGAACGCGAGTGGACATCACACGGTTTCGCAGTCTAGCTGCAAAACCAAAACGTAAGATATCTTGAGTGCCCGACCTAACAATAAATTTAGAGTAGAAATAACCATTCTAGCTTCTAATCACGTAGACTACTGTAGAAATAAAACTGTTCGGAGAGGTTTCGACTTCTACTTCAGCCCTATCGGTTATTCCGGTGACGACAATCAGTCAGCGTGACTCTTTAGGGTTTGAAGAGAATCAGGAAGCGGTGATTCATGCCAGGTCATAAAAAGGAGCATTGGAACTGAAGTGCTGGTATACTGCCTCTCCTAATTGTTAACGCGAACGCCTTAAATGACCTATTCTGCGAAAACGATTAACTCAGTAGTAACTGTACAGTAACTCAATAAAAAACATGCGTGATCTGGTAATATTTAAAGGCCAACTTAAATTTCCGACAACGTAAAAATAATGTGACCTAATAGTATACATAAAAAGAGTGCGAAATGCAAAATACTGCGTCTCTAAAATGAACGCGGGCGACGCCAACGGCTCAGAAGTTGGGCGTTTTCGGAACCGAAACTGAATAGGAAAGGCGGCCATTACACGCGACCGGATGTGACGTACGTGATTGACCGGAAGCTGCCGCGTAAGTTCTCCGAGGAAGGCTTTTTAGCAGCGGGGTTTAAATAATAAACTTCAGAGCAGCCGAATACTAATTAGAGGCTAAATAAAGAATGATTTCACGCCACATTAAGCTATTTTACAAGCCACGTAAGGTCATTCGCAGGTGCCTCACGGGCCCTGATAACTCAAGCGGTGAAGAATAAACAAGGGCGTCGATTTACGTTTTCACGTTTCCGAAATGTGTGAGGCTGCAGAATTGCAAGAATGCTTCACGGTCGATGAAAGCCCCAGAAATTGCACTAGGACGGAACAGTAGGTGGAAACAATGTAGAAACACGTTCACAGTAAATTTTTGGAATGGAATATAAAAATCACAAAAACTATTCACTTTGTTTTGAAACTTTTTTACGCTGCCAGAAAATAGGCACAGCCTGAGCAGACTTCACGGCACAGCTTTATAATATTGGTGGGAAAATGGAAATATTCAAAGCTCTTGTGGGCTAACCAAGCTGCTATCTGCAGCTTGTTTTTGTGACTCCTTCTCGGTCAACGAATGAGCAAATAAAAGTGTACCTTAAGTCATAGAGCAATGAACAGAAATTTGAATACAATGGTTTCTGCGCTACTCTCTATCTTATTCCGCTGTAACCTCATGTCCTCAAATGACATTGTTTTAAAATAGTTAATACGGCCATCACTTGCACAACTGGTTAAACGAAAAAATATTTATTTATTTGCTATTTATGTAAGTATAATAAAATAACAACTAATAATTACAAATACATCGACAGATTAAACGCATTGGTCACCATGACATGTCTACTGCGCATATTTGGTTATCTTCGCAGGCTCCCAAGATTGCGGGACAAGTCAGGTATCCCTGCTACAGTCGGCCTCTGAAAGAATCGTCGGAGGACGCGAGGCACTTTACAGGGAATTCCCATGGCAGGTAGGATGTTGGCATGACGCCGTCATACTTTCCTGCATTCTCCCGAATCGTGAAGATTTCGGAATACTTTTTCTGTGCGGGCCTAACTGTCAAATATAAACGGCTCACACAGAGGGCTTCTGGCACCATTTTGTGCAAACATAAAATGAACCTGTTCCGCGGTACGAAGCCTGGAACAGCTGTAATAGCACCTGCACGAATAAATAACGGGGCTTTGCTTTAGTACAATCCGTGTTATTGTAAACAAATTTCTGCATCATCTCTGTTCCGGAAGTTATTAAGCACAGCCAAGTGAGCAAATAGGCGGACACAGGATAAATTTCAATATACCCAGTAGGCAGTTTTTAGAATGGTCACCAAATACAACATTTTTCTATCGGCTATTGCAAGGTGTGACCAAAAACCAGTATTGAGAAAAAGGACCAGAATTTCACTTGATTCTTTCATGCTCAGCCAGGATTCTTCCTAAAACAATAGAGAGCGAGCTGACAGCGGTGAATGCCCTACTTTGGGTAATTGGTTAATTTTCTTTTCTTTTAAAGGGGGTCTCGTTCGGCACCGATGTTCCTCGTGTCTCGCTAATATGGCATCGCGTTTTGTGGAGTCGTTCACAGATATTTGCTGCGCAAGCAGCGGCACGAGCCAAAATATAGGTGACGCACATGTTTAGGCTGGGGCTGTATTAAAATATTTGTATACTATGCGGGCATGCCGGAAATGCCCCCTTCCTGAAGTATTCGCATAGCGACATTCTTTACACCATTCGATACGGCTATAAATCCTCTATGAATGTAAATACCGGCGTTTTAAAAGCGTAGGCATACAGCATTTCTCTTAATTTAAATCATATTATCGAACATCAAAATCCTTAATCCATTTTACACAGATTCTCTGAGATTCTGCGATACGTGGGTTATCATCTGGAAATTCTTCCAGAAAGCACATCGTCAATCTCGTTTTTAGGAACATAATGGCTGCATATGCCACAGACCTGAAAGTGTATGTGTTCTTTTTACCACTCCACTCGTGTATCTCCGGAAATGATTTGGCTGCCAAAATAACCTACACCGCCGAACTTCGCAAAACGGTAAACATAACATTATTTTACACAAACCGCAAGCCACACATCAGACAACAACTTTGTAAAACGTGGCAAACATAGTGGAGTGAACAGATAGGCACCCAAGTATACGTAATAAAGCCCATTTAGAACGACACACTACTGACTCACACAATAGACGCACTGAAGTTACCTTAGCGAGGTTACGGATAGGCCGCACACATGCAACACACTCGAACCTGCGTAATGGATCTCGAAAACATCTGTGTAGCAGGTGTGGTAAGGGCCCGTCCCTAATACACATCCTCATTGATTCCAGGAACTTGAAACTACACGACTCAACCACTTCAGAGAACTTTACAAACAACATGTTCCATTACATCACTCTACTTTATATAAGATGATGGCATGTTTTCTGTTAAACGCAGGTTTAAGTATTTGTCAGATTCACTTTTTACACCTCATCTAATTTACCCGTAGCCTTGCTCCTGGTTCTATACACCAGTTCTGTTGTCGGTCTTTTGAGCACTTTTGCTCTTTATCCTGGCCATGTACACCAGGCATATTTATTTTAAACACTATTTGATCAATGGTTTATTCCAGTGTGCACTAGTTTCTAGTTTGGATACCTCGCTCCTTGTCCTTTGATGGCGGTGCGCCAGAAAAAGCAAAATATCGTCATCACCACGCCTAGAAATATAGAACCATGAAGTAAAATTTTATCCTGTGATTGGAAACATAAATCACAAGTATTTTATTTATGACGAAACTTGCCGCGAATAAGCTCTTCAGGGGAAAATTTCTTGCCAACTTCGTGCATTTCCGCGCCACAGTTTTTAGCGACCTTCGAAGGAATTAGCAGTATTTCTTTGACCTACAATTTTATAGAGTGCCTGAAAAGCATTATGTTTTTTCACAAATAAGCAGGAAGCGTCGGTCTTTAAAGTGAAGTGACTATATTTCAATCGCTATATTTGAATGACTATATTGAAACGAGAAAAGATTTCTCTTTTTATGAGCTTCTAGGTAATTCTATAAGAAAGCGCCCTGGGATTTTAGCGTTGCCAATCCTTAAGGTCTTAAGAATAAAGCAGTTCTGACCTGCAGGGTTGTTGAAATGATTTGGCAACTCACAAAGCCTCATTCAGTTCCCAAAAGACGTTGTTTTTTACCGAAAAAAATTTTATACAAAGACAATCGGAAGTTTACCGCAACCCTATATATTTCAGCAGTCTCAAAACAGGTTGTGCTAACTTCAGGTTAGAATTTGAGTGGCGCGGTCAAGCTGATCTACAGGCACTGGTACAATCGCAGAGTAATACTTTTTCGTGTTAACTTGGTCGGCGGCCGGCACTCACTACAAACAAATTTCGGTGACATTACTAAACCGGGACGAAAACTTGGGTATTGAATAGACACGGCCACATACATTTTTCTTGAATAATCGTTTGAAGCTTGCTGTAACACTGGTGTCGCTGTCACGTCGAAAAAGCACTTTTTTGATAAAACCGCCATTTATTTGGTCTTCATGGCATAGTGCATTCAGAGAGAAAACAGCCAATTCATCCATTTAAAAAGGAAAGGGTATCGAACGGTAGCTGGCTGAAGCGACTGCATTCCTGTCTGTCCACCTACGCAAGTGGTTGCTCCCCAAGTGGTTGCTCATGATGATCTTCTGGTGGTGCTTTTCTATCTTTCTGTTACCATTACCGTAGGTATCTCTGCGGGTGGGCAGGAAACATTTGTGTGGTGCAACCCTTATAACTCCACGCTGGGTGCTGAGTGCAGCCCACTGTTTGAGGAGGTGAGTCTCTCTTGTATTTGGCAACTGTTTC
Organism: Haemaphysalis longicornis; assembly: GCF_048455015.1. NCBI lineage: Eukaryota > Metazoa > Arthropoda > Arachnida > Ixodida > Ixodidae > Haemaphysalis > Haemaphysalis longicornis. The sequence continues at coordinate 185,284,802 of NW_027526361.1, read as the reverse complement.
TCCGGGCTTGCCCACACAAATAAGTGTCTGCAATAGCCTGAAGTATCACGTGAGTCGAAGACAACTGTTACGTTCAAAAAACTTGCAAAAGCGCTCTTGCTAATCTTTACAGTAACTGCCATGAATTTGTATCCTGCTCTTTGTTTTATGTTCTGTTCCTTGGTGTTTCTTTAACGGGAAAAATTTCATGCTGTTCTTTGAGTGGGCTTGGAAGTGGCTTGAACTGCACGATTTTAATCGTGTCCACTGAAACATTGTGTTTTTTTTTTTCAAATGCTGCGTAGCAATGCAAAACATAAAGAACTCAGTCCTAAACCGGTGTCAGGTAGTTGCCTTTGCCCTCACCTACCCTGGCAGCAGTGTGTATTTTCTTGTTGTATTTTTAATGTGCTATGACTGCAAGCATTTTCTATCAGAATGAAATTGAACTGAATTGAATTAAAGACATTTTTAGGTGAAGCGGTATATGGATAGGCGAAAGCGGTCCTATGAGCGCAAGAAAGTTTCCCTTCGCTTCCCGATAAGCATGCGTAAAAAGCCACATTCGAGAGGAGTCGGATCTAGCCGAGACGTGTGTGTGTGTATGTGGGGGTGGGTATCTCCCTCGTATCAGAGTTGGTGCGAAGGGAGCTACTGTGTGATGCAGAGATCAAGCGATTTCCTTCAATTTGACAATGACATCGGTTATGCATGGGTGTACGGGTATGTGTGCATGTACATAGTTAATTTTTATAACATATGCTGGATTGAAGAAAGGTTGCTTTTCTTGAAGTCACTGCTTTCTCTTCAGGCCAAATCTACAAACCATGATAACTCACTATTGGAGGTCTGTACACAAGTTTGATATAAAACATTGTTGTTGCTTTCTTCTTTTGTTAATTGGCTGTGACAGCTTTCGTATTACCTGAACATTTCTTTAAACACTTGTTGAATTGGTCGAAGGGAAGGTTTTCTATTTTGTTTTGAAAATTGCTATGATTATTATTAGGGCTCACTAATTCGTTCATTGACCCCAAATATCTTGCAGGTGCAATGCCACTGTGTTCTGATATTAATTTCCATTCGCAGTAGGCAACCCGGTGATTTCAGCGTCGACGCCGGTGTGCACAAGCTCAGCCTCGACAACGCTCAAAAACAAATAAGACAGGTAAGTTCACGGATCTCACGTTCTATCATTATTACGCCAGAACTTGCGCAGGTTGTACGAAAAGTTTTGTCTTCCTGAATAACGACATGCGCTATAACGCGCTGAATCAGAGAAAAATAGTGCAAGGGCAAGTGAAAGTATCCCATCATGTCAGGCAGCTTATACGACGGGATTGTTAATTGACCCGGGGTTCGAGTGCGCTACATTCAGATATGAGACGGGAATTGTCATTCACGCTGTCGTGTCGTCTTGTGCGATCATTACACAAGCAATGCTTTCATTTTAGGGTGTAGAGAAATTCGCCCACAAGGGATTTCGTCTATGGACGTTCAGGAACGACATAGGCCTTCTGAAGGTGGACTCCCCTTTCGACATCGCCGGGTCAGAGGGCTATATCGGCACCATATGCCTTCCCCCAAAAGGCTACAAGGTCACCGGAGATATCGTTATATCCGGCTGGGGAACCACGAGAGAAGGTAAGATTGTACAGACGGCAAATCAGCTGCAGAAGCAAAATTTGTGTGAGCAGCAAGAGTAATAACTTACGAGTGGTAATTATGATGTGGTCAATGCTACATGGAACACATAGTTTTTAGGTCTGAGCGAGAGATTTAGACGCATTCGTGAACGAATTGTGCAATTTTAAACATTACGCCGACGCATTTAGGCATTTAAACGAGTTGATGTGTTTTGACCACGTGAGACTGCCTTCAAACCACACGCCAAAGTGTGCTTTGTTCATGACTTGCTCTATTACCATACCATCAGTGCAGAGTTTCCCTTGTATATTCCAGTTGCGTGGTTTGAATAAATATAGGTGGCTTTTTTTCTGGGACCTGCAGCTTGTTTTGCAACAACCTCTTCGTGAACTCTTTTAAGTACTCATTAGCCACCGATTCAAGTTCTGTTATATCATATCAATAAAATAAAAAGTTTGTATCATCTGCGTGCATAACACCTTTCAGGGGATCGTGGTTCACCTACAATATCATTCATTTAGATGACACACAGAAAAGGACCTGAATTCGATTCTTGAGGCACACCTCGTTGAATACTCAGTAATGAGGACGAAGCTGCCCCTAGCTGGACATACTGGTTTCAATTTTCAATACCTTGTATTCCATATTTGCTAGCTTCATTAGGAAAATTTTATGTTGTCGAATCGAAGACTATCTCGAAGTCAAGAAATCATCAATCGTATAATTTCGTTGAACAGGTTCGATTATTTTGTTTTCAATCTTTACGAGGGCCTGTTCCGAGAATTTTTAACTGATGGAGATATTTTTGCATCTAGGCATGTAGATATGTATATTTACTTATCATGATCGCCTTGCGTTGCAATTAACATCGTTGGCAGGTTTTTAGCATACATTAGCAAATTTTTCTACCGTTACTCGAATTACAACTACCTCTCTATTCAAGCAATTTTTTTTGAATAAGTCAACAAGAACGACACCTGAAGCGTCGCACACAGCTTTGTCTATCTTTACTACGTAGCGCACATAACCGGCAAAAAGCGCACACAACCGAAGAAATGCTGCGTTCAGGTCGATAACGCTGAAACCGAAAAGCGGAAGTGAACTACTGTAGACTCTCGATAAACGGAACTTCAAGGGACCAGAAAAATTAGTTCCGTTTAACAGGAGTTCCGTTTACTGAGATAGATGTGTAAAAGTGCACATTTGTGTGCGTACGCACTCTTCCTGCCATTTCACAGAACTCTAAGCACTAGAAGGTGAATGTAACTGATAGTTTTTTAGAAAGCAAGAAAACTAAAAAAAGGTTTAGTCACAGCATTCACAAAGTTTATTTGGCAACAATTAGTCGCTTTGTACTAAAGAATGCATGAATTATTTTTGTTTGAGTCCTTGAAACTGCGTCTTCACGGAGGGTAGAGGCCTCAACTTCGCGAGTATTACGAGCCACCGAATGTAGAATACGGCAACGCGGTAATGAAGCGCGAAGAGCACCACGATGACACAAACAAGGCAGAAGGAGCTGAGCCCTGTAACCTCAGCGTCTTGAATAGAGACAAAACGACTGGAACAAGAACTGCGTGTTGCATTCGTTGCGCTAACACGGCTGATCACTAATGAGACGAGGCTTATGAGGCCAACGAGGTGAAAAAAAATGGAGGAAGAAAAACAAAACAAAAACGAAACAGCCGCAAGCGTAAAAAGCTGATTCTCATGCCGATGGGTTTCACAAGAGTTCATTTCTAGTCCCGTTTACACGGTGGCGCGGAAATTTTAGTTCCGATTACCGATAGTTTTTTTACGTTATCTGAATAGAAAACCAACCAACTTACCGGCTACTGTTCCGTTTAAGCAGCAATTCCGTTTAAGCGATTTCCGTGTACCGAGATTCTACAGTATATAGCTTTCTTGTTTTTGGAAATGCTAGAATTAAGTAACGCTGTAAGCAGCCCCAGCTTCCCATCTTGCTTTCAATTTCCAATCTTGATTACCAGAGAGTTTGTTGCTGGGCGAGTTGGTGCATATTAAGTTAAGAAGGAACCAGCTGAACATTGAAAAGGAAGGACTAAGTGTTCACAAAGAAGTGACAGGGAAACTGCTGGGACACTCTAGCACTGTCCCTGTCACTTCTTTCTTATCACTTAGTCCTTTGTTTTCAATGTTCAGCTGGCTTCCTCTAAACCCGATTACCAATCAACCCCTATTGGCGGGGACATGTTCAAGTGGCGCCCCGCGGCTCTGACGCCAGCTCGCGCCGCTGTAATCTTCTACACTCCGCTTGTGAGGGGCAGCAGTGCCTGTGCTAGAAATCACCCGCTTTGATGCTTTCGTGCAATAAAAACCGCTTCAACAGTAATTCAGTTATTTTGCCAGCTTCTGACACCCTGATGAATTTAACGATGTATCCTTAACAAGTTTACAGCACAGGAGGAGAGAGAGAACAACTTTCTTCAGCGTACCGGTCAGATGATCGTGTGTAACTCGTGCTTTCTAGCTCATTTGCAGTTCGGTGCTCAGAGCTCCTCGACAAGTATTCAAAATGCGTAGATTTTCCTTAAGTATTTATGAGATGCCCTTATGAAGACTAAAGTCAATTGCTACGCACCAAGAAGCAGGCCCCTACGGGCTCCTTGCACAGCAGGAAATAAAACGGCAGTCTTCTATTTCTTTCGTCGTTATTCATTTGTATCAGCTGAATGTTTTTTTTTTTTCCTGTGCCAGACCCATTAATTTTCCGTCACCGTTATGAGCGTTTTAGTAGGATGTTTGTGGATGTTTCGAAGGCTCACAAAGTTCGTGTGGATATTTTCTTCCGGTCGTAAGGCATATAGTGCCTTCTTCACAAATTGGCTTTCACTATGTCTGCGTGCAAAAAGGTGCATATCCGCAGCGTGCGTTGTTTGTTCACATGAAAATGCAATGAAGAGGTTTGCTACACCACCGCGAAACGGCTCAGATCGTTGTTTAGGTACTCGAAGGTGGCTTTTGTGCTCCGAATGTTTATTGTAACCGCCGTTATCATAACGAGCTGTCTCTCAACCCGAACAGGTATGACATGATTACGCAGTTTAAGGCTTGATACTCGCTAACGAACGCAACAAATAGTATACACGCCGCTATCCAGTATAACAAGAATCGAAGCCGATAGATATGTCCAAGCAGCCCTTCAATGTTTTCCAGCCCTTTCAGGCGTAAAGAATAACTCCTGACCTACTCGGGAGGGCGTTCTAATAATTGGAAAATTACTCTTACTCCCTTGTCCGGGACTGAGGACGACGCCCCCTAACCTGGTGAATTTTACGGTTAAATAAGGTTTGCTCCCCCTTCTCCTTCTCTTGTTGAGTAAAGTTTTATTTTAACGCATATCGGAATATTGGGATGATATGGCTGTTGTAAATGTACCGAAATAATTCTCCAGGCGTGAATGAACATCGCAAGGCTGTATATTTACCGTTCACGTGACTCGTTTTGTCGAATAAGCCTGTATGCTGGTTAGAAGCTTGGTATTAAATCAACGAGCGCCTAAACACACGGTTTGTTATTCGGTACTCAACCTACAGTTTTGCACCACATAAGGCATGTCAGCATACTTTCATGCCATGACAACGTAAAGTGATGTGATGCAGTAATTGCGAGCATTCGGCAAGGTTGCAGAGACCGTTTTACCTTACACACGATTACCGGGAATCGTAGTATCTTGTGCCAGAGCCGACAGCTTCGAAGGCATGGAATTTGGTTTGTTCGTTCATTTTCACTGTTGCTGGTTGTTAGCAGCTGGCGGTTTCCTTAGTTCTAAAGACTGCAGAATACAGGAGCTGACGCATAGCTCCGACTCTTCACGCTCTGTACAGAACCCGCTTCGCAAGCAATGGGGCGGCACCGGCATTGGTTCTTCCGGAGCGATATCAAGAACTATAATTTAACTAACGCCTTTAGCTTGTGTAGGTGGTTTTAAGTCTTTTATTATGATAAAAAGTTACGCATACGTAAAAGCTGGTGCGGACAAGCATCAAAAGTCAACCTAGCGTAAGGAAATCACAGTGAGAGCGAGCCTCAGTGAAGCAGACGACAAATGGAAGAATTCCTAAGCCGCCATTACGGAGACACGCTTCGCAGCGCCTCCCGTGGTCGCGCTCACCGCCAATACCTCAGGAATATATTCGACGTCCTTAGGCCAAGTGTGTATCTTTGATATTTACTGCAGATTTTTCTGTGTTCGGAAAACCTCGCAGGTGGATTTGCATCGGACGTGCTGCAGGTAGTCTCCGTGCCCGCAATTGGGGACTCCATGTGCTACTACCGCTACTTCTCCTTCTGGTCCCTCTTCATCGGCGGCAACATCCACTACGACAGCATGTTCTGTGCCGGAGAGAGGCGCGGCGGAAAGGACTCTTGCCAGGTGCGTATTCGCGGAAGCATATTCAATATCGATTACTGGTTGCGAGCGCCCATAATATGTTTTCTGCAACATGTTATAGTGCAATTACTGCGGAACGAACGTAGAGGAGTCGCACAAAATCTCTACTAGAAAATATAGCAGAGTTCTAACCTTCAGCAAACAAACTACAGCTTAAGTGAATGTCTCTCACTGTAGGTTCAAACGAAAACCTCGTTTAACACATTCAGCGTCGTCTCTGCTGCTAAAAGGCGGCGCCGCACAAAGACGTGACCCGTGGACGTGACTAACATTAGTGCTTGCTACATGTTGCGATGTAGGCATATTAGAAAAGGCAATGCCGCTGTCTGCAAAACTACTGTTGCAATTTTCTCCCGGGTGGCATTTATGTGCGGAATAGTCCAGCTACTAAGGCGATCTTGATCTATGACCGTTTCAGTTAAGCTTGGGTCAATTCTAATAAAATCTTCAGCTGGGAGTCAGCGCTGGACCTGTCTGGCTCCTTCTTGTTGCCTCCGTGTCGACTGTTCGAACTGTAATATGTACAAAAACCACTACAAACTAGCCCAAATTTCAATTTCTTACAACGCAGGGTGACTCGGGAGGACCGGCTGTGCAGTACGTTGACGGCAGTGCTCTGCTTGTGGGCGTCGTGTCCTGGGGCGAAGGTTGCGCCCGCGCCGGAAAGCCAGGCGTGTACACTGAGGTCTCCTACTTCCTCGACTGGATCCGCGCACAAATGGACTCTTCTCCGGACAACGACGAAGCCCAAATGTCCACTACTACTGCGCGATCTGGCAGTGACGCGACATCGAGTGACCCTGGCCCCGCAGAGCCCAGGTCACGCCCATGGCAACAGTCTTCGTTATTGTGACGAACCTATTCGAACCAAACATTCCGTGCGCACGTGGCCTCCTAGCGGAGTTTTATGTTCGAAAATGGTGGTGTGTTTATTAGATAGCGGCGCTGTAAGCAAAGCGGCGGCGGTTCAACCGGTAGTTTTATCAATTCCACCCCTAACACCATCCACAATGTGAGTGCACTCTCACCGACCACGCACAGCTAGGTATGCACCATTCCTGCGCTTTTAAACTGCAAGTCGAAGTGAGTTGGTCACTGGGGCCCGTTGCGCTAAAACGGGGTTCCCACTACTGAAAAACGACCAGACGCCTGCGCGTATGCGTGCTTCCTACCCTTCTTGGGCAACAGCCTGATCGCTGAGTTGACCACACGATCGCCTACGGCTTGCCCCTTCAGAGACTTGATCCGCAGGGCTGTATTCTATTATTCGGCCTACTCGCATAACCCGTAGCTCCCCTTTAGGTGTAGTCTTCCCTATCGTAACAGCTGTATCCCGTAGATTATAAAGAAAAAATGATGACCATTTCTAACACCACTTAACGAATTCATGTTTTAATTTGTAGTAATAGAGAGGGCGCCGTTTTATATTTGCACCACTTACGGCGTTTATTACATTCTCATATATCAATAACATGAGTTTTTACGAAACCTCTACTAGGACATTCAGTGCCGTGCAGCCCCTAATGACTTCGCACATTATCATACGTATCGGGTTGCCGTGTACATTGTATGTCCCCTCAGGGGAGGGTTTGCACTCATTCTTTTGTACGTACGCGAGTGTGTTGCTTTTTCCTTTCCAGCAAAGAATCCAGCTATAACAGAAAAATCGGTAAGGAATCTCAACAGCGCTATAAGCATCCTTATGTATGTGCTTACATCCATCACAGGCGTCCGTGCAGCCACGTTCTGAGAAAGAGTGTCGGGAATCGCCGCTCATATTGTTGTGCTTCAACATATTGTCGTGCTTCAACATATTGTTGTGCTTCAACATAGCATCGGTTTTCTATTGTGATATATGCGAAAGTGCCATGGACAGTTGATGGAAGCAGCGCTGCTGCGTCGTTTGCGTTCTTCGGATCTAAACTATGCTCCCCATTCCGATTGCTTAAAGCAGCTTCAATAAAACAAAAAGCAAAATAAAAACCGATGGCTGTCGAACTCCCAACATTTGCATGGCTGCGCAAGTTTTGGGACTCCTGGATTTCTTTCTCTCCGCAAAGTTTAAAGCATGAACAGATAGATCCCGGTCTTGAAATCGGCGAAGTACTAGAGTCATTGCAAGTATGACGAACACACCTGCCATGTATCATCTTACATCTAGCGACAGTGGAACACGAAACACAATGGCCGTAATTTAGGTGAACAAGTCGTAAAAAACGTGAAATGTATGCCATTTTAGATGCAAGGCATCTCTTACACTAGGCCTGCTCCGCGTTGACCGGCGTAGTCCGCACTCCTCATTACGCATGCGCAAACTCTCTTCCGTTCTTCCATAGCCTCCTATATAACCTACTGTGCCTGCTCTATCGCTCCGGAACCCGTTGCAGCAGCCCGTTCACTGTGGGGGCGCCAAGTTCCCAGGTTTTTCGATGGCCATGCCGATGCGAACTACTGTTTCGGGCGGAGGTGAACTGAAACGCACCTCGGCGTCGTCTGCTATACGAAGGCGTCTTCCAGCTACAAAAGTCCGCAAAATGGCGAGCTTGAACTTCATGAGCCAGTATTAAAGACCAAAGCTTTATGGGTGGCGTCGCAAACGTACCAAACTGCGTTCAGTGTACTGTTTCCGCCTGCACCCTCGCCCTTTTGGGTTCGCTACGACAGTTTTCCAACAAAATGTATGCATGACCTAATGGCTGTCACTGCGATAAGAGCCAGTGAACTTTTCTCCCGCTGATAAGTGAAAAGTTGATAAGTGAAAATTAATGATTCTAGATTCGATGTTTAGTGATAATTGAGTCATACTAATTAAATTTTGTTTCAAGAAGTCCAAACAGTTGAGCTCCCTTTTTTTTTTACTTACGAGTCCATTAAGTCTTGTTCTGCAGCTAATACTTTTTAGGGCCCCAGAAAAGGTACGCGCCCACCCTCCTCCATCCCTTCCCTATTTCTCCGTCGCTGCTGCTCCAGGAAATGTCATCGCACATGTAGTAGATATATTGACAACGCAGTAATCGTCAATGCCTGGCTGCTATTCAAAGAATGACGACTTCAAGCTTTAGCTCAAGGCGATGCTCAGTATTTGAGAGTCCCTATATACGCTTAGGATAAACATTTAGCATGCACGTAGCTTGTTTCTCTCGCTACTTCTCCCTGGTACATTCATTCTTACCAATCATATACCGAATAACCGATCAATTCCCAGTGGGTCACAAACCCACTAGTAAACTCACCAATAACATTTCTGGCTGAATCGAGGGAAACGCAGAAAAAAAAAAAATTTCCGTTAAATTATTTACGAACGAACAAGATAGCCCGAGAAAGATCATCTCTTTTATAATTACACTGTTAAGTTCTAGCGTCACCCTAGCTAGATGGTTTTATTTCTGGCCTCGTGAATTTCAGAGCCAGAGTGACCTTATACAACCCGTCTTTTTTGTTTGCAAAGGGCCTTGACAACTTCTTTTTAAACCACTTATTGTTGCCAGGTGTGTAGACAAATGTTTACTGTGCCCTCGCCAACACAGGACAACCTGGGATTAGGGCGCCACCAGAGAGAACGGCGGAATTTCTGTCACTGAGCAGGCACAAGCCGTTATAAAGGAGGCTATGGTTCTTCTCTCCGACTTCTGTGTGTTATGCGCACTCTCCGGCTCATTATCATAACAACAGCTGGCGCGCTTCGCCTACGTTCGCATGTGCTGCGGCGCGCTTGTGCGCGCATGTGTGCGCATGCGCAACTTTCCTCCGTTCTCTCCTCTCCTTCAAGCGCGTATATAAAGCGGTTAGCGCTCGGCGCCCCTTCAGTTAAGCGCGCGCTTTCGCTTGAGGCAGCTGCTCGACTCCGCTTGACTTTGCTCGTGCTTCGCTTGACGACGACGACTCCGTTGAATCTTCCGATGAAGACGGTCTTTACGTACTTGGAACTCTGCCTGTGATTGAGCATCCTTTAAGATTCACTACACTTCAACCACGTTTGGGTAACGAACATAACGGAAACGTGACTTGAACCCCGTGAGATGCCTTGAACCACCCTAGGGTTGCCCTCGTGGGAAGGTGGCGGAATTTCTTTTCGATCATTACGTTTTGCCGGTTTGGATGCACGGCATCTGAATACTGTCTTGTATTTTCTTTGTGAATCTCGGTATGCATTGAATACCCATTGGCGGAAAACTCGAAGAAAAAATCCCAACAATATAAACAATAAAATGATAAATTTTTCTTCGGTGTTGACACTAGCACAAAATCTTCTCTCTCATCGAAGCGGGGTCGGGTGGTCCCATAAGCATGTTATTTTATTTATTTTTCAACAAATATTTCTTGTAATTTTAGCGTCACCAGTTACTTCTTCTCACTGCAACCCCATAAGAAATTACCGACCTTGCTGATATTAAACGCGGTGGCATAACAGCTGGAGCTGCCAACGTACGGAGTCCAAGTCCACAACGTTCGTTCACATTGACAAGACGAGGCAACGTGCGGAAACTTGCCAATATACAAAGAAACAGCGCGAGATTTTTTATGTGCGCGGTGTAGATAGGACGCAAAAATTTCTAACATACCTAAGTGTTTCCACCGTAAATGGCGAAGTAATTATGCCTGTCTAAACGTACGTATTAAAGTCGAACTGAATGTCGCCCCTCCCCCGCCCCCCCCCCCCCATGCTTGTATCCGGAGTATAGAAAGGCCTGCACAGGCGATGAAGCAAAACACCAGAATGATGGCCTGGTACCAATTTTAATCCGATGACTTGGTCAAACATTGTCGCAGCGTTTTTAAAGACGATAGTCTTTCTTGGGCTACTTAAACCCAGAAATTTTGGTGTGTCGGTCTGCCTGTCTGGGACTCGATTCAGCCAACCGGCCAAAGTAAAATGGTTACTGCGCAATAGTCTTGTATAGTCACAGCCAAATGTGAACGTCTAAGCCCGATTTATACGTTCATACTTGTCAACTTTCTTGAACAAGAACAAGACATTACGCCAATATAAGACAGAAAATTAGTACACAATGGATATTTACAGTGTGACGTTATTAAAAAATTTGTGGATGCTTTCTTTTTCGATAGCAAATGATATTCTACATCTACTGCAGAAAACCGCCGCCTCCTGTTGCCCGCGCCACCTCCTGGTGACATATGAGAAATCACGCGGCAACAGCAACGAAAGGTACCACTAGCTAGGTTCCACGTTCTGCTTGGAACGCACGTGGAGCACAGCCACGCGGTTCTATCAAACTTGAAGTTGTCCGCCTCGATTCACGCGCGTCTCCGTCGTACTGCAGCGCTGGCATCGAGGAACCCGGCCTGTAGCAGTGGAACGCGGTAAATTCAAATCGCCTTGAGCAAACGTTTAGTGTGTTTACCTTTGAATGAGCGCGACGGAACGGGAACAGCATGAGAGGTGACCGGGAAAGCAAGGAGGGGCATTTCCTTGGCAAATGTCTACAGAGACTATCGTCTTTTGACGACATTTGCAACGGAAGGAGCAGATACGCGGCCATTTTTTTTCTGTGTGCTGTGACCACAAAACCAAGGGAACGTTGCACTCGCTTGTCTGCCAGAAGGGATGCACGACGCGGTAGCGTAGCGGTCGTTGAACCGAATACATCGTCTCCAGAGTCTTGCGTCGGTTAAAAAAGTCACTCGCAGCAAAATCATCCTTGCCCTTGCGCCTAGAACATGCACTGGCTTTTTGAACCACTAAATAGTTGCTGCTGGGAGCTGCATAACGTGCACATTGGGCCATGCCTAGAAAACGAGATTATTTTTATCTTCGACGCGGCACATATGGGGTGTGAGGTGATATTGGTCATTGAGTGGCTGGCGTTGAGCTTATAAGTGCTTTTGCATCACGAAACCTGCTGAGAGCTGAATGAGACTATTGCCCACTCGTCACAGAGATCTTGACGCTCATCTGTGCTGTGAAAAATTTTCACGAGTACCAACTCTGCAAATAATAATAAACCTTCCGTGAGTCTTCTTGCAGCCGGCAAGTCAGTGTCTGAGACTGACCATCTTTTGGGTAGTGTAGGGTCCTGAAATTGTCTCCAAACCGTCACAACAACGCTCTGGCTAAGAATCAGCATCGCAAACACTGAAGGTTCGAGTTCTTTGCTTGTGCCTGCTTACGATCGCAAAGTTGACCGTCGTTCTGGAGTGTTTATTAATGAGGTCTCCTACCTAAGGTTCTTACAAGCACACGTAGTCATTGAGGCCACTACAAGAAATCCATCGTTGTCCAGACTGAGATAACAGTTGTGCCTGGAGCCCAAATCTGTGATTCAGAGATCAAAGGATATGACCGCATGGAAAACTCTTCAACATACCGGTCAAACGGTGTGCCAACTAGTTCCATGTCCATCTTTTCCAAGTCCGCGTCAGTCGTTTAGCGCCTACTGCACAGGGACACACAAGAGCCTACAAAATAATCAATGGTGCCCTTAGCCATGTTCAGGGAACTACCTTGGATGACTACACCTCAACGGGCGTATGAGAATGCCGAGTCTGACAAGAGTGCTAGGTGCTCAACGGTTAATACACAGTCATGGCCTTTTTCTGAAGGGATCAGCTGACGTTTACACAAGAACTTTGCTTTGCCCGTCCACAGTCAGCACCTGCTTAAAATGCTTGATCAGTACGCTCAAAAATTGCCCCTGTTTCAGTTTTCTCGCCCCTGCTTACGCTACAATAAATGCGTACAACCCCACTCCATTCTGTAACGCCCCATGGACATTGAAGGTACCGAAATAAATAAATAAATAAATAAATAAATAAATAAATAAATAAATAAATAAACACGAGTTATTTTCACTGCTCATTGCATCCACGATCTAATGAGTCCTAAATGAATCAATATTTTGGGGGCAAAATTCGAAGCATTGTCAGATCTCATTTAGATAAAGCAAGCTGACATCATAATACCATATTTTAAGAGTTTCGGCTGTACTTCAGTTGGTGTCTAATTTTGTGCACCGAGAGCACATAAATGTGCGTTTTAAGCATTTTGTGAAGAAAAACATAAAATTCCGTGGCACATTTCACGGGGAATGTGTGTAGCAGCGTAGTGCGCATGTAGCGTTGCATACGGGCCTTCCTTCAGTGCAGTGCACTACGCGCGCTGCGCAGTGTGCAGACCGGAGGGACGCATGTGATAAGGTGGATGAACCAACCCTGTCCCGTGCGTGTATATGGCAAACCTGGCCGTCTAGACGCACTCCACGTTCGTTTGTTCTCTTTTTGGCGTCGTACTAAGAGCCCAGCCGAACCGATCGATTGATTTTGTTGGTTAAAGGGGCGCCAAACAGGCCTCCTAAGGTTGCGGCTTTACGCGCGTATCGATGGACTACTATCCAAGATACGTCACCCGCCAAAAAATGGCTGCGGCTTAACTCAGCTAACCTTGGATATGAAAAGCAAAAGCTTGGCTTAGTCTGGCTCAGTCTTGGTTTGCCTTGGTTAAACCTTTCATTTAGCTGTATTGGCGTCCGCGTCAGAAAGACTTTCGGGTCCGTGCACCGCTCACAGAAGGAGGCCGGGCGAACGCGGCGTTCATTCATGGCGAACGCACCGTTCTCTTCGCCGGGTGCTACACGAGTCACGTTGCCCGAAACGACCCAGCGCCGCATGCATGGGAGGCTGCGGGGGTGGTTGGCTGCCTCGGCCGCAGCGGCGGTGGCCACTGCTGTCAGCGGCCCGGCTAATCACGAGAGGCGCTTCGAGGGGTGTGTCACCTTGCTCATCCGCCGCGAAATCGCTGGACGAAAGTAGTAAAGCTTTGCTTAAATAGTTGAAAAGCGTTGAGCGCTTGCCCAGTTACAGTTCATTAAAATGCCAGCAATAAGACCTGCAGCTTTCGCCCTTTATTCTTCGTGCCTCTAAAGCTATGTGGAAACCACGAACTCACCGGTCCGAAGCAAGACAACCTAGAGAAACAGGACAAGACCCTTGTTACTCCAAGATACGCACAGTCATTGGAGGTGCTCGGCGGTACGTCACGCTTTTTTAGCAGCCAATGCGCATGCTCCGTCTATACTGGTGGCGCGGTGAAGGGCGCCGCAGGTCGCTACTCGCGTCGGCCGTGCTAGCCACCTTAGCCGTGCTAACGTCGGCACGTCAGTTTGAAGATAGGGGGAACGAGTATTTTATGGCAAGATAGAAGTGGTGGGGGAGGGGGGGTCGGGCAAACACAACATGCTCGCTCCCTACAATAAATGAATTTCCACCAACGACTAGCGACCCGCTAGCTTTTATCTCATGCGGTGCTGCCGCGACGAACAGGTTCGTCTAAGGACGGGTCGCGCAGAAAAAGCTCAGCATCATCGTATAGCCGCGCCCACGTTGACCACGAACGAAATCTTTCACCGCACAATCACTCTCTTTCATGCATTTGTAAACTGCTTTTCTGCAATAGTCCTACTCTGGCGGGCGGCGACAAGCTTTGACTTCTACGGTGTACGCCAGTTCGCACGCGCTCCTTGCCCACCGTGCAAGCACATGCTTCCAGAGGTGTTTCCACCTGCAGAGTTGCTCCGTGTTTTTCAATGTTATTCATATCTTGTAAACGACATGCTGTGTATTCAAACTCACCTATAACACTGTATGAAAATGGCCGAGTATACAGAGAAAGCTGCGCGTAAAGTGCTGCCGGACACATTTCCGTAATTTAGAAAGTGGAGACAATTTTAAGAACGGAGATTCCGTAGTGCGAAAGACCGTAAAAGTTGCAGGTGATATCTAAATTTGGGTCTTAAGGTGTACGACGCGATAGCATTACATCGACTGTGAGGGAACGTTGTCAAACGGGGTTTCTGCATTTACGATCTATGCTTCACGAGCACTGAAGGTCAGCGAAGAAGGACTAGCAGCAAAAGTGTTGAATCGTCATGGCCAAGGAGAGAGAGGCCCTTTGTGATTTTGCGATTTAAAAAAATTACGGCCACCTCCCCTCGCGGGAACCCTGGTGTGATGCGACGCTGAAGGGGGTTCCGATGGGTGTTTCCGTTGGGTCGATTAGTCGAATTGCGTGAAACGCGTAGTGAACGTGAATTGCGTTTCAATCACATCGTTGGGTTCCATGCGAGGGGTTGCGGCGCAAGCGCAAGCGCGGGCGACCGTCGACTGAGAGACCGGCCGGAGCGCGGCACTCCGCTTATATGCGCAGCGCACCCGAAGGAGAGGAGACCGCGGAGAGAGAAAGAGAATACTGCAAATGCGCAGAGCGCGCAGCGCCGCCCACCGGCGGAGTGAGAGTGCGCTGCGCCACGCGCCCGCAGATGTTGGGCAAGAGTATTCGCTATCGGAGAGAGGAAAGGGGGTGAGCGGAGGAGAGACGCAGCTGTGCGGACGCGGAAAACGACGACGCAGGAAGGACAGGGCCGCCGGCAAGAGATGCTCCTCTCAGCGTCGCATCTAATATGGGAGCGTGAAAGGCTGCGGCAGCGGGGTGTTTGTCAGTTTGAGCGAGAAGGTTACAATGTATGTGGTTATTCTCTAAGGTCTACGCCGGACTGACTGGTTTTCTTTTTTGCTAATAGAGAGTGACTGAATTGGGGTAAAATGGGTAAACAGATGATGGGATGCTCAATGGTGGAACCTGAAATCTAAGGCCACAGATGCAGCAGAATCTTTCCTTGCCCTCTCAATCAGCTCGCGGAGATCTTGAGGTAACAAACTGGTCAAAGACCCGTCCCATATCTCAATATAAGTGTAATGTAATGTTTGATGTAATGTAACTCAGTGTTTGAATTGCTGTCCCCTGAGCATACCCTTGAATATGGCTCGATTACGGGAAAGAGAGTAAATATATGATGATATATGATGTTCCTGCCGATCATCTTCGCCTACATTTATTTGCACGTACTTCTGTTGGTTTATGCTCCACAGAGTTTGCAATTCTTCGGCACGTATCACTGGAAAGATAGTGTTCGTAGGCGTAGGTATGGAGACGTTCTTAAAATTTTACGGGAGGGGAGGGCGGTGTTAGTGGACGTAATGACCACGGCACGGGAGTTCGCGGGCCTCTTGACCGGTGCCTTGTTCTCTATCAGACCCTTGTGTCCGGATGTCTAGGTGACGTTGTGAATTTTCTTCAGTGGGAAGGGGAGTATCTTACCGAAGCGTTTAGGTATTCTCGCTGCAGCTAACAGCCTGTAATGGTGTTTAAGCTTTTTTCTATTTGATACTTCCGCTAGTCAGAATGCGAAGTGCATAAGTTTAAGTTTTGCTTCTTCGTTCCTGTATATGGGAGGTTCATGCAGTCACAAAGATTGCCAAAGTGGTTATCTACAACAACTTCTGGCTTCTACTTTTGTACGCACCGGAGTACGTGTGTGCTGCCTTGTCGTGATACTGGAACTTTCCTCAATTGTAGTTGATCCGGCAATATCACCCGTTCGCGTAGGTTTGGATCCATGTTTTTGGTAGGGAGTTTTCATGCAGAGTCGCTGGATCGGTGACATGTCCATGATGGCATGCACTCGATACTTTCCCGTGGAGGGCAAGTGTGCTAGGGAGGCGCGCTGGCTTCCATATGATGATCCATCCCGATATCGTTTTCCGAGCCACACCCTTGGTGCCAGGAGAGCAGTTTCTCTTATTCTTCCCACACGCTTTAATTACACAGTTGGAGGACCTAATCGTCATCATCGTCATCAGCATTCAAGTTAGACCCACTGCAGGACGAAGGCCTCTCTTATTCACCTTCACCCATCTCGGTGCTGCGCTTCCCGAGTCCGTCCTTTGCTTCCGAATTTTCCTATTTTGTGCCTCCATAGAGTTAAATGCCTTCCCCTTCTCGGCTCGTCTGTGGGCGTCCATTCTGTTATCCTAGTGGTTCACTGGTTGTCGGTTCGTTTCACGGTAAACATTGCGACCGTGAGGGCTGCATTATATGCTGTCCTGATTATGGCCTTCACCGGATTTTCTTCAGTGCGAAGTTTGTAATACGGTAGGCTCTGAAGTGTTCGGCACATGATCACTGACTGCATGAATCGTTTCTTCTCTCATTCGTACTCTTCTATTGGCTAGACGTGTAATATTGTGGAAATTGTTCAGCGATTTTTTCTGTCTTTTTTGGTGGGGGCGACTCAAATCGGCTCTGCCGCTTGACTCTAGAGCCACGCCGAGGATTCTTACGTGACAGATCTCTCGGAGGACATCCACACCTATCTTTAGAGTGACTTTACACTTGGCCGAGTGCGCCATCCATCGTTTGCCAAACACATCTTGCGGCGGAAACAACCGCAGCAATATCAAAAAGTAGGTCAACAATTTTGTAATCCGACGCCCTTCAATTTCATTTCGTTTCTGCCCATAATATGGGCCTTGGTTGATTTTTGAACGACTGGCGCTAGCTTTTTGCCCCCTGTTTTATACCCCAGCCACACGGAAAACGTAATTTCATTCCTATTGAATGTCATTCGTTCCACTTATTGCCATTTTTTGACGCGCTGCTTCATAGCTAAACTTAATGTCATATCCAAATGATGGCAGTAGCTAAGGGTAAAAACTTGCGTAGAGAAAATATTTTAATAAGCGCTTCAATATTTGCGAAAACTGAGCGAAAATAGCCTAAACACCTTTACTGCACTTTTGAACGCACTTTAAGCACAGCTGCAGCAACTTAATGAACACAAACAACTAAGCCGTCGCACCAGGAAGAAGCGTATAAACCAACATGGCCGCTGGTGATCACCACACCGGTTCAGTTGGAAAAGAACAAAGAAAAGAAAAAGGCTAGCATTTTTCTTTTTTACAACTCCATTCGGCTTGTTTCATACAAATAAATAAATGACTAAAAAATTATACGTATGTAAATACACCAAACTGTTGCTGACACTTTAGTAATCTGTTTTGTGTGGGCATTCCCACCGAGTCTCTGGTGTCGAGATAATTCATTTGCGGCAGAACTGGCAGGCTCAGTCGAATGGGTTCCGCAAACATATTGGGTCCCTAAAGTCATTTTGATCCAATCTGATTACATTTTCTCGTGTGGCAGCAAACAAATGTCATTTTGAACGAATGACATTTGATGGGAACGACATTAAATTTGCCGTGTGGCAGGTGTATTGGTTTGGTGACCCAATACAGGGGCCGGCTGGTGGAGTGAGGGAGTGAATCTTTCTTTCACGTCTGGAGGGGTTCCTGGAGCTTGACAATGTGTACCCTGATGTAATGACTGGATTTCGTCGTGGGCGCTCATCCATTGACTGTCTTATTGATTTGGTGACTTTTGTGCAGCAGCGGAAGAGTTTGAAGCGCATATGTGCCGCGTTGTTTTTCGACGTTAAATGGTCATATGATAACTTGGAGCAAGATGCGATTCTTAAAGTACTACATGCTGTGGGGCTCGGTGGCCAGGTCTACCAGTGGACACCGAACTACCTCACGGGGAGGTAATTCTTTCTAATGACTGAAAATGAACCGACATCAGCTGACTATACTCAGTAAAACTTGTTGCTGGGCTAGTTGGTTCATGATCATAAAAACTGGGATTAGCGCTTTAAAGAACAGGACACACGTAAGAGAAAATAGACAGGACTGGCGCTACTTCAACTGATTTATTGACAAGCTACATCTTCGCATATATACAATGACAGACTCGATCATGCGCAGCGAGAACTATTACATACGAGCACGGGAACATGAATTGGCAATTAAGAATGGGGGAACAGCGCACTTGCCTGCGCATTGCGCTAACTGTAAGGATTGTGTCGCACGGCTAAGTGAGATTAAGATTTTGGGCAGAAGCCACGATGCAAACGCGCGTGAAATATTGGAGGCGTTTTACATCAAGAAATTTGGTACTGATTGTGTAAGTGACACTTCCGTCGCCCTTTTTTCCTCTGAGTTGGATTTTTTATCTTGCATGACTTAGTGTTTATGGCTGCGGCTATCTATGTATTTGTTGCGATGATTGGTTGGGAGTTGTCCTTCAAATAGTTCTCGCTGCGCATGATCGAGTCTGTCATTGTATATATGCGAAGATGTAGCTTGTCAATAATTCAGTTGAAGTAGAGCCAGTCCTGCCCATTTTCTCTTACGTGTGTCCTGTTCTTTAAAGCGCTAATCCCAGTTTTTATGACTATACTCAGCGTGGTGTTCCCAACGGAGGCGTCATGAGCCCCACACTGTTCAACCTTACACTAACTGGCCTGACATCCTGCCTTCCAAGGATGGTTCACGTTGCATATACGCCGACAGAGAGAGAGAGAGAGAGAAAATACTTTATTCAAAGCGTCCGGCATGGGGGGAGCAAATCCGGCCACGCAGGGCGCGGTGCTCCCCCGTCTTACACTACGTCTACAGTCCTATAGGCGTGTGTCGGGCCTAGATCCCGAGGCTACCGTGCCCCGGCCCGCTCGGACTACTCGGGCTCCCTCTAGGGGTTCCCTTTCGCCTCTGCCGGGCCAGAGCTGCCTCGAGCTGCTGGACGGCCCATCTCTGGTCCTTCGGCTCCGCAGAGCCCACACACTGTCTCACACGCGGCGGGTACGCACCGTCCTCAACACTGTCACAGCCCCACATGATGTGGGCCAAGGTAGCCGTCGCCCGCGCACACATGCTGCACATCTCACTCTCGAAGAGTTCCGGGCACACGTGGCGCGTGAGCGCCGGGGTCAACACCGTCTCTGTTTGTAGTTGGCGCAGCCTCACCGCCTCCCACCTGGTAAAGTCCCGGTGTGGGGGCGGGCAGCCGCGTCGCTGTTCGCGGTGCCACTTGAGGATTCCGCCGTAGTCCGTCAGGGGATCCTCTTCTGCCGTTACTGTCGCCGCCTCTTCGGAAGCGAGGGCCGCCGCGTCCCGGCACGTGGCAAGACCACGGGCCGCGGCGTCCGCCACCTCGTTGCGGTTCGGTGCGTCTGGTGTCAGGTCTCGGCCCGCGTGGGCCGGGAACCACTTGAGCGTGACAGGCGTCGTCCCCCGGTCCTCTCTCAGGATCCTCGCTGCAGCCTCGCACACCGCTCCTCTGACGAAGTTGCGGATTGCAGTCTTGCTGTCGCTCAGGATCGTGTGCACACCCGGGGCGCTCAGGGCCAGGGCGATTGCCACCTCCTCCGCCTGGCTCGCTCCCCGGACGCACACGCTGCACGCGGTCTTCAGCTCTCCCGTGGCGGCGGTCACCGCCACCGCCGCGAAGGTGTTCGGACGGCTCCTGCTCCTGGCGGCGTCCACGTACACCGCCCCGTCCTCGTCGCAATACTTGCGTAGCAGCGCCTTTGCCCGCGCCTCTCCGCGTTGTTGGTGGGGTCCACGTTCTTGGATAGCGGATACACCATCAGGCGTCTGGTCGTCTCGTCCCGCAGCGGCGTTGACTCGGGGTCCGGCGCTTCTGGGGCGCCCATGCCCACTCGGTCCAGGATGCGGCGCCCGACCGCGGAGCGGCCCAGGCGCACCAGTTGGGCTGTTCTCTGGGCCTCGCTGATCTCCGAGAGTGTGTTGTGCACCCCCAGAGACAGCAAGGCCGAAGTCCTGGTTCCGTTCAGCAGGCCCAGGGCTCCCGAGTACGCCTTGCGGATGACCGCGTCGATCCGCTGCCGCTCCCCTTCCGTCCAGCGGTGGAACGCTCCCGCGTACGCTGCGTGACTGACCACGAAGGCCTGCAGCATACGCAGGAGGCTCGCCTCTCGCATTCCCCTCGAACGGGACGCCACGCGCTTTATCAGGCGCGTCGCAATCCCCATCTTCGTCGTTATGTGTCGGGCAGCCGTGCCGTTGGTGCGGTGGGCGTCCACGTACATCCCCAGGATCCGCAGACCCTGGACGTGCGGGACGGTTGTCCCGTCCCCGGCTCGAACTACGATGTTGCGTTCCGCCTCCTCGGCGGCCCGCTTCCTCCAGCGCCCCGGCGGGGGCAGTATCAGTAGCTGGGACTTCTGCGGCGAACACCGGAGGCCCGTGCCCTCGAGCGCGACCTCGACGGCGTCCACCGCTGCTTGCAGTCCGGTCTCGATTTCATTGTCACTGCCGCCCGTCGCCCAAATGGTGACGTCGTCCGCATACAGGCAGTACTTGATCTTCGGTCCCAGCGCTTCGGGGTGGTTCGCCACCTCGATCATGACCAGGTTGAAGAGGAGCGGAGATATGACCGATCCTTGCGGGGTGCCCACGCTGCCCAGTTCTCTCTCCTCCAGTCGGTCTCCGCCTACCTCAGCCTGGCCGTGCGATGGGTCAGGAAGGAGCGAATGTAGTCATAGGTTCGCTGTCCCATGTTCAGCTTCGTCACCTGGGCCAGGATCGCCGAGTGCTTCACCTCGTCAAAGGCACTCTGCAGGACCAGGCCCAGGACGGCTCGGTTGTCCTTCTTCGGTACCCCTCCGGGGGGCTCCAGAACTTCTCTTTGCAGCAGCAACATCGCGTCTTGGGTCCCCTGGCGCGACCGGAAGCCCAGCATGGCGTCCCTGTAGTGGCTGCCATCCTCCAAGTAACGCTGCCACCGGGTGTTGACGACGTGTTCCAGCCCCTTGCCCACGCAAGACGTGAGCGAGATGGGACGCAGGCCCTCTATCCCCGGCGGCTTGTTTGGTTTCGGGAGCAGGATCGTCTTGCCCGTCTCCCACTTCGGAGGGAGCCGGCCACTGTTCCAGCACTTGTTGTAATATCTCGTTAGCGACGAGACGGCCGCGTCGCTGATGTTGCGCAGCGCCTTATTCGTGACTTTATCGGGTCCAGCGGCAGACCGGCAGTTCAGTGCCTGCGTCGCCTGCCTCACCTCCCACTCTTCGATGTCGCGATCGAGGGTCGGGTTGGGAGCGCCCGCGTACTCCGGGTGTTCCTCGTGCGGGGTCGACGGAAGGTACTTGTCATTTAGTCTGCGGTGCATCTCCTCTTCGCCCAGCTGGCCGGCTGCGGCGTGGAGGATCTGCGCCATCCGATGTCTCTGTTGTTCCTTGCTTTGGGTCTCGTCCATGAGGTGACGTAGGAGTTTCCATGTCCCACCCCGATAGAGTTGGCCGTCCGCCTCGCTGCACAGCGCGAACCACTGCTGCGCGCACAGCTGGCGAATGTAGCGTTCGATCTCACGACCGAGAGCCGCCACCCGCTTGCGCAGCGTGCGGTTGTGACGCTGGTGCTGCGTTGTAACGATCGTCGCGCTTCTGTGAGATGTGCGAGGCGCGGGTCCACCCTGTCCGCCTCCTCCGGAACCTCGACTTCGGTCGTCGCATCCTTGGCGGTGGCGGCGACCAGGTTGGCCGCCCACCAGTCGACGTCCTCGATCTCTCCCAGATTTGTCTCTCGGAACTTGTGCCAGTCCGTGAGCTTCTGCCTGGTTTTCTTGTTGACTTCGCCGTCCGCCCGCGCGTGGCCGAGTGGGATCGTCACCTCGATAAGGTAGTGGTCGCTGCCCAGGTTGCAACCCGTGTTCCGCCACCGCGCCGTCCCGCCGCGAGGCAGGAGCGCGAAGGCGAGATCGGGGTTGGTGTCCCGGGCAGTCGACGTTCCGATGCGCGTTGGTTGCGTCGGGTTGGTGAGTAGCTCGAAGTCCGCCTCGCCGGCGTCCTCCAACAAGTAACGTCCCTTCACCGTGGTGCGTGTATATCCCAGTTCTTCATGCTGTGCATTGAAGTCCCCGCACACCACCACCGCCGCGTTCGCCCCGTGGGCCGCGTCGCGGATCTTGTGCAGTAACGTTTTGAAGCGCTGTTTTCCGTGCTGTGAGTTACTATATACATTTACCACAAACACCGTTGTCGAGTGTTTCTTCTTATTCCGTCCCTTCTTGCCCGCGATCACCAGTTCCGTGACGCAGAGTTCGATGGCGGAGTCTCTGTTGCCCAGGAACTTTTCGCGGTTGACGCTCGTGATTCCCTTGCGGACGAACGTGCACACGCCCTGCGCCGCGCCCTTTCCACAGGTCCGGGCGCTGGCGGACAGGCGTATGCACGGTAGCCGGGCAAAGTCGTCACTTTCGGGTCCTCGGCGTGCGTTTCCTGGACCGCTATCACGTCGGGAAGCTCCCTTGGGTCAAGCGATCGCAGGTGTTGTTGCAGCACTGCCTTGCGGCACCGGTACCCGTTTGCGTTCCAGTGCCACACCACCAATTGATCACCTTGGGGCCCTCTATCCATGACGCGGCGAAGCTTCCGGTGGCGTTTGGGTTCCTTGGCAGGCGGCGTTCATCCAGCCCATCATGAACTGTTTCAACTCTTCCGCGATGGAGTGCTTCATCTCCGACATCTCCTGGCGGAGCTCGGCGAATCCCTTCTCCATGCGGACCTCGAGGCGACCCACTGTCTCGTCGATCCGGGTCACCTTCTCGTTCAGGGTCCTGATCTCACGGTCGTGCTAGTCCAGTCTCTTGTTGATTTGGCGTGTGCGGATCGCGTAGTTGATGCCGTTGTCCGCGCCAGGACTACAAAAAGCCGCAGACTTGACGTCCTCCTATCTGCACGGACAAATTATGGAAATATCCAGCAGCAAATGCGCAGTACGTGCATTTACACGAAAGGCTATGTACATATACCCTTTGTATATGAATGGCTAAAAAGTGTTTTATGTGAGGAATCACAAGTTTCTCGGCATAGTTGTCGACAGAGGCCTTTCTTGGAGCGCTCACCTACATGTTATGAAGATGAAGCTCTCTGCAGTGGTTCACGTACTCAAACTTATCGGTACTCAAACTTATCGGTGGCAAGACGTGGGGAACACCAATGAAGTCCATATTATAGCTCTACAACGCACTGTTCTTGGCTGTCTGCGGTACACTGCTCCTGTCCTTTCTGGAGCGTGCCGCACAATTACTCGGTCACTTCAGGGTATACAAGCTCAGGCCCTGCGGAGCTGTCTTGGCCTAACAATGTGTACGTCCACAGCAGTGATCATTACCTTCATTTCGAATCACCCTTTGGCAACCTCCGTGGAAGATGAAATACTCAGGCCACATATCAGTCACATCACCTGCCTGCGTGATCATCACTTCGCGGGTATACCAGCGACCCGTCCCCAGGAGCCGTTCGCCGTGGCAGTATCTGCCTACAACACTAGCATGCCATCGAACTATATGCCGGCGATGAGACCATTCCTTCCGCTGTGGTGTGTGATGCAGCGAAGAGTGTGCCCAGATATTCCAGGAGTAAAGAAAAAACGTGATGTCCCAATACCGACCCTGCAGTAGGCAACTTTGACGTACCTGCTCAAGACATACAGTGACTAAACCCATATATATACCGATGGCTCGGTAACATCGTCTGCTTCTGCCAGCGCTGTTGTTATGCCACAAATGTCACTGTCCAACAAATTCAAGATAGCCAATCCTAAAACCTCCACGGCTACAGAACTTACGGGCATCCGTACCGCTCTTCACACCATCGAGCAAAGTTCATCCCAGAGATGGGCTATCGAAGTGCGCACTTCAGTCACTCCAGCCAGCCCTGTGCCGGGGACCTCACGAACAGCTGACAGAAATAAGACTGGTGTACGACCGTGTTGCCCAGGCGGGTCATGTCTCCCTGCAGTGGCTTCCTAGTCACTGCAGGGAAAGTGTGGACGCTGCCGCCTGGTTGGCGCATCAAACAGCGACGACTATACAAATTCCATCGTCTTGGACGGACGCAGCTAGGGCCCTCCACATACTTGCCCGGCAAAAAACAATCTCTCAATGATCTACAGAATTCACATGTGCACGTATTGATGCAATGATCTACAGAATTCACATGTGCACGTATTGATGCCCTTGACCCGCACCTGTAACGTCCCCTTCCACTAAGCCTCCCACGGTCTGACGCAACTCTTCGTTGCCGTCTTTGGCTAGGAGTGGTAGTATTTACAAATGCTTACTCATAATTAATAGGAATGGCAGCAAGTCAGGAGTGCGAAACATGCGGCACGCCGGCGACGATATGCCACGTTTTATGGGAGTGCCCATATATCTCGCCTGAAAGGAAGAAGTCGTCAGCACTGAAGAGGCTGGACTCTAGGCGGCCATTTTCGGAGGAGAAGGTTCTGCGTCACTGGCCTTCTCTGTCGTCCGCTTATAAGGCTACTGAGGAACTCTAACTCTCTGTACGGGCGACGAAATTAAACACCAGATTTTAGACTGAAAGCCTCTAGTGGCATTTACGGAATTTGAACGTTTAGTGCTTCAGACCAGGATATACCTGTCTGCTCCAACTTTTCTTCATACTCTCATTTCTTCTTTTTGCCTATTTTCGCTTTCCCACGTGCAGGATGGCAAATTAGGCTCTAGCCAGGTTAACTTTCCTGCCTTCCTTCAACATCCTTCCTTCCTTCCTTCCTATTTAGAGCGTTCAGTTCATAAAACGATGCACGTCCATAAATAGTTATACCTTATCTCATTATAGATTCGCCCAAGCATTTATAAACCGTTCCTTTTATTCCAAGACTGAAAGCCGAGCGAAGAACTTACAAATGAATGAAAAACGCTCGCAAGAGTTTTACAAGCTGTTTTACAGGGACACTACAAGATAAAGTTTCATCTACGTGTAAACCTAAATACTTAATGTCATGAACAAGATCAGCAGGACGGCAAGACCGATCATGACAGGCGCTTGTATGTGGAAATACAGACGTGCTAGCGATGAAGGTCTAGTAGGAACTACGGAAAGATATCAAATTCGTTTTAGATTAATTTAGACAAAAATGATTATTATTAGGCAAATTCACCACAAGACAAATATTGTTGTTTGGGGCTCTTTGCCCTACCTGGCATTGCGCCAAAAAAATTAAGAATCAACATCAGAAGATAAATATCATCTTGCATGGGATAGGCACCAACAACTTATTCCAAAATGGTAAAATTAGAGCAGAATTGTCAGCATATATGTAGGTTTTGTCATTAAGTGGCAAGTAAGCTAAATCCTTAGTGCGTTTCACTAAATGAATTTTCAATACGAACAGACTGGACGCGATTCGACATATAGAAAACTGTTTAGATTGCTGTTTCACCAACAATTATACAAATTTCGCAGGCCCATGCAACTTTCTTCTTTGTTTAAAAAGGTACAAGCGAATGACAGACCATATTGAAGGATAGCCCATGCGATAGGGCACTCGGTGAAATGTGCACTCGGTAGGCACAAGCGCAAGATTTTTTTCTAGAATTTATTGGTATGATCCATCCGATTTCTTATGTGTTTATACTGTCTGGCATATATCTTTCTTTTTCTCAAATTTGTCCAAACCTCCCTCATAAGTATCGGTTTGACACATTTGTTTCATTTCATCTAGCTTTGTTAGTGTTTTGAAGTTTTATTATTCCTTCGTCATTAATTTTATCTCGGTAACCGAGCATTCCAGGATAACGATCCTAAGTGGCGTCAATAAGTAGGCTGTCATAGCCACAAGGAATATTTTGGGATAACGACTACGTCTGCTTACGTATTTGCGAAAACCTGGCCATGTTCACTACTTCTCTGCGGGAACATAGTGTTTGCGCCTCTTTGATCGCTTTTTTTCTTTGTCAATTGGCGGGAATTTCTTCGCCTAACTTCTCTTCAGCTACACCGTGTTTGCGTCCTTTTCTTCACTTTAATATTTTCGCTTTATCGCAAGAAGTAGGCCAGCACCACTGGGACACACCACAGCTTCCTTAGAATCAGGGTTCTGGGTGGCTGATGTGCGTCTCCTCTACTCGCGTGCCATCGCGTTCAGGTGTCACGTGGCCTGCACTCACCTACAACTTTTACATTTGTAATTCGCAATTTTTAAAATGTTTTGGAGTGGGGACGTTGCTCCTCAAAGCTTCCTATTCATGGCCGTTCCCTTAAGGGGGTATGTGCGGCGAAGCGAGAAGTGAAGAAGACAGAGCTACAAAAATATTTCGCAGCGATGTTAGGATTGCCGAACGAGAACGATATTCAGGTGTCTCCCCCTGCCCAAGTTGCATTCGAGGAGGGCCAACCACCTCCTGAAAATGAGTAAGCGCGGCCAACACCATATTTTAACATGTTTTTTCGGTGTATTACGTGTATAGGAATAATTTTTTGACAGTATTACAGTGCCTTCCGAACGAGTGCCTTCCCAGTTCATTCGTCGGTGTCGGGTACTAGATGAAGCATGTAAAAGTGGCCATCCAATTCTATGTTCCCATCTTGTTTTTCACGACCAATTAGGTCCGGTAGAATATTGTAAAATCTCATTTACTATACGCATGCGATGACACTTATTTTTTGACTGCTAATGACCTAAATTCATCACATCCCTCTCTTTCGATCTTCTATACTGCTCTCACGGGTGTCTGTCTAGAATGTCACGTATTAGTTTCTCAGACTAACAAAAACAAACAACCTTACTGTCCTCAGCTTCCTTGCTCGAAAGGTAGCCTGCTCAGGAGGCAGGGAATTCATCACACAAGAGCGATATTTGGCAAAGAAGGACGAGTCCACTTGGATATGAAGACTGTGAATATACTTCACACAACTCTAAGCAATTTCTCTGCACTTGTGAGGAGTTAATGCCCATAGAAATCCGTTAATAGTATTAATGGCTCTGCCACCTGGCAGAAAAACGTGCAACGTTTCGAACTACGCAATAGGTGATATGTCGCCCTGAATATTAGGTGCGCGAAATACTTGAAAGGCAAGTCCAACTCGTCTGGGTGGCTGATGATTCCGCCGGGGTTCAAGGACTCCTCGCTGCCGCCTAAAGAGGGAAGAAAACCGAACAGGACCTCCAACTGTGAAACATGGTTAAGTAGCGCGGTAAGGACGGGACAAAAGTAGAGACCACACAGGACTAGCGCAGAGTTGATGTCTAGCGCTAGTCCTGTGTGGTCTCTACTTTTGCCCCGTTCTTACCGCGCTACTTAACCATGCTTCACAGTTCGAACCAACTAGCCCACATTTACGCATTGACAAGGATCTCCAACCTCGTCCTTTTCCCTCAACCTCATAACGGGCACGCAATAAAGTTCTTTTCTCTCTCTCTCTTTCTATCTTCACAATACGCTGAATAACTCCGGAAACATCACTTGTTAAGAGGAAATTCAATTTTGCACCAGATGACCATTCAAAGTGTATAGTTTCCCCGACTGGCCGTGGCGAGCCCCTTCACTTATCCCCCCTTAGGCTTGGAAGGATTCTAATGAGCAACCTATCTTAGGCTACCTTCCGGGAAACCTCTCCGTGCGTCCCACTACCGCCTTTACGGATAGCGACCTGCCCTTGCTCGGTGATTCAGCGTGCCGAATTTGTTATTGCTTGTTTGACTTTTTTTAGTTCTTTCTGACGCCACTGCACCGGCTTGCGCTTCATTTGATCCCCATTTCTCCGCGGTATAGGCGCTTGTTACGGCTGCTATCGTCGTTATTTCGTCTCTTTCTCGATCCGTTCTGCTCAGTCGTGGCCAATTCACCTTGGGAGAAGTACAAACCTTGTGCCGGCTGGATGGTGTTGTTAAACAGGAGCTTTTTTAGCGCGAAATTCTTACTTGGTAACTTTGCGAAAGCACGCACGCGGCCGGCGTCCTCCGAGCGCGCAAACACCCGGATATTGTTCGCAAAAGCGTTTAAAGCTGCTAACAATTTGCTAACGTGTTCCATAGTGTTTCACGCGCTCCATAGCGTGCATACGAAGAAATAACCGGAAAATTGAGCACACGAAAGCCCTTGCCATGCAGTTTTCTGTTGTTCACCAGAAAAAAACGGAAGGAAACACTCGGAGCAGGGTCAATTTTCATTAAATGACGACAATTTTCCTACCACGAGTAACACAAAAACGCAGAAAGAGAGCGCCCATCAGAAATCTCTCCCGCAGCTTTGTTGGTCTTCAGCTTCTGTGTAGGCAGTGTCCCTGTAGCATGGATTGTGATTCTGAGAAAGTAGCTGCACTGAGGGTGATGTCGAGGCTGTAGGATGTAGTCGACATGAGGAGAAGGCTCTGTGACAAAGCCAGCCAAAACAAATGCTTTCGGAAATGAATATGCTGAAAGAGCCTGTGCAACTTCATTGCATCCTACTTTCAGTAACAATGCTTAGGCTATTGTATTTGTTGCGTAAGGCTGAGCAAACCCGGCAACTGCACGACAAAGGCAGCGTTTTTTCACCAGGCCCTCATGGCGTGGGTTAGTGTGCCCAGGGAGTCTCAAGGGGACAGTTTGGTGAAGGGAACTCAGGGGGATAGATCTTGTGGAGGAAGGAACATGGCAAGGGCTTCGCTACGGGGCTAGTGGCTCAAAAAGGTATCCCGAAGATAACCGAGGTTCTCACCGCAGGCATTGACCAAGGACGCGTATATCCAAACCAAACGCTGAGGAGCGCCTATGGCGACTCCTTCAGACCAATTCCCTCACCAGTTGTTCCTTCCTCCACAAGATCTATGCCACCGAGTTCCCTTCACCAAACTGTCCCCTTTGAGGCTCCCGGACACACTAACCCACGCCATGAGGGCCTGTCCTCTTACCCCACTTCCCCCGACTCCAGCTTTGAGCAGTGGGAGGACGCGCTGGGCAGCTCGCAACAGGGGGGGGGGGGGCAGCTACTTCTGATTGACCGAGCCGCCAGCGTCGGCGCCAGCCTTCGGCCGGCGGCCACCACGCGCTTCCAAACAACTTGCTCGAAAAAAAAAAAAAACTGGCCGCGTATCTGCTCCTTACGTTGCAAATGTAGACAAAAGACGATAGTCTTTCGTTCGCTTTCCCGCTAACCTCTCATTTTGTTCCTCTTGCGTCGCGCTCCTCCCAAGGTAAACACGCCAAAGGTTTGCTCAAGTCAGTTTAAATTTATTGCGTTCCCCTGCTCCAGGCCGGGTGCCTGGATTCTAGCGCTGCCGTACGGCGGAGACGCGCGTGAATCGAGGCGCCCCACTTCAGCGTTTATTGAACCGCGTTGCCCTACACCACGTGCGTTCCAAGCAGAACATGGAACCTATCTAGTGGAACCTTTCGTAACCGTTGCCGCTTGATTTTTTAGAATGCCGCCAGAAGCTGCCGTGGCGCGGGCGACAGCTGGCGAGACTGTTAATTTTTGTTCTGCAGTCGATTTATAGTATTCCATTTCGCAAAAATCAAGCATAGATCAATTTTTTTAAAGGAACACTGAAGATACCTTTGGTGTAATAATTCTCTGTCTTATATTTCCGTAACATCTTGTTCTTGTTCAACAGTGTTGACAAGTATGAACATATAAACAGGACTTAGATGTTTAGCTTTGGCTATGAGCATATAAGACAAGTGCGCACACTTCGTTTCACTTCGGCCGGGTGGCTGAATCGAGTCACACACAGACAGACAAACATATATGCAGACAGACCAAAATTTCTGCGTTTAAGTAGCCCAAGAAAGACTATCGTCTTTAATAAAGTGATTTCTCTCTCTCTCTCGCTCTCTCCAAAGGCTTTGCTGTACATCCACCTCACGCGACTTGTGTCTTCGCGCGATGCACAAAAATGACAAACCCTAGCCGGAGGCATGGCTGGGATCTTTATGTCGGTGTGTGTTGTACCACATGCAGCCTGTGGTTGTTTTTGTGTTGTACGTGTGTGTTGAAGACTGGTAATAAAGGAAAAAAAGACGACGGTACATAAAAAAAAGCACAACGTAAATTAACTCGGTCATGGGCTACTCCGCCAACATAAAGCGACCTGAAACATACCAAATCACCATTATTAATAAAGACAACACATCAATTTGATTTTAATTGCGATAAAAATTAAAAATTAGACCCGCTGGAGTTCGAACACAGGCCGTCAGTGCCAGCGCCCAGAACTCTACTTCGAGGCCACGGAGTCCGAATGGCAGGCTTTTTTCAGAAGGGATTTATAGAATAGCGCGCACAGTGACATCACACAAGTCCTGTGTGGCGCTGTGCAGCGAAGCGTTTGGATACACGCACCAGGACGGCTTTATAGGGATCGCGCAGCTGGACGGGTGGTGCCACCACTCGGCGCTCTCCTCGTTAGTGGAATGAGCTGGTGCATTCTACTACGCGGCCTCCCGTTGTTTTTGCCGTGTTTACTTCGGTGCTTTGAATGTTTTTTGGTGTAGTTGTGAGCGAATATAAGCGATGAAACTAAGTCTAGACGGGTGTGTTGGGTTCTTAGATGCAATGGAACATTAACATCTGGCGCGCCGCTTGCCAACGCCTTTAATAATTTTTTTGCGTCCCTCGATAAAAGTGCTCATGACTTGCATGCCTTAGACTACATGCCGGCCCGAAACTGCGCCAGCGCATTTTTGGCCCCGACAAACAATGACGAAGTCTATCGCACCTTTTTCAGTTTTCGGAACAGCAAGGCCCGTGATGCAGATGACATACAGATACGACCAGTCAAATACACACTAGATATAATTTGCCTTGTGCTTGTGTATTTATTTAACCTTAGCTTCTCACAGGGCGTATTTCCAAAAAACATGCAACTAGCGAAAGTAAGTGTCATCTTCAAGAGCGGCGATTTGAACTGCTTATCTAACTATAGGCCAATATCGATACTTCCGGTTTTTTCAAAAGGACTTGAAAAGCTAACAAATGACCGAATGACTTCGTTTTGCGGGAAGCATAACCTAATAACAGCATCACAGTTTGGTTTTAGAAAGGGTCTTTCCACGGAATGCGCGCTTTTAACACAAAAAGAAATAATCCTCCAGGCTATTGAAAACAAACTGCTAACACTCGGTGTCTTTGTGGATTATAGCAAAGCATTTGACCGCTTAAATCACACCACTCTCTTAAATAAGCTTGAACATTATGGTTTCAGGGGGATATTTTTAGATCTATTGAGTAGCTATCTGAAATTCCGTTGCCAAAAGGTAATTATAAATGGCCAAATGTCTGACGTGATGAGTATGCAATGTGGTGTACCGCAGGGAAGCATTCTCGGTCCCCTCCTATTTAATATGTATATAAATGACCTAGTGGGAATTGACCATTCTACCAAATATGTAATCTATGCGGATGACACCACATTACTCTTCTGTTCGAACGACGCTACTAGTCTTATTCATGCTAACGATGTATTAAATAAACTAATCAAGTGGAGCACGTTCAACTCCCTAACAATTAACACTAATAAAACCAAGGCGGTACTCTTCAAACCAAAAAACCAGACTGTGAGTTTTAACGTTGGCCTCACGATTGGAACGTCTGAAGTAGAAATCGTCACAACATTTCGAAGTCTTGGCGTGATCTTTGACGAACACTTATTGTGGAATAAGCACGTAGATTCTCTCGCTAACACATTATCGCGAACTGTCGGTGCACTCACCAAGTTGCGTTTTCTACTACCCACCAATATAAAGCTACTTATCTACAATTCTCTTTTTCTTTCGCACCTGAACTACTGCTTACTGGTCTGGGGAAATACTACTGCGTCAAATATTAATAAAATACACTTGTTACAAAAGAAAGCCGTTCGCGCTATCTGCAATTCATCATATGATGCTCACACAAAACCACTTTTCCACAAGCTGGGTATTCGCGCTGCTCCGGATTTATATACCTACATACTTACGAAAAGATATAATCTTGGAATAAAATATAACAACACGTTCATCACGAAACTATCTAATCTAACTCGAAACCATCCCCGTTATGAGACACGCCATAATTAAACTTGGTATATACCGCATGCACGTACTAACTATGGCACCCAGATGAGCCATGCGTTACCATTGTTACTGAATTCGCTATAACTTTAAACGTTAAACTTTCAGCGTTACCTGTATGAACTTCACCTGTATTTCTGATCATGCAATTTTTCGATGTGTAATAGTGTACTATAATTTCATATTTCGCCTGACTAGCACTATGTACAAAATGTGTTCATACAATTTTGCAATGCTCCAGTTGTGCATTGCCCCATTCTCTTATTCTAAACGTTGTATAATAACCAGATTGACACAATTCTTGTTGCCTTTTGCTTTACTTTTATTTGTTTTTTGTTTGTTTGTTTGTTTTTTTTCTTCTCTATGTTCTGTTTTTCTCTGTTTCCTCTCTCTCTTATCCACCACTCTTTTTTTCCATCTCTCTCTTTCTATCTTGCTACATGATGCAGCAATGTATTACTATTAAGGGGGCGCAGACCTTTGTCAAGCCGCGTACCGCAGGCTTTTTGCCTGTCCCCTGGCACCTGTATGAATTTGCAGTTGTTGAATAAAATTGATTGATTGATTGAATAACGGCTACGTAAGCTTGTCTTACGCTTCTAAAGTTAGGTATGGGCTACAATGGCATTAGCGCTTTTTGGAGCGATCTGCGCTTGGCTCCACCCGGTCGGAGTACGAGTAAAACTACTATTATTAGTATTCATTTCTTCTTAAAAGCACTAACGACTACATAAACTTTTTTGACGCTTCTATGTTTGGGAATGGGCTACATTGACATGAGGGCTTCTTGCAGCGTTCTGCGCATGGCTCCGCGTGATCTGAGTTGGAATAAAACTATTAATATTAGTATTCATTTCTACCACTTAAAATTATCTTCACTGGTTTTGATGACTATGGTTTCCACGCCAGCCTTAACGCTGGGAAACCTCCATACGTGTGCTTTAAAGAGAAAGGCACTTACGTACGAGATCGATTACCGTGTGGTCGTGGAAACATCGTGGCAGTTTACACTTTCTTTCCGTGACCGCGAGCTTTGTGCCTTCGGTTTTTGTGAGCGACGCTGTGACAACATGGGAGCCTGAGAGCCGATGCTGAACTGCCACGTTTGTAGTGGTCATTTTATCAAGAGCCAAAGTTATTCAACCACCCAACAGCCCAAGCTACAAACCATCCCCACTCCCCTTTCCATATGACCACCTGCGTGAAATAAAGGCTGGCACTGAAAGTTAAAAACGTGGTGGTGTTAACGTCAAAAATCGTGCAATGCCTAGTGAGGAAACTAAAAACGTGCCACTAGTTGCCTCAAGTACGGGTGCATCAGCCCGGGTCCTCCAGCACAGACGCATTTCCAACACGCTGTAAGTAGTTAGGATTTGCAGAGGGGTGCATGGAAGTGCAAAATTAAACAGAAAAATCATCCAGCCCTCCGTTTAACGACGACGATGGCTGAACGCGAAGCTTTCTTTGTTCAAAATGGGGAAGGGTCACAAACAAAGGCGCTGCGATAAAAAGACCAAACTGCGTGCTGGTCAAATTCAAATCTCAACTAGCCAATGTTTAAATCCAGAAGGCAACCAAGGAAACCCACACGAGAAAGCGTGGCGATAAACCATCACCGTCGTTAGACGGAGGAGTGCATGATTTTTTAAGCGTAGATGGCAGCTTGTAAAACGACCGCAGCATTCAGTTGTGAAACTGAGTACAGGTTTCCGGCACCCTCCTGTCTCGAGTCCTTCGGCCGTGCAGGATTTTTTTTTTCAAAAATCAATAACCAATTAGCCTGCAACCATTGCAATTCTTGTAAACCGATTCTTTTCCGCGACAAGCAATAACGTTCTACTATGATGCGGTATTTATTCTCTAAACGATTCCCGATTACCGTAGTAAGCACATTTCTGTGAAATTAAACACGTTTCTATCGTAGTTATAGAAGTTACAGAAGCTTCGTAAATCCCAATTTCTGTTTTGAGGTACTTCTTTGTAGGCGCCCCCCAACTTGCTTTCGCTTGTGCACGACGCCGTTTCGTCATCAACAGCCAAAGGCCAGCGGCGCAGCATTACTGGATTGGCTTTCCACACCGGCTTTGTAGGGAGATTTACTGTAATATATTCCTCAATACACCAAACTGCATGCAGGCATGAAAAATCTGCACGATGGAACGTACTTGCACTTCCAGCTTGACTTCCAGCTTAGCGCATTGCGCGTCGCCTGGTATTTGTAATTACTGAGTGTGGGCGTACATCACACAAATGGCATGCCTCGTAAAGGTCCCTTCCACGCTCAAGATTTACTGATCTGAAAAAGGTCCTTGTGGTTATCCACGCTTTGCAAGCCGAACAGCAGCAGAACGACAGAAAGCCAAGCACAGCAAAGCTGCGCTGACCGCCACCGGTATTCCACTGACGAGTGGTTCGCCACGGGCGGCGCTGTTCGCTAAAGCGACGGTGGTGCCATACAACGGCCGCCTGGACCCTATACCAAATTTTAGACATGTGAGCCAGCCGGCGAAGAGCGGGCCGTCGATTAGTGCCTCCTTCTGTGAAAAGAACATGCAGTTATTGCGCAAAAATGACGGCGCTTCCACGCACTGAACGGCCCTGTAGGAGCTGCTTTACACAAATTCGAGCCTTCACCGTGAATTTTTGCGCGAGCATAGATGGCCGGCACGCAAAAAGAAACCATCGCGGCGCTAAGGTAAATTCAAAGCTTTTTAAGGTTTAAATGAACGGCAATGCTGAAAAATAAGGAATGTTAGTCGAGCAGGTGGATATGATAGCAGTGTGGCTTACGTTGAAGTTTGCATAGCGAAGAAGCGTGTCTAGACTGAACCGTAGCCGCCGCGGTGGTTCAGTGGCTAAGGCGTTGTGCTGCTGAGCACTAGGACGCGGCCGCTTTTCTGATGGAAGCGAAAAGCAAAAACGCCCGTGTGTACGAGATGTCGGCGCACGTTAAAAATCCCCGGGTGGTCAAAATTAATCTGGAGCCCTTCACTACGGCACGCCTCATCGCCTGCGTTGCGTCGGCGCGTTAAACTCTACGATCGATCATCAATCAATCAGACTGCACCGTAAATTCTTGGTGCTGGCAGGTATCAGAAGTACTGATCAGTACCACTGGTATTGATTGCACGGCCAATACATTTTGTGCAAGAAGTCACTGGTCCCACATCAAGCAAAGCGAAGCTGGCGAGGTTGGGGTTTAAATTTAGCACCACCTGGCTGAGCGCGACGTCCGCACATGGCAACTTTTCGGCACGCTGGCTGCCATTGTCGCCGGTCGCTATCTATAAAGTCGGTCATCGTCTATCCATCCATCTGTTTGCCTACAGGTCAATAACGTGTGACATGATTAAATGCCAAGGGTACTGTTAGTATTAATTCACTAGCTGGGAATGGCCTTCGTCCGGGTGAAGTCTGACACCTTCCTCTCACTTCTTAACGTCCTTTTTGGCCACTGGACCACAACTCGAAATAAAGGTTCATCTACCGCTCTATTTATCGCACTCCTGAAGTTTATCAAATAAAAGTAACCCAGAAAACGTGTCGAAATTTGACATTGACCAGAAAGTAGTTGCGGCCCAGCGGTTGCGATTTCCGCTTCCAAACAACTGGGGTTCCCGGGTGCCTGGAAAAGTCTTCGATTTCTCCCGTTGAGATTAAAAGGGCCAACGCCTGCGCCCTTAAATACTGGCCCCTTAAAATTCTAGTGCGAAAATGCGCCATTTGAAAGGGTACAGATTGATGTCGCTCATGGCGTGTACTCTGCACAATATGGTCCATATACAGGGTGTCCCAGCTATCATGCACCAAGATTTAAAAAAAGAGTAAAGGCGTAACTCGAAAGAAACCAGGTGCATAATGTTTGCAGTACTGTGAAGAAGCGGAGAGTAATTTTTTCGTTAATGAGACTTAATTAACTAATTGTAATTAATTATCTAACTCGAGAAATACTGTCCTAATCACTAAAGTGTCAATGGGGCACTTGTAGGTAACCACGAGGGGCATCTAACTGCGCTATTTTCAGTGACGAACTAATTGCGTACTCATTTATTCTGACTGATAAAGGAAACCCGCGAAATATGAAAAATACCACGTGACGGCGCCTCCGCGCGCACCGTAAAGCAACGCCCTCAAACAGGCTGCCTCTGAGTTAGCCAGAATGAAATAGACAAAAGAAACAAAGAAGAAATCGCAACCGAGTTTGTTCCTTATCTGCACACGCGTCCCGCGAATCTTGCTGCTGCTGCTCCTTCCATGCATGCTATTATCAAGGTGATGCGCTGTCTCTTCGGGCGGGTAACACGCGAAGCAGTTGCTTTCAATCAGCTTTGTTTGGGGACGCTGCTTTACAATGCGCGCGTAAGCGTCGTCACGTGGTATTTTTCATATTTCGCGGGTTTCCTTTATCAGTCAGAATAAATGAGTACGCAATTAGTTCGTCGCTGAAAATAGCGCAGTTAGATGCCCCTCGTGGTTACCTACAAGTGCCCCATTGACACTTTAGTGATTAGGACAGCATTTCTCGAGTTAGATAATTAATTACAATTAGTTAATTAAGTCTCATTAACGAAAAAATTACTCTCCGCTTCTTCACAGTACTGCAAACATTATGCACCTGGTTTCTTTCGAGTTACGCCTTTACTCTTTTTTTAAATCTTGGTGCATGATAGCTGGGACACCCTGTATAGTTAACTTTTTTCAGTAAGCCCCTTGTTACACGTCATAAAGGCCAAACGTTACAAATGCTTCTTTGAGTACATGCCTGTTCATATTAAATGTTTTTATTGTTGCCTTGTCCCAGTAGGGACGTCAAATCAACACAGGCGTGTTCCAAGGACCTTTTTACGGCCACCATCACAGTCTCGCTCGCCCTATTTCTGTGTCTTGGAGGGGTCGTCCTCTACATCAAGTTAGGTGGGTACCGTGCGTTTTGTACTCTATGGGGCGGAGAACGAGCGCTTTACGGCGTTTAGTAGTATGCGATAACTCGACGACGAAACCGCTGAAAAAAGGCAGTGTGATTGATCCCTCAACCGACGTAATCAAAGATGTATCATATTCTATCCATTTAACGCTCACGGCATTTCTTTACCCCCGGATTTGGCAAGAAGCGGTGAAGCTTGCACTATTCTTTCGTCGTTGCGGGGTCCTATGAGCGCTCCCCCGCAACCCAACCTCAGCTCTATCTTTTCAACCGCACTGAGATAGAGAACGGCAACCACTTCAAGAAAAAGTGGTATTACGTTGCCGCATTGCGGGTTTAGGAGGTATTCATTGGCGTATGCATGCAGCCAACCATGTTTGGGCGCCGTCATATCCCTGACCAAGCGTATGTTGCTAAGGCGACGTTGTGCGCACGGCCCGCTCGGCTCCTAGATCAGGCACCCCTCTTCTCCTCCATACCTTAATGGCGGGCAGGCAGGCCGCGGAAACGACCTGACCTTGTATTTTCGTGGAAGGCGTGTGCGAGTGACTGGATAGTCAGTTGTACCGCGATAGCGTTGGTTACGCGAAAAGTTGTGGTTCCGCTCATGAGTGCGACAACCTTACCTGCAGTTCAACCCCAGCCTCTGCGCACACCTACGAGCGAGTGCGAGTCGTTCGTGGCACAAAGGTTGCAACGTGATCGCAGTCGTCCGTGTGACAGCGGGAACTGCATCATTTCCAAACTCTTGCCCACTGAACGCAAAGTACGATCTACCGTACGATCTACAGTGCGATCTACCTATCGTCAGACAAGTATTAAGTCGCCGCCGCAGATCAGCCGATTTCCAGTCGCCGTGCTCTGATGTCAGGGTGCGTTGCTTTCCTGAGTGTGAAGCATGTAGCGCTCGAGAAAGCCAGCGCAGTGGCCAGCACTAAGTCGGCGTACTGGTGAAATATTTTTCCAGAGAAATTACTTAGTTTTAAATGCAGAGCATTTCAGTAACTCACGATGTCACCCGCGTTGACGACCGTAGTCGTAGTCCGCACCCCTCCCCCTACACTATATAAAAAAATACTATCCGGCGCCTGGTTTCGATCCCTCGACCCTGCGGGCGGAACGCAATGTACATGGTGCTCTACCCACTGCGCCACAAAGCCGACACAGAATGGGAGGCTACGAACGCGCCTTATATCCTTGACTCATTCAAACTACGTCAAGAAGCTGCTGATACAACGCATTCACTACCACCAACTCCCCAAACACTAAACGTTAACGCAATACACCACCCCCTATGCGACGCATTTACTCGAGTCCCCCTCGCGGGGAGATGGGCCCATTTTTTCAAAGCCCCGCACCCTGAATGGGGGTATCCCCATATGTCACGCAAAGGCCGTTGGGTGCTCTCTACGATCCTATCACATCAGATCCGCCTCATCACAGACCCAGCACACCCTACGCGGCAAGGCAACAGCGTCCAGAGAGACACCACTCCTGATCTGACCATTGCACACAACATTGCCAACTCAGTCTGGCGCAACACTGGTCATGATTTGGGAAGTCACCACTATGTTGTTGAAACCCTCGTTCAGGACGGACCCCCACTGCCGAGCACCCGTTCCCACAAGCTGGTTGACTGGGACGGCTTCCGATCCCTCTGTGATGCAAACTTTTCTGGCCACTTTGAAGATTTGGATGACTGGACTGCCAAACTCCTTAACAACGTGATGGTGCAACCAAAACAGTCCCTGAACAAGCTCACCTTGATGTGGTTGGTTCCCGTCTCCTCCACTTATGGGAAGCCAAGGAGGGCTTTGCACGTCTACTCCAGAGGCAGAAGCACAACCGCTCTCTCCGTCGCCGCCTGGCTAAGCACCAACCAGCACTGGAATGCCCTTTGCGACCGAATGGAGGGCAAAATGAATGTTTCTCAGACCTCGAATATTTTTACTAAACCACGTATTAGAGGGCACTTACCAGACAAAGTCGTGGATGCGGTGCGGGTGCGCTTCTGTCGACATCCGCTGCGGCAGCCAACTCAGCGTCGGACCAGAGTCCTTCAATTGCATTGAAGGACTTTGGCCGGACTTAGCGCCGTTCACAGCCACGGTTTCATCCTCCGGTGATGCGAAGTGCTCGAGGGCAGGTAAAGCGCAACCACGTCCTCTTGGTGCGATTAATAATATATCTGTGGACGCTACTATCTATAATCGTGTTGAAACGGTGCAGACGATGGACCCTGGTGATTTTTTTTCTTCTGCGAGATGCGGGCGCAAAGCGCATGCGCCGGCACAGTGGCCACGAACATTGCGGTTTTCAGTGTTGCCAAGTGAAGATATCGCCCGCTGAACTTTTCAATGAATATTACGTATACATTGCACCGAGTGCAAATGCTTTGGGTAGGGTATTGGACACAAGGTCCCAGTACAGCGTTTTGGGCCAATGTAAATTTGTGTGTGTGCGTATGCGCGTGAACGAGTGTGCGTGTGTGCGTGCAGCAAGACCGAAAATGAACAACATTGAGGCAGAGTGTGTCGGCAACGTCTCGGGTCAGCAACCTGCGGCGCGCGGGCCGCATGGCCCCGCACAACGTCAGACCCCTCCTCTTCTCGCTTCCAATCTGACGTGGCTGGCATGGCAGTTTTGATAGGCAGTGAGGTCAAAACTCGTGACAATCGTGGTGAAAATAAACATGATTTCTATTTCAGCTTTGTAAACTACTTTCGATTTTTCGAAATTTCTCTCTTTGCCAATGTCTTTCTGTCTTTGCAACACCCTCCCCGATATGCCCTTGCGGTGTCGGCTGCATGCAACTTGGCCCTAAGCCTCGAAAGGCTGCCGAATGCTGGACGCCACTGGTGATGACGAATAGCGCCTTATTTGCCGACACGTAGGCCTCAATCGTTTACCGAAAATATCAAACTATGTTTTTCTACCTATGCTGTTTCAGGCGCTTACAATACTCATTTTGCATTGCGCTTTGGCGGTGTTTAATATTGCAAGAAAAAAGACTACGTCCAAAGTTATTACAAACGCCAACGCTTCTAATTCATCAATCTACATATACAGGCTGGATAAGAATCACGAAAAGCTGACGGTGCCACCACTGCGCTGACAACATCTTCGGCTGCTTTCCTCGCAGCGTTTGTTTTCTGTGCAGAGCTTGCAATGTAGAGCTCATTTTGTATCTGTCATTCCTGTATCAGCGAAAACCGAAATATGGCGAGTTTATATATCTCACAATGCCCGAAGCTGGTGCTTCCAAGTCACTTAACACGCATTAGTTGCGAAGCCCCTTATGGCTCGGGCTGTTGGCGTCTCCTCTCTTCGTCGTCATTTCATTTATAGTAAAGGTACTAAAACACCGGTAAACTCGTTTTCCGGGGCCTCGCGCTAGAGCGATTGGTTGGTGCTTCAAAGATACGAGACTTTTACAGCAAAGCTGTATACTTCTAACCCCCCAACGGTTTTAACTCCGTCGGAAAAAAGGCCAAGGTGCTGAGAGCACACTTATACACTGCATGCTTTGCCCGTCCGCAGGTTTCACGTTAGTGGAGGTGGCCCGGGGTTTTTTTAGGGGCGAAGCTCCTAAAGCCATGGGTCTGTCCATCCCTTGTGTCTCGTGGTACGTGACCGCCGCATGCTTTCGGAGATGGCGCAAAGTGGGCCGCGTTCCACGCGCAAGAACCGGCTGCAACCGGCAGCGCAAACACGGCACCGGGAGCGCGAGCTTGTCTGTGTTCGCCAACGGAGGCGCGAGCGCACGTGCACTGCGAGGGGGAGATCACGCAAGAGATCACGCCACGAACGCAGGCCGTCGTTCTCGGAGATCGAACGAGACGCACGGACCTTTGCTCGTTTCCTCTCGTCTTGTTCGGGCACACGTTCGCCCTAAATAACTTTACCGTTGTGTCCCATCCTACGTGACAAATTGTGGTGGAGGTGCGGGGTAGTCCTCGATGGCGCGGGGTCTTTCACCAGGTCTGGGCCTGGGAGCATTGACTCCGAAAATAAAAGTTGATTTGTACAATGTACGCACACAGTCTTACGTCTTTCTTAATGATGTAATGGGCGAACTTTCACGGGAGAGTTACGGTTACCGATGATCTCCCCCTCTCGAGCTTCGCCCCACTTATCATCATTCATTCCGTGGATATGGCGTGATTTTTTTTAACCTGTTGTTTTCGTCGCACATCAACGGTTTTCAAATACTGGTTTGCGGAATTGGTGAAAGTGTATTTTAGGGGACATTTTTGCATGCACTTCTCGTGTATTTGAAGTTTTCTCGCGTAAATTCAATTTTTTGTCCACCAGCACAAGTAGCGAAGCGGAAACTTTGAGCTGAGCTTTGCCTTAGGAGTGAAACGTGAAATCCGAGCAGGAAAGGATGTCGATACAACATCTGCTGTCAGAAGAAAACTAAGCAGGGTGCCCGGCACTGCTGGACGGCACCGGATCCACTGCACATGCCTTCTCTCCTGCTGGCGACACCGCATTCTGCCCAAAAGAACGACGGCGTCAAGATAGCCGCGCCACTCAGTGGACTGCGCGATGGATGAAAATTTTCCGCTCTTCCACATCCTTCCCATTCATCATGATGCTGTCGACCAGCCAAGATTTCTAGGTCCTGCCAGCGATAAAAGCTGTCCTCCCGCATAAGCTTTTTAGGCCTGTCGCGTGGATAATCCACACGTGCGCTTTAGCTTTATAGATAGACGAAAAGGACATCCAGCGTAATTATCTACGCATACTCCCCTAGCCAAACCTTATGCGCCTGCGTGAGCAAAGACAGGCTGGCGAGGAGTTAGAAGTAAAAGGAGAGAAATTCATTGCGTTTATCCCAGGATAGCGCGAGCAGCGAGGTAATGCGTAATTGACAGCTCAAGCGCTAACGTTGGCGGTCGGGCGGAGCAGCGTCAACGTTGTGCGTCAAACATCGGCAGCAAGTTCACTTTGAAATGAATGGGCCACGCGTCGTACGTAAAAAACGAGCCGCCCGTCGCAGCTTTACTGGTGAACCGTCAGTACGAAGTGCATAAGCACTAGCGTAAAGTTACCTTCTTCTGACAACAATGAAGCCATGCGAAAAAGATGTATATATGATCTTGAAAATGATGTAGTGTTCCCGAAAGCGACCGCATTTCCTGCGCGTCTCTCGAGCTGCGCAAGGCGGGGCAACACCTTACGATCCCGGGGTTGCAGTGGGCGCCGATTGTTCTCTAAAAACCGTCGCCGCCCACTGCGCCGGCTGTTCGTCGCTAAGGGGTCCTGAACACTTCAAGAGCGCATAAGCAACGTATAAAACTGTGCGTTTTTGGCGCAAGAAGGCGTTGCTCGCATGAAAGCCATTGACTTGCCTACTTGTTCATCCGTCCCCCTTTTCTCGGTGCGCCCTCAGAATATCAAATCCTGAGGCAAATACAAACAAACACGTACCACACAAATCACGACTGGCAAAAATGTTCCCCAATTCCTTGCACGAAAAGTGCACAAAATTCTGAGAGATAGCCACGCTATTTCAAGCAACCTGGGCGTGCCCTCGCATCTGGGCCCAGTAAAACAATAGTACCCAGATTAATCCTATCGAGACGTGGGAGGCAGCCCTCACCAGCTCATCTCTCGAAGATCAGCCACGTCTGATCCAGACAGCCAAGATGGGAGCCGTTTCATCTGGAGCCCTGGACGTCGGGCCCCACCCATGAACTCCCTCTCAACTTTTCACCCCTATACCCTTCCCCCCTTCTTCCCACAATAAAAGTTCTACGACTACAACCATCGCTTCACCGGGCTAAGCAATCCCCGACTCACATGTGTAACTCAGCGCATACGTTGTGATGAGAACAGATTGCAATATCGCGGCATGCATTTTTTCCTATTTTGTACCTTTATCTCATGGCCAGGTTTTAGGGTTGCTTAAATATATCTTATGTTTTGTGACTGACAAGGAACAACGGGAAATTTTTTATCTGCGTCAGGTATAGCAGGCATTCTACACATATGACGCTCACAAGCTCTTCAATACAAGTTGCACAAGGGCACGTGTAAATTTTGAGGAAGCAGTGCAACGCTAAAAACACAAGACTAAATGCTAAGAAGAACGAAAACAAAGAACGAAGTTGCTTTCTCATGTCGGCAGACTTCATGCCACGTCGCCAGCGGCGTATGTTTGCTTTGAAATTATGAGAAAACTAGGTCGCACCAAAGCTCAATTCTTGTACGACCACTTCACCATTTACCACTTATTAGTGATTAGAGCTTGTTTTAATAAGGCGATGTTTTCGTGATAAATTACCCGGGTGAACGTTTTATTTAGGCTTGGCGGTGGAAAAATAATATACAACCTTTTCTACAGTAATGCGAATTCGGGGTGAGTGCAAAGTAGCATGCGTCTGAAGCCAGGTGTTAATATTTCAAGCTCACTAAGAGGGTTCAACTTAAATTGAGAACGACTCAGTGGGCAATGGAGTGGAAAATGATAGGTGTAACATTAAGGGACAAGAAGAAAGCGGAGTGGGTCAGGGAACAAACGCGTGTTAAGGACATATTAGCTGAAACTTAGCTGAAGAAATGGTCGTGGGCAGGGCATGTAATCCGAAGGCAAGATAACCGTAACAGAGTGGATCCCTAGAGAAGGCAAGCGTTGCAGCGGGCGGCAGAAAGTTAGATGGGCAGATGAGGTCAAGAAGTTTCGGGGAATAAATTGGTCACAGTTGGCACAGGACCGGGGTAATTGGAGAATAATGGCAGAGGCTGCCCTGCAGTGGGCGTAGATAGACTGGTGATGATGATGATGGTGATGATTATTTCAATACTGGCGTAACGGAGACACTTCATCCACCTCGTGATTGTACATCTGTTTTAGTTTAGGGGAGGTTGAGTTGAGACTTTGCCCGCTTCCCACAAAAAGGGAGTCATTCCTTCCTTGTTAAATTTGATGTCGTTATCTATCTGTACGCATTGGGTCTTTTTTAAAGGTATAATGACTGGCCAATTTCTCTTTCACACTTCGAACAAGTTTAGTGGATGTATTAAATTTGTTGATAGCGTGTGCTCTCTTTTATAATCGCGCTGTGTCCCCCCCCCCTGGAATGCCGTAGTGGCGCTGTGGCTACCGCGTAAATTTATTTATTTATTTACAATACTGCCACTCTCATTCGAGAGCATAGCAGAAGGGCGTACATATTTTGCGTACAAGAACCGTGTGAATCAGCAGGCTTGCTTCATGAGAAAGAAGGAAAAGCACATATGCACACAAAGGCACAAATAATTACACATCTTTGCACATACACACGCGTATGTTACAAGCTGTAGTGACAAGAAAAAAAAGGAATAAAACAACAAAACAAGTACATCAAACAGGTAAGAATGGTGCTACTACAAAGCTACAGCAATAAAAAATACACAAGAAACTAGCAGGTCTTACAGCTAGAAATGCTACACGTGTGCCGTGTTCAGTTCGTATACAATAAATGTTATTCCGGCACTGAAGGAACTAACATTTGGCAGAATTTAGATAACGAGT
This sequence comes from Haemaphysalis longicornis, assembly GCF_048455015.1. NCBI lineage: Eukaryota > Metazoa > Arthropoda > Arachnida > Ixodida > Ixodidae > Haemaphysalis > Haemaphysalis longicornis. Next base: position 185,239,823 of record NW_027526361.1, on the reverse strand, counting down.
AAGTGCTTGTTATCACCGAATCCAGTTTATTCCACTCGCGTATTGCAACGGGGAAAAGAGTACATAAATGTGTCGGCACTACAGGAATATTCCGATAAAATAAAATAAATAAAAATTTACCTGAATCAAAGGCAAAAATTTGTGCTTTTGTACGTACGCACATGGATCGCACCATATCCATCATCACCGTATCATCACCAATCATGATTTGCTACTATCTTAACGGGAAACATATTCCCCAACATCTCGGCGTTCCCCTTAGTGATGAGCGGAGGAAGTGCAGGGAGCGAAGTCCCGCTCGACACGAGCAAAATACCACCTCCTGTGTACGCAGTTCTGACAGCTGAAGTGAAACCTATAAATGCAGAACCATTATTCGTAGTTTGCTTCTTCGGTGTAGGAGTACACAAATCTTTGCGCTGACCTCACCCTTTGCGCCGACATGAAAGAACGAGGAATATTTCGTTTTTAATGTAGCCCCGCTTTTCGTTCGTTTTTTCGCATGTGAAAGGATTTATGAGGAGCGCGCCGCGTGCAATATTTCCATGCATCCACTGAGTTGACCTCTGCAGCATCTCCCTGCTGACCGTTGCAGAGGAGAAAGAAGATTCTCCAGGCGCACCTACGAGCATTACAAGACGGACAGATGCGCCAACCAAGCCTTTTACGCCTCACGAGACAAGCACGGTTTCCGAAAAAGCGACAAGTACGTTATCGCCAAATTTTCATGTCATTTATTATGAACACACCCTTTTCAGGGTGTGCTCATAATTTACATAAGACCAGCGATTATGTGAAAATCAATACCTTTCTCAGAGGAAGGAAAAAAGAAATATTGAAGAAGGCATTGCTATTTTTTTAGATAACTGAAAATTTCATCAAAATTTATTTCTCAGAAATCAATTAGAAACCAGTGCTTCAAAAAGTCCCCAACGAAAGCTGGCTCTCTCTTTGGTTCCTCAGAAAGGTATTTTGAACGTTGGACATTTACAGCCGCTCGTAGTTGCAACGGAAAGTATTAGTTTGCAAGGAAAGTACATATACACAAACAGCCTTTTCACGATGCCTATGCCAACCAGATACCCTACACTGTGCCTTTATAAAGCGCTCGGACGCCTCCGTGGAAGGGTGTGGAAGGAATGTGTTTCCCTGGTTAGCCGCCAGGGCTCCATTTTTCGCGTTGGCCCTTTTCTTACAATAACAAGAGCCATCACCGTAGCGAAACGCACCGTATATTGGGAAGTACTGGAGCAGGGAATTCATATGGAGTACGTGCGCCGCGGCGTAACTAAAGCAGATATCAAACTGTGAAACAGCGCTTAAACGAAGACCAACTAGCCAAAACCCAAACTTCAGTTAAAGCAGATATCCTGTCCAAAAGCAGGGGGTTCAAATTTTTCCTAAGTATACGAGTGTCTGACGGAGGTCTTCTGTTTCAGTGGTCAATAAAGCCAAATGGAATTTCGCTCTGTATGTTTGGGTATAAAGCGGAAGTTTGGGCAAGTTGGCTACTAAGTAATGAACCCATACTTCAAACAAACGTTACACTGTAACAAGGAAAGGCAGCACTGCGTGTGTGTTCCGTATTTTACTTCCTTCGTCCAGTGTCACGTTCACTAGAAGTAAGACTTCATTAGTTTTGTGTGTACTTCGTGCATACATGCAAATATGGGTTTGGCGTAGGGGCATTCATGATAAAAACGGTGCCATTTTTTAAAGGTTGTCACTTGCTCCTAAAAAAATTGGGCAGCTTCACAGTAGTGGCGCGAAGATTTTGTAAGCAGCAAAACTGGCGGCCCTATTAAGCTTATTCTTGGTTCAGCTAAGTTTGTGCGTGGTTATGTTTGAAAACACGGTCAGGTTTTCTGCATGGTGCCTTCGTAAGCCCACCAAAGAGCAATAAACATTCTGTCATTAAATTGTGTATACAATTCACAGTCTTTGTCAAAATTTTCTAGGCTAAACGTAAGCCTTCTGGACGACAAAGAATTGAAAGAAGAAGCTTAACCTTTACCTGTGGCAAAATTACCTTATGACTCAGAAAAAAAGCTGTTTTTTTTTTTAGCTTTTCGGCATAAAACGTTTGAGCCTCGTTGAAGACGTAAGCTTGTACATTGAAGTTTTTCCGGTATGTGCACTTCCAGGTTGGCCTAGAAACTTTTAACAAAGACCGACGCGTGCCCACTGGCTTTGCGGTAAAGCTCTAAGAGTAGCAGAGGGCGCAGCGGGACGAACATCTGCTCAAAATGTCTGAACTCGCTCGGTGGCCACTGTTCGGTTTGTGTGGTCTGACATGTGGGACGCTGAATAAGAAGCTGATTATTGGCAAGTTCTAGCTAACCGGCCGTTTTTCACGGTGAGCTCCCCTCCGATAGAAAGCGGGGCGCCATTTTGCATGCGTGGCGCGCTCGGCCGTGAACGGCTTGGTTCCGGTTGACAAAGCGGGTGTGTGTTCGTCATTTTGTCGTTTTCTGACGTTTACGGGCACCAGTTCCTAAGTTTGCCTTATTTCTCTTTACTGAAAGTGCATAATTCTTGGCCAGCAATGAACAGCCAGACTAAAAGCACTAGGCATGACAAGCTAGGCCTGTCTTTGCTATTCAACAACAATAATGCCTGTAATACACGCCCTCTCTGTGACTGGCTGAGAAGGCATGACGTAGTTTAAACAGTTGGCGGGAACGATTACGTCATGCATTGGCAACCTCAGCCTGCATAAAAGTGACGTAATGATACGTAACAGCTTGAAAATGGCGGATGTTTTTGTCGCAAAATACAAGCAAAATAGGGCAAACAATTACCCCTGCTTTCGGCGCCGCGAAATGTCCGCCAATTTGCAGCAGGCGCAGTTTCGCATGCACGCTTTAAAGTATGTTTCCTACCAAAACAAATGATAGGTTCAACTGCTTCCAAGTCAGCGATCATGGAGCATACAAATAACGTGAAGTATTTTGCTTTCGTGTTTGGCAATAAAATAAAAATTATTTGTTTGGCGTAACCACAATGTAAGAGGGCAGTACAAGCCTCTCCATGACAAAGAGAACCCAATGCATGGCATTTGTCCATACTCGTCCTAGTACGCTGTTGGGTCCCATGATCGAACTCAAGAGAAAACTAACAAAGAAAAGTGACTCTTTGGTTCATTACAGCGCTTATTGAAGTCGAGATTGACGAATGAGTGAATCGGCGACATCGGTGCGCTCCGCGGTTATCAGGCGTAGCGCTTCGCTGCTCTTATGTGTCATGGAAGCGATGTTCGCGGCCGTCTTTTTCTGTGATCACGCCATGAAAATGTAACATAGCAGCAGACGATGGCGTGGCGGCGGTGGCGGCAGGGAAGGTGATAATGCAACAAAGCTTGCGTTGAAGTATAGAGCCAAGCTATGTTACTAAAAGCGATTGAAAGAAATAAATAGATACGGTAAAAAAAATTGTGTGATGTTCTTCAGCTCGACATCCGCTTTTCGCTCGCTTTTGGATCAACGTTACTCGATCGCCTTGTGGCGTTGACGCCAATTAGGACCCCCGGAAATGTGTTTTTCTTGTCAGCCTCAGCTACTGTCTTAATTTTTATAGTGCATGCCAAGTGTTTTTATATCTTTCTTGCACAATATTTGATACCTTGGTTGCTATCTTTATGAGTAAACCGTCAAATTACACTGCAGCACGTCACTGATTGCTTACGTCGTGCTTACGCAAAAAAAAAAAAAAAACATGGCGAATTGCCGGCAATTTGTGCAGTCGAGAATAGGGGCCTAATTCTCCCCTTTTAACCGTCAAAACGGCCTCACTCGTCGCAACAAGCGATAGAGCGAGCCACCTCGCGAAGCATTTCCAAAGTCGTGGTTGTACTTACGTTACCTCAATGCAAGAGCATCTCCGCCATACAGGGTGTAAAAACCAATACGTTGGCACCACCATTTTGGGTCACTCGCTCACCGCCGAAGCAAGACCATGGGTTATAATTTCCGCTGCAGTGCGCTTCCCTCGCGAAGCTCCTGCGCTGTTATCGCTTACCGGTGTCCCGCTTTTACCTCAGAAACCGGGGGCCCTATTCTCGACTGCACAAATTGCCGGCAATTCAGGCAATTTCCCGGAAGTCTTTTCTGGTTGGCTTTCAATTATGGTCACGTGCTTCCGGTTGACAAAGCGGTTGTGTGTGCTGTCGTCATTTTGGCGTTTTATGACGTGAACGGGCACCAGTTCTAAAGTTTACCTTATTTCTCCTTACTGAAAGCGCATAGTTCTTGTCCGGCAATGAAAAACCAGACTAAAAGCTCTAGACATGACAACGTAGGCATGTCTTTGCTATGCAACAACACTATTGCCTGTAATACACGCCCTCTCTGTGATTCGTTCAGAAGGCATGACGTAATTTAAACAATTGGCGGGAACGATCACGTCATGCATTGACAACTTCAGCCTGCGTAAAAGTGACGTAAGGCTACCTAACAGCTTGAAAATGGCGGCTGTTTTTGTCGCAAAATACAAGCAAAATAGGGCAAAAAATTGCCCCGGCTTACGGCGCCGCGAAATGTTCGGCAATTTGCAGCAGGCGCACTTTCGCATGCGCGCTGTTTAAAGCATGTTTCCCATCGAAACAAATTATAGTTTCAACTGCTTCCAAGTCAGCGATCATGGAGCATACAAATAACGTGCAGTATTTTGCTTTTATGTTTGGCAATAAAAAAAATTATTTGTTTGGCGTAACCGCAACATAAGAGGGCCGTACAAGCCTCTGCATGACAAAGAGAACCCAATGCATGGCATTTGTCCATACTTGTCCTAGTAAGCTGTTGGGTCACATGATCGAACTCAATAGAAAAATAACAAAGAAAAGTGACTACAGTCGAACACGGATATATCGAACACGGGTATATCGAATTATTGTCTATGTCGAACTCATAAGTTATCCCCTTGAAAATTCTGTGTAAAAGTATAGGAATTCGTACGTTTATATCGAACTGTATTTTTCCCGACATTGGGTATATCGAACGCCGCGCGAGCTGGAAGGTGCTCTTCGGCGGTCGCTGCACCCCCGATTGAGGGTGAGGAGGATGTAGAGGAATGCGCGGGCATGGCGAAGACTGGCTCGCGGAACTAATCCCCCCTTCGGGAACGAATTTGCGCTTGCCTAGTCGGGCCCCGCTACCGGCCGCCGTAGCGTTAGTGAACGCAGCCCGGTATGCTAGATCTCTCTAGGCACACAAGCCCGAACGCTCGGAAAATGTGACAGTGTGCGGTAATGATGCCCCGACAGCGCACGTTCTTTTTTTTCAGCTGCGTACGTTCCCCGGCTTGCCGAGAAAGTTTTTTTTTTCTCTCTCTCTCTGGGTCTGTCTTCCCCCGATGTCGTTTCGGGAAAGGGAAGAGGGAACGAAAGCGCTGACGGCCTCCTCCTTCTTTTTCATTTTGCTGCTGTTGCTGCTGTTTGGCGAGTTGTCCCGCACCTTTCGGAGATCACTGTTTCTCTCTGAGATGACCATCGCGAGCGCTTTGTTGAAGTCTGTTCAGAGAGCCTTGTAATTGTCACCTTCTAAGTTCTTGTGGTACGTGCGCGCTGTTCTTCTTTTGCGTGCGTGTTGTGCATGGTGTGCGAAGGCGCAGCGCACTGCTGGAATTTTCTAGTTGTGCAGCCTCGAAACGATCGAGACCAGCGTCTTTAATTTCATTTCCAGGACGAAGAAGCAGGCCAAGATCAGCGATAATTTTTTTTCCCGGAATTAAAGCGTCCTGTTGCGTCGTGAGTGCGCAATTAGTTGTCATTCTTGAATGCGATGATCGGTACGTGATCGTCCGCCATAAGTGAGGTCTCAGAGCTCATATTTTTTATATCGAATTTTTCATATATCGAACTATTTCGTGATCCCCTTGGAGTTCGATATATCCGTGTTCGACTGTATTTGGTTCATTACAGCGCTGATTGGAGTCGAGCTTGACGAATGAGTGAATCGGCGACATCGGTGCGCCCGCGGTTATTAGGCGTAGCGCTTCGCTGCTTTTATGTGTCATAGAAGCGATGGTCGCGGCCGTCTTTTTCTGTGATCACGCCATAAGCTTGTAACATAGCAGCAGACGATGGCGTGGCGGCGGTGGCGGCAGGGAAGGTGATAACGCAACAAAGCTTGCATTGAAGCAGAGAGCCCAGCTATGTTAATAAAAGCGATTGAAAGAAATAAATAGATAGGGTAAAAAAAATTGTGTGATGTTCCTCAGCTCGACATCCGCCGTTCGCTCGCTTTTGGATCAACGTTACTCGATCGCCTTGTGGTGTTGGCGCCAAATTTGACCTCCAGAAATGTGTTTTTCTTGCCAGCCTCAGCTACCGTCTTAATTTTTATAGTACATGCCAAGTGTTTTATATCTTTCTTGCACAATATTTTATAGCTTGGTAGCGATCTTCATGAGTGACTCGTCAAATTACAGTGCATGTCGTCATAGCTATAGGTGCAGCACGTCACTGATTGCTTACGTCGTGCTTACGCAAAAAAACATGGGCGAAATGCCGGCAATTTGTGCAGTCGAGAATAGGGCCCCGGGCGCCAAATATGCGTCCGCGAAGCTACCAGACGCGTGATGTTCGGAAGCGTAGGTCATCGGCTAGCGAAATAAAGAAGCGTTGTTTCGTCACCTCCGGCGCGGTTCGACGAATCGCTTCCTTCGGCACGCATACGCTTGGCGCTGGCATGCCGTGTCACGACAGTTTCGGCCTTCCTATTTATTTCGTGTTGCTGGGTCTTGCAGAAAACGAAAACAACTCACCTGTTTGGTTGTCGAGACGCTGCACAGCGGAATGCAATGGCAGGTCGTCATATCTAGTTGTTACTGCTGATGCGGAACTTCTCACTGGCAACGTAGTACACCTTGAAGGTACCGCACACGGGAGAACACCACACCAGAAGCGACCTCGCCCAGTACAACACGCGCCCGACGCCGTTTAGCGTAGCATTAGAGAGTTATAGCATATCGAAAAAACGGTTCCGGTACGATACGCGGCACCCGTTACCGGACCGTACCGGGAAGGCTCGTTTTAAGAGTTATAGCAAACCGTAACTACCGGACTTGCTACCGTGACTGGGAGCGACTTGGGTTGTACGTCGTTTGGCAATTCTTCGTGAGTCTGTGGCGTTTCCTGCGCTGAAATGTTAGTTTTGAGTTCTCAAAAGCGCTACAGGCAGTATTAGAAAATATTCCAACGCCCCTACGGAGATTCGAACCAACAAGAAGCGGGCATTTTACCTCTACTCCACCTCAATAGATGGCGCCAGCAGGTCAAGGTGGGTGGGCTCTCAGTACATCCGGCTGGCTGCTTCTACTTTTTCGTTGTATTTGAGAGTTCCTCGCACTGATACTGTTCCTCACTCGACGATTTGTAGACGGGCCCCACGTTGCTGTTAATACTAGTGATGTAGCCGGATCGCCTTTATTTAACCTAAAAGAAGCTATCGTACATGCGTCGCTCGACGACACAAGCCACGGCAGTTGGGTCAGGACCGTGTTTCGCTTGCTGCTTGAGCTGTCATAATCGCGCGGATTTCACTTGTTGCAACTTCATTTTTAGATGCAGAGCATCTGATTCACTCGCCTTGTCCCTCCGGCGTCGTCGTCGTTGTCGTCGGCGTTGTCCACCCCTCCCCCATTCTCCTCGCCGCGCCAGCTGCGCTCTCCGCCGCTCACCCCCTCTCCTCTCCGATAGCGAACACTCTCTCGCGAGGGGCACAGGATTGGATTGGCTTGGATTTGGATTGGATTAAAGTGGATTGTGTTGGATTGCGTTGCGTCATAGGCGCGGCACGTTGCGTCATAGCCGCGGCAGACGCGCTGGGGCCGGCGCATGTGCAGTACTCTCGCTTCCGCGGTTTCCTCTCCTTCGGGCGCGCTGCGCATATAACCGGTGTGCCCTTCTCCGGCGAAGCAACATCCACGCTTGGCTCAAACACCTAGAGTCCACGCCGCTTTACAAGTACGCCATCGTCGTCATCGACTGGGACCGGCTTACGCAGTCCCCTCAACGTTATGCGCGCTATAAAACGCGGTCCCTTCGCCGCTCCGCTTATGCGTCGCATCTACACAGGGGTTCCCGCGAGGGGAGGTGGGAGTTTTCTTAAACGATCTCATATTTACAATCCGTTCGACTAGGCGTGAGCAAAGCGTACGTCACCAAACTCTTCCAAAGCGGCCGTCCGCTTTGGAACGACGGACACGGTACGTCTCGGTACCGTCCAGCCCAGTCGCTCCGGTTTACGGTGGGTTCTACGCATGCGCGGTGGCGTCCAGACGGTAGACGTTACCGTACCGGAGCCGTTTTTCCGATCTGCTATAACTCTCTACTAACTCTACGCGCTTGACCCGAAATGTCGCCCGGGGCGGCACGAGACCGCTCAAATGGTGCCGCCACCCTGTACGGTGGTGCTGGCATCGAGGCATCCTTGCTTGTACGTAGGGTGCCTCAATTCCCGAGCGTCCGCCAGCGGCACTGGCATTGAGGTGCCCTGCTTGTACCAGTTGTATTGCGCCTCCAACAGGTGGCGACACCCGTCCCGCTCAAGCACGGCGAGACAAAGCTACACTAAAGCTGCGTTGCCGGCTCGCGCAACAACGTCGTCGCTCGGCGAGGTTTTTCTGCGCACGTTCGCCGGTCCCACCACCAGCTTAAACAGCATCAGCATTAAAAAAAAGCTGCCCCCTTCCTTACTGGGAACAGGGTGCACGCGAAACTTGTCCAACCCTGTGAAACCGTAAACCTGTCCCTTGTAAAGTTCCTGTCGAACGAAATTTACAAACCCTGCTTCCCGAACCCCTTCAGCGGCCCGCCCTGGTCATTTCACCTTCACCTGGCTTTCCAATCGTCGAAACTCAGCACTAGCTCTCCGAGCACGCGCACGTTCACCGGCCCGCTCCCGGGGTAGTTCTTTCAGGGGTGCCTACTCTTCGGCGGAGGGGACCATGTGCGGCCTGCCTATTGCACTGCTAGTCTTGAACTGGCGAGCAAAGGCGTGCGCGGAGCGAGCTAACCTCTATTTCTCTTCTCCTCTAGGGAGGAGCGCCTGTGATTGGCTGGGAGTACACGCCTCGAGATTCGCGATCGCTGCGCCGCCTGCCGCCGCTTCTCCGCGGCGTTTGCGGGATTAGCGCTGCGTGGCTGATAGGTGGTCATGCAGTGTTTTGGTTCTCTTTCGCTTCTCTTTGCCTTTCCGCGCACTAAACAACTTGTTATGGTGACGTCTGTAAGCTAACTGCACGTTTAGGGCACTTAAAAAAACAGCTGCGTCTTGGTAGAGCGCTCTACTGCCAACAAGAGCTACCCGGGGAGGCGGTTCTGCGCGCTTTTTGGCCGCTCTTGCGGGCGTCGGCGACGGCAGCAGCATATCACCACTGTCACCTTTGAACACGTCAGCACAAGTGAATTCTATTTATTGTCGCCTCGATTAGACCTGATATTGGCACTGTAAGAGGTTGGTTCGTTTTGCAGCACAGACAACAAATGCGGCTTTGCTTCGAATATGTACGTCGTAGAAAAATATGTCTCGGGGACGTGATAACCCAATCGCTGACAAAAACTTGTGCCTTTTATGGGAATATAAGCCACGCGAAAGTGTTAAGTACACTCAAGGGCTGTGCATTGTCAGATATGTGCCCACTCATGCCTTATAGTAAGAACCAAGGTATATGTTAATGAAACCACGGGAAAATGAAAGGTCTGCAAGTCAGGAATAAATAGAATAGTCGTACATGAATGAAAAAAAAAACCGAGTGCAGCTTCTGAAATGCTAAAAACGTTTGTTTGAGCAAGGTAGTATCCACCAGACCAACTAGATGCGAAATGCACCGTTATTTCGCTAGGCATGGGGGGGGGGTGGGGGGGGAGAGGAGGAGGAGGACGCTCAACTATCGTTGTTTACAAATGCGGAGCGAAATCAACGAATGAACGTTTTAGTAATCACACACACACGCTGCGTGTTCACTTTTCGTTTGTTTTTCGCCTTCAACGAACGGCTGATAACTCGAGGGACGCATTTTTTGAAGAACACAGGGTAGGCCGTTCACAAGCGATACGAGGTGTTGTTGGAAGAGTTGATTGATTGATTGCAGGGTTTAACGCGCCGACGCAACGGAAACGATGAGGCACGCCGTAGTGGAGGGCTCCGGATTAATTTTGACCACCTGGAGATCCTTAACATGCGCCGAAATCTTGTACACACGGGCTTGTTGGAAGAGTGTCGTATCTGATAAGGGTCTCTGATTTCGGTTTATGCTAGATTCTGCAGTCTCCCTGTGTCATATGGCGATGTTTCGAAGAAGAGTTTGGTCGCGGACGCGGATTACTCTATAAGCCCATCTTCGCGCTTGTCGTGGAAGATAAATGTAACAGATGAATCTTTGCGAGCGCTCTCCTCGGGACAAGACGACCCAGCATTAAATTTGTCGTCGTGTGCTGACTCCGGAGTGTAATTTTGCATTATCCATCATACTTCTTTGGTACAATCTTTGTGAAATTTATGCCGCATTGGCGTGTTCATGGTACTGATCAATATCTGATATGTGATATTGGCAGGCGTAACTTGCGTGCTGTCAGGTATGAGTGCTCCGCTGAATTTTGTAAGTGCACAAAGTCGATTTACATCACAGTGTGTATGGCCGCAACATGTCCATCGGAGGAAACACTGCTTACGGAGACACTGCCACTAAATTTAAGGGCAGCGGAATTGCAATCAGCTGCATGGGAATGCTGGCTTCGGGACGCCGGCCTGTGACACACGCCCGGCGCTCATATAGATATCACTAAGAGCGCGTCATAAACGTTTATTCTCTCGTAAACACACCACGCTTGCAAACAGAGTGCCTGCTCCACTTTAATCGGTATTTCGAACACGGAGAAACGGTAAATCGCTGTCTTGAACGAGCCCCAAAAGCAACGGCGACAGGGGGGAGCGGGCCGCGGACTCCCGCGCCTGCTTTCGAAACGGGCCGCTAAGGGGATTTCAGTGGCGCCCCTACAGGCCGCGCTCGAGGCGTATACGCCTCGAGCTTCGCGATCGCTGCGCCGCCTGCCGCCACTTCTGCGCGGCGTTGACGGGATTTGCGCTGCGTAACTGATAGTGGCTCGTGCAGTGTTTTGGTTCTATTTCGCTTTGTTTCGCCTTTCCGCGCCTAAAAAAACTTGTTATGGTGACAACTATAGGCAAAGAGAACGTTTAGGTCACTTAAAAAGCAGCTGCGTCTTCGCAGAGTACGCGATCGCCTGCAAGAGCTACCCGGGGACGCGGTTCGGCGCGCTTCGTCGCCGCTCTTCCGGGCGTCGGCGACGGCAGCAGCATATCACCCATGTCACCTCCAAAACATCAGGCACAAATGAATTCTACTGACGCCTCGTTTAGACCTGATACTGGCAGAATGAGGGTTGGTTTCATTTTGCAGCGTGGACAACGAATGCGGCTTCGTTTCGCATATATACGCCACAGAAAATATGTTTCGGGGATGTGATTACCCAATCCCGGACAATAACTTATGCCTTTTATAAGAATATAAACCATGCGAAAATCTAAAGTATATTCCAAGCCTATGCGTCGCTAAATATGTGCCCACACACCCCATATAGCAAGAACCAAGGAAATAAAACCACAGAAAAATAAATGCTGTGCCAATGCGGAATTTAGAAACATAATAGCTCTAACGGAAATAAAAAAAAAACTGCTGCTTCTGGCATGCTAAAGACGTTCGTCTAAACTTAAGTCAGGTAGGTTTCACTAGACCAAGTATACGCGAAATGCACTGTATTTCGCGAGAAATCGGGGGGGGGGGGGGTCAGGGAGGGGGACGCCGTGTACAAATGCGGAGCGGAATCAAGCAATGAACGTTTTAGTAATCCCACACATAAATCTCGCGTTCACTTTCCTTTTGTTTTTCTACTTCAACGAAGAGCTGATCGTACGGCGGACGCATTTTTGGAAGTATACAGGGTAGGCTGTTCAACAAGCGATGAAATGTGTAGTTGGAAGAGTGTGGTACAGTCGAACCCGTTTATAGCGAACTGCAATATGCACCGCGATTTGTTCGATATATCCAATAGTTCGATATAGCCGAACCCGCGAATAACGAGCTTATTTTTACGAGTTCGCATTGCGCGGTAGCCCCCCCCCCCCGCCAACCTGCTCAACTCCACCATCCCCGCATAGAGAAACGAACACAGTAAAGTAGCTATTAACCATACCCAAAATAATCCATTTATTGCAGTTATTAAAGCTTCTTTCTGCCCTAACTGCCTACTTTGCAAAAAAAAAAAAAAAAAAAGCGGTGATTTTTGTTTTCACTTTGGTTTTGGCGGCTACAACTAGCATAGCCTTCTCTACACGAAACATTATTTGCAAAGTCGAAGAAGCATTGGCGGAGCACATCGATAACCGAAATCGCTTTGCTCTAAGCATCGGACGGCTTTCACTCGCGACAGCATCGGCAACGTTGGCGAACTCTTCCCACAGTTCACCGATGCTGCTGTCTTAGTCTGGACTCGCTGACTGGGCGGGTTCCGTCGTAAGTCCCACGCGTCGGAAATAGTTACGGAAAGTGTCGGCCGTCTCGTCGGTCCGGGCAAGGCGCAATGTCCCAGTCCCGGCTCTTGCTCCGTGGTTGCGGCCAATCCACATTTGAATGAATGAATGAAACTTTATTAACGATACGGGGGGCTTGGTAGCCTAGTTGGGGAAGAGGGGAAAAATCCACATCTCAATCGCCGCTCCGAGACCATGCATTTCGGCGGCCATTCTAGGCGCGCGGAGTTCGATATATCGTATGTGAACTTCGTTATAAGGAATCAGTTTCCCATGTATATCCGTAACTGAATTATTTTTGTTCGATATATTGCATAATTCGCTCTATCCGGGTTTTTTATAGCCGCGTTTGACTGTATGTGATAAGGCCCTCTGCTTTCAGTTTCTGGTTTATTCTGCAGGCTCCCTGTGCCATATGACGATATTTCAAAGACGCATTTAGTAGTCGCGGACGCGGATTATATTGTAAGCCGGTCTCCGCGCTGCTCGCAGAGGATATATGTAGCAGATGAAAGTCTGCGGGCGCGCACCTCACGACAAGACGACTCTGTCGTGTGCTGATCCCCGAGTATAATTATGTATTGTCCATCGTACTTTTGTTGAATATTCCCGAAATTAACACAGACTGGCTTGTAAATGGTGGTGAACAATAATATTGGCAAACGTAACTGGCGTGCTGTCAGGTATCAGTGCTCCACTGATTATGTAAGCGCACAAAACCGATTTAAAACGTAGTGTATAGCCGTAGCATGAACATCTGAGGAACCGGCGGTTACGGAGACACGGCTAGTAAATTCAGGTCAGTGTAACTACAATCGGCTCCATCATACGCCGGTTCCGCGACGCTGGCCTGTGGCACACACCTGGCAGTTATACAGACCGAATATACCACACTAAGCTCGCGTCGGAAACATTTACACTCTCGGAAACACACCCCATTTGCGAACAGAGTGACTGCTCCACATAAACATGGATTTCGAACGCCCGGAAACGGCAAATCTCAGTCGTGAACGTGCCGCAAAAGCAGCGGCGGCACTGGGGAGCGGGGCGCGGACTCCCGCGGCTGCTTTCGAAACGACCCGCTAGGGGGATTTCAGTGGCGCCCCTACAAGCCGCGCTCGAGGCGTATAGCGTGCTCCGGCGCACCACTCGTAGGAGCCCGAGATTTTCCGGGCGCCGCTTGTGGATAAGTAGGGAAACAAGCGGTTGTTAGGTGGACATTTTTACGCCAACAGCAACATCGACGGTGACACGAGTCAGCTGCAGTATCTAGAAGTTTTGCTTGAAAATATCCCCATTTTTATTGCGGCGCTGTGTTAACGTAGAAAATATTTCCGTATTCGCATGATTCTGTATGTACAGATCGTTTTACGTGGGACGCGTTTTTGCGTATAAGCGTAAGAGGCTTACATAAAAATTGCCTGATGCTTCAGTGAGCTGAGCGCTGACGGAGAGAACGAAAGATGGCACGGAGGGAAAAATTCACACATCTCCACGAGGTGAATCATGACGAGTGGGCGAAGCACTGGGGATCATTCTTACCGTAAATCACCAGTGGCATTGCCCACTCACGCATGTAAATGAGGGACAACGCGTGTGTACAGTATGTACAATTCCAATCCAATCCGATACAATTCAATTTAATCCAATCCAATCCATTTCAATCCAATCCAATCCAATCCAATGCTACTCGCGCATGCGCAACACTGTACACAGACGCCAAGCCCCGGACAAAGCGAGGTCCTAAGGTGCTTCGCCCCTAAAAAAGGACACAGCACGCGCCGTACCTGCACAGTGGAGCAGCGAGGCCGAGCTCTCCCTCGTCGCTCTGCACAAAAGCATTTTCCTAGGGGTAAGACAACTGTAGGAGAGAGTATGACGTCAGGCGGTCAGCTTTGGCACGCCAACCTCCTCTTCTGCCGCCTCATTCCCCTCCCCTAGGACTCCTCTGGCGCACTGCATCGCGAGACTTCGTGCACCCACAGAAGGCTCGTGTTAACATTTAGTGCACATTTAGTGCTTCCCTTTGGCTGCCGGTGGAGTTCGCGCCATCACCCAAGACACCGAACGAGAATTTTCGCCAGCTCAGCCGGGGATTCTGCAAGTGCCGCTTGCCCAAATCGACGACAGAGGTGGATCGCATGCTCAATAGCGACTACCCGAACCGAATTTCTCACCAAATTTCATGCGCACTGAGCGTGGTGTTTGCCAGGGTTGTTTGACAATAGCAATTTGAATATTTATGGGAGCTGTCGCCCCATCTTTCTTTTCGCGTAATAGCGCCGCAACAATACGCAGCTGAGAGTTGTCTTGAAGCGCGTACATTTAGTTTCGCTTGCGTGCCCACTGGCACAGCTTTACTTTATTGGTGTTGCTGCGCGGGGCCCCGTTTTCGCGATGAAGTTTCTGGTGCGTAATTTTCTTTAGTGCATTTGGAAAACAAAAGGTGACCAGTTGCCAATTTTGGGGGCTTCACAGGAGAAAAACATTATCCCGGGCTATAGTCTTAGGTTGTACGCGGGCTGGTTGTCGGAGGACTGCTCGATCCTTGCCACAGAAATATGCTGGGAAAACCAAATATTAGATTACGTCTTCGAGAGACTGTCGTGAGTTGGCAATAAACAGCTTGGCAATAAACAGCTAATTACTTAGGGCTTGAGCAGCATAGTTAAAACATTGTTCCTATGCCCAGTTAGCCATGCAGTTGGACAACCGAGACAACTTTGGTGTGTTTTGTGAAATAAAAGGTGCGGATGTCCTCCTCTATCAAGTCCACTTTTTCAAGGCGGCACACAAGACTTGGGCACTGGCGCGGCAGGGTATGCCTCGGCCGCTCTTTCCACCCACTTCGTCCTTCCGATCGGCTCCGTGCCCGTCCAAGGTTATGACTGCAGCCAATGCAGGGCGCGACGCCCGGCCGTGCTGGCGCCGATCCACCCAGGCACGCACATAGTGTGTGTGGGCGGCCACGCGAAGTGCAAGGAATTGCCGCTGGTCTGTCACGTGACGGGGGATGTTTCGACATTCCTTGGATGTTTCTTTTCATTTTAGGGGCGAAGCACCTTAAAGGGGCCCTAACAGGTTTCTAAAGGTAGCGATTTTACGTGCGCAATCTTTAGAGTACTATTCAAAGAACGTCCTGCCGCAAAAATGGTTTAAAAGTGTTCAGTATTAGCCGAGTTATTGTTCATTAAAAAGGGCCTGCAACAAGTCCTGGCGCATTTCCTCTTTCACCGCGCCTGCAAAGAACTGTGGAAGCGGTGACGTCACCGACCAGGCGCAAGACCAACTAGAGAAACAGGGTTGGTTAGAGATGCGCGCAGCCATTGGCTCCGCTCAGCGGAACGTTACGCTTTTTTTTTTTTTTTGTAGGCTCCTTGCCGCGGTCGCACGTGCAGCGGGCGTTTGTGCCCGCAGAGACGCTCCGTGTTTTCAGCGTTATTCATACCTTGTAAACGACGCGCTATATCTACAAGCTCAGCTATGCTCGTGTAATGGATGGCGACGATGTACACTCGTCCGTGCAACCAGTGCAGGACGAATACGCCGCTCCACCGGTGCAGGAACGCCGCCCGCAACCGCGTTTCCCCCAGAGCCGGGAACGCTGATTGGCTACAGCATTTAACGGGGCTTACCAATACCGCAGCCGTACTATTCAGAGCTTCGTAAGTCACAGGGTGCGTCACAAGCAGTCTGTCGCACGTCAGAGCGCGGCAGTGTGGCGGCAAGGAAGCGGTAGGTGAGCAAGGAAAGAAAGAAAGGATCTTTGTTGCGTGTTTGTGCGGCCCCTGCTTTACTCAGAGGCGTAATATTTGGTATACATTGTCGTGAAGGGGTACTCTAGCGATTGCGCGATTAAAATGGCGACCTTCAGAAGCCTATTTAAGGCCCCTTAAGGCCGAGGCTTGTCCGTCTGGCATCTGTGCTCGCGGCACAGCACCGTGTAAATCAAAACATCTGTGAACCCTGGTTCACAAAAGGTTAACAATAAAAGAATAAAAGGTTTACAAAAGGATAGAGAGAGAGAGAGATAGAGAGTGCACCTGGAGAGCCGTGCTGCACATGCGCGAGGAGCATTGGTTTGCATTGAATTGAATTGGATTTGGATTGGATTGGACTGGACTGGATTGAATTACATTGAATTGGATTCGATTGGATTGAATTGAAAACAGTTTTAGCAGCAGTAAGCACTCCAACGGTAGATTTACGGTAAGAACGATCCCCAGTGCTTCGCCCACTGGTCATGATTCACTTCGGGGAGATGCCTGAATTTTTGTTATCAGTAGGCTGTAGGATTGTCGCGTGATGCTCCCTCCTACAGCTTTACAGTTTTTTTCCTCCATGAATATCTGCCTTGTTGTAGTTGCATAGTGCCGGGATCATCAATGGCGTGATGGCAGATCGGACCGCGGAGGCCGTCGCTAGGGCGGGCGTGCTCGCGTGGAGCCACGAGAGATTTATATAAAAAAAAAATCAGCGGAAAGAGCGCAATCGACGCGACAAAGGACACTAGGACTGGGCGATTTTAAAGGACGTTGTGGTCCTTCTTTGTCTGGTACATTGCGTCACCTACGCAATTATTTCGAAATAAAATTAGCAGTGGCTTAGCTCGGCTATGCCAGGATATATGTAGTGTGAGCTAAGGTTCATCTGGTTATTATTAGCTTTACTGGTTGTCTAGGATTAGCTTGATTATCATGCTTACTGCTGCTTCAATGACACACACACGATATACGCATTATGTGAGACATGTGAATTTATCAAGCGGCTCCGGCGCAGCGTCACCAAAAACCCCAGAGTTATAAGCTGGTTCCACAGGCACACGCCGGTGTTGCTGCGGCGCACGAGCCATCGGTTCGACACCCGGCCACCCCTCGCATGACTATCAAGTGGACCGGGTCGCCACGTGCGGAACGGAGTTCGGCGAAGTCCTTGGCGCGCGGGGTGTGTGAGAGACGCCGGGCAGCGAGCAACATTCTGTGCTCTGTGTGACGTCACTGCTCCTCGCGCATGCGCAGCACGGCTCTCCAGGAGCCATGCGAAACTGCTCAACTTCGGCCAGTGTAGCTCACGGTACAATACCTACCATCCGAATTTCTACTTTGCGAGCGATGGTCACGGTTCTGGCGCATTGGACATAAGAGGCATATCTCTGCTCACGGGCTTTTAACAGGTCGGCAACAGATCACGCAATCTTTTTTTTCCTCAGAGTAACCCCCCCCCCCCCCTAGGACGCAGGTGCCGAGACATCAGTACCTAAGGCTCGCCTTAATATAGTTTACTCGCTTCCTCACGCGCCGCTGCGAACGCGACCCGAAGCAGGAAAGCGTATTGTGAAGCGGCATCCAATCACAGCAGTGTGGTTGCCCTCGGCGCAGAGCGCCTGCGCACTGAGTATCCATAAAGCAGACGCTCCTTTCGCGCCTGTTTTCACGTGTATGGCTCTTTTCTCATGAACACCACGCCTAGAAAAATGCTAAAAAAATGCCACAGTACCGTGGTGGTAAATGTGCAGCCGAAACGCGAAAATTAATGCTCATTGCAGCGAAGTTCAGCGCACAAAACTGGAAAGTCGCTTCAAAGCTCGCAAGCAAACACACAGCCCGAACTGTTTCACTCATTGTTGCCATTAGGTCATTTATACCAAGTTTTATTAATCAATAGTTACAGCTTGTTGAAGACAACTCATAAAAATAGCTATATTTACGCACATGATGTTTCCGATTTTACATGTGTCAAACATGATGGCAACCCTCTTGTCGGCGGCGTTCACCGCTTCATTGGCTTCATGTTGCATGGAGATTGGGCTAGACTATTCTGCGGAGCAGACGGTGCATCGTTGCTTCTGCGTTCGCACGGCAAACGCCTGCTACTCGGAAGCAAAGTTTTCGCAGCGTCTTTCGAGCGGTATTCTAAATCGGTGTTACCAGTGCTGTAGTTGGTCTGTGCGCATTATCTTTTGGATTCATTAATTAAGAAGCGTTTTTAGCTGAAATGGGGAACAGTAGTAGCCCGAAACTGGGGGAGGGGACTTATCCTGAAGCGAATGCTTGAATGCTTGAACAGGAGTGACTTTTGTGTCTATGCAAGCATTGTACCTCGCTACAATGAATCAAAATTATTTTCAGGTACCCAGCTCACCTCGCAAACTACAGCCAACGTGTCACGACCGAACGAAACAATGTTGCTCGTTGAGGAGAGTGAAGGGGGATGAATGTCAAGGATCTGGGCTACGCCGCACTTGTCCCCGAGAGGCCTCGTGTTAGGCCTCTATTACGTTTCAAAGAGAGTGCTTTGTTGATTCGTCTGGTATCTTTGCTTTATTACGCACGTAATGGAAACACGCCGGCAAGCAAACAACAGGTTTTTGACCAGTCTCAATGTATATTAAATCAATGAAGTCTGGTTCTGATATACGCTGCTGTAACTTTCATTTTTATTGCCTGTAAGTTTTCTGTAATTGGTGTGAAACTAAAAGCGTGAACACACAAATTTTGCTACCGACATGTCGAGCAGAGAAGCGACCTGGCAAGCAAATAAGACTAAGGTGGTATTCATACCTGCTACAAATCCTTGCCTTATGCCCAGTTTAACACATATTACATGTTCTTCCGTGTGCAAAAGAGCACCTGTCAAGCACGGAATGGTTCCAAAGTCCGGTACGCTTCGTATGGATAGGGAGCTTGAAAGGATGGTAATAAATATCCAGCCAGAGGAAAGATTCTTGAAAGAAATTTTGGTTGATTTCTCTGTCATTGGAATCGCTAAAACACGAAAATTAAATGTGCAGCAAAATCTGCAGCTTAGCATGATTTGTGGGTCAGCGACCGTCTTGTCGGGTTTGCTTGGCGAGTGACGTCCTGCTGGGGGGTCGCTCAGGCAAAGGTGTACTGGCGTCATTTCCGTGACGGATATGATGCCAGTGAAATCTTGATGTATCCGGGCATAAAACACTTCCGTGTTAAAACATAAAACCCGAAAACGAACAACCCTAAGCATAACGTACTCTTTACTACTAAAGGTTTATTCCCCGCAAGAAGACCCTGTGTGCAGGGGTGCGTTTTCGGGTTTTATATTTTAACACGGTAGTGTTTTACGCCTGGATACACCAAGATTTCACTGGCGTCATATTCGTCACGGAAATGACTCCAGTACACCTTGGCCGAAGCGACCCGCGAGCAGTACGTCACTCGCCAAGCAAACCCACAAGACAGCCGGCGACCCGCAACTCATGCTCAGCTGCAGATTTCGCTTCACATTTCACTTTCCTGTTTGACTGATTCCTATGACAAAGGAATCAACAAAAGTTTTCCAAAATATTTTCGACCTTTTGTGTTGGTTTATTTTGTATGTTTCTGGAGCGCACTTCCATACCTTTGCAACTTGAAGGAAGCGTACACCTCCTATTCCTGCTCACAATTTAATAGTACCCAATGTGATGGATCGTTTCTACAAAACTACTGAAAATGGTACGAGGATGAAGTTTTACAACAAAGAGCACTGCTAACGGCGGCAGTCCTGTCGGAGGCAACTACCACTTGATACCCAACGTTGTTATTCTTGGCTGTGTGTGTTTCTCTTCTTGCGCCAAACTATAAACCGTTACGAATAGCCAAACTAGGTCTTCACACTGTTAAAAATTGGAGGTGCGTAAGCATCGATTCCGTGATTATTGTTTACAACAATTGTCTTGTGGTCCGTCAACTGCTCAACTCATAAAGGTTTGTTCCTTACACCCAAGCTTTGAAAGAAATGAAAGGGGGCAAAGCACCTGGTGAGGATCAGATAACAGCAGACCTCTTCAAGGATGGCGGAGAAATTGTACTTGAAAAACTGCAAACCTGTATACGCAATGCCTAATCACCACAAGTGTACCGGAATCTTTGAAGAACGCGAACATCATCCTAATCCATAAGAAAGGTGACATAAAGGACTTGATAAATTACAGGCCGATCAGTTACTGTCAGTCGTCTACAAGGTACTTACCAAGGTAATCGCTAACAGAATTTCTGCAACCTTAGATTTCAGTCAACCTAAAGAACAAACAGGGTTCCGTAAAGGTGTTTCAAGAATGGACCATATTCACACGATCAATCAGGTGATAGAGAAGTGCGCTGAGTATACTGAACCCCTAAATATAGCCTTCATAGATTATGAGAAAGCATTTGACTCGGTCGAAACCCTAGTAGTCATTTAGGCATTACGGAACCACGGGGTATATGAGCATTATGTAAAAACACTAGAGAATATCTACAATGGGTCCACAGCTACCATCATCCTCCATAAGGAGAGCAGTAAAATACCTATAAGGAAGGGCGTCAGACAAGGAGACACAATCTCTCCAATGTTATTCACAGCATGTTTACAAGAAGTATTCAGAACGTTGGATTGGGAACAGGTGGGAGTGAGGGTTAATGAAGAATACCTCCTCAGTAACCTCAGATTTGCTGATGCTAAGTAAGTGATACTAAGTAACTGATGCTAAGTGATGCCTTGCTAAGTAACTCGGGGGACGAATTGCAAAGCATGCTTTCTGCACTGGACAGAGTAGAACCGTGGGCCTGAAAATTAATATGCAGAAAACTAAAGTAATGATCAATAACCTCGGAACAGCACACCGGTTTGGGATAGGGGGCGAGGTAGTGGAAGTGGTAAAATTGATTGATTGATTGATTGATTGATTGATTGATTGATTGATTGATTGATTGATTGATTGATTGATTGATTGGCTGTTTATCGGAGGAGGTCATAAGACCCTGAAGCGGATGGGGGAGAATGCGAAAAGAAAAAAATTATGAAAATAAATAGTCATCGAAAACACATTTGCACTTCTTGTCCCATTAGAAAGTCAGTTAAATAATATAGCTACTTCGGCCAAGTTGTGACCCCGGATACCAACCGTGAGGCAGAGATACTTAGAAGGATCAGAATGGGGTGGAGTGCATACGGCAGACATTCTCAGATAATGAATAGTAGCCTACCATTGTCCCTGAAGAAGAAAGTGTATGACAGCTGCATCTTACCGGTACTCACCTACGGGGCAGAAACTTGGAGGCTCACTAACAGGGTTCAACTTAAGCTGAGAACGACTCAGAGTGCAAAGGAGCGGATAATGATAGGTGTAACATTACGGGACAAGAAGAGGGCGGAGTGGGTGAGGGAACAAACGCGTGTTAAGGACATACTAGCAGAAATTAAGAAGACGAAATGGACGTGGGCAGGGCATGTAATGCGATGGCAAGATAACCGTTGGTCATTAAGGGTAACATAGTGGATCCCTAGAGAAGGCAAGCGTAGCAGGGGCGGCAGAAAGTTAGATGGACAGATGAGATCAAGAAATTTGCAGGGATAAATTGGTCACCATTGCCACAGGACCCGGGTAATAGGAGAATAATGGTAGAGGCATTTGCACTGCAGTGGGCGTAGATAGGCTGGTGGTGATGATGATGATGACAATGGTGATGATGATGATGAACAGTTATGCCCATTTTAGCTAGGCGGAGGACAACTTGGATTGATATTAGAGAAAACAGATTCGGCTGTGGCACTTGACGAGCTACATTTCGCGCCTCGTCCCCATGATGTCATAGAAACTTGTGCCGGCAACTGGCAGCCGCCGACCAAGGCTGTTACCATGAAACGTGGCATTGTTATGAGAGAATTTCCTGTGTTTTCCCTCAATTATTTTTCAATGTATTCTTTAACGAGCTTTTACACGCCGAAAACTTGCCCCCGTACATCTTTTGTTCGCAAGCTCCATAGCCAAGACAAATCTCTAAACGCTAAAACCATACTGCTGGGTGAATAAAAAACAACAAAAAAGACAAAACAACAACAAAAAAGACAAATACTTTGAATTTCCATGGCCATGTCCCCGCATGAACTGAAGATGATGTGCAAAAAATGGAACTAGTTGGCTTGCAATTGAGTGACAATGACTCCGCTCACAATGACATGCAGGTAATACACAAATCACCCAAATGCTGAAATTTTCAAGACGAATTTTAAAAAAATGGAACTGACCAAGAAAATTCAATCAGTCCAGTAAATGGTCATTCCCTTCCTTCAATCCAGAGATGCCGATAGTTTCTAACAAGAATAACCAGTTTTAGCACATCGCTACTGTGTTTACGTTCCCGTCTACGGCGTTAGCGGAAGCCGCAGATTCCAGTTACCACTTAAAACCGTGCGACACGTTTTAGCACACCGTATGCGGTTTCAGCATCTCGGTTTACCCGCTGGCTAACGCGAGTAGTGACACCTGGGGAATTAGTCTGAAAGTACCCTACGCAAAATTATGCTGAACTGAACTATGCGCGTTTATTGACCATAGCTCGAATCTGTAACTTTTAGAGCGCAGCCCTTTGGCGTCCGGTCGTGGCCTGCCGGGTGTCCTCGAGCGAACGACGGCAAGTCCGAAGAGTGAAAGACAGCAGGGAAGGAGACTGTCGAGCAATTTGGAGGGGGGGGGGGGGGCGGTTCGCCGTGGTGGCGCCAGCCAGCGCTCTCCGAAAGTGTGCGGTGGGAAAGTGAGGGGCCAGAATGCTGTGCCCGCACGAGGCGCTCGACGGCGCGACGCTTGGCGAAAACGTGAGCGGAGCGTGCGCGTGATGATGATGTGCGCCAGCTTCCTAAGACGCAGTTCGCGATCCCTTCCTGAGACGCACTTCGCGCCGCCGACGCAGATGCTCATGATAGCTGCCTTCGAGAGAACCGACGAGTGAGCGCTCCCTCAGCGCACTGCAGCCATCAGGAGTAAATGCTAAAATGCGAGTGAGACAACCGGTAGCGCGCTTCGTAGGTCACTGTCATTGAGTTTCATACAATAACTAAAGCAGAAACCGGCGCTAGTGTCAACGCGCACACCGAGGCGGCGCTTACGCTTCGATGGGAATGATTAACTCTTAAAAAAATGGTCGGGGCATTCACTAATTGAATACTAAGAAGAGACTGTACTTAGTAACTGGAGGTAGTAAATGTAACACTAGTCAGGGTTACTAACTGAAGCAGGCAGTAAGCTCCTCTACCTCCACTAGTAAAGTCCTAGCGCTGACACTATTCCGAGCTACATGCGTTTACTAAATGGCCATGCATAATCTGTATTCATAAGCACGACTTTAACCTATTTCGTATTGCTTCCTACCCTCAGTTAATTTCCTAACCATGCGGCTGCTAGTGACAGAGCCTACGTACCCTACCGCGGGGTAGTAAGGTCTGTAAGAAACCGGTTAATACGTCCGTTACTACCCTTTTACGACGTTTTTTTTTTCTTCTTAAGAGTGTGGGTTGTTCTGGAACCGGATCGCGTAGGATCGAAACGAGCTTATGGCTGCACAAATTTGGTTTCTTGACAAAGAAACTCTAATTTTCCGATTCCCCGTTCACAAATCGCATGGTGAACAAGAAAGTTAGTTACCGAAAACTGGTTTCGTACGAAATAAAACGGCGCGTTTAAATAAAAAGCAGACGGGGATTCGAGGAGTTTGTGGAATAGGTTTTCCATTTGCCGCCAACTACAGCAGGACCCGGACTTCTTTAAAAACTAGTTTTTATTACTAAGAAAACTTTTTTGCTGCTCAAAAAATAAACCAAGCACCTTTGGAGCAGTTATTCTAGCCTGAATTAGGGGCAATCATCAATCTGCGTTCGCATCAGCCGCCGGTACTGCCTGTCTACGCCATAAGAGCCGGCGTTCAGACGAAACGTTTGGCTATTCCATGCAGTTCGCAACCCTCGTCGGCTACGAAAATACATTGCTCTCCCGAATAAGCCGCGCCGCAACTTATAATCCGCGGGCAACTTCCCCCAGCGCCGTCATTTGTGTTTCTGTGCTCGCTCTGCCGGCAGTGGATTCATAACCCACCCTATTCGCAACTATAGAGACAAAACATTTCCACTCAGGTCGGCGTTAGTGCGCGTGCGGCATTCAGTTCAAGGAGAAACGTATTTTTGCACGCTTCTTCCTACTTAGGCAAATGCGTTCATGCAAGTCCAAAACAAAAACGAAACTGGCTGCACTATTCAATCCATAATAACGTCCGTAAGCCATCAATCACCAATCCGAATTTTGAACTACCCATCACGCCCATCGCGGCGGACGATCGCAGCGCCAGATTCTTCTCTAGTTGTTATTGTATGAAACTCTTTGGCCGCTGGAGCTATAAGAGCTGCCAGAGAGGAGGCTCAGCAGCACCGACGCCAGAACTCGAGTCAGCGCTGAACAGTGAGCGAGGCAACCACTGCATGTGCTTCGTCATCCACTGCAAATAGCAGTTTTCTCTAGCCATACTGATAAGTCCCGTATAAATTATTTGCCTCAACACATTTTGCACAGTTAAAACACCCAAACATCTGTGCCCAAAAATTTATTAGAGAGTATCGTAATTGCCAGCCATTTTTTTCACCTGACTGCGTCGCCTTAAAGTCGTACTTGCGGCTTCCGTACGAAGAGATAAGAATTGATGCATCCGCTCCCTCTCTTCTGTATAAGGTTGCAGTGGCAGGTGAAATTGCCAGCACGACGTTCACTTAGAAAGATGGCCGCGTATCTGCTCCTTTCGTTGCAAATGTCGTCGAAAGACGATAGCCTTTATAGAGAGTTGCCAAGGAAATGCCCCCCTTTGCTCTCTCGCTCACCTCCCGTGCTGTTCCTGTTCCGTCACGCTGATCTCAAGGTAAACACACTAAACGTTTGCTCAAGGTGATTTGAATTTACTGCGTTCCCCTGCTACAGGTGGGGTTCCTCGATGCCAGCGCTGCAGTACACCGGCGACGCGCGTGAATTGAGGCGGCCGACTTAAAGGTTTATAGAACCGCATTGCCGTGCCCCACGTGCGTTCCAAGCAGAACGTGAAACCTAGCTAGTGGAAGCTTTCGTTGCTGTTGCCGCGTGATTTCTCATATGCCGCCAGGAGGTGGCGCGGGCAACAGCAGGCGGAGGTTTCCTGCAGTAGATGTAGAATATCATTTACTACCAAAAAACCAAGCATCCATGGATTTTTTAATCAAGGGACGCTGTAAATATCCCTTGTGTACTGATTTCCTGTCTTATATTTGCGTAATTTTTTGTTCTTGTTCAACAAAGTTGGCAAGTATGAACATATAAACCGGGCTTAGACGTTAACATTTGGCTGTGTCTCATTGCGCAGGAACCATTTTACTTTGGCCGGGTGGCTGAATCGAGCTACAGACAGACAGATTGACACACAGGCAGACATACAGACAGACCAAAATTTCTGAGTTTAAGTAGCCCAAGAAAGACTATCGTCTTTAATAGCCTCAGAAGCTGAATTCCCGGTCTAGCTGCGGGGAAGTCGCCGGTTGCCGCATAGTCTAGCAGATGCAGCGCAGAGTTCTTTGAAGGGACCATAAGAATAAATGAAAAGTTATTTGTGTTGATAAAACTAAGGGAACGCACTCAACTCGATTGCACCCTCGAAGGAGGGTTTTGACCTAAAAACACAAGCAATAATAAACAAACTGTAGCTAACTATATGAACACCAATAGGTGGACACTTTCGCAGTGGCTATGTCTTAACATAGGATAGCAGTTACTGTACAGTCTGCGTAGAATGTTATGTCTCATGTCTCATGCGGTGCTTTCTGAAGAAGACGAAGTATGTGCTCGCTCAGCTCGGGCCTCAGCCGCGCCTTGTACTTGCTATGACAGTACCGTTGCTTTCGTCGTTTGGGGGCACTAGGCTGGGCCGTGGCCATAGAGACGTGTGCAACGCCATCCACTCCTTCATTTCGGAGACAGCTCGTCTGCTGTGTTAAGAATATTGCGATTAGGCTGACTACTACCTAATTTTCCTACTCTTCTCTCTGTTGTTTTTTCGTATTTTCTCTCTCTCTCTCTCTCTCTCTCTCTCTCTCTCTCTCTCTCTCTCTCTCTCTCTCTCTCTCTCTCTCTCTCTATCTCTCTCTATCTCTCTCTCTCTCTCTCTCTCTCTCTCCATCTCTCTCCCTCTCTCCATCTCTCTCTCTCTCTCTATCTCTCTCTCTCTTTCTCTCTCTCTCTCTCTCTCTCTCTCGAACTTAGACTAAATTCTTCCTTCTTCTTTATTATTTTGCATCGCATGATTGATTACAATGGAAACATAACTCTTCTTGGCCAATCCCCCAAGTTGTGTATGCGCCATTTTTCGGGCCATCACTAGGTAGTAACTCTGTTTGCTACGCTCGCTCGAACTCTGGCCTAGCTGGACGACGTGACTGTTTGCAGGCGGTTCTGGCAATAAACGTCACCACAAAACTATTGAATTTGGCGCTACATGACGTCGCCTCTGATGGAATAGATGTCATCATGGAAACGCAATTATCATTTTGTTAACTACACGTTAGCCTTCTAGTGCTGCAAAGAAGCAAAACGAGAGGCCTCAGTGAAACGACACAGTCATGTTTCATTGCGGTGGCTTTGGTCGGCGGCCACCAATCGAACTAATGAAGACTTGCGGCGCCACAAGCACCAGGAAAGGAAGTGGCCCGTGAGCCGCCACAACTTTATCTGTTTTAGTTAGCATATTAGTTTTCGAAAGTTTTCGCTAAAATTAGCATAATTTTAATTCAGACAAGCCTGGTCTTATCAACAAGCCAAATTTGTGTCCTGTGTCCTGAGCACGTACGAAATTTTGGGATTTTGCGTTCTTTAGCTTCGTCTATCATGCGTGAGTGCATATAAAAGCGCAGAGAAAAAGCCACAGGGTTGACAGGGATATTTGTGGGGTACTTTTAGCCCTTATGTTTTCCCTCTTTTTTCTCGTGCGATGCTTTGTCGCTCACGGCCTCCACTGTGCGCTTAGTCAAAAGAGGGACAATATTTTATTCGGGTATAGGAGGGGGAGGAATTGCATGTAGCGTTGGGAGATTCCGAAGCCTTTGTCCAGACACCTGCTGACGGCTTCTTAAAGATACCCTGCAACCGTTTTTTCAACTTTCTCAGAAATATTAAATGCTTTCAGGACGTAGTCAACCAACATAATCTGTAATTACATTAGGGGTCGCGAAGTACCTGAGCCTAAAATTACTGCTCTATGCGCTTTTGGTAACTGAGAAACTTGCTGAAAAGATTTTTCTCTCTTTTTCGGTCTTGGTGTTCTTCGACCGCTGGAAAAAGGTAATTATGGTGGTGTAGCAGCTATTGGCCGATTTTTCTTCAGTTGCAGGAATGCACGCGTTCGATAGCCAAATTAGACAAAATGCCACAAAAATGAAGCAGAAACGTAAGACGTATCTGCGAGGACGAGCAAATCACGCAGTGTGCCTCAGTAGTGGCGATAACTACAGCTTTCGCAGTTCTTCCAGAACCGAAGGAAAAAGTGGAAACGTTTTTTGGAAGTCTTGCACAGACCCTTTAAATGAAGTTCATCAAGTCGCGTTGCTTC
Source organism: Haemaphysalis longicornis (assembly GCF_048455015.1). Taxonomy (NCBI): domain Eukaryota; kingdom Metazoa; phylum Arthropoda; class Arachnida; order Ixodida; family Ixodidae; genus Haemaphysalis; species Haemaphysalis longicornis. The sequence goes on along the minus strand of NW_027526361.1, from coordinate 185,211,892 downwards.
GCTTCACTTTTAGGTGAGTCGATACCTCCAGTGCATTGTCTTCTAATTTCGGGGTATTGGGGGCACTCCCAAAAGATGTGGTCTTGGTTATGAGCACGCACGTCGCTACTGTGAAAGGGTAAAAAGGCAGAAAAAGCTACACGTAATTAGAGCGAATCACTGATCGTAGCCCGAGCTCCAAAATTTTCGAAAGCGAAACTTAGTCGACCACCTTTCTCACTCAGGCCGGTTTTGGCCAAAATATGTGCCTACCAGAGGAACCAGAAAACAAGACAATCTGGCTAGGACACCTCGAAGACTTTCTGCGCCAAATCGAGCGCAAGTTTGTGAGTATGGCGGATCTGTTTTAGGCAAGTTTGTGCATGGACGCTTGAAGCTAAAATTGACAGCAACTTTGTGAGAAGCACAGCCAGTAAGGATTTTAATGATTTACCATGTTTGAAAAAGGAAATAAAACTGTTCATTCGGGACCCCAACCCAGGGGATATTTTTACCACCACGGCCACACCGAAGTAGCCTGCACCATACAAACCGGCAGATTTTAATGCTGAGCCTTGGTTGATAAAAAATGACTCTTTCCGAGCGGGACCATGAGCGTGGAGATACACCTGCTACCACCACCACCGCCTAAAAGACGCCTGCAGCATAATACACTCTCGACATCGGCTTTGCCCTCCGTGTCATACCTTGCATATAAGCTTCATCAAGTGTCCGAACATTGCTGAAGGACGTTTTAGTGCGGACGTTTGTTTGGCACGAAACATTTTACGAAATTACCAAATGTTCCCGGAATTTTTCTCGCTTTTTGTATGTGTTCAAAGTTTTGAGAACAGTGTTTCCACTGTGCCCAAAAAGTAAGCCGTGCTGTTGTTTCTGCGTATACATCGTGTGGAAATAGATGCGAACAAATCGTTAACGCTGTTTATTTACTTGTGTTTGGCTCCTTTGGTTTTAATTACGTTTACCAAAAAACGACATTTCCTAATTTAACTACGCATTTACGTGGAATTAGATAGTCACACATCATTCGATATATGTATTTCATAATGCTGTCTTCCAGTACACTACCATCTTACCTTTTAGGGAACCTCACAGCCTGATGAGCAGATCTCGTTCATTAACCTGCGTCGAAATTGAATACACTCGCCCACCTGCTCTCCGTATCTTTCAGCTTTCAGAATAGCAGTTCTCACAGCCGGAAATCAAACCCGTCACCTCGTTCTCAACAGTGCTACGTCATTGCCGGTAGGGCACCACTACACGTTGCAGAATGTTTATGTTTATTCACTCTGCTGATGCGTTCCAACTACCGTAAAAAACTGTGGACACAGCCGCATTGGTGACAATTAAGAGAATGAGTGCACCAAATCCAACCACAAGCAACTGGTATATGGTGGAGACAAATTACATTTTAGCGGAATGCCTTACCTCAACATGGTCGACAAAATACGCGTGAAAAAATGACGGCAGACTCGTGGCAACCTTAGTTACGAGGTGCATTGCACAATAACATTCAAATGTTAGCACCATCTGACAATGTTTAACTGTGTTAGGGCGTCAATAAATCAATGCGAATAACGTCAATAGTAAATAAAATGTGGGCTGTAACTAGGCGTTTTCTAACCATCAAAGGTGCAAAAGAAAAAGTTGTTTTCTTAAGGCGAACACAAGTGTAAGCACACGATTGTATGTAGCGCTGCTTGGTTATTCTTTGTCATATCCGCATTTTTTTTTTGTTTTTTTACCCACCACTTCGGATTCAACCAGCATGCGTGGAGCTTGAAATCATTTACGCGGGTAATTGTTGAGCTTGATAATGATATTGGTCGAAGTAATCTGGTCGCCCCTCTTTTAGCTATTCAGATATAATAAAGGAGACAGAAGTGATGCGCTGCACAGACATGAGGATATAATGCAAAGCAGCGAGGATATGTGCACATGATCCCGTCTTCAAGCAGGTAATCCCACACTGATGTCTTGTGTTTTAACAGGCGTCACTATGAACAGGACCGCCTTCTCAACGCAATGTTACATTCGGGTCGCTATTCAGAAATCTGTTAACAGCAACCAGGAACTACTCAACTACCTTCCAATAAATGGCCGTCGACCGCATAAAACAATGCGGCTTCCGGTTAAACCTATAGTGCACTTCTGAATGACTTTTCCCAAAGACGAAATAAAGACAACTGAGGTGTAGAAGCCTGACAGGTATTTAGCATCACGATACTGCTTACGAAATACATCAAACATAAGAGAAACATTGTGGTGGCCCTGAAAAACAAGGCATTCTTAGCCATGACCTCCTTGAATGTTTCCGACCTGTATCTAAAATTAGATGATCTCTAAACAGGAATAAGGAGTCAGAAGAGGAAGTTCTCAGAAACTCCCGTTAGCCTTGAGCACTGCAGTGTAAATTGATGCGGATCAGCTGTGGAAGAATCAAAACCGCATTTATTGCCTACTCAACATTATTCACAAGCGAATTGTCACAATGCCCAACATCAAGAATCACAGCAACATATTAAAATTCTTTGATATACTAAACAATCGAATAAATTCCATTGAAAATCCAAGTGAGACCACACGTACAGTTCCTTTAAACAGTTTAAAACTACATGAAACAGCCACACATGTACGAGTGACACCCAGAACAGCTTCGAACTTCACACAGACGTAAGAAGGCCCTTACAGACAACACTTGTTCTCCCACTAACACATTGTCCGTACACCAACCAAAGCAAATATATTGGCTACTGATGTTCTTAGCTTCTTGTGAGGCGTTCCTTCAGCATTCGAGTTGCTGCTGCTGTCGACCCTGTGTGGTATAAAAAATATCTACACGTAATCCAGCCGGCAATAACCGACACCGTCAAGCTTACTTAAGTCCGAAGTATAAAATGGCTAAAAAGTTGAATATTTAAAAAAATGGTATGATTTTGTCTTCTTAATGCATAAAAGCCGTAAACTTCATATTCAAGTGAGCGAGAGGGCAGTCCTCATAGTTTCGTCCAAATGACAATGTCTGCATTTGAACAGTATTTGTGCCAGTGCTCACTTCCCGATCAGTGGATATCAAACAGTTCACGCTTAACAAATCTATCGAGAAGTCCACAGAGAAGGAGCGACGGTGAGATAATCTGCGTAAGAAATGGCACTGCGAGATCGCCGCAAGGAGAATTAAGATAAAAAACAAACAAAAAGCTCCAAGGACGAATTATTCCTGGAGTTCTTGCGCTGGTTTTCTTTGGCGCTTTTTGGGCTCGCGTAATCAGTGGTATAAGTAGCCGCGCATGGCGAGGAAGACATTGGGGAGGAGGAAAAGGGAAAGTGAGGCCGATGCACTGCTGCTCTCCCCGCCGCCAACAAACATGGACTGGACGCTCTCCAGGCTTCCGCTGTTCTCACGTGGATCGATTCCAAGCAGCCGGCAGATGACGTTGTAATGGTCCACCATTCGTACTGGCCCATTCAGGAAACCGCTCTTCAAACCTGAATGGTAAACTCATTGTTAATGCGCCAATCAATAGATAACGTACCATCTACAGGGCGTTGCAAAAAATTGGGACGCATTTATTCAGCGAAAGCTCGAATTCTTGCCAAAGTGTTTGCTGTACGCTTTAATGAACGAAATTGGACGCTTATAGAAGGCGCAAACAGATATACTTAACACTACATTATTCAACATGGTAAAAAGCGCGACGAGATGGCAAGCCTATGTGCAGTAGCAATCACTTTCTCTGTGAAAGGTGCGTCATCCGTCTATTTCATAGCGTTCCGGCGGATTAATATGTATGTTGCCTTTCTGGTCAATAAAGGCCCAGTTATGTCTAGCGCTCGACCTGTGTAACGTTCCCTTGTTCCCCTGTCTTGTCACGCTTTTTACAATGCCGAGGTCGTTTTACCAACTAGTCCAAAATTCTGGGTTGAATGACTAACTACTTTATTACACGTTGTAAATCATAACACACGTGTTTCTTCGCACCTCTACACTCCACTAATGTTAAAATCGGTTTTACACGCCGAAAGCTCCACTTAGGATATCGTGCATGCTGTAGTGAAATAATATTTTACTTGCCACATCAGCTGACCCACATGTATATTTTTACGTGCACCACAAACTTAGGCACAGGGGCGTGTTATTGCTTTCAGGTTACGGTAAAAACTGCAACTGCGGCCTGGAACTCATCCACCACCTGGTATTAAGATTTGGAACGCCTCATCTGTTCAGCCATCATACCATGTGTTCTTTTGAATGACAGCAATAGATGTCAGTATGCGGCATTAAAAGGTAACTTAGAACTCAATATAGATTAACCTTTCAAAATGGTAAAATAAAGTGATCCTATTGGATAGTGATCATTATATGTCACTTTTCAGCAGAAGAATAACACGGAACCGAAACAACATAAAATACAGAAAAAATAGATTTTAAGGTAAGGTGCTGACATGGCGGAAAGTGGCCCGCCCTAAAGGGTTTCATTGTTAGTGGTCTTGGTGCCACCTCAACGTATGCAGTCAGTCTTCCTGTTTGCAATGTTATATCAGTCACTATGCTCTATCATCACTGGACGCGTTAAAGTACTGTTGTGAACAAGCATTCAGGGGCATATTTAGCTGTTTTATTAAGGATGACCCTTTATAACCTGGAGTGCGCGCCAAGTTCGAGCCTCCTAGTGCACGAAGCATTAGCCAGGCTCTGTTGTGGCTTGCCACTGTCGGTTCTGCGAGTTTAACTGCAATTAGACTCCTTTCACCGCTTGCGCTGAGTGTTGCTATAAGAACAAAAATCATTTTCAGCAAGTGAACTCGTTACCTACACTGCCTCGCCAATTTCCGAAAGCCTTAGTTTCCTCACAGTGACCACAGGTAGCTATTACACAAGAAGCCTAATAGATGAGAGATGCCGGCTTTCCTCCACCTCATGCATTTATTGCCCAGTGACACCCGTAAAGTGAGTCTAAATTGAGTCTATTTGGATAAGTTGCACGCTTTGGCCTCTGCCTGTGTGCAAGTAAAAAAACAACAGAAAACCAAGGAATAAGCTAGGTACTGGGATTTGGCGAATTAAAGTGGAGAATTAAAGAGAAATGTACATGATCCCACAGCATCCCAATGCAGCGCGCCAAAGCAACTGCGTTCTCACTTGAACTCGAAACCGCGTGCCTCGATGCAACAGTTCAACTTCCACTAACCAATACCATGTCCACCCTTACGCGGTTATTGGAATTGTGGGGCAGGCTAATGATAAAGTGCATTCGTTCATTTCGTGCTCAAAAACAACATGACGTCTGCGAATAATTCTGATATGTTAGCCGGGAGTCACTACACAAATGTTTGTCAGAGTTGGTGAATTAGCCAACCTTCACACATAAATTACCAACAAAGCCGGTCACGATCAGTACAGAAGCAGACTGGGATGAGGAATCGGCGCTATAAGCAAATTGTTATTCTGCCTGGACTTTCTTACGCTAAGCACTCCGTCGTCTTGTCGTCCAATGGTTGTGAATTTCGTTGAGGAGAGCCAGTTCTTTGCCATTTGCGTTCGCATTAGTTTGCACACTCGCTTGGAGTGGTGCCTACAATCACTAGCAAGAAAAACATTCAATGGAAATGACGGAAGGAGATAGAGCTGGCAAAACGTAGTCTTCAGTTGGATGATGATGCCGCAGGTGCAGTCATACGCAACTTTTTTGGCAGTAAGACAAATGCCAAAAATATATGTGTCGTAGAAAATATGCAACGCGGACCATCGTATCAAATTACTTCTGTGGTTTTATTTCTATGAGTTACGTGGTTGAATGAACTATTCGCTGTAGCTCACAACGCGCGAGCTGGAACAAATAGCATTATTTCATCATAAAATGTGTCAACAGCGAACATGGTATGTACAATTAGAGGTCACTGCAGGCGGACGTCGGGCTTTTCTCCCGGTGGTTTTTATTCCAACAATGTCAAAGCTCAAAGCTGAAGTTTTCTGAAAGGCAAACCAGCGTCACGACCAAATCTAAGTTGTAATTACAAGGCCGGTAGACTAGCCTACGCTAGAACGCTAGAACTTACATTTTGTTCACGTACCGAAGCCTGTTTCTCGGCCTGCATATGACCTAACAAATGGCATGAATATCCTTTGAAAAAGACATACAAACCTGGCCCCGTGGCTAGGAAGATGGCTCTCATGTCCTCCAACTTCATGGGGTCATATCCATGGTTCCCATTGTATATTTTTCCAGCCTTCGGTACCTGCTTGTCTGTATTATTCAGCTAAAAAGAGAACAGAATCGATACGAGGATTAGGTCCTATCATTAGACTACACTGACGAACGCGAAGTGCTTTAGCAGGGAAATATGCCACGCAGCCACAACATTCAAAATTTTTGGGCATCGCTAGATTTTTCACCACACAATGATGCCTTAAAGTGAAAGAACCACTATTTAAATTGTGCAGCTTAGCCTCCAGCTGCGTTTCCTTCAGGGAAATCAATCGTCCTGGTGAAGGGGTGGCCAGAGGTGTGGGGATATTTATCTAAGACTGCCTATCAAATCAAATAGTATAATACTGAGCGTGAATAAAATAAAAGTGGATAAATGAATTCTTTTGATACATGAGTGTCCGTCGCTTAATGTGTGAAGACGTGCCAAACCAAAGCTACAAAAATAGCTTAGGCAGTCAGGTTTCAACATTCCCGAGTGTTTCGTACCAGTGCTTGATAAGAAAGGGGTACAAATTATAAAATATTCAGACTAGCAAAAATTTAGACAAGATTTCAGAGCAGAGTGGTAGAAAATTGGCACATATTGACATATGGAAGTGCAGGTTCTTCAACATATTGAGAATACTGTAAGTATATCAGTCTGACTGCAGTGCCTGCAGCGTGATGTCTGGTATGACCGTTCTGCACGCAATGCCAACCATTACTAATTCCTAATTCCTTTCTCACTCCACAACGTCGCTAGGAAATCACTCTTCGGCCTATACATTTTACACGGGTAGCGTTGAGCTAAACATTGAAGAGTTAGTTTACGCTTGTTTTGTGCAAGGCTTGCAGGTGTTAGGCTTTTTTGCATGGTTCCCGTATAAAAAAACCAACCCAGAAATTTTTTCTCCATTGCCTGCTTGGTGACAACCCAAAACTCACCGCACTGTACACAAATTAGTAGCTTCAGCCACCAGTCGGCAGAAGGGAGTGGCTTAAAATATCTTCAACGGCGCTTGAACATCCATAATGGGTAACCACTCAGGTGCTTCCGGCATGACTCCATACACTTCTCTTATATAAACAACGCTTTCAATGAAGTACTCTCCCACTGTACCAGCATCTTCTTCGGCATTTTGAACTGTCATGTAAGTTTTCCACACAGAATGCTAAGTGCCATGAAATAATCATTGGGCACGCCTCCATCATTGTTTACGGGCAAGAAGCGAATGCCGTTAGGCGTTAATAGTAGGTCTTTCTTCAAGGTTCGTTCGAGGATGTCCCAGTGGAACACTGCATTCCAACAGTCTAGAAAGATGTGCTCAATTGTTTCAAGCATTCTGCATAATCGACAGTCAAGTATCCATGGGTGCACATATAGCCCTTTTAGGGGCGAAGCTCCTTAGGGCGTGGGTCTGTCCATCCTCGACGTATGTATGTAGCCACCTCTAGTTTAGTTCTTGGATTGTTTACTAGATGGCGTGGCTACCTCTAGTTTAGTTCTTGGATTGTTTACTAGATGGCGGGGAGCGTTCTAATAAAATCCGTTCGCTGTTGGCGCGCGCTCGGAGTCGCCCGATGGATAAGGCTGCAGATGTGCGAGCCCGCGAGGCAGAAGCGCTCCGTGAAGCTGCGCGACGCCGCCGCCAAGATCCTGCCGTACGAGAGCGGGAGGCCGAAGCGTGTCGTCTGGCTGCGGGACGACGCCGCCAAGATCCCAGCGTTCGAGATCGAGAGGCCCAAGCGTCACGGCAACGGCGCGAGGACCCTGCCGTACGCGAAGCGGCACGGCTGCGGCGCGAAGAGGATCTCCAAAACGTCAGAGAACGGGAAGCGGCGAGAAAGCGCGCGTATCCGCAGGCAGACCCCGATGCAGTGAGAGCTCGTGAGGCGTCTGCAAAACGCATCAGGCGAGCTCAGCCCCAAGGTGCCGACGCGCGGTTTAAGCGAGACTTTCTAGACGTTACGTTCGGACACAGATGTAGTGGACGAACTTTCACTGAAGAGTCACGGTTTTACCGATGATTTCCCCTCAGGAGCTTCGCCCACTCATCATCATTCACCCCGTGGATATGCTGTGAATTTTTTTTCCTGCAGCCAGGGTTTTACCAGTAGTCTGCGGCTATGAGGTTTGAAGAAAAAACATTTAACGGATGAATGTACTGGCATTCGTTTCACTCTTTTTAGAACACCTTTTCCTGCACCTACTGCATACAACTGACGATAAACGGGAACAGGTAAGCATACATCAATCATACCTTTGTACAAACGCTTCCGCGGTACACTACTCGCAATACTCCGGGGAAAGCCTAACCCAGAAAAATAGACAGTAGGGTTCAGCTGGCCCGAAAGCCCTAGAGCTGGCATATAGCGCGGCAGAGCCGACTAGTATTGCTGTCTTAAACGTAAATTTCGAACATTGCAGAACTTCTGAAGGTAAAATGGTGCGGCAAGTACAATAGAATAGCAAAACCGATTCGCAAATTATTCATAGTTAGAATATCCGAACACCTTCAAATATGGTGCATTCTATGTTATTTTTATTTTGTGTAGAATACAGCTAGTACATTTTCGAGCCCATGCACGCTTGAGCACCTGTGAGAGCAAGCTGTGACTCGACACGAAGAACTCTTATTACATAAGAGCGAATGCATGGCCTTATTATCAGCAGGAGTTTAATTTGGAAGTTTTCTATTAGGTCGGCAAGTTATGAAATCTTTATTGTTAAATACATATATACTGACACGAAATTTACAAGCTGAGATAACTATTTCACGATCGGTAGCACTGTGCTTTAAATTGATGTCTTCCCTCCATTTTTGTGTTTTTGTTTTCTCCGTTTTGTCCACAAGATGTCTAATTCTATTAGGCTCGCATACGGTCTGGATGTTGCTGTGTTCAGGAACCGGGGCAGCGACCGCGCCAAGCCACTTCAGCAGAGGCTTTTTGCGTTTGTGCCCTCTCTTTGAAAAAGAAGAAAAAGTAAGCTATGTGATTTGATTTGATCTCAGTAGTTCTCCGCGTATACAAAAATATCTTCCGGAAAGTTCGAACTGTACTGCACCATAAAACACAAGTTTATGTCAACTTCAATCTTTATACACGGCAGAAAGCTAAAAACGGACCACCTCTTTTTGAAACAAGCGCGCATGACATTACACCATACCTGCCAATTAGAAAAATCAAACCAAGGAACTCCGTGTCAATACTCGTTCAGCCGGCCTAAAATTTAAGGTAACGTCAGTGACACGAATCTTGCGCATGACCATTTCAACAAACAACCCCAAATATTTTTTGCACTATTTAATCTCAATAAATGCATTGACAGCTGCTTTCAGTACTGCAGAACTTTGGGTAAGTGCTTGCAGTATATCACAGTTCGGTATAGAAATTCAATGGTCAGTTCGGCACTAATAACACAACCCTTGTGCTTACAAAATATTTCTTATAATTCTGCCGATTAATATAATGTGAACCATAAAGCCCAGTGAGGGTTCACTGCGATGAATTTGTGAAACATAGTAAGTGAAAGCGCAAATCCGGCTAGTGAGCTTGGTGTCGGATTTGACCTCCAGCTATAAGTTGAGACGTTCCATGATGTCGTGGTTGCAACAGGGTACGGGGACTAAAACTGGCGTGCTTACTTCTCAGCACCTGCTGTTTATCCACACGCAGTATTTTTCCACACAATAAAATCTGGCGTATTTTTCGTTCCTGCCTTTTTAATTATGCCCAGAACCAGAAAATTTATCGTAACTATATTTTAAATCCAGGATCCGTGTTTCTTCTTGTTAACACCACGCCTTTGTTTGGAATCAAAGTGGTTCTCATACTGATTTAACTGACTATTATAGAGTGACTTTTTTGCTCGTTTTTCGTATAAGAGGTTCAGTTGTACGCAGTATAAAATACCATGGTCTGATTTCCTTGGCTCCTTGATTGACTTTCTCTCTCTCTCTCTCTCTCTCTCTCTCTCTCTCTCTCTCTCTCTCTCTCTCTCTGTATTTTTTTTGTAGCAATGGTAAATCGGCGTTGTGTCTCAGCCATACAAGCAATGTGGAAAGGCCTGTTATTTGTAGCTTAGGGTGGAGCGATTTCTATCGTGGTAAGGAATGGAATAGAGGTAACATTTCTGTAGAAATGTTACATGTAAACAGCATTGAATATACCTCCCTTAGCGGACATTACCCCTCTCACCGTGTCACCTAGGTAAGAAAAAAAACAGCAAGAATGTTTCTACGCAGATCATTGCGCTGGTGTAGAGGTTGCTCAGAAACTGTTAAAGTGATAGTAAAGTTAGGTTCGTTGAAGGGGTGGATCGTGTCTTCGTGGCGGGGTGCAAGTACCCGATTACGATGACGAAGGAGGTAGATGATGAAGAAACCTCTATTTACAACGATATTTACAAGGACTTATACAAGGCACAAAGACAACACAAAATAATGAAATCTGGATCACAGCTTAAAATCGCCGCAGTGCACAAGGGGCGTATCACGGCACGACCCCTGGTGGAGGCACTGAGGCCAAAAAGGTGCCAAACCGCCGCAGGGTTGGCTGGAAAGATAGGTGGGGTTCTGGCGCCCAGAAACCACCACGGGAGTGAGTCTTCGTGCGACCGCTCGCAGTCGCAGCTCTCGACAAACTCATTGCAGGATGCGCGAGTGGTTGCAAACGAAGCCGCGTCCCCGTCGCCGCGCACATGCAATTCGGGTTTTCACCCCGCTCCCTCCCTAGTCCGCCCCCGAAGGTCAGGAGGAAAAGAAAACCTACCCCACAGCCGAGACGAAGGTCGCCGGCAAGGGCTGCGCCTAGAGTTCCTGTATATAGCTCCCCTTGGGGAGCAGAGTTGCGCGTCCATCCGTCATCTTGAGTTCCAGGTCGTGCGGGAAAGCCACCCGTCCCACACATAGGAGCTGCCGCCGGGGCGCCGCACCAGCGGCAGTGGTGAGGAGGAGTGGCGAGGAGCGGCCGGTCGAAAACATTCGGCCGCTTATCAGATGAGCGGCCGCCGCTGCCGCCGCTTTCACAACCGCCGATGCACAACTGAGCAGAACTGACTGAATACGGAGTCTTCTGCGCAGCACTGAAAGCGGGCTTTCTGTCGAACTGGAACCCGTGGCATGTGGCAATCAGACGCGCAACTCTTGCGCTACGCGATATACAGGAACTCTAGCTGCGCCTCGCCAGAGACGCCGCCGGTGGCGGCCACAACACTCCCGCCGATGGAGGGGGACACAACAAAGCCACGAAAAGGGACGGGCGTCATCGTCCCGACGGGGACTATGTCGCTGTCATCATTGAAGTGATGCTTGAAATCATGAGTTAGTAATTCTACTGTCCGAGTGCGAACTATAGATCACGGTGGAGGAATATGCTCCACCGTGCTATAGATGCAGTTTTCCTGTGGAGTACTGCCATAGCTTTGTCCAATGAAACTCACCTTCTTGATCTGGTAGCCTGGGTCAGCTGTCAGCACAATGGGCTGTGTCAAGTAGGTGTTCTTGAGGTGATACAATTCCGGCAGCTCTTCTCTCTTGAACACGTTGAGGCCCTTGATGTTTGCGCCTTTGAGCGTGCTGTAAACCTGCGCAATGAGTAAATATGGGAAAAATTATGAACTGCAATAAACATCGATCATAAATGCCATGACAACAAACCTGGACCAGCAATGAGATCACAAATAAGTTCCCAGAAGGCGAAAAATAATACTTGAGACACTCGCATGCAATACGAGTCCTGACGCACAACTCAAACGTTAGCAATTTGAGACTGTTTTACAGCTGAGAAGTATGATTTACTAGGGTGAAAAGTCTTGTTACGGTGTTTTAAATGATAATTTTTTCAACGACATTTTTAGGAAAACCAATCAAATTATATTAAAGCACTATTTTATGCTTAGCTGCTTCAAAGCAGACACTTCGCTGTGCCAAAAGCTATGCCTAACTGCTAACATCAATGTAATATTAATCGAACAGTTTAAAGTAAATCGCCAAGGATGCGTAAGAACCTGGAAACGGAAAACTAAACACGCGCCTTATTTGCATTGAGCCTTACAGCTACAAGGGAGATTTCTATAGCTTTATCGGAATTTTCGCAGCTGCCAAATACTCGACCAAGGCGCATATTCCTTTATTAGCGAAGCTTGTGAGAAAGTTGTAAGCTTTCCTTTGTAGCCGTACGGCTTTGTATGTCGAATTCCCCCTTTGCAGACACAGCAACGCTGACAACTTAATATTCATGATTTTATCTTTTATAGCTACGAATCAACGTAACCATGAACAGTGTATTTGAGACATAAAAAGTTAAGTAAGCCATTGTGTCCTAGCGCAAAACGTGTAACCTGTGCCACCTCAGGAAGTTACCTGAAAAGCTACGGCCATGGCGAACAACACACATACACAAAAAAACACACCACTGTTAGCGCAAATGAATGTGTTTTAGTCACAGAAGCCATAACGCAGAATAAATGTAGACGTTACAACGGCTGTCCAATGATCTCATTAGCGGTCTGAAACACTGCATAAAGCTAATATCTCGCCTCTTTTCGTCGGCCACATCTGTGTTTTGCAATCGCTGTGCAGTTCGTTGCAGCGAACTTGCAGCTTCACCCTCAGGCGACGATATTCAAGAAAGGACCCGAAGTTTTTGTTGTTCTGAGCAGTAAAATAGCACCGTTTATAGATGAAACACAATGTGCCAACCATAGGTTTAATTAATATGTCGCTTGCTGGACTTTTAAAACAACAATGCCCATCACTCCTAATCACGTCCTCCATTCCCATCTGGAAATCGATGCCATGCTTCAAGTAATTCCGTCATATTTCATAAAAAAAATGTCATAACCGGCAATTTGATTATATTTCTGTGCTTATGTATTCTGCCTCAGTATATCTGCATTTTCTCTGACATTCACAAAATACCCATATCGGAAACTATATTTTTTATTACAATCTGTTGCTTTAAAAGGCCTCGGCGTGTTTCTCGGTACCACTAAATAGCAAACATAAGTACACTGTCTGTTTCTGCCCTGATTTGTTATAGCTTTTATCTGAAGGCATAAACTCAAACCATCTCACTACCTATTAGCATTGCAAGTTGGTCTACACTTATCCGTAGCTCTACCCTGCAGAACAAGTCATTAAAATGGGTCACCTGTAGCCCGTAATGAGGGTAAGGACGCAGCTAAAACGTATTGTGTACCCCGCACGCAGTGATGACAGTGCAGTGAGGGCGCGACAAACACAGATAGGGACGTCAGCCGCCTATGTGTTATGTGCCCTGTGCGTGTACGTGTGATAAGCAGTGAGCGGACAAGAAAAGCATCTGTGATGCGCATAAAGCCTGGAACAGGCTCACAACGGGTGGACCACGAATCAACCCCAACGCGTTTTGCTGTCTCAAAATTCCACTCTCAAAATAAACTGGCTATTTCCACTCGTCTTCAAAATCCCTCCTCTCATATGCGCATGTTAGCAATTGCCCCCTCTCGATCTCCTCCCTCTACTCAGCGAAAACGAAGGTTGGGTCGGCTTTTGTTGCCCCCAAGACGAACAAAGGGCCAGAGGCTGCCGTGTGGCGCACAGCGTACAATGTGTGCGCGGTGACGTACAATCAGTTTTCCCCTTCTATAACTGCTGTGCGCGTGCGCGTGTGCGCGTGTGCGCGTGTGCGTGTGCGCGTGTGCGCGTGTGTGTGTGTGCGTGTGCGTGTGTGTGTGCGTGTGTGCGTGTGTGCGTGTGTGTGCGTGTGTGCGTGCGTGTGTGCGTGTGTGCGTGTGTGCGTGTGTGTGTGTGTGTGTGTGTGTGTGCGTGTGTGTGTGTGCGTGTGCGTGTGTGCGTGCGCGTGTGCGTGCGCGTGTGCGCGTGTGCGCGTGTGTGTGCGTGCGCGTGTGCGCGTGTGCGCGTGTGTGTGCGTGCGCGTGTGCGTGTGCGTGTGTGTGTGTGTGTGTTGGGGGCGGGATCCCCTCAGGGCAATTAGCCCGTATTTAGGCCGCGTCGTCAACGTGTAAGTTCCATGCTATAATAGATGGATTGTAGGGTTTAACGCGCCGACGCAGCGTGGGCGATGAGACGTGCCTGTAGTGGACGGCTCCGGATTAGTTTTGACCGCCTGGGGATCTTTAACGTGCGCTGAAATTTCGCACACACGAACGTTTTGGTTTTCGCCTCTATCAGAAAAGCGGCCGCTGCGGCCTCCATGCTACTATAGAAAACCTAACTATCCCTTCTGTTTACCTGGCCTAACACTGACGACCCGGCTGGGCCGAAGCATTTAAATTTCGCAACAAAGGACAGACACTTTATTCCTCTGGTGCAGTTCTTTTTTATTTACTTGCAGGCAGGGAGGCACGACCATCTTTGGCCCCAGGCGAACCGAGCTCGCGCAATGCCAGGCGGGGCTCCTCTGCTCGTTCCCACTAAAAGGGGCGCTCCCCTCTCCACCTCGGAGAGATGGCTTTCGGGGCAGGGGAAGGCGCAACACGTGGGAAGAAAGACAGGGATTACGGACAGTGGGATTTTGAGACAACGGGGAAGCTGGGCGGGAAAACTGCAACTGGGGAATTGCGACATTGGGAGACGTGCTACTACCATCACAACTACCCCGTCTGGTATGATGGCTGCTCCCACGTGTGCGGTAAGGGGGAGTTGTACGGAACAGGCCCGCCGCAGCGGAGGGCCTGGATGTAAGCAGCAAGGGGCAGAAAACCGGAACGACGACCCTTGGCCACCTCGGACTAACCAGCATATGCAGTGGGCGCGCACGGTGTAGCTTCGTAAAAGGACGCGAGCGTTGTGGTGAGTGTCGAGCGAAGCGCCGCATCATTTTTCTGCACAATCGGTGAAGTACGCTATTTAGTGTCACGTTGTTGCCATGATCGGTATGTATTTAAATGAACTGTTTGTACGCATGTCATTTTTGTTTCGTTGTCCAGGAATGAACCGGTGACTTCTGTTTAGAAGGACTTCTTGGTGGGCGAGTTGGTACAGCTTTAATGTGAAATAACTAACTGCGCAAGTTGAGAGGGCCACAAAAAAAAAGTAGTGCCCTTGCGCTCTGTGAAGAAGGGTGACCTGCAAAGCTGGACGCGGTCCACGGGGTATACGAAACAAAACACGATTGTTGTAATTTGCGATGGAGCATGCTTCCTAGCCAATTAGTTGAATGAACCTCCGAACGATCAAAGCTTTGAAATTAAATCGCGGCTTCGACGGACGCCCGTCTAGTCGGGAATGACATTGAAATACATAATAAGGAAGACGCCGACCATAAAAGAAAATAAAACTATGACGTTTCGGCCCCCCGAACGGAAGCCTTGTTCACACTAAAAGCAGAGACAGAAAGTAAGTGTTTAAGTAGGATTAAACTTTGTTCTTGCAGACAAACATGGACCTGCCTGTGTCCCTCTCGCATCGTAAGCATCGTGTAACACACAAACCCAACCCGCTCTACCACTAGGGACTCCGGACAGGTCCCATTGGGCCATTTAATGTTCTCGTTTAAACCTCGCACCAATACAACGGACATACCATCTATCAGTACGGGCATGAAAACTACCTGTGAGCGTGCACGCCCCCCCCCCCCACCTCACCCCCACTATTCTCCGCTACAAATTTGCGCACGCATAAAACGCCAACTGATCATGTGCGCCTGCTTAGAAGTGCCAGACGCGGTCGAAAATATATCCTGAAAGCCCTCTGAAGAAGTGATATTGGCTCACGCCGGCGATCCAAGCGGGCAAGTTGCTGTTCATCCGGGAGGGATTCGCCGCTTCTCGACGAGCTGAACTTGAGGCGGTACCGGTGGCTCCAGCAGCTTTCCGTTGTTTTTGCGCCAGTTCGCGCTTGTGTTCGGGCCAGCGCTTGAAATCTTGCTCTACTTCCTCCCAACGAACGGCATGCGTCCGTCCCTTAACGATTTAAAACCTGGAACTCATTGAGCTCTATTCTCGCGTACAAACATGTGGTTGTCTGTTTCCCTTCCCCCTCGTAGGCAATCTTACTGTCTCTGTAAGATGTCTGTGTAACACATCAACCCACACCCGAGCCACTCGATTAAGGAGGACAGCCGACTAAACGCATTGACCCATGTAATTTCAGCATTAAATCTCCCACCAGCACAACCGGAATTACATCGGCAGCGGCATGAAGCCTATAGCTGTGCGTGCACGCCCCCTTATTTCACCCTAACATCGTGCACGCATAAACTGGCAACCGGCGATGGCGCATGCTTAGGCGTGAGACATCAGCGAAAACGTCGCTCGGAAGGCCTTCCAAGCTGAAAAAGTTACAGCCGTTCCACTCTACGTGAAAACTTTCGGAAATGCAGAGCACTGATTCGCCATAATGGGCTGTAGCGCCGTTATCCGCTCACTGCTACCACCCGACGCATTTCAAATTTCCCGCCTTCGCAGTGCTGGCGCGCCCCCTGCCTGAAACTGCGCCAGCAGGAGTTCTGTTCTTTTTGTGCTTGTTTTCCCTCCCGCATCGCCGCCCGACGTTCACGAATGGCTGCGGCTTCTCGCTGGCGAAGTTCGGCGTCGGCGGCTCGCTTGCGGCGCTTGCGCTCAGCATCCGCAGCACGCCGCCGCGCCGCCTTCTCTTCCCGCGTAGGCATTGTCGATGAAGTCGATGGTGAAACGTGAAACGTGCCGTGAACCCCCTGCCGCGGCTATGACGCAACGTGGCGCGGCTATGACGCAACACAATCCAACACAATCCACTTTAATCCAATCCAATCCAAATCCCAACCAATCCAAGCCAAGCCAAGCCAAGCCAATCCAATCGAATCCAATCCAATGCCAGACCGACGGGGAGCGATGCAATTTTTTTTAACCTCCTTGAGCGATGCGGACTACGACTACGGACGTCAACGCGGGTGACATCGTGAGTTACTGAAATGCTCTGCATTTAAAAGAAATATGGCTCAGGCCGGATTTCCAACTGGAAAAGTTTCCCTTCAACCTTGAGGGATTTGCAGCGACGTGGCGAAGTGGAATTTGAGCGGAAACGGCCACGGTGGGTTTCGGTCGTTTTAGAGGGCATCTCTATAACAGCCATTACCTGGGCTTCGTGGGAGCGGCGTCTGTTTATGTCCACGTAACTGAGTGAGTGAACGTAGCAGCGACGAAAGAAAAAAAAACGGAGAGGAGCGTCTACAGAAAGGTGAGGTGGAGTACCACACGTGCGGCTACGGCGCAATCTCTCTCACTGCCTCTCCCTCGCACATGTCTCATGCGTCGCCAACAAGGAGCGCCGCTCCCCTGACACTTTCCCATGGAAACGGGCCTTAGGGGTTGACAACGTGCAACGCATAGGCGTCCCAAGATCCCGATCCAGAGTTCGCCATCATGCTGTTTCTCGCACTCTGGAGGCTAAACTCCCTGATGAACAAGACATTTACACAGACGCGAGCGTGTCTGCTAGTCGCATGGGACTGGCTTGGCGATGTCCAGGTATACCTAGTTTAGACGGCGCTTGAACTCGACAAACATCCACTACTTCTATTATGGACGCTGAGCTACATGCCATCCTCGCAGCCCTCGACCACTTGACATACGAGACGTCTGCCCCATTACCACCCCGCATTCGGTTCCTGACTGACTCCCAAATGGCGCTACGTGAGCTCCGGAAACCCTTCTCCGATCACCCTTTGGTTCATCAGATACAACATATGATTAGTCTGCTTGCTCGCAATGGTACCTCTGTA
This sequence comes from Haemaphysalis longicornis, assembly GCF_048455015.1. Classification (NCBI taxonomy): domain Eukaryota; kingdom Metazoa; phylum Arthropoda; class Arachnida; order Ixodida; family Ixodidae; genus Haemaphysalis; species Haemaphysalis longicornis. The sequence goes on along the minus strand of NW_027526361.1, from coordinate 185,193,992 downwards.
CGTGTTGCGTGGATACCGGGACACATGGCTCAGGGTTCTGGCAACCAGGCTGCCCATGAGGCAGCGCAGGAGAGTATTCGAGTAACTCCTCCACTGGTTGACAGCCCTGCTCCCCCGCTCTCCCTCAGGCAACAGCTGGATCACGCTCGGCAGGCTAGGCACAACCGCCTTGCCGCTGCCACTCCTGTAGGTTTCCTGCATAACGCCCCATCCCTAACTCGTCCTGCCGAAGTTTTTATTAACAAATTTCGCGCGAACGCTGCATTGACTCCCCACATAACACGCAAATGGCACCACCCGAACGGCGATCCTCCGCCCTACTGCCCATATTGCAAGAAAGCTAAAATAGCAAACCTGACCCACCTTATTTGGCACTGCTCTGCGTACCAATCCTTCCGCCCCATCCTGTTGAATGCCCTACCCAATCCAAGCGAGATACCTCCCACGACACTCAGCGACCCCGATTTGCTTGCTGCCCTTGGGGGCTTCGCTCTCGAGAGTGGCCTCGCTAGAGTAGTTTAGCTGGGGTCTACCACCCCTATGTGTGCATTCAGGAACTGAATATTCCTCTCCAGGATCTTCAAATGAACATCACCTCGTGACCACCTCTTCCCTCCCCTTTCCCCCTTCTCCCCCTTCCGGCCCCTGGGCCCTCCTTGTGTTAATAAAAGACCTTCACTCACTCACTCTTCAGGCGCTGTTCTGTTCTCCGCTAATCCAAACCGCGTGACATTTCCGCGGGAGTTTCAAACACGGTTTGTAACATGCTGGTCGGTGGCAGCGGCGGCGCGCTGCTAGGCAGCAGCACAGTAGCGGACGCAGCCGTGCGTTCCCTGAACACGCGAACACTTCGTGAACCGCAGCAGAAATGCGCCGTGACCGAGAAGATTGGAGCTCGCTCTGCGCAAAAATTCCTTATTAGGGAGTATAGTAATCGTCAGAGCATTTTTTTTCGCCTATCCGTGCTTCTGTTTATTTTTCGCAATCACCCGATGACCACACTACGGCTGTTAGATGCCGACTTACCAACTTACCAAAGGGGCATCGGTGGAGGCGAGGGGAAACAATAGTTGTGAAAGAGGTGTCAGCGGTCGCGAGGAGGAACCCCGGAGCGGCGCCGAGTGAATGGGTGACACCGGAATAAAAACTAGGCGGGTTACACATGTACTGCTCAACAGTAAAAAAGGGAACACTCTCCTTTTTTGTGGCCGTCTCAAATTTCGCAGTTTTTTTTTTACTTCAGGTTAATCATTTCTGTTTCTTGCGTGTCGCCGTCACTTCGTCGGGCGGGATCAAGCTCGCCCACCGCTCACCCATGAGGGAGGTTCCTTCAAGCTCCAGTATGCATTCATCCTAATCGTACCTTTTCAATCTTGTCGGGGTTCGGCCGAAGCATAGCAAAGGAGCCACCGTCGAGCATGGTCTGGATGTCGTCGGCGTTAATGAGTGGCTCGATGTCTATTAGCTGATACCTTCCCATGCGTGTATCGGTCATTCCATGGTCAGAAACCACGACAACGCTGATCTGAAAGAGACGACGATTTCTTAAGATAAGGAAAACAATTGACTTTTGGGAGAATACAAAAGCTCGCGTGGCCACGCCGGTACATGGAAGCTATCAAAGTTTACTTAAGTATTCATTGTGATCACTTTGGTGAAGTTTCTTCGGGCTCAAGTGGTACTGTCGGGCTAAACTAAGCTAAACTAAACGGTCTCATGAGATCATTCACTGCAGACGAAAAGGCAGCCTGTTCGCCTGAAGTGAATGATCTCACGACGCCGTGTTACAAGAACAGACACGCACGCACACAATAATAGATGTAACACGAGAACAAAGCAACAAACTCGAGAAGAGAATCGGGAGCCTTATTTCGGAAAGCGGAGGCAAGCTGGCACAGCAGAGGAGAGACGATCTGAAATCAGATTACTGCTATTGAGAACGCTGAACCACCTGATTTTTATCAGATTTCATGTAACTATTTGTGGCTGGCAAACTATCCAAAAAAGAAGTTTTCTGATCGTCTGCTAGCTCGTTTGGTCCTTCCTAGCGTGACCCGCCATCACGCATCTCGCTTTACATGTCCCAGGTGGCGCCGTCGTTCCAAGATCAGCTTCTGTGTCCAAATTGCCGCCATTTTGCCATAAAAATCGTTTTTATTTGTTTCCTGAATAAACATGTAAGTACCGTCGTTGTTCACGTAACAAACAAAAACGGCCACCAAATGCGGCCATCATGTGAAGCTTAAGGGGGAAGGGAGCAGCGGTTCTTTAAGAAAATATTTTTAAAGTGTCCCATTTATTGATATAACATCCGGTATATGTTTTCATTGAATACACTGGCGGAAGCTTCCAAAAAGTTTTCAAACTCGCTTGCTTGTATTCTTCGTGTTTACCTGATCTCGCATGTTCTGCTTCCTAGCCTCGTCAAGCAAGTGTTTGATGACGTTGTCAGCGCTCTTGAGGGCTTCTCTTCGTTCCAAGGAGTCCGGGCCGCTTGCATGGCCTGAAGAAAAAAAGGTCATTTCTAGTAATAACAATGTAGCTTCTATCGGTCCAATGCACTTCTTCTGGTGCCTAAAAAGTACACTTGGTATCCTCTTTGAGATTAGTCCATTTGAATGGAAAGTGATTTTTTTTTAATATTTGCAATACGCTTTTACTACTGCCTTGAACAAAACCTTATACAAGCAAGAAAATCCATACTAAGAACCGGGATGAGAAGCAAAGGAAATAAACTGTGTAAACAGTCAAGAAAAAAAGACCGAGAATGCCACAGAACTGCGAGTTCTGAACGTAAAACCATTGGAGCCCAATTAAGCGCCGCAGAATGGTCCTTGAATGCACATGTCGACGGCAGCTGTCATCTCCACTAAACAATCCAGCTGAGCGTAGATGTTAAGCCTATTTTCAGCCCTAATTTTCGCTTACTCGATTCGTATTCTGAGCTCCCGAGTTTCATCCCTACATAGTCCTAATGTTCTTTTTTTTCATTTTTATATGAATTCAATGCAAAGACTATGTTTTACTTTCACTTCGTCACCAGCAGTTTTAGGAGCCGCATCGCGGCTACAGACGGTGTCGCCGGATGGCGGACTTTCTCAGAAGCGACGGTTGATCGTTGCAAACTATGTCATGTGTCAGTATCGTATGTGGACATACGGAGAAAGAAGCGTGAAAGTACACAAGACAATGTGGAGAACTACACGAGTCAAGAACAGGGCGTCCTGTGCAGTTCTCCTCTTTTGCTGGTGTACTGTCGTGCTTGTTTGGAAATATGACACATTTTTGGCTCAAATAGGCTTTTTAACGCTTTTGCATTGAAAATATTTGCGGAGAAAATTATGACCACGCGAACAGGGGAAGGATAAGTGGAAGGCGGTCAATATATAAAGTAATTGCGATTAAGAGTTCGCCACACACGCGTCACGAATGGGCTGCCCGACAGTCGCAACGGCAGGAGCGTTATCGAAGTCACTATAAATGGCCGCAAAGCACATTTGGTCTACTCGTCTAAACAGAACGAACTGTCTGTGTAGACGATGTTGAACCACAACTGTCTTAGTTGGTAAAAACAGTGCACCTACCGACGGCGTCGACAGCTTCGTAGTAAACGAGGGCGAAGTTCAGCTTGTCCTGTTTAAAATCGTTTACTATATTCGTCAACTGTTCTTTAGTGTCATTTTCAACGGTCGGCCACTGCCAGTAACCCTTGTAGTCGATGCAGTGTGACGGCCGCGTGCCTGAAATTTTTACCTGCGAGAGGAATAAAAGTAAGGTTTAGTGCAGCATAAAACAATGACAGAAATAAGCATTTTTTTGTGTGTGTGGGCCATTTTACGTTACTACGACGTTTTTATTATAAATCAGCCCAATTCTATGACGAATGGCGAGGCTTTTTGCATAGGTTAAAAACAGCCTGCCTGAGACTAAAATGCTAACATTCATCCGTTTTACAATCTCCGCGAAAAATCGCGCTTAGGGGAAGAGACCAGCGACGTGGTTCTTACATTTTGTAAAATTACAAGGCAGGTTATGCAGAATGATCATTATTCTACGCTAAACGTAATGCATGTTACAATACTGGTTCAATGACAGTACGCAAGTACTCTTCAAGGTATCCTTATTATTTTAAAATACCATTTTTTTTTTGCCAACGGCTATGTAATCTATCGCACATTCACTGACACCAGTGATCAAACCGCTATTTAGCATTACCTTAACCACGTGCAAAAATATTGCGAGTGCTGGCTTATAAATCCTGATGCTAACAAATGCAAAATAGTCTCACTCCACCACCTCCACAATCCGTTTGCGCTCTTTTACGTAATTGTTGATATTGCTATCGAACAGATGCAGTCATAGAAGTTTCTCGTTGTCACCCTATGGCGCATACATTTTACCAACATTACATGCTGTGTTGGTAACATGCTAATGTAATTGAGATGCTATGGCGCTCTTCAATTGACGCATGTATGTTACCAACATTACATCATCTACAAACAGGTATCTAGGTGTTCCGAAACATCATCTTTGCCACAAACAGAAAATGTAAACCTGCAGGCCTACAAGTACATTATCTGCCCTAAATTAGAATATGCGTTTTCCGTTTGGAAGCTACGCCAAACAAACAGTGCTCTTAGTTTCATTTTTCGGTAGATCTTGCCAGCAATTCTTTTCATTTATTTTTTTTATTTGACGTTTTTTTATTCATATATTTATTTTGTTTATTCTTCATATTCCTATAATACCAGTGTATCTAGAGTATCATCCCTAGAAATCCCCTCATATAAACACTGACGGCTGCCGACGGATTTCAAGCCTTCGTTTATTTGACATATTTAATTCACAGCCTGATCACGTTTCCTGACATTATTCTTCCAGCCCGCAAATCTCACCGTGCTAGTCATCCGCTTCAAGTTGGGCGTCTACGAATTAAAACGACCACTTTATCTATGTCCTTCTTTATAGGGGCCGCAAAAAACTAGAATGATTTTCGTCGTGACGTCACTGCCCTTTCCTGTTCACCAACACTTTCGCATCACCTGCCTATTTGCCTGCCGCAATAGGCAGGCAAATAGGCAGGTTATACTCCTGGCTATAAAAAAATCTTGATTTTCTGACCCGCCCCTGATGTAATGCCTTCTCCTTCTCCGAGAGTTCTTCAAGAAAATAAAGTGATTTCATGGGATTTATTTAAAAAACCACGCGACCGAAAAGGAAGTAAAGCAACAAGCGCACAGGAGCGCGCACAAAAAAGCACTCACAAACTGACCAGAACGGATTAGCATTGTGTGCCACGAAGGAATGACGAGCGCCACCTAGCAGTGGACGATCGTGCTTGAGAACATCCTAGCGAGTACGTGCAAACCCGAGGTGCGACGCTTGTTCGCAATTCATCATTGGTAGTAAAATTGCGTGGTCGCGAAATTGCAGCTATATGTCCGTTATACGCCTGAACTCCTGCCGCATCTGCAGTGCCATATGTCAGCGCGTCGCGTGGTCCACTCACAATATTTGTCACACTGTTGAACAACAAACTATCACAACACTTTCCGACAGGACAAATATTTGTGCTGACCGACCGTAAAAAAAATATTGGCAAAAATCAATCACCATTTTTCACTGGCATTTCTTAAAACAAAAGTGGCTTATTTCGAAATTAACCCCCCCCCCCCCCCCCCTGCTGGGCCGGTTAGGCGTGGGGTTGCTTCAGTTTGTTCATGTCGCGTTTCAATGAGCGCTGTTATTATTCAGCGTTTCCTTGCTTGGAAATGCCTGTCCGATGTAGCGAAAGTGTTTATGAACCTGTTCCAATTTTTTAAACGTCCCACCGGGTTGATTACTTGCTTATTCTGTGATTTGCACTGGCGGCTATCCCGACTATGGATACGGACAATATGGTTGGTTTATATTTCGGCTTTTGGCTGTAACATTACCAAAAATGCGCCTAGCGAGCTGGTTCAACTCATCAAACGATCGCAAGAGCAACGCGATAACGCGAGTATGGCTTTTAAAGGGTCACCTTGTCGCTGATGATAGCTAGGTTTATTCTGCTTGCCTGTGCCATACGGCATCGTATTACAGTGGAATCTCTAAAAAAGGAAGTCGCTTAACTCTTTCGCTGCCGCACCTATTCAAAATCAATCAATTTGATCGATATTTTGGGAGCGCCTTTTCATAGCGTTGCAGGTGTTGCTCGAACAAGTAAAGCTGTTCGGAGTTAGATCAGAAAATGGCCTTTCAAATTAGTTTTGTTTTCATTTTTGCAAAGGAAACGTGGTTTTTGACACGCTTTTGAATCACCTGGGTGTGGAAAAGGGGCGTGGTCATCGCGCGTCACTGCTTGCAACATAGAATGCGTGCCACTCGTAATTTCTCTGCACCAGCATTTGTTTTCTGCTATCAGGGCGTGAATGGTGAACTAGCAAACGATTTTCAATCGTCATGTTCCTGCTCTGACAGTAATAATCCCAGAAATCGGCTGAAAATGTCAAGCAGTGCCTGGTGGCAAAGCTACTTTATAATTTTAGGCAGTTTTATTGCCTTTGCGCACTTGTTCTAAGTTCTGTGGTAGTTCTACTTACCCCAGGACACGGAGAAAGAAGTATTCCGTGCCCCAGGACCATTCGCGAACAGTTTACAACAGTTTCGGTTTCGTTTCTGCATCGCGAAATTCATATTTAGCGCTACTACGCAGTTACCCACTTCAAAGCTACCTGCCATGGCGCCTGGAGCGTCCGCGACTGATCCTCGAACAAAGCACGCCGCTCCTGATTTCCCCCCACTCTAACCCGATTTCTGGGATAAGAACTTCAGATGCAAGTCAAAAGATCACACCCAGTCGCCAGATATCTGTTCCGCCGAGGACAGCGCTTCAAACCGGCCTTACACTGCCAGCTGTTCGCCTTCCAGTTTTGTTTCCATGGGAGGGTATATCTGAGTGTCTAATGTTGCTGCTTAGTTGAACTGCCTATTCGGACGGAGTCTCCGATAAGCTTTTGTACTGTTTCATTTGAAAACTGTTAGGTGACGCTGCAATAGAGGAGGCTCGTTGTGCTGATCTTTTTTATCGCGCAACTCCTACTCGGCCAAAGATCGCAGGGCACGATTCTAGCGCATCGTACCTCATTTTTTGCCAGCAAGGCTACAATTGTGAGCATGAAGAAGATAATAAAGCTCAGCTTTATGTTTTGAGAGATAACTGACCGTGAACGTCAACAAGCATCAACCACGGCGTTCCGTTTTCAACTTCATGCATGTTTTTTTCCGCATCGCGTGCTTGTCCCAAATATTGTGCTCGCTGTAAATGCAAAGTCAGTCATGGACAAGATGTTTTTACGTTATGTGGGGACACATTGGTGCCTCTGATAATGTCAAACCGCCAGATTTATTCCAGGGAACCACCAGAAATTGCGCATTTTGAATTGAAGGTGGGGTTCAGCGCATGAAATGAGCACCGTCCGTGCTAAGATTTTCTTTTATATCTGACAAACTGTTCCGCCCAAGTCGACATTTTTTCTAGGGCGTGTTTTTGAAATGTTTCCCTACAAAATGTATATTCTAATTTTTTATACTACCGGTGGTTTAATATACACAACTCCTTTTTTATCATTTTTTCGAAAACTTGCCAAAAATTTTAATTTTGATATTTTTTTTCACAACTGTGGTGTGCAAAAACATTTAAAAAAACGGTGTTATTGGAAATGCCGTTAAATATTCTGCATTTTGTGTTCCTAGTCTTTAAATTGTGTTCCTAGTCGTTAAATATTCTGCATTAGTGCCTAGTCAATTTTTTTAGCAGGAAAAAATATTTTCTTGGACACCTAAAAATTGGTCAATTTTCCGGCGGTAGCGAAAGAGAACTGGCGCCTACACAAAACAGCAGCCTGTAAGTTGGTTGGTTTTGTATTCAGATAATCTGAAAAACTCTCGATAATCGGAACTAAAATTTCTGCCTCATTGTGTAAGCAAAACTAGAAATAGAAATTCTTGTGAAACGGATTGGCTTGAGAATAACCTTTTTACGGTTCCGGCTGTTTCTTTTTTGTTTTTTTCTTCCTCTCTGTTTTTTTTAGCCTCGTTGGCCTCGTAAGCCTCCTCTCGTTCGTGGCCTGCCGTGTTAGCCCAACTAATTCAACATCACAGTTCTTGTTCCAGTCGTTCGGTCTCGATTCAAGACGCTGAGGTTACAAGTTCAGCTCCAGCCGCCTCGTTCGTGCCATCGTGGTGCTGTTCGCGCGTCATTACCGCGTTGCCGTCTTCTAAATTCGATGGCTCGAGAACTCGCCAAGTTGCCGCCTCTAGCCTCGGTGAAGATGCAGTTGCAAGGACTCAAACAAAAGTATTTGATGCATTTTGTAGTGCACAGCGACTCACTGTTGCCGAATCAACTTTGTGAATGCTGTGCCTATACCTTTTGTACTTTTCTTGCTCTCTGAAAAACTATCAGCTACGTTAACCTGCTATTGCTTAGAGTTCCATGAAATGGTATTAAGAGTGTGTGCGCACATAAATGTGGACTTTCACACATCTATCTTCTTAAATGGAACTCCTGTTAAACGGAACTAATTTTTTCGATCCCTTGAAGTTCCGTTTATCGAGTGTCTGCAGTACTTCGGCACCCGGGCGAAGTCAGCTGACAAGCACCGTCCCTGTAGGCCATATCTGACAAAACTACTTCCTGATGAGCTACTTCCATCTGACACGTGTAGAATATACACCTGCAATTTTCCAGCAATAAAACTGGCAGCAGGGGCTTCCAAACAGCGTAGCTGACTGCTTTAATAATGGCACACTTTCCTACTGGCTGTTGTCGGTAGGTTTATGGGTGTTTGGGTATGTGTGCGTGTGCGTGTGCTTATTAAATCTGGATCCTCAGCGGCAGGGTGGACAGAAACCTTGCGTGAGCTTTTGACAGGCCACAGCTCGCCAAAAAGCCCACCTATAAAGATTCCGTTCTAGTTATGATTCCCCCAAACCTTCCCTCCTTACCTGTTTCTTAACGACATCTAATGAACCAATCAACTTTGCCTAGAAACATGATGCCACTGCGCTGTTATTGCAGATGTATTTTTATGGAAACTTAAATCAATTGTCGCTGAAACAATTTTGGGTGGCCTTTAAACAGTACCAGGCAATGTAAAAGAATCCGCAGGACACGCTTTTGCTTACGTCTTTTTTGTGCCGAAATTGAATTGCTTGGATTTTATTTTTTGGCTTCCCAGTTGTGGTTTTTTTTTGTAATCTGGCCTCCACTTGTTTGCTAAATTTTTGGACTTCAAGCCAAATACCATAAAAGGAAATTCCGCAATTTTTTCTTGTTCGGTCAAAAACAAGCCGAAAGGGTCAAACAATCTTCATCCAAGGGCGACAGAAACACCAGAAAATGGCACAGCACGCATGCGCACTAGTAAAGCTGAAAGTAACGTCGTGACTTTCCTTCAGGTCACAAAAAGAGATGATTCAATCTTGTCGTTTCTTGTTCATTTTTCTCCACAAACCTGGCTTGTCCAGAATGGAGGCAGTGATTTTGAGATAGGCTGCTTCCGTAATATTTCATTGGGTTTCAGCTGCACTGGAAAAGCTACAAGTCTCATTAGCCATGCGGGGTACATGGCAGTAACGGGTGTGCGCCTTTACATCTGCTTGAAGATTGGATGCTTGTAAAACAATGCGGGAGGTAGATAACGTGCCTCAGGTCTTCTTTGTTTTGCGCACGGCTGTTCCTAACCCGTCGTAGCTACAACAGCACCGCATGGAGTTGGTGAAACAAAATACATATAAAACAGAATAAAAACATGAAGGGATGACACACAGTGGACCGTGTCATCTCATTTGTTCTGTCACCGTCATGGCAGTTTCCCTAAATGTAATTTCACCAGTCTTCCTTCTTTTTGCAAACTTCCGACAATGTTTAAAATGCCAGAGCTGACAACCTTGTTGTGCAGTTCTCGTGTGATAGCATAAAGAAGAAACAAACGGGCACCAACGTGCCCGTGCGATCGTCCATCATGACGAGGCCTCGCAAAACCGCGACACCAAGTTGGCATAAGCCAACGAAGAAACGATGACGTCAGGAAACGGGCACCCACCTGACACCCGTCCCACCAGTACATGCCGGTGCGGAGCCGGTTCTTCTCGGCAGTGATCCAAACGGGTTCGGCGTGGTTCCACCAGTGCTCGTGCGACGAATTTGGGTGGGGCGACATCATGAAGTAGTCGTCGTACTTCTCGTCATACATATAGTTCTGCGTGAAGCCGTGCTTCTCCCCGTAAAGACCTGCACAAGGCAATCAAAGAAAGCACTCAGTGGTACCGAGGCAACAGCAAATTAATCAACCGTTCTTGTTCCAAAAAAATTATAATAAGCACAGTACGCACAGAATAGGCACTTTAGCCAAGTAGCAATGTCCAGCCCACCGGCAATAATTATGAAAAGAAGAAGGGGTGCATTTATGGGTCGTACTGCCGGGAAATTGAAAAGGCTATCAATCGCGTCTTGTTTATCGGCGATATAGCAAACATGAACTTCTTTCTGCAAGGCAATTTCGAATACTTTGGATGTCGTTGGTAATTGGGCGCATTGTACACCCGTGACGTGCAAAGTGTGAGGCAACAATTATTCACCATAACTTTCCGATACACCCTCTTCTCTTCCCCATTCAGCCGTTCTAAAAATTCCACAAGTGGCGACAATTACGACTGTCTTTTATGGTTTGGTAATTGTGATTACTCCACTAGTTGGCTTTTCACACCTATTGCTCCAAGACTAAAAAACTGCACCTTTTATTTTGTCTCAACATTTATTGTTTCTCACCGTCATTAAATATAGTTATCTGGTGAAGTACTCATTCCGCGTAGCTGTTTGCATATGATGCTCACTAAGGCGACCCGGGCACATTAAGCAGCAGTGTTTGTTACGCTGTACTGAATGTACATTTACTAAATATGGAGCGCGACCCGCCTCTGGGGCTCAGTGGCTGAGGCGTTGCGCTGCCAGGCCTAAGGACACCGGGGCATATCAGCCTCGCAACCGTTTTTCGGAAAACTAAAACGTGTTTTGAGATTTCGGCGCATATTAAAAATCACCAGGGTGGACTAATTATTCAGAGCCCTCCACTACGCAGCGCGTAAGACCACACAAATTGAAAAAAATATTATTTCGATATACGTCCACTTGATATTGCATAAAATTATGCAATAGTATTAAGAATAAGAGCTTAAATTTGCTTCACTAGTACAGAACACCTAGTGCGTTTGGCAAGCAAGCAAGCAGTGACAGCGAAGCACTGACAATGTTGGTACCAACACTCGGGCCTAAACCATGACAGCAAGGACAAAAAGCGTGTACATGCAGTCAAAGGTAAACCATAATTTAATAAAACGATTGGGGAAAATAGGTTACAAGTCCGTTTCGGCAAACGGCGAAAATCTATTGGCAAAAATCTATTGAAAATCTATTTGGCGAAAATCAATTTGGGGAAAATATATTCGGGGAAAATCTATTTGGCGACAATCGGTTGGGTAACATTCATTGTGCCCGGGTTGGTGTTTTTTACTGATTCATTCAGTATTGTGGTGGGCTTGTACCTTAGCATTTGTTTTCCGTAGTTAATTTTACGTTTCTTGACTTTTCATTCTTCCGGTCTGTGAGTCTTAAAAGTGTAATTCTCGGAAGACAGGCCAGTTATGATAATCTATCGTTTTTCGCTTTGTAACGTATAAGAGCGGCAAACTCTGAACGTGTATAAATAATGTACCCGAATTATGTTGCGAGCTCTGAACAGTTGTTTTCAATGGAAAAGTCGCGGAGCTTTACTTAATATCCTTACAACTCTTTCCTGAAGACAAAAGATTCCTTTGTGTATTGTTATAGTGTTTATTTTCGGGCAATATATTTTAGCGCGGAAGATAATATAGAAATATAGAGCAGAAGATTAACTTCTCTAGGGAAAGTGAGGCATGCACGGCGCATTACCCTGATCACAGGAGACAGTGTGGAAATAAGATTGTTTACATCGCTATCCCACGGCATGTGTTGGGAAAGCTATACTCCTACAGATTTCAAACTTGCGATTCTCCATTTTTGTGCCATTGAGGAGAGCGCAATGCAACATAGGTAGAGATTTACGCGGGTTAAAGAATATCGCTGTTGTTTTGAGACGTTTACCTTTGCGATATTATCTGAGGTCCGCTTATTAATTAAGGCTAAAGTGGAATTAGCGTTTTTAGCTACATCAGAAGGTGGATCGGCTGCTATAAATGAGCTGGTATCGTCTGCGTAAATGGTGAGTTGGGCAGATGTGTCAATATTGTCATTTCATTTACCTAAAGAAAAGGAGGCCGCACCCTTCTGTCGCTCTTTCAAAGCCTCGCAAAAACTAAACCTCCGCCCTGCCCCCAGAAATGAGTCCGTAAAAAATTTATACCGGCGCTCTCTTTTTCGGAAAAAAGAAACCGCGCGTATTAGCTGCCATTTTACCACGTGTCGTCGCTTCTGCAACTCATCAGCCTAATGTCTGGCTTGAAAGAATTCTGCAGTCTCCTCTTAGGATTACGCATTGTTTAACAATAAATTCGGTTGATTGTTTTCTTCTGTCTATCGCTGTTTCCTCAGAGCAAGAAGTTGCGTGCGCACGTGCACGTATTTTAGCAATACCTTCAGGTCCCGAATTGATGTCGTGCTCGGTTGTATCTGATTCCGTGCTCTGTTTCAGCCATATCTCAAAATATAATGAAACCTTTAATGCAAAGCACTCTGTGTGGTGCAGAAACCATGCTCCCATTGCACACCAACGTAAAACACATACGGTGCTATACAAGTGACTAAAGCCTATTCTTTTAAACTTTGAGTCACTTAGAAGAAAATGTCATCCGATGGTAAAATTTTGAAGCCATTAAGGCATCGCTTGGCGCCACCCAAACGATGAAAGGGTTACAACAAAGATAATGTTAGGACGAGGCCACCACGCATGCGTAGCATTCAGTCAAAGAAACTACAAGGAATGAGCCTCTTCCCAAACTCCCTTTCGAAACACGCTTCACCACAAGGCATGAGCTGAAAACTGTCTTGACTAATCGTGTATCAAACAAGACAGAGAAAGATATAAAGTGAAGTTCTACTTGGAATGAATGGGTGAGAGAAAAAAGAATGATTCGTTTTGTAGTCATCATATTTAGGCGGAGTGGGTGGCGCTGTTTCTCCTAAAACGAGGAACAATGCTCCGTTTTTCCTTTTTACGAGAGGTGCCCTGATTTTCCTGCTGCTCGATATGAACACTGGCATGATTGGTTACCCGCACGTCAACCAGCGTTCTCGCGACTGGCGAAGGGCGATTGGCCTTCCTGTGCAGAGGCAGTATCTCATTGCCTGCTTTGATTGATGCAAGCCAGTCGCTCGTAATCTCCCATCTATTCAGCTGCCCCCGAGTTTCACAATGAAGCGCCACCTGCACTTGTGTGCAGTCCGACAGTGTGCAGTCCCCAGTGCACTCCGACATAGCACGGAAGCGCCCAATAGCGGCCCTGTATGAGCTCATAGGGGTCTGCTCTAACCCCTGTATCCGCGGCCGATCCAGATCCGTCTGCCGTACCAGACCCGTTCCCGGCCCAACAGGTCGGGTTTGCACCGGTACACGGGGCCAAACAGGGCCCCGTTACGCCGGTATGATCGTCGCACAGGGCCCGGTTAGACCTGTATGATCGACTGTTTGTTCCTGTAAAATTCTCAAATGGGTCTGGTTTGAAGCCGTTTAATCTGTACGGCCGTCAGACAGGCCCGGTACGATCCCGTTTGATTTTGAACAGTATTTTTCAATAGGGGTACCTCGCTGTACATGCGTGAGGACGGAGGTGATCACGCCGGGTATCGTGATCCCGTATACGGCTCTAAACAAGTGTGAAGCGAGTGATCACCCAGCGCTGACGAGCATGACTATGCCTAGAGATATTATTTACTAATGTTTTTCTAAATGCCGAGCTGTTCTAGGGCTCGGCTTGACGAAAGTCGGTCCTGCTATCGTGTCAAGCTCCCTCTGGAGCAGGTTTCTTCGCTCCGCTATAACTGGTACGCAATTAAGAAAAGTCATAAACAAATAAAAGGCTTTACGGCCTTGATCGTTTTATATATGCCGGCCTATATTTTCCCTGAAATACCACGTCCACAGCAATGCATTTGAGTTTAGAGGTCAAGCCGACTTCAAGAAGGTCAGTGTAAACTTGGTTTTTGTATACTGGCTTTTTCACGCTGTGTTCTACTGTGAAGCACGACGATTTACGGAGGCAGTGTGATTACAGAAAACAGCTCTAACTCGTGTGCTATCGAACGTATCCCGAAACAAATAAAATGACAACTATACTCGATGACAACTTAAATTAGGAACGGCACCAGAAGTTGCCGCTGTGCCTTATCACCGTAGCCGGATGTTTCTCCGCGCGGCGCAAGTAGGGCGTTACTGGGAATATTTTGAACATGGCGTGAGCCGTTCCCGTGATTTTTTGGACTTAATATGCTTATAAACGACTCCAGCAACGACAAACTGCGTGATACAAGGCAGACGATATCACGCATTCATAGCAAACCCCTTTCAAAACGCGCGCGCACTGACGTCACGGGTCCGGCGCTGTGGCGGAGTGATACACTACATGAGGTGGTGCCGTTCTTAAGTTGTAACCGAGTATAGCTGCTAAGACTCTACCATTACGCGGAGTCCCATTTGCTTGTTACCTTTAGTTAGTTTGCGGAGAAAGCGTAAACGCTACAGAATTATTGTCTGCTGTCACTACATGGCCATCTACGGAGAGAGTATGGCTACAGAATACTCCTGTAACGGTTGTTTTACCAGAACTATGCGGAAACAAGCTATATGATTATTTGCCGCTTGGGCGACTGTGGCATTCTGCACCGCAGCTTTGGTTGTCGCCATTCTTCGCAGTGGGCGGAAGGGCACTGAAATGTTTGGAACTACGCTGCCGTCATATGACACTAACACCTTCAAGAACATGCACCCTAGGACAATACGCAACTTTAATAGGGCTCTTGATAAGCAAGATACATCTCCCAAAGGTCGCTTTAGTTAAAATATACTGAAAATTGGCGTATCTGATCGAATTTAATATGTGAAAAATCGTGCGAATTTATCTTAGCCTTAAGAACACTCACACGTATTTTAAAAATACCACTCCCCGTTTATCGGCTCGCTATTAAAATACCTTGGGCTCCATATTAGAAAAATCTTACTTGGCGTATACGCATGTCGACAGCGTAGCTCACAATTCTAGCCTATGATGTTAGTTCCCGCGCCAGCCATTAAAGTAGCACTTCAAAATCATTCAGTCATTCGAAACGCAAGCGCTCTGTCGTTCGCCTGAAAATTATGCTCACCTGATCCACGGAAGCCGTCAAGACCTGAGACACTCGCTTCGGGCGGTCGCGCTACAATCACCATGCCAGCGGCATATGACAAAGTGTTTCTTCGCTTGCCTGACTTGTGCTTTATGCCTCGAACGACATCGTCATTGTGTCTTCCTTAAAATGCTTCATTACTTCAATGCGAACTGTGTTTCCCTTAAATCTGTACAAAACTGACTGACGGGTGCATTTAAGACATTTAGTCGATATGATGGTGTAAACATACATACTTGTAAGAGAAAATTAAGAACGAGATATCAAAAAACGACACGTCTGCCTATTTGTCTCATCATCATCATCATCACCAGCCTATGTACGCCCACTGCAGGGCAAAGGCCTCTCCCATTATTCTCCAATTACCTCGGTCCTGTGCCAACTGTGACCAATTTATCCCCGCAAACTTCTTGATCTCATCCGCCCATCTAACTTTCTGCCGCCCCCTGCAACGCTTGCGTTCTCTAGGGATCCACTCTGTTACCCTTAATGACCAGCGGTTATCTTGCCTTCGCATTACATGCCCTGCCCACGTCCATTTCTTCTTCCTAATTTCTACTAATATGTCTTTAACACCAGTTTGCTCCCTGGCCCACTCCGCTCTCCTATTTGCCTATTTGTCTTTCATAGCCAAACTGGCACAATCATCGGCGACAATACATCGCCCCAGAAAATAAAAAAAGAAAAAAAAACTTATAACGAACTTATAAGATTTTAAAACTCTGTCTAATACAGTGCCCTCGAGCGATGAGCTAAAGAACCTAGTCTTCCTTTCATGCACCCAAGGAAATGTCAGGTTCGTGAAATGCAGAAGAGGCAGGAGAACGCTTGCGCAAAAGAAAAATTTCGAAACGTCGGTCGTTTCTTTACGATGTCGCCACCTGACGGAACAACTAGGCTTCCGGCCAGAATTTATTTCTTCCCGCACAGCCTATACTTAGGACTTAGTGCAACCATCCTCCCGCCTGGACTGCTGCTTTTCGGAGCCTTCGCTTGTAACGGCTGCCTTTCAAGACCCCATTTGTTAATTGTGTATTACTTGCGACCTTATTACTGTTTTATTTCTGTAGTGCCCCACGGCCGTGAGAATATTTGAAGAAAAAATCAATTCGCGGCGACTACGTTACACTGTGCGTAAATGCGTTGCTATAACTACTCAGAAGCGCGCACGTGTGGGCATATGTGCAGGGCTTACTATACTAGACAGCTCCCATTGATGTTGGGAAGCCGAATAAAAGCAAGGATAACAAATGAGGTGGTGTTTACTAAAGCATGTTCTATATGAAAACTGCATGGCGTTACTTGGAATTACTACTTACACTGCCTTTAAAATATTTGAATTAGCCAGTATTTATTTAAGCTGCATAAAACTTTTCGGAATTATTTTAAATTTTCTTCGAATTACTTGCAATTACTTTAAACTGCTGAAAAATGGTGGGCATATAAATACACCATATGCTTCAAAAACAGCAAGCGAGAACTAAAAAAAAGCATATCGGAGGTACTGTGCCACGTTGCAATCTCAACTCACAAATCACCAAGAAATGGCGTGAAGGAAAAAACAAAAAGGACAACAATAATAATGACTAGGTAAAAACAAGAGACTGCAAAACATTACGCGTCATTACATTGCCTGGGGGACAAATGATTCAATAATTGGTAGCGAAAGGGGTCATGATCATTTAAGCATGCGATGATACCGGGAGACCATGCTAAGAAGTCCAACGGAGCGAGGTAGCGCCGATGAATTGCGAGTCATGCTTCGTTGACTTTATTGTCACTTCAGTATTACACACACAATGAGGCTGTAAGTCATATGCTGGCTTTGATGCATCTAGGTACAATGTATTCGCGTCGTAGCACTGGAGCCTATATAACATGAAACGCTGACAGAAAGCACCTCAAACTTTGATGCAAAACGAACGACACGAGAAAAAAAAAAAACACGAAAGGCCGCTGTGTCCGGTGGTCTGACTTGTTTTTTCTTGTCTACCCATTTCTGTCAAAGTTAGAGCTGCTTTTCTCTGGAAATGTACCAACTAGCACAGATTAAAGTCATTCTGTTACGAAGTCCTGAAGTCTTCTGTCTTGTACGGGAAAATCGGATGAAGTTTCTCAAGATGAACGATAGCGCTGTTTCACGAACTGACTGCAAATGTTCGACGATCCCACGCGCAAAAACTTGGTTTCCTTGTTTTGCTTTGTATAGTTCTTTCCGACCCCACTGAAACAGCTTGCGCTGCATTTAGTATGCCGCCCTGTATCCCGCTCTGTATCGTCGGCTATTCGCATTCGTCCTCTACATGCGAACGTGCTCGGTCTTCTGCCGTTCTTTCATACTTTATCTCGGTTCGTTGCACCCGGCCTCTGCCTGTTTAGCCGTTCGGGTGCGCACACCTGCTTCGGGCTCGGCTGTGTGTTCAAATAGGGAGCTTTCTTTTTTGCGCCGTACTTCCGCCGAGCACGCAATGATTTACTTTTTGCCTACAGCTGTGCAACACCAGCAACCACACGGCAGACACTACCCTGTCACGACTTTGCGGTCGCTTCAGTCGCTGAAAATGATATTCCGGATATAAGAACGAATATTGTCGCACTCATGAACAGGTCGCATGCTGTCATGCGCAGCTTTGCCTTCTGTTGGGCTTGTAGACCACATCGAGGGAGGAACAGCATGTCTCCCATTCTTGTGACGGAGCGGCAGCCGTTGAAGACCATCCTTTCTCTAGTTGACCCTTCGCTGACAAAAATCCGCTTTGCTGTAAAAATAATGGCACCGCCACGCACAAATGACATTGATAAAGCTGGCTGCACACAAAATCAGGTCCTTACTGCCCCATTTAGTATTCGGCCTCACGAAGCGTCACGTAACAAAAAATTAGCAGTGGCTTAGCTCGGCTACAACAGGATATACGTAGCGTGAGCTAAGGTTCAGCTCGTTATTCCTAGGTTTGTCTAGCATTAGGTGATTATCACGCTTACTGCTGCTAAAACGATTTCCAATCCAATCCCATCCAATCACAGCGGCGGCTCCGGCGCGTCAGCTTTGCGCCGTGAGACGTCACTGCTCCTCGCGCATGCGCAGCACGGCTCTCCAGGAGCCACGCGAAACAGCTTTACCTCGTCCAGTGTAGCTCACGCTACAAAATTGGCCGCTTATCTGCTTCCTTCGCTGCAAATGGCGTCGAACGGCGATAGTCTTATGCCGGCACTCTCTCTCACTCTCTCTTCTCTCCCCTGCCCATCTCTCCCGCTCTTACCCTCCCGTTTCGCCCCAGAACTATAAGCCTGGTGGGGTTCGCCCAAAGACAATTTCATTTTCCTGCGCCCACTTCGCGCGCGCCCCCTACAGAAAGCTTTCATTACTGCGGGATAATTTAGAATGTATGCAGTCACGAGCTCTAAGCTCGGGCGCCAGCGCCATTTCTATATTTTACTTGGAAGATTGTTTTCAAAGCGTATTTTTTTTTGTTTTTATCCGGAAACTCACGCGGCCAAGCATATTTCAATATAATAACTCCACAAATTACACTTATGTATTAATATTTTGCTTCAAAAATGCCTAACGTTTCGTTTTTCTGAAAGATATTCACAAATAAAAGTGTTTTTTTTATATTTTGTGCTTTGGAACAGTTTTGCTTATAAAAGCCTCCCTCCAGTATTTCTTATAGCTTTTCACCAGACGCCTGAATCGAGTGACAGGCGGACAAACATACAGGTACGCAAAACAAAATTTTCGAATTTACGTAACCTAAAAAAAGACCACTTTCTTTAAAAATGAGCTCCTGGACGTAAAGCCGGTGTGTGAAAAGTTATAAAAACATGAAGGAATGAGGCTACTCACACAGAAAAGTATGTTACTAGGATAGTTTGCTTGCGTGCAACCATCCACAGATTAACCAACGCGCGCCCTGGACAGCCGCCAGCGCGGCGAGGCGATCGTCATCCATCGGCTGCGAGAAAACCATCTAAATATGCTTGCGGTGGCATCACTTTGGACGTGTCTTAGACAGGACGCTTCTTCGATTTTAGTTTCCGGATGAAACCTTTTAAGTGGCAGCAATGCTTTGATATTAGTACAGCAGCCTAAAGTGCGATAAACATATCCTCACATGTCGCCAGCTTGTAGTATTGGCGGTCCCCGGGATTGCCGATTTATAATAGGTGTAACATATTGACGCATATTTTACTTGTCATAATTACATTACAATCGAGAATTTCCGCCTGCCATTAAAACATGGACTCCTGCCAGAGGCATGCGGTCACGGAATAGGGCAAGAACGGGTGTGTTACGAGAACTATCCCGAAACTAATTGGAGAAAAATGGGTATAATCTGGGGCCAGTTGGTACATTTTTTCCTATAAAGCAAGTCAAACTTTGCAAACAACGGAGAACCGAAAAAGCTAGCTGGACGCGCCGCTGAATAACTGATATGTTTTACGAAACAATATTATATATATATATATATATATATATATATATATATATATATATATATATATATATATATATATATATATATAACTTCTGTGCTCCACAATGACATTCTTTACATTTTTGTTTGTGACCTTCTGGCACGTGCGAGAAATTAATTGGCACGTAGACCGATATATGCAGAAATTGGCCCAGGGAGAATGGCAGTCGTTCTGCGCAAAATTAGCCCCGCGAAAACCTCTCATGAGGATTTGACCGTAGTACGTAGCTTAGGGGCACCGCCTACGCGTTCCACCTTTCATACACCATTGCTCTGCGACAGAACCGCTGTGACCTAGACGTCACTGAAGATTTCTGCGTCAAAGTCGCAGCCTCGTCGGCTCCAGTTTTACCTGCCATCCTGACAGCTGTCTCTTTGCCCTCGGCAAATGTGACCGCCATAAACAAGCCATTCACAGTGACAGAACTACTTGCTGGCTTGTATTTCGTTAACAAGGCTTCCGCACCTGGTCCAGATGGCATCAGCTATGCAGCTCTGTGAAACCTTGGAGATAATGCGCTAAGAGCTTCGTTACCGGCAGCTGGGATATGGGCCGCCTCGAGCCGGGCTAGAAGCACGGTCGCCTTGTTCCTGTACTCAAACCCGGCAAAATCCCTACTGACATTGAGTCTTATCGGCCAATGGAACTTTTGAGCTTCGTGGAAAAAATAGTCCTTGCTCGCCTAGACTGGGACCTGACAACCCGGAAAGTGTATGCCCCACAGATGACAGTCATAAAGGAACTGGAGAGATTACAGGAGAAGATCAAGGGCTGGGAGTGATATGGCACCGTCTGATGGCATGGTGGATAACAAGGTGCGGGATCTTGTGGTGAAAAAAATCTTCTGATCATTATAGAATAGATTAGTTGTAACCCACTCTATGCATTTTTGCCAGTGATGAACAAGAGCCTGCATGCCATGCTCTTAAAGGGACACTGAAGTGAATTTGTCAAGCTCCCGTTTTTGCTTGCACTGCGTAGACTGGCTCAAATTAGCTCACTTTTCATCGTTTATACGGTTGACACATCGGTAATTATTTTCCAAAGCGCGAAAGAAGAAAAACTACCATGCGCGGTTTGTGGCGGCAGCACCACAACTAAGCTGTGACTTTGGGAGGAGGGGGCACCGTGATTGGACGATGCTGAAGGTTAGCAATCAAACAAGTTTCGGTTTCGGTTCTGTAAAACAACATGTTCGACATCCGATGGCGTCGTTGGATGGGCATTCTCAATATTCCAGTAATCGTAGTACCGCGCTTCTGCCATGTTGTCGGCTATAAAATGCATAAGATAAGCCTCCCAGGACGGCTTGGAATCGTAGCATTCACTAGCCGAGGCCTACGCAGTGCATGAACGCCCTCCGCGTCCCGGCAGACGCACAAATGCATGCGCTTTTCGCCCATATTTGGAGCTGGCCTCACTAATGCCCGTATCGTAAAAAGCGTGTTCGCACCAGGCCAAGGGTCTGTTGATTCTAGCTTGTGCCCACTGCCCGCAAGCAGTCGGTGCTTATGGCAACAGCACGCCAACGAGAACTCGCTAGCGTGCCAGTGCCAGGCTGCACGAGTTCTGCGGACTAGTTCGTGGAGCAGTGAACGTTGCGGCCCAAAAAAAGGTGAACTCAGTATAGAAAACATCGGCGAAAAACGAAAAAGTTAACTCATAAAAAAAAAAAGCATGTACCCGCGGGGATTCGAACTTGTGACGGGCAAAACACTTGCGTTTTGTCCGTCACATTTGTTTTGCCCCGAACACGGGCAAAACAAATTCGCTCGATCAGTTTCAACTGATCGAGCGAATTGCCATGACCCGTCGGCAGCCGGCGGACTAAACGTTGGGCCGACTGACTCTTTCGCGGAAGGTCGGCGAGCCGTGCAGTAGCGCAGCCAATTGCCAGCTCCTCTCCTGCTGACGTCACACCAAAACGCCAAAGAAAATGGACGAGAGCGCAGAGAGGAGGACAGCATTTTCTAATTGATTTTTCTACTAAATAAATTCGCGTAAACGCGCTCAGAGTGGTCGAAACAGGGCCTATAGACTCCGGACTACAATTTGCGCTCGTAATCCCGCATTGTTTACAAATCACTTCAGTGTCCCTTTAAATATCTAGACCAGCACAGGGAAGGTGGCAAAAGAATGAATGTACTTGACGACTCAGTTTATCATCTACGGCTCTGACTATTATCTTCTCTGAATTTTAGGTTCACAGTGCGGGTCTGTACTACCGTAATAAGTTCTTCATTTCAGGCACATGTTTTCTTTTTCTTCCACCTTTAAGAAATTATGAGCATCAAATATATTTTTGAATATCCAGATAATTTGTTCCAGTGATTGTTTGTAATAGCCTTGGATGAACACTACTAGTGACTTTAAACTATGCTAGGTACTACCAGGAATCTCTTCAGGTACACCACGTTGAAGACTTGGAAACACCAAAGATACCTTGAAAACGCCCATAATACAAAGCACGTTATGTTTTTAGGGGTATGATTGTTTTTTTTTTGTGGGAATATTGTGATTTTTGAGGGAATATTGGCGTTTTTTAGGGAATATACTGGTTTTATGGAATATTGGCCTATTGCGAGCAAAAAGCAGGCGTGGTTTAAATGAGCATCAGGTGTCATGGAACTTACTGGGAGAAAGTATCAGAAGGTAATTAAATTTAATTACAATAACATGTAAATGAAGGAGAAGCTTGGTTCCTTTGCTCAGGTGCTACGCATGCTAACCAGCGGCTCAGGAGGGTGTTCTGTTGGGCCCCTCCTACGTCTCTACACAACTCTCTCCGAAGTACTGCTCCGATACAGCCTCCCTAGCACTCGGGGCCCCTTCTAATACCAACAACAAGACTGTTAGAAAGTATGCAGGCCCGAGCTCTGCGGTTGTGTCTTGGACTTACGAGACAACTTCTACACAGAGGACCATAGGAGAGTCTAGGCGCTTCTGGCCTAGTGCACTGGTCAAAGAGGAGCAGCTCCGCCCACATCTGCGGCTGGCGACACGGGCTTCTGGTCACCCGTTGAATTCGAGCTCCACCTTAGAGGTACAAGACACTCTACCTCCCTTGTGTCAGAACCGCCCTGCGACGCTTCATCTCCTGCCCTGAATGTACTCCTCTGGCGAATTGCAACCACAATGCCTGGCATCAGTAGTTAATCCAAGTTGCCAATTCCAGCCCAAAAGTACTTTACTCTAGAGCACATTTGGAATTGCTACCCTAACCATAGCAATGTATACACCGATGCCTCGGGGACTGCCACCTCGTCTACAGTCGGAATCTGGGTTCCATCGACGCGGACCACAATTGTAGCCAGGTTAAGCAACAGAACAACGTTGACAACCTCGGATCTTGATGCTTTGCGCTCTGCTTTGCAGTATATGTTCTTGGGCAAGAAGCATCTGTAAGGGTGATTTTCACGGATTTACGGGCGGCGCTTCAACAGCTAACCTCATTTTTGCGGGAACAACTGGCCCATGAAGTACACACTCTCAATACACACGCTGCCAGCTTGCTTCACGACGTCGTGCTACAGTGGCTACCTGGACGTTGTTGGGTGAAGAAGAATGCGGTGGCTGACGAAACAGCTTGCACGGCTCGCAGCCAATCTAGCGTTACCATCCAGATTCCTTTTTCTCGACGTGATGCCGCTACGCTCACGATTTTCAATATGGACGGAAGGATCAAAAAATGATCACCCATTGTACAGAATTGATCCTTCCTGCGCTTTCCGAATGCCGTGTGGCCTGGAAAAACGCGACGAAGCAGTTGTTCACCAGATTCGCCTCAACGCCGCGTCTGCCGGCCACTAGTTGCACAAGACGCGCCGAGTTGCCTCCTCCGCTCACTGTCACGCTTGCAATGTTCGTGAGGACATAAAACATGTACTGTGTGTGTGTCCCCGCTATGACACCCCACGGCAAACCTTGAAAAAAAAAACTTTGGGACTGCGTGCCGAAGCACCGTTAAAAATTTACAACGTCAGCGGTCCATGTCACTCCACTGCCGCGGCGCCTTGGAGACATTTCTCCGTGACTCCGGCCTGAACAAAACTTTGTGAAAGTTTGCTTTAACTTTACTACTGTTTGTCTGGTCCCTCTGTCTGTCTGTCTGTGTGTGTGTGTGTGTGCGTGTGCGTGTGTGTGGGTGCGCGTGTGTGCGCGTGTGCGCGCGTGTGTGCGCGCGTGCGTGCGCGCGTGCGTGTGCGTGTGTATGTGTTTCTGCGTTTGTCGGTTTCTGTGTGCTTATTTGTGTTTGTTAGTGTGCGTTTTTGTGCGTTGGCTTCCCTCGCTCATTGTCACCTCACGCATGTTCATATGGAGTAGCAAGCCAAGCTCTCTGCCAGGCGGACTTTTCTTCATCATTAAAGGTACCACTCTCTGGATCCTCCACTGCAATAAGGACCTAGAAACAAAAAATAACGAAAGAAGCTACCGAGGGGAAGGCATGGCGGAGGCGACCAGCACCTGTATTAAATCACATACTTTTTCCTGGAACGTCCAAACTTAAATAATAACCAACTTTAGTGCCGCAATTGAACCTCGTGCCTCCAAACCCGTACATTCCAGATTTAATCACTTGCGTTAGCTTAGTTTTACCTTGCTTATATGACTATTAGAACGATGACGCCTTTTTGTAAACATTTATTCTGAAAAAGGGTTTCAACTGAAGTTCGCCTTTTAAATATTTTCTCTTTCCGGTATTTTCTGTTATATCTTGGGTAGAACAAGGGCCTTATTTTAACAAAGCGTATCAGTGTCGGCGGGAAAGGCGCCCAACGATTTGTCCTTAATTGAGGCTGCATGTGCTTTTTCTTGTCCACGAAAAATCTACATCTCACGAATATTTTTGGGTCAACCAGTTCTGACCTCGCAACCTTTTACAGATAATGTTTATGCGCAGTTTTTTTCACGCGTTCAGCTGAAGAGCTCCCTTAACTGAATTCCCCGGCACATCTTCCTCAGCAATGCTTACATGCATTTCTTGCAAGCATAGCTGATGAGGTTCTTATTTGCAGGCCACGCGCAAATGTGGGACCGTGTGGGTGCAACAGCAGACGCTTGTGTACATTCAGCGCGCAAGGCGAACGCACGCGCTGAAGCGAGTCCGGAAACTGGTTTCTCCAATGTTGGGGCGGGCGCTGGCACATGCGCTGTTGCGAGCGTCAAGAGAAGCGGGAAGGAATGAAGCAAAGCGGGAAAATGAGCCGCGACGGAACGAAAAGATAACTAAAAGAAGACCGCGGCTTCTCTTGCACCAGAGATATGCAATTCGGCACAGAAATCTAACCGCAATGGCCCGACAAGGAAAAGGGGCAGCGTAAAGCTGCCGGTGTTTCGGCGGGTTTTCTTTTCTTGTGGGCGCGCATGCATTTTCCACGTTCTCGGGAGCACTGAGGAGTACGTTCAATGTTCAATGAACATTTTAAAACAGCAGTGCGTTTAACTTTTTTGGGGGGTTTGGAGGCACCTTGGGAACTCGCTTTTTCCGGGGCTTGGCGTTCGTGTGCACGGTGTTGCGCCTGCGGGAGGTACATTGGATTATATTGCATTGGATTTGGATTGGATTAAATTCAAATGTGTCGGGTTATATTGTATTGAATTGTATATACTGTACACACGCATTGTCGCTCAATTAAATGCGCGAGTAGGCATTGCCACGGGTGATTTAGGGTAATAACGATCCCCAGTGCTTCGCCCACTCGTCATGATTCACTTCGTGGAGATGCGTGAATTTTTATTTCCAAGCAGCTGCCGGATAAGGAAGCGAGGATCGGAGTAAGTAAAGAACATCCTTCTGCACTATTAAAAACCAGAATGGGTGAAGCCTCGCGTTTCTTTTTCGTTTTCCTTTTAGCGAAACCAAGCCTGCGGATGATCGGGTAGGTATGCGAGCTGAATTCGTGGAACAGCGCAGAATTCAATAAAGTGATATTCCATGCAGCAGTTTATTGCAGAGCGCACTCAGCAGTTCGTCAAACATCGTTGTGTTGGTGTTGTACGGCCTCCTTCGTCGCGGGTAGGCGGATATGGAGGCTGCCTAAGTAGCACAAACTGCTGAGGGTCGGCACTCTAAGCTGATAACTAGGGCAAACGGAGCTCCCGAAAGCGATAAGCAACGACAGCACATGCCGAAACGAACGCAGTGAGGCCTCCACGTGCGTTCACAGCGTGATCTGATACGCTCAGGGGCTGAGGTAAGCAGATGTCCTAAGACAGAACAATACCAGGCACCATGTGGCGGGGTCTAGCTAGTTCTAGTCGGTCTAAAACTTTCGCTCCCGAGAAAAGTTATAAACGACAAAGAGTACCAGAACAACGCCCACAGAACAACGCCTACAACACATTTAGGTAGATTCTCTATCGCCTAAGTGCTACTGTGGTTATCTTCAAGCTTACTGCGACTTTAGGCAGCAATGCGACTGCAAAAGTCTCAACGACCACTGTGTCTGAAGATAAGAAGAGTGAAATAGCTTTAAAGAACTGCCCTGACACACCCGCATCACAAAAATACATCGGACACGCCATCATTTTTTTTATCGCGAAGGGGAAATTATGCGTGTTTAATGCGAAAAATAAGCGCACAGTAAAAGTAAACGAACGTTCATTAAACCAGATGTGAGATAAATCTTCATGACGGAGTAATAAAACTGCGTCTCCTAGAGCTGCTGCAGCGGTTCTTCTCCGAGATGAACTGTGAAGTATTACTTTATTTTGAACAACACATAGGAACGGTATATCACGGACGTCGGCACACCACAAAGCACTCTTACCCGACCGAGAAAACGAATGCGTAGTATAAGCACGTTGCGCTGATGCTTGCTTTGCAAGCAGCAGCGCGTTTGCTGTATCCTGGTAGTTCGGGGGGTGATTTCTTGTAGGAAAGATGCCACGCGCATCACGGGCTTGCTTCGTAGCATTCATATTACGTAAGTATAGGCTCTCTGTCCAAGACACCAACAGTCGGGATTATCACTAGTCAAGCAAGCACGAGAGCCCACACAAAGAAGGAATCTAGGGTAACGTCGTGATAACAACGCTGAGAAGAACGAACATCTTAAGTGTCGCAGGCGGAAATACGTAAGTCGCTGCTATTGTAGACGACAACTCAGACTGCAGATAATACAAATGGCTGGGAGGAAGCGTTGCACTCATCAAGGCCGTCTTTCTTTACACCGTGTCTCATTGCCAACCCCATAGATCGTTGGCACGGCATGGTGCAGGCAGTGGGTGATTACTGACCGAGAAATTGACGCTCCTTTATCGATGCCCTATAGCTTGCGCTGCAGATAATTTTAGTAGGAAAAGTGCTGCGCTCACAGCGGCCTCTGTGCGGTGCAACGTGCCTACACCTTGTTTTTTAACAAACCTCACAGAGAGAGCGAGAGAGAGAGAGAGAGAGATGGAGGGAGGGAGGGAGGAAGGGAGGGAAATAACTATATTGGGGAAGGGGGTGAACCTAGGCGTCGGCCGAAAATCCTTGGGTTCTAGCAGCGTCCTCGGCCAGCTCCATCGCCAAGACTTGATCCGCAAGGTCTGAGCTGAGCAACATGAACTTCCATCACTCCGCCTGAGTGATTCTGCGCGCGGGCGTAGCCGCCTATGGGCATCTGCCCTGTCCTCACATTTGTGGCCTTTGTTAGAAAAAAATGAAGGAGGCTCACACTATCGCGTGAGACTTGAAGGTAGCGAAGCTGTACGCAACCTTCACGACCATCACGACGGTTTACGTCCCCGATTGCAGCCGATTTGCTTCTTGTTCCCTACCGCAACGATGTTTACTTCACCAGTATTGCCATAAGTGTGAGCTTCCTTCGCACTTTTGAAAGTGATAATAATCGGACAGCACCTTGCAGGGCCGTACGCCATGACGTGTCTTTCTCGTTCCGAGCAAGTGTTGCCACAATTACGGCGAACACTGGAATTTTTTTAGACAATCTTGGCTAATGTCCCCAAGTTGGTAAGCTTGGCTTGAAAAACATGCGCCGAGGACGCTCGGCAGCCGCAGGGATCCACAAACAAACGAACGCTCGGCATTTGTTTTTTTATCTGCCGGGCGGTCGCCGCGATGCACGCGTTAAAATTCGCCCGGAATTTTCTTGGTATTTTTACCTGAGGACACGAAACTCTAACGATTTGCTAAATCGCTGTGAATATTGCCCTGGGTAGCAGTAGCTGTTCGTAACCTGGTTTGGATACGAATTCGTCGGAACAAGTCGCCATACGGCGCTTTGCTTCTTATTGAGTGGCGGATGAAGGGGGGGGGGGGGGGCGGTGAGGAGGAGTCTGTTCTAGACGGTAGTGATATGTAACGTCCCTGCGGGACACAAGCCGATCAGTGCCCGACCATCGGAGTGAATGGGCGAATATCAGCGACTGTGGTGTTAGGGGAGATGTCTGCTCGGTCGCTGAATCCTCGAGCAATATAGTGCGCGCTCTCATTCCCGCCCAGGCAGGAGTGGGCAGGTGCCTATATCAGGAAGATTTTGCCCGCGATGCCGGGTTTAAGGATTGCAGATTCTTCTGGTGAGATTTGCCCTCTCGAAAAATTTATAGTGCCAGGTTTTCAATCGCTGACTACTATTATTGCGGATGCCGTCATGTCCACTGCTATCCATGGCCGCCGCTTCACACACATCCGGTTCGTTCGTGCGAATCCAACCGGAAGCCATGGAATTTCCCTGTCTATCGGCTACAACAAACGCCATTGCGTAGCGGCCCTTGTAATCCGCTGCGTCCACATATACCACGTTCTACGATTTTTTGTACTTTTTGTGTAGGGCTTTGACCAGCGCCTCTCTTCGTTCTGGATTTCACACGGGTGGCATGTTTTGTGGGATAGGTGGAATGTGTATGCTTTCTCTTGTGTCTTGAGGTAGTGCAAGTTAGTTTGGTTGAGGCGGATGGGGTGTGCAAAGGGAGATTGCTTTAGGTTAATCGTCTTCGTTGAGCTAAGCGTTGAGCTTCTATGAGTTCGCTTTGGGTATTTTCCTCGAAGAGTTCGGTCGATGCGGTAAGCGGGATCCCGATAGTTTGTTTGTAAGCCCGCGTAATGTGTGCGTCGATTTTGTTCTTCGTTCTTGAGAACATCGTGAATGTAATTTTTTATGGGCGAAGCTGTTTAGGGGATGAGGCTGTTGGCGTCTCCTGTCGCCGTCATAATCGTCGTTTCATGCAGTCACGGTGGTAAATCACCGGGAAACTCGTTTACGCCTCGCGCTTGAACGTAACGCACGGTAAAAAACACCGGTACACTTGTTACGCCTCGCGCTGGAGCGCTTCGTAACGCGTAATAAAAAATTGGCCGCGTATCTGCTTCTTTCGCTGCGAATGCCGGCAAAAAACGACAGCCTTTGCCGACTTTTGCCAAGTAAATGCCTCCCTTCGTTTTCCCGCTCACCCCTTATGTTGTTCCTCTTGCGTCGCGCTCCTCCAAAGGTAAACACGCTAAGTAAGGGATTGCTCAAGTTGATTTAAATTTACCGTGTTCCACTGCTTCATGCTGGTGCCTCGATGCCAGCGCTGCCGTACGGCGGAGACGCGCGTGAATCGAGGCATTCTACTTCAATGTTTACGGAAACACGTTGCACTAGTCCACGTGTTTTCCAAGCAGAACGTGGAAACTACATAGTGGAACCTTTCGTAGCTTTTGCCGCTTGATTTCTTAAAATGCCAGCAGAAGCTTTAGTGGTGCGGGTGACAGTGTTAATTTTTTTTCGTTTAATGGCTGACCGACTACCTGTTCAAGTTCACCAGTCACAAATGAACACCGGTGCGCATCCGTCTTGCCCCACCAACCGTAATGTGCCATCAATAACTATGCCGGACACCGCCTCCCCTCAGGGGAAGGCCAGTGTGTGTGTGTCGCTCCAACGGAACCTCGAGAGACAGCTACAGTGACCGCTACAGTGAAGCTTGAACATTACTTAGTCGTACTACAACTTTCCCAATCCTATTTTCCATTCCCTACCCACAGGGCTTTATAGCCTCCTCCCTGAAAAAAGTCATTCATTCATTCCGTAGATGTAGCATTGCATTTCGCAAAAATCAAGAAACTATGAATTTTTCAACACAGGAACACTGTTAATATCCCCCGGGTATTAATTTTTGTCTTATGTTTGCGTGAGTTCTTGTTCAACAATGTTGATAAGTATGAACATATAAACCGGCCTTAAACGTTGTGGCTGTGAGTATATAAGACTACTAGCGGTAGTACCCGGCGGTGCCCGGGTGGGCCATTATATAAAGGACAGCAATTGGCATTTGTTAGTCGCCATATCAGGCTACTTCATTGGGAAGTGGTAAACACTCGGGAGTGCCTGCCTGCTGTCAGTACATGGACTCGCACTGAAGGCGCGACGTGGTAATGTGAAACGACTGGTGCTCGTGTTTTACTCCCACTCTCGCTAAACAAACTGCACCAAGATGGCGCTTTTTAGCGAACGAGTCAGTGAGTGAAAAAGGTTTTATTGAGTCGGCGAAGTGGGAGTGGTTCCCAATTTCAGAAAGCCATGTGATGAGTGGGCAGCCTTCGCTCTGGAGGAAGTATAGTCTGGGCATCCAGATCGCTGTTAGTCACCAGGTTCTCCCACAGCTCAAGGTTTGGAAAAGTGGACGGAAGAAGGAGGAGCTTGGTTTGCTTGCACTCTTAATAAGATATGAAGAAGATTGCCAGGTTGCCACCACAACTTTAATTCCGAAGGAGACTGCGCTGGGAACACATGATGGAGGCCGGCTGGGTGAGGGGTATTCTTCCTCGTAGGAAGTGCTATCTCAGAAGATATGAATTATGCTCATCGGTACAGTTTTATCATAAGTAACATGGGCTCCCTACGGGAGGCGCGAGGTTGCAGGAAGTCCCAGCAGATGCCGAGGGCTAA
Source organism: Haemaphysalis longicornis (assembly GCF_048455015.1). Taxonomy (NCBI): domain Eukaryota; kingdom Metazoa; phylum Arthropoda; class Arachnida; order Ixodida; family Ixodidae; genus Haemaphysalis; species Haemaphysalis longicornis. The sequence goes on along the minus strand of NW_027526361.1, from coordinate 185,163,236 downwards.
CCTCTCGCTTTTTACTGGTACATCTTCTCTTTTACATTTATGATATATGACACCTGCTCCTACGGGAGTCGCATAGTTGCTGAAAGTGTCAACAGATGGCGACTGCTAAGCGAACGCGGGAAACCTCAACTGAATTTTACGTCCAAAAGAATGCAGATTAAAAAATCTCGCTGGCCTTCTTATCCGCATGTTAGGACAAAATCCTGAAAGTGGTTTTTGGACAATTAAATGGGAAGCATTCTAAAGAAAAAACGAATGGGAGATATCATCTGGCTGGGTGGTTATTTACGAAAGTGTAAAAACACAGTGTTTTTCCGAAATCCCGCTTGCCTCTATTGGGAGGGTGTCATTGAAAAGTCTTGTATAACATTGTTGAGATACGTGAGTAAGTTGCCTATCCCAACAAAAATCAGTTCGATATCTAGATGGCGGGCGGTAAAAAAATTAATATCTGAAAAACTATTTTACCGCTTTTCACTCTCTCCATGGTGGAATTTTTAAAAATTTAAGAAATGTTGACCTCCAACACCGCAATCAGAATGTGCCCTTGCAATGTGTAGCCGTTTGAAAGAGCAGTTTGGCTAGACGTGTACATAACCTGTCAGGCCTTTTTGGCTCATCAGCCGTGTCATTTGTAAAAAACAATTTCACCCTTTTAGCGGCGTCGCAGAGCGACATCCTTCAAAACGGTTCTGTGTGTTTGTATAACATATTCTAGCAAAAATCAGTTGGATTACTGAATCTTTAGGAACACCGTTTTAGTTCCGGAATGCGGAATCACCTCGCTGGTGTAGGTTAGGGTGAAATCCAAAAACTACTTTTTAGGTATTCTTAAGGGCTACTTATATCAGCAAAAAGCGCTTTGATATGTGAATGGGTGACCGAGAAAATCGCGAATTCGCGAAAACACAATTCCGCCCTTTTCTTCTGTTAGGAAGGCAATATCTGAAAAACCCGCCTTAGTGAGCACCTATTCAATGACGCAAATAAGCTCGTGAAATTTCAAGTCTCTAGGTCTAACAGTTTTGGCTGGGCGTTGATGAGTCGGTCAGTCAGTCAGTCGGGCACTTCTCTTTATAGGTATAGATGACACCTGCTCCTACGGGAGTCGCATAGTTGCTGAAAGTGTCAACAGATGGCGGCTGCTAAGCGAACGCGGGAAACCTCAACTGAATTCTACGTCCAAAAGAATGCAGATTAAAAAATCTCGCTGGCCTTCTTATCCGCATGTTAGGACAAAATCCTGAAAGTGGTTTTGGGACAATTAAATGGGAAGCATTTTAAAGAAAAAACGAATGGGAGATATCATCTGGCTGGGTGGTTATTTACGAAAGTGTAAAAACACAGTGTTTTCCCGAAATCCCGCTGGCCTCTATTGGGAGGGTGTCATTGAAAAGTCTTGTATAACATTGTTGAGATACGTGAGTAAGTTGCCTATCCCAACAAAAATCAGTTCGATATCTCAGATGGCGGGTGGTAAAAAAATTAATATCTGAAAAACTATTTTACCGCTCTTCACTCTCTCCATGGTGGAATTTTTAAAAATTTAAGAAATGTTGACCTCCAACACCGCAATCAGAATGTGCCCTTGCAATGTGTAGCCGTTTGAAAGAGCAGTTTGGCTAGACGTGTACATAACCTGTCAGGCCTTTTTGGCTCATCAGCCGTATCTTTGTAAAAAACAATTTCACCCTTTTAGCGGCGTCGCCGAGCGACATCCTTAAAAACGGTTCTGTGTATTTGTATGAGTAACATATTCTAGCAAAAATCAGTTGGATTAATGAATCGGTGAAAAATTTATTTGTGAATCTTTAGGAACACCGTTTTAGTTCCGGAATGCGGAATCACCTCGCTGGTGTAGGTTAGGGTGAAATCCAAAAACTACTTTTTAGGTATTCTTTAGGGCTACTTATATCAGCAAAAAGCGCTTTGATATGTGAATGGGTGACCGAGAAAATCGCGAATTCGCGGAACCACAATTCCGCCCTTTTCTTCGGTTAGGAAGGCAATTTCTGAAAAACCCGCCTTAGTGAGCACCTATTCAATGGCGCAAATAAACTCGTGAAATTTCAAGTCTCTAGGTCTAACAGTTTTGGCTGGGCGTTGATGAGTCAGTCAGTCAGTCAGTCGGGCACTTCTCTTTATAGGTATAGATGACACCTGCTCCTACGGGAGTCGCATAGTTGCTGAAAGTGTCAACAGATGGCGACTGCAAAGCGAACGCGGGAAACCTCAACTGAATTTTACGTCCAAAAGAATGCAGATTAAAAAATCTCGCTGGCCTTCTTATCCGCATGTTAGGACAAAATCCTGAAAGTGGTTTTTGGACAATTAAATGGGAAGCATTCTAAAGAAAAAACGAATGGGAGATATCATCTGGCTGGGTGGTTATTTACGAAAGTGTAAAAACACAGTGTTTTCCCGAAATCCCGCTTGCCTCTATTGGGAAGGTGTCATTGAAAAGTCTTGTATAACATTGTTGAGATACGTGAGTAAGTTGCCTATCCCAACAAAAATCAGTTCGATATCTAGATGGCGGGCGGTAAAAAAATTAATATCTGAAAAACTATTTTACCGCTTTTCACTCTCTCCATGGTGGAATTTTTAAAAATTTAAGAAATGTTGACCTCCAACACCGTAATCAGAATGTACCCTTGCAATGTGTAGCCGTTTGAAAGAGCAGTTTGGCTAGACGTGTACATAACCTGTCAGGCCTTTTTGGCTCATCAGCCGTGTCATTTGTAAAAAACAATTTCACCCTTTTAGCGGCGTCGCAGAGCGACATCCTTCAAAACGGTTCTGTGTGTTTGTATAACATATTCTAGCAAAAATCAGTTGGATTACTGAATCTTTAGGAACACCGTTTTAGTTCCGGAATGCGGAATCACCTCGCTGGTGTAGGTTAGGGTGAAATCCAAAAACTACTTTTTAGGTATTCTTAAGGGCTACTTATATCAGAAAAAAGCGCTTTGATATGTGAATGGGTGACCGAGAAAATCGCGAATTCGCGAAAACACAATTCCGCCCTTTTCTTCGGTTAGGAAGGCAATATCTGAAAAACCCGCCTTAGTGAGCACCTATTCAATGACGCAAATAAGCTCGTGAAATTTCAAGTCTCTAGGTCTAACAGTTTTGGCTGGGCGTTGTCAGTCAGTCAGTCAGTCGGGCACTTCTCTTTATAGGTATAGATTGCGTAGACCTTGTTTCACTTCAGCCGGGTGGCCGGATCGAGCCCCAGACAGACAGACAGACAGACAGACAGACAGACAGACAGACAGACAGACAGACAGACAGACAGACAGACAGACAGACAGACGAAAATTTCTGTGGTTAAGTAGCCAAAAAAAAGACTACCATCTTTAAAAGCACCGGGACACTCGTTTACGCCTTGCGCTAGAGAGCTTTGTGCTTCATAGACAAGAGACTTTTAGACTATAGCTGTATACCCCTATACCCCACCGGTTTCATCTCCATGGGCAAAAACACCAAGGCGCGAAGAATACACTTATACACTGCATGCGTCGCCCCTCCCCAGGTTTAACAATAGTGGATATGACCAGCGATGTTTTTTTTAAAAAACGATAGTCTTTCTTGGGCTACGTAAACCTAGAAATTTTGATCTGTCTCTATGTATGTGTGTCTATCTGTCTGTCTGTGACTCGATTCAACCACCCGGCCAAAGTGAAAGAAGACCCGCGCAATAGTCTTATATAGTCACAGCAAAATGTGCCCGTCTAGGTCCGGTGTAATGTTCATCCTTGTCAATATTGTTGAAAAACAACAAGACATTCCGCAAACATAAGAAAACAAATTAATACCGAAGTGATATTTGCAGCGTTCCTTTATAAAAAATTATACGTTTGATTTGTGCGAGATTAAATACTTCATTAACTGCAGAAAAAAACTTCACTCCACCGTCGCCTGCTGTCGCCCGCGCCACTATAGCTTCTGGCGGCATTTTAAGAAATGAAGTGGCAACAGTTACGAAAGGTTCCACTAGATAGGTTCCACGTTCTGCTTGGAACGCACGTGGACTAAGGAAACGCGGTACTATAAACTTTGAATTAGGGCGCCACAATTCACGCGCGTCTCCGCCGTACGGCAGCGTTGGCATCGAGACACCCGGCCTGGAACAGTGGAACGCGGTAAATTTAAATAGGCTTGAGCAAACCTTTAGCGTGTTTCCCTTGGGAGGAGCGCGAAGCAAGAGCAACAAGAGAGGTGAGCGGGAAAGTGAAGGAAGGCATTTACTTGGCAAATGTCGACAAATACTGTAGTCTCTTGACGACATTTGCAACGAAAGGTGCAGATACGCGGGCAATTTTTTTTCTTTCCAACTGGCTGCATGTGTTATTCTTCTCAGCCGCTACTAACCCCGTGCCTCTCGGGCCTTTGGTGTGGCCCAGTGAATAGGTGGCCGGTTCCACGGCGTAAGTCCCAGGTTCGATTCCCTGAACCTCCATGATTGTCCATTATACTTCTGGCAAAGACGTTACTACCAGTAGCTAACCATCATATGGTATGTTTAGAAACTATTTGGTAAGCGGGATCGTGATAGTTTATCATCAGCATTTGCTGTAGTTTACACCACCTTTGGTGGGCATCCACTTATGCAGGGTGGAATGGCGACCATTCTTTTTGTTGTTGAGGGCGTTGCCAGGGCCCAAGGACTCGCGGCGGACTGACTAGCATCACAGTTGGCAAACTCGATAAAGTATATTCTCTCTCTATGTCTCTGTGAAAACCTGTTTTGGATCAAAAGAATCACCTATTGTTGAGAAGCATGCACTAACCACGGTATTCACAAAGTAAGCCTCCTGATTCGTTCACCGCGGACCCTGTTATCGCCACAGCGGCAAGGATTGGCCACGTGGCACATGCATGATAGTTATTGCACCCGGACCTTTCCTGAAGCGAGGCGAATATTGCGTTGGTTGGTGATCGCTTATCGGCACAGTGTAATTGTGAAAGGCCTCTACATTTGGAGTGCGCCCTTCAACAGCTTTATCTAAAGAGATTGAGGTCTCAATGGAATCGTTCGTAGACAAGAACAAGCAATCGGCACAAAAACACGAGTGGCGCGGGGACGTGAGGAACAAGTTCCCACACGCGCAGTAGTGCTCGGCAACAAAAAATTAAAGCCGTTCCACTCAATGTGAAAGCTGCCGGAAGTGCAGAGCAGTGATTCGCCATAGTGGGCTGTACCGCCATTATCCGCTTACTGCTACCATCCCATGCAATCCAAATTTCCCACCTTCGCAGTGCTCACGCGCCCCCTGCCTGAAACTGCGCCAGCCGGAGTTGTGTTTTTTTTGTGCTTTTGTGCTTTTCTCCCTGCAGTGCCGGCGTTGCACTGCTAGATTTCGCGTTTAAAAAACCAAACCAACGGGCGCCCTTAACTAAAGGAACGCGCGCGCTGCCGGTTAATTACGTATATTTTTTTCTGAAATGTACCTAACCTAACAACGAGAAGATGTATGACAAGCGCTAGTGTTTCACGAGTTATGAACGCTTATGACTATATAAACCGCTTGGCTTTCGAAACATCTGGGGTACGCCGCGAACAACAGCGTTACCGGGCCCCGGGGCGCCACCTTGGTGCTCTATATACTTGGGTCGAGCGACTGAGCTAGGACGACAAGGTGAGCGCCTGAAGTTATCTGCACTTAAAAGACCGTAGGACGTTGATCAATCACCGAATTAACGCCGCGTGCTGCTTACAATCGCTGCTTCCCGACCCTAGAGCGCGGAACCATGAGGACTGCTTTTACACGGCACCTCCACAGCTGGTTCCCCTTCGCAAGGAAAGAACAGCTTGTCCGCAAGCTGTAGATCTTTTTTCGAGAAGACTGACTTCCTAGCCTTTCTGGATATCGATTCGTTCCAATATAGCATCAGCGCACTAACGCCAGCATTCAAGCTTTCAAGCATTCACAGGTGGCGCCATCGAAGTGAGCTGAACGCGTGAAAACCCGGTACGCCCTAATAAATCAGTATTTAGTACGCCTTACGCTGAACCTGGAGCATAATATATACCACAGATCAAGGCTGCGCAGTCATTTAGACGACGTGGTGATCCTTAACAGGCCTCAAAATCGTGTGCACATGGCCGTTTCCCTCTCACCGGAAAACAGAGCATTAGCGGATGTTACTTGCGTTCGCCTCCTCGGCTTAGGGACAAGAACCCTGGCTACTGAGCCGCTTCGGAGGGTGAAATGGAACGACGACGTGCATGAAGCAGGCTTGAGAAAGATACACGTCCTTTGATTCAAATGCGCGGGAATATTAAAACGTCACTAGTCGTCAAATGTAGCTTTAAGGGGCGAAGCACCTTAAAGGGGTCCTGAAATGCCTTCCGCCGATGCATGGATGTACATCTAACCAAATAAAGCAATGTATTAGCAATCTCCTCCTGCAAGAATTTTGTTAAAGCGATGAGTATTAGCTGAGAAATCGTAAATCAAAAACTGCGAATTATCGTCGCGCCGTATTTCCTCCTCCTTTCAACTGTTTCTTCGCTGTTGGCCTCCCCTCCCATGGTGCTCCGCTCCTCAGCGGTGACGTACTTCCGCTATTGCGCTCCCACAGACTGCCGTCTGCTACGGGCCAGCTCTTTCGGCTTTTTCATCTCTGTAGACACCATGGACACAGGCTGGAAAAGCGAACGAATGACCTGGCCGCATGTGTGCGGCCTGGCCTTGCCCTTTCGCGGTGCACGTAGCTGCAGGGCTGCAGTTGGTATCGGCGGCGAACTCGCAGCCGCGTGGGGAGAATCGTCCGCTCGTTCCCTTTGGTGCACCGAGCACTGTTTATCCAAAAAGCGCGGTCTCAGATGTGGCCCCGCTGGTGCCGGGTGTTATTTTGCGGTGGTTGTAATTCCTACTACCGGCGGCATGTGAAAAAGACATTTTCAACCGACACAGAACCCGTGCACAAAACGCGCCGGATCGGATCGCTTTATCAGCGGCGATGAACGTGAAGGCGAAGAGCAAACCAACGCTGCACTCGATCAGCGAGAACCCGTGTTCTGACAAGCTGCACCCATGTGTTGCATTCAACACTAACGGGAAAGCGTTTGTTTGCACTTGTTTGGATAGTCGTAAAATGTCCAAACACTCCGGCACTCCGCTAGCAGATCTGCCCCGCGGCGAGACATTTCGGAAAATATTTGACAGATGGCGCCGTATGCATTAGTGTGTCGCTACGCAAAACTGATGAGACACTCTACTAAAACTCCCATCGCGGTGTCACGTAGCGGGACGCAAAAATTTAGCGTTTAGCGTATGCAAAGGCCACAAACGCTGTACTAAAACTCTATTAGCAGCAAAATAGCGTGCGTATGTGAAACCGCTTGCGTTTACAAAGCTGCACGCCGAGCGCGTACGTTTCAAACCTAGTGACATCGTTTAAATACACTGGCAAGCACAGTGTAACGTAGTCAGATATCAGCCGTATGCTCAGGCGACAAGCAAGAGCTTGTTTTATGTGGGGCGGAGATTGCGCATAAAGGCTCGTTCGCACTTGCGACGAAAGCGAGTGAGAGCGGCAGGAATTCCGTCGCTTTGTCGCGCGACGATCGTTTTTGTCGAATGGTCGGGACAAATTTTGGTTGCGCGACAGAATTCCCGTCGCTTTCGCTCGCTTTCGTCGCAAGCGGGAATGGAAAGTTCTGCCGCTGCCGTCTGCTACGCAGCTCGGAGGTAACCGCGCGATCTGCTCGGGCCGGATGAACGCGCACACTCCCGCACGGCAGCGCCCCAAGCGGCAGACGGCCGCGTACATCGCTCCCGGCGCCCGCCTGGAGCCCCTCGGCACACTAGCCAGTATATTTCAGGCACTGTAATGGAGGAAAGATTTTTTGCTTCCGATGAACCTAGTTCTTTGCCCCTGTGTTTTTAAATACGTGAAGTGGTTAGCACGTCGTCCTCACGCAGCTCTGTATCGTCGTAGCATCGCTGATTGTCCGAACGAAGCTTGCAGCTAAGCCAATGCAGCGACCGAAGCTGTGTGTGTGTGTGTGTGCATCGCCTCCTGTGTGTTGTGGACGCGTTCGTTTCGCGATGAAATGCGACATTGTACTTCTGCGGGTGGATAGTGCTTCCCATGGTCTGGATTATCTTTCTCGAACGACGTACCACTCAACCTCGCATGGGGTATGTGCAGTGTGCCTGGCTAAAAGCCTTCTCGCTTGCGCGCCAGAGTTGTGACTTGCTGCTCGTCCCCGCAAACCGGGTGTGAGGTGAGTGCCGTATTTACGACGGGCAGGAGGAGGCAACTCATCGTCTGTCAATCGCGGTTCAGACTTGCAACGCATGTTGTGACGTTGCGTTCGTTCGAAACGCATCTCTGGATTGTTTTGAAGTTGAATAAAATGTACGCGTCAAACCCGGGCATTCGGCTCAGGGCGTTCTCTGCGATTGCACCAAAGAAGTGCCACGGGACTTTCTTTATGGTACGTACTCACGTAAGATAAAATCCACGTCGTGTTATGGCCGTGTTGCATTCAATACAAACGGTTAAGCGTTTGTTTACACTTGTTTCGTTTGTCGTAAAATGTCAAAGCACTCCGGCACTCCGCTGGCAGATCAGCGGGCGAGCCGACGCTGAGCAGACGACTCATCTCTTTGCCGGAAGTGCGTGAAAAAGCCGCCCAATAGCAGGATGTCTAGCTCATGACGAACATCTGGGAATCGATGATGTAGACATGTGAAGATGGCGGCGTCCAAAAACACGAAGGAAAGGGTGAGAAAAAAGCGACAAACTTTGCAACAAAAGTGTGAGCTTTCCGCTGCGCGTAAAAGAGTAATACTTGGCACAGGTGACGTTGGCGACCCAATCTAGCGATTGCGCTAGTTCATTTAGTGTGCTCAAAATGCCTTTCAGGGCCCCTTTAAGGCCGAGGCTTGTCCGACGTCCGTGCTCACGGCACAGAACCGCGTAAATCGAAACATGTGTGAACAAAAGGTTCACAAAAGGTTAACAAGAACAAAATAAAAGGTTCCCAAAAGGTTAGAGGGAGAGAGAGACAGAGAGAGAGAGAGAGTGCAAGAGAGTGAAAGACAGCGGAGAGAGAGAGAGAGAGGCAGGGAGGGAGGGAGGGAGGGAGGGAGGGAGGGAGGGAGGGAGGGAGGGAGGGAGGGAGGGAGAGACGCACAGCATCGTGTAAATCGAAAAACCTGTGAACATAATCGCGTTCCAGACCACACATTCTCTTTCTGCCATGCAGGAAAACAAACGTAAGGCGCGGCATGCGGCGGCTCAACGTCTACGCAGACAACAAGCTATCCCGGATGCAAGAGCTCTGGAAGCGGCGGCAAAACGGCAAACACGCAATGCGGACCCGGAGTTCAGTGCTCGGGAAGAAGCGGCTCAACTGCAACGCGGATAAGCTACCCCGGAGTATATACTGTACACACGCGTTGTCACTTATTTACATGCGCGAGTGGGCGATGTCACGGGTGATGTACGGTAAGAACAATCCCAGTGCTCCGCCCACTCGTCATGATTCACTTTGTGGAGATGCGTAAATTTTTTTACGGGTGTTACTGTTCGTTTTTCTTCGAAAACAGACAAGTAATTTTGCAAAGAGCTGGTTTAGCATTTATCAATTTTTTGACGAGCTTTGTAACTAAATTTGGATGATGAATGTGGAAATTTCAGCGTGTTGTTTTTGCTTTTTGAGGCCAAAAAGGGAGAGATCTGTATTGCTGGACACTATTCCCAGAAACGGTTCCACCTACTTCACGAGTACATGTCGTACCTGTCTCCGTTTGATTAGCAGATAGGTATGGCAGCGGTAAATATAAGTATCAAGCATGGCATGAAACCTCCTACCCTTAATGATGCGATGAACTGATGATGATGATGGTTGGATGTTTATGGCGCAAGGCCAACTGGGGCAAAGAGCGCCAAAACAATAGTCATATATGAGGGGTGAAACCTTAAACAATAACTAAGTCAGCAAAAACAAAGTAAAATCACAAGACGACAATGAGCATGGCTGGTGTATAGGGCCAGATTTCATGATGCGTGATAGGAAATGAGGTTAAAAAACTTGACCTCTGACAAATACTCAAACACACGTTTCACAGAAACAATGGCATCGTCACCTAGAAAAAACAATGGATGTAGGGGAATATGTTGTCTGTAGAGTTCTCTGAAGTGTTTGTGTCGTGTTGTGTGAAGTGCCTTGCATGTGATTAGTATGTGCACTACGGATAGGGCCTCTCCGCACCTGCTGCACTGGGGTCTAGAAGATCCCGTCAGCAGATACGAGTGCGTCGCATGGGTGTGCCCTATCCGCAGCCTACCCAAGGCGACTTCCGTGTGTCTGTTGCGTGAGTCAGCTGTGTACCGTCCCAAGTGTGGCTTTATTACATGTAGTTTGTTGTCTGTCTGTTCGTCCCAGTGTGTTTGCCATGTTCTGCGCAGGTGTTGTTTTATGTGTGGCTTGAGGTCTGTGTAGGGTACGGTTGTTATGTCTACAGTGTTCCTGAGTGCAGCAGCAGCAGCCCTCTCGTCTGCCAACTCATTCCCAGCGATCCCAGCGTGTCTTGGAACCCAACAGAGGAGCAGCTGATGCTTCTTTGCATGCACAGACATGATAGTGTTGAATACAAGATTAACTATGTGGTTTTTGGGGGGTGTATGCGATGGCAGTGCGTGAACAACATTCAAGGAATCTGTGTAGATGATAGAATTCGGAATTTGATTTTCAAGTATGTGACGTACAATCAGCAAAATCCCATACGCTTCTGCTGAAAAAATTGTCGTATGGACGCTCATGGTTCTGGCTGCACTGAAATTCGGACCATGAGCAGCGCAGGAGACCATAGTGGAGGTTTTAGACGCGTCACTGTAAAATTCTGCAAGTGGGTATTTAAACTGCAGAGACAGAAAGTGCTGCAGTATTGCAGCTCGCGGTACCCGATTTTTGTCAAGTTTCATAAAAGAAAGGTCGGAGGACACAGGACGAACTTTCCAAGGAGGTAAAATGTCTGAAAAGGATGATCTGTACACATCTAAAAACGAAGCGCTCAGATCCGAGGCTCGCTCTCTCACTCTAAGTGAAAAGGGCAGAGGAACGGATGGGCGATTTACAAAAAGCACAGATGTGGATGTGTCGTTAAAGACAGGATAAAAAGGATGGTTATTCAGCGATGAAATTTTAAAAGCATAAAGTAAGTCCATGTATGTCCGTTGGTTCTCAAGGCTCCACTTATTACACTCGGCATACAGACTCTCGACAGGGCTAGTGCGAAAAGCACCCGACGCAAGCCGTAGCCCCAAGTGTAGCACTGGGTCAAGCATTCGCAACGCTGTTTTACTCGCCGACCCATATACCACACTGCCATAGTCTAAACGAGACCCAACCAAAGCAGTATAGAGCCGTAGTAGGAGTTCTTTGTCGGAACCATACGATTGATGGGAGAGAACCTTAAGTATATTCATTGTTTTCAGACATTTATGTTTAAGTTTCTTGATGTGTGGAATGAATGTGAGTTTCTGGTCAAACACAACACCTAAGAACTTGTGCTCCTTGTTCACAGGAAGCGACACGCCATTCAGAGTAATGTCTGGGTCCGGATGGACCCCGCGCTTCCTGGAGAACACAACGCAGGAGCTTTTTGCAGGATTCAATTTAAACCCATTCTTGTCTGCTCAGCCGGCAAGCTTCTTGACACCAAGCTGGACTTGACGTTCGCATATTGACATATTACATGATTTAAAAGATATTTGCACGTCGTCTACATACATAGAATAAGAGATTGTTGGTGGCAGTGCCTTTCCAAGAGAGTTCATCTTTACGATAAAGAGAGTGCAACTCAACACGCCACCTTGCGGCACGCCATTTTCTTGGACGTGAACCTTTGAAAGTGCACAACCAACTCTTACTCTGAACGCTCTCTCCGACAAATAACTAACAAGGGTGTTCAACATATTACCCGAAACACCGAATGACCTGAGGTCACTAAGGATCCCATAACGCCAAGCGGTGTCGTAGGCCTTCTCGAGGTCGAAAAATACAGTTAAGCAGTACTGCGTATGCACGAAGGCATCCTTGATGTATGAGTCAAGTGCAACCAGTTGATCGTTCGTCGATCGCCCCACCCTAAAGCCTGCCTGGCAGCTCGCGAGAAGACCATTGTACTCGAGGAAGTACACGAGCCTCCGATTGATCATCTTCTCGAAGAGCTTGCACAGGCAGCTCGTCAGGGCTATTGGACGGTAACTTGAGGGGGACGACGGGTCCTTTCCCTCCTTCAAGAAAGCCACTACAATGGCCTCCCTCCAAGAGTGTGGAATGTGCCCCGAAAGCCATATTTTATTATATAGATGCAGAAGTGCTTCAAGTGTGTCTGCGTGTAGGTGTTGTATCATTGTGTATGTAATGTTGTCTGGGCCTGGAGCTGAGGGTTTACACGTGCTCAGAGCAGCCCTCAGCTCATGTAGTGAAAACAGGGAGTTGTAAGAATTCTGTGATTTGTTGTTGTCGTGTAGGGACTTCTTTTCACAAGAGGCTTTATACTTCAGGAAAGTGTTCGTGTAGCGTGCTGAACTGGACACGTGTTGGAAGTGTTGGGCGAGTGTGTCAGCCTGGTCTTCCAGTGTGTCCCCTGTTGTACTGACCAGGGGCAGGCTGTGTGTATGTTGTCCTTTGAGTTTGCGTATACGTGTCCATACCTTGAGTGTGTCTGTGTAGGAGTTTATTGATGTTATGAAGGAACGCCAACTCTCTCGTTTTGCCTCACGACGCACACGTTTTCCTAACGCCTTGGCCCGTTTGAACAAAATGAGGTTACCCGACGTGGGGTACCGACGAAGGACACCCCACGCCTTGTTCTGTGCCTCTCGCGCCCTCCTACAGTCCTCATTCCACCACGGCCTCCGCTGGTTGCGCGGGGCACCAGAGGCGTGGGGAATGGACTTTTCGGCGGCGTCGAGGATGTGCGCCGTGAGGAGTTGTGCGGCTTCATCTACGTGTAAGTGTGCTATGGATGTGTGGTGTAGTTTCGATGTCTCTGTAAATGTGTTCCAGTTAGCTCGTGCTTCATTGAACCTATTATGGGAAGATGAACTGCTTGGGCCTTTACCTATTATCTAAGTGAGGTGGGGAAGTGGTCACTACCATATGGGTCAGTTCCCACACCCCACTCCAGAAGAGGAAAGAGAACTGCGGAGGCAATAGCCAAGTCAAGACATGAGTATGTGTTGTGTCCTATGTTATGATATGTAGGCTGTTTATTGTTGAAAAGGCATGCTCCAGAAGATGTCACGAATTTCGCTATCAGGCGACCTCGGGCATCCGTTCTGGTAGAGCCCCAAAGAGAGTTGTGAGCATTAAGGTCGCCTGTAAGGATGTATGGTTCAGGCAGCTGGTCAACCAGCGCCTCGAAGTCGGAGCTCATAAGCGCAACATCAGGAGGAATGTATATGGAGCATACCGTTATCAACCTATTAAATATTATTTAGCGAACGGCTACAGTCTCAAGGACGGTGTTCAAGGTGACAGGGTGGCATGCTAAGGATTTGCGGGCGATTATGGCAACACCGCCAGAAGAGTGTGTGCAGCCATCCCTGTCTTTCCTGTATACCAGGTAACTATTCAAGAAATTTGTGTGTTTGGAATTCAGATGTGTTTCCTGGACACACATTATACTTGGCTGATTGGCATGCAGAATCTCATACACGTCGTCAAGATTATTCAGAAGGCCTCTGCAGTTCCATTGAACAATATTTTCTCTTCCCATTATTATGTGTTCAGAGCTACTGGAGTGTGACTATTTATGTAGGGTCTTTCGGGGCTTGCACTCTTGGGAGGGGTTTTCTGGCCTTCTCTACTGACCTGGACGTCGCAGCCCGTTCCTTCCGCTGCGATGAAAGCCGGAAGGGCTCGACGTCCATGTCGTCATCTGAAGGCAAGGGGGTGCCCAGCGGACTGGGCCCCCTTGACGTGGTACCCTTTCGGGTGTTCTTTGCCTGCGCTGCCAGTGCCGAAGGCTTGGGGAGCACCACAGATGGCACTGGCAGTAAGGCGGGGGAGGGGGTCACTGCGACTGCCTCCGTCTCCATCTCGTCCGGGCCCTCGCGTGTGCTTCGGGCCGGTGGAGAGGGGGAAACGGTGGGTGCAGCAGCATCCCCACCAGACGTGGATGCCACCACAGCCGCTGCTGGCTCAGCGAACGGTGCCGAGGCGGGTTGGGCTGCCAGAGGCCACCCTGGGGGGGGCGGGGGCTGGACCAAGTCCGACTCGCGGTACTGGGTCCCCGCTGAAACCAGACGCCGCTCCGCCCCCCGGCGAGCTGCGTCGGCGTACCTCCCCAGGGGAAAAGAGGCGAACCTCTTTCGCGCCTCGGGGAAGGTGATGTTTTCTGTTACCTTTATGTTAATGATTTTTTTCTCTGGTTGAAACTTTTCACAGGCGCGAGAGTATGCTGCATGTGGACCCTGGCAATTCGGGCGGGTAAGGTTGGTTGCAGTGCAGTTGTCGGATAGATGATCATGCTGGCCACATTTGGCACATGTTGTTCTGCCACGACAGCAGTTGGTACCATGCCCGAACCTCTGGCACTTGAAACAGCGCCGCGGGTTCGGGATGTATGGCCGGACAGAACAACGGATGAAACCTGCGTTGATATGCTCGGGCCGCGTGCAGCGGTCAAAAGTCAGAATCAGATGTTTGGTGGCTATTTCTTTGTTATCTCTCCTAATGACGATGCGCCTTACTGCTGTCACGCCTTGATCTTTTAGGCCTTCGAGCAGATCGGTCTCTGTCTCGGTTAGGAGGTCTGGCTCAGATATCACACCCTGGGAGCTGTTGAGGCTGCGTTGGGGTGTGACTCTGATATCCAGGTCTGCCATGCGGGTTTGGCTCATGAGAGTTGTGGCTTGCTTCTGTGAGTTAACCTCAACTAGGACCTCGCCAGTTCTTAGTTTTTTAGCATTGTATGTGTTGCCAAGGATAGATTCAAGAAACTTGGATACAAGGAATACAGATTGTGAGGAAAGAGGCTTGGATTTGTCAACCGATTCAACTATCAAAAAACGTGGGTAGTTGTCAGGTTTCGGTGAGTTGATGGCAGGAAGAGGTGGAAAAGATTCTTCGGTGCGGACTCTTTTCAAGGTCCGATCATGTTTGGGGGGGGGGGGGGGGGTTTACGATTACCATATGGCATGTAATAGAAACAGGGGACGGGGGTACTTTCTTCTCAAACCTTACCCTGATAGCCTGAGAGGTCCCGGAGCTCCCTGCCTGGTAGACAGACAGGGAGCCCATCCGCCGGAGCTTGACCTGGGCTCCGACGGCCACCGTTTGAGGCTTCTACCCTTCACCTTTAAATACATCACCACGGTAGGTTACAGTTTATGTTGGGGGCTCGGGGTCCGCGGTGTCGCCAGTACCGTCACCAAGATTGCTCAAGGTGCCCCGTGCGGGGGATGCGATGAACTCCTGGATGCGTATTTTACGAGACCGCCTGAGGCAGCCACATCCCGTCTACCTGCGTGATTGGTTGCTACAATAGGAACAGCTCCATAAATTGACAAACGGCCTGGTCACTGCTTTTGCGGCCTGTAGGGCTAGGCAAGAGTTTTGAAAACCGGCAAATAAAGCGGCAAAGAACGTAAAATAGCTCCAAGCAGGCACACACTTTACTACACAGCAGAGTTCTCCAGGCGCTCCCTGCGGAGTGATCTCTTCTGCTTGCTTCCGTCGGCAAACTACCGTCGTTTAACCCAGAACTGGTTGGAAAATGCTACAAATGACTATCCCGTCGTACCAGAATACAGGCAACATCAGTGGCAACCGCTTGTATCGAGACGAATTCTGAAGCGCACTTTTCGGCAACTGGGACCCGTATTTAGCACATTCTAATGAAATCCACGGTGTACTAGAGGCACGCTGTTGTTTAATTTTTTACGCATGCATATCTTTAATAAGTTGCATTCAGCGAGTATTGTGCAGCGTTAAGACACTTCAAGTGCCTGCAAGACGACCTACATTTGTGCCATTAGGCAAGGGGAAGGTTCTGGGGTTCGGGTGGTCTTCCGACGACTTAGTTGCACTCGAGACTAAAGCCGCCAAGGTGGCTCAGCTGAACACGGAGTGCAACACGGATCGCCGTCCGGCGTAGCAGTCGAGCGCTGCCACTAAGACAACAGAATAGACAAACCCGCGTTTATTGCATACTCCAAAAATGCGAGCTTCCCCTCTCCATGCGTCCTGCAAAACTGGCCGCGTATCGTTTCCTCCCGCTTCAAATTTCGTCCGAAGACGATACGCCTCGAGCTTCGCGATGGCTGCGCTGCGCCACCGGCCACCGCTATCTCCGAGGTTTCCACGGGATGAGCGTTGCGTGGCTGATAGGAACTCATGCAGTGTTTCAGTTCTCTTTTGCTTAAGTTTGCCTTTCCGCTCCCTTAACAACTTGTTATGGTGACGTCTGTAAGCAAATAGTACATTTGGAGCACTTCTCAATACAGCTGCGGCATGGTAGAGTGCTCGAAGGCCAACAAAAGCTATCCGAGTGCGTGGCTCCGAGAGCTTACCCGCCGCGGTGGCTCAGTGGCCAAGGCGTTGCGCTGCTGAGCACGAGGTCGCGGGTTCGATTCCCGGCCGCGGCGGCCGCTTTTCTGATGGAGGCGAAAAGCAAAAACGCCCGTGTGTGCGAGATTTCGGCGCACGTTAAAGATCCCCAGGTGGTCTAAATTAATCCGGAGCCCTCCACTACGGCGCGCCTCATCGCCTGCGTTGCGTCGGCGCGTTAAACCCCACAATCAATCAATCAATCAGTCTCCGAGAGCTTATTGACAGTCACTTACGGGCGTCAGTGACGGCAGCAGCATATCACCACTGTCCCCTCCAGACACGTCTGGCACAAATGAACTCTATATTGTCGCCTCGTTCAGACGTGATTGTGGGACAGTGAAGAGGTTGGTTTTGGCTTGCAACGGGTACAATAACTGCGGCTTAGTTTCGATTATACACGTCGTAGAACTATCTCACTGATGCCAGACTCCAGCTTCACTTCAGGAAGTGCAGCTTCCAGTCTGCCAACCCACCATTTTAAGTCACGCTGTATCCAAAGATGGCGTCAGTCCTGATCCTGCCAAACTTCGTGTTGTCGCCGAGTCTCCTAAGCCCACAATCACGAGCAATTCCGAAGTTTCATCGGGCTCTGTTCGTACATCTGACGATTGGTGCGGAACTTTGCGTCGATAACTGCACCTTTAACGAAGGTTATGAACGGATCCAATGACACCTCTGGTTGGTCTTTAAAGTACGACCAGGCTTTCAAAAATCTCCGTTCTGTGCCCACATGTCCACCGATCCTTCGCCATTTTGACCCGTCGGCCCCTACCGAGCTTCATATTGACGCCAGTGGTGTTGTCCTCGGCGCTGTGCTACCCAACGAAAATCTGGCTTCGACTGATAGTCGCCTATGGGAGCCAGACCCTCACTAAAGCGAAGGAAAAGTCCTTTGTCACGCAGAAGGAGTATCTGGCTATTGTGTGGGCCATAAGCAAATTTCGTTCCTACTTGTATGGCAGGTCCTTCGGCATAGCTACCGACCACCCCACTCTTTGCCGGCTATCTTCTTTGAAGGATCCGAAGGCCCCTTCGCTTACAAGAGTACAATATTCGGGTGTTCTACCGATGTGGCCGCAAACACAGCGACGCCGATACATTTTCAGGCTCGCCTGTGACCGCCGACAGCGCCCTTTTGTCACGCATAGACGGAGCTTTCGCATCCCTGACCCTTGACGACATGCCTCGCGAGCAGCGCATGAATCCCTGGCTCCCTTCTCCTTTCGACTTTCTTACAAACACTGCTACGTTATACGCCCTTCCAGCTATGCGACGACAAGCACCGCACTTCTCTATTCGCAACGAGCTTCCGCCTAAATTACACCGCAGACGGCCGGCAATGGCTTCTCGTCATTCCCTGCCATCTACGTTCAGGCTTTTGTGTATATTTCGAATGCGCCGTGTGGTCATGCTGTGTACTGAAGACATACCGACGACGCCGTATGCGATACTAATGGCGTGGCACGTACACTTTTATCACCAAGTTTGTCCGTTCCTGCGAAAAATGTCAACGCCACAAGTCCCCGCCAAACAAACCGGCGGCTCCATTGTAGTTTCTGCCATGTCCAGCACGATCTTTCGACCGCGTAGGAATAGATTTGTATGGGCTGCTCCCCTACACGGCTTCTGGAAAACGTTAGGCCGTCGTCAAGGCATACCATCTAACCAGATACGCTGAAACCGCCGCACCACCAGCCGCCAACGCCTGTGAGGTCGCCTCGTTTCTCCTAGTCAAATCTCGATACAACGAATTTCAAGGGACCGCTAAAAATAGTTCGTTATTTTGAATAATCGTTATAGTGAAGAAATAAAAATGCGCGGTAAAAATTGTGAACGTAGGAAAAGCATCCACCTAGCTTTACTCGCAACACGTGCACAATCACGTTAGCCTCTAACGCGGGTCGGGATGCACGTTTATTTTAAGAAATCGGTGATCTTTGCCTGACGTGTACCACTCAACTGCTGCAAGACGAACGATTCTTGTGCACTGCCTCGGTGGCATTGGTGCACCTGCTAAGAAAAGTGGGCGTTCTTGCTACGCACTGCAAAACATCGGCGTTGGACATGGCTTCTTCGCCTTGGCTTGCGGGCCCTGTCTCTGCGCCACGATAATGAGGATCTTCTGCGCGCCCTCCTCATCTCATTGTCCTCCTTGAGCAGCCATTCGGAAAACAGCTCTCGCGTCATTTACAGGCGCGAATTCGCTCATTAATCTCCCGGCAACGAGACCAAATTTTTCATGCAGCGAGGCTTCTTGTATTTTCCGATGACCAAGGCGTGAGCTTTTTAGTGCCTGTGGCTTTCCAGCACAGCAGCACAGAAACTCGGACTTTCGCTTCTTGCCGCTTTGCAGCTGCTTCCCTTAAAATGCATGGTTGTGTCAGGAAGCGAGACACCCCAAACGTAGGTGATGGCGATAGAGCTAACCCGCATTTAGTATGTTGATGATGATAGTTGTACATGCCCACCATTAGTCTTCGTTCACACCAACACAAGGAATTTCGTACACTCGGAATTCGTTAATGTAAAGTGTTGTTTTATATGACAATGATAAAATTCGATACGTTATTCGGAAATAATCGGTGTTCTGAAATTCGCAGTACGAAAATCTTTTTACATTGAAATGAGACCCTCGGGAACGAGCCAATGTCCCCGCCATCATACATTTCATCGCGTACAGATAATCGTTTCAATGTTGAAGTTCCTGCCTCTCGCACCAATGTTCATTTTGATTCGTTTTTACCACGAACAACGAATAACTGGAACCATCTCCCTGCCTCCATCGCTGCTATCACCGACGCCACTAACTTTAAAAATGTTGTCAATGGATTTGTTTGTAACAATACCCACTCCTCTCTGTAATGCCTCCGGGCCTTGAGAGTATGATAATAAATAAATAAATAAATAAATAAATAAATAAATAAATAAATAAATAAATAAATAAATAAATAAATAAATAAATCAATAAATAAATAAATAAATAAATAAATAAATAAATAAATAAATAAATAAATAAATAAATAAATAAATAAATAAATAAATAAATAAATAAATAAATAAATAAATAAATAAATAAATGGGGATTTGGTAGGGGATTTTCAGAATGTTCGTTAATCTCAAAAAATCGTTAATCTGAGGTTCGCAATAACGGGATTTGACTGTACGACGTTTTATACTTCGTCACGGTGCTCCTAGATAGTTGTTCAGCGACAGAGGGTGTGTGTTTCTTTCTGAAGTAATGTAGCCTTGCGGCCCTATTCTCGACTGCACAAATTGCCGGCAATTCAGGCAATTTTCCGGAAGTCTTTTCTGATTGGCTTTCAATTTTGGTCACGTGCTTCTGGTCGACAAAGCGGTTGTGTGTGCTGTCGTCATTTTGACGTTTCATGTCATTTACGGACACCAGTTCTGAAGTTTGCCTTATTTCTCGTTACTAAAGGCGCATAATTCTTGGCCGGCAATGAAAAACGAGACTAAATGCAGCGGACATGACAACGTAAGCCTGTCTTTGCTATTCAACAACAATACTGCTTGTAATACACACCCCGTCTGTGATTGGCTGAGAAGGCGTGACGTAATTTAAACAGTTGGCGGGAACGATTACGTCACGCATTGGCAACTTCAGCTTGCGTGAAAGTGACGTAATTGTACGTAACAGCTTAAAAATGGCGCCTGTTTTTGTCGCAAAATACAAGCAAAATAGGGCAAAAAATTGCCCCGGCTTACGGCGCCACGAAATGTGCGGCAATTTGCAGCAGGCGCGGTTTAGCATGCGCGCTGTTTAAAGCATGTTTCCTACCGTAACAAATTACAGTTTCAACTGCTTCCAAGTCAGCGATCATGGAACATACAAATAACATGCAGTATTTTACTTTTATGTTTGGCAATAAAATAAAAATTATTTGTTTGGCGCAACCGCAACATAAGAGGGAAGGCAGTATAAGCCTCTCCATGACAAAAAGAACCCAATGCTTGGCATTTGTCCATACTTGTCCTAGTAAGCTGTTGGGTCACATGATCGAACTCAAGAGAAAAATAACGAAGAAAAGTGACAATTTGGTTCATTACAGCGCTGATTGGAGTCGAGCTTGACGAATGAGTGAATCGGCGACATCGGTGCGCTCCGCGGTTATCAGGCGTAGCGCTTCGCTGCTCTTATGTGTCATAGAAGCGATGGTCGCGGCCGTCTTTTTCTGTGATCACGCCATGAAAATGTAACATAGCAGCAGACGATGGCGTGGCGGCGGTGGCGGCAGGGAAGGTGATAACGCAACAAAGCTTGCATTGAAGCAGAGAGCCCAGCTATGTTACTAAAAGCGATTGAAATAAATAAATAGATACGGTAAAAAAATTGTGTGATGTTCTTTAGCTCGACATCCGCCTTTCGCTCGATTTTGGATCAACGTTACTCGATCGCCTTGTGGCGTTGACGCCAATTCTGACCTCCAGAAATGTGTTTTTCTTGTCAGCCTCAGCTACCCTCTTAATTTTTATAGTACATGCCAAGTGTTTTTATATCTTTTTTGCACAATATTTGATACCTTGGTCGAGTTCTTTATGAGTGACTCGTCAAATTACACTGGATGTCGTCATAGCTATAGGTGCAGCACGTCACTAATTGCTTACGTCGTGTTTACGCAAAAAAACATGGGCGAAATGCCGGCAATTTTTGCAGTCGAGAATAGGGCCCTTGCTCGCAAAATGCAACGTTATTCGCCGCCCAATACTTCTTGCCATCCACAGACCGATTGACTTATGGGACGATTTAACTGGAAACTGGCCGACATGTTGGCAACTTAAGTTTCGGCGGACCACACCGACTGGGACCAGATTATTCCGTACGTTACATGCGCGTACAACACCCTCCTTAAGCGAATACGGTGCGTACGGCACGCCGTACACCCCGTACACTTCGTCGAGCCATCATGTCGGCCCCACACCATCCTGCATTACCGAACAGATACATCTGAATGTACCCCCGTGTCGTAGGCATCTCGGCACGCCGAAAAGTGTCGCCAGCTCTCCCGTGCCCTGATTTCCGAGGAACAATCACGCCAGCTACAGCGTCGCGACGCTGGAACACCACCAGTTGTGTTCGCTGCCGGTTCCCTTGCGTGGCTGTCGATACCCTCAACCCTTCCTCGGCTTGTTCAATAGTTACCAAGTATGAAGTCCTTACCAAGAAATCAAGCATACGTCCCCACTGAACTACGCAGTTGAGCCGCTCATGCTGTCCAAGGACTTTCGTTGTCGCGGTCGCGAAACTGTGCACGCTGACTGCCTCAAGGCTTACTACGAACCGATGGTTTTACCTCGCCCTTAGGTCGCCAGGATGACTCCTTTTGTCCGCGGGTGGTAATTGCAGTGCGAAATATGCGCCCATTTAGGGTATCTTGTTGGACACTGCGAATGACGCGCTATGCCCCGAGTGGGTATGCTTTGAGCGCTACTATCCAACGAACCCTGTTACACACGTTTGTAATCGTTGGATAGTAGCGCTCAAAGCATACCCACTCGGGGCATAGCGCGTCATTTGCAGTGTCCAACAAGATACTCTAAATGGGCGCATGGGAAAAAATACCCGCCGGGAAAAATGGGAAAAAATACCCGCCGGGTAGGATCCACCCACCCGGGGTCCCACCCATCCGGCGGGAATTTTTTCTCCATTTTTTCTCCACTTTCTTTCAAATTCTTTATCTGTTTCAATGACCTACCACATCCTCCCCTTTGCTTTCCGAGGTTTTCTTGAGTGCTAACCCCTATTTCTGTCATATTTCAAAGAGCCCCTCATTTCCTATTCTGAATTATATATATATATATATATATATACATAGAGAGAGAGAGAGAAAGACGCCTTTACTAAAATCACACATTGTCAGTACTGCTGACGGGGGGGCTTGCATACATACGAGTTG
This sequence comes from Haemaphysalis longicornis, assembly GCF_048455015.1. Taxonomy (NCBI): domain Eukaryota; kingdom Metazoa; phylum Arthropoda; class Arachnida; order Ixodida; family Ixodidae; genus Haemaphysalis; species Haemaphysalis longicornis. Next base: position 185,140,733 of record NW_027526361.1, on the reverse strand, counting down.
CCATAGGATCCTCCATAGCAACCGGCGGGCTCCATATGTCAACGGCAGACTCCAACGCACGCCACAGGTCTCCGATTCGGTTTGAATACGTTGCCCAGATGGGCACTGCAGCTGTCACCATTGTTGAATTGCCGCAACAGGCCACTCCACTTGTCGGAATTTTTTTTATATCTTTATCTATCACACGGCCTCCTCAAACAAAAACGTCTGCATGCCCATACCTCCGCACGGGGGGGGGGACAATGTGTTTGCTCTTCCGAGACCACATTTTCATTTTAGCTTTTTGGATAGCCGACTAGACAAAATTTACCTGCCCCATACGACCATTCCAAAGTGAAATTTTACGTGGCGCAGGAACGGCCCTTGCGCTAGCACTTTCGCGCTATCAAAGCGCCTGCACAAGGCGTGGCGGCCCCAACTCAAGTACCTCCGAGCTACTTGTGATACGTGGCAGGTTATCTGCATTCTTTTGATGGAGGTTATGTGTTTCGCGCTTCGAACTACAAGCATTACAGGGACATGAACGTCTCGTAGACGTCCGTTCGATAAGGACATCACCTGACTCTTACCAAGTTTGCACATTGGCGGCCTATCCAAAGAGAAGAAAGTCGGTGTTCAATTATTCGTATGACCAATGGTGTCGTAAAACACGGCTGATCAATTAACACTCACCAGGGAGCATGGGCCCTACCTGCTTTTAGTCTGAGGGACCCGAACGTTGTTGCGAATAAACTGATTCGATTGATTTTGATGATGTGAGCTTCGTAAGCATCACCGTGTTTATTCCCGACTTCCATGCAAAATGAAAGGTCGCGACCGCCTGTAAATGAACGCTTAGCCTCGTGCTCTAAAGTACAGTGCTTAGCCAGTGATTATATACGATGACGGGCAACGCGAGCACACGTGTGAGTTATTGGGGAAACCATATTTGTTTAGCTTTTGTTGCCCGCTTTCTATATTTAAGCAGTGCTGACGGTACAAGATTCTATTGTACGTACAGAGGCAGTATAAATTGTATTATAAGTCTGCTTATATGAGTATATAACATGCATTGAATAAATCTTTTTCGAAAATTTTGTGGTACCCCCGAGTCATTTATTCTGGTCTGTGCCCTGTATAAGCACCCGATTATGCACAGTCTCTCTTGATTATCGAAAAAGCATGCTTTGCAAAGCCATGAACGCCTGTGCGCATGCACTCTCACTCGCCCGCACTTCAGCAGCTGCCACCTCCACTACAGCGATCCTAAAAAATATATATAAAGGTCTCTCTCTCTCTCTCTCTCTCTCTCTCTCTCTCTCTCTCTCTCTCTCTCTCTCTCTCTCTCTCTCTCTCTCTCTCTCTCTCTCTCTCTGCATTTATGCTAATGTGGCGCTGGAAATGCCACCCTCACGAGAGTAGAGTTTCACGGTACCTTTGTCGAGTAATCATTGTGCTTCACACAACGCGACAAGAAGCCGCTATTTTTAGCGTTTTATAAGCCTTTCCCCCTTTCTCTTTTACCCAAATTCACAAAGAATAGCGAATCTGGAATAAGCTCTTTTCCCTGCCCAAAGTGATTGAAGAACAGACTCACAGAAAGCAAATCAGGTGGCCAAAAAAATAACAGGTATTATCTGAACAAGGTGAACAGGTATTATCTGAACACACACGCACTAAAATTACCAAAGTTCTGAGCTGAACTTCGGAAAGACGAAAATAACCGTCGGAAATATCACTAAATTATTACGGGAAACATGAAATGTTCACCAATTAAAAAGAACGCCACTAAAAAGCAAATAATGTGTTACGGTAGAGCAAAATTTAATCGTATTAACGAGGAATTGTCTACCTTCGCAGAGCCGTTTCTCGACGATTTTTCAACCCGATCAGTATTCCGATCTCAATTCCTATTTCCTAGCTCATAAATAAATATGTATCAGTCATAACAATTTCTTCCACTGACACAGTGCTTCGGTTTAATAATCAGCTCCGGCGACTAAATAACGAAAAGAAACGCCTTTACAGGCAAGCTAATAAGCGTAAAGAATCAAAATTATGTGACCGTCAATACCAATCTCTGCAAAAATCAACCCGCCGTATTTTTTCGCCCGCGATCTGCCGTCAATGTTAACCGACAGCCCACAAACGTTCTGGCGCGCAATAAAAAAGCCTTTGTAATCATCCCGACATCACCCTTTCAAATGCTGCCAGTGATGCAATTCCCAATGACGAATGCACGCAGTATAATATCTTTTCTTTCGTGTTTACCCGAGAGGACGTCACATCATCACCAGCAGTTAACGCTTCTTCCGTTAGTTCAATGCCCAAATAGTCATTAACGAGGCCGGTATACTTTCTTTACACAGTAAACTTCAAACTACTTCAGAATCTGATCACCTTGGATTCAATAACAAGATACTAAAAAATGTTTCTCAAGGCATTCATCGTATCTTATCAGCCTTTTCATTCAATGGTTGTCATCTGTCATGATTTGAAGCGCCACAAAAAAAAACGGACGATGAAACAGAGTAGACGAGACCGGCGCTATTCACCAATTATCCCAGCAAGATCTTTTAAGCTTGTCATCTGGTTTAGGCTCCGAGGACTGGCGAATTGCTAAAGTAATACCCATCCTTAAATCTGGCGATCGCTCATACCGACTTTATTATAGACCAATATCGTTAATGAGCACCGCTTGCAAACTTCTCGAACATGTCATTAACTCGCAGGTAATTAACTACCTAGAAGAGCTTAACATCATTTTCAAGTACCCGCACGCCTTTCGAAAGGCTTACTCATGCGACTTTCAACTTGCCGGGTTCATTCACGATTTACATTCTTATATTGACACTGGTATACGAACTGACACAGTTTTTTTTTATTTTTTAAAGGATTTGACCGGGTCTCTCATCACAGGTTTCTAATCAAATTAACACATAGTTAATCTATGCGAGTACAAGCGAGTGGATGTTAAGATGTTCTTGCACGAAGACTTCAGTTCACATCCATCGATAACCATTTATATTATTTTGGGGAAGTGTAATCAGGCATTTCCCAGGGCAGCGTGCTAGGCCCCTTGCTTTTCTTAATTTTGATTAGTTATTTGCCTAACACGGTTTCATCTCAAATCAGGCTCTTCGCGGACGTTTGCTTGATCTATCGCAAAGTTTTGTGCAACGATGACGAACAGTCCCCAACTCCCCTCACCTGGACTGTATAACCTCCGGGTGTTCTAAATTGTGAATGTGCCTTAATAATTCTAAAACAACGCTTATGTCCTTTACTAAACGCACATCTCGCCTTTCAACATCGTACTCTTTAAAAAATTGTGGTTGATCCTTCTTTCATAGGAATCGGTAAAACAGGAAAGTGAAATGTGCTTTCACAGAAGCTGTTGAATGTTTATTGTGCATCGATATGAACTTGCACATCGCTATTTATGTTTCTTCGGTATGGCACAGTTAGACGCATCAAGATTAGACACTGGATTACATGCGCCGGAGCATTGCGTAAATCTGATTGAACCCCCTTGAGCTTGCAAACCAGGCTAACGACCCGAACGGGTTGTGAGCGGATAGTTTAGTGAAGTCACGGGCCGCACAGCGAAAGGAGCAAGATTTGCGGGTCGGCAGCAGTCTTGTGGGTGTGTTTGGCGAGCGACGGCCTGCTGGCGGGTGGCGTGGGCACTGCTACATGCTGCCCTATCGAGGCGCCAACTATCGGCGCTCATTGGCGTCATGACGGAATACTTCACGTCTCCTGTCCTAGACGGCAGCAGCATATGAATGGAGAAATTAGAGGGAAGGGCATAAGGCGCGTTCGTACAGCCATGCGGGTCCAGCTTCATGGCCCAGTAGGCAGAGCGTTTTACACCTCCCGTTGCGGCCAGAATGATCATGGGCTCAAATCCTAGCGCCGCCACGTCAGGGGAACTTTTTCTGGTGATGTCATTTCCGTGACGGATATGGCGTCGGTGAGGTTTGTGTACCCCGGCAAAACACTTTAATGTTAAAAAATAGTGCAGGTGAGCTTTGTTCTACTTGCAAGTACCTTGGTGTTTTTTTTAGTCCGGACTTATCGTTGAATCATCACGTTAACGTTGTACTTGCATCGGCTAACCGCTCACTATGTCTTAAAACATAACTTGAAGCATGTCCCATCGAACCTACGTAAACGCCAAAAATCGAATGTGCACCAGCCATTTGGGACCCTTACCAAGCTTACATAATCAACAACATCGGATCACTTCAGAACCGTGCAGTTCGCTTCGTCTTTTCCGACTACTCCCTTCATTCCAGTGTCACAACCTTGAAAATTTGTTCAGAACTGATCTACCTGTCGCAACGACGCACAGCTTCAAGGTTATCACTTTTCCACAAACTTTGTCATTGCCCATTGCTTCATGACGATTTTTGTTCTTCACCAGCTGCCATCCTGCCACCATTCTTTCAAAGTGAAGCGTTTAGCATGCATTACAATGAACTATTCAGTCATTTGTTGAAAGTGCAATCGTTGACTCGAACGCATTGCCATCACACATAGCCACGGTCAGTAATGCTGTAAAATTTAATAAACTAATACGGAATATGTGAATTGAAAACAAAACTATTGCTTTTTTATTGTTTAGCTTCTACAGAGATGTGTTTGTTGTTGCTTCGGCTATGTTTATTTTTACTCATTATTTGGAGCTAATATTACCTTGTGGTATTTGTGTTCGTGCATGCGCTGTTCTTTTCGTGTTCTATTTGTACCAGTGTATATATTTGTGTGTTTGGTTTGCTGTATTGACCGCCCCATATGTAATTCCCGCCTGCGTGAGGGCCTTTAAGGGTACCTTGAATTACTGCAGTAAATACCTGTCGATAACCTACGTTTCGATTCGAAAAAGTCGAAATGTACGAATAGTTTCAGACAAGCAAGCGCATAAATCCGTGCACCGAAAACTCGAACTACGAGAAGACCTGGACTGTAAAGTCGTAAAACGAACAGTAATTAAACGAGAAATAGTAGAACGAGATGTCCTATATGCTTTTGCGTACTGCTGCCGGGAGAATTCTTTTTGCTTTTCTTTGCAGTTTTTCTTCCTTTTTTGTTTGCGGGGGGCTTCAAGCAGGTGTTCTCGGAGCCGCCACTGACGACGGAAGCATTGGATAGGTAGCGCGGTTTGTTGGCCGGCCCATTTGCGTCACGGGGCGGGCAGCAGTGCCGCTTGGGAATCTTTAAGAGAAGGAAAACAATTAGCTATGCGGGTGATTTTTAATAGTGGTCGCAGGGCACTTTTCTTGGAGCCCTCGCGCGGTCAGAAGGCTGCGCCATTGGCAGCTCACGCAAGAGGAGCGGCGGAAACGTGCAGGGCGCAGAGCTGTTTTGTGATGAACACTCGGCAGCGCTGATCGACATCGATTATTTCGTTATTTTCCGGTCAACGACACGTTATGTTTGACCCTGCGAAGCACGTGTTTTTCCTGTCCCAATTCGCATGGCTCGAATGCTTTCACAGTGCTCAGGGAGCTGCAGTTGTTAGTTTTGCTTGGAAATAATGATTAGTACTATACTTACTTCGGAACTCCAGCAACTCCCGCGCACCCGGATTTATCCAACAGGGAAGAACGGCTATGGCGACTGGTAAAAACCCATACCCTCCCCTAACGCTAACACCTGCACCGTATTTATCTTTCCGTATACCCCTCCCCCAACTGCCCGGCCTGCGGAGCAGTGGAAACCCTGGACCATCTCCTTTGGAACTGTCCCCACAACCCCTTATCCCCTCTTACCAGACGGTGGTCACTGGGCTGAAGCGCTGGGCAGCTCCGACCTGTCTACCCAACAGGTGGTCACGGCGAGGGCTGCTGCGGTCACCGGGACGCCGGTCACCACGCATCCCTAAGGGGCCTTTAAAGGCTCAATAAAATGTTTGTCCTCCTCTTATCGCGCGTTCCAGAAAGTTGAGAAGTAATGTTATCTTAGTGGTTTTGCTATTAAAATTAAAAAGCTGGTGTAATAAGTCGATAGAAAAAAAATATTCAGCAATAACACTAACCCAATTCAACAAATTGCAAGGAATTATAAAGCAAATAGTATTCGCTATGGTTACTATTCGCCTCGACTAAATGGTACAGTAATTCGCATGGATGCATAAGCTTCACAAACTCGAAGTAACGGGCCAGAGTCATCAGCAAAACACGCGCACAACACGGGAGCAGCACGATTTGCCTGATTGTCACTGACACACATGTTGCTACTTAAAACTCGCCTCTGCACCCGTCTTTTCACGAAAAGTACTTAGAGTCGCACTGCGCATCTCCCGTCTCTAGGAACAAGAAAAACGGAGCTCGGGTGTGTAATGCTCTGATAACATTGTAAAGGTTGAGACCTGCAATTTTTGTCCATTCTTCAGCGATTTTTCCCCCGTCCGCGAGATCACACCTGACGGCGTCAAACGACGTCATCACGGACAGAGCGCCATATCGCCATTAGCGATGGCCGAGATTTGTTGGAAAGCCTGGGACATGAGTACCCGTAAAACCCACATTACAACACGTGCCCGTGGGACCACAATAGCTGCCACGGGAACTTGAACCATTCATCATATTCTCAGGAACGCGTGTTTCTGTTATCTAGGGAGCGGATACCTGTGCGGTAACATCCGTCAACCTATCTGCCCCTCCCCCTTTTCTACGATGCCGTTTCCGTTGTATGCTATCGCCCAAAAACTTCGGAACGTGTGCGGTGCATGGACGTTTCACCACAAGGGCGAGCTGAACTAGTTGGTTTAAATGCGTGATGAACCTTCAAAAAGTGCAACGCTGAAAAACGTAGACAGAGAGAACAGGACGACCACAACTAAGCGCTCTTCTGGCTGTTTTAAGTTTTCAGTGTTGCGCTTTCTGAAGGTTCACCATGCATGAACGTTTACAGGTTAAGCCGATGTTTTGTGGCACAGAGCAGCGCATGTGCAGGACCCTGCGTTCATATAAAATACTTCCCCTCAATCGTGGTTTCAAACATCACAAAACCATGCGGTATGTGTGTATTGGCCGTCCTGGATCCCCGGGAGTATTTATTTGCTACAACCCCAAACACAGGCACAGCTGACACGGAACCTTTTATGCAAGCACGCAAGCGCCGCGTCAGCTGCGCTTGTTTCTCAAGGTGCATCCCCTAATTTTATCCAGAGGTTAGAAAGCAGGATCAAGCCTTGACAAATAACAAAACATGCGCCCACATTCAGGCAGGCGCACTAACACTGATAGCTGTTCTGTGCCACACAACACCCTGCATTTCACCGGGCAGAAAAGAACAGTCTCCAGCACAAGCTGGAGACGGTTGCCGTCTTGTGTGCACAAGCACACAAGACGGCAGGTTCGGCTTTGTTGTAGCATATTTATGACATCAATGCCGAAATTTTCATACTTGTTCTATACCGTTCGGTTTGAGCTACAACTGCAATAAATACTGTTCAGGTAATATTTTCACATGAAATCCCTCTAGCCCCCAGCCGTAAAGTGTAATGTGTTAGCAGGATAGACGCTATTATTGGTTATAGGTTGGTCTGGGTGCGAAAGTGGAGAGCTTTTTAGAAGCAGGTCCACCTACTGTAGAAAGGTACGCATAATAGAGCTACTTAAACGGGATTGATAGCGTATCTGGTACAGAAAGTGCTAAAAGCGGTGTAAGCTACAGTATATAGGACGTAATGCCAAAGGGATAGCGGCTAAATTTACAACACGTTTGTTTTTAAGGATGCAGCCCACTGTTGCACGTGATTTATTCAATATTTCTATTATTTCTTAGAAGTTTGCGATAAAACTGATACCATTGTTATCGGGCCTAATCAGTCTTTTCGACGAACCAAACTTCTATTTGTCTTCGTCGCTCCTTGAAAACTGTCGCTACAAAATAAAAACGATTCATGGAAAGCGTGTGCCGCCCAATTAACGTAGGGCGCTTTCGAAAGGAGTTATTTAGGCGCAAAGGCATGCTTGGTATTGTCAATGAAATATAATAATAGGAAACAAAAATAAGATTACTTTTACCAAGCGCCTAAGCGGATGTTTTCGTAGAACGGGAGCGGTTTCAAAATGAAGCGGTGTCGCAGCCGTCAGACTAGGGAAGAAGCATGGAGGCATGGAATTTCACTACAGAGTGGCATACAACCAAGCTTGCGCGCACGCAATGTGGAACCCCGTGCGGGTCCCGGAAGTCTCTGCGAGGAACAAAGCGAAAGAGGCAGCCACAGCGCGGTGATCTCAGATTCGCAGCACGGCTGAACTGGTGGCGCGCGGACCTAAAAAATGACGCAGTCGTCTGTGCTCCTTCAACTCACTTTGCTCACGCTCAAAAGGAAGCCGTCCTTGGAAGACCACGAAAAAAAATTTTTTAAAAAGTTATGGTTCAAATGAAGTGGCTTTGTTTCATTGAGCGTTCGATAAGTACAGTAAAAAGTCAAAGCAGTCATTAAGCTGAGCCGTAAGCACACAATACCTCCGTTTAGACGGAAATACCTCGGCCTTGTAATGACTTTGCGCTACGGAAGTTTTGCATGCTTATAGACAACGTTTCTCTACTAGGAAATGTGAGCCTGCGTCTGGTAAAAATCCCACGCACAGTCATAGGCAAATGGAATTTGACCAGAAAAATATGAACCGGAATATGCAAATCAAAGAGCATGGTGTGCTCATGTGATATAATGACACGGTTGTGGTATATTAGAAATTTTGAAAGTCACATTTACAAACTTTGTTACTGTTGTGGCATTATGTGGCAAGATACATTCATGAAAAACAATGAGCTATTAGTGTTTTGCGCTTCATGCTTTAACGTTCTCATTTGATGTGTCCGTAATTATACCCACTACGTGCCCCTGATTCGAGCGCAAGAAATGAACCTTTCTTACCAGTGACGATGCTGTACCAGTTGGGGTAGGAGTTTGCCGGCATGATGGGCACCACGTACTCTGCCTTCACTCCCGTGCTCGCCAACTCCGAGAAGCCCGGAAGGTTTTGCTCGGACAGGTAGTCCCATCGCACCCCATCGACGAGGATGAGCACCACTTTTGGTGAAGCCGGAGCCAAGGTCGCCCCCAGAGATCCGCGCAAGGCGAATGCAAACAGCAGCGTCCACTTAGCACACCCGAACCACGTGCGGCCGGACGATGACCCGACCCGGGGTTTCATTTCTGCTATCCTAGACACAACCGCACGCACTAGGCAGCTGCAGAGGAGGCCGCAGCGAACAGCTTTGTGGCAAGAGCCAGCGGCGTGCAGTCGGAGGACGACTGTATGGCAGGCGGTAAACGAGAGTGCCGGAAAGCGACCGCAGATGACAACGGGCTTCGCAGGTGATGTGCGCTTAAATGCGTCGCCTGTTGCGTTCCGCGCAGCCAGGTGAGTTCGCACGTGGAGAGAGTGAAGAAAGAGGGGAGGGAACGCGAGAAGGGCACACGCCTGGAGCGGAGAGGGGAAGCCACTCCTGGCCACTTACGATTACGCCTCCTGACAGCACTAGTAGTGGCACGTATCACCCAGGCAGTCGTTCCGTCGTTCACGCAGCGAGTCAACAGTACCTCCCTGACGCTATCTGACTTAGTTGCTGCGCCAGCGAGTTCTCTAATAACGCCGCCCGCTGAGACTAGACGGGTCTGCCGGCAGCAGCAGCGGCAGTTGCTTCGTGGCCTGTGCCGGCGTGTGCCACGCGGCGGCATCCGCTGCATTTTTGCTGCTTGCCTGGTCGCTCCGTAACAACCTTGCCTGACGGGCAACGCGGCTGCCTCATCCGGCTTGACGACGTGCCGCCGCTCGAACCGGTGAAGCGGCGCGTGTGTTATTTAGTCCCACAAGAGGCTCCGAGGCGGAGCCTCTGGGCCTTGGAACACAGAATCGGTGAAGTGCTGTGTCGTATGCTCTTCGAATCGTGTCGTATCCTGTACTACTCTTGTTTCAGACAAGATAAGAGAAGTCATCTGCGTAGTACAATACCAGATTAGAAGCCGGTCATGCGAAACTGATCGCACATCACGTTTGACCTCCTTAATAGACTCTACCTGTTAAAGGATACCATACCTTCTATACAGGTTCATTATCAAGGAGAATTTACAACTGCCCAGTTATCAAGAAGCGTTGGAAACATCCCGTTGAGGTGGATTTAGGTGGAAAGTAGGCACTCAAGTCACACACGACTAAAGCGATAATTCCGAGGTTAGGTGCAAAAGTTATTTCTTGGCTTTACAATACCATTCTTTTTTATTTTTGAAGTAATAAAAGTGCCACTTCAGTATTCTTATTTATTTATAAGAGCTAAGGAAGGCTAACTTGGTATTATAACCACAATTATGCAACGAACTGGCATTTTTGGGAACGCGGCACAAGTGCTAAAAAAAAGTGTTCACAAAAGAAAAAACTGCTCTTAATGATTAAAACATGCGTGGATTTATTCCTGCAGTGGCAGCTGTAATGGCCTCTAGGTGATTGCCTAAAAGGTAAATATTTCAGAACCGAAACTAAAACGAACGTTTTCCCAGGCTAACTTCTTCACGTACTGGAACACTTCAATAAAGACGAAAACGTGGCGCAAACTAGACTAGGACAAAGAAGAGAAGATATAACACATACAGGCACCAACTTCCAACTGTTTATTCAAAGTTAACCACACTAATTTATATATGACTTATCTGTACAGAAACAACAACAACAAAAGAACGGAAAAAAATGGCCAAGTATCTGCTGCTTTCGTTGCAAATGTCGACAAACGACGATAGTCTTTATCGACTTTTGCCAAGTAAATGCCTCCCTTCGCTTTCCCGCTCACCTCTCATGTTGTTCCTCTTGCGTCGCACTCCCCCCAAGGTAAAGACGCCAAAGGTTTGCTTAAATCATTTTAAATTTACCGCGTTCCACTGCTCCAAGCCGGGTGTCTCGATGCCAAAGCTGCCGTACGGCGGACACGCGCGTGAATCGAGGCGCCATACTTCAACGTTGATAGAACCACGTTGCCATACTACACGTGCGTTCCAAGCAGAACGCGTCGCTTACCTAGTGGAAACTTTCATAACTGTTGCCGGTTGATTTCCTAAACTGGCGCCAGAAGCTATTGTGGCGCGGGTGACAGCAGGTGAAGGCGGAGTGAATTTTTTTGTGTGCAGTGGATGAAGTATTTAATTTCGCAAAAATCAAGCATGTATGACTTTTTATAAGGTAACACTGCAAATATTACTTCTGTATTAATTTGTTGTCTCATATTTGCGTAATGTCTTGTTCTTCTTTAGCAATGTTGACAAGTATGAACATTACACCGGGCTTAGACGGGTAGAGTTAGCTGTGACTATATAAGACAATTTACTTTGGCCGGGTGGCTGAATCGAGTCACAGACAGACAGACATACAGACAGACCAAAAGTTCTGGGTTTAAGTAGCCCAAGAAGGACTATCGTCTTTAAACAACCAAGGTATAATCGTGCTGACAAGTGTATAGGGGGCGGACGATGGCTTTAATAGCAAGTACAACACTGCTGATGGTATGACAACATATCTACTCGGGCCTGAAGAGAGCAATCACGGTTGTCCTAAGAAGCGTGCCCGCATTCCAGGCGCTAACCAAACCCAAAAAATTCTCCGCATTTCCCCGAGGGGAAGAATGTGAAAGTGCGAATGCACGAGTTGAATTTGCGCGGTTCGGTAATGTTCGCGAAACAGAGATCCCACACACACACACAACTACAAAGAAAGGAAGATGCATTTATTCACAGACACCTATTTGTGTTGTCGTTGTACTTGATTGCTAGAGCGGATCTCAGCTTTAAAATTTCGAGTTAGTACTCCTTTAAGCAGGTGCATTAGCCCTTCTCACGCCCGATTCTTGGCCAACCTCCCCCGTGGGTATGTGCCCTGTCAGCGGCCAGGCAGCGCGCGCCCATCTACCCCCGTTGCCAAGTGAGACAAGGAGATTCCTGGCCAATCCCCCACGTGGGTATGTGCCATGTCAGCGGCCAGGCTGCGCGCGCCCATCTCCACGTGCGCGGACATCGCCGGTGAACGCAGGTTCAGGGTCGCTTAAGAAGTGCATTGCACTTAAAAAGGGGAGGACAGCTGCACGTGCTATACACGCTTTCTTTTAAGAATGACAATTCTTTATCACTTAACGCTAGGGACGGCGTGCTGACGCACGTGTCGCCTGCTCTTTCTAAAAACGGCCTCAATTATCTCCCTTTTCGGTTTGTTTTTTGCTCTCCTCACAAACGTCGGCTCATCCAGAAGTTTGCTTATGCCCACAGCACTTGCGGTGGTCTCCTAGGAGCCCGCCCATGTTGCTGCTGGCTGCCAAACGGTGCTCTCTAGCACGTTTTTGAAGCAACGTTCATGATGATGATTGTAGGGTTTAACGCGCCGACGCAACGCAGGCGATGAGGCGCGCCGTAGTGGAGGGCTCCGGATTAATTTTGACCACCTGGGGATCTTTATCGTGCGCCGAAATCTCGTACACACAGGCGTTTTTGCTTTTCGCCTCCATCAGAAAAGCGGCCGCCGCGGCCGGGAATCGAACCCGCGACCTCGTGCTCCGCAGCGCACCGCCTTAGCCACTGAGCCACCACGGCGGGTGAAGCAACGTCCAGTTTGACCGATATACACGCGCTTTCACTTTAAGGGTATACTGTAAATGACGTTTTTAACCCACTCAGTGTAGAGTGTAGCGTGCTTCTTTGAGAATGTCTCCGGTAGCTTATTAGCCATTAGAGGGCAAACTTTATCCAGCTTGCACGGGGCGGAACACTCAATACGCACATTGTACAGTCGGCCGGAAAAGTAACCGGGCCACCGCTCACGCAGCCGGAGCGGCTGCTGCGGCGCACCGCGGCGCTGTTATCTCGCTGTGCTCGCTTACGACGAGAGTGGCACGCTTGACGCCAAACTTCCCCTCGCCCTCGTGTGGGTGCTTGCCACGCTTGATAAACTTCTAGTGCAGCGTTCGCCTTTAATCCAGCACATGGCGCAGTCGCGCTGCACCGCACGGCCGCAGGGCCACAAACCGCGGCGCTAGGAAGGAACGAAAACCCGCTCTGCTTTTTGTACGCGGTTTATGTTCGCCTCATGCTGCCTATCAGTGCCTGTAGGATGCGTCCACCGCCGCTGGATTTTGGATAAGACGGCACAATGCACCGTACCGAAGGCTACCGTGACGTTCGTTTTTCCACGCCGGAGCGATGTTATAGTGTCGAAAATGCCTTTTCGGCATCATGTCCGGACGTGGGTTTAATACTGCTTACAGGGAGACCTCTGAAGACCGATTTAATTAGCTAGTAGGATATTCTTTCGGTGACGAATTTTCTTTACAGGCGTACCGCCAGGATGAATGATTTCGAAGACGAATCGCAAAACATCAGATATTCCTGAAACTTTATTCATGAAATCTGACAGTACTGGCATTCAGCGGTCCTCAGTGGGGCGAAAAGTTGCCGGCTACAGCGACGACTTGGCCGACTCGCCTGGGCATGGAGTCGTACAGCGCCGCCACTATCTCGGGACGCCCGCGCAGCGCTTCCCACTCTTCCTTCACGGCGAGCCACAGCTGCTCCGCTGTGCCACCGCAAAGGCGTCGTGAGGCAAGCGTCTTCTTCAGCAGTCCCCATATGTTTTCGATGGGGTTGAGATCAGCCCCGTTAGGGGGCCATGGCAGCTGAGGCACGCCACAGCGCTCCAGGAGTGCGCTCACACTGCGTGCTTTGTGCACGGGGCTCCTATCATGCTGGAGCAGGTAGCAGCCATCCTGGAACGGCCCGTCCAGGACGTACGGGATCAGGTGCTCGGTGAGGACTTCACAGTACCTCGCCCCGGTGAAGGAGCCCTCGATCCGCACGAGTGGGCCCAGGCCGTCCCAACTGATGGCACCCCAGACACTGACCGAGCAGCGGCCGCTGCTGAGCACGCTGTGGGTGTAGGCGGGGTTATACCTGAGAGTATGGGAGAGCAAGCATTAACATCTGTCGGGTCCAAAAGCGTGGAGCGTCCTCATTCCGTTGCGGAAATGAAATAAAGATGGAGGCTTAAATTACACAAAATTTAACATTTTACCCACACTGATATGGCCAATGGAAGGACATCACCATATCTGTGTAGCAGAGCGCACCCATATCTTTAAAGCAGAACCCACCGTAAAGCGCCTGGCCTACACCATTCTAATAAATAAAATGTAAAAATTGAACCAGGACTGCTCATTGGCCAGTTGCAGTGTAAAAAACCTTTAAAAGCTCGAACGGTCGCATCGGGCTTTTTACTTCGCCAGAATGCCACCCCGAGTGCCGATAGAGGAGAGAAGGCTGATCGTCCGGCTTCACCACGAAGGTGTCCCTCAGCGTGAAATCTGCCGCCGCACCGGTAGGAGCCGAACATCGGTGAGCCGCATTCTTACAGCGTATAGAGATGAAGATGGGAGAATTTGTGATGCTCAGCGCAGTGGGCGGCCGAGGGTGACCACGTTGGCAGAGGATGAATGGATTGTTGCTGCCGCTGTTGTCGACCCATTTCTCAACTCCAGGGAGATCCGCGATGCTCTGGATCTCAGTTGCTGCTGCGACACAATCAGGAGCAGATTGCGAGAGGCGGGTCTCGTGAACTGCATTGCCGCTCAGAAACCGCACCTGTCAACGAAGCAGCGGGAGGAGCGACTGAACTTCGCCCGAGCTTTCGAGCAGTGGTCGGCAGAGGAGTGGCGGGAGGTGATTTTAACGGACGAGTCTACCTTCTGCACACGCTGGGACCAACAGCAGCGTGTGTGGCGTCCGTTGAACAGCAGGTATGAACTGGCACCCTTGCGGCTCACAGGAATCGCGGGTTAAGTTAGATTAACCTGTCAATAACCTATATGGATGGTTTGCAACGCGTCGTAGTCTGGAGAATGCAACCTCATTTTCCCCTTACCACCTGACTTGACATGGGTACAGCATTGACTACCATTTAAGTGTTTCATTCGCGCGTATTCCATATCAGTGTGGGTAAAATGTTAAATTTTGTGTAATTTAAGCCTCCATCTTTATTTCATTTCCGCAACGGAATGAGGACGCTCCACGCTTTTGGACCCGACAGATGTTAATGCTTGCTCTCCCATACTCTCAGGTATAACCCCGCCTACACCCACAGCGTGCTCAGCAGCGGCCGCTGCTAGGTCAGTGTCTGGGGTGCCATCAGTCGGGACGGCCTGGGCCCACTCGTGCGGATCGAGGGCTCCTTCACCGGGGCGAGGTACTGTGAAGTCTTCACCGAGCACCTGATCCCGTGCGTCCTGGACGGGCCGTTCCAGGATGGCTGCTACCTGCTCCAGCATGATAGGAGCCCCGTGCACAAAGCACGCAGTGTGAGCGCACTCCTGGAGCGCTGTGGCGTGCCTCAGCTGCCATGGCCCCCTAACGGGGCTGCTCTCAACCCCATCGAAAACATATGGGGACTGCTGAAGAAGACGCTTGCCTCACGACGCCTTTGCGGTGGCACAGCGGAGCAGCTGTGGCTCGCCGTGAAGGAAGAGTGGGAAGCGCTGCGCGGGCGTCCCGAGATTGTGGCGGCACTGTACGACTCCATGCCCAGGCGAGTTGGCCAAGTCGTCGCTGTAGCCGGCAACTTTTCGCCCCACTGAGGACCGCTGAATGCCAGTACTGTCAGATTTCATGAATAAAGTTTCAGGAATATCTGATGTTTTGCGATTCGTCTTCGAAATCATTCATCCTGGCGGTACGCCTGTAAAGAAAATTCGTCACCGAAAGAATATCCTACAAGCTAATTAAATCGGTCTTCAGAGGTCTCCCTGTAAGTAGTAATAAACCCACGTCCGGACATGATGCCGAAAAGGCAATTTCGACACTATAACATCGCTCCGGCGTGGAAAAACGAACGTCACGGTAGCCTTCGGTACGGTGCATTGTGCCGTCTTATCCAAAATCCAGCGGCGGTGGACGCATCCTACAGGCACTGATAGGCAGCATGAGGCGAACATAAACCGCGTACAAAAAGCAGAGCGGGTTTTCATTCCTTCCTAGCGCCGCGGTTTGTGGCCCTGCGGCCGTGCGCTGCAGCGCGACTGCGCCATGTGCTGGATTAAAGGCGAACGCTGCACTAGAAGTTTATCAAGCGTGGCAAGCACCCGCACGAGGGCGAGGGGAAGTTTGGCGTCAAGCGTGCCACTCTCGTCGTAAGCGAGCACAGCGAGATAACAGCGCCGCGGTGCGCCGCAGCAGCCGCTCCGGCTGCGTGAGCGGTGGTCCGGTTACTTTTCCGGCCGACTGTACCTGGCTGCGACCTTCTTGACATTGTGCGAAAGCCTGTGGATGTACAGTATTACATGCGTTGTCATTTTTGTTCTTTCGTCTCTTGCACTCTTTTACCGTGTTTCAAGTATGTGCTTTTGCACATACTTGTGATAACGGTGCGAGGAAATCGGGCGGCTAGCAAGCGGCTAATGTGAATGCTAAAACTTGCAATCAAATTGTGCTCGCAGGATTTCGTTAATGCCGAATTAAGGCATGTGGTGGCTATTCCCCTCTTTATCAGCTTGGAATGCGAACTGTCATACGGAAGGAGGCATTTTTTGTTTTTTTGTTCTTGGGCTGTACGTCTAACCATAGCCTCCTATATAACATACTGTGCCTGCTGTATTGCCCCGAAACCCATTGGAGCAGCCCGTTCACCGTGGGGGCGCCAAGTTCCCAAGTATTTCGATGGCCATGCCGATGCGAACTGCTGTTTCAGGCGGAAGTGAACTGAAACGCACCTCGGCGTCGTTTGCTACACGAAGGTGTCTTCCAGCTACAAAAGTCCACAAAGCGGCAAGCTTGAACTTCATGAGCCAGTATTAAAGACAGAAGCTTTATGCGTGGCGTCGCAGAACTGATGATGATGGTTTGATGTTTATGGCGCAAGGCCAACTGGGGCAAAGAGCGCCAAAACAATAGTCATATATGAGAGGTGATACCTTAAACACTAAGTAAAATCATCAAAAACAAAAGTAAAATCACAAAACGACAATGAGCATGGCTGGTGTATAGGGCGAGATTTCATAATGCGTGATAAGAAATGAGGTTTAAAAACTTGACTTCTGACAAATACTCAAACACACGTTTCACGGAAACAATGGCTTCGTCACCTAGAAAAAACAATGGATGTAGCGGAATATGTTGTCTGTAGAGTTCTCTGAAGTGTTTGTGTCGCGTTGTGTGAAGTGCATTGCATGTGATTAGTATGTGCACTACGGATAGGGCCTCTCCGCACCTGCTGCACTGGGGTCTAGAAGACCCCGTCAGCAGATACGAGTGCGTCGCATGGGTGTGCCCTATCCGCAGCCTACCCAAGGCGACTTCCGTGTGTCTGTTGTGTGAGTCAGATGTGTACCGTCCCAAGTGTGGCTTTATTACATGTAGTTTGTTGTCTGTCTGTTCGTCCCAGTGTGTTTGCCATTTCCTACGAAGGTATTGTCGAATTTGTGGCTTAAGGTCACTCTGTGGTAGTATGGTTATATCTACTGTGTTCCTGAGTGCAGCAAATGCGGCCTTCTGATCCGCAACCTCATTGCCAGCAATTCCAGCATGGCCTGGAACCCAGCACAACACCAGAACAAGTTTTTGGGCATATATAGACATGATAGTGTTGAAAACCATATGGACAATTCTGTTTTTGCATGGCTTGTATGACGCCAATGCGCGCACAACGCTCAAGGAATCTGTATATATGATGGACTTAGAGATTTTGTGTTCAAGAATGTGTTGTGCAATGAGTAATACCCCTGTCACACGGCAAACCCAATGTCATTCAAACTGAATAACATTAGCTGTAAATTACATTCGGCTCGGCCGTGCGGGTCTACACGGCGGAACAAATGTCATTTGATTGTGATAGCGGTGACGATGAGCGAGCTCGCAAAACCGCAAAATTACATTTCAAGTGCATCTGGAATGTTTTCACGCGTACTATTTTTTAAGAAAAACGTAACAAAGAAATATTTTTAAATAAAAACATGAAAACCACCGATTTAGGTGACATCAGTAGACATCACACGCTGAGACAAGTCTGCAAAAAATCCGGATTAGGGTAGCGCCGGTAGCGCGCGCACTGGGGACGAGATTTTCTTTTTTGTTAGAACTTGCTGGTCTTTCTTTATTAGAACAACAACACAAATAAGAAAATATAAGTTTACTGACAGTTTTTAGAAACAGTATTCTTTGGTTTGTTACTGAATTTTCCTGTCTAGGGACGCGCTACTGCTGTCGAGGCTACTCATTCAGCCGCCAACTGAGGTGTAACTGAGGTCCGGGACCTCAGTTAGCCGGTAAATGTCATTCGCCTTGAATGTCATTCGGTATTCTCGTGTAGCGCCGAATTAATGACATTTAGAGCGAATGACATTTGCTGTAAATGTCATTAGATCTGCCGTGTGACAGGGGTATAAGATGCCATATGCTTCAGCTGAGTAAATTGTGGGGTATGTGCTCATGGTTCTGCATGCATCAAAGTTTGGTCCATGAGCAGCGCAAGACACTATGGTTCCAGTTTTTGATGCGTCACTATAAAACTCTGCACATTGATACTTGTACTGCAGGGAAAAGAAGTGCTGCAAAATTGCAGTTTGTGGTACCTTGGTTTTATCAATATTTATGAAAGACAAGTCACAACACACAGGTTGAAGCTGCCAGGGTGGTAAAACATCAGTAAAGGAAGATGTGTAAATGTCTGAAAAGGAGATGTTGAAATCCGAAGCTTCCTGTCTCACTCTAAGTGAGAATGGCAAAGGAACGGACGGGCGATTTACAAACACTAGTGATGTGGATGCATCATTAAAAACAGGTTTAAGAGGATGGTTATTCATCGATGAAATTTTGAAAGCGTAGAGCAAGTCCATGTACGTTCGTTGGTCCTCAAGGCACCATTTGTTACATTCAACGTATAGACTCTTTGCCGGGCTAGTGCGGAACGCACCCGACGCAAGGCGGAGGCCCAAGTGGAGTACTGGGTCAAGCATTTTTAGTGCGGTTTTTGATGCCGACCCATACACGACGCTGCCGTAGTCTAACCGGGACCCGACTAAGGCGGTAAAGAGCCGGAGAAGTAGCTCCTAGTCTGCACCATAGGATTGGTGGGAAAGCACCTTGAGAATGTTTAGTGTTTTTAGGCATTTATGTTTCAGTTCTTTGACGTGAGGTATGAACGTGAGCTTGTTATCAAATATGACACCTAAAAACTTGTGCTCCCTTTTAACAGGAATAGATGCACGGCCAAGAGCAATCTCAGGGTCCGCACTAAGCCCGCGCTTGCGGGAGAACAGAACACAAGTACTTTTGCCCGGGTTCAGTTTAAAACCGTTAAGGTCCGCCCATCCAGCAAGCTTCTTAACACCGAGCTGTACTTGACGTTCGCAAATTGACAGGTTACAGGATTTAAAAGATATTTGAACATCGTCTACATAGATGGAACAAGAAATGGTTGGTGGCAATGCCTTTCGGAGGGAGTTCATCTTAACTATAAACAATGTGCAGCTTAAAACTCCACCTTGCGGCACACCATTTTCCTGCACATGTATCCCGGACAGGGATGACCCAACCTTAACACGAAATGTCCTCGTGGACATGTAGCTAGAAATGGTATTTAACATGTTACCTGACACACCAAAGGACTTCAGGTCACTAAGGATGCCGTATCGCCAGGCTGTGTCGTAAGCCTTTTCAAGATCAAAGAATACCGTAAGGCAGAACTGCTTATGAGCAAATGCATCTTTTATGAAGGATTCCAACGCAACAAGATGATCGTTCGTGGATCGCCCCACCCTAAAGCCTGCCTGGCAGCTCTCGAGAAGACCGTTGTACTCAAGGAAGTACACGAGCCTGCGATTTATCATCTTCTCGAGCAGCTTGCACAGGCAGCTTGTCAGGGCGATGGTACGATAACTGGAGGGAGAGGAAGGGTCCTTCCCTTCCTTCAGGAACGCCACTACTATGGCCTCCCTCCAAGAGTGTGGAATCTGCCCCGAAAGCCATATTTTATTGTATAGGTGTAGGAGTGTTTCAAGAGTGTCTGGGTGTAGGTGTTGTATCATGGTGTATGTAATCTTATCTGCCCCTGGAGCTGAAGGTTTACATGTGCTCAGGGCAACCCTCAACTCATAGAGTGTAAATTCAGAATTGTAACCAGATTTTGACCTGTTAGTGTCATGTAGGGACTTCTTTTCACAAGTATTTTTATGTTTTAGGAAAGTGTTTGTGTAGTGTGCCGAGCTGGAAACGTGTTGAAAGTGTTGTGCAAGTGTGTTAGCCTGGTCTTCTAGTGTGTCCCCTGTTGTACTGACCAGGGGCAGGCTGTGTGTCTGTCCTCCTTTAAGGTTACGTATTCGTGTCCAGACTTTGTGAGTGTCGGTGTATGAGTTGATGGAAGTGAGGAAGGTGCGCCAACTCTCCCTTTTCGCCTCACGACGCACACGCTTCCCAAGCGCCTTTGCCCGTTTAACAAAAATGACATTATCTGGCGTGGGGTACCGGCGAAGGACACCCCACGCCTTGTTCTGGGCCTCTCGCGCCCGCCTACAGTCCTCGTTCCACCAGGGCCTCCTTGGGTTGCGGGACGCACTGGAGGCCTGGGGCATGGACTTTTCGGCGGCGTCGAGTATGTGTGCCGTGACGAGTAGGGCTGCTTCCTCCACGTGCGTCGCAGAACTACTAAACTGCGTTCAGTGTACTGTTTCCGCCTGCACGCTCGGTCTTGTGGGTTCGCTACGGCAGTTTCACTCCGATAAGAGCCATTTAACTTTTCTCCCGCTGCAAAGTGAAAAGTTGATAAGTTGCTAAGTCAGAAATATAGGTTCTTGATTTGGTTTTCAGTGGTAATTGAGTAATACTAATTAAATTTTGTTTCAAGAAGTCCAGGCAGTTGAGCTCCCCTCTTTTTACTTGCGAGTCCATTAGGTGTTGTTCCGCGGCTAATATTTTTTACGGTCCCCGAAAGGGTACGCGCCCATCGTCCTCCATTCCTTCCCTATTTTTCTGTCGCCGCTGCTCCACGAACTGTTTCCATAGCGCATGTAGTAGATATATTGGCGACGCGGTAGTCGGCAATGCCTGGCTGCTGCGCAAAGAATGACGACTTCGAGCTGTAGCTCAAGGCGATGCTCAGTTTTTGAGAACCCCTATATACGCTTAGGATAAACATTCAGTATGCAGTTAGCTTGTTTCTCTCGCTACTTCTCCCCGGTACATTCATTCTTCCCTCACCAATCACATACCGAATACCCGATGAATTCCCACTAGTGGGTCACAAACCCACTAGTAAACTCATCCGTAACATTTCTGGCGGAAACGATGGAAACACAGAAAAAAATCCTTTGTGTTAAATTATTTACGAACGAACAAGGTAGCCCGAAAAAGACCATTCCTTTTATAATTGCACTGTTAAGTTCTAGCGTCACCGTAGCTAGATGATTTTATTTATGGCCTCGTGAATTTCTATACCTTTTTGTTCAAACAGGAGTTGCCCGTCAGTGCTTGAGCCAGAGTCGCCTGTATACAACATATATTTTTTGCTTGCAAAGGGCCTTGACAACTTTTTTTTAAACCACTCATTGTTGCCAGGTGTGAAGACAAATGTTGACCATGCCCTCGCCAACACAGGAGACACTGGGATTAGGGCGCCACCAGAGAGAACGGCGTAATGTCTGTCACTGAGCAGGAACAAGCCGTTATAAAGGAGGCTATGGTCTAACACGTGTGGTCCTTTGCGAAGCTGAGTTTGAGGTCCAAAATTGAATCGTATTTCCCTAAGGCACCACCCAGGTGAAGTCTAGTCCGCCAGATTCAGATTAAAAGGTGTTAGTCACATCTGCCCCTGCAACGTCAAGGTTAGAATCAGTCAAATTTTAAAGCACAAGGTAGTCTTCAACATATCTAAAGATTCTAACCACATTAAAATTGGCGATTTTTGCGTCAGTGCTCTTGTCAACGTATGCAAGGTAGATATCACACAAAACCGGGAGAACCAATGCAAATACCATCGTTTTGGACGTAGAACGTATATCTAAAACACATGATGGTGGACTTGAGGTACACTTCTACAATCTCTAAAAAGTGCCCTGTCCTTATTCCAGCATTGTTCTGGAAATCAACTTCACCCGACCCACGGCTCAACTTCCCCCTACTTCGCCCGCGGCTGTAAACAAGACCTGCTAGGGCAACGAAAAGCGATAAAGATTTGTGATTATTAAAAGACAGCGTGTAATTTAGCACGCGCAATTGTCCTCCCTTCTGTCGGATTTGGTTTGCGTCTGGAATCTGTGCACGCTTCTCGGGTTCTTCTGATTGCTTTCTTCCAGCTGCAATAGATATGTTCGCATACTTGGACTTGTTCATTCGAGCCACCGTGTATATGTCACCTAGGACATATACACATCGCTAAATAACACTTGATATGAGGGGGTTTGATGGATGAATACAGAAAGAAAAGACAGCAGTTTAGCAGTTTACGATGGCAGTTCACCACTGGTTACTGGAAGGAACGAAATTGGGGAAAACAACCCACGTTTTTGGACTCCGCATCCGAGGACCGACTATTATGCTGGACAACTGGGTTACCGGCGACTTCCCGGGGTACTGAATTCAACATATATATGTATTTCACGCTTGACAGTGGCAGCCTTTGACAACCTGGGGTGAAGAAATCCTAATTATTTTGTAGTCACCTGTGCCGTGCCTCGATTGTCTACAGCCGTGGTTCTCAACAATGAGTGTGCCGGGGACCGCCTTCGGGCTTGCAAAAGTGACGGGGCCCAAATAAACAGTGTTGATCCGTGTGATAACGTGAAACAAGCAGCAGTTGCAGATATAGTGGTCCTTCTTCAATTTTCGCCTTCATGCCTGACTTTTTTACTGATGCGTGTCATACCGTCACACAATTTGCCCTTGCAGCTCACACTAACTGAAACACTTGTGTGCTTCCTTGTGTGTGTGTGTCTGGCTTTCCCAACTAACCAGCGTGTTGTGCAAAAAGCCCCCTTTATGACATGTCTCACAGAGAAAATGAAGAAATTAAACGTAATAGTCGTGCGGTGAAGCCACCTATTTGCGTTACCAGCAAGATTTGGCAAAAAGGCAAGAGATAAATGAATGTAGGGCAGGAGGAGGGTGATGCGAGTTGTAGGGTGAGCTTTGCGGACCCCTGAAATTTAAGAGCAATGTGTCCCCAGTCTGCGCACGTGCGTCTCTTGCTCAAATTTCTTTCTTGGCATTAAAAAGTGGCAAACCACCTAATTCCAAAGGAAAAGTAAAACAGTGTTCAGGATTACTAGCTGTCCTTTTTATATGCAATCAAGCAGCCTCTCGTTCTAAATAATGTTAAGCTACTGGCATAACGAGGGCCCATGTACTGGCAGTCTCGATAGCAAACGTACCATACAGGGTTTCCCCATCAGCCCACTACCCTTCACATGCTGTACACACACGAGTCACAGCCTTGGGTTTAGGAAGAAGGACTCCTTCGGCTTGAGTTGTTGAAGCAGCACTAGCTATCGCTTTGAAGCATGAAACACCGTTATATTACATGAAATACCACATCAAGTAGCGAAAAACACCATCACGTAGATAGCCTTATCGGTAGGGAATAGGACACGTAATCTGCGAACGGGGGCTTGGCCTCTACTCAGGCGCATTTTCTCCTCTTTCTTCCCTAACATTGAAATGGTAAATGTCATGAGAAAAACTTAAACTAATGCGTACACTTTTCCCAGTATGTCAGGCCCAGTATGGTCAGTATACCCTTCCTTTAGGTATAAACTCTACTTGCAAAGTTTTGCGGTAAGTTGCAGGTGGCGCATTTGCACAAGGACCTAAAGGGAACAAATCACATATAGGCAAACTGCTGGCAGAACTCGTAACTTCGCAGGGTCGTAGACTTCACGCGGCTTCACCAATGACTGTCCGGAGCAAAGTTGTTCGAATGCACCAGCGGCATGCGCGTAAAGCAACGTCGTCTGTGTAAGCTCACTGTGAGAACTCACACAACGCGATCTTACCGCGTGG
Organism: Haemaphysalis longicornis; assembly: GCF_048455015.1. Classification (NCBI taxonomy): domain Eukaryota; kingdom Metazoa; phylum Arthropoda; class Arachnida; order Ixodida; family Ixodidae; genus Haemaphysalis; species Haemaphysalis longicornis. The sequence continues at coordinate 185,116,726 of NW_027526361.1, read as the reverse complement.
TTTTACCGCATTGTTACAACAGATGTGAGAGTTCTGGCGTCCTTAGTACATTTAGGCCCGCGCCGAAGCTCCCCTGAATATTGGGCAGCACCAGTGACTTCGACAACATCGCTTCTTCTCTGCTGTTTTGTGCGTGAACTTGCCTCAGTTGGGCGGCTGTTGTTGGCAAAAACTCATAAAAATGTCCAGTGTCGCCAGCTACGGTGTTTTGCATTCTGAGCGTTTTTTTTTTCGCAGTCGCTATGGACGTCATTGTGGCAATTGACGTCATTAGTGGAAGGAAATGCTGGTTTGCGAAAGATTTTTATATAGTGTGAACCGAAGGATTGAGAGGGACTCAGCACCGAAGGACTTGGCAGCGGCGGCGACAGGCGTTCAACACGACTGAACGTATTTTTTCTGTTCTTTCACTGCAGCGATAAGATACCGCGATCGTCGAGTGGAATCTGCCCGCTTCAACCCGAGCGAAAGCGGATGACAGTCAGAAGACACCAGGCGGCGTAATCGTCATTTCGCAGCCATCAGCTCGACCTGCGACACGTGGTTGTGACTGTAAAAGGACAATCCCTTTCACCGCCAGGGTCACTTGGCAGCGGCGACAGCAGGCGCTCAAAACGACTGAACGTATTTTTTCTGCCATTTCACTGCAGGTCAGTGTCTTGGCGAGCGCCAATTTTTTTCTAGTAGTCGTCGCTGCTGCAAGTTCATTTTTCTTGTCTTACGTTTGTCTGCATAGCCTGCCTTTGTTCTTTACTTTAGGCATGGGTAAGGATGTCGAGAAGGTTAAGGAGGAGATGGAGGCTGAAATTGCTAAGTCGAAGGAAGACCTCAAGCAGGAGATGAAGCCGCATTGGGAAGGCATAGAACGTGACTGACAGAACCAAACTCGGGATCTCAAAGTAGAGCAACAAAACCCTGCAAAGAGCATCGAGTTTGCTCACGTACACATAAAGCAACTCAAAGAAGCGCTGAAAAGTGAAGTACGGCGAACAAAAAGCTTGCAAGGGACAATGTTGCCCTTGTAGTAAAACGCCAGGGACTGGAAAAAGAGGAATGTTGAGCTTGAAGTCAGACTTACGCGCTCAGAACAGTATTCTTGTAACATGAATTTCGCATTCGCAGTATTTTTCAGCAGCCTGATGAGAACGCGGTGTTGGCGTCAGTGGCAAGATTGACTCGGTCATTCTAGAATTCTAGAAAGTATTTCCAGTACTGACATCCAGTCTTGCCACCGTGTACCGACGCGAGATGCACACAAAAGCAATACTGTTATCCAGTTCAAATCCCGATTGAAGCATGATGTCACGCTGAAAATGGTAAAGAAAGTGCGACTGTGCAACACTGATATCGTAATTGACGACCCTGCGCTGATCTGTATAAACGAGCACATTTGCCCTGCACTAACGCAGTTTCTGGGCAAAGCAATCAGCAGGAAGCGCTAATGTCACTGGACGTTGGTGTGGTGTTTCAAAGAAAACATTTGTGCTACAAGTTCGGATGGTGAGCTCAGCATTCTAATTGAACACGACGGTGATCTTGCAAAAATGTGTTGAAGAAAAACTACACCGCTAAGCTTCGCGTTCCCGGTTCTCGAACATGCTTTATGCTGAGTTCGTATTGCCAAATAACGTAAGCCTCCCTAACAAATCGAATCTTTCTTTTCTTCATTTTAATGCACGCTCTGCGGTCAGAAAAAGTGATTTAATTCCCTGTTTCTTGAGCGAATTTTCTTTCAAGATTAGTTTTATATTCGTGTCTGAAACAAGGTACCAGGAAAACTATACCTTGGTGGACATTGACTATTTTAGTCTTTTTTTTATGCGTCGATTAAGTAAACGTGGTGGTGGGGTTGGAATGTATGCTAGGAACGATAAAAACGTGAGCGCATTTGTAACTCTACTACGACCACGGATGCCTACGAAATACTAACCTTTAGAAACGGCAATCAAATACTCCCGGTTTTATATACCTCCAAATGGAAGCATAGAACGGTGTTTAGATTGCCTAGAAGATCTATTTGGCTATGCCAATTATCGTTACCTTGAATTACCCTGCGGTAATGATTTCGACATGAACTTACTAGAAAACGACAGTGCACACAAACTGAATAACTGGCTTCAATCATCTGGATTTAATCCTTTAATTACAACACCTACCAGAGCTCAATTTATTGAACTCTGGTGGGTGTTGTAATTCTATTGATTGATTGATTGTAGGGTTTAACGGTCGGACGCAACGCAGGCGATGAGGCGCGCCGTAGTGGAGGGCTCCGGATTAATTTTGACCACCTGGGGATCTTTAACGTGCGCCGAAATCTCGTACACACGGGCGTTTTTGCTTTTCGCCTCCATCTGAAAAGCGGCCGCCGCGGCCGGGAATCGAACCCGCGACCTTGTGCTCAGCAGCACGACGCCTTAGCCACTGAGACACCGCGGCGGGTTGTAATTCTGTTCGATTTATATATTCAATTATAGTCAATTTATATAATAATGACATTGTTTTTATTGACGAAGGCATCAAATTCTTTATATGTGCAGACGACAGTACTCTTCTTGCTTCAGGCAAAGATGTCAATGCTCTAATAGTAAAGAGTAACTCTCTCCTTGATAAGTTGGTGACGTGGTCAGAGGCAAAGTGCCTGATAATTATTCTTAATAAAACAAATGACGTAGTATTTCGAGCTAGAAATAAAACTTTCAACCTTAGAAATAGCCTAAATTTTGTTAACAACATTACTGGATTGCTTGACGAACAAAAAATTATTGGTGTCTGGTTTTCGTGTCACCTGAGTTGTGAGTCGCATGCGAGATATGTTGCCCATAAACTCTCTTCAATTGCCGGACCTATATCTCGCTGTCGGATGATCATGCCAGTGAATGTTAAACTTCAAATATATTACGCTTCGTTGGCCTCACAAATTAACTATTGCAGCTTAGTTCGGGGAGCCACTACGAAGAGAAACATTAATAAAATTTTGCTTTCGCAAAGGAGAGTCTTACGACACATAGCAAATGTTCACAGGTTATTCCCCAGTGGAAAATTTATTTTTACACTATAATATTATTCGATTTGAACAAAATTATGAATTTGGCATGCTGCAATCAATGTGTTTTTGCAGAAGTGAACGTCAAACTTTCTTGCACACTTTAACCTCTCTTACGACCCGCGTCACTTCAGTCATGACTAGAAATAGCAAATTATGGTTTCGAATCCCCTACTTTCGAATGCAATATAAGTTACAGTCACGCAAAACACAGTTTACCTGTGACACTTACTGAATTCAATCATACAGCCATTATTTCTCTAACAAAATAGACCTTATGCGAAATTGCTTGGTGATCTAGCAACAGTGATGTAAACGAGACCGTCGGCCATATTGGCACGGGCGCCGATCGGGAAGTCTCGTATTGCTTACTGTGGAAGAGTAGGTGACGGTAACGCGGTATGGCTCAAACTGGACGGAGTTTTCCGGCTCCCGACCGCGGATTGTGGACGAAGGACTTGTCTGCGCTGCCGACTGTGTCTGAAGACTTATACCACTCGGGGTGCCGCGCCAAAGACCCATCCGAGCGGCAGCGGAGCAGGGCATGTCGCCTAGCCACCGAGGCGCATTGCTCGCCTTCATCGGTGCGGACAAACACGTGCGACTCGCAGTAATAAATCAACCCTTTGTTTTTTACTTGACGCGAGTTAACCGGTATGAGCATTCGTATAGCACTCTGTTCACCGTTCACCATGCAAATGCGTAGCGGCGACCCTGTTGCAGTAACCCTGAAAGAGGAAAGCGACAATGCCAGACCGTACCGCTAGTCGGTGGGTTAGGTATTTTCAAATGCTGTATATCGAATTTACGGGATGATTTTTGGCGAAGATGTTTACGGAAAGCCTGCGGCCGTTTTCCGTGACAGTTGACCGCCCGCGCGTTTACCGCAAAGCAATCTCGCTTTGCGGTGAAGTCAACTACAAAAGCGCACATACGCCTTGAATTTTCTTTTTTTGTGTGTTTTCATTATTGATTGCGCATGTTCTGCCGCAAAAATCTGTTTGTGTGTCTTTCTTCTCCTTTTTTGGCGGTGGGGTGGTTGTGTTTGTTTCTAAAGCGCATGTTTTTGGTGTGCACGAATAGAAAATTCAGTAAAACCTCGTTAGCTCGAGCTCACTGAACTAGAAGATTTTTTTTAATTCGATGGGTCATCGGTATGGCCCGAATGTTTACCTGTTTATCTCGAAAGGTTCTGGAAGTGAGTTCCAGATAATCATATTATTGCTTTCTTAAGTTATGACGAACCCGATTATGCGGGTACTGGTATCATTACCCACGGTGAGGTTTTTAAATGTTAAACTTACTCCTCTTGAAAATGCATTAACAGAGCATGCAGAGATACTTGCACGCTCGAACTTGACAAACAATTTTGACATCATTGCTGTTTGAGGTGTACATTATTGCCCTTGCAACAGTGTTAAGCAAGACACAAAATCTGGTCATTTTGAGTCTGCTCCTTGCGGCCACTTATTTCTGCTCTGTCCCTTTACCATAAACTGTAGTGGACTAGTCTTGTTCTTCCCTGAGTGCTATTTACTGTTACTCTCTCTGTTCTTGCAGGTTCGGCCTCATCCATGTGCTCAGAAGCTGCTTGCGCTTCCAGAAGAAAAGTGGCCGGCCCTATGTTGTGTGCCTCACCTTTGAGACGGACAGTGGGGCGATTGGGGAGGCATCGTGCGAGTGTCCGGCGGGTTGCAGCGGAGCATGGAGTCACATCCTGGCTGCTGTGCACCTACTCGCCCTCTTGCAAGCCGAAGGTTTTAAACAGGCGACACCGGAGCTTGCGTGCACTGAGCTGCCACAACAGTGGGGACGTCCGAGACAGGAGGGCTTCATGCCAGCGAGTGTCCGAGACTGACTGGAGAAGCCCGCGAGAAAATGGCCCCTCCCTTCCCTTGCCAATGTGTCTGTTCAATGGACGTCGAGTACAGGAGTAATGCAAGCGGATTAACTACAGATAACTGATAAGTACTGATAATAACTGATAATAACTACAGATAAGTGCCGTGCAGGCGCTTGGGAGAAAACTTGGTAGCCTTGAGAATGGGTTTTTTGCCCCAGTTGTGCTGGCATCACCCCCCCCAGTGACAGGAACAAGGACTGGCATGGCACCTGAAGGCTCACCTATGAGCTACCAGCAAGCATTCATGCCACATTTCGCCGTGGTCATCTCGCGAGCACGCAGAGACTGGGCAACGTCGCGTTTACTAGGCCGTTGCATGCAGGGGTGCGCGAATGCTTCCCTTTGTTCCATTTATATCCACAGTTTGCTATACTGCACGCGCTATAAATCAGCGAAGTAGTTTAATTTACTTGGATTTTCACTGTAGATACAAAAAATGCAAAAGCACTCAAGCTGATGCGCGGCGGCATAATGCAACTCTGGCAGTTGTTTTTTTTTTTTTTTTTTGGATGAAAACTTGAAAATTGCCTCAGCTACCTACATCAATGGCCACTATCATTACGTCGGAGGCATGCATGCAGTATGTGACAAACTAGAGGAGTGAGAGTGTATTTTAGTCGCAAAATATTCGACAATAAATACATCGTGGCTCAAATGACAATGGGCACCAAGTTAACTTGACGTAACAACAAACCTTTCAGCCCGGCAAATCGGGAACCAAGTGCGAAAGCCCACCGTTAGATCATCATAAAACAGTGTACGCCACTTCTATAACGACACGCGGCTAAATGCAACGTAAAAGAAACCAACAACACACTCCCATACCGTGCGCGCCCACCACAGAGGAAATTTTCAACCGCGCCGTGAGGGCGTAGTGCGGCAAGAAATGTTTGTTTACAGCCCTAGGTAAGATAAAGGCTCGTGTAGGGGTTAAGCGGTACCATTTAACAATGAACAATGAAATGAAGCGGGCGCAGAGCCACAGGGACGAGTAAAGAAACAGCCTAATTTTGGCAACGTGTGGTACTGTTTTCCCGGTCGAGCGCCGCTGTCAGTCGCATGAATAGGTGGCGCACGCTCAGGCTTCATTTAGAATACAAAGGCTGGACTACAGAACTCCAACCCAGCTGTATTTTTCATCCGGACAGCGACTACGGAATCCCGCGCTTAGCGAACCAACGACAAATATTCGCTCCCAGCGCACTGCGCCCAGCGTGTCACGAAGGTTGCTCGCGCCGGCATAGTTCGCGTCAGAAAGTTCGTTCAAAAGCGTGGAACTTCACGTACCTTTTCTGCATTTGGACCGGTATTTCCGCATTGCGTGCACTGCGGCACGAAGCAATGCTCCGGCATTGTAGTCCATCACCAAGAGCGGTCAATGCCCGCCTTCTATGTTTTGCTAATTGGTTTCGGTTTCAAACGACCGTACCAAAATGGCGGACCTAGTTACCGGAGTCGACGTTAGATGGCGGGCGCATTTTGTATGGGGTTTGGGAGTATTTTATCAACATGAGTGTAAATAATTTATTTACAGAAATGAATACAGATGCGGGCAACGTATGCGAGAACCAAATTCTCATGAGTGCGAAGAATGTGTACACGTAAAATTTGTGGTGTTTTGAGTGGTATCTTTTTTGTTATCGCGTATATGAAAGTGGTTGAAATTGTGCCAATATTCCGGTACACCTCATTTGCAATAATGTATTATACGTTCGTCTGTATACTGCATGTACTGCGAAATTGTGCTCGCGGACTTTATTCGGCAATTTCCATTTTTGTCTGCGAAACATTTACCATTTCTATACAATGATTGTATGATTTGTACAGGAGAAATAAACATTCAATTGAGCAGTCAATGTTGTTGGGTTGACCGCCAGGTCGGGGACCGCCTCAGTCCAGGAAGCCATTGGTCTTGGCAGCCTGTCTTGCCCGGTCTACCAGATGTTGTTGGTGATCCGGGTAGGAGCTGGTGAACCGACCCTCCTACTGCTCAATAATTTGTACAACTTGTATTATTTGTATCATTTGTAGAACTTGCATGACGTTTGTTTTTATGGCCTAAAAGAGCTACTTTTTTTTAGATTTGTTGCTTTGCTGCACATTGTTGCTCTTATGTACAAGTGCCGTCAGAAGTAATTGGAGCACGGGGGCTGTGGCCGAACCGCATACGAGCGCCGTGTAGCTGCACCGGCGGCAAACGAAAGGTGGAGTACGCGCATGCGCGCCTGGCGACGGCCATAGCCCAATATGCATTTCAAACCACTTCTTTTAACCTGGCTTCCAGCATTCTTCGCAGCATACTGGTCTCGGCGATGGTGCTGATAGCATACACACCTAAAAACATTTGAAAAATACAGTCACTGCAGATTCTTGTGAGAGCGCCGCTTCATCGGCAGCTCGGATTCGCTGGAATGCTGGGCGAAAAGTACGAACGACGCGCTCCTTTAGTGTCTCACGTTTTAATTTGGCAATCTCCAGGGCAGTGCGCCTTTTTGATAAACTATCTTGAGAGCGGCGTGTCCTGTGCCGGCCACGACTGCCGCCGTTATTAGCGCCGAACATTTAGGCAGCATAGTTGTTTCGGTGCAGGTGATTTCGACATGTTCCAACAGTGTGAACCGCGAACGCGCCCGTCTTCCTCTTTTTTTTTTTTTTTTTGAGAACTGTTTTCTGGTACAGTTTCCCGTGCGGATCATGACTGCCGAAGTTGTAACGTGAAATTTCAGGCAAGAAATTTGTGTCGGTGCAGCCAAAAATTTCAGTCTCCAGGCGCGCTTCGCTCTGCTTGATGTGGCATTTCCACAGCAGTAGATCTGGAATACGGTCAAGGACTTATTTTTGTCGTTACATTATTGCGAATTCTGTTCTTTCGTGAGGTTAACAGCGTATACCGTGCAGCGACCACGCCGTATTCAAATTGAATTACAATCCTGCTTTTGTATCAATCTACAAACTACAACTACAAACCCCCAGACGCAATGCACAAATTGCACTGATTATGTGATACAAGGAACAGATAAATCAGATGTTTATACTTGCATAACTTCTTTGCATGTGTGGTATCACGAGTTTCCAACTGGCATACACACGAAAAAAGATGGATCGCAGCAATCAAGAGAAAGGAGGAACAATATTTTACTATCTGCAAGGCAAGGAATGTTTGCTCGGAACATCTCGTAGAGGCAAGAACAGTGTCTTTATGTATGCTTTCGGCCTTTCCGCGAATAGTTTAGAAAGTTTGAACAGTCGCAACGTGAGCGCTCAGCACAAAACGGGCCCCGCAGCCCGTACATAGCGGCCAGCCGCCACTATACGACTGGGCAAAGGAGCATCGAATAAACACAATTAGCACTCAACGACTAAACAAGTAGGCATCGGTAAGGGTATTCGTTCTTAGTAACAAATCCTGCCTTCGTTTACTGCTGTTCGTCAGATGACGGTATTCCATGCTAAAATTGTAAGGTCTCGTAGGGGGGCACAGGCCCACTCGTCGCAGCCAACTCCTGCTAGGAAAACTGGTCCTAGGTGAACTGGTCAAAGCGGGCATCTGGTTCTAGGTGATCCCGTGCTAGGGAAATTGGTAGCACCGACCACCTCGTTCTTGGAAATTTCGTCTCGCAGTTCCATTTTTTGCGGATGTCGAGGGGAAGCGCACGGGGGTATTGGGGGGGGGGGGGGGGGGGGGCGAGTCAGTGGCTTCAACCCTGATAATTGGTCCCAGCTTGACCTAATCGTAGTTCGTGGGTTGGCCTCTCTGTTCCTTCGTTTGCAGGTGGTAGTTGAAGTTGGATTTTTGGTTTTAACACAAGTTTTACGTTCCCTTTTATTTTCCTTCTTATAAAGAAATTGACCCATTTTTTTTGCGGGGAGGGGGGGGGGGGTGATGAGTGAGGGGTCGCCTTTTTTGTCCTATCTTCAATTTCTGTGCTTTAGTTTTTGAACCACTATTTAGTAGATTTACACGAAGTGATGTTTTAATGTTTCGGAGGGCGCGCGCACGACCAAAGCATGGTGTAATCTGTGGGATCGGTGTACATATACATCAATGTAACAACAATAAGGAAACGAAAGTTGCCCAGTTGAGCTACTGTTGGCCAAACCAGACAATCATGTTTGGTGAGACGACATAGAAAAAAAAGGTCGAAATAAAGGAGCAAATCGCAAAGGTCTACGCAATACAGCTCCGTCACCCGCCACGGTGGCTGAGTGGCTAAGGCGTTGCGCTGCTGAGCACGAGGTTGCGGGTTCGATTCCCGGCGGCGGCGGCCGCTTTTCTGATGGAGGCGAAAAGCAAAAACGCCCGTGTGTACGAGATTTCGGCGCACTTTAAAGATCCCCAGGTGGTCAAAATTAATCCGTAGCCCTCCACTACGGCGCGCCTCATCGCTTGCATTGCGTCGGCGCGTTAAATCCTACAATCAATCAATCAATCAATACAGCTCCGTCCCTTGATTACCTAGAAGTAACAGTGTAAAATTTTAAAAAAGAACACAAGAAGAGCAAACGAAATCTAATATACCTAGTGTCCTCATGCGATTGCTTGAACGAAGCACACAAAAAACCAATGAAGTGCGCTGTCTGCTCTGGCATGTTCCTCCAAGGCCACCAGGGAAACGTTAGGTAAGAAAGGGTGTAAAGATGTTTACACTTAAGCAGATAATTAAACGAATTACTGTATTCTTTAAATCTTTTCATTTCACATGACTGATGAAAAACGGAAATTGCGATGAAATGGGCAAGTGTCCAGTTGCCCTAGGTTACGAGCTTCCCTAGTGCGATATGGACTATGACGACTTGCCGTATTTGATGAGTTCACCTAAGACGAGTTGGCTGTGACGACTTCACGTGTGACCAGTTCTCCTAGACACTAGGCCCACTCGTCGCAGCCAACTCCTCCTAGGAAAAGTAGTCAAAGAGGGCATCTCGTTCTAGGTGATCTCGTATTAGGAAAAGTGGTAGCACTGACCTTCTCCTTCTTAGAAAAGTCGTCTCGCAGGGGATGCCGATGAGACGCGAGGAGGGAGTTAGTGGCTTCTATACTGATAATTAGTCCCATGTTGACCTCGTCACTGTTTGTGGGGTCCTCTCCTTTTGTTTGCTTGCTCCTGGTGGTTGGAAGGGTTTTTTCACTTCAAAACAAGTTCCTTTGTCATTTTCCTTCTTGTCAAAATGAAAATTTCCACACTTGTTTACGGGGTAGAGGTCTGGATTTTATGCCCTGTCTTCAGTTTTTGTGCTTGTGTTACTGTAGTTTTTTTTTGACCCAGAGATTATATTTAATTACTTTACCTTATCTTCTATGGTTCCTTTTTTATGGATATCGTGGAGGGGGCGGGAGAGGGGCAGATGTCTGGCTTCAACCTGACAGACCCACATTGACCTCTCATAGTTCCTGCGTTGGCCTGTTGTTTGCAGGTTGTGGTTGAAATTTTATTCTCGCTTTCAGCACAACTTCCGGTTTCTTTTTCTAAAAAATATTCGTCACGCTTTTGTGTGTGTGGGGGGGGGGGGGGTGGTTGGGCAGCGGTCAACTTTTTAGTCCAGCCTTGACTTTCGCTACCACATATAGGTCATAGCAAACAACAAAAAAATAACGGAACGAAAGTTACCCAGCTTGAAATTCATCATTAGTCAGAACACAGGAAAGCAAAAGATCAAAATATTAAAAACCGAAAATGCAGAACCAAATCGCAAATGTATATCCAATACAGCGCCGTCACTCAATGGACCTTTTTCCAGGGTGTAGGCCCGTTGGTCACATGGTGTTTCGTCATAGGCCGGTTTGTTGTAGGCCGTTTGGTCACATAGGATCATTCGTCATAGACCGGTTCGTAATAGGCCGTTTGGTCACATAGGATCATTCGTCATAAGCCGGTTTGCCACTTAAGAAAGTTCGTCACAGGAACACAAAAACAAAATTCGTGGCTTTTTTAGACGTAAGTGGTGATGAGGCATGACTATAACTACTTTGCACACCTTTTTGCAGTACCGGTCCTCTTAGCGGCCGCCACGGCGATCCTAAACTGGCAGTAAGGCAAGCCACAAAAAATGTTTGACTTTCGGGGAACCCATGCACGAATTATCCTGGTCCTGCAGCCCATACCCCTCCCACCCGTCCCCCTTGCCTGTCACATGAATGTCACGCTAGCAAGCGCACGCTCGCGTGACTAATTTGCAGTGGCCGTAGCACTCCTTTTTCTTCCTTTTTTTTCATTTTCTTTGCTCCCTCACTGGTAGACAAGTGCTCATAGCATGGTCATTTTTGCCCCTTTCCTTGGAAAGCCTTTTTTTGTGTGCACAGAACTCGCTCCAACTGTCCGAAATGAGGATATATCCGCTTCCCAAGCAGCTAGCTGAGGGGGCGCCCTTTTGTTTATTTTGCCGGAGAGCTACTGCCAAGAATGGCTTGACATCCACCTAAATGCAGCCATACGGCTACAAAGGAAAGCTATACAGCTTTCTCGGAAACTTCGCAGTTGAAGAAAAATTTGCCCTGGTCCGGAAACTGCGAAGTTTCCGAGAAAGCTGTATAGCTTTCCTTTGTAGCCGTATGGCTGCATTTAGGTGGATGTCAAACTTTCCTTTACAGAAACTTACTCCACCTTGGGGAATCCGCCTTTTTCATTGCGGTGTTCTGCCACCTAGCGTGCCTAGCGGAAGTTGAGGCGGTAGGGTTTGCCGGCGTTTCCTCCGGCTGCGTTCTCGTTGATGCACGGCAATCCCACATTACGGCGAGGAGCAGCCAAAGTTTTTCTTCTGTGTTGGTGTTATAACGCCTTAAGATGACAGCCCCTGGTCATCACATACTACCAGGCGGCTTCTTATCACTGAATGAGGGCTGGCAGAGAAATCTCGGACAGATCCGTGTGCCGTCCGAGTAGCAGAGCGAGCAGTACTTGGAGTCGTCTGGCATGAAGTGCGATCGCCAGCTCAACAAAGGCCGGCAGTTCGCAAAATGCCTTTAAGCGCTGGACACATGTACGATTGGTACACGCGATTCGCATGCGACTGATTGTTACGACTGTCGCCCCGACTAGTCGTACGTGTGAATTTGAGACGGCCCGATGCGCGCATGAGATGCGTCGTCGGCGTCGCTCCGCCCACTGCTTTTGCTCCATGGTCAACTACGATGATCGCTGAGCTGAATTTGTTGATTCTGCGCGTTTGTTCGCAAGAAATGGATAAAGAAAGCAATCGTGAAGCGTTTTCTGCCTTCGGAAACAGTCCGCGCACACGCCGGCCGCGCCTGCCAGCTCGGCACACTCAGCGGCTCGAACCGGCGCAGACCACGGTAGCAACCGCGCTTGTCGCTGCTCTTCTGAATCAATGTGATTGCTAAAAAGAAGTTCCACATGCGAGAAAGTAGGTGTTAGTGTGGTGAAAAATTGTGCTAAGGATTGTCGTCAGGGCTTATTTTAAAAGCGGCGATCAGACATCTGCCGCGATGCAAGCCTACGCTGACCGGTCGCCGCGGCGCGCGGTGCGCCGAGCGGCCCAGAGATGGCGATACCTGCGCAGAAGCATCGAAACAGGTTACGCAGATGTCTCGGTCACCGATCGCTCAAACGGCAGTTATAGCTTAAATAGAGTTCCTCATGCGAGAAAGGGGATGATAGTGTAGTGAAAAGTTGTGTTGCGGATTGTCATTCGCAGTTGCAGAGATAGCGGCGATCAAATATCCGCCAGGATGCTAAGCCCAAAGTTCCCATCACCCGAGCCGACGCGAGCGACGCAAGCCGCCGTAGTCGATCGCGTGCGGCCGACGGGAAGCGATAGAAGCCGACACCGTTCTCTTTTCGGCACTCCGAGTTACAGCGGAACGCAGCATAAGTTGTGGGCATTGTTCCGCGCACAACGAGCACACACAAAAAATCAAACGGTGTAAATACAACCACGACCCCTTCCCGCTTGTGCGGGAGCTGTGGGGAATGTCGTCTGCTGCCCCTACCGGACTGCTTAGGGACTTGGCCGCTAGGGGATTGCGCATGCGCAGCGAGGTTGTGAAAGAGGCGGATTCCCCTAAATCTGGTCGACTGCAAAGAATGGCGTACCGGCGCCCCGCGTATGCGCAGATGGCAACTGGAGAAAGGTCCATCAAATAATTAGTTGCACCACTTGTATTAAACCACTAATAAGTGACACAAAATGGCCCATGTGAAATTTCCAAGAACGAGAAGGTCGGTGCTACCACTTTCTCTATTACGGGACGACTTAGAACCAGACGCCTGGCCTGTCTTCCAAGAACTTTGTTGGGCTACGTCCCTGTCTCATTTTGGGATACGGCCCGTTCGTCACATGGCGTTTCGTCATAGGCCGGTTCGTAATAGGCCGTTTGGTCACATAGGATCATTCGTCATAGGCCGGTTCGTAATAGGCCCTTTGGTCACATAGGATCACTCGTCATAGGCCAGTTTGTCACTTGGGAAAGTTCGTCACAGGTGCACAAAATGAATGTCCACGGGTTTTTTTTTCGACTCGAAAGAGAGAAGTGAGGCACAGGTTTAGTTAGTTTTTTTTGTACTTTGGGCCGTACATCTAGCAAAGCTCAACAAAGAATGCAAGCTTGAGTGGGCAAGTAGGGTGACGTGTTCGGACAAGATTGTAGATACGAGTTCAACAACCCCACACAGAAAAATGAGGGGTCTAGGCCCACTCGTCACAAGTCCACTCGTCATAGGCCAACTCGTCACAGGTAAACTGGTCAGTAATGCCAGCTCGTCACAGGGCCTTTCGTACGAGGAATTCTCGTATCACCGGAATATTCGTCACACGGCAAACTCGCATTACGAGCTTGTATTGGAACATTAAAGCGATGTTTCCGCTTGCTATACGTCGCCCATTTAAAAATGATACAGGCGACCGAGTGTTCTTTGAAAGTTTTTGATGTAGGAAGTTAGGTGAATATGCCATCATACCGAGTTAATTATAATTAAATATTTGCCTGCAAATTTGTATTAAATGGCACGCAGAAAAGGTAAACAAATTGTTATAAATAAACAGTTTGTGCACGAAATAAAAAAATGTTTATTGCTCTCGCTTTGTACTATCTGTACTGCTGCACTGTTGTCTCGCTGCCTCGTTGTGTAGGCGTCTTCAACGCTTGGTTCCGACGTTGTTCACTGCATCAGCTCAGAAGCGGATGTTGCGAACAATATTCCGACGTGTGTTGACTGGGGCTCCGCTCTCGTGATCAGCCCGGATTCTTGCGATGCGATTGTTGCCATCTTGGTGCGAGCCGGGGGGGGGGGGGGGGGGGGGGGGGAAGAGGGGGGGAGGGGGGGGTGCTGTCCGACGATGACTACTACTACCACCGTGAAAAGCGACAACGGCACGTGTTAACAAACAATTACCCGCCACGGTGGCGGAGTGGATATGACGTTGTGCGGTTGAGCCCAATGAAGCGGATTCGATTCCCGGTCACGGCGGCCGGTTTTCTGATGGAGACGAAAAGCGAAAACGCCCGTGTGTTCGAGATTACGGTGTATGCACATCCCCAGATCCCTAGGTTTAATACAGGATCCCCAGGTGGTCAAAATTATTTCGGAGCCCTCCACTACGGTGCGCCTCATCACCTGTGTATTGTCGACGCGTTAAACCTCCACAATCAATCAAATCAACAATAAACAATTTCAATCGTAATGGAATGCATAGTGGTGTGTCCTTCAGTGTTTACATAGAAAAGAAATCCTCCAGCTTAGCTGTGGTTCAAGCCTTGCGCGAGGTAGTGCAAGCTTCGCAATTTTTTTTTATTCGTGGACTGAAAGTGGGGGTGCGGGTTGTATGCAAGGGCAGGTTATACGCGCGAAAATACGGACGTACACCACCTCAGCACCCTTGAGGATCAGCACTTGAGAAGTGCAGGTCGCGCTGACCTCTCCAACCCCCCTTCCCCCCAAAGAAAAAAAAAACAGCTCTTTATGCACACCTGCTGGTCACAAAGGCCTCCACACGCCCTCCTAAACAGCCGTAACAAATTTACCATTGTAGAAACCAGCCTCAGACCAACGCCGATTTCCGGTCAGGGCTTCGAGGCTTTTCTTCACACGGCCGCGGTGTAACGAAATCCATACGACGAAAAGACGCCTTGCACGAGAGTTCCTACCTCGAGATGGCACTGTACCAAAAGGCCGGTGTGACGAGTTGGCCTATGACGAGTTTTCCGGGGATGAGTGGGCTTGTGACGAGTGGGCTCGTTCCCCCCTTTTGTTTATTTTGCCCGAGGTGCCTGCCAAGAATGGCGGACCGGCAGCCCGGGCATGTGCAGATCGCTACTGGAAAAAGGTCCATTGCCTAAAATAAAAAAAAATTCATAATTAAAAAAAAACAGATCGGGCCAAAGAAATCTAATATAATGGACTCACGGGACTAGCTGCAAAAAGCAAATAAAACAATAAAATGAGCTGTCTGGTCTGGCGTATCCCTCCAAGGCCACTAAGGAAACTTGAAGGAGGAGTGTTGGAATATGTACGCATAAGTAGAGAGTTATACGAGTTTTTGTACTCGTTCATTTGAACATGACAGCACGAAAAACGTAAATTGTGACGAGTTGGCCAAGTGTCCAGTTGCCCTAGGTTACGAGTTTCCCTTGTGCCAGATGGCCTATGACGACTTTCCCTGTGTGACGAGTTCATCTATGACGAGTTAACTGTGGCGAGTTCTCCTAGACCCGCTGCTGAAAGCATGAAAGGCTAAGGCATGAAAGCATCGGAATACTGTTCATATGCCTGTCTCCGTGAGCCGCGCTTTCGAGCCATTCAAACTACCCGCTAAAATCCATAACTGCGAAACCGAAAATTTCCTGTTTATTTTTAGTCTAGCCACTCGGTGAGCTACAGTGAATCCGGCCGTAGGGTTCTATACACCATTTTTCTTGCTAGAGGTGGGCGCCGCCATTTGCTTTTTCTGACCGGACACTAGCGCCGTCTATGAAGCGACCGCCGAAACTTCCGCGCTGGGCTGTTAAGTGCTCCGTTCTTTCCGTGCGTCTGCTCGGTACCCGTGCATTACCAAGTGAACCGTAGTGGTTTGGCGTTAAGTTAGCGGTTGCAATGCTTGTGTGTGTGTGTTCTGTTTTGTTTTCATTATCTGCCGACGGATTTTAGGTCTTCATTTGCTGCCAGAGCGGAAAATGCCGATCCCGGCTGTTGCGAGCAGCAGTAGCAGTGTGGTGGTGGTGCCGGTGGTGCTCCGCAGTTCCGCGATGCAAACGTACCGGTATGGCACCAACTGACACTGAAATCGATATCGGGGAGTAAATACGTGTTTTCAATGCCACCGTGCTCGTTATGTTCACCGATTAGTCATGTTTACGGAAGCGCGGGCGTCGAATGCGAAGCGCGCACAGCATACGTGGGTCACGGTGATCCGTGCTCGCGATGGACCTTCGACGAGGCGATTGCTACGCTGTTGACATTGCAATGTAATATAATCTTTCTTAACTAGACTTATGACGGTTACTGACGAAACGAAATTACCCGGGCGGAAAAATAACGCGACCGCACAACCAGTCAAATTACTATTCGAAGGTTGAGCAGAAGGGTCGACGTTCGGGCGAGTTAATTCTGGTTGATCATGATCGTGATTATGATTGACCTAACTCTGCGCAGCGCATGTGGCCTGTCGCTCGGAGCCCACCTTTGTGAAACCGCTGCTTGCACCACAAATGCTTTACGCGACCAGCAGTAACTGTTTTGTAATTGTAATTAGATTCCGTGACAACGCAAAAGGATTAGAAGCTTTTCCTTTGACCGCGTTGTAAACAGGTTGAGCTATTTTCCAAATGCAGCGTCCACACGTATCTCGAGCTGCGTTTCCACATTTGGCTGCCTGCTTATCCTGCTATCGACGAGCAGTGTGCGATGGAGAAAGTTATCCTTTCATATCGTTTGGCAGTGTAATGCGTTGGCCTAAAAAAAAGTAAACGAAACGCCGTGATTTTAAAGGTTATATTAGGTGAAAAGGGGATTGTTTAATGTCAATCGGCTGTAATGACCAAACAATATATGGTATTGTAAATTGACTCCAAGGAACCAGAAGTTATTGTAGTGTTGTATTGTATCGGCGCTCGTGAAAGATCCCCAAGTGGTCAAAATTAACCCGCAGCCCACCACTACGGCGCGCCTCATCACCCATGAAGCGTCGGGGCGTTAAACACCATAATGAATGAATCAATCAATCAATCAACCATCCAGTCAATGCTGTATTGTAAAGGATAAAGTTGCTTCTAACATTTCAGGGGGATCCGTTCCCTGTCGCAGCTTTGCGTGTGATAAATGGATTTTGCTCCGTCTGCTTGCCGTCCAAGTGTACCCAACAAGCCCTGGAGTTGGTCGTTGGTACAAAGTCGTTGCGATTTATCAACGAAATCCACCGATATCTCAACTCGGTGTGTGTTGGGAAGCGATGCCGCAAAAACACGCCGCAACCGCACTGCATTTTCTCCAGGCAGTGTCGTGCACATGCGTGCTGTCAGCGACTGTTTCTCGCTTTCTCTGGTTGTTCATTAACCCACCACCGCGCAGTGCTGACCAAGCGACGCTTGCGCCTTCAACAGCATCGCAGAATTGGCTAAAACAGTCGAAAGTTCCGCTAAAACTAAGCACACGGTGCGAAATACTCCTGAACTACGCAGCGGAGCACACCGCGCCGAGCGATGTTAGCAGCCCAGCGCGCTCAGGCAACGCTGGTTGGCCGCCGAGAGAACTGGTTTGAGAGTATTTTCCTCCTTTCCCGGCAGCTTATGGAAAATGGTGAATGGGAGTGTCCTCTCTTACTACTATTTCGTTCTCTATGGCACAGCAACAACCCTACCAACAGGGCATACCCAACCCCCTCTCTCTCTCTCTCTCTCTCTCTCTCTCTCTCTCTCTCTCTCTCTCTCTCTCTCTCTCTCTCTCTCTCTCTCTCTCTTTCTCCCCGCTGTTCTTTTCCTCTCACGCCTGCGAGGGAAACCTGATAACAAGTTCTTCCTTTGTAGCGAAGGTATGCAGTTATCGACTGCTTTTTTCCCCCCGTTTCTTTAGGGCGCTGCTTAAATTATTTTAGTGACCTGAATGGAGTGGTACTTTGTGGCCGTAGCAAAAGAAACAGTTCTGTCAAAGGCTGAGCATGTGCGCTACATGAGCTACATGAGCATTTACCTGCGAACTGGTGTTGGCAGTTGGGGCACTGCGAAGCGAGCTTCGAAGACGAGATATCGGCTTGACACCGTTCCGGGAGTATTTGGGAGGGTTGAAGAAAGAAGCAGTTTCCAGAAGAAGCATCGCACCGAATGGGGGAACGGGGGCGGGAGGGGGGGGGGGGGGGCAGAAAACACCGGCTTAGTCATGCCCTTTTTGTGGGCTGGTCACTGTATGCAGGAGGAAATTAACCCATTCGACACGGTTCTCTACGCCTCCAAGAAATGGGCATACGGTAATTGATTGAAGTAGTTCATCCCTGCACGTGCCCGAACATGCAAGCCCGGGAGCTCGCGCGCATAGAGGAAGAGAGAGAAGGGGTATAGAGGGTGAGAGAGACAAAGAGGGAGAACTAATCCAGAAGAAAACCACCATCGTGTGCTACCAGCTTGCAGACTGCCTGGAAGTCCTGCCGGCCTATTCGTCCCTGGGCACAAGAGCATTCGGTACACTACGCCGAAGAACGAAACATCAGAAACAGTAAGATTCATATTTCGTATTTTTTTTGCTGCTGATAGTAACGGGTCTGGGTCTTTTCGCTGCACGTACCTTTCGGGAACGCGGGTGTTTCGGTACAAAGACGAATTCAGGTCAGCGCCTTAGGCTGCGCGCTTTGTTGACGGGGAGGGTGCAAGCGCGCGATTCGTAGCTATTTATTACCGTGTTCTCGTTCGCAATTCTGCGTTATTTGAAGCGTCCCAATGATTCCGCGGCCTTGTAAAAAAACCTGTTTATTTTTTGAATATCGATGGCAATATTTCAAACTTTTAGAAAGTTCGCTTTAAAACACACAGAATGACAAAGTCGCTTTGAATTGCAATTTTTTAATACAGTAGAATCCCATTAGACGAAGTTCACGAGGACAGTGGACCACAAAAAACTTCGAACTAACCAAACTGCTATATAAACAGAAAGCACAATAAGATCATTGCCATTACGCAACGCGCCCCTTCTTTTGATTTTGTGCAGAACTTTGAGTTTCATCGCCAAATCGAGCGCACGTCATGGTTTACTGAATCGTCCAGCGCGCGAACTGTTCACACGGACTTGTGCGCAACAAAGAAGGTTGAGGACCTGAAAAGAGAAGGAAAGTGACCTGGCTGCGCAAACCCGGTGGCGATGACGCCGACATAAACAGAGCACGGTGGTGTTTTGGCGCTTACCAATTTTGAATTTCATCGAGAAATGACATCCTCCGCAATGCTTTTAACTCGAAATATCGTACAAATCACGGTCTAATTAATTTTGGTTTTGAATATTGACCAATTTCTTTCATTGATTGCACGTAGAATTGCCGGGAACAGAACATCGCTTCCAAATTACCGAAGATTCCAATTAAGCGACATTTAATTATTCAGAGTGGATTGTACTTTATTTACCAACGTATTACAAGGGCGGTGTACGAACTGTCGGAAGAAAGAAAACACCAGTGTTTGTTATTGCCAATTTAGCTTTTTTGCAGTTAATAATGGTAATGAAACTTGAAAGGGCTCCGGTTTTATCCGAACAGACAAACATAAGGTTGCCTCTTTCCCATCGTCTTTGGGACACTAGGAGCAGTGGCATCATGTCACTTTCGTTGCAACTGCAACTGGTGATCAGCCGTGATATCGCCTAAGTTAAAACTCCCCTCGATTATGTAGCCGCCTTAGCAGTCAAACGTCATTTGCATTTCTCGGGGTCTTTTCTGCTAAACGAGAGTTACAGCCATTTACTGTAATTATTCTTCTCCCGTAGATGTCCATATGTTGACAAAAGACGGAAATTCCTCAACGCTTACTACTTCACTGTGGACTACCTAATTACGACAAGTGAGTGAATTCGCCCTAATGAAAAATACGTTTGCAAGCAACATATTTGTTCCCCGTATCTTTGCGCTAGATTTAGAGTTGCAGCAGTTTCCCGGATAAATTGGCTTTGTCGCAAAGGGTATTCTGCGGGACGGTTCGGCTGATAGAACACGAGAAGACGAAGTGCAGACAAACGAGCGACATACGGCGTCGCTGTAAAAAAATGACTTCATTGCCACCTATTTGTCAGAAAAATTTAGGGTAACATATAGTTGAATACAGCAATGCCAGGTGCAGCTTTCCGGCTTACCGCAGTACTTCCAGAAGTGATTTCTATGGAGTTATTGAGCGTAGTGCGAAGAATTTTCGCATAGCTAATGCTGGGGCAAATGCTTGCTACATGCGTAGTTTAGAACGTTCTTCTACCTGGTTCCAAGGCCATGACAACTGTCTCTTTGGGATGTATGGGCGGTAACTTTTAACAATGGACCTTGTTCCCGTACCGGCCCTCCTAGCGGCGGCCACAGCGAACTAGAAATGGCAGTGAGGCACGCCCCCCAAAAATGCAGGCTTTCGGAGAACTCGTGCACAAAATATACTGGTGCTGCAGTCCCTCCCGCGCCCACCCGTAACCCGCACCTTTCGCAGGAATTTCGCCGCAGCAGGAGCACGTTCCCCTATCTGCAGTGGTCGAAGGACCCCTTCTTCTTTACTTTTTTTTTTCCTTTTCGTTGCTCCCTCACTGGCAGCCATACATGTGCTCGCAGTGTGGTCAGCCTTTGCCCCTTTTCTTAGAAAGCCTTTTCTTTGTGTGTGTGTGTGTGCGTGTGCGTGCACGTAAGAACCCAGCACGATATCTAGAAAGCGAAAAATCCAACAGGCGCAGCGCTAGACAGCATCACCGCTCCCCGAGCCGAAAGTCAAGTGGCGCCCTTTTGTTTATTTTGCGGGAAGCGCCTTCCAAGACTGAGGTCAGCGCGCAGCACAGAGGACACCGCAGATCCGGCAGAGGAAGATCAATATTCCGCATGGATAGCCCAACTTATTCAGGACCAGGCCGCTTGTACTACTAACATAAAGACAAATACCGATTCCCTGCGTAGACACGCACCTTCTACACATATGAGAAGCTAGACGCAGCCTGCAAGAAAGTGTCAATGCAATAATTCGAAAATCATACAAGCGCGCACTGTGCCTTCCCACAAACACATCCACCTTGCTACTTCTTCAACTCGGTATCCACAATACGTCGTCTGAACTAGTTGAAGGACATCTTTTACAACAATACCGACGGCTTTCTCTAACCAACGCGGGCCGCCAGGTCCTCTCAGGACTGGGAATAAATACACCGGGCTACAATGGCCCCCTTCTAGAGCCCCTCCCCCGACCTACTCAAGAACTCATTAAAGTACAACCCTTGCAGCGTAATATGCACCCTGAGCACCACAGTGGACGGCGCAAGGCTCGCGCGGAGGCCATCTCACGACAGTACAGTCGAGATGCTGACGCGGTCTTCACAGACGCGGCAGCATACTCCTCCTATCCAGCGTTCGCCTTGGCAGTAAGCCCCGCCCAAGGAGGACAGGCTATCACTGCCTCTGTCAAAACACTTTCACCAGCTGAAGCTGAAGAGGCGGCAATCGCACTTGCCATCTGCTCTACCCAGGCTACTACTGTTGTGACGGACAGCCAACAGGCCTGCCGACACTTTCAGGCCGGAACCGTTCACGCTGCGGCCCGCGCAATGCTACTCCGCCGCCCGCCGCAGCGACAGATCCACATAATATGGACTCCAGCCCATCTGGGAGTGAATGGGAACGAGATGGCGCACGACCTCGCGCGAGAAATGACACGCCGCACGAGGAGTGCAGACACCGCCTCGGAGAGATTTACTCCCATCCTGACATATACAGAAATGACGCAACATCTACGCCTGGCCCGACGCACCCTTCCCCCACCGCACCGACACCTCTCTATCGAGCAGGCACACCACTACCGTGCCTTGCAAACAAACACCTTTCCCCACCCAAAAAGAGTCTGCCACTACTCCGAAGAAATTACGTCCCCTAGCTGCCCCTTCTGTGGAGCAGAGTGTACTCTCTTCCACATGGTTGGTGGATGCCCCTCCCACCCTCTCCCCAAGCCGAATCCTTACAACTCTCCCGAGCTCTGGAGGCGCGCCCTATCCAGCTCATGCCTGTCCGACCAGCTTCGGCTGGTGGAGCGGGCTGTAGCGGCTGGCAAGGCATATGGGGTCCTGGACTGAGGACTTCACCTCCTGAAGAGTCCACGCAACCTTTTCCCTCAATAAAGATGTTTATCCTCCTCCTCCTCCTCCTTCCAAGAATGGCGCACCGGCAGCTCGCGCATGTGCAGATCGTTACTGGAAAAATGTCCATTAATTACACAAAAGCTATACGTAGTTTTATATCCAGGTCAACTTCCTGGTCAATGCAAAATATCACTTTTCTTTTGCGTATTACCTAGGTTCCTGAACAGTCCTATTTTTGCGGGTCCGGTCTTTTCGGTACAGGTTCTTTCGGTACGGTCGTTTCGGTGCACAGACCTTTCAGGACACCGGCGTTTCGGGACATGGACCTTTCGGGACGCGGGTGTTTCGGTACAAAGACGAATTGCGGCGAGCCCTGTAGGCTGCGCGCGTTGTTGACCTGGAAGTTGCAAGCACGGAATTCGTACCTATTTATTACTCATGTTCGTGTTCGCTATTATGCGTTATTTTAGGCCAGCAGTTGGTTATGCGGCCTTGCCAAAAAAGTGTCTGTTTATTTGTTAAATATTACCATTGATATATATTGAGTTTTTTGCATTTAGACAACCTAATTGTTCATTATTTTGTTTTTATCGACTTATTATCACCAGTATTTTTATAACAAATCAGTGACAGTTTCATCTTGTCTTTTCCTTCGCTAGTTTTTTTTTTTACGACTTATTAGCACCTGTTTTTTTTTCCGAAAATCACTGAGAGTAACTATTCTCCTTTTTGCACTTTGAGGAACCTGCGGCAACCGCTGCGTAATTGAGCGCCACCTCACGGTCAAAGGAACCTGTGCCTTTATAACGTAATGACGGAGAGGTTGCAATTTCTTGGCATTCTGCATTTGTGTGCGTTGCTTTCTTCTCATAGCGCAAGTACTTAGGGCGTTACAGTCGAACCTCGTCATAACGAACACTGATGTGTCGAATTATCGGCTATAGTGAACTAAATGCGATCTTTGGTTGGTCCCGCTTTATTGCAATGGCACTTATTTTTTTATGACGAAACTGAAACCTTGAGCTGCGCGCGATATCGAATATAACTAAGAAATATTTGCCCAGGAGGCTGAGCAGCTACTTGGAAAGACCCTCCGCATCCGAAACTATACAAGTGTAAAGGCCCCTCTGTTCGTGTTCACTGTGCAAATCTCCATCCTGCTCAGTGCTGTGAGTAGCCACCAGATGAAGATCGCATCCTTGATCAAATAAATAAATACTCAGGACTGTTTTGTAAGGTGAGCCTTGATTTGTTGCGATTTCACGTTCTCATCTTCTGGCTCATTCAGCTTGAAATGCAACAAGTCGAAATGGAAGGATTACCTTGTTTATAGTGGGTTGAAAGCCTTGAAAAATGCATTTTTGTATCAAGTACATTGCGCGAGCCAGATTGTCAATTTGTTGCAGCCAATTTTTACCTCTACTGTTACAACGAACATCGGATATCACGAAATAATTTTCTGTCCCCATACTACTTCGTCATAACGAGGTTACCAATGCATCACGGAAGGCACCTATTGTACCTTGCTGCACGCTTCCGTCCCGACTTATGCGTAGTTAGCAGGAACTGCGCCGGGTTTATCGTCTTTGTGAATCAAAAGTTGGAAATGCTGCGTAATGACGTTGAAAGCACTCTGCAATGTTTTCTGCGGCATATATACAAATATTCATCTTCGCAAGGACTGCTCATTTGGAATTCCTAGTGTTTTGCCGCGGAGTATAATTGCCATAATATGGTCGTGATGTTATCTGAGTCCAATGTCATCTCCAGCTAACAATCATAAGTACTTTCTTGCGTCGCACAATATCACCCATTAAGATCATGTTAGTAGAAGCAGGTGTCGGCGCGACGTTATGCACGCTGTAAAAAAAAAAAAAAAGAACAAGTGCCCAGTGCAGCACGCATGGTGCAGGTTATCGTGGGCCGCTGCAACTCAGATCGCGTGGTAGGACATGAGTAAACAACCCAAAGTGTAACACTTTAGCGCTACTATTCGGACGGATACTTTGCTTCTAACTGCAGTGTTAAACCTACCTTGATGGGCCCATTCTAACTTATACGATAGGTGTTTACTTTGCTTAACAGCGCGAACGAGCGTTTAGTGCGTAACAAATATTTTCAGCAGCACGAAATTCAAAGCAGCGTCCCCGAACATGAGCGACGTTGGATCGCGGATCATTGGTATCTGCGAAGCTCACATTCGGTACCTTTGCGAAAAAGAACTTCGCTACTGGGGAAAAAAAAAAATAAAAGAATGTCTTTAAGTAATTCAGGGGTGAGACAGCTGCGCATATTGCGCAGTTTTGATACAAATTTGTTTTCTAGCGCAAGCTGCTCCGAAAGCTAGAAAATTGCAAAAATTGCGCCAAACTGCTCCAAAACAGGATTTTACCGCTCCCGTCTGTTTCTGTGGGGAAAAATGCTTACTGGCGGCATAATTTTCCAGCACCTCCAAGGCGATGCTGTTTGTAAAGGTTTGTAATTGATTGATCATTCAATGAAAAACCGGCATAAAATTGTCCCCAGATCAGATCAGATCAGATTAAACTTTATTGTTGCCACGGGTGGGACCGTTTTCAGGTCGACTTCAGTGTCCTTCCGGCGACGGCAGGATTCATGTAGATCTCTGCGGCGTCTTCAGCCACCTGGGCTAGTGAGACCTGGGTCTTAGGGTCTGTGCTGAGCAGCGCGGCCTCCCACTGCTCCTCGTTCGTAATTTGTAATAAAATGGGGTGCTTTTTAAGAGTTTGGAGGGGTTTTTCTTCACAGGACCAAATCACATGTGATAGGTCTGCGTATTTATGGCAAAGAGGGCATCGGTTAGAGTGTAACTCGGGGTAATAGAGTGATAGGAGGGCAGGGGTGGGAAATGTGGATGTTTGAAGTTGGCGCCATACAACAGCGTGGCGACGGGAGAGGGAGGGGTCGGGTGGTGGGAAGCGAGCTCTGGACAGCCGGTAGTGATCGAGTACCGATCGGTAGGTCAGGAGGCGGTCCCTATGGGAGAATGGTTGAAGAGATTCTGCAGCGTCACTGGGCTCTCGGATTACCAGTTCTCGAGCAACCTCGTGTGCCAATTCATTTCCTGGGAGTTCGGAGTGGCCCGGTGCCCAAACAATGTATATTTTTCGTTTCGGGAATTGGCGTGCCTGCAGGAGTAGGCGTAAAGTTCGGGGGTCAACTCGCCCGTTGGAGTAATTGGTAATTGCCGATTTGGAGTCGCTTATTATAGTAGTAACCTTAGGGCTGGAAATAATGGCAAGAGCGATAGCCATTTCTTCGCCTACGGTTGGACATTGAGTAGGGAAGGAGAGGGCGGCTAGTGTTCGGAGAGATGAATCAACTACGACCGCTGCCATGGCTTCGCGTCCTGGGTATTCTGCAGCGTCCACGTAGGCTACTTGTGGGTTGGAGGAGTGTTGCTTGTGTAAAGCCTGTGCTCTCGCTCGGCGCCTTTCCTCGTTATGAATCGGGTGCATGTGTTTAGGGAGGGGGTGGATTACCAGTTGGTCTCGAATGACTGTGGGAATGTCGACGTGCGTGTCAGAGATAGTGGGGTGACTGAGACCAAGACTCTGAAGAATGTGGCGTCCAGTGTCACTCCTCGTGAGTCGCTCAAATTGCGAGACCCGTTGGGCTTCGATTATTTCGTCTAATGTATTGTGTAGACCGAGCGAGAGTAGTTTGTCTGTTGAGAGTGTAACGGGGAGACCTAGCGCCTGCTTGTAAGATTTACGTATCATAGCTTCAATTTTGTGCGTTTCGCTGACTTTGAGGTTTAGGAAGGGGGCGACGTATGCTATACGACTGATGACAAAGGCTTGTACGAGACGTATTAGATTGTTTTCTTTTACTCCTCGATGTTTGGTAGCTATGCGAGAGATGAGTCGTGTAGTCTGGTAAACCCCTTTTTCTAGGGCACGGAGAGTATCTACATTATATCCGTTTGCCTGTATACGGAGACCTAGAATCTTGATGCAGTTAACTATTGGGATGGGTTGGCCGTTTGAGGTAGTGATTTGGATGAGGGAGAGTGGGGAAGGTGGCTGTTTTCCTGGTCTTTTAGGTCTGTATAGAAGAAGCTCTGATTTTGTTGGGAAGCAGGACAGACCACGAGAGGCAGCATACGCTTCGACGACATCAGTTGCGGTTTGGAGGGTATCTTGAATGTGACCATCAGATCCTCTAGTAACCCACAACGTGATGTCGTCGGCGTATATGCTGTGGTGTAGGTCAGGGATGGCGTTGAGGAGCGGGGGTATACTTCGTAGGGCCATATTAAAAAGAAAGGGGGAAAGAACCGATCCTTGGGGGGTACCTTTGTTACCGAGGGGGATCGGGGGTGTAGTCAATTGTCCAAAGGTTAAGTGTGGCTGTTCGACGCGTGATGAAATTACAAATGTAGTTGTATGCTCGCGCACCGACTCCAGCCGCGGCTACTCCTTCCAGGATTGCCGAGTGGCTAACTGAGTCGAACGCTCGCGTTAAATCGAGGCCCAAGATCGCCTTGGTGTTATGTGTGGAACTGAATCGAGCATCTACTATGTGGTGTTTTAGTTGTAGCATGACGTCCTGAGTAGAGAGCTGGGGTCGGAACCCCAGCATGGAGTGAGGGAGCAGACGGTGCTTTTCGATGTGACTGTTGAGCCGGGTGAGAACGACGTGCTCTAAGAGCTTGCCCAGGCACGATGTTAACGATATAGGTCGTAGGTGATCGACGTGTGGCTGCTTCCCCGGTTTTGGAATAAGAACGGTTTTGGCTGTCTTCCATTGAGGTGGGAGTTCCCCCTTCTCCCAACATTCATTGAAAAGTGCAGTCAGGTCGGCGATGGTAGGGTCGTCTAGATTTCGAAGCAGCTTGTTAGTTATTTTGTCGGGGCCAGGAGACGATTTGGTTTTTAGGTGTTGGATGGCGGCGCGCACCTCCGCCTCCGTTATGGGTGCGTCCGGCTCTGGGTTGGGATCCCCACAGTAACTTGAATGAGTTAAGGTGGGGCAAGCAGGAGCGTATTTTTTCTGAATATAATCGAGGAGTTCGGTGTCAGTACCAGTGAATTGATGTATGATGTGGGATACGAGTTGGCGTTGTGTGGTGCGTGTGGAAGAGGGGTCAGTTAGGTGTTTGAGAATGTTCCACGTCTGCGAAAGATTGAAGTGCGAGTTAAAAGCCTCGCATGCAGAATGCCAGTAATGAGTGAGGAGCTGGAGGGTGTATCTTTCAATGTCACGGTCCAGAGCAGCTATTCTCCTTCGAAGGGTTCGATTGTGCCGCTGTTTAGAGAGCCGTTTTTAAAGACTAGCCTTTGCTTGCCACATGTGGGCGAGTTTGGAGTCAGGTTCTGGGGAATCTGCTTGGATGTCTACTGTTTGTGTAGAGTTGCGTAGGCGTTCGTATAGAGCTTCTTCCCACCTTGCGAGGTTGGCGATGGTAACGGGTTCAGTGGGGGTTTGATGTCCGGTTTTAAGTGCCCTGAAGGTGTCCCAGTTTGTTATTCGGGCCTGTTTATTTTGATTGTGTCGTATTGATGGTAGGCCCATTTCAATTTTAATAATTTTATGGTCGCTGCCTAGATCGGCTTGCGTGTTACACCAGATCGGAGAGGGATGAGTGTTTTTTGTGTAGGTGAGGTCAGGAGACGAGTCCTTGCAAACGCTATTTCCTAAGCGAGTTGGGTATGCGGGGTCTGTGAGTAAGGTGAGACCTTCCTGTTGGCAGTCTAACCAGAGACGGCGGCCTTTAACATTTTCTCTTGGGTAGCCCCAGGCGGGGTGGTGGGCGTTAAAATCGCCTACTACTACAAGGGGATGTCTGCCTGCTAGAGTGATCGCTTGTTTAAAGAGTACGTGGAAACGGTGCTGTAGTCGGGGGCTGCTATATATGTTTAATATGAACACACTCTGTTGTCGTTTACTGGATCGAGGAATGAGCTCGATGAAAACATGGTCGATGTGTGTGGGAAGGTGGAGATCGTGTTGTATTACTGGGAGGTTACGATGGACGAGGATGGTCGTTTCACGGGGTTGGGGGTCACTGTTTGGAAAGGATTTGCACCCGGATAATTTTGCTATGCAGCCCGTCTCCTGCAGGCAAATGACATCTGGGGGTGGGCCTAAGGTTTTATAGTCTATGTGGTGCTGGAGATTGCCACGTTTGCGGCGATATCCCCGGCTATTCCACTGCCAGATAATAATGTTCTGTACCTCCATTATCAGAAGCAGCGGGGGTTTTGGGTCGGTCGTAGGGTTTAGAAGATTTTTTGGATAATGCGGATGGTCTTGAACAGTTGGCTTCAAATGCAGTCATTCGAGCATTGAAGTCTGTTATTTGAGAGCGGAGTGTCGCTACAAGTTCAGCAAAAGGTTCTAGTTGTTTAGCTACCGTTTCGGCTAGATTGGCACGGAATTCTCGCTTTTGTGATTCAATCTCCTCTTTAGTGATGTATTCTGGTGTGGGTTTGGAAGAGAGGGGCGCACGGCGCTTGGCAGGGTGAGATTCGGTATCGATTGCATTGTCGCGTGAGGTGGAGGTTGCGGGAGGAGGAGGAGGGGGAGAAATGGTGTTAGTCGAGGACTTGAGGGATTTCGCTTCTGATTTCGGTGTAGAGGGGGATTCGGTATCCATCGCGTCGTCCCGCGTGGTGGAGGTTGAGGGAGGAGTAAGGCTGTTGATGGATGCTTTGAGAGTTTTGAGTTCAGTTTTTAGGGTTTCGTTTTCAGCTAGTACCATGTCCAGTAATTGCTTAAGGTGTGCTATTTCGGTAGCTTGAGGAGAGCGGGAGGCCACAACTGACCAGCTTACCCTGGGGTGCTGGCCCGAAGTGCGCTGAGGCGGTTTTCCACGTGATTCACCAGCACTATGCTCGTACGTTGAAGTGTTCGGCGGGAGACGTGCTGTGGAAGGGGCTTCGTGTTGAGTGGCTGCTGTCGTTTTTGGAGGGATGGCAAGTTTCTCGGAGACTTCTGCAGCCTGCTTCTGGGATGCATCAGTAGGAACGGCACCAACTTGCCGCTGTGCGATGGAGGTGTGTGGATGTGAACGATGTATTGGCGGCTGGAAACGTTGTTTACACAGTTTGACACCCATTAGGTGGCGGCCTCCACACACGACGCACGTGGGTTCGCATGAGTGTTGGTCACTTGTAGATACTTGGACACCACACCGTTGGCAGCGAGAAGGGTCAGGATTGGGACAGACATCGGCGCGGTGACCGAGAGCCCCACACGATAGGCAGGCTTCCGTCTTTCTTCGATGGATGTGGCAGCGGTACTCTGCTCCTCGGTAGTAGAGGTAGTGTGGCACCCGAAAGCCTTCAAATACAATGAGGACGGTGTTGGTGCGACCCATGCGGCGCGCCTGTAGCGCTGTTGGGTTGCCCGGGTGTATGATGCTTGCTGTGATGTCTTCGGGGGAGTCGTAGGCGGGGATTTCGTGAATGACCCCTTTGGATGTACCTTCAGGGCTGGCCGCATAAGAGGTGGTCGGGTATTCTAGGTCATGGAGGGAGAGAGAAGCAATAGCATTGTATTTCTCTGCTCGGACAAGGCTCGGCGTGCTTACTACTACGATATTCTTTTCTGGATTTGTGCGCATTATGTCTTCTCTGGCTTCGTTAGTTTGGAGAACAGCAGCTCGAAGGATGGCGTCTCGGAGTTCGGCCATGCCGGCCTTTGTAATATTGTCGCGAAGACAAGGACGATGCAGTTGTCTTGAATGAGAAACACGTTTATTGGAGCGAACTTGTGCTCCCCTAACAACTCAAAAGAATACAGAGGCGGCGAAGCAGCGGTCAACAAAGTGACTTGCGTCGGCGAGTG
Organism: Haemaphysalis longicornis; assembly: GCF_048455015.1. Classification (NCBI taxonomy): domain Eukaryota; kingdom Metazoa; phylum Arthropoda; class Arachnida; order Ixodida; family Ixodidae; genus Haemaphysalis; species Haemaphysalis longicornis. The sequence goes on along the minus strand of NW_027526361.1, from coordinate 185,086,725 downwards.
TCGTCGAATCGAATGCCCCGGCGTCCGCACTGCAGGCTTTTTATCTTTCGGCGCGCGTGGTTCTCGAAACGTCGATTCGCATCGAGAACATAGTAGATCCAAGAAGATTATTCTGGGCTGTTCACGTTAGATCGGAATGCTCTCCCTATCACAACAGATAACACATGCGGCACAGAAAGAAAGAATGGAACACGCGCTTCCCTTGGCGCAGAGATAACGCAGACCGGCGCAGCCGGGCGGTAAAAGCAAAACACAAATAAACAAACCCAATGTATGGTTCGCGGCATTACCCCCCCTCTAAGAGTGCATCGACCCGATGCTAACATAAGCGACAGTCCGAACAAATGAAAATAAAAGTTCGTCATCGTCCGTAGAAAGGTTTTAGGCGAACCACGTGGACGACTTCAGGCCGCCTGCGTTGTCGTGATGTGCCGGAGTCACCATCAGGGATCACTTCGTAGGTAAGTTGGCCAACACGTCGTAGAATCTGGTAGGGTCCGAAATAGCGTCGCAGGAGCTTCTCACTGAGTCCGCGTCGTCGGATGGGAGTCCAAACCCACACACGATCCCCTGGTTGGTACTCGGCGTCTCGGCGTCGGAGGTTGTAGCGGCCCGCATCCACCAGCTGCTGGTCCGTTATACGAACTCGAGCGAGCTGGCGGGCCTCCTCCGCACGTTGAAAATATCCGTGGACGTCGGCGTTGAGGTCGTCGTCTTCTACGTGCGGAAGCATGGCGTCGAGCATCGTAGTCGGCCTTCTGCCGTAGACAAGCTCGAACGGCGTCAGCTGCGTCGTCTCCTGGATAGCCGTGTTGTACGCAAACGTGACATACGGGAGCACTTCGTCCCAAGTCTTATGTTCAACGTCAACGTACATTGACAGCATATCTGCGATTGTCTTGTTCAGACGTTCTGTTAGTCCGTTCGTTTGGGGATGGTACGCCGTCGTTCTTCGGTGATCCGTGTTGCTGTAGCGTAATACTCCTTGCATCAGCTCCGCAGTAAATGCCGTTCCGCGGTCGGTGATTAGAACTTCCGGGGCTCCATGTCGCAGCACAACTTGGCTTATAAAGAACTTTGCCACTTCTTGTGCAGTCCCCCTCGGAAGAGCGGCGGTCTCTGCGTAGCGCGTCATGTAGTCTGTCGCTACGACAATCCACTTGTTCTGTGATCGTGACGTAGGGAACGGGCCTAAAAGGTCCATTCCAATCTGTTGAAATGGTCTCGAAGGGACGGCGATCGGTTGCAGAAGTCCGGCGGGTCTTGTCGGCGGCGTTTTTCGTCGCTGGCAGTCACGGCAGCTCCGGACGTAGTGGGTGACGTCAGAGGTAAGGCCGGGCCAGTAGTACCTCGCCTTGATTTTTCCAATAGTGCGGGCTGTGCCAAGATGTCCAGAAGACGGGTCGTCGTGGCACGCTTCCAAAATTTCGTCACGAAGGTCCGCGGGGATGACGAGAAGGTAATTCGCTCTTGTTCCGGGGCTGAAATTCTTCTTCACGAGGACGGAGTTCCTGAGGCTGAATGCTGGTAAGCTGCGTTTGAAGGTCCTAAGAACGGCAACGTTGCATCCCTCGAGGTACTCGATTATGACGCGTAAGTCGGGGTCGGCACGCTGCTGGGCGGCTAGGTCGCTCTCCGTCACGATCCCGAAGAACGCGCTGTCTTCATCAGCGTCTTGTGGTGGTGGGTCGACGGGGGCGCGGGACAGGCAGTCGGCGTCGGAGTGTTTCCTGCCGGATTTATAAACGACTGTAACGTCGAACTCCTGCAGGCGCAAGCTCCACCGCCCAAGACGGCCGGAGGGGTCCTTCAAATTGGCGAGCCAACACAGCGCATGGTGGTCTGTTACAACCTTGAATGGCCTTCCATACACGTATGGGCGAAATTTTGAAATCGCCCATATAATAGCCAGGCACTCTTTCTCAGAGGCAGAATAGTTTTTCTCCTCCTTCGACAGACCACGGCTGGCATAGGCGATTACCCTTTCGCAGCCGCTTTGCTTTTGGACAAGGACGGCACCCAAGCCTATATCACTGGCGTCCGTGTGCATTTCCGTTTCGGCATTTTCGTCGAAATGAGCGAGCACGGGCGGGCTTTGCAGGCGTTTTTGCAGCTCGCAGAATGCTTTTTCTTGGTCATTTTTCCAGCTGAAAGGGGTGCTATCTTTCGTCAAGCGCGTGAGCGGCTCTGCAATGCGTGCGAAGTTTGCGACGAAGCGGCGGTAGTATGCGCACAGCCCGAGAAATCTTCGCACGCCCTTCTTGTTTTTCGGCCTTGGGAAGTTCGCAATGGCTGAAGTTTTTGCCGGGTCAGGTAGGACTCCCGCGGCGTTGACGACGTGGCCCAAGAAACTTGAGTTCCCCGTATGCGAAACGGCACTTTTCAGGCTTCAGCGTCAACCCCGACGTACGAATGGCCTCGAGTACAGACTCCAACCTTGCAAGGTGTTCGTCGAAAGTCCGGGCGAATACCACTACGTCGTCGAGGTATACGAGGCAGGTGTGCCACTTAAGGCAAGCTAGCACAGTGTCCATGACTCTTTGAAACGTCGCTGGTGCTGTGCACAGCCCAAACGGCATCACCTTGAACTCGTATAGGCCGTCTGGGGTTATAAATGCAGTATTCTCTCGGTCTCTCTCGTCCACTTCAATTTGCCAGTAGCCGGTCTTCAGGTCCATCGATGAGAAGTACTTGGCGTGGCAGAGGTGGTCGAGGGCGTCGTTGATTCGGGGGAGGGGGTACACGTCCTTTTTCGTGATTTTGTTCAGTCGCCGGTAGTCAACACAAAACCTTAATGTGCCGTCTTTTTTCTTTACGAGTACGACGGGCGCAGCCCAGGGGCTTTTCGATGGCTGTATAATGTCGTCGCTGAGCATGTCGTCGACTTGAGTCCGGATGGCTTCCCGTTCGTGTGAAGAGACGCGGTACGGTGACTGTCGGGTAGGTCGGGCTCCATCTTCGGTTATTATTCGGTGCTTCGCTAGAGGGGTCTGACGTAGTTTTGCGCTCGACGAAAAACATTCGCTATAGCGACGCAGCAAAGCCAATAATTTGTTCCGTTGTTCTTGCGGTAGCGCCGGATTCACGTCGAAGGGCTGCGGGAGCTTGAAGGTTTCTACGGGTGTGCGTTCAAAGTCGGCGACCGCGATCACGTCACTTGCTTCTTGCGCTTCTTCGAGGAATGCAATTGCCGCGCCCTTGTTTAAATGCTGGTACTCCTCGGTGAAATTAGTAACCAGAATGTGGGATTGGTGTTCCTTGAAGCGCGCAATGCCTCTTGCGACCGACACACCACGGTCGAGAAGCACCCTTTGATCAGTGTCTACGATAGCGTCGACGTCAGGAGCAGCATCTTCACAGTAGACTGCGACCATCAAGCTTGCGCGGGGTGGCAGGGTGACATGATCATCGGCAATCCTTACAGCAGCCCGTCGTTCGGGGTTCGGTTCCGACGTCATGGAGTGATTGGGGGAAAAAGTTATTGACTTGGTCTGCAGATCGATTATTGCACCGTTGTCCATCAAAAAGTCCATTCCAAGAATTACGTCGCGGGAGCAGTTAGGCAGAATGACGAACGCCGCAGGGTACGTTGTGCCGTCTATGGTGACGCGCGATGTGCACGTTCCACTTGGCGTCACGAGGTGGCCTCCTGCTGTGCGTATGTGCGGACCGTCCCATCTGGTCATAACTTTCTTCAGTTTAGATGCAAATGGTCCGCTCATTACCGAATAGTCAGCTCCGGTGTCTACGAGGGCGACTACGTCAAAGCCGTCGATGGACACCTTGACGTCAGATGCAGTCTTCCTCGAGTTCCGGGTTCGTCGGGGCGTCGTATCTCTGCTTGTACGTGTTGACGGTCGGGCAGTGTGCATCGTCGTTGTCGTCGTCTTCTCAACGGACGTCTTGGTCAGGTCGGGTACGCGTCGCGCCGTGTAGCTGTCGTCGTGTTCAGGAGTCTCGTTAGGGCTAGGTCGGGTCGTCGGGATGAGGCCATGTCGTGAATGATGGTCTTCAGCGAGTCGCTGCGTCGTTGGAGGGTTTTCATTTTTCCGCCGTTGTGCAACTTTACCTCCCGAAGTTGCTGCTTTTAGTTTCCCCCGCGTGGGCTGGGGGACCTTCCACGTGAGAAGTCAGCAGTGCTGCGGCGGTTCGGTGACTGAGACGGGTAGGGCGACGGTGAACGGTTGAAGCGGGCTGGTCCTCGGTTGGTGTTGGAGAGGTATTCTTCGATCTCAGCAGGGCGCTGGCCGTATCGGGGGCGTGGGGCGTCGACGGAGAACCCTCGCAAACCGAGCCTCTTGTAGGGACAGCGACGGTAGATGTGGTCGGCCTCTCCGCAGTGGTAGCACAGCGGGCGATTATCGGGCGTTCGCCACACGTCGGTCTTCCTTGGCGACTGGTATTGGTTTACAGGGCGTCGGGCGGGCGGCGTTGGACGGCGGTATGGCTCGGCCTCTTGATGACGGGTTGGAGCAGGGCGGGGTAGACGAACAGCCGAGGAGTAGGTCATGGCTTGTGGTTCGCGGGGTGCTTCCGACGGCGTAGAAGTTCCCAGTGCGTTTTGGACTTCTTCTCGGATTACGTCGGTCAGGGAAGCCACTTGAGGTTGCGGCGTCGTTGGAAAAAGCTTTCGAAGCTCCTCCCTGACCACTGCTCGGATGGTCTCTCGCAATGTATCGGAGCTTCCATTTGCAGCACCGATGGTCTCTGAGAACAGCGCGTTGACAGGGCGGTCGTACTGCCTCGTTCGAATTTATAGCGTCTTCTCCATCGCGGCCGCCTCAGACGCGAATTCGGCCACTGTCTTCGGAGGGTTACGGACTAGACAAGCAAAAAGCTCTTGCTTCACTCCTCGCATTAGAAACCTGAGCTTCTTTTCCTCGGTCATTTGAGGGTCCGCACGACGAAAAAGTCGCTTCATCTCCTCAACGAAAATCACGACTCCTTCGTTGGGGTGCTGCGTTCGAGTTTCAAGCAAAAGCGCAGCTCGCTCTTTTCTCACCACGGTAGTGAAGGTCTTAAGGAACTCCCTCTTGAATTGAGTCCAGTCGGTCAAAGAGCTCTCATGGTTCTCGAACCAAGTTCGAGCAGCATCTTCTAAGTAAAAGAAGACATGCCGGAAAGTTTCTTCGTCGTCCCACCTGTTGAAGATGCGGACGCGCTCCAACTTCTCCAACCATTCTTCGGGGTCTTCAGCGGGGGCTCCCCGGAACGATGGCGGTTCTCGGGGCTGCTGCAGGATGATTGGCGACGTTGTTTCTTGCACCATGGTGTTGGTTGCAGCGTTCCTTCTCTTGGGCCCTTCTGGCAGAAGACCGAACTCGGGTAGCAATCCTTGCAGTCGGGGGCTTTCTCTGGTTGGACTGGCTTGGCGGCTTCGAGATGTTGTAGAGGGCATAAAGGCTTATTACCCAGCACCTCCACCAGATGTCGCGAAGACAAGGACGATGCAGTTGTCTTGAATGAGAAACACGTTTATTGGAGCGAACTTGTGCTCCCCTAACAACTCAAAAGAATACAGAGGCGGCGAAGCAGCGGTCAACAAAGTGACTTGCGTTGGCGAGTGTCGTCGAATCGAATGCCCCGGCGTCCGCACTGCAGGCTTTTTATCTTTCGGCGCGCGTGGTTCTCGAAACGTCGATTCGCATCGAGAACATAGTAGATCCAAGAAGATTATTCTGGGCTGTTCACGTTAGATCGGAATGCTCTCCCTATCACAACAGATAACACATGCGGCACAGAAAGAAAGAATGGAACACGCGCTTCCCTTGGCGCAGAGATAACGCAGACCGGCGCAGCCGGGCGGTAAAAGCAAAACACAAATAAACAAACCCAATGTATGGTTCGCGGCAATATCAAGGCCGTTATGAGGGCGGATGATTATCTTGAGGTGTTCCCTCGGTAGCTGAGGTGGTCGGATGGGCTTGCGAGGATGTCGCGAGGACTTATCCTGCTTGGCTGTTGAGGAGCTGGGTTGTGCGCTCTGATGCTGTTGCAGAGTGCGAGCGCCACGTTGGCGGTAGCATTCTAGCCATCCCCGCTCGGGGGTGACCATATCCGGAGAAATGTCCTCACCTTGAACCACAACGGGCTCCATCTTCCCAACGTTGAGGCCTGGGCCTTAGGCGTCACTGTTGGAACTGGTGCCGCGTGGCAGGCTTGTAGCGAGGGGGCCGGTGCGCCTACGTGGCCGCCGGCGCCGGCGGGGTGCCGTTCGACGTTCGACGTTAGGGTTAGCCGAGCCGCTGGACCATGCAAACTTCGGACGAGCTAGGGTCCAAGGAAATGGTCCAAGAGTTCCAGAAGGCGGTCAGGTGGGCAGCGGAGTACATCAGCGACGCACCAGTAATAAAATTAATGAGGATGACGTAGAAATATTCCACTAGGAAAGAGCTATTTGCGGAGCCCATGCGAAGCGCACCTACTCCGTTTGGCCCCCTAGCGGACCGCAGGCCAAATTGTCCCCGAGATTTTTTTTTTTTTCCGAAGTCGCAATGTTGGGTTGCACATGTTATAGTTTGAGAGTTTTTAGTTTTACTGTCGAAAACCATTGCAAATGCCTGTAGAAAAAACTACTTTCCTGTACTGAGGTGACAAATTAGTTGTGAAACCTGATGAAAAAAACGCCAATATTAGGAGCGCCGTTTCTCCGGAACGACATTACTGGGCGCCGCCATCTTGTTGTGGTGAAGATTGGAAACATGGCCGCCGGGCGAAGCAGTCGCTCGTGGTTAAGTCAGAGTGCTCTTCTCCGATTTCTACCGTGGTTTTGGTTATGGGGGTGGCTGGGTTTACATTTATTCGTTTGATCTGTTGCGGGAAGTTGCGCGACTATAAGACGGGAGTTCATCAAGAACAACGTGGCGCCCGCGAATTCGCCGTGTTTCGGCCTTGAGAGTGAGGTGCGGTGCGTGCTTGAAGCGAAATTTCGGTCTCATTGCGGTGTTATAAAACGCTCAGTTATTACTGACTTGCGAGCGGCGGGAATGGAACGATCGACACTGCAGAAGTGGCGGCGCTGGCTACAATGCCGAAAATGTTCAAGCAGTGTCCGATAGCGGGACGGGCTATTATTGCCCGTAAGTAATAATGATTGTTGATTGATTGTAGGGTTTAACGCGCCGACGCGACGCGGGCGATGAGGCGCGCCGTAGTGGAGGGCTCCGGATTAATTTTGACCACCTGGGGATCTTTAACGTGTGCCGAAATCTCGTACACACGGGCGTTTTTGCTTTTCGCCTCCATCAGAAAAGCGGCCGCCGCGGCCGAAAATCGAACCCGCGACCTCGTGCTCAGCAGCGCAACGCCTTAGCCACTGAGCTACCGCGGCGGGTCGCTAGTAATAATGGTTCATCTATCTGAAGTGAAATTTAATGCCAAAAGGGAGGTGGCTAAACATACCAACGTTACTAAAATTACGATCGTAGTGAACGTTCGCCTTGGGGAATGAAATGGGAGGGCTGGTGGGGTGGGACGACTGTCGCCTTGCTTTGTAGAACTTTTGCCGTGATTCTATACGTATGCGTTAAGCCGCGACTGGGATTACAAAACAATTATTTTGGCATTTACATGATAACAAAAATTCCTTACGATTTGCTTAGTTTTTCAATTCGATATTGCCAACGGGGCTCCACGCTATTTATGCATACAGCGATTTAAAAATTGTTTGGGTAAAGGTACTGCAGTAGAAAAAGCAATATTGAAATGCTGTTTCAGTATTATGTACCCTAAAAACCGATTAAAATGTGCAGTCTTCTCCCCTGAGTCGCCTAAAATTTGATTTTTTTATGCTCTTAAGGTGACATAATAATTGTTCTTCTTCTGCTCCAAATCCGATCCAAAATCGAGATTTCGCTGCTCCAAAAAACTGCTCCCAAATCTGATGCAGCTGTCTCACCCCTGGTAGTTGAATAATCAATTCAAAGGACATTTATGATAGAATTAAACCAATGAAAGAAGATCGAGTAACTATCCTTTAAAAATATTTAAAATAGAAATCTCTTGAAAAGTATGCGGATGCATAAGTAGGCGTAAAAAATGTTCACAATAATAGCACAGCAGCCGTCTTTAAAAAAATAGGGCCTGGAGATCCTGTCCAAAAACAAATCAAAACAAAATAAAAAACAAGCTGATATGTACCTGCACTGAAAACTCCTTAAAACCCATAAATTTCGGATTCTGGACGGCGATTTCGGACCGAAGAGGCTGCGGAATACCGATGAATGTTCGCCGTGGGGGTCAGCCACCTCTTTTCCCTGAATTCTTGCCGACGCACAGGGAGTGGGGTAGGAGCGGGCAGGGAGCCTGCTTGCGCAAGAGCTGGCCCTTGGACCGGGCTACCGCTGCCCTTCTTGTCGCTAATTATGCACGCTGGAGCTTCGTCTGACCAAGGCAAACCACTCGTGGTGCCAAGGCACGGTTTTCTTTTTTTTTTCTTTTTTTTTTCGCATAAAGCGCCGAAGGGAAGGTGACCACTTGGGCAACGACGGGATTGGGAGACGCGAGGGTGTACATAAAAAATACTTCCCCGTGAGTGGACGAAAATTGAGACGGGTGTCTCCTCTAGGGCCGAGGCGAAAAAAAAAAAACGAACACGGGCCCGACCCGCGGTGCAAGCACGGAGGGGTTTGTAACCAGAGCGGACTGACAGATCCGTGGCCTTTACGGGCCCCAATACGTTTGTAGTACCCCCGAATGTATGAGGCGAGCTAATCAACACAGCTACAACACGTTAATCAACAACACGTTATTAAAATGCTACCGTATCGTTCAACCTCTGATTTAACTTTGGCCGGGCCCGGCCCCGGCGGCGGCTTTTGTGATGGAGGCGAAAAGAAAAACGATCGTGTGTACGAGATTTCGGCTCACGTTAAAGATACCCAGGAGGTCAAAATTAATCCGGAGCCCTCCACTACGGCGCGCCTCATCGCCTGCGTTGCGTCGGCGCGTTAAACTCTACAATCTATCAATAAATCAATCAACTTTGCCCGGCGCGGAATCGAGGGACAGGCAGGCAAACAGATATACAGATAGACCAAAATTTCCGCGTTTAATGAGCCCAAGAAAGACTATCATCCTCAAAAATATTGATGGTGGGAAGCAGCAGGTGCCATTTATCGCCCATAGGAATAAACCCCAAAAAAACATGAAAAGTATAATTTCCGGCACAACGCTGAAAATTGCAAGCGAACAGTACATGCTAAAAATATAGCTATGTAGTTTGCAGAAAACATTGCATATAGCTTTGAATATAGTACAAGAGCCCTATCAACCTCTTATTCACAAACCCAGCATAGTAACTGCTAACGACGATAAGCCCGGGACGGAAGCGTGCAACAAGATACAACAGGTGCCTTAATCGCTAATGAATTGATAATGACGCCGTATGTGCATTGCGTAATCAGGAGAAAGCAATGCCCACAAATACGGAATGCCAAAATTTTGCAAGATCTTCTTCGTCATTACGTTATGAAGACACAGGTTCCTTTGCCCCGGCGGTGGCGCTTAATTACGCAGCTGGTATTGTAGTTTCTGTAAAGTGTAAAAAATAGTTACTGTCGCTAAAGAAACAAAGTACTGATTGACCTATACATTTCCTGGCTGCTGTTATGCGAATAGATAGGCATTTTTTGGCAATGCCGCATAGACTTTTACTGGGCTAAAATAGCACAGAAATGCGGGCAACAACAGCTGTAATAAACAGCTTCGATTTGCGTGCTTGCAACTCCTATGTTAACAACGCACGCGAATTTGGCTGCCTCAAACGCTCGCCCGAATTCGTCTTTGTACCAAACCGGCATATACCGGATAGTCCTGTACCGAAACGCCTGCGTCCCGAAATGCCCGTGTCCCGGAACGTCCGTGTACCGAAACGTCCGTGTACCGAAAAGGCCGTACCAAAACGCCCTGAACCTCACCGCCCTGTACCGAAAAGACCTAGACCCCTATTTTTGAGCGGGAATCCCGGGGATGAATTTTGTCCGTGGCGATGACGTTTAAGAAAAAAACATACGTTTGATCTTCTGGTAAGCTAAAGGAGTAATCTATAGGATTGCGAGCAACGTTATACAAGGGGTGCATCTTCGTTTGGTCCTTAGATGTGGACCACCTCTCCCGCCGACGCCGCCGTTTGCCTTTGTGACGCCGCCGACGAGAGGTGAGAGCTGCCCGACGAGCATTTCAGAAGTCGGATCCGCTGAAACATTATTCACACGCTTGAGGAGCAGGTAGTCGTATATACATTCCCTGGGCTTTCGGGAGACATAATAACAGAGTGAGTGTTCATTGATATTCCGCCTTGCACATCTTTTCGCTCCTCCGGATACGGGGCTTCCCGTCGCCAAAGTAGATTCAGGGCCATGAAGACGGAAGTTTGCAGTATAGCAAAGAGGTTTATCTGCATATTACTTTCAATTCGTAAAAGGGGGAAAGCATTGAGATTGCCTACCAGGGGAGGAATCCCTCTTTAGAGACGCCGGTGGGGCAGCCAACTATACACAAAAATACAGAAATACTCAAGTAGTCTCCCACTCAGGGGGAAAAATTTCTTATCTACACCCTCGCGCCTCCCCCTCCCGTCGTCACCCATGTGATCGCCTTTCCTCAGGCGCTTTCTGCAAAAAAAAAAAAAAAAGAGAACCCCGAATGGGTTGTCTTGGCTAGCCGAAGGTGCAGCGCGTAATTAGCGACACGAATGGCAGCGGTGGCCCGGTTCAAGGGTGAGTTCCCGCGCAAGCAGGCGCCATGCACGCTCCTTCCTCACTTCCCATGCGTCGACAGGACTTCGGGGAGGACCGGTGGCTCACCCCCACGCAGAACGAACATCGCGATAACGCAGCCTCTTGGGTCCAAAATCCGAAATTTACGGATTTTAAAGTGCTTTCGGTGCATGAACATATCAGTTTGTCTTTGATTTTGCTTTGACTTGTTTTTGGACAGGATCTCCAGGGTATATTTTTTAAGACGGCATCTGCGCTCAGTGAGATTATTTATTGCTTCCTTATGAATCCACATACTTTTGAAGCGATTTCTCCTGTAAACATTTGTTGAGGGTCATTCCTCAATCCTCTTTCATTTGTTTACTTTTCTCATTATTGTTCTTTAAGTGAATTACTTAAAATCATCTTTTCAAAATATTCTTCTGAGTAGCGAAGTTCTTTTTCACAAAACTACCGAATGTGAGCTTAGAGATACCAATGAGTAGCGATCCAACATCACTCATATTCGAGGACGATGCTTTGACGTGCATGATTGCTGCTGAAAGTATTTCTTACGCACCAAGCCCGCGTCCGCGCTGTTAAACAAAGTAAACACCATTCATATAAACGAAAAGAAATCGTTTAACAGTGCAGTTAGAAACAAAGTATCCATCGGAATAGTAGCGCTAAGTGTTGTTACACTTTGGGTTGTTCCCTCACATCATTCCATGCGATTTGAGTTCAGCGGCTCATGATAACCTGCAGAATACCTGCTCCAGTCGGCACTTGTTCTTTTTTTTTACTGCATGTTTAATCTCACGCCGACACCTGCTTCTGCGAACATCATTTTAATGAGTTATATAGTGCGGCTCAAAAAAGTGCTAATGACGGCTAGCTGCAGGTTACATTAGTCTCAGATAACATCACCACCATACTATGACTTTATACTCTGCGGCAAAGCGCCCAGAATTGAAAATGAGCAGTCTTTGCGAAGATAACTGTCTGCATGTATGCTGCAGAAAACATTGCAGAGGGCTTTCGACGTTATTACACAGCATTTCCAACATTTTATTCACAATAAACCCGCCGCACTCCCTGCTAACTACGAAGAAGTCGGGGCGGAGGCATGCGGAAAGTTACAATAGGTGCCTTCCGTAATGGATCGCTAATAGAGAGTAGAGAGTTGTAGAATGACGTACGCAGGCGTACGCAAACAGTTAGCGAACGCTATTTTTTGCGTCGTTCACACTGCGCACGCGCCGTACGTTAAGCCGCTTTTGCGTTTAGCGAACGGAAGAATAGCGGACGCTATTTCAGCAAAATAGCGTGCGTACGTGAGGCTGCTTGCGTTTCCAACATGGAAACGCAAGCCAATGGAGGGCGGCGCTGGGCGGAGAAAAAGAAAATAGAAAAACACGGAGGAGGAAAGGAGCGCGGGTGAGGGCGAAGGGCGGCGAGATCATAAAATGGCGCTACCAGAGTCCTTCAATTCATTTCTGGTCATTAAACTTCGCCGTCACGCTATGGGAGAGCTTCGTACGCTGCCCAGGTAGGCCGTGCCGCGGCGCTGGTGTTTATCGGAGGGCAGCCGGGGGCGTGGTCAGAGCGCGTTTGACAGGGAACAGGGCCGGACTGGAGGAGCGGCGAACGCGCCCGCCGCTCCTCTAGCCCGGCCGTGCACGGAGTAAGATAAAACAGACGCTCGCCGCCTTATCAGCAGTGCGCTTTTGCTTTGCGTGTCGTGGGCCACTCAAATGGACTTATCATGTTGTGAGTGGCGAAAAAATTTGGTGCGAACGGGCATGCTGCTACGCTGCACTGCTACTGCGTTCCTGCCTGCCGGTCTGGCTGCCGCCCGATGCCCTCCGATCTGCGGTGGCGCCCCTCGCGGTAGCCTCTGTCCCCGTACGAAACTTGGCCGGGAGTTTCATAACCAGAGAGGCATTGAAGGACTCTGGCGCTACCTTAGTAATTTTAGGAGCCTTAGGAGCAGCTAGAGTGCCTCAATGCGCGCGAGCATCAAGGCACCCTAGGAGCAGCGCGCCTGTAGCGCCACCGTGCAGCCAGCGTGGGAAGCCGCCGTTCCGGCCACCGTGGTTCCGGCCGTGGTAAACCGCGACGTTTTGTGTCACGTGACCCGTCCTCCCGGCCAGATTGCGCCACGCAGCCACGCCTGCCACGCTCTCACTCCGAAGTCAAAGTGGTCGGGAGCGCTCCGAGTCCGAGGCTGACGCCCCAAAAGAACCAACCGAAGGTAGTTCGAGCGCTCAAATTCTACCCACCGAAGGCGTGGCCGCTTTTCAGAGCGCTACAGAGCGCTCGTAAACGCCCAACCGAATACGCCATTCAAAAACCTTTTTAAATGCATAGCATTTATTTTAGTAACTCACAACGTCACGCGGCGTTGGCGTGCCTTGTCGTAGTCCGCAGGCGCGCCTTGTCGTAGTCCGCAGCCAGGCTACTACACTATAAAAGAAATAACAGTTTCCGGCACCCGGTTTCGAACCCATGACGCCGCGGGCGGAACGTAAGGTGCCCGGCGCACTACGAAACCGACACAGATTTCGATGCACCGAACGCGCCTTATATCCTTCACTCATTTCTGGTTTGTTTCGAAAGCGCCACAAGTTGTCCCGCGCCTCCGAAAGATGGCGACACGGGTCCCGCGATCGAGAGATACGACTTGCCGGCGCACCCCCTCGGAAATGCTATGCATTTGATCGTGCCCCTCGCGAGGGGGATGTCTTTTTCCCCTTCAACCGCTGAACACTCGAACGGATTGCCTGGTGGTACTATACGTTCCCTTGTGCTGGAAAAAAATTTTCCTGCCCTTTGTGATTTGTCCTGAATGTGTTTTAAGTGTGCACTTTATAAGCGACCCCAAACCATCCACCGCCGGCGGCGGCGTCGGCGGCGTCGGCGTCCGCAGTGCTCCTCTATATTTAAAAAAGAAACAGCATCCGGCGCCAGGTTTCGATCCGAGGACTTTGCGGCCGCAGCGCGACGCTCTACCGACCAAGCCACGGACGCGACGCTGATATCAGTGTCAGTGACGCGCCTTATATCTTTAACGCATTCAAACTACGTCGTCAGCGGCGTGCGTTGGCGACTCAGCGGCGTTATAGCGGCTTGATAACTGCGTGGTGTACACGTGATACTACAAACCCGATGGAAGAGATGGAAGAGAAGGCGGCGAGGCGGTGGGCTGCGGGGGCCGAGCGCAAGCGCCGCAAGCGGGCCGACAACCGTGCATTCGCACTTTCACATTCTCCCCCTCGGGGAAATGCGGGGGAATTTTTTTGCTGTATTGCTCTGTTTCAATGCTTAATTGCTATTTCAGTTGTGTTCAATGCTCACTCCTGCCATAGCCCCAAGTGAAGGACTTCAGTATGTACAAATAAATAAATAAATAAATAAATAAATAAATAAATAAATAAATAAATAAATAAATACATCTCATCACATCACACGTGTGTTTTTATTTGTGTGCACGTACAAACCAACGTCACCATGATATTCAAAAAAAAATTAAACACGTGCAGCGCTAGACAGCATAGCCACTTCCCAAGCCGACAAGCAGAAAGCTGAGGGGCGCCCTTTTGTTTCTTTTGCCAGAAGCGCCTGCCAAGAATACCGGACCAGAAGCCCGTGCCTGGGCACATCGCTGCTGGAAAAACATCCACTGCGGACAAGAACATCTGCAATAAATAGGCACGAATTTCGTGCTTGTAACCCCCATGTCGACAACGCGCGCAGCCTAAAGCGCTCACCGGAATTAGTCTTTGTACAGAAACAGCCGTGTCCCGAAACGCCCGTCTCCCGAAAGGCCCGTGCACCGAAAAGACTACAGAAACGCAGTGTACCGAAAAGGCCGGAGCCGGATTGAAATAGCTGTGATGTTATGTAACAGTTCTTCAATGTCGTTTTCTTAGTCACAACAACAAAAGCCATGTTTTTTTTTTACGAAACGGAATTTTGTCCGAGAAATTTTTCTGACTAGGTTTGAAGTGCAGAAGTCCTTCGCTCCAAGCGGAAGACCTCTGTCTTTTCTACGCACAGAAACGCTTAGAAGGGCTTTTTCGCTCTTTATGTAAGTAGAATCTGTTGTGCGGAGTAAAATGTTTGAATATCACAAGAAATCTGCTGTGAAATTTATGTGACGCTCATAAACTATTCATGGTTCGTGATTTGTATTTGTAACAATGAAGAAACGCCAAAATTGTAAAATACTTAGTTTTGAATTGGCATGGCCCGTATCACTAGCTATTTCTCGGTCTGTTTTTATAAAAATTTAAAAACCACCAGCTTGCCGGATTTCATTGGAATAAGGTCACGTACCATTCACATTACTTTGAAATAAAAAAAATCGATCAAGGGAAGGAAATTACTAGAAATAACTAACACATTATTGGATAAATAAGAAATCGTAGTCGCAGCTTTTTTGCTCACGTGTTTGGAAGGCGCCCGTCGATGTATTTTTTTTTGTTTTCCTAGACTTCGAAACGGAAATGAGAGGATTAGAGTCAGCATAGCCAGTTTTATTCCAGAAGTTCGATGACAGGAAGGGCGGAACAATCTAGGAAACATTTGGTGGTGTGAAAAAATTGCGGACGGTTTGTTTCAAAAGATGAAGGTTGGAGGTCTCTGTAACCACTTGTGCGCTGACAATAACAGTAGTGCATTTCAATGAGAAAATTTGAATCACATAATTTCTTGGTGCAAGCAGTATTGTATTGTAGTTTAGAATTGGTTCGGATCAAACACCGTAAGTAGTGGCTTGCATTAATGGTCGCTCCGATTTGTTAGTCCTGGACAGTTTGAGATGGCGAGCAGTCAGACTGCATTACCCATAGGAAGTCATGTGCGAATATAATACGCGGTTACTCTGGGATAGCTCTCGAGCAGTCCAAAAGCACAAATAAAGGTGGCTTTTTACTGCAAAACAGTATATGTCTAGCCCCCCTAGTTTTCATTCCGGTGTCACCGATTTACTCGGCGCCGCTCCGGGGCCCTCCTCACTACCGCTGACACCTCTTTCACAACTATTTTTTCCCTCTCCTCCACCGATGCTCCTTTGGCAAGTTGCGCATTCGGTAGCTAACAGTGGTAGTGCGCCTATCAGATGATTGCGAAAAATAAACAAAAGCACGGATGGGCACAGAGAATGCACTCACGATCACTATACTCCCTAATAAG
Organism: Haemaphysalis longicornis; assembly: GCF_048455015.1. Taxonomy (NCBI): domain Eukaryota; kingdom Metazoa; phylum Arthropoda; class Arachnida; order Ixodida; family Ixodidae; genus Haemaphysalis; species Haemaphysalis longicornis. The sequence goes on along the minus strand of NW_027526361.1, from coordinate 185,070,832 downwards.
AAATTTGTGCGCAGAGCGAGCTCCAGTGTTCTCGGTCACGGCGCATTTCTGCATGCGTCTCAAGAAGTGTTCGTATTATCAGGGAACGCATGGCGGCGTGCGCTACTCTGGTTCGACCTAGCAGCGCACCGCCGCCGCCGGCCAGCATGTTGCAAATCGTGTTTGAACCTTCCGCGCAAACGTCACGTGTTTTGGATTAGCGGAGAATGGAACAGCGCCTGGGGAAAGTGTCAGGGGGAGCGCGCTTCTTGGTGGCGACGCATTAGACGTGCGAGGGAGTGAGAGAGATGGCACTGTAGCGGCACGTGTCGTACTCCACCTAACCCTTCGCTAGACGCTCCTCTCCGTTTTCTTTCTTTCGTCGCTGCTAGCTTCGCTCACTAGGTTACGCGGACATAAACAGACGTCGCTGCCGCGTAGCCCAGGTAACGGCTGCCAAAGAGCGGCCCCCTAAACCACCGAAACCCACCGTGGGCATTTCCGCTGAAATTTCACTTCGTCACGTCGCTGCAAATTCCTCACGGTTAAAGGGAAACTTTTCCAGTTGGAAACCCGGCCTGAGCCCATATTCCCTTTTCAGCTTGGAAGGCCTTCCGAGCGACATTTTCGCTGATGTCTCACGCCTAAACGTGCGCCATTACCGGTTGCCAGTTTGTGCGTGCACGGTTTGCGGGCTAAAAAAGGGGATCGTGCACGCACAGCTAGGCTTCATGCCGCTACCGATGAAATGCTGGTTGTGCTGGCGGGAGATTTATAGCGCTTTCCATTGGGCGAACAGGAGCACTTCTAACTGCACCCAAAGTGCTCTTGCGTGTTCTGGCGTCTTCCAGTGGTCGGGCAGGAGCAGGGGCGTTGTGTTTCATTGGTCGAGGAGGAGCACTTTTTTGGCGCCGAGAGCAGCCGAGAGCAGTTCTCAGTGCTCCGTCGCCAGCGGCGGAGTAACAGAGAACGCCGAGGAAGTCACATGACCTCTTTTGCGTCACTTCTGGTTTTATCCCCAGGTGGCGGAGGAAAAATGGCGGAATCCAGCAGCTGCGGTAGTCGCTCAGTGCGTATGGTAGCAGCTAAGCGCGGCCGTCTGGACAAGGAATTGCTGCTACTTTTAGATGATGAAAGCACCACAGATTCAAGCGGAAGCTCATCATCGGACAGCAACAGCAGCGATGACGACGACGATTTGACATTGCATGAGTTTATGTTCGAGCACCTGTTCACCCCGCCGGAGCAGCGACCGAAGATAGAGGAGGAGGAATAAACGTGTATCTGAAGCTGTCAGCCCTGGGGAAGAGTCCTCATTCCAGGACCCCTTGAGTCCGTCCGGCTTCTTGGGCTCGCTGCACCAGCCAAAGCTGGTCGTCAGGGTCCGAGCTGGACAGTGCTCTCTCCCAGTGCTCAGGGGAGGGGAAAGGCAGGGGGGATAGGTGGGGGTTCTTATCACAGCCCCACATGATATGGTAGAGGGTGCCCGGAGCCTCGCAGAAGCGGCATTGCGAGGAGTACAGGGTGGGGGCCAGAATGTGGGCTCTAGTGGGGTGGGGAAATGTGTTTGTCTGAATGCCTCGGAGGTGGCGCTCTTGTTCTTTGGTGAGGCGTTTGTGCGCAGGAGGATATAGCATTCGTTCCAGACGGTAATGCTGAGTGACTTCGTGGAACGACAAGAGAGGGGAGACCTGCCACTGCTCGCCGAACTCCTGGCTTGCCCGGTGGGTCAACTCTCGGGCACGCTGATGGGCAGCTTCGTTGCCAGACACGGCGGAGTGGGCTGGAACCCAAATAATCCGTACGGGATGTCGAGGAGGATGCTCGAGTAGAATTTTTCGGGCAGGTCGGGATATGCAACCGCTGGAGAAGGTTCTACAGGCTTGTTGGCTGTCTGTGATTATTATTTCTGCCGAAGTTTGTGCAATCTCTAGGGAGATGGCCGCTTCCTCCGCCTGCAGAGAGTGGATGGTTGGAATTGATACGCATGTAACGAGGTTTTCGGTAGTAGAAACCACAGCGGTCATAGCTCTTCGCCCGGGATATGAAGCGGCGTCTGTATAGACTGTGGCAGAGTTTCGGCCGTATTGATTAAGAATAGCTTTCGCTTTGGCTTCCCTACGAGCCTCGTGATGTGTCGGATGCATGTTGCGTGGTAGTGGGGCCACACCAATGAACTTGCGAACCTCATCGGGAAGCTGAGTCGCATCCGCCTGCGGGTGTTGCAGAGGAGAGCGCAGGTGTAGTTGAGATAGAATGGCTCTGCCGGTAGGGGTAGAGCTCAGGCGTAAGAGTTGGCTCAAATTCTGGGCTTCCAATAATTCATCTAAGGTATTGTGGACTCCCAACCGCAAAAGTTTCTGCGTTGAGGTGGTAACAGGCAGTCCTAATGCTAGTTTGTAGGCCTTGCGTATCAGGACTTCCACCTTGTCCTTTTCGGTCTTGGAGAGTATGGCGTAGGGGAGGGAGTAAGTGACCCTAGACACGACGAAGGCTTGAACCAGCCTCAGTACGAGACGAGGGGTATGCGAGAGGTGGACCGAAGATAGAGTCGTATCTGGAAAAGAAGGTAGACGCTGTTATCGTTCGCAGCTAATTTTTGGGAGACACGATGGTGATCCCTTTATCATGAACATGAACATCCGCTCGGCTTCTTCATTCGTCGCCATGCGGAAGGGAGACCTGAAGTAACACAAACAAGTAACACAAAACCACCGGCACGTATCTGGCAAAACTGGCGAGGAATAACTGCGTGCGGACATCACGAGCGGGCGAAATGCTCCGGGAAGCGAGCGCGGGAAACGTTTGGTCACATGACTCTTGACATCTCGCCCTCCCCCTCTTTTCACTGCCCCCGGAGCAGCGCGAATGTTTCATTCGCGGAACGAAAGCACACGTCCCCGTTACTCCCGTGTGCTGCTCTGGCTGCTCGCTCCACTTGCTCCTGTTCGCCCAATGGAATTCGCCATTAGATGCCTAAATTACATGGCTGAATGAGTATAGTCGGCAGTCCTCCTTAATCGAGTGGTTCGGGTGTGGGCTGATGTGTTACACAGACATCTTAGAGAGACAGTAAGATGCCTACGAGGGGAAGGGAAACGGACAGCCACATGTTTGTATGCGAGAATAGAGCTCAAGGACTTCCAGGTTTTAAATCGTTATGGGGCGGATGCGTGCGGTCGTTTGGAAGAACAATAATTGAAGCGCTGCCCGAACACAAGCGCGAACGGGCGCAAAAACAACAGACAGCTGGTGGCGCCGCCGTTACCGCCTCAAGTTCAGCTCGTCGAGTAGAGGCGAATCCCTCCCGGATGAACAACAACTTGCCCGCTTGGAACGCTGGCGTGAGCCAATATCACTTCTTCAGAGGGCTTTCAGGGTATATTTTCGACCGCGTCTGTCACTTCCAAGCAGGCGCACATGACCAGTTGGCGGTTTATGCGTGCGCAGATTTGTAGCGGAGAATAGTGGGGGTGAGAAGAGGGGGGGTGCACGCTCACCTATAGGTTTAATGCCCATACTGATGGACGGTATGTTCGTTGTGCTGGTGCGAGGTTTAAACGAGGACGTTAAACGGCACAATGGACCTGTCCGGAGTCGTCAGTGGTAGAGCGGATTGGGTTTACGTGTTACACAAACAGTAATATGCTTACGACGCGCGAGGTACACAGGCAGTTCCATGTTTGTCTGCAAGAACAAGGCTTGGATTCTTCAGAGGTTCATACAACTTGGCTAGGAAGTATGCTCCATCGCAAATTACAAAAAACGTGTTTTGTTTCGTGCACTCCGTACACTGCGTCCAGGTTTGCGGTCATCCTTGTTCACAGGATGGAAGGGCAGTAATTTTATTTTTTTTTATTTATTTTAGTACATCAAAGGCCTGGACAACAGGCATTGCATGAGGGGTGAGGTCAAAAAGAAAATCACGGTAGATACCACGCGAGATATTAACAAAGAACTTGACAAACAATTGCTTTGAAAAACTGCAGGGGAGGCCGGGTCACGAAGAAAAAAATGAAAGGCGGAAGGAATGACAAAAAGTTTACCACACAGACACACATAAAAAAAATTACATGTAAAAAATCCCGCGAGCTATGCACGAACTTAAAAGTGGGGTGGCGGGTCACAAGGGGAAAAATAAAAAGCGGAAGGAATGAAAAGAAGACAGTTTTAGACGCCGAAACCGCGATCGAAGCAATTTTAATGACATGCTGATGATCGAAAACGAGCGATCGGAGAGAAAGCAATGCACGCAAACTAAGCTAAGTCAATCGGCTTCTATTTTTAACAACGATTTCCTGAACTGTACTGAATCTCTAATCTGCGCCAGTTCCTGCGAAAGATTGTTGCAATCTTGGGCTGTCGAATGAAAACAGATTGTGCAAATGCAACACTTCTGGGCCTGGTATACAATACTTGTAATGTGTTTTTGCTTCTGCTCGAAAAACTGGCGCGACTTATGGCGTATTTGTTCGGTGGAAGTGTGTAATAATATTTATGATAGAGTGCTAGTCGGGCAAGCTTTCGGCGGTGACTTAAGAGTAGGAGAGAAGCACGCTGTTTTAGCTCATTTGTTGTCGTAAAAGATGAATAATCTGAAAATGCTAACCTGACTGCTCGATTTTGTACAGCTTCCAATGCCTCAACAAGGTACTTTTGATAGGAATCCTAGATAGCGGCTGCATATCCTGATTTAGGGCTTACTAGTGTTCTGTAGGATAGTGATTTTATTTCTGTAGGGGCCAGTTTTAAATTGCGTTGGAGAATACCCCGTGTTTTGGTTGCGGCTGAAACAACCAAGTCAACATGAACGGACCAATTAAATTAGATAATTTTCTAGATGTACACCTAGGTATTTGTACGAATTAGTGGGTTCGAGTACCGAATCATGGAGGAAGTAACTGTAATTAAGTGGGTTTGTGCGTTTATGGAAAGATAAGGTTTTGCATTTGAGTACATCTAGTGACATTTGCCACTCGGTACACCAATTTTCAATAGCTAAGAGATCTTCTTGTAAGGTTAATTGATCGTCGTGGCTATTTATTTTAGTATATATGACACAACCGTCCGCAAAAAGCCGAATCTTATTAGTTACTCGGGAAGGCAGGTCATTGATATATATTAGGAACAGAAGCGGTCGGAGTACAGTGCCTTGTGGTACTGCAGAGTGCACTTCTGTAGTATTGGAAGCAGTGTTTATGACAACATGTTGTTTACTATTGGTAAGGAAGTTACATATTCAGGCTAATACAAAGAATCAAGGTTCAGCTGTTTCAATGTATGCGTTAAACGACGATGAGAGACTTTATCGAATGCCTTTTTGAAATCAAGATATATTGCGTCGGTTTGGTTGTTATTATCCAGCTTTGTGTGGAAATCGTGAAGCAATGTAGCGAGCTGTGTTTCACACCACAACCCTTGCCGAAAGCTGTGTTGTGACTGAATTATGAAGTTGTGATTTTCAAGATGATTTATCACATTTCTGAAAATGATATGTTCCACAATATTTGAGGGAGCGCTGGTTAGTGATATGGGACGATAGTTACATGGCGATGATTTGTTACCACTTTTAACGGTAGGGACGATTTTTTCGAGTTTCCATTCCCAGGGTATAAGGCCAGAAGACAGCGATTGGGAAAATAGCCTTGACATTATTGCGCGTGTCAGATCCGTTGTGTCTTTAAGTATTTTTGATGCGATGTTATCGGGCCCCGCAGCTGAAAAATTCTTCAAGTGTTTGATTAGATATGCGATTCCGCAGGTGTCAATTGTAATGGGGAGGAATATCATTCAAAATGACAGTACGGCCTGCTGGGAAGGCAGTGGTGCCCTCTTTCGTAAACACGGAGCAGAATGCGCTAATACACCAGCCCAATTTTTCACCATTATCACGAGAGCATCCACCGTTCCGTCGATCAGCGCCGAATGATAGGGTGATACGACAAACTGGGCGAGAGTAACCGCATGCGCACTAAGCGAAGGCCACTGCTGCCGTCGTCTGCTACGCTGTTCCAAGAGCAGTCAGCCACACCGTACTGCTGTTACCACTCGCTTTCACTTGCCTTCTTCGCCCCGTTAACGGCGGGTCGGGGGGTAGTGTGATAAGCGAATAAAAAAAATCGGGGGTTGCTGTCTGCCCTTGGAACAGCCTAGCAGAAGACGACAGCAGCGGCCTTTGCTTAATGCGCATGCTGTTACTCTCGCCGACTTTGTCGTATCGCTCCATCATTCGGCGATGATCGACAGAAGGGTAGACGCTCCCGTGATATTGGTAAAAAATCCGGCGGGAGTACATTTGCACAGTCTTTATCGCCTAGTGTTTCCTCTGAGTTCCCAGATGAAATTATTGAAGAAGAAGTCGATGGAATCATGGTTGTGCCAAAACTGCTTGGTATTAGTCTTCAGCATGTTAGGTAAGCTGACGTGAAAAAACTGGTATTTGGCAGTGCTAATGGCTTTTTTGAGTTCTATTTCGACGTTGTGGTAAGCTTCCCAATGCCGACTTTCGGTTTTTCTTCTTTGCTGTGTCAAACATGCGTTTTTTCTTGCCTATCCTCGTTTTAATTGTTTTGTTTAACCAAGGCGCCGATGGATGGTTGTCCTTTAATTGTGATTGTTGGTATAAATGTTTCTCTCAGTTCGGTAATTTTAGATGAAAAAAGGCGCCAGTATTAGTGTACAGGTCAGTCATCGAATGCTTCTTTGAAAGAGTGGTAGAACCCATCCAGTTCCGTCTTAATAGCTTCATAATTTCCTCGGTCATAGAGATTGATTTGTTTGTTTCTGGACTTCTCAACTATAAGGTGTGTTGTAAATCTTGCTAAAATAACTTTGTGGCAGCTCAACTCCTGTAGGTACCGCATAAGACGATTGCAGGCTGCTTGGGGAGACAAAAGTATTAGGTCCAGAATTTTGTATGTGGTTGCTGTTTCTCTGGTAGCTTGATTGCTTGAGTTAGCTGATAGTTTTCTAAGAAGTTTAGAGATGCATTATTCCTGATTTTGGGTAAATGGTGCAGTTTTCACGCCAATTAATGTTTGGATAGTTGAAATCACCGACGAGAATAAAGCTACCTTTTGGAAATTTTTTCGGCAGGAGGTTAAGGACGTCGTTAAGATGGGTGGGGAAATCGTAATACGGCTTAGGGGGGAGATAACACACGTAGTGCCTCGAGTGCCTCGAGGGCTTTCCCACGCTATCCAGAGTGCTTCAAGGGGGCACTTTATTTCATTTTAGAGTGACAGACAGAACTATTTACTCCTACTAACCCCCCTCCTCCACCCCCCCCTCCCCCGACCACATTGCCGTGATTGGTCATGTCGGTAGACCAGAAAGTTCTGCAGCGTTGGAAAGATTTCAGAATCGACAAAAGCGGGGGATAACCAAGTATCGGTGAGCATGACGCTGTCGCATTCCGAAGTCGGTATTAGGTCAAATATTTCATCGTGTTGGGCCTAATTCTTCCAATGTTAGTGTAGAGAGTAGAAAAGTATGAACAAGAGTTTGAATGGGGTGGCGGGCATAGCTTAAGATTTGGTTGCGTTTGCGATGCCCTTTTCCTTTTCGCATGATTCGGTCATAGCTATTGTGTAGACAATACGGTCTCCTTTACTTGGCTAGTAGTCATATTGTAGTAAAATGTTTTTTTCTTGATCAGTAGTTTCCTTTGACTCGGTTTGAAAAAGGGCGCTGTTCTGTCGCTCAAATCGGAGCAATTCCGTACGTATGAAGCGCGTAGCACTGAAAAAGTCTTCACCAACGCTGTAGGGCGTATCTTTAAATTTGACACCGTTAGTTAACACCGTTTCCATCGTTTTGGAATTTGTGAATTTAACAATTACTGGCCGTTTTGTGTTATCTTGACATTTTCCGACGCGGTGCGCTCTTTCTATTTCGTGAGTCTCAAGAGTAACTTCAAGATTCTGGCTACAAATGTCGGTAGTAAGTTTTTCACTGTCGCTACACGTTTCGGAGTCTCTTTCTGTGACGCCAAAGAAGATTAGGTTATTGTGGCGGAACCTATCTTCTGCATCGTTTAGTTTTTCATTGGTGCTACAACACGCTTTTGCTGATTCCTTTGCTGTCGATTGTAAATTTTTAATGTCTGTGCGGATAAAAGGTAAGGTACAACTCTCAGATTACGTTTTAGAAATTCGGGCGACTAGGTCGGCTATGGCTTGTTCAGTTGTGGTAAGTCTGGCGTTTATATTTTTCAGTTCAGTCAAAGTAGAAGCTTGAGCTCCCTCGAGCTGGTTAGTATGGAGGGTACGTCGTCGTCAGGTTCCCTGTTTCCGTTTTGTCGCGTTTTAGGGGGCCCTGGGTTTGTTTCCACATCTCCCGAGGGTAATGATAGTTGGTCAACAGCATTAGCGCACTGGTAAAACATGGTAACAAGGCACTGAGGGCTCGGAAACTGCACCAAAAAAACGATTGGTGGTTTTTTTTTGCTAGGAGAGGTTCGTTTGTACGCGCCTGCGTGAGGAAGACGAAGGGCGTCAGACGATGCATCGTGTCAGAGGCACAGCCGCCGAGCCCACGGAGCACCGCACGCGGTGCTCGCGCCTTTATGTCCAGGTGCACTGTCGTTGTTGATGAGGGTGGCACTTTCTGATTGTAGGGGAGGGGTAGAGCGACGGTGAAGGTTGCTCCATCTAGGGCTGTGGTGGAACACTCTTGTGGCGAGCGGGAATCCGTTCAAGGAAGGGGTAGTTGCTTCTTCGGGGATCGGTCCGGGTGTGAGTAGGCACGCAGCGGCTAATACCTGCGTGAAGAAGACCAAGGGCGCCAAACGATGCATCGTGTCAGAGGCACGGCTACCATGCCCACCAATTGTGATTGTTATTGCTTGGATCTCGTGCTTGAGGCGAAAAAAGTTCCGCTAGATTTACCGAAAGCACAAAATCATAATTAGCACTTGATTCCGTTTTGCAAGGAATGGATAAATAGATAGAACTTCTCAAAAGCATGTGTTGTAGGGGAGTAGTCTACATAAAGGCAAGGCTATATTCCATAGAAAGAGGGTAGCAACGATAAATTGTCGCGGTTTAAACTGCTAACATCGCTTTGATTGATTAATTGTGGGGTTTAACACGCCGACGCAACGAAGGCGATCAGGCGCGCCGTAGTGGATGGCGCCGGATTAATTTTGCCCACCTGGGGGTCTTTAAAGGGGTCCTGAAATGCCTTCCGCCGATGCATGGATGTACATGTAACCAAATAAAGCAATGTATTAGCAATCTCCTCCTGCAAGAATTTTGTTGAAGCGATGAGTATTAGCTGAGAAATCGTAAATCAAAAACCGCGCATTATCGTCGCGCCGTATTTCCTCCTCCTTTCAACTGTTTCTTCGCTGTTGGCCTCCCCTCCCATGATGCTCCGCTCCTCAGCGGTGACGACCTTCCGCTTTTGCGCTCCCACAGACTGCCGTCTGCTACGGGCCAGCTCTTTCGGCTTTTTCATCTTTGTTGACCCCATGGACACTCCTCTAAAGGCTGGAAAAGTGAACGAAGGACCTGGCCGCATGTGTGCGGCCTGGCCTTGCCCTTTCGCGGTGTACGTAGCTGCCGTTGGTATCGGCGGCGAATTCGCAGCCGCGCGGGGAGAATCGTGCGCTAGTTCCCTTTGGTGCACCGCGCACTGTTTATCCAAAAAGCGCGGTCTCAGATGTGACCCCGCTGGTGCCGGGTGTTATTTTGCGGCGGTTGTAATTCCTACTACCGGCGGCATGTGAAAAAGGACATTTTAAACCGACACAGAACCCGTGCGCAAAACGCGCCGGATTGGATCGCTTTATCAGCGGCGATGAACGGGAAGGCGCAGAGCAAATTTAACCAACGCCGCACTCGATCAGCGAGAACCCGTGTTCTGACAAGCTGCACCCATGTGTTGCATTCAACACTGACGGGAAAGCGTATGTTTGCACTTGTTTGGATAGTCGTAAAATGTCCAAACACTCCGGCACTCCGATAGCAGACATATAATATATTAGTATGAAACTCTATGATAGCAGATGAGCCGGCGAGACATTTCGGAAAACATTTGACAGATGGCGCCGTATGCATTAGTGTGTCGCTACGCGAAACTGATTAGACGCTCTACCGCTCTACTAAAACTCCCCTCGCAGTGTTTACGTAGCGGGATGCAAAAATTTAGCGTTTAGCGTATGCAAAGGCCACAAACGCTGTACTAAAACTCTATTAGCAGCAAAATACCGTGCGTATGTGAGGCCGCTTGCGTTTACAAAGCTGCACGCCGAGCGCGTACGTTTCAAACCTAGTGACATCGTTTAAATACACTGGCAAGCACAGTGTAACGTAGTCAGATATAAACCGTATGCTCAGGCGATAAGCAAGAGCTTGTTTTATGTGACTACGCATAAAAGCCCGTTCGCACTTGCGACGAAAGCGAGTGAAAGCGGCAGGAATTCCGTCGCTTTGTCGCGCGACGATCGTTTTTGTCGAATGGTCGGGACAAATTTTCGTCGCGCGACAGAATTTCCGTCGCATTCGCTCGCTTTCGCTCGCTTTCGTCGCAAGCGGGAATGGAAAGTTCTGCCGCTGCCGTCTGCGCCGCAGCTCGGAGGTAACCGCGCGATCTGCTCGGGCCGAACGAACGCGCACACTCCCGCACGGCAGCGCCCCAAGCTGCAGCCGGCCGCGTACATCGCTCCCGTCGCCCGCTTGGAGCCCGCCCTCGGCAGTTCGGTACACTAGCCAGTATATTTCAGGCACTATAATGGACGACATATTTTTTGCTTCCGATTAACCTAGTTCTTTGCCCCTGTGTTTTTAAATACGTGAAGTGGTTAGCACGTCGTCCTCACGCAGCTCTGTATCGTCGTAGCATCGCTGATTGTCCGAACGAAGCTTGCAGCTAAGCCAATGCAGTGACCGAAGCTGTGTGTGTGTGTGCATCGCCTCCTGTGTGTTGTGGACGCGTTCGTTTCGCGATGAAATGCGACATTGTACTTCTGCGGGTGGGTAGTGCTTCCCATGGTCTGGATTATCTTTCTCGAACGACGTACGACTCAACCTCGCATGGGGTATGTGTAGTGTGCCTGGCTAAAAGCATTCTCGCTTGCGCGCCAGAGTTGTGACTTGCTGTTCGTCCACGCAAACCGGGTGTGAGGTGAGTGCCGAATTTACGACGGGCAGGAGGAGGCAACCCATCGTCTGTCAATCGCGGTTCAGACTTGCAACGCATGTTGTGACGTTGCGTTCGTTCGAAACGCATCTCTGGATTGTTTTGAAGTTGAATAAAATGTACGCGTCAAACCCTGGCATTCGGCTCAGGGCGTTCTCTGCGATTGCACCAAATAAGTGTCACGGGGCTTTCTTTATGGTACGTACTCATGTAACATAAAATCCATGTCGTGCTATGGCCGTGTTGCATTCAATACAAACGGTTAAGCGTTTGTTTACACTTGTTTCGTTTGTCGTAAAATGTCCAACACTCCGGCACTCCGCTGGCAGATCAGCGGGCGAGCCGATGCTGAGCAGACGACTCATTTCTTTGCCGGAAGTGCGTGAAAAAGCCGCCCAATAGCAGGATGTCTAGCTCATGACGAACATATGGGAATCGATGATGTAGACATGTGAAGATGGCGGCGTCCAAAAACACGAAGGGAAGGGTGAGAAAAAAGCGACAAACTTTGCAACAAAAGTGTGAGCTTTCCGCTGCGCGTAAAAGAGTAATACTTGGCACAGATGATGTTGACGACCCTATCTAACGATTGCGCTAGTTCATTTAGTGTGCTCAAAATGCCTTTCAGGGCCCCTTTAACGTGCACCGAAATCTCGTACACCCCACCGTTTTTATTTTTCGCCTCCATCAGAAGAGCGGGCGCCGTGGCCGGGAATCGAACTCGTGACCTCGTCCTCAGTAGGGGAACACCTTAGCGACTGAGCCACCGCGGCGGGCCTAACGTCACTTTGCGTACACATTATTGTAAGAGCGTTCCGGAAAGTTTAATGTGCTTCCATACTTTTTAATCGCCCCCAGTAAAAAAAACCATGAAGACAAAATACAAGTTTCGTTCATAAAAAAGAATGCTTTGTCTTGGCAACAATAACTCCTATCATTGTTACCAATAATTACAAAGCAGTCTCTACACAAACTTCAAAAAATATTCGATATGAAAAAGAAAGCACAAGCAGTTGCGACTGTCCATTTTCTTTCCAGCAATCTCTCTGTGACGTCAGTCTTTGTGCGCTTGCCTGGCACGGACTTAACGCACTGCCAAGAAGCGTGTCTGGGCGATTTCACCGTGTCATTTGAATGCTAGCATACAGTCAACACACTGATAGTTATGTTTTCCGTGATGGCCCATTTCCTGTCACTCCTGTCCATAATGCGTCGTTGTAGCGCAACCTTAGAAAGTTTTTTTTTAAGTGCGAATGCACTTTATAAGTGACCCCAAACCATCCACCGCCGGCGGCGGCGGCGGCGTCGGCGGCGTCCGCAGTGCTCCTCTACATTTAAAAAAGAAACAGCATCCGGCGCCAGGTTTCGATCCGAGGACTTTGCGGCCGCAGCGCGACGCGCTACCGACTAAGCCACGGAAGCCACGCTGATATCAGTGTGAGTAACGCGCCTTATATCTTTAACGCATTCAAACTACGTCGTCAGCGGCGTGCGTTGGCGACTCAGCGGCGTTATAGCGGCTTGATAACTGCGTGGTGTACACGTGATACTACAATCCCGATGGAAGAGATGGAAGAGAAGGCGGCGAGGCGGTGGGCTGCGGGGGCCGAGCGCAAGCGCCGCAAGCGGGCCGACAACCGTGCATTCGCACTTTCACATTCTCCCCCTCGGGGAACTGCGGGGGAATTTTTTGTAATTTGAGCTTTTTGTTAAAACATGTCTTCCGTGGCTTGAATGGAGCTGAGTGACTCACCAAACAGCAGTTTTTTTGAAATTGAACAAAGCTGTGGTTTGTCTGTGGTTTGAAGTTTAGTTTTTTTTTCGTAGCAAGCGTTACCCGTACAGGGAAAAGCTTCTCCAATTAGGAGTACACGGATGAACCTTAAGTAACCCACAGCATGGTTGCTTTGTGTGAGCTTTCGCACCGATTCCTTTAGAAAATATAGATTTTCAGATAATTAATAATCCCAACTTTACATTAGGAGAACACAAGGTCGCTATGATGCAGTTAGGTGGGTAAGGAGGAGGAATAAACAGTCAATGTTAATGGGTTGACCGCGAGGTGGGTGACCTCCTTCGTCCAGGAAGCCCTGGGTTTTGGTGGCCTGTCTCCCCCGGTCTACCAGATGTTGGTGATCCAGGTTGATCCGATGATGTTTTGTGACCACATAAGTGCCGTTATGCAGTAAAGCGGACAATGCACACAACGCAAATTCTAACTGCTGGTTTTGCAGTTGTTTCTTTTAAAATCTGTACGCCTAATCCGTACTCTGAAACGAGCTTACCATGCTGCATTGCTGTGCGGGACACGCTCTGAAAATTCCAGCGGTTCCCACTGGTAAGTGTACAAGGACTGACAGCTGGGCGAGTTGCTATTGATGCATCTGAAAAAACAAACTGCGCGCAAATTAACGGAGACAAGAACACATGAAGACAGCACAGGCGCAGACTGGCAACTAGTTTAATATTACACACATCCAAGCCTTAAATGCCCAATCGCCCAATCGACACGCCCCGCATGCGCCACAGTTCTCTGGGCACTCAGCAGCAAATACAAAAAAAAAACAGTAGCAACAAAACCACGAAACAAACTTTGAGGAGCAGGAAAGGCGAAAAACAGCAAAGATAACCGCATCACACATAGACTAAGACAAACTGGGCGGTGCTTAAATGTCAAGTTTCGAGAACTTAACTATACAAAAGAAAAACGTGACCTGAGCCACTTGTCTTCCCATTGCCTAGCATGCATTCCTGATTGGGTCCCTATGTTTGAGCGCACAGCCATCTTATCCCTACCTAAGAACCAGCAAACGCGAGAAATTGTAAAAGCCAGACACATCATAAAAGCTGGTTCGGATTGCATCAGTCATCCGTCTATCGCTTTGCTTAGTCGAGAAGTCGCATTGAGCGCGATTTCCGTGCCGCTTCTGGACATGCGTGTTGGGGGCGGGAGGGGCGGTCTTAACCCATGTGTGGTGCGGTCACCATTGCTGTTTTTCGCCATACCTGCGCCTGAAAGTTTTTCGTGATTTTGGTGTTACGGTTTTTTTTTGCACGTGCCGCTGAGTGCGCCGAGAACTGTGGCGCATGGTGGCGCATGAGGACACACCACACTGCGCTCTGTGGTGTGTCCTCTTCTTTCGTCCCGTCCTTGTAGCGCGAAGTTTGTTTCCAGCATGATGGGCGTGTCGATTGTGTGCTTGGGCAGGGCATTTAAGGCTTTGATATGTGTAATGATAAACTAGTTGCGAGTCTGCGTTTGTGCTGTCTTCATCTGTTCTTGTCCCCGTTAATTTGTGCGCAGTTTTGTTTTTTGAGACCCACAGACGAGGAAATCGCCTGGTGGAGAGATTCTTCTATAAGCGCTCTGGGAATTGCACTGTGCTTCCATGCTGCTTCCCTTGCCTGAAAGTTTCGTTTTGATTTCTTTCAGAGCAAGGGCTACCTCGTAAAGTGGAAGGGCTTCTCTCAGTGGGACTGCGTGGTCAAACGTTCCGGTGGGAAGCCACTCCTAAAAACTGTTGCTAGCGAGGTTTGCAAGAAGCCACCCATCTGCCGTATCTCCAATAGCCTGGTGCAAAGAAACATCGACCAAGACATTTCTCCTTGGCCCTTTCAAGGAAACGGACAGTGGCGTAGCAAGCTATGGAAGCTGTGTGATTAACCATGTTTCAGAACTTCGAATCTTCGTGCCGTACAGTTTTTACGGGAGACAAAGCTTGGACGCATGCTGTTGACACTTTTCTAGCACGGTCAAATGCACTGTCTCGCCAAAAAAAGCAAACAAGCCGTTTCCCTTAGCTTCCCTGTTGAGACCTCCCGCATTTTGTTTTTTGTGACAAAGGGTCTGCTGCCCCAAAGCACTTTTTGCTACCTCAAACTTCACTAATTTCAAGTAGCTGCTCTCGAGCTTTGAGCTTCTTTGTTTTTGCTCATTTTCAGGAATATAACAATCTTGCTGCCGTGTATATTTTGGACTGTGCTGTGGCAGCAGAGAGACCGAAATGGCAGGTATCAATGTTACGATCGAGATTCCTTTTGCTTTCGGTTCCTCAAGTATTACATTCAAATTGAGCAATCAAACTGCGATCAGAATAAAACGAGATAAGGAACTTTCATTGAAAACTTACATGGAAGCTGCGCGAGGATACTTGCCGTCAGGTGTAGCTCTTCCAAGCGTCATTGACACGTTTGAGTGCCGCTTTAGGTCTTTGTGTGGTGGCGCAGAAAGCCGCTACAGACGTTTGAAGGGCCGAGCCAAGTACGCCTTCCTGAAACAAGAGCGCTCCGTAACAATCTCCTTGCCGTCTACAAGCGCCTTCCCCAAGAGCAACGACCCCCTCCAGTCAGCAGGAAAGCTCACGGAAGCCGAACCAAGCTCCTAGTGTTGCTGAAAATAGCAAACACTCCACGGAATTTGCACCCGTTGCATGCCTAACGGGAAACAAGTTCTTCCAATTTTAGGTTTCCATTTCTGCGTCCAAACCCACAATCTCATTAAGTCTCATTTTATTCTCATTAATTCTCACAGGAGGAGGCGTAGAAGGGGTACTGTGAACTGCAGATAGGTGTTATATGTTAATGTTGTTTGATTTGTACATGGTATTATTGTTTGTACACAAAAACGTTTCGTTGTCAATGCTCTGTATTCTGTTCTGTGCTGTTTAATCAATGCTCATAAGCATATTCGTGCTTAGTGCCCGCAATGAGTTGACATTGACAGCTAACACACCTTTTGAGCGTATACACCCAGGTGCATGAACAAAAAAATAAATTTCTTGTACGCATATCTGGTTTCTCTTTTAGGTGCGGAGCACCTTAGGACCTCAAAATGTCCGTCCGCGTCCGTGCGCATAGCATTTGCAATCGCAAAAAATCACACAGGCACCGGCAGGATTCGAGCCTCTGCCTGGTAGACCAGACAGAGCTAGTGTCAGCCGTCTTAGCCACTGGGCTACGAACGTGACTTAGTATACCCGAGAGTGAAACCAGGGGTTTCCCCAGGCATCGAATCAAGGGGGGGTGTCTCAATGGCTCTAAGGGGGGGGGTCTTTTTTTTTTCATTTTCGCTACTCCCTGGCTGGTAGCAATGTGCTCGCAGCGTAGTCAGCCTCAAACCACTTTGCCCCTTTCCTTTGAAAGCCTTTTTTGTGTGCACATACGAACTTGCCACGAGCTGTCGAAAAAAAGGAAATAAATACGTGCAACGCTAAGAGCAAGCTCGGGGGGCGCACTTTTGCTTGTTTTGCCCAAGGCTACTGCCAAGAATAGCAGACGGGCAGCCCGCGCATGCGCAGATCGATACTGAAAAAGGTCCATACAAGGACAGACAAGAGTGAAATTTGGGGATTCAAGGGGGGGTGTCCAGAAAAACTAGGGGGGGGGGTCTACACACCCCCTAGGGGGGGGGGGGGGTGTGTAGGGAAATCACTGAGTCAAACGGCTTACTCCCTCGCCATATAACGATGCGGAGTACATTACGACCTCCCAATGTCCGTCCTCGTCCATCCGTGCGCACACCAGCATCAAGCGATTTAGGGAATAATCAAGGTGCAACCCACGGCTCAAATCGAATGACGGTCGAGGCGCAAATAGGATGTCACTCGGTGCGCAACTTGGGGGCCATTTCGAGTCCCCGTACTCCGCACCATCGCCATCATCCATGGACTTGAGATGCCGCTATTTTTGTTCAATAACCCCCATGAGTTTTTCACTATAGAACGGAAAAAATAGATTCCTTTGCAAAGAGAATCAATTAAATAAGTTAAGAGCTCGACTATCGGGTAAATAATCAATTATTATAAAGCTGATAAAAGCCTAATTTATTATGCGGGAGTTCTTACGCGTCCGCGCTACACCTCAGCCATCTGGGGCAGCATGGTGGAGTGCTCCTGGATAACTTCAACCACCAGGTAGTTCTTAACGTGCATCGAAACCTCGGACCATGAGCGTTGTCGTTTTTCGCCTCTACTAGAAAAACTTCCACCGCGGTTGTAACCGAAACTACCTCATTGGGTTAAGCTGCACAGCACCTTAGCCACTAAACCACCGCAGCGGGTTATAAAAAAGCAAGGACACAATCGAATCACCAACGGGAATGTCACTCTGATAATTCTGTTTCACTCCTTTATCATACCCCAATGCGATTTTCCCACAGCACTTGAGATTCCGAAGTTGTCGTGCAGGTACACGCGTGAGATGGGCTCCCCTGAAAAGCAAACTACACGTTAAGCGTGATTATTTCTGCCCACGATATGGTTTAGTTGCACCAGTTGTAACGACGTTGGCTAGGGTAGCGGCTGAAGCATGTAGTTTTATGCTTATTTACACAGCACATGCTTAACGTCCCAAGGCTTCTTTTTGTTGCCTTTGTTTTAGGAAAAATACATTCTAACGCAACATTACCTTCAAACGCATTGATGTCATAAGACACGTGGTCAGGGTGTTATTTTTTAATAGTAATAAAATGGAGCGCAGCAGAAACCCCCGGGACGGAAAGAATACACACAGAATAACGCTGACTTCCAAATGATTCTTTATTCACAAAACAGCAAATATATATGCTTAAGGCCTCTAAACGGTACCTCCGTCGCCTGCGTTCCGGTCCGTCCAAAACGCGTTCCGGCGGCCGGAACGCGCGCGTTCCGGCCGAAAATCGCTCTCCGCCACAAGTTGGCCAACTTCAACTTTTCGCCGGACCGCGATGATGACGCGTTTCACCAGCCATCATCCGACGCCCTGATTGGTTCCTACCGATCTCCTACTGGCCAATCAGGGCTATCAACAAGTTTCAGCCCCAACAACATGGCGGTTGCCCAAGCGAAGCGAGGCGAGGCGATCGCAAGGGAAAATCGCGAGGCCTAGTTTCGGCAGATTGTATTACGGTGCGGCTATTTCGCGGCTATTTTGATCGAGTTATAAATTCGCGAAGCATTTCTTTGTGCTGACGGCAGGATACATGCACGGCGCCTAGTTTGAGATCCAGAGTGCCGCAACATCAAGGCAGATAGCATACACCCCCTGTTGCGGTGATGGCTGGTTTATCGTTGTTTTTGTGTGTGCGTGAATGTGTTTGAAGAAATCGATACCGTCACTCGTGCGCGTTAGCGCCCACAATGGATCAAGGAGTTATAAACCAGCAAGCGGACCAGCTGCGGACGTCCGTGCGAGTTCTCGGTGCCGCTACAGCTACAGCCAGGGTCCCCGCCGATACGTTGTACTGGTGATTTTGTGCGCGACCCATGTCTAAACGTTCCGATCGCGATTGATAATGAAGCAAGCAAAGAATCATTGCGTCGTGTCGTGGTTTATACAGTGCGAGTTCTCGGTGCCGCTGCAACTACGACCACGGTCTCCTGCCGATGCGTTGTACAGGCGGGTTCGTGCGCGGCCCATCTGGAAACCTTTCGACCATCGTTTATCGTGTTGCGAGCAAGGAATCATCGTGATGTGCCGTGTTTCTTGCAGAGACAAGTGCTGCCGTGACTATTCTTCACCGCGTCTACGGCAACAATTTATGGCTGTAATCTAGAGCTCCACAGAGATTGTAGCAGGTGGCAGCAAACAGCATTTTTTTTTTTTGCCCCCCCAATCTGTTTCTTCTGTCACTACCGTGCTGTCGTGTTTTGTGCGCGGGCGCAGGTGTGTTCTCAGTGTGATTGGTGTCGTCATTAATGGGCTTCACCTTGTATAGTTGTTCTCTTTGCTGTGGTGGCGGTAACAATGAAATTTTTCCTTGTAATGAAAATTGGTTAGAGCTTCATTACGGGTAACCTGCGGTGGTTTTACACTAAAGGCAGTGCTTTTGCGAGACATTTCCCAGCAAAAAAAACATTGGAAGACCAATGGGCCCTGTCCAAAACACCACTGAACCATTTGGAACCAATTGAATTTGGTTTGTTCAATTCTTTGTACACGACCATGTGTACCTGCAATGGTTTTTTTCGTCTGGGTTGCAAAGCTTTTGCGCCATTGGCAAGTGGCATTGTGCATTTTCCCCGAGTCATATGTTCGAGCAAAAAGGGACTACACTTGACATTTTGTAACGGGGCTTGGGGGACCTTGCTGGATTGTTTGAGGTGAAGTCACGAGATGTGTCTGGCTTGAGTGCACAATAGGTTGTTGCACATTGTGCATGCTTGTCGGCAGTTTCCTCTGGAGGCCATTATATGCAATAAGCTCAAAACCTGCTGATTGGATTGCCGTCTCGTAGAGTATAGGAAACTGGGCAGCTTGAAAGAATTGGATTAATAATGTGAACGTTGCTTAATGTTGCCTGATGATGCAATTTGTTATTTCGGTATTGGGTGACATAGGTTTTGCTGGTAGCATGCTTAGGGTGGAGTGAAAAGTCACACGTGAAAGCATGCTCATTGTGAAGTGGTCAGTAATCGTTTCAGTCATGCCTGGCCATCCTGTTTGTATTGGGTCAAGGTTGTTTTGTCTTGATGCGAAGGCCCAGTTGTATTCAATGTAATTATCCCACTTAGCGCGACTGCATTCATCTCAGTCCAAAATTTTGGTCTCGATAGTGCCAGTTATACTAACAAGCTTTTGAACGTGTTGTGTAGCTTTGGCTGTGTTGAGCCCTTATAAAATCATTTTGATTAGCCTTTCAGTTCTTGGTTTATTTGATCAAGTTGTTCAGTGCTGTCCTTCAGTTTATACTTAGAGGCCATGAAGGCAAAACACAAGTTTAGTTCATTCGAAAGATTGTCACATTATCATACTGACACCGCTTTTAATGCGCACCTCAGTCAAATAAGCGATATAATCAGGGAGAAAGGGGGTGGCCATGCGACCCACTACCTCAGTTCCCACAACAGGACCTATGATGTCATGTGTGTCCAGCTGTGTGATTGGCTGAGGCCAGCAAAAGCAAATGCAAGTTAGACAAAGCTTATAAGCTTGCTGAAAGAGCCATTTGCGCTTAAATGTAAGGCATATTCATTTTACAGCAGTAAGAATGGCGGGGTAAACAATCAAAGTTATGAAAATACCCTGTGCTCGCCCAGCCCTGTACGCACTGTAGAGTGTCCAATTCACAAGTTGCAGTTGCCTGTAAACATTGCGCACCCGACTTAATGGCACCTCAGTTTAGCAGCCTGCCTGCATGGCCTCCATGCGTTTTTGAGCAGTCTCTGGTCGTCTGCATCCTTGGCTATGTGAGCAGGGTAAATACACACAGGCCAGGTTGCAATCGAAAGGTCTGCGAACCGTGTATTTGAGACCCCTGTTTTAAAGCACGATTGTCACATGGGAAGTGACCTGCGTTGAGCAGAGCCCGCTAATCATGGGAACAGATCAAGCGCCAGGCACAGTGGAGGAAAGAAAACTGACAGGAAAGAGGTGCACTAATAACTGAGCTTTATTCACTCTGACAGCTATTGTGAAGGCACGAAAAACACCAAGTAATAGTAGTTTGCACCACGTGTGAAGCGATTACAGCAGCAGCACCCTCCTTACTAATCATCCAGATAATCCACTTCACTTGAAAGATCAACTGAAGGCTTGCTGACACACCGGTCCCACACCTAATTTATGACGTGGGCCTCAGATATTTCCCGTTCTTTTTTGTGGTACAACTGTAGCACTCGGGTCCTTCGAACGCTGTCACGCAGCCCCTAGGCTTGCATTCCGTCTTACGGTGAAGCATCAAATTGTTTCCTGTTCCTGTCTTCAGCGTCGCCGCATGCTCCCGCAACCGGTTTTTGAGGCAGCAATGAGGTCGTTGAGGTCTGTCCTACGTATACACGGGCGTACTTAAAGGCAATTTCATACACTACGTTTTTTGTACACTCCACAAACGCACTGGCATGCTTCTTGGTGCAGACAGGCGGCCTAGGTCCACAGCGGTTCACTATCGGCACATAGCTGCGAGTTTGTTGGGAGTGCTGCTCACTTAAAAGCTTTCCCGCCAAGCCGCATAGCATGAATGCAGGGAAGCCTGCCTGGAACAGTTTCCCGACCTGCAAGACAAAACTGACCTGTATTTGATGCTGGCAGGACCTTACGAGGGCGTTTCTTAAAGGGGCCCTAAATAGGGTGCCGAATGTTACGATTTTGCGTGTGCAGTCACTGGAGTACTGTCCAAGAAACGTCATCCCGCAAAAATTGTTTAAATGCGTTAAATATTAGCCGAGTTATCACTCGTTAAAAGGGGCCACCCATAAGGCCTGGGGCTCTCCTCCTCTAGTAGCTCCTCCAAAGCACTGTGGAAGCCATGACGTCATCGACCCGGCGCAAGACCACCGAGAGAAACAGGGCAATCCATCACCCTCCTTGATGCACGTGTAGTCGTTGGCTGTGCTAAGCCCTGCGCGCGCTTTTTTTTTTAGCACTCGACGCGCATGCTCCGCCCACGAGATTCCGGTTGCGCGGTGAGTGCTGTCGCTGTGGTTCGCGTTCGCGGCGCCATACTGGGCAATGTCTCGTGCATCGTAGCGGCACGTCAGTGCAGACAAAACTACGTCACAGCGTGCAAGTGTGGCGGCAAGGTACGGTTGGTAAGCCAGGAGAGAAAGTGGAATCTGTTTTGCGTGTTTGTGCGGCCCCTGCTTTACGCAGAGGTGTAATATTTGGTATACGTTGTCGTGAAGGGGTACTCTAGCGATTGCGCAATTGAAATGGCGACCTTCGGAAACCTATTTAGGGCCCCTTTGAGGCAGCAACCGCTATGCCCTACTTGACCAACTTGAGTGACCAGAGGCGAATGG
Source organism: Haemaphysalis longicornis (assembly GCF_048455015.1). Lineage (NCBI taxonomy): Eukaryota > Metazoa > Arthropoda > Arachnida > Ixodida > Ixodidae > Haemaphysalis > Haemaphysalis longicornis. The sequence continues at coordinate 185,048,996 of NW_027526361.1, read as the reverse complement.
AAGCAAGGCTTTCCTGGAGTAAGGAGAGTACACCCTAGAGCACTGCGTGGCCCTGGGCCCGCCCGAAAGCCCGGACCCGACCCGGCTGGCGAAGTCAATTGCCGGAGGGCCCAGGCCTGGCTTGGGCTTGACGTTATGGGCCGGACTCGGGCCGAATTCAACCCCCGGCCGTTGCTAGTTTCGACGTGAAGTAGAGAAAAGAGCATAAAAATGAATATTCCGAGTTCACTTCTACACGCGTCTTGATGTTACTTGTACACATTGTTTTAAAAACGTGTTTTGCTAGGTCAGATAGTCAGTACGCTGTAATTATTAATGACATTTCATGCACTGCATCAAGATTTTATAATTTGGTGTATAACATACGAAAGATACGGTTACAAGGATTGTTCTAGTGGTGAAGTTATTAATTAAGACACCCTGGAGCTGTGCACCTATGTCTGTGTACGCGTGTTTTAGATGTCGAACCAATCTGAATGCGGCTGCAGGGCTGAAAATCAAACTCGCACGTGCTAGAGAAGTGCCACCGCTGAACAACTGCTGCAGGGAAAATATTTCAACGCTCGGGAATTCAAATGGGGAGCAAGAAATTTCAGCAATGCCAACTTGTGACCGAGACAATCACGTGAAGTTGCTAAGAGTCTAGTCATCAAAGGTTATGGCGTCTCTCGTGTAAGGATACGAGCTATTATTACGCCCATGTGGCGTGAACTGCAGACGGTGTAAGCTAAACTACGTGCACTTTGAAACCCTTATTTTTTGCGTTTCAATTCAGGACGTGCTTGTAAGGACTAGATGCTTTGTCTGATTTCCCGCTACGAAGACACTGGACCAAATGTATAATAAACAAATTTTCTTCGGCGTCTAAGACCGGGCCTCGTCACACACACGCAGGCCCTCCCTAGGCTCAAAAATGAATGTCCGGGCTTGGGCTGGGCCTCGGCTTGAGACAACGGGCCCGTGCGGTGCTCTAGTACACCCAGCAAACATGGTTCTCCAACAATGTCAGCTCCAGGTCAAGGAACCTCGGGCCACGTTCAAGTGGCAGCTCCACGGTTAGTGTGAGGCAGTCAAGCGCCCCTTCGAAAACTGCCAGAACCCGTCTAGCAGTGTTTGTCCGATGGGCCAGCTGACGACTTGAAAAGAAGATGGCAGTCATTTACAAACCTGAAAACGCGCACAACACCAAGGTTGCCTAGTCCCACTTCCGGTCAAAATGAGCCACCAACATGTCATTGAGTGCAGGGGCTAGGCAAGAATCCTAGCCAGTAATTGCTGTGGCTAGGATTATTGCCTAATAGGTTGCACTCTGCAGGACTTGTGGAAGCAGCGGTGCAGAGTTGTCTAAGTCTGTAAATATAGGTGTTGCGTTGGTGATGTCCCAGGTTTTATATCACCTTGTAAATTGGACACGTAGTAGAAAAAAAAAAGGCTAATTGAAATGTATAAAAACGGGTGATACAATGTGCCATTCTGGCTCGGTCAACTCATTGTTGAGAACATGCAGTCTTAAACAAGTGCGCACTCCCACAGCCCACTTTCTGTGTGTTAACAGTATGCATGAGTAAACAATTTTTGCTGTTCTTGGCAAGCATGCTTTTGCCAAAGTAACACTGTTAAGATGGAACAGATGCTGAATTTACCTAAAGTTTCTTCAGTGGGGAACACGCACGAAACATGGCTCAAGTAGTAAGTTTTAAAAAAAAGGAGAGGGAGGGGAAGTAGGGGCTTAACCACTAAATAATTGCACCATTAAGTTTCACCAATTTGGTGCTTGCATGTAAAATATGCCAGCGTAGTTTTTGTTCTCCAAGTTTAATGTGGTAATATTTAAGGCTGTCCCTTTTCGCACCCTTAGAAAAATTTTTACAAATTGTTCACCCACCTAGTAAAATATCACCAGACAATGTTCACCTTTATCAAGCGGATTGCAGTGCTACTGGAGCATGTCTAAAGTCTTTTTTCACCCTCTGGCATCGCTTGTGTTGCTGCTGTTTTGCGGCCATAAAGTCGGCAGCTTCCTACACAATGCATGCATGCCGTAGTGCACACCCTCACGGCCATTTTACATGGTATCCACTATGTAGCTTTTTCCCTTCCGGAGTGGGGATCACTCTACATTCAGCTCTGTGGCACAGTCATGCACGAGTAAAATGGAACAATTGACAGGACGAGCAGCAACTAAAAAATAAAACTCATCGCCTTGTTTCCAGACTTTACTTTTACACCAACAAACCTCGCTTTCTTTCACAGTTTAAAAAAGGATTAGGTATATAAGCTGTCATTTTTTACAAAACATCTCTCCAGTCGTTTGTTTTTTTCTCACTCTTTCTCTTTTTCTTCGCTCTATAGACTGTGCAGCAACATTTCTGTTGTTTCTTGTGATCTCGCTGCTTCCCTGATCGTTACAGGTGAAATGGCCCTGTCAGCGATATTTTCTTTTGACTTTAGCCACGCCACCCAAGACAGTGTGTGTGTGTTGAATTGATTTGCAATAAATGAATAGAACACCCATCCATGGAAATAAATTTCGGCTTTTGTTAAACTGCTAGAGACATTTTTCAGTTGGAAATATCTCGTTGACACTGGCATTTGACAGCTCAGACAGTGCCAGTGGAAACTGCATTCCAGAGCTCCTAAGGCACTCACTCATTCGATCTTGCATGTCTCCTCCTCCTCCTCCGTACCTTTTGTTTTTGTCTCAAATTTGCCAACATTAACATGCATGAACTTGCCACAAAGTATGCCGTCTTTCTTCCATGGAGCTGAGAGGCTACCAAGTGAATTCCAAACCAACTTCCATTGCACTTGCCTCATGTACACAGCCTTAATATGATTGCACAACTCTCAAGAAACAGTTAATATAAGCATGGCATCTGCAAAATGGACAACCGTGATTTTATTTCCAGGGAATGCCCCATTAAGCACAAGGTTAAACATTGCACAAGATTATTAACAACACCAAAGAGCAACAGCAAGACATGTCCGACACTTGCTGTTCGAGTGACATATGAATACATAGGCTATAAACAGCTGTAACTCTGCTGCTCCCCCAAATATTCGCATTTCCTTCTACAGCAACTGTCTCATACCCATAATGAGCTCATCATACATGTATAAATGAGAGTCCACATCTGTCATGTAGAAAATAAAAAACACTGGATGCATGCCAATTGTTGCACATTGTTAAGCCATAACTAATTCCCCACATATTGTACTGAAGCCTGTATTACTGCACATTGGTGTACAGAAATTGAGTAACGAAATGACGCAGTTCATGCGGGACACATCCCACTCCAGTGTTTGTCCCGTTGCCTGATGCACACGCTTGAAGGCAAGGTTTTTGTGCTGCTTTGGTTGTAATGAACCAGCTATACTGGATATTCTACGAAAAACATCACTATGAAATACTACAATGCCACCTAGCTCCATTCCGTAACAGAGTAGCTTGCAGCCTGCAGTAGCCAACTAGGGGGCTACTGTGCCGTAGTCTAGGATACAAAGAGACTAAATTGATACTAGAGTCTGCCTTCCAGTGTACTGCCACCACTGTTTGGGATGTAGCACACTTTGCTTGAAGATATTCATCAGCTATAGCAATTCAGTCATTTAACCAATCTGTTGTGTCAGCAAGCACGATAACAATTATCATTGGATGAAATTAAGAAGGTTTACATTTACTTTTATTTGTCATGACACGAAAAATGATTGTATTTCATCTACAAACTTACTGAGTGAGCTGTATCGTGCTCTCCCCACCACATAGGGTTAACGGCTGCGCTGTAAAAAAGCTTCATACACGTGCATGCATGCAGACAAGGAAGTGTGTGAACTTCCAATTGGAACTGTATGCCATAGCTGCTACATGCAAGAAAAACCTATTTGCTCATGACGCAAAGGAACTCAAATTCAGAGCTTGAATGTTTGTTTTGCATGCCCGTGAATGGAAACAGCCTTCTTGTTTCAAGGAGGAGGAGGTAGCCTTTATTGTGGGAGGGAGACTCTACGTCAAGTGGGGGAAGGGGGAGTATAAGGTGGGGGGTTTGTAACTTGGGACATCTCAAATGCGTACAGTGCGACCCGAAACAGGTGGACTCCTTGAGAAGGTTGGATAGGCCGCGTCGGGTGAGGAGGGCAGGCTCACGACTTTAAACTGCTCGTGCTAGACCACTCTTGGAGCATGGAGGGTTCCAGTGTTCGAGGGTCGATGTAAACGGAGGTTGTATTTGGAGGAGGCCTGAAGGTTCTGTACCGCCCGAACTTAGGACAGTGCCAAATTAGGTGCTGGAGATTGGCAGGCGTGGGGGAGGCGCAGAAGGGGCATCGAGGCGGTAGAGACGGTGTGTACCATTTACGGTATGTCTCGGGGGTAAGGCTAGCATTTGCAAAATATTTGTTTATGAAAATTTCGGCTGATCTTGGGAGCGAGGGCAGGGTTGGATAAAAAGCCGGTTGGAGTCAGGGCCTTGAGGCGGTCTTTTTTTTCCTTTTTGTAATGCAGAAGCTGTATCGCAGGTGGTAATGTCTGAGTAGGTGGAAAGACCCTTTAGCACTCTCAGTTAGTGAAAGCAAGGTCTCTGCCACAATGCTGCAAAAGAGTTGTTTCTTAGGTGGAATTTGAAGAAAACTTGGGTATTTTGCAGTTGTGGGTGCACTTGTTTGGTTTGTTGATCACCAGTAATTTATTTTCATGTCTCGGTGAGATTGCCCTCGTACATTTGTGAATGATCGAAAATAAAAATGTGTACTTTTTTCAAACATGTTTCATACTTTTTGCCTTGGTTTACATTACTGAAGTCAAACAATGCAAGTTGTACATGTAACCCAAGAATGTCAATGCAAAGGCAGGGGTCAACAGCAGCAGTCATCGCTATGGGTTGCCAAATCCAGTGTTTTCAGTGTTAATTCGAGGTCAGGTTTTTTATTCGCAATCTTCGAAAACTGTCTCTGGTTGCTTGTTAACATATTAGGAAAGGTGTGATTAAAGTGTGTGTGTCCTTTTCTCTTTTTATTGCCTTTCTGTATTTACATCAAAAAGGCCTTTTTGCTTCTTAGTCAACTTATTTCCTAAACTTGGGCATATGTTTGATAGTAGTGACTAGCCTCAAGGGAACAAAAACTTCTGTCAGGGATGTTAGTTTACCTTTGAACCAATAACAGTTCAAACCTAGAGGTCCTCCATTATGAATACATGTAGATAAGTATCGGATATAAGCAACGTCGTCAATCTCGGGCACCTCACGAAAACAGCCTAACAGCTCAACGACATTGTTCAGCTTGCGTTGCCTTTTTAGTTTTCATGCTGGCCGGGCTGACGTAGTCTGCAAAGGGAGCGAAGAGGTGCTGCAGGAGCCTTCTTATTTGGTTTTGTGTTTTCCTGGCAAGTCTGTTCGCAGGGTAGTGAGAGGCGAGGAGCGAATCTTGTTTTGACAGGTCTTTTGTTTTGCTCCTTTTGTGAAGCCAGCAAAGTTTGTCCATTTGCTGCTTAATGATGGCGATTACCACCATTCAAAATGCCTGCAAACGATGGAGACCGAGATTGAGGAATTAAGAGCTGGGTTAGCTTTCAGAAATGCCAAACAAGAACGTTCGAACCAGATCCCATTTTTTTACCATCACCTCTTCTCACACTTACAAAAACAAGAACACTGACTTAGACCTATAAAACAATTTTGTTACCAGTGGTCTTGTTACAAGTCTATCACACCCCAAGTGGAACTAGCAGAAAATTTCAAGTTGAATCAGAGGACTGCAGATGACAGATTCAGAAGTGGACAGGAGCACAAATAACGTGCACTTTAAAATTTGTGCAACACTTGCACTGTACATGCTGCTGCGAGATACACCAAGACAACCGGGGCACAAGATGAAACCCGCAAGGGTCTCGCGCAGCTTTCCCGCCGCACAACAACTGCAAAAGTTTCAACCCCGTACTGGCTTGCCTGCAAGGCATCCATGTCTTGCTAGGCTCATGGCAGGGGAAAAAAAAAAAACCCACACAGCCAAATTAGAATGTTAAAAAAATAAAAAATCGCTTCAAACGCAACCGGCAATTTGCAAATGACTTCATTTCAAACAACTACCCCACCGAATGAATCTTTTTTTAACCTGCAGTCCTGCCGTACAAGAGCGACGAACCATCTTGGTGACCCTTTTTAAGGTGCTATGAACGACGAGCGTTTCACCTGCATTTCTTACAGGTAGTGGTGTGATAAACTACTATCGCTAACAGAAACAATGAAAGTCACTTTGAAAGCCTCGCACATGCTGAGCACGCTTTTCGTACAGATGTGTCGGCGCCGTAGAGTTCTTTGACACTCCAAAACAGCCGATTGCAGGTTAGGCTGCTGGCAGCATGCATACAACAGAAAGGCAAGGAAGGTGACACAACAAATGCATTTATTTAACGTATAAACTACACAAGTTCGGCAGCTTCAGTGTCCAGGAGATGCGTGGAGAAGTTCTTCATGATGGTCCTCGGAAGTGCGAACGAAGCTCGGTGACTGTACAGCCCTGATGATGTCCTGAAAAGATATGCCTGTTGGTCCGCGAGGTGCAAGCACCACAACTACTGCTGGTACACGTGAGTGCCAGCCAGCAGAGGACCCCTATCCGCCAACTGGGGACCGCGCTCTCTAGCAGGCAGGTTCTGCCGAGAGTACAACTGATTGGTCTGGTTTCCCAGCCGTTGCACGCACAAGAAGATTCCACTCTTTCATCACATCCCTTGCCCACCCACATGCCAGGTTGGTCAAGGATATAAATCTTGAGGCACCAGCACCACCTGCAGGTCAGCATTTGTACCTGAAAAACAAACAAACAAGCAAGCAGACACAAAGGCACACACACGCACACAAAAACAACGCAGTTTCACGGCACTCGCCACGGCACAATGAAAATCAAGCACAAAGCGACAAGCTTGATATGTACAAGTGGCGCTGCCCGGCGCCCCATCCACGGCACAACAAGCACAGGTGCGGCCAGCCGGAAACCCGGCAGGGACCCGAAGGGGGCCGTGTCGGAAGAACGGCCGACCACAAGAACAGGCAGGGCGCTTGGGGCAAAATCACCATTAGGCATTCAAGGAGCAGGGTCCCAGAGTGCAAATGATCAGCACCTATCGCGTCTCAGCGCTGAGCTGTCACTGCACACTGGCCGTCGCTTGAATTCCTAAAGCCAGCAGACTTGCCCGGAGAGAACGGAGTTATGCGGTGCTGCCCGGCGCCCCATCCACGGCACAACAAGCACAGGTGCGGCCATCCGGAAACCCGGCAGGGACCCGAAGGGGGCCGTGTCGGAAGAACGGCCGACCACAAGAACGGGCAGGGCGCTTGGGGCAAAATCACAGCACCGGGGAACTGGCACACACACTATCAGAGGTCTGGAGCCAGCACCCTGTCCTGCCATGCTACCCTGCCGTGTCTCGTTTGGAAGTAGCGTGTGAACGTTTCCCTCACTGCCTTTGCAGATGAAGAGTAATTATTGCTTGCCAAACGAGGAACACTCAAAAAGTTGTCACCAGCTTCTTGTTCTCGTCTCCATCTACCTGGCACAATACTACCATCTACAAGCAAAGTGTCCACATCATCTGAAGTGCAATACATGAACTGGGGCTGATTTTCAATATCAAGAGTTCTGAGATAATTGTGCAGAAGCACAGTGGACCATATCACTTCATCAAGTAGCTCTAATTTACCTTTCATTTCTTGGCGTAGAATCCTCCACCTGTTTGCTAGGATGCCAAAGGAGTTTTCAATAATTCTCCTGGCTCGAGAAAGTCTGTAGTTAAAGATGCGTCTTTCAGCGTTCAGTTGCTTGCCTGGGTATGGGCGCATTAGGTTCTCTCGGAGAGGGAAGGCTTCATCGCCGACCACAACATGAGGTGCTTCCCAAGGACTTCCCGGTAACTGTTTTGGGCCCGGTATGTGCAATAGGCCGTTTCTAAATTTAATCCCGAATTTGCATTCGTTGAAACAACCTGCATCTCCTCGGGATCCCGCCTCGCCTACATCGACTAGAATAAATCTATATCTGGCATCGCACACCGCGAGAAGTAGCGACGCAAACCGGCCTTTGTAAGTGCGGAACAGGCCTCCAGAGTTTGCTGGGGCCTCTATGTGCACATGTTTGCCGTCGATTGCCCCAATGCAATTAGGAAATTGCCAGAGGTTTTCAAAATCAGTCCCTATTTCTCTCCATCGGGCAGTAGTCATTTCTGGCAAGTACAATGGCTCTAGAACCTTATGCAAAGCTTTGCAAGTCTGCAAAACGTAACGGCCCGCCGACGTCGAGGAGACCCGGTACGATTTAGCAATTATCTGCTTTGATGATCCGTGGGCCAGGAACCTGAAATAGGGAATATCTAGACATCACACGCCATTGCTAATGGTTTCTGCATAAGTACATGAAATTTACAATATGATGGCATTATAGCTTGAATAAACCAAGGTGCAAACAAAATCCTGTTCGGAATGCGTGTGCAGGTTTACACGAGAAAATATGAATAATCTAAAGCACAATGTTACACATGTTGCATTACCTGCGAGCTGAAATTAGTTGAGCCCCCAGAGAAAGTGGACAACCTTCCTATTGCTCATCTGTGCAGTAGTGTTGAAATGGTGTTGAACTTATATATACAGCATGTCCTTAAAGGAGCCATGAAGAGAAAACACAAGTTTGGTTCATTCAAAAGATTGTCTCGTTAGAATCATACTGACACAACTTTTAACGTGAAGTTCACTCAAATAAGCCACATAATTAGGAAAAAAACGTCGCATGCCCCTGGCAAGGGACACTTGTAAATGCACAGCTGGAGTGAGCCCGCGCCAATGCCCGCTTTACATTCCTACCCATCATTTTCTTTTGTACCATAGCTCTTCTTGGCCAATCCCCCTAAGTGGGTATGCGCCCATCTCCCCGCGAGGGGGACTCGAGTAAATGCGTTGCATAGGGGGTGGGTGTATGCGTTAACGTTTAGTGTTTGGGGGGTTGGTGGTATCACGTGTACACCACGCCGCTGAGTCGCCAACGCACGCCGCTGACGACGTAGTTTGAATGAGTCAAGGATATAAGGCGCGTTCGTAGCATTGGATTCTGTGTCGGTTTTGTGGCGCAGTGGGTAGAGTACCATGTACCTTGTGTTCCGCCCGCAGGGTCATGGGATCGAAACCGGGCGCCGGTAACTTATTTTTTTTTATAGTGTAGTGGCCTGGCTGCGGACGCCTACAAGAACGGGAACGGGTGACATTGTGAGTTAAAGAAATGCTCTGCATTTAAAAAGGGAATGGCCATGCGACCCACTAGCTTATTTCCTGCAACAGAACCTATGATGTCACACGAGACAGCTCTGTGATTGGAGAAGGGCGGCAAAAACAAACAAAAATTAGGCAGAGTATCAGCCTGCCGAACAAGCTATTAGCCTTAAATTTACGGCGCATTCTTTTTAAAGCCGTAAGAATGGTGGTAAGTGTAAGTTACGAAAGCACATGTAAACATAGAAGTACCGCTGCGTACTACTGTTGTTGGTACTGCGCGCACTATTCTTGTTTAGCTGCACAGGACTGCGAGGCTTTGGGGTTGTCTCAGACGACACTGGCCGGTTGATTGACGCGACGGTGTCTTACGTGAACATATCTGTCGAGCGAGCAGTATGTTTCACGAAAAGATTTTCTCCCAGAACAGAAAAAAAGGCAGAAAACGACACATCACGGTATGGTGGCGCCATCTAGGTTCATTAACGTAAACAAACGCGCAACGTAACGTAAAACAAACCGCGATACCAATTCTGCCGTCCAGGGTGGAGACACCCTTTGAACGGTCTCGTGCCGCTGCGATTGGGTCAACGTGCTCTGCGCGTTGTTTGTTTCGTTTCCCACGCGACCCAGCAACGCGAAACAGATCAGTTGATTCAAACTTCGGCAGTTAATCGTGTTGCGGCGATAATTCTAGCGCGATTTTGGTACGACTTGCTTCGCCGGCGAGCGAGCGATCGAGAATGGCGGCCCCAGCGTGTACGTGTCTCTACTCTGTACAGCGGACGCGGGAATCAAGGGACTCTAGGCTGCAGAGCGGTCTGTGATGTCATAGCAGCTACGAAAACACACGATTTAGCGGGAAAATTAAGATTTTAACATAAATTGATTAATTTCTCAGTGAATAAAGCAGCGTTTGCATTCGAACAAGTGCTGGGGGCACTACAAAACACGAAATCTTTCGAATAACACAAACTCGTATTTTGTCTTCATGGCTCCTTTAATGAACCTGAGCCTGATTGAATGGCATGTGATACTCTTGTCTGTGGAAGACCAACGCATGCGCTGAGACCAGATTTCTACGTTGCAACACATGATGCTGCATATGAAGTGTGTTGTGCATGCACAGTTCGTATTTCTAAGTACCAACCGCACGAAACACACTCCAGTAACCCGAAAATGTACACATTTTTTCCGTCTGGTATTTCATATCATGCTGTTATACTACAGTTCATACCATGAGCTAGCTGCAGCACTGTGGAGGCTACATTGTTATCAATAGTGCGCCCACTGAGGGCGCCTGACTCGTCATGAAGGGGGTCCTGAAAGGGCATTCCTTTCTCCCTTCTGGCACAGCAAGGCCCCGGCGCCCTGAGGGGGTGGGCGGTTGACAACAATGTAGCCTCCACAGTGCTGCATCTAGCTTGTGGTATGAACTATAGTGTGAAGTTCAGGAGGACAAAAGACAAGACTTGTAAACCCAAGCACTGCTCTTAGCTATAATTCGGTCAAAACATGTACAGCCGGCCAATTTTGCCGTAATATCACGGGAGCGTCGACCAGCGTGTGGGTCAGTGCCTTACTACGGTAGAAAGCGGCAAACGTGCGAGAGTACATCGCATGCACAGAGCGATCCCGCCAGTGCAAAAGTCATCTGCTAGGCTATTCCTGCAAGCACGACACAGCCCCTTTCCGCTGGTTATCAGCTGCCTTGCTGTGAACAAGGAGCACACAAAACTACTGTCACCGCTCCGGCAATCAAGATAGGCGGCTGACAACTTGTGGAAAGGGGCTGTGTTGTGCTTGCGGGAACAGCCGAGCAGACAACGTTTGCACTGGCGGGACCGCTCTGTGCATGCGATGCACTCTCGCTCGTTAGCCGCTTTACACTGTGGTAAAGCACTGACCCAGACGCCGGTCAACTCTCCTGTGATATTACTGCAAAATTAGCCGGCTGTACTTTAAAAGCAAACTGCATACTCAAATTTAACAGCTCAAACTTACTTCAACGTTAAGGCGAGCTTCTCTCCGGCTGACACAGTGACTCTTGTCACCCTTTTTGGCCGGATCAGTGGGCTCACCAAAGCAAGGAGACGGTCAAACCTGCACGGTGGCAACAGCAGAATGCAGGTGTAAAACGGGAACGGCAATGGACGTGGATAGAAGTTTGTCGGTTCAGCAATGTACGGGGTAGAACAGGGCAGCCACTTTTTCCCGACTTACACTGCTATGAAAGAAGACGAGTTTGTGTTTCCCACCAAGCATTTGTTGTCCTAGGGGGCAATGGCACACTATGCATGCAGGTCCCCTTGTACCGGCGTTTACACATACGAAGATGCTTACACGGTCATGGCCCGAACAGAAATAGTAGACGGATAAATGAAACACGACCATCTGTATGATGACCCCGTTGCAAAAGTAGACATTACTCGGGCAGACTTGTTGAATGCAATATCGCGAAGTCAAGCCAGTTGTTTGTCCCTACCCCCTTTAATTTCATAAAGGTTAGCAGAACGCGCGGCTTCCCCGCTAAACATTGCGCGCACGTGTCACAAAAACGGATGCAAAGAAAGTGCAAATAAAAAAAAATAATTACCTTTCAACCGACATCCGGAAGTACTCGAAGAAGTCCCGGCCTTCACCAACCCTCATTTCTTGGACCAACGTGAAGTACTCACTGCTTTTACGTCGTCCTCTGAGTATCTGCCGCATAGGCTTATGTCTACGAGCCACTAGTCGCTTCTGCCTCACGGTGTCGGCTACAACAAATGCCGCCATGAGGGGAAAACTGACTCGAGGCGCATTTTGAATGTATGCTACTAAACATTCCTTCACAGGAGTACTCATCTGGTGACGAACTAAAATCACTGCCACCAGCAAAAAAGCACAGACGCTAGTTGCCGGTAGTGATCAGACCATGGATCAGACCCTAGTGTCTGGTTGCCAGCGGACTAGCGGATTGCAGTGGCGGCTCTGAAACAAGCCAACGGTGTTGCTAGCCATAGCCTCCTGGCTAGCTCAAGAAACTGTTTCGATGAATGCTCGCTGTCCAAAAAGAGGCGCTGTTGACGCTGTTTTGGCTCTGAGGATGTAGCAGGTTGTCATTGGTCCGCTTGGTGGGTAGCCTAAACCAATAGAGAGGCTCTCGTGGCGCCGGAGTGCGCGGTGTGCCGGAGGTACCGTTTAAACCCCTTTCGCCTTCCGCCGCGCGTTCCGGCCGCCGGAATGATTTTGGACGGACCGGAACGCCCTCGACGGAGGTACCGTTTAGAGGCCTTTAGCCTTAGCAGGAACAATAAAAAGACAGAGGAAAACAAAAACAAAAAAATTGGCCCCAATCCACTCGGTGAATGTGGTTGGAAAGCAAAGCTGTAAACGGCCCCCACAACGATTACCCATGCATCACATAAATTCACTCACGTCGCTCTACAAATCGGGAAACAAGAGAGGAGTGAAATGTACTTAGCCGCACCCTGTATTACTTCAAAGAGATATTATTCCTCGTGTTAAAATATTGCATGAGGCATGAACGACGGTTGGTTGAGTTGTATTGGTGTAGCACATGAGTGGAAACTTTTTTTAAAAAATAAAAGCTCAAACCCGGTGTCAGACGATCTCAATTCTCCGTCTCTGCCGTCGTGGACGGAGGCGATGAGATCGGTGACAGAGACGGTGGAGGAGGATGAGGAGCAGGCGGAGGAGGAAACACTTCTATTCAGATTTCTGAACGGCCCAGAGTGCGGCCCAGGGGAGTGGTTGCTTCTTCACTGTAGCCCATATTCAGTCCGCGCCGCCTGTGCCCTGTCCCCCAGATGAAACTGGATAGGTAGAGAGGGGCTGGACAGCAGCATCTCCCATTGCTTTTGTTAGGTAGTTGACAGACGGAGAGGAGGGTGCTCCGGGCTAAAGTAGCACACCCCGATTATGTGGCAGAGTGTTCCTACTTACGAGCAAAATGTACATGCAGCGTCGTAGCGATTCGGGTGCATTAAGTGAACACGCGTCCGGTGTGGAAAGGAGCCGGATTGTATGAGCCGTATGGTAGTTTGTTGTTCTCTGAAAATGTCAGGGTAAGGCGAAGGTAGGGTCTGTCTCTGAAGGCGATAATGCTGGGTTATGTCCTTGAACGAGACAAGCGGGTGCCTGTCCTCGTGCTGCTCCGTACCCTGGGGGGTAAATGCGCAGGCTTTGTGGGCATATTTGTTTCCGTCCATACATGCGTGAGCGGGTGTCCAGATGAGCTGAATGGAACCATTTGTGGAGTGGTTTTTTGGAACACGCAGTGAAGGTCGGGTCACCAAACCCGACAGGTAGTTCCGGTAGGCTTGTTGGGAATTGGTGACTACTTTACGAACCCCTGGTTGAGAGCCAAGGCGATGGCGGCCTCTTCTGCTGCCATCATGTCTTCGGTCTTGAGTGAGGCACAAGCAAGGAGGTTGGTTCTGGAGGTAGCCACGATGATGGCGTACTGCTGCCCTCTGTGTTTGGAGGCGTCTGTGTAGATAACTGCATGATCCACACCGAGGGTGGTGTTGAGCGCTAGAGCCCGCGCTTGTCGGCGACCCTGATCGTCTGAGGGGTTCATATTTCTAAGCAAAGGGAGCATATGTATTTCTTGTCGCCAAGAGCCCAGGAGTACATCAAGCGGAGTGATATTCTGTGCTGCCCAGCCAATCTGGTAAAAGATTCCACAACCCACCGCAGTTCTGCTCATTCGGAGCTTCCGAATAGAAATATGACCCTCTCTCAGCTCTTTTGAGCCCCGTGCTAAGCAGCCTCTCTTGGCGCACTCATGGGAAGACAAATGGCTTACTCAACCTCCTTTCTAATCATTATATAAAGCATCTTTATGTCCTCCTTGCCGAGAAGAAGACAGGGGGTTGACGTAAGTGGTTCTGGAGGGGACGAAAGCTAATCGAAAGGAATCGGATTGCTTGAGGCCTCGCTTCTTGGTGGCAACTCGCCGGATCATGCGTATTATTTATTGATGTTGTGTTTGACGCACTGCAAGGATACGGTACCCTTGGTGTTGGCCTGAAGATGTTGGTCCAGGATTTTCATGCTTGGGCTTTGAGTGATGGCCTGGCCATCAAGGAGTATTTGAATGTGTTTCTTGAGGTATCGTCTGGCGTGAGGGCGGACGACAAGGAACTGATATTTTTTACGCAAACACTGGGAGCCGCAGGCCCATTGGCGTACTAGAAGTGAGATGCCATGGGTTATTGTTAGCTTCGTTTATTCGCTATTGCGTGGCATTTAGCAACAATGCAGGGGTTAAACTCGTACATGTGCTTGGTCAGTGCTCCACTCGTCTTCTGTGTCTCCGCGTTGGCTCGTAGCTAAACTGGTAAAACTACGGGCTCTTGCTTTGTTACTCTGTTAGTTCAAGGTTCGATTCCTGGTTGTGCAGTAAATCTTTTTATTTGTTTGCGGGAGTTTTCTGGTGACACCAACGGTCGCGAAAGAAGCCTTGGGGGTAGAGGCAGACAGCTTTGCTTTAAAACAAAAAATACTGACAAAGAAAGAGCGAGCACACCAAACACGCGCCAAACATTTTCACAATCACAGTGGCCTGTCGCGTATGACATCACATTACAGAAAATGTAATTCACGGTCAGATAACGTGACCGACGGTTTGCTAACACAGTCTTTTCCCCCCGCCAACTGAGCTCCCTCACTGATTGAGCGTGCTCGCTTGTCTTTGAGTATCTCGACGACTGTGGTGCTAGGAACTGCACAGTGCAATCCCTACACCATCTGACATGTTGTGCTAAAAAAGCTTCCTTGCCATTACGCACATTATTGGCATGCTCGCGTAGACGCTCATTGAGACATCTGCCAGTCTGTCCCATGTAGCTCGCGCCGCACGACAAAGGAATTCTATAAACTACAGTTTGAACACATTCTACGAACTGTGTCCTGTGTTTGACAGTGCATTGGAACCCACGTCACTTTACGGGAAAGGTACTGCTAGCTAGCTGGGACAACTTATCGGCAGCGCTGTAAACGACTTTCACATTAACCCGTTGTCCCATTTTCTTAAGGCGATGGGACACGGAGTGCATATACGGAATCACGGCCCCTCTCTCTCGTGTTTCCGCTGTAGCGTGGCCTTGTGTGCCGCCGTCAGTACCCCTGCATTTCTGTTGCCTACCCATTGTCTCGGCTATGGAGACAAGCAATGGGCGAGGGTACCCCGATCCGTCTAGGCACTCCGACTGAGCCTGGAGACTGGCTGACAAGGCGTGGTGGCAAGACCTCTGCAAAGCGTTCGAAAAGCATGTCTGCACAATCGCTCTCTTGACAAGTTTGCTGTGAGCCGATGTGAACGGCAGAATTGGCTTCTGCGTGCGAGGCTCTTAACACCAGCATGTATGGTTCTCAAGGAAGCGAATCCTCAGGTCTAGGAACCGAATGTTGTCCCCGTCCGGCATCTCGTGAGTTACAACAAGCGGCTTGAGGTATTGTCTGAAAGTTTCTAGTACCTTCGCAACCTGAGGGTGGAACGTTTGCGGATCACAGCGCAGAAAAATAAGATAATCGTCCACGTAGCGGAAAGTCCTTACGACGGAAAATTCACTCAGCCGTTCCTGCACCGCCCTGTCGACCTTCGCCTGCAGCAAGTCACTCAAAAAAGGTCCTATGGACGACCCGATAGAGACGCCTTCTCTTTGAATATACACTTGGCAGCTTGGGTGGCGGCGCCGAAACACCAGCTAAGCAGCTCTTTTGCGTACGCAGATCAAGCAACGCACGAAGACAGATAGCCAGCGGAGGACGACAGCACATGCGGAGCAGCCTGTCGTGAAGAAGGCGACCTGGGCCTATACACAGCGCAAGCGCGGCTGACTGCGACTGACGTCATCGACTGCTCAGCTGCCCTCAGCGCCACCAAGCACCCGCTGTCCCGGATGATGCTGGGAGCATAAACACCGGCCTCGTGAACATCTCGGCACTTGGCAGCTTGGGTGGCGGCGCCGAAACACCAGCTAAGCAGCTCTTTTGCGTACGCAGATCAAGCAACGCACGAAGACAGATAGCCAGCGGAGGACGACAGCACGTGCGGAGCAGCCTGTCGTGAAGAAGGCGACCTGGGCCTATACACAGCGCAAGCGCGGCTGACTGCGACTGACGTCATCGACTGCTCAGCTGCCCTCAGCGCCACCAAGCACCCGCTGTCCCGGATGATGCTGGGAGCATAAACACCGGCCTCGTGAACATCTCGGCACTTGGCAGCTTGAGTGGCGGCGCCGAAACACCAGCTAAGCAGCTCTTTTGCGTACGCAGGTTGGTTTTCGTCCCACTGCACTTTAGCTTCTATTTGCCGCACCCACTGCTGCCCTGAGCATTCATTTTGTGTTCTCGCAATGGTTACTAACTCCGAGCTAGCGAAAGAGGTAGATGTTCTGCGCAAAAAGGTTGTGGAGTTGCGCAATAGTCTGTCTATGTTCAACGAACTGTACGAGGCAATGAAAATTCAGCAGGAGGGTCTCGCGAAAGAAAACAAAGAACTTGCTAGGTCAAACCAACAACTAACTAAACGTGTAGCAGAGCTAGAACAATACTCCCGACTTAACAACGTCGAAATAAAGGGTGTTCCGCAAACACAAGGTGAGGACTGCTGCGCCATTCTGAAAGAAAGTGGCGAGAAGATAGGTTGTCCTGTTGAGAGCACGGACATTGACGTCGTACACCGCGTCCCTGCGAAACATGGACAAAACATCATTGCACGTTTTTGCTCGCGTACAAAGAAAGGCGATTTTGCCGCAAAGGCAAAGAAGGCACGCCTCACGGCAAGTTCCCTTGGCTTGAGAGCAAAGGGCACTTCACGCACCGATGAACCAGTTTTCATCAATGATCATTTGACTCCGGAGAACAAGCGCCTTTTCGCACAAGCTTTGGCTCTGAAAAAAGAAAAACAATGGCAATTTCTGTGGGTAGACAACTGTACAATAAAGGCGAGGAAGGGCCCAGACAGCCACGTGTACAGAATCTCCGGGGTCGGTGACCTTGCCATCTTCGCCTAATCAATTCATGCTTCATCTAGTAAACGCCTTATGGGATATTCCACTGATCAATTTAAACACCTTCTTAGTCAGTCTGGTTCATCGCACAAGTCGGTTGTTCACTTCAACATCCGTAGCTTGCCTAAGCATTATGACGACCTGGTTAACTTCCGAACACTTGTAAATCATACATTTTCCCTGATTTGCCTGTCCGAAACGTGGCTCTCGCCTTCTGATGACAACTTATTTAATTTACCGGGATACCGGGCTGAGTACCACCACCGCCCCGCGGACCGCCATGGTGGTGCTGCAATATTTATTCTGACACGATATCTTATTTCCGCCGTACTGACATTTCCATTTGTACCCCAAAGTGCGAGTCTGTCTGGCTTGAGCTTGACACATGCTTTCTTCCCTTAAGTAAAAACACTATCGTTGGCTCCATTTATCGCTCGCCTTCCTCGTCTTACGCTGACTTCTGTAGCGAACTTGACCGTATCATTACTTCCTTGAATGCTGAAAATAAAAACATTGTAATAATAGGTGATATAAACATTGACATTACGGATATAAATGACGGCAGTTGTTCAGACTACACAGGTTGCATACTTGGTCATGGAATGGACTCGCTGATAAACACGCCCACCCGTTGTAACCCACATGGCACGGGCACTATCATTGATCATGTTTTATCAAACATCCTTTCGTCCCAACAAGCGGGTGTCGTTCACCATCACATCACTGATCATTACCCGGTCTTTCTTTTGGTAGAGAGCGCTCACAAAGCAAAACCGAATGCAGTTATAAGGCGTGCGTTCGATAACAATAAATTCATAGAAGTTATATCAAGTACCCACTGGAATAATGTATTGCAAAATACTGATGCTGAAAACGCTTTTAATTTGTTCTGCGCAAAAATAACAGAATGCATTGACATGTGCACGACCGTAACTTCCAATTTTCGATGGTATTCTGCGCCCAGAAACCCGTGGATAACAAACGGCCTACTACGCAGTATACGAAAAAAAGATAACCTTCATAAAAAGGTTAAAGCTCAACCTTATAACCTTGCTCTTAGCGCCCGCTTTAAACGTTATTCGCATACTCTCACCACTTTAATTAAACAGGCTAAGCGAAATTATTATCAAAATGAGATACTCAAAAACGGCACGAATACCCACAAAAATTGGCAAGTAATTAAACAGTTTTTGCATGTGTCTGAAACGACATCCTCTTTATCGAAAATTACTGACGGCAATAATGTTTTAACTAACCCATTCGACATTGCCAATGCGTTTAACCGGTTCTTTTCCAGCAGTGACCAACAACCACAACTTAATTGTAACTATGGTTCCTCCTGCGTTCAGTCTTTCTTTCTAAGCCCGACAACACCGGAAGAAGTTTTTAAGGTTATAACAAGTTTAAAAAATACAGGCCCCGGATTAGATAATATAGCAGCTTCGAAAATCAAATTGGTTGCTCATCAGTTATCCGGCGTTCTGGCAATGATTGTTAACGATATATTCAAAAGTGGTGTTTTTCCCGAACAGCTTAAAAAAGGGAAAGTTGTCCCTGTTTTTAAGAAGGGGGATTCTACCCTAATGGGTAATTACCGTCCAATAACTATTCTGCCGTTTTTTAGCAAGCTAATTGAAAAACTTATTGTAATCCGCCTAATGAACTACCTCAATAAATTTCAAATTCTAACACCACAACAATTCGGCTTCCGCCAAAATTACTCAACAGAACTTGCCCTAATAGAATTTACCGACGCAATTAAAAAGTTCATTGATAACGGGTCTTGGTGCGGGGCAGTTTTCATAGATTTCACGAAGGCGTTTGATACAATAAACCACTTAATACTTTTTGCGAAACTTGAATCAATTGGAATACGGGGGCCAGCTTTAACACTTATTCGCAGTTATTTGTCTGATAGAACACAGGTTGTCAAAATTTCTGACGCGTTTTCCTGCCCCATTAATATTAATCAAGGCGTTCCCCAGGGATCTATTCTAGGACCGCTTCTTTTCCTAATATACATTAATGACCTCCCGACGTGCCTCAAAACTTCGCACTGTATTCTTTACGCAGACGATACCACGATATTTGCGCACGATAAAGACCTAAACAATCTAATATTAAAACTGAACTCGGATTTGCAAAACATCATCTCATGGTGCGAAAACAACTGTCTGCGCATGAATCCTACCAAAACTAATTTTATGATTTTCAACACCCATAACAAACGGCTTTTCACCACCCCGCAAATAAAACTTGGCGATCTGGCTATTCCTGCATCCTGCACTGCGTCATTTCTTGGTGTTGTGCTTGATTCGCAGTTAAAATTTCATGCACACATTAAATCAGTTACAAAGAAATTAGAATTCGGGATACGTGTAATAGTTAGAACACGGCATTACTTCCAGCCACATATTCTTCGGTCACTGTATCACGCATTTATTCATAGTCATCTCACTTACTGTTTGTCGTCATGGGGCAATACATACTTCACCCATTTGTCTTGCCTACAACGTCTACAAAATCAAGCAGTTCGTGCATTAACTTTCAGCCACTTCAGGGCCTCGGCTACAGGCATTTATGATAGCCTGAAGGTACTACCTCTGACATGTTCTTTGCAGCTGACATTAGGTCTCCTAATTTACCGTACCCGCCAAAACAGTGTCGTTGCTGGTGCTTTCGCCACATCTTCCCTTACTAATACAAATATTATCCGGTTCTCTGAACAACATAACTTATTACTGCCGAAAGCTAACACCAACTACGGTAAGCAAACTGCCCTTTTTTCAGCCATAGCACTCTGGAATTCTTTGCCGGTATCAATTAAGTCATCGCCTTCTCAACATACTTTTTCCAAGTGTCTGAAAACATACCTACTCGAAATGTACTTAGGTGATTCTTAAAATTGTTTTTTCTGTGTGCCTTTTATCTTTTGGTTGTATACTTCTTTCCGAATTTAACTTCGGATTTTTTGGCGTTCTTTATACCGATGATTGCTTAAATATTTATGGGTTATTGTACTATCACGTAATCCTGATTTCTTGATGTTCGCTACCTGAATATACATTTTGATTTGCATTCCTTGTTTATTCGTGTAGTATTGTATACTTCCTAATCTTTGCCTCAAACTCTCGCAAAAATATCAAATGTTATTTAAAGAATTGATTTTCTTCGCCTGACCCTGACATGCTAACGGTTTTTATTACTTCGTGTGCATTTCGTTATGCCATTATATTAACTTTGTCTTGTGTGAATTTTGAGCCAGGAGGTCCCCCTGACAGTTTTTACTTCGGGACCTCCTTCTGTACTAACCTCAATAACGCATTTTGTAAACCAAACATTTATTGAATAAACCTTGAAACCTTGAAACCTCATTTCATTCTACGAATGTCGACGTGAGGTACAGCGACAGAAGGTCTAGCAACCCTTGATAGCTTACGCGAGTCGTGTTCTCTTGATAGTTTACGCCAGCCGTGTTCTGAAACGGCAGTGCTCCAAAATTCTCCATGCAGTTTTCTATGCACTCTAACAGGTCTGTGTGCGGGAGCGAATAATAAAGATCCTTTATATCAATCGAGAAAGCCCTCAGTGTTGTGTTCGATTGCTGCTTCAGAAATTTAGTGACTTCTCCAGAATTTTGAATTCTGAATGGGTCGTCAACTGCGAAAAGCTTAAGCTTGTCCTGCAGAAAGCGCCCTAGTTCGTTTTGCCAAGAACCTCTTTCCGAGACGATTGTCCTGAAAGGCATGCCAACCTTGTGTGTCTTGGCAGAAAAGAACATGTCAAGGGCCAGTTTGTCACTCTTCCCAATTTTGCTCGCGAGGGCCGTTAAATCTAGTTCAGAGCACAGCTGCCTTGCCCTAGACCTGACTTTGGCCAAGATAGTGCCTTCACAAGCGCGAAACACAAAAGCGACACTTCCAAGGGCTTTCTCGCAGTAGTTACCCCGCGAAAACACCGCGAAACAACTTTCCTTGTCTGAAGGACCAACACAGAGTTCATTGTCTCTAAGGTAAGCAGCGACTTTAGCTACAGGCACAACTCTATTAGGGGGCTTACCACGCTGAAGAACGTCCAGGCCCTCCGACACGCATGTGCCACTCTCTTGCGGCGGTGCACAGTCAGCCACTCGCCTCACAGTTGCCAGCAGTTCTGTGGGAGTGCGTCTTTTTTCAAACGCAAACTTGGGGCCTAGACGTAACGTTTTCATTACGAACTCTGGAAGGGAAATTTCACCACACGCATGAAGCACACCTGCCGGGCACCTTGCGTCGTTGAAAGCTGGGAACGGAGCCTCCGCAGTTCACCTAGCCACAGCTGGTTCACACAATGGTTGATGCGGTCGGTGTATTCTCGCCGTCTTTTCTTCCTGGAGGCGACACGAAGCTCTTGTAGAAGTTGAAAGTCAAGGGCTTCCCTAAACAGACTAGCTTGCCTCTGCCATTCTGCCCTGAGTATCTTGCACACCCTCATGCCATGGCCGAAAGAGGGTTGAAAGCCGCCGAAAAGTAGATTTACATCAGGAGGCAGCTGCTTAGACCGAATGCAGAATGCGAAGGTGCGAGCGCGGCACACTGCGTAAGCGACGAGGGTGACCAACGCAGACGGATGGAGAGAAACACATGAAGAGAAAGAGAGAAGCTACTGCCCATGATGAGCTTCCTTCATCGTCCTCATCTTGCTGAAGGTCACGCAGATGCTGTTCAATCAGTTCGGCGGCAATGTCATCATCGTTGGCAGGGTTGTACTCCATTCGTTTGGTGGCGATGAGCTCCTTGTTCTCTTCGTACAGCTGCTTGTAGTGGTTGTTATCGAGCACGTCTGCAGCCTCGCTTCTGAACGGCACGTACAGCAGTACCTGCTCTCGCATGTAATCGTCCAGGAAGTTGTTGATGCTGTATTGCCGGTAGAGGATTACTACTGGACGCTCTCGAAGGACGTAGTTATTGCTGCCAGGGGTGCGAACGTCTCTCCGGTACTTGCTCGCCAAGTCAGCCAGGCAGATGTCATTCATTTCCTGCGGTCTGCCCTCGTACTTCTGCACAATGTTGAGTTTCCGCACGTCAGTGGAGGACGCGCTGAGCTTGGCCAGGTCCTCCTTGGTCTTGCGCAGCCGCACGCGTTCTACCGAGAAGCAGCTAGGAATGTACGCCATATAAAGGCTCTTCTGGGACATTTCCTGCCGCAGGAGGAACCAGGCCGCCTCTTGCGAAGACATCTCAACCCCCTTGAGCATGGTGATGTCCAGCATGCGGAGAACGGCGGCGTAGTCCATGTCTGGGTTCTCACCTAGGATCTGCACGACTGCCTTGTGGAGGTTGGACATGCCTCGGTCCGCCTTGTTTACGTAGTCCACAACGTACGTTGCACAGGCGTAATGGCCCAGTATCACTTGCAGGTTCATGTTGGAGTCGAGCACCTTGCCGATCCAGGGATTGAACGCGTTGACGAACCTCTCGGTGGGCGTTCGCTTGTGCAGCACGCACGACCGCGGAACCGCGTCTCTAAGGATGTCTACGTACTCGTTCTCGGAGGTGATGTTGAACTTGGCCAGGAACTCGTCCAGAGAGGCACACTCGCCAATCTCCAGCGCCTCGGGCAACTCAACGTATTCATTAGCCGCTGACGTTTCGCCTTCTCTGCGGGGTCGGATCGTCTTCCAGCGGGGGGAATGGCACTACAATTTTGTTGGAGTCGCTATGCACGAAGGGCGCGCCCAACCGGCCCTTGGTCTTCCCGCGCTTGTAGCACGTGTGCATGTGCGCGTGCATCTGCGTGCGGCTGCGCCTTAGGTTGGACGTGTACAGGCTGAGCAGGCACTGCACCATCTCCAGGGTCGTCAGGCCATTCTTCGTCTGGCCATTGTCCAGCCACAGGATGTTGTCGATGTGCGCGCTGCCGCGTTGCTGAAACTCCACTCGCTTGAAGAAGTCAACCGCAACGTACGGCCTAAACGGAGAGCACCGTTTGTCTCGCAGGATGTTCATGATCAAATGGAAGATCTGGTGAGCGTACATGGCACGCGCAATGGGGTCGCTGTTGACGAACTGCACCTTCTCCGGTGCGTTCAGCTCCTCGATTACGCGAGCACGGGCTTCGGGCCCAACCCGCAGTCGTTCAAGCACCTCCAGCAGCCCCTTCCAGTGCAGCTCAGAAGCGGAGAGGGTCAGGAAGACGTGAGGCCTGCCCAGCTGCCGGGTCATGGCGAAGAGCTCCTTGCGCCGGTCCTGCCAGTACTGCACAGTGTCGGGAACGCCTCGCATGAACGCCAAGTCCCGGTTCAGCACCTCGTCCAGGAAACTCGCGCCCGCCGATCTCAAGCTGCTGTCGCGTGAACGAGCTG
Source organism: Haemaphysalis longicornis (assembly GCF_048455015.1). Taxonomy (NCBI): domain Eukaryota; kingdom Metazoa; phylum Arthropoda; class Arachnida; order Ixodida; family Ixodidae; genus Haemaphysalis; species Haemaphysalis longicornis. The sequence continues at coordinate 185,025,378 of NW_027526361.1, read as the reverse complement.
GTGGTCGCGTTCGTGCGGAACGTCATTGTCTTCTCGGCAACGGTGTACCGCATCACCTTCCTCGCCATGTACAGCACGTGTTCGGGGATGACGCCGCGCCTGTACGTTCGGTGGATCTCGCTGCTCGCCTTGGTAAAGGGTGTGGGGCGCGGTCCCTTGATCTCACGAGGAATGCGAGGCAGATTGACGGGAATGCAAGCTCTTCGGCGTACGTGTCAAAGAAGAGGGAGATTGGGGTCTTGTTCTCACCGGGAGTAACGTGCAGGGTATTCGTGTTGTCCACCAGACCCTTCCCTTCCTCTTCCGTTACCTTGGCAGTTGGAGTTGATGTTAGGCCAACGTCATCGTGCACCATCGTGTGGCTCATGGCGTTCAGCGCAATGATGGCTTGCATTGGGTCTTCCAGGTCCGTGATCTCGGGGAGAGGCTCGATTTCATCGTCGTCGCATTCAACGTCGTCATCGTCAAACTGCGACAACCGGCTCCAGTCGATCTTGACGTTAACGTGCTTGTACGGAGGAGTCTTCTCCAGGTCCTTTAACCAGGCGTGAACGGTGCTCTTCTTCGCCAGACCGCGCTTGTACAAGGCCTTGCTCACAAGCCTCCTCTTGATGTGAACGTCAATGGCTGCATCGTCAGGGACGTTCCGGGGGAGGCATTTCACAAGGGTCGGGACCTCGATCGGGACGTTGACGACTTGGCTCTTAATGCCATACTGTTCGCTGCAGTGCGGAAGGTGTTTAATGCTCATGAATGGCAGGCGCGGAGCCATGAGCCGTTCCTCCACAGGATTTAACTTGGGTAGGTGCGCAGTCCGACGAGGGCACCGGTAGCCGTAGGTAACGCTCATTACGGGTACCTTGCCGGACGCTAACGCGTCCTTGCACGTTGCACACACCTTGTACTCACTCAATGTGTCGATGTTGACGTTGGCAGCACCGCTGCCAAAATATTGGCGGAGAACGGTGATGGAATTGGTTTGGTAGCGTTCGTTGTCGATGCTGCCGATGCGAGTGAGGTTGTTATTGAACCAAAGTCTGTTGCACACCTTGCAACTGTGGCCGAAGCTACGATCGAGAAAGTCGCGTTTGAAGCGACCGTCGGCGCCATCCGTGCCCGGCCGCAGCAGCAGCTGCATGCGCGCGGCAGCCTTCGCAGCACACTCGCACCCGCGTGCAGCATCGGGATCAAAGGCTCGGAGCTGACGATTACAGGCCGCTTCACGTTGACGTGAAGCATCTGGATCCGCAGCTCGGCGTGTACGTTGTGCTTCGGCCTCACGATCTCGAAGTTCGGGATCGGCAGCTCGGCGTTTACGTTGTCGTTCAACCTCGCGTGCCTTCGTTGTATCAGTAGCCTCCTGACGGAGTTTGCGGCGCATCTCGGGTTCACGTGCTCGGAGTTGGGGATCCGCTTCTCGCCGCTGCCGTTTCGCGACAGCGGCTCGGGCCCTCCTCTGCGCAGCCTTGTTTTCTTCAGTGGTGCTAACGTTGACGTCAACGTTGGGGCTGATGCTGTTGGTTGTACTTGTGTCAGCACTCACGTCGACGGGGATGTTGGCACTGGCGTTGACATGGGCACTCATCCTAGCAGCAGCGTAGCAGAACCGGCGAAGACGGGGGTTGGAAGCAGACTGAAAGGCGCGCAGCGCGTGTGCACACCTGGTTTATACGGCTGGCAGGAGGAGATTGGAGGAGAGACGCGCATGCGCAGTGGAGTAGCGTGCAGCGCATGTGCACACCAGGAGAATGGAGGAGAGATGCGCATGCGCAGTAGAGTAGCGCGCAGTAATCACGGCCCGCCGAGACTCGCGGACGCACGCCGCTGCGTCGGGGTCTTTGCCGTACGTCTTCCTAATGTATCTTGTTCTTGCTATTTTTCTTCCTTTGTTAGGATTCTACCCTCAACTCCACCTCCCCCCTTCTACCTTTGTTGTGAATAAAGTTTACCACCACCACCACCTCCGCACGCCGCTCGCGACGACCATGAAACGTCGAAGGCGCGTGAAGCGTGCTCGTCTCGTGCCGGCCCAGGAAGACACCGGCAACACTGTCGCTTCAGGAGCCCTTAAAGCAGAGCCTTCTATACTACTAAGAGTTCGGCCATCAATGTATTTCTGCGAGCACGCACGCAACACGAATAGCGGTGACGTCACGCTCGTGAAGCGAGACGTCTTTCATAGCAACGGGCCCCAGCAACGGTGCAGCGACGGCCATGTCTAAAAATAGCCCAAACAAACCGCACGCGTATCACCTGAGGCTCTACGTCGCAGCGCGCGTCTTATCAGTGCTTTGACTTGCGTGCGGAAAGCAAGCCGAGTGGCGCGTTGTTTTGACACTCCGCTGAGCGATTGCCGCGTTGCTACAGTGCGCTTGAAATGGGTGGCTGCTGCGTGGAAGGCTGCAGTAATAGCAGCCGCAGTGGTTACCGACTGTTTAAGCTACCGAAAGACCCCGTGAGACGACGGCTATGGCTTCAAAACATCAGCCGTAAGGACTGGACACCCGGAAATCGTGCGGAGCTGTGCGATGTGAGTGCGTAGCTGGGAAGCGATGTGTTGCGCAAAAGTTACTGAGTAAAATCGAGCATGTGCGTGCGCTTGAAGCAAGACCCCGCGTGTATGAACTACCCCACGTACACACGCTTCCCAAAATCGACAAAAAAAGGGAATTCGCTGCACGCTTCCTGTTCTGGAACGATGTGTCGACACTGTCAGCGCGTTTTTTTTTGTTATTTTGCATGCATGGCTGACCATCTCTGAATGGCAGGAGTTTTACTTTTTAAAAGGTGCTGACTACAGTGACGGGGCCCGTCGCTTTAAAATCTGCACTACAGTGAGGGGGACCCGTCACTTTAAAAGAATCGCTACAGTGACGGGGCCCCCTCAATATAACAAAAGCAAAACCAGCCGATTAGCCGCCGTTATTCGTTCTCGGATTTGGTGTATTGTATTGGTTCTGCCGCTTACTACGGACGTTGTAATGCGTGGTTCGATTCGTACCGTTTTGTGTGTGTGTGTGTTTGTGTGTGTGTGTGTGTGTGTGTGTGTGTGTGGCCGTGTGTGGCCGTGTGGTTAGCGTTTTGTAACAGCAAAAGAATTCACGCGGTGAGAGCAGTCGGTCTTGGTTTTTACTCAAGCGGCCGAATTCCGCTCTCGCTCACGCTCACTGGAGCCAAGGCCGACGTAGCCATCGCCAGTTACGCCCGATCTCCTGTAATTATTACCCGTGATTAATAATTAACAGTGACTCTGACTAGTCAGTGAGTGGAAACGGTTTGGCCGGTTAGGTAAAAATCAAGACTGACTGCTCTCGCTGAAATATTGTGAAGCGGGCGTCAGGTGGCGGATTGGAGATCCGTTCGGATGGAGCTCGAGTTAGTCCGACCATCTGTAATTGTTAATAATGATTAGTAATTATGGCTGATTCTGGCTAGTCAGTGAGCGGTAGCGGTTTGGCCGGTTGGGTAAAAATCAAGAGAGACTGCTCTCAACGCGAGTTGTTTCATCTGGACGGGGCCCCGCCACTGTAGTCAGTACCTTTTAAAAAGTGTGATATAAGCCCGTGACAAACCATTTTTTGCGAGCTTGTCAATGCAAAACCTTCTGGCTGATTTATGCGCAGGAACACTTCCTTGAGTCCGACTTCGAGCTGCACAGGGCGGACGGCTGGAGGAAACTGAAGAGCACATCTGTGCCAACAGTGTTCCGATGGAAGCGCAAGCACACGAGAATAACGCAGGCTGTGGGTACGCGTACATCACCTTCGGAAGCACATGCCACAGGTATGCAGTGCGATACACAGCGGAAATGTGCATTTCTAGCCGAAAACGTATTTCAGACAGTGTACCATTCTTGCAGCACTACATGTACATCAATTTGAACAACCAGGTCCTCAGGTCAGTCTTAGCTTGCAAAAAAGCACTCGTGAGGTGGGAGGCCTTTGCTGTCACATATATATGTATCTAATCAGTAAGACTTGTTCACAGACTGAAAGGCCCTGGTTCAAACCACCTGATGGAGATGCGGTGGCCGAATCCTCAAACAGCTTTGCCAGTGGTGGCATGGTATGCCCAGTCCCATTTCGTTTTCCTCCTTCTGCTTTATTTCAGGGTCGCAGTGAAGGCCTGCTGCAAGTGGACCCTTGAAGTTTGTCGCATTTGTAAGCCGTTAATGCACTTTTTGCCCGCAGCTTGGTGAACAAATCCGTGCTCCACTGCGGGGTGCACTGCTGTGGCCCGAATCGCCTGACTTGGCCCCGAGTAGCAGCACACAAGGGGCACCTCAACCTGAACACCTGGTTGACCCGTCCGCCAGCCCTGTGATGGTGAGCCCAAAGTTTTCTTGTCGCTTTTTGAAGCATCTGTGCAAGTAAAAACTGCAGCATTGTATGCCAAGGCTGTCACGGTGCCCGGATTAGTACGAATTGGTAAAAGGGCATGTTTCGTAAAACTGTGCAACATTTGAGTCTTCTGGTCTTTGTTTGTAGTTGTCTCCCACTTTTTCTTTTTGTTTCCCACAGAAAAGCACTTTTTTTTGTTTATGCTGTCTATGAGTGTGCACTTTCTTTGAGACACAACAAGTTTGCTGCTGTACGGTGTACATATGTTCTCCTTGATGCACAGTGGAGCAAGCTTGTGTCCTGTGTTTGCCTAAACTGGCTGGAGCGATTGCTGTGCCTGGGAAGAGCAAAGCCACTGCTTAATATTGTATGCGGGCTGTACGAGCGATACTGCTCTTGCGTATTTCTTCAAGCATATGACAAGCGGCAACCTATGTGCATGTCTCTACCGAAACTAGAATGTTAAAGGTTGCGGTCAAGCAGGGGACATATGCCTAAGGGATTATGGAAGGAAGTGACATAAGGAGAGTACCATGCCCATCCTCTTAAAGTAACACATGTTCAAAGTGAATCTTCATAAATCAGTAGCTGTTATAAATGTATATATATTTTTAGTTTGGCTTTAGCATACTCGAGAAAAAATAGCCCGGGTTCATTTTTTTCACTTCCTTCAAAATTGCTGGCTAAGTCTTGGTTTGCAGTTTATTTTTGGTTACGGTTTAGCACCAAAGGGACGTGAGCCCTGGTTGTGGGCAAAGTGAATTCGAAGTTGTTTTGGTGAGATCAGCCCTTCTGGCTCCACAGGTTGTCCGCCTTTCTGCTGTGATGTTCTCGTGTTTTTAAGCCCTGGTTGTCCATTAGTCCTCCCTCTCACATTCAGCTCTCTAGACAGCCCGTCTGCAGAGTGCTTCCACGTGCACTTACGTGTTTGAGTGTGCGTATGAGTGTGACGTTATCACATAAGTACTCTGAGAAAAATGTGTAGTGTGAGATGAAGTTTGCTGCTAGAATTTATCTGCAAAGTAAGCATTATTTTGCTTTTAAATGATCCTTTGCAGGCAAGAGCAGCTGCGCTGAGCACACAGCAGGGAATACACAACAGACCAAACGTGGTATATGTTCACTGATTTTATTGTGTGCTTTTAAGACTTCTTTTCAGAGCTGCACAAGGCACCAGCACCTGTGATATATTGTCAACTGTTCTGTGGCAGCAGCCAAGTGGTTTTCATCATAGTGTTCTGCTCGGTTTTTCGTGATGTTTCCTGTCTTTTTTTGTGTATGCGCATGACCTGTAAAGATGTACTTTTTCTGTGTGTGGCGCAGCGTACCGGTGTCACACTGCCCACACCACCATTGATGGAGGCTTGTTTCGACACTGATGGAGTAAGTACAAATGTATCACTTTATCATTGCTAACGAGGGCGTGGCATTAAATATATAAATTTTTAATCAAATTAACCGGCAAGAATTACTTCAATAATTGATCAGGTAATCCGATGATGGTGTTTTTTGAACTATTGAAAAGGATACCTCGAGATGTCAAGTACAAAGCCGCTTTATTGTTTTTGATGAAAGTTGGAGGGAGAGAGAGAGAGAGAGTAAACGTATTTATTGCAAAAAGCAATGTGAAGGAGTCCCTTCAGCTTTCCCCACCTCAACAGCCCTTAACACCAGCAGGCACGGAGCATTGAGGTCGGAGGTGTAATATATTTTTATGCATGCATGTGGTAATCATATCTGTGCAGGCGAGCTAATAAGACCCCAGCATGGTACAGATGTGGCAAAAAAACACATTGATGCGAAACAGTATACCTCCACCTGTCAAGCACATTTCCGTGGCGATGCCAGCAGAAAACTATCATCTGTACGAAGGTGGCCACATACTCACTGACAGCAGGCACATACCTACCCACGGGGACTGGCAGTAACAGTAAAGATTGCGGATGTGTAAGCTACCCCGAGTGCATAATTACGCAACAGCACAGAAATCATGCAGTGACGTCCCCACGCTTTGAAAGCTAAAAGGGGAGACCGGTGTAGCACCCCCTCCAGTGCCTTCCAGGCTACCTTGGGCAGAGCACAGGAAGGTGAAGCCAAAAGAACAACAACCTAGAGCAGTCATGGACGTTGTGCAGTAATAGAAAGTCTCGTTAGTAGTGCGTGTCACTTGTCTCTGGTTTCACCCTTTGTAGAGCCAATTGTGAGAGTTCAAGTGACGTCGCATGAGTGACCATTGTGGGTATTGTTTACAGCTTCGCAGTCCAACCACCTTCAGAGTGTGGATTGGATCCAAATTTTTTTTAGCTGGAACTAATCCTTGTAGACGTTGGCCTGGCACCTCTCTTCATTGTCCTTTCCGTGGTTTTATAAGAGTGGGTTGTTGCTGTATAAGCCAATGGCCTGAGGCAATGCCCTCTGTGTACACAGAGTTTGGCTGGCTTACCCGCCGTGGTGGCTCAGTGGTTAAGGCGTTGCGCTGCTGAGCACGATGTCGCGGGTTCGATTCCCGGCCGCGGCAGCCGCTTTTCTGATGGAGGCGGCAAGCGAAATCGCCCGTGTGTACGAGATTTCGACGCACGTTGAAGCCCCCCAGGTGGTCAAAATTAATCCGGAGCCCTCCACTATGGCACACCTCATCACCTGCGTTGCGTCAGCGCGTTAAACCCCACAATAAAACAATCAAGTTTGGCTGGCTAGATATCTGGTTTACTAGCTTACATTAGGTGAGCTGGTTAACGGGTTAAAATATGTTATTGTGACTAAAGCTATAATCAATTAACAAGAAGAGTAATCGATGAAGCAGCTACCCCTATTGGTAACGCATGTTTGCTTTTTGCGACTTCACAAAATGAGGTGTGTGTGAGCTGTGCCTTGAGGGTTAGCTGTGACCTCAAGGTTATTGGCGTGCTTCATTAGCTGCAACTTCCTTTTTGCAGAGGCTCCAGGGCCTGTCTGTGCACTTGATGGCCAGTTCACAAGCCATAGATGTCTCCACCAGCCCTGGCATGATATGCGTGCTGGTTTCGTTGCATATCGTAGAGTGGAATGCTGTGGTTAGCACAGTTCATGAGATTGGGCCTGCATCTGTTTTTATTGAGTCCCTGTGCTATGGTAGTAGGTGAGCTGGTAGCTTCGTGAAATTGAGAATCGCTGTGGCATAAAAGGCAGCTGAGGCACATAGGGAGTTGCACAGGCACAAATCACTGTGCACAAGGGAGAGGAGTACGAAAAGGTGTGGTAATGACAAAGCTGCACTCCCGGATCTTGTGCAGAAGCATTTCTAGTGGTCATCTAGTGGATCCTATGACCAATATACTGCTGAAGTGCTACTTGAGTGCCAATAGAGCTCTAAGTCTCTCAAAATGGTTGGGACTGTCGTTTGTGTGGTGTGCAGTCATCTTTAGTTCAGAGAATCTTCAGCCGCGGCTGTAGTTATGCAGGTCAGTGGATATGTGGATCAGTTGGTGCTATTTTTAGCGAAATGAGTTTGTAACATTGTTTTGCAGCATTGTTTAGCACTGTTGATCTGCAGTCAGATGCATCATTGAGTGCAGAGGAGGTCATGACAGCTGGACTGCTAGAGCAAGGCAGTGATGAAGAGGATACCAGTCTGCTTCGTAATTGCGCAGCCTCCAAGGAAACACTCTTTGCAGGCTTCAAGGCATGCTGAAACACCCGTGACCACCTCGCTACCTGTGCGCACAGACATGGGCTCTGCCATGGTACATAGAAGGCACTTGTCTGTTGTACTCTTCTAAGCAGGATTTGTTTGCAGTGTGAAGCGGGCGAGGATCCGCAGCTGTCCACGTCCACCTTGTTGGAGGTGGGTTCTCACAGTGCTTGAAAGGTTCTTAGTTTGCTTGTTTACTGCAGAGCCTCTGAGCCATTATATTACTGCACTGCAGCCTGACACACATGGAACCTGGAGTGTGGGCGAGCCGGAAACCATGGACACCTCTCCCTCCGAGACAGATTTGGTATGTACACTGCTTATATTGAGCCGCACTTAACATAGCGCCAGGTGCCGCGTAGCCACGTACATTTACTGCACAATAAATACTTGCCAAGGTGGGGCACTTGCTTTAACGTGAACAAATGTTCGGTTCTTCCATCCTGCTGCTCAGTGTGGTTACAGAGAAGTAAAAGCATTGCACAGCCTTTGGTACAGTAAATATCCTGTGCTCCTGAACAGTGGGAGAGTAAGCGCAAAAAGCATGGCGACTTGCAAAAACAATGATTGTTAGTGCAGTCTGCTTGAAGCGAGAAAGTGCATGGTTGCATTTTGATTTTACCAATGGTGCACAAATTTCCCCACCTACTCCCAGTGCATCCTTGGAAAGTCGCTATAAACACAGGGCTTGATGCCCAACTTGCTTTGCCTCCTTCATAGGAAAAAGGCAGCCAAAAAATGCCCCGTGTCTGGTTGACATGCAGTATTTGCGGCAAAAATGTAAAGAAAACAGGCTCTCAGGATTAAGGATAGAAGTGCGTAAAAATGAAACCAGGGCCTCAGCTTTCTGTGAGCACTTTATGATGTGCTCCTGAGTGTCGCAAAAAGAGGAAGGGGAGTGACAGAGAAAGGGCTGCTTAAATTATTTATTCCTTGCCAAACACCATCATTGGTTGCCAAAGAAAGGGCAATACTATTGTGGAACGTCTGATGTTTAAGTTAAAGCGGCAAGTTCATGAACCCTTAGTGTCAGTTTAAGGACCCTGCAGGTATACAGAGGGCAACACACTTGTCTATAGCACAGGTTTCATATTTAGAGCCGTATTTCAACTCGGTTGAAAAGAATTTGACGAAAATGTGTTTCATTCCGAAGCCGTAACCTAATAATTCGACCGACATTTTTTGTGAGAAGTTAGTAACTAGTTTAAGTTGAACTCGTTGTTATAGACAAGTGAGGTGTGCACTGTATGAGGAGGCTAATGCTTGGAAAGCCCACAGGCTTTATTTGAAACTTGTCGATAACAATACTAATGAACATGTGCAATGCGGCCGTTCATTTTTTAGTTGTGTAGAGGTGTTTACTTCTCCAAAAAAGCAATGACACCAGATGTATCCACACATGCTGCATTTTCACAAAATTTCACATTTCAGCATTTTCACATGCTGCATTTCACACAGCTCAACAACAGTAACAGCCTGAGAAAAAAATTTGGGCAGCTCAGCTAGAGTTTTCAGCAAAGGGAAAGTATTAAATGTGACAAATATATGAACTTTTTTTTGGTGTCTACAATAGCGCCATGTTACGTTATTACCTTGGGTCAGACCTTTCTGAAAAAAAAAAAAAATGTGCGGCCAATGTGTGGGGATTTGTTTTATTCATGGACCGAAAGTGCAGGTGCGCGGTACATGCTATAGTGCTTAGGTACTTTTCATTATATTATGTTATGCTATTACATCGTACTTTCCACATGTACATAAATGATGGTACTGTGATGCAAAGTGCAAGTGCTGCTTTGCCAGGTCCACAGCCCACGACCATCTGTGCAAGCGCAGGAATGATGTGTTCTTGTATGGTGCCTTATGCTTAAGCTACATAAGCGTTTCAATGAAAATCTCAACTGCATGGCCTTCGGAACCTCGAATGCTATTTGAACTGGTGTTCTGCCTATCTACACGACAATTCTTTAAGGCAGTTGAAAGTATCCGTATTCGACAGCCGTTTTTGGGTGCTGCCACTGGTGCCACGCCTAATTCTTGACTAAAATAAAATTTTAGAGTTCATATGGCTGGAAAAAGAATTATTAGTGATCAAACCAACGACAATGTACAAGTGTGCACAAAACTTTCGTGAAGAGGCATTCGTTTTTCTTTTTTCGCACTACGGGGGTTGAGAGTACCAAGTTACTTTGGTGCCATAGAGAAAGTGCTCGAGAGCGAAAAGAAATAAAAAGCTATGAAAATCGCGCGGTTTAAATACCACGGTTTGCTCGTTGATAAATGTTCGTAATTGCAGGATGCAGTAAACTACACCCACAAGTACGAGCGTTTGCGTTTCAAGAATATGTGAGAACGTTAATGGTCATTGGTGCTGTTCCTTTGACTGAAACGGCACTTCAACCAAAGGCCTTTGGAAAATGTCATGTGCAGCTTGCAGGGGTCATTTGAGTGAAATGACTTTTGGCTCAAAGGTCTGACACTCGTGCAGCACGGGAATTACTAAGCAGTTTGAAATACTTATTGATTCAGCCTAACCATACTCGTTAGATTGCCTTTTTTTTTAACGGTGAATTTGAAGTGTCGCTTAATGCAGTTCCTTGTTGCTTCCTGTTGTGCTGCTGTTGTTGCATGTTAAAGCCAGGGTTCTTGTCATTATTGCTTACTGTCACTATTACATGTCAGCAGGTAGCTTCTTGCCAAAACAATTTGTATGCAGATTTTGTGCGTGTATCTCCTATGCAGACTTTTTTTAGTGTATCTCCTTTGTGTCCACCTCTTGGGCATTGGAACTTCGGAAATTGTATGTGCAATGCAGACCGGCACACAAAGCAACTGGAATGTTGTAGCTCTTGTGGAATAGGTTTATATTATATGCGGGCAGCCTTAGTGTGCCAACACTAGGAATGAAACAAAAAAGCACAGGAGCCCTTCACAGCCGATTTCCAGAAAATTGCCTGGAATGTCACGGAGGTTTTCAGGGGGGACATGGCGCTTAAATTAAAACAATTTCTTTAAATGTTTAAGTACACTATGGGAAACTTGTGAGTGTTGCTGTTTTTTTTTCGCTGATTTTAAATATGGCATTATTTTTTTATTCATCCAATTTATTTACCAAGATAATTAGAGATAATTGGTCATTTCTGGAGGAGCAATAGGCGAAGCAGTGTCAGCCATAACAATAAGCTTCATATTTTCCAATACTATGACCCTGGTGAGTAGCAATAAGCGTATCAGTATTTTTGATGCACGAGGTAGAACCAATTTAACAGGACCACTGACCTTTGGTATTTGAAATGGGCATTTGAAATGTTTCCTTTGCACTGGTGCACCCAAGGTTTAATGAGCTGTAAAATTAGCTCAAAGTGGTGCATCAAAAAACTGATTCGCTCATTCCACTCACCAGGGTTCATAGTATTGGGAAACATAAAGATTACAGTTTTATGACTAACACTTTTCAGTGTAGTATTCGTCCAAGAATGACTAATTATCTCTAATTATCGCGGGAACTAATTGACCATCTGAAAAGGTAATGGTATATTTGAAATCAGTGAGGAAGAAGCAGCAAGACAGACAAGTTTCACAGAGTTCACTTAACAAGCATAGAAAGCTGCTTTAAGAGCAGTGTTCCCCCTTAAGTTTGGTTTAATAGCACCTTTTCCCTCTTATCTGTAATGGTTAAGCACAGTGCTGGCATTTTAAGTTTCATTGTTAGCTAATAACAAAGTTGCCACGCGTCCTATTGTGTGGCAGTTAGGCATACGCCAAATATAAACAGAAGTATGTATGCTTCTTGGCTTGTGTAATACTGTGGGGTGTGTTCTCGTGAAAGTGTAATGGAACATGGTTGTTTCCTTGGAGATTTAGTGGCAGTGAAACAGGACTAGAGAAACTTAAAGCACCTTTGGTAGCCCTCCCCCACTGGTTTTGTTTATTGTTTCCAGGTTAAAAAATGTTACTGCTTGAGGCCTTCGTAATGCTGTATGAAAGAACAGCTGACCGTAGTGGTCCATAGTTCTATAGAAGTGTACACATTAAGGTAGGTAATTATATGGCATAACTGGGCAAAGGAACAATGGCGCTGTTAAATTGGCTTGCAGATTTTATTTTTGGAGTATGCATAGTATTTTAACATCTTGCCCGATGCATGGTAAACTTACATTCAAGCGAAGCATAGAAACGCCTGAAAAGCAAGTAGAAATCACAGGCCAGTCCCCAGGGGTTTATACAGAATTTTTTACTTTGGGGCAGTCTCGAAATCTTCACGGGGGTGTTGTGGGCCTGTTTGTTGGGGGGGGGGGGGGGTATAAATCCCTGGCGTCCGTGGATGTGAAATCTTTTTTTTTTTTTTTGTGGTGTCCAAAACCTTCTGATGGGGAGGGAGCGTACAAACCCCTGCCGATCAGTATGATCATTTTCAAAGCCCGAGTTAAAGTGTGAGAAAAAGTTTAACAGCGGCAAGGCATGTACAGTTATCAGCATTTCCCTATTCACATTGGTACGAGGCAGTGTGTATGCATTATTTCCGCGTGCATGCAGAAGTCAAAAGTATCACATAACAACCCATTACCCTCCTGCTCAACGCACCTGACAGCGGGGGGTGGATTTGCGAGGTTTGTTCATTTCAAAACGTCCACCGTGACGCAACACTGATTGGAATTACAGTCAAACGCTTGTATAACGAAGCGTGCGGGACCGTCGTAATTGTTCGTTATACACGTCACTTCGCAATATGCGTCGCGCACTAAATTGACACCCTATAAAGCAGATAAGCCTATATAAGAAGCAGAAGTTTATTCAATCTTACAAGAAGATGAAGGTTACAAAGCAAACTTATACAGACAAGGGTCCCATAGTCGAGACTGCACCAGGACCCTCGGGTAAATATTACATAGAAGAATAAAACACAGTGAAAGCTGCTAGAATGATATTAAACACTAACATATTATTGAGGTATATGCATTGCAGAGTAGTAATGTAAATTATAAAAAATATTGACAATATAGCAATACAAAATAAGGGCGGACTCGAAGGGGGAGAAAAAAAAGGACAAATAGAATAACAGGAACCGCAATATTATACATGTAAAACTATAGTAGTATTCAAAAGAACACTAAGGAATTTTTATGAGATAGAAAACATTAAACCGCAAATCTAGGTGAAATTTCTAAACACCCTATGCCGCAAGAAACAAAAGCAGGCATAATTACATTCACTCAGTATGAGAAAACACGATGAAGCAAAAAGGAAAAGAAGGAAATAAAGTGAAATGTAACATAAATTGATAAAAACCCACTGCAGCACTACAAACATACATTCAGCGAGAAAAAACAATACGCAAAAGTGCAACAAATAATACTCAAAAATACACAAAAAATTTCGCTATGACTGCTATGTACCATTCAGCACTCTAGAAGAAACTTTTTAAGAAGCCTTTTAAATGATGATAAAGATGATAGCGCTTCAATTTCATCGGGCAGGCTGTTGTAGTTTGCAATAACTGAAAAATGCGAATGCATTTTACCGTAGTTAGTGGAATAAAGTAAGCAAATCATTAGAATTAGCAGCGAACCTATATGTTTATATTTACATCAGACTGAAACTCCAATAGGCGAAAAAAAGACAACAATTTTCTTCTGCACAGTAGTATGACGTACTGAATGCGCAACCACCACCGACCTGATGCTATCGAGGTTCACGGCATGCTGCAGCGCGAGATCATGGAGTGACGAGATATATATGGAGTGACCAGATATGTATCTGTAGCGCTTCAAATGCCGCTATCGCTTCGCGGGTGGTCAGAACGCTTGGCTCCTCTGCAAGCTCTTCATCGCTACTCGCCTGGTCATTTGTGGCATCCCTTTTCTCTATGATGGCCTCCACGATGTCGTCAGTTGTAAGGTCAGAGCAAATTAGGACCTGGTCGTCCACCGAGACGTAATCGCCGGCCGTCACAACCAATGCGGCGTCCCAACACGCACTGTACGTGTTTATGGACTCCTGCAGCTCCGTGGCCAAAATGGGTGACTCACGATCGTCGGCACATCTATCGGCTGTGTCGTCAGCTTCAGTGGAGCCAGCACTGCGCCAGCTGGCGGGCACCTTCCACCATGCGCCGGTAACCATTTCAATGGCCTGGCGGACATTGATCCTAGTTCGCCCTTCAATGTTGTGTTCGAGGTTGAGCAGAATTCGCTGCAGCATCATCGAGCGGTAGCGGGCTTTAACGGACCGTATGATCCCTTGGTCCAATGTCTGCAGCACCGACGTGCAATTCGGCGGCAGAAAAATCACTTCCACGTGATTTAGCACCGGGATCTTGTTGTGTGCGGCGCAGTTGTTGATGAGAAGAGCAATCTTGCGATTCTGAAGGCGCATTGTTTTCTCCAGTTGCAAAAGCCAGGTTTGGAAAATGTCCGCCGTCATCCAGGCCTTTTTTTTCGCAACATAATCTGCAGGAAGGCTACGCACGCCCTTAAAGCATCGTGGCTTTGCCGACCTCAGCTTTTCAGTCCCTGCTGCATTGCAGCAGAGCAGCACAGTCAGACGTTGCTTGGGCTTTTTTCCCCCTTTGCAGCGATCTGTTTTCTCGCACAGGGTCTTCTGAGGTTGCAACTCATAAAAAAGAGCAGTTTCGTCGGCATTAAATGTGTCTTCAGGCTTGTACTCGTGCAGCACTCTCAGCAGTTCGGACTCACGCCAATTGTCGGCGATATCGTGCGGTGCGTCGGCCTCTTCGCCAGCCACAGTCTTGAAAATAATGCCATGTCGTTGTTTAAAGCTTCTCGGCCAACCGCTCGTCGCTTTGACGTGCGCTTCATCCACGCCGAGGGCGAAGGCAAATTGTTTGGCCTTCTGACACAGCAACGGCCCCGGTGACAGGAATCTTCCTTGCACGTCGGCAAACCACCTGTAGACGGCGGCGTCATCATCCTGAAATGTGGCTGCACGGATCCTCTTCCTTGACGGGTCAGTTTTATGTTGTGCCACTTGCTCCTGTATCTTTTCTTTGTCCTTAAGGAACGTCGACAAGGTCGATGCGCTGATACCGTACTCCTCGGCTACGTCCTTTTTTTTCCGGCCGCTCTGCACGTCCCTGATGATGTTCACCTTCTCATCGAGGCTGAAGTGTCGTCGCTTTTTAGTCCCTGCACCTTTACCTGCACTCATTGCGATTCCAAGACGTTGCAACATGAACACGGCGCAATCGAACAACCACGCTACCGACCAGATCAGGAACAGACTCGCTTCTCTCCGCAGTCAGGCAGTTCGCACGTGCGCACACTTAGCTGACTCGTTTTTCTGCTGCCGCCTCCGAAAACTCTCCTCCAAATTGTTATTGCCCTTTGTCCCTTCCTTCTCGCAGCCGCCCTGTCATTCTAAAAAAAAAATCTCAAATACACGTTTCATCCCAAATTTGCGCACCAATTGCCCTTTTCCTTCTTTCTTCTCGCTAAAAAGTGCAAGTGCTCCGGAACAGCAGAACAGCCCGTCAGGACTTGGGACCACGCCGACGTACCGTGCCTGTTTTGTGCCATTTCCCATTTTATTTCTTACACTGTAGACCCTGCTGCGACGACGAAATTCGGTCCAGACTGCTTTTCCGCCGGCAGGAAAACAGTGAAGGGAGCGGAAGAAAAGGAAGGCCACCCAACGAAGAAGTTAAGAGGCAACATGGAAATTGTTTGTCGCTGTCTTCCGCGCTCCTATTTTGTCTATTCGGCGTCTGTCGACACAAGAAAGGCCGAAGGTACAGCTGGTTCAACTCCAGGCCAACGCCTTAAAAAGTGCGAGTAACCGCAGTCGGGCCACTCCCGCAGTGATTGTGTTCTTCGCCCCGAGGGCCAAAGGCGCAATTAGGCGAACCGTCCCCTCTCTGGCTGCGTAAAAGGAAACGTGGGCTTCCCGGGGAGGAGTTTTGTGGGAGGAAACACTAGCCCTCGCTTACGCGCGCTGCCTGGAAAATATTTCGGAAAGAGGGGAAAGGGGGGGGGGTCGTAATCCCTCCTCCCGCTGGCTACATCCCTGAGCATCAGTGCAGCGGCATTATCGCCCTTTTTATTTTTGTAGCTCTTTAAAAGATGGCCCGGGGTGACCTTGGTCCGGCCGTTTGCATTAGCGAGTGCCATCGGCGGCAGCAGCGGGCCGCGGCGACGCAGCCCCTTCGTATAGTGTACTAGTACACTATACCCTTCGGTTCGCTGCTGCGCGTTACCACGTGTGAGGCTAGCCGTATTCGTTATCAAACAACAATTCAGCGATTGGGAGCGCATGGTTTTCTTCGTTAAACAGGCAAATTCGTTGTAGTGGTATTCGCTGTAGTGGCGTTCACAATACATAGGAAACACCGGAATCTGGCCAGACCATATGGCATGCTTCGTTGTACAGGCCATTTCGTAGTAGAAGCGTTCGTTGTAGCGGCGTTTGACTGTACCAGAATACGACACAAAACAAGCAAGCCTTGATTTGCACACATCAGATGCTCTACAGTCAAATTGTGTTACTGTTCCAAGAGAAGGTAATGGATGAGACTATGTAGCCAAACCAAGCACCAAGATGCCATGCCCTACAAGGCAGGCCACACCAATCCACATGGCAGCATGTGTGCTGCTGAGCACGAGGTCGCGGGTTCGATTCCCGGCTGCGGCGGCCGCTTTTCTGATGAAGGCGAAAAGCAAAAACGCCCGTGTGTACGAGATTTCGGCGCATATCAAGGATTCCCAGGTGGTCAAAATTAATCCGGAGCCCTCCACTACGGCGCGCCTCATCGCCTGCGTTGCGCCGGCACGTTAAACCCCACAATCAATCAATCAATCAATCACATGGTAGCATGACCTATCACACGGCTGTAGAAGTTTCGTGCCCATGAGGGCTTTGGCAGTGCATGGCTGATCTTTCCGCGGACTACACATCAGGTTTTCCCCACACCCTGGTCATCACTTCACTTCTATACCTCAGCCTTGTAGCAGCCTGTGCTTACTGTCTCTATGCAAGCTTTAAAGGCATCATGAAGACAAAATATGGTTGGTTGTTTAAGAAGACTCTTCGTCGTGGTAACAGGGATGCAAATGTTGACGCTAATTGGAGACAAATACTTTAGGTATCGAAGAAAAAAAATAAAGGGGTGGTAGCACCTTACCCACTTTCTGGTGCTTTCTGTGACCTCACAGAACAGGGCACGCGTCCGTGTGTATTCTTTCCGTCCCATGTGCTCCTGCTGTGCTACATTTGATCACTGTGAATTACCAACTAGCCCAGTCCACGGCTTTACTTGTTTGTGCCATTGGCAGCTGCCGACAAGTGTCGCTGCCAAGAAACATGGCTAGAGCCCCTAGCATTTTGCGATTCCGCAATTCCGTGAAAAATCGCAGAATTAAAGTGTTTTCGCAGAATTCCAAGAAAAAAAAACGTCAAAAGTGTGGTACTACGTCCCCAAAACGATATATTCGGTGAAATGTGGCGGAAAAGTGGTATTTTTCATTAGTAATAGCAAAATGGTTTCCATTAATTGTCTGCAACGTATTTACTGTTGAAAATTTAAATTTGCATCTGCGTATTCCTGCCTTATCAAATAATAAAAGTGTCTAGTTGGCGCAGCCTCCACCTGAACCAAGGGGCTTAGCCATAGCCACAGAAAGAGAACATTGCACACGACAAGGCCCGTCAGATTATAAAAACAAATGAAGGGTGCAATGAGAAAAGCGGCTAGCAAGGCGCTAGTATACTTGGAGAACTCTTACACTTGGAAGTTCAAGAGTGTGAGGTGCTTGGATCCCTAGTAAGTTGGGTGTCTCTGAGAGTAAAGATCAAATTTTGGGGCCGTTCCTGGATTTATAGCCCTAGCTGCTGAATGGCAAGTGTACCTGAAGTCTGCTCAAGACCTCAAGTCTAGTGACAGGGACTTAGCACCATTTCTTTTTAAACAAGAAAAGCCACCAGGTGGAGATTTTGATGTCCTGGCTTTCTGGGCTAGGATGGAACACCTGAGTCCAACACTTCCTTCCATTGCCCTTAAATACCTGTCGGTGCCAATCAACTCTGTTCACGTAGAAAAGTCGTTCAATCGCTATGGTGACATCATGCTATTCTCTTGGTGAACAAAGCACAAAGCATCACCAGATGCTTGGCCACAACAGCTTTCAGTTGTATATAAAATCTAGCATGTTAGTAGACTGAACTGTCTACGTAATAAATGAACTGTTACATGTACCTTATGCCGTTTCAATGTTGTCGCAGAATTTTGCAGATTCCCAATCTAGAATCGCAGAATTTGAAATGTTCCACCGCAAAAAGTAAGGGGCTCTAAACATGGCTGGGCAATTGCAGTGTGGACCCCTAGTTCTGGTTGATCGTATCAATTGAGTGCTAGCACACCACACTGATTACTGCTGGTTTTAGTTTTGGTCCGCATTGCAACCCTGCGGCTCACAGTACACAGCTCGAGGCTGAAATGTTAGTGTTTTGATATTTGCCATATTTTCTTGTTTTTTAAAAAAACCTTCTTTGGGACTTAAATACAGCTAAGTGGGCTTCGAGACACTAGTTCCTTCAAAATGCACACTATTGCTTTGTCTTTATGGCCACTATCATAAGCCTCGTTACGAACCAGCGTAACCAAATTCCACTGTTTAACTGCGAACCTGCAATGAAGCATTTGCAATTTCAGATGAATGGGCACAGGCAACTCAGAATTCCACCAGAGTTTTGCCTTCTGCATTCAACAACCCTATTTGTTTTTGGTTTGATATGCCCACTGCGGCAGTAATAAGAGTCGTGTGTGAAAGCAAACAACTTAGCTAGCAACTACGTACCATTTTTCCGTAATAATAACACAGGTTATCACCTTACTTCTCCTCACTTAGAGGTTGTCTTTTTTTTTTGCAAAAAAATAAGTTGTACCGCGTACCAGCCAGTATACTGACTATTAGCACTATCTGACAGAAAAAAGTACACAAGGGTTCCCCATATATTACCTAACCCGCCAGTTTGACCTGCTGCAGCTCCCCCCTGATGTGCAGCAGCGCTTACTAGCGCGGATTCATGAACTGGAGGTGCAAGTTCAGCGTCTCCAGAGGGAGAAGAAGAAAGCTGAAGCCTACAGCCAGGCACTGAGCGAGGGCCTGCACAAGGTGTTTCGGCCCGATCAGATCCGCGCCCTCTCCAGGAGCACCAACAGGGGCTCTAAGTGGTCTGCTGCCACTATTAAACAAGCCCTGCAGCTTCACTTTGCCTGTGGTGAGACAGGTTACGACCTGTTGTTGTCGCAGGGCCAGCCCCTACCATCTGCGCGCACACTCAGGCGTCGAACACAAGGCAATGTGGCTGCATGTTGAATTGTTGGCAGCTGTTGCACATGTGCTCACATTATTTTGCTTTTTACAGACATCAAGTTCGAGCCGGGTGTCCTTCAAGAGGTGTTCGCGCTGCTGGAGTCGAAGGTCCCCCATTTAGTAGAGAAGGAACGCCAATGCGTTCTTATGCTGGACGAGATGTCCATAGTGCCGAAGTTGGAGTACGATACTAGCACGGGGTCAGTGCGTGGGTACGCTACTCTTGCAGTGCCTGGGGCTCATGCCAAAAGTATTGCCACGCACGCCTTGGTCTTCATGCTGGGAGGCGTCTCATCGAGGTGGAAGCAGGTGGTTGGCTACCACTACACAGGTTAGTAGTAGTTCCACAGGTCTACTCTGGCGTGCATGTCAGGAAACATTTTAGCAAAATCCGCAGTTGACTGTCATTTTTTAACCTCTGCTGTGACTTGTAAAGTTGGGTCAGGCTATGAAAAGTACTTTTAGTCAAAGTACAAAGCCTCACGTCCCAATCGAACCAGAGAATTCCATTTAACAAAGTATAGAGATGTGATTAACTAAGTGCCAATTGACTAGAGGCAGCTGTACTAATGGGCAGTGAGCACCGCAATTAAAGGTGCTTCTTGAATGTCTTTCTTTGCAGGCAATTCCTTCAGTGGGGTCGACGTTGGCAGATGTGTCACGGAGATTTTGGAACGGTGCCACTCAATTGGCCTAGATGTTGTGGCACTTACTACTGATATGGGGTCTGGCAACCGAAACCTCTGGAAGCACCTCGGCGTACATGCTGGGAGGCTCTCCAGAGTCCGCAATGAATTTCCCCACCCTAGTGATAGGAGCAAAAAAATTGCAGTTTTTGCTGACGTGCCTCACGTCATCAAAAATTTATGCGGCCACCTTCTTCGCAACCAGACAATCACTCTTTCAAAAGCAGTTGCTCAAGCCAATGGGTTGCCTTCAGAAACTGTGTCTCTGGCCCCCATAGAAAAATTGATTAATCAACAAAAAAATCAAACATTCAAACTAGCTCCAAAACTAAAACCTGAGCTCCTGGCGCAGAACCAGTTTGAACGGATGAAGGCAAGTGAGAAAGGTGTACCATGATTAAATTGACTACTTCCCTTGCAACTGAGAAACACAAGCCGTGGTGACCGTGACTTCTTTCTCCCCCTGGGCTCTGTGTTCTGCAGGTGTGCAACAGCCTGGCCGTGTTCAGCCATTCCACCGCCAGTGCACTGCGTTACATGGTGGAGGTGCATGGCTGGGACAAGGAGGTGCTGACGACCGCGTGGTTCCTTGATCAGGTGAACCGGTGGTTTGACCTGATGAGCAGCAGGAGCCCCACCATGGCTTTGAGTTTGCTGGACGCGACGAAGCACGCAGATGCTGTAGATTTTTTGAACACGTTTAAACACATGATCGAAACCGCACAAATTGGGGGGGGCTCATTCAAACCAGTTCAGGCGGGCATCATCATGTCAACAACCTCAATGCTGCAGATTCAGCACAGGCTCCTAAATGAAGAAGGCTACCGCTTCATTTTGACCTCGCGGTTCACTCAAGACAGCCTTGAGAATTTTTTTTCAACTGTGAGGCAAAGAAATTCCATCCCGACTCCGTGCGAGTTTAAGTCCGCGCTGCGGATAATCACACTGGCACAATACCTCAGGCACTCAAAGCACTCATCGTATGCAGATGACGAGGACAGCTTTTATTTGGGCGACCTGTCAGACAACACCCAGAGCCCGTGCACACCAACACAAGGGAAGCAGATTGCAACGAAGTGCGCTTAAACCATGAAGCATCTGAAGCTGCGTCATTTGAATACTATGCGGGATATTTAGTTTCGCGAGTACTCAAGAATAACCTCACCTGTGAAACTTGTGCCCAAGCAGTGCAGACGTCGCAGACGTCACAGCAAGATCGTGACGGAGGCCTGGTAGTCTTGAAAGAGTACAAGCAAGGCTGCCTAACGCACCCATCAGAGAAGGCTGTCAAACTGATGGAAATTTGCGAGACTGTGTTCTTGGCGAAAATTCCGACACTGGTGCACCAGAGCCAAATTAGTGACAAATTAGCATCCCTGATTAAGCAGGCAGCCAGCACCGTGTGCCTTCCAGATTGTCACCACATCAAGGAAAAACTAATTGCTCGATTCATTCACGCACGGTTGCACTTGTTTGCAAAGGAGCAAACCGGAAAAGAAATATCAACTGCTAGGTTGGAAGGAGCGCAGAGCAGCAAATCAATGGCTGCCCCACGGATTCGCTAGACGTGCTCAATGCACAGTAACTCTGTTTGCGTAAGCTTTCTCGGGACCTCTCTAACGTAGTTGGATCAGAATGATTGATTGATTGATTGATTGTAGGGTTTAACGCGCCAACGAAACGCAGGCGATGAGGGGCGCTGTAGTGGAGGGCTCTGGATTAATTTTGACCACCTGGGGATCTTTAACGTGCACCGAAATCTCGTACACACGGGCGTTTTTGCTTTTCGCCTCCATCAGAAAAGCGGCCGCCGCGGCCGGGATTTGAACCCGCGACTTTGTGTTCATCAGCGCAATGCCTTAGCCACTGAGCCACCGCGGCGGGTAATGATCAGAACGGTAAACATGGTTGGTCGAACAGAAGACAAACAGGAAGCCGCTGTTCTTGGCTGCTGATGCTTCTTCTCTTTTTTCCCCTGTTTCATTTTCCCCCTGGGGAGGTGCAGATGTCCAGACCTCTCTGACTGTAAGTGGCCCAGGCGTTTTTGCCCATTTCTGTTACATCGTCATTTCAGTAGAAAATTTTGGCTGGTTTCATAGATGCAGTCTTATTCAACTTTTCCCCCAACACAAGCTTGCATGTGTGAAGCCTGCAGGCAGTCTTGCACGGCTCCTTGCACAGATTTTTGTCTTTGTGTCTGCGGGTACAAGTGTGTGTTGATATTTCTCGTCTCGCGCTTCAGTTGTTTTGTTTCTGTCGTGGTCGCCTCACAACAATGTGGGTGTCACTTGAAATGAATACTCCCTCTCTCCAGAGTTGCTTCTCACATGATGAAACTCATTGTGGTACTTCGATGCTGGTTTGCAGTCACATCACTCTTCTGAGTCGAATGTGTCACCATGCATACGGCGTACATTGACTTTCTTGATGCTCTCCGAAGACTGGACTGAAATTACTTTGGGGCGGTTATGGTGCCCACCTTCGCCTGAACAGTGATGCAGCTCTTTCAACATTGATGCAGCTCTTTCGTCGAGCCGAGCGTTCCCTGCAGCTGAACAGTGACTTTCAGTAGCAAGGACGAAATTTCAATACTCTCTGGCATCTGCTTGTCTCCTTCGGTATGGCCAGCCAATTTCCTGGTGGCTGGTTCATTGCTCGGGAAGTCAGATGTTTCTACTTAGCTGGTAGGCATTTCTTGAGATTGCAGGGCTTACAGGGGATCTGTGGCTCATTCACGACAGGAGGTGGTGAATTTGAAGTCCTTGTAGCCTCGTTTGAAAGTGCGCGTTAGTTTTGTCTGTGAGGCCGTACAATTGCATTTGGTGGCACCTGTTCAGGATCTGCATGCACGATCTGTAGAAAGCATGTCTGGATGCGTGGGCACAAGTTTTGCGGACATAACCTCACTATTTCAGCCACTTGATTTCTCCCCTACCAGAGGCTTACTACCAGTCACATTGGGTGAATGCATTGACTCTAACTCCCTACCTTGTGTTGTTCGCAAGTACTCCAATTCGACTTTTACAGCACTGTTCGCTTGCAATACGCAGACCATAATACCAGTTTCACATTCTAGGAACGCTTTCTGTCGAGCAGGTCTTGCAGTGTCCACCTGATCATGGTGTTCACTGCTGCGAGTCTCAACTTCAGTGCTCCGAATAACTTCTCGCATGAGTAAGCACCAAAAATGGTCAGATCCAGCGAGGAGACTTAGTATGGGCTGTGAATCTGTGCCTGCCAGTCTCTAATCATCAGCAAAGACCATGGCCTGGATTTGCAGCGAGTACACAAGTGATGTATCACCAAATGGTGCAGATACAGATGGTAGGCACCACTGTTGCTTCAATAGTGTGAGCATCTGCAGCGTGCTTGCATCGGCAGGGGACTTGAACGACTTTTCATTTCTGTGCACACACTGTAGAAGCACTGCTGAATGCGTTTAATAGGATAGTGGTCTCGTTCACAGCCTTCAGACGCATGTTGGTTACGCCGTCATCACTAACGAACTAACTATTGCTGACTTCCTCCTTCGAGCATACCTTGAACCAGTCAACTCCTCCCATCATGACTGCGCCATGCACAGAACATCTGCAGGCACACCCTGTTGTCTTTAGCACAAATGTTTGCTCTTTCTTCTGTCGAGACGCTCCAGCCGTTGTCAATACGCAGACCGTAGCAGCTGGCGCATTATCCATTGCATTGCTCTTCTGAAACAAAGGGCCCCACATGCTAGTTGCACGCCTCCCACTACACGATCCACAACCTAATGTGACCCTGCAGTGTCTGCCTTGGTGAACTCAGAACAAACACCCTAAAGCATCTTCTCTTTTTCCGGAGGTGCTCTTTCTTAGTGGTCAGAGAGATGTCAGTGGTGCACGAGCGCATGCCATGCTTTTGGGAGCGGCAAAAAAAGCGGTCTTTACAGTCATGGACGTGCGATACCGAAGCCATCGGGAGGTCACTTCATTGCTTCTCTAGTTGGCTGTCATTGAACTGCCGTTGTGGCGCCCCGCAGCACTGTTGCGACGGTAGCTCTATCCTCCCAAAGGGCAGGAGTTCGTTCAGCTCATCATCCGACTTAGCTGCCACTGCCGATCGATTGGCTGGAGGTGAGTTGTCAGCTGGTGAGAAGTTTAGCGCAATGCTGTTTCTCTTTTGCGAAAGCCAACTCGATGTTGTGTGAGAGCACATGCTGCAGTGTATCCACCCGCATGCCAGGGAAGTCATGACACGGCATGTTCAGAGAGGTGAAGCAGCAGATGTTTGACAAGCCGCATTGTAGAGGCTCTTGAGCCCCCATAAATTAGAACATGATGCAGTCAGGTGGTGCTGCTGGATTGTATTTTCTTTCTCATACCGCAGCTTGAGAACTTCCTTAGTAGTGGCTTAAAACACTGTGGTTGCCAAGCGTGCCACCTTCCCCGTCTCGTCACGGTGTAGATAAAATTTTGACAATGGCATAAGGGCACTATTGTTGTGAATAGTCTGCTCAAACTGCTCCCAAAAGCCTGTTCAGAGCTGCAGCTCACCTCGAATTATGGGCATGTCTAGCTGTGGAAGTCGAGGTTTCAAGGTGGCAGACACACGTTCCTATCTGCAGCTGACTTGATTGATGAGTGGTCCTTGTCGGGCATTTGGGCAGTTCGTTCTGGAAAGTTTACCTTGTGCTGTATTTGCAGCAAAGTGTCGAAGGTCCAACCATTGCGCAGCTCGGATGCTTGAAACTCAATGTCAAGTACATCCACCTTAACAAAATCCTCGAGCGCCTCGTTGATCTTTGACAGCTCGTCATGGTTAGCCACGGTGCAATCATGCTAGCCAGTCAGCTTGGCAATGCCTTCACATCCAGCGCAGAGTGAAGAGCAGACGTCATTTGTAAAGCTCGCATTTGTGGCCCTTCACATAGAGAGCTTGCTCTCGATATACTCTATTGTGTGGCAGGCTGCAGCTGATCGGCACCCCGCCAATGAAGTTCCAGGACCACTTTGAGAAACAATTTCCCCCCCACTCGCGGCGCAAAGTGTCAAAGTAGCTGAGAGACAGGCCCTTCGAATCGTTCATAGAAGTCAGTCATTACCACGTCGAAATTTTGGCACCAAATGTTATAAATGGTCGGGCGAAGAGAAGACAGAGACAGTATGCCGCCGTTCCAACCTGCTGTTGTACTTCGTCTCTATTCTGATACTTATTTTTCTGCATCCTCCCCCTGGGAAAGTTCAGGCCGAATCCCCATGCACTTTTCCTACCCAGGGTATGAGTGGACACTACGTTTGTACACAGCCTCGTACAGCTTGTAAACTAGAAACTCAGATGCCGCATTTGTGTCATGGATTGGTATGTTTACACAGCCATAGTTAATGGTAGCGCGCAAAAATATTTTTCATCTACAACCGCGCAGGATGGAACTTGCGAGAGGTAATATGTTTGTTTCACCTGTGATCCTCTTTCACCCATGCACTGGTGAAGCAGAACGGTTTACGCAACGGGCAGCAGAAGGGGTATGAACAGAAGAATGCACGTACATCTGACCTCTGGAGGTTAACCTGTGTAAGGACTGCATGAGGCATATCTTGGATTGGTTGCGGTACCTAGAATGACTGAAAAGGGCTGTCAGTAAAGCCCCACTTTGTTGGTTGTTACAAGGAGCACTGTGCTTGATTTGTAGTTTGCCCAATGCGATCCGCATGGCGACACACATCTCCACTAGAACAGTTTACAAGACATGAGCGCATACGCATGCGACGTAGGGATCGCCTAGAACCCAATCTGAATGTGTCTTGAATGTATTCGACGAAGGATCGCCCTTTCATTTTCGTTCAAACATTGAGGTGACTTGAACAGTGCACGCTTGATGTTGGTTATTTCGTTTCCCCTCAGAAGTTTCGCCCGTAAAGGTCAAGCTGGTGAAAAAGTTCTTACCCAAACACAGCTTGCACAGGTGGTGTTCCCAGGCCACTGTGCGCTGTCGAATGCTGCCAAAACACGAAGTGGAAAATCTGGCATTGTATGCCAGCTGTGATATCCCGAAGACGGGCCCACAGCAAAATAATACGCCACCTGTTTGTGTACAGCCCGGTGGTTTGAAGAGGATGGTAATGCGTTCATTCCATTCACAATGTAGTTTCTTTGACTTGCGATGGAAGCAGTTTTCCTGATGGGCATGACTTTTTTTCGTGTGCCAAATAAGCAAGCAGGCTTTGCAGCTAGTATTGCATAATTGCTGCTTCCATGGAGTCCTTTGTTGCTGGTGCCTAGTGCGGTGTTTTTTTTTTTGTTCTAATCACAATCACGGCACATCATCTTGTTCTGGTCATTCTGCCAGGTTGGCCAGAACGTTTGTGGACACTGCAGAATTACAAAAAGGGGCCATCGTGGGCACCTCTTGATTCTTTCGTTGCTTCAACCTTTTTTTTTGTGCATGTTCTGGCCCTTTGTCTTTGAGTGCATGGCTCCGGATAATGAGGCTTGTGTAGTTGCACACCAAAGTTTTAGTTCGGCGACCACTTCACAAAGCCTTCGTAGTACTCTACTGGTTGTTATGTCGAGTTGCTGAGTTCTAGTGTATATATTAGAATGTCCTCCTTTGGTGATGTTGGGAAGATTTCTAAGATATCAGTAATGACTCTCTGCAATGCCTAAGGTTCTCACACTTTCCCAACTGCAACAAGCAGAGGCGTGTGCCAGCCCTGGAGTGCAAACACACGGTACATCTGCATTCTTTCGGGCATTCTGAATTGCCAGAAGCCTTTCTTCAAGTCAAGCCGCATGGATAACGTGCACCCCTTTAACTGCTATTTCTGCAACTGTCTTCATGAGAAAAATTTTCCGTACAGGCGACTAATCCAAGCCCTTCTGTTCCCTTGACTAACCAGCACCACTGTTGTCCATATGGAGGTTGGCCATTGTGGAACCTTGCTTTCCCTGTGGTGTCAAGGTTCGTTCATACGCTTTTCACGAGCACAGTAGCGCTTGTCTGGGTGGCCCATATTTGCAGTTCTTTTTGGTGTCTTTTTCGGTTGTGTGGCTGACTAACCCTTCCGGTATCGAAATCCTTGGTTTAGGTCGTCCTCATTGTACTTTTTTTTCCCTAGGGGAGCACACTTCATGAGGTTAAGTGTGTCACACATGCTCCGGAGCTCGTAAACCGTGGTGTGTTTTGCAAGTGCCACCAGCATTACCAGTTTTGCTCGAGTAGTCGTATTAAGCATGCACATTGTCATTGTGTTGGCGGGTTATTTATTGCATGTAAATGGTGGCAATTGTTGAGCCAACTTTTGGTTTACCATGAAAATCAGGCTGCCATGAGACTTGGGAACATGTGATGCAGGATTACATGTAGTCGCAGTGGCTTCTATTTATTCGACCTATCTTGCTTATAGCTTTCACGTTATTGAAGGATCCTGGAAATCTGCCTTCAAAGTCCTGTCCACATAACTTAGCATGTTTAGTCTTGCCATGTTGCACACCCAACTCAGATGCAGACACACTGTGAAGCCTGCACTCCTGGTGTGCAAAGTGCCATTGCTGGGAGGCCACTTGGTCAAAGTTTCAAGGCATGGTGAGTGACCTTTATGGATATGTGCCACTTCGTAGACACTTTTTCATCAAGAAGCAGCATATTCAATCTGGGTAAGCATGCTGTTGGGTAGAGGTGTGATTTGATTTCCACTTATCCCTATGTGTGAGCAGGTATATTTTGGCGCTCTTCGCCCTAGGTGGCCTTGCGCCACAAGAAATCAGCAATCATCTTCATCATCATCTGGGGACTTGGTGTATCCCGACAAAGTGCTTCTTTGCCTCCTGTAGATGGTCTCGATATACTTAGGCTGACACTGCTTTATTGCAGCCCGACATCATCACCTAGTCACCCTTGAGCTTCCTCGGTTATTTCTGAACAATGCACTTCAATCCTCAGGGATTTTAAACTGCTTTTTAGGTTAGCACTGATTCCCTGGAAAGTTGGTATACACCCTAGGATTTCATCGAAAATGTTTTGCATTTAATTGTTTTTTATTTAGTTGCCATGAAATTAATGCCTCTTCCGCATATGTTGCTTGGTTTGGCAAAGTGTTGAAAAAGCTTGTTTACGAGGTCATCATGTACAAGCAGACGTACGTGACGAGCGCGTAAACATAAGGATGCCTGACCAACTAAAAGAAGACAAAGGGAAGTCAAGAAATTTGTGGGGTGGTTCTTACGTGCAGGTTTTACTAAAAAAAATTTGTAGTGGCACCAACTGTTCGGTAGCCATCCCTGTATTGTGTGTTAGCTGTTACTGTTTGCATTGTTTACTAGTTTACAGATGAAATTGTGTTGCTGTGACCATGCCTTTTCACATATGCTGTGAAACTGTCTGCATTTGCATATCATCCACACACTGATTGGTGATAACAGTGGTTCTGCAGTACCTGACAGCAGAACAAAAAGAAACGAGATAGGTACCATGAAGCCCGAATGGCACACTGATTCATTCAAAACATTTAATGGTCATACCTTGAAACAATTCTTTTTTCTAAATGGAAAGCATGGCTGCGATTGTTCAGTAGTTAGTGCTTTAAAGGGGCCGGTTCCAAATTACCCCCCTCACGTGTGACCTAATACAGTATTGCCAGGGCTTTGCGCCACAACGGGAAGGGGGTAGTCCAAAGTTAACGGCCAGGGCAGTGATTCGAAGCTGTAATGGAAAAACTGTAGTTTGGAAACATTGATACCATTAAGGAATGCACACCATTGAATTTGAGCATGACATAAACATGTGCCGTGCTACATCGAAGCTACGGATTTTTATCTCATTTTGGACGATGCAACTGACTAGAATCGAATAACTAGAGAGCCATAAAAAATTAGTCGTTTCTTGTGAGGGAGCATCGGGTGCGGTTTATTCGCAATTTGTTTACTTGTAGCGCTAGTGCACTGTTGCGACAGGCCCCCAAGAGAAGCCGTAACGTGACTGCAGAGTATAAAGTTGCTGGAAATATGTGCCCCCAATTTATGTAGATTTCTTTGGTGTAATTCACTATGGCCATTTGTTGACCTCTCTATTTACACAAAATAGCACCTTTTTTAAGTAGTATGCGCTGTAGCTGAAATGCACAAGAGTGTTCTCATTATCATTTTGTGCTGTCAGCATCAGCCAGTAGGTGTGTGCTGATAACTGAAGCTTCTGTATATCGAAGTAGATAATGAAAAACTTGAATCAGCTTCAAGTTGGTTAGCAGTGTTAAAAAAATTCCCCCGCATTTCCCCGAGGGGGAGAATGTGAAAGTGCGAATGCACGGTTGTCGGCCCGCTTGCGGCGCTTGCGCTCGGCCCCCGCAGCCCACCGCCTCGCCGCCTTCTCTTCCATCTCTTCCATCGGGTTTGTAGTATCACGTGTACACCACGCAGTTATCAAGCCGCTATAACGCCGCTGAGTCGCCAACGCACGCCGCTGACGACGTAGTTTGAATGCGTTAAAGGTATAAGGCGCGTCTAACACTGATATCACCGTCGCGTCTGTGGCTTGGTCGGTAGCGCGTCGCGCTGCGGCCCGCAAAGTCCTCGGATCGAAACCTGGCGCCGGATGCTGTGTTTTCTTTAAAGAGCACTGCGGACGCCGCCGCCGACGCCGGCGGTGGATGGTTTGGGGTCGCTTATAAAGAGCATTCGCTCTTAAAAATTTCGAATTAATTTTGTAACTATTCTGTGGTTCCAAGACATGCACCACCATTATCCGCTCGTGGTAAAGGGCTTTCCCGCATCGCCTGGGTGACGTGCGGTCATACGTCAAGGGGAGGGTGTTTTTGAAGCTCGCCTCTTATCTCGGTCATAATTGGGCCAACTCTGCCCTTTGTTTCGCTCATAGAGATAAAATTTGACAACAAGCGCTGAAAATAGGTTTCATGAGACTTTTGAGATTTCGGCCACCCTTCTGTCATCTCGCAATAACGCTACAAGGTCTCAGTCCTATTCCCAAACGAATTCATTCAGGCAATCATTACGTTTCATAACAGAAAAAGGAACATAACAGGCTTATAAACATGGTCAAAACTGGGTACTCTGGGGCATTTAAGTATGCAGCTGGGCTTTCTTATCTAGAGGGTGTTGACCAGGGCCATAGCCAGATGGGGGGATTCACAGGATTCAACCCCCCCCCCCCCCCGCCGAGATCGTTTCCAGGCAGCATGTAAGCACTACGAAGTGTTGCTTTCAGCAAAACTACCCCTTTCCAATATTCAACCCCCCCCCCCCTGATTGGATTGGAAAAACTTTATTGATGCCTGCAGTGCGCGCTTTCGCGCGTAGACTGGGCCTACGTCGTCCTCGTGGCGGGCGTGCGGCACGGATCCCCGCTGGCCGCTGCCGGCTCCCCGGGTTCCTGCCTCGCCAGCGCCTCGAGGGCCTGCTGGACGGCCCATAGTTGTTCTTCTTGGTTGTTGCTCATCGTCGCGGCCTCTAGTCGCGGCGGTATGCATCCTGATTTAGCCTCGTCTGGCTTCTTGATGCAATCCCACAACATGTGTGCAAAGGTGGCCGTCTCCCTGCGGCATGTCTTGCACTTGTTGTTCGGGTGTGACTGAGGATACATTCTGTGAAGCAGTGCCGGGCTCGGCAGCGTTCCCGTTTGTAGTTGCCTGAATACAACGGCCTGCGACCTGTTTAGCCCCGTGCAGGGCGGTGGGAGAAGTCTTCGGGTCAGACGGAAGGCCTTGGTTATCTCGTTGTAGTTAGTGATCCTGTCTCGTGTACTAAACCATAGCGGACGGTCGCCGTGGGCGCGGTCGGTTAGTGCTCGCGCCTTAGCGTGTGCCGTTTCGTTGCGGTTTGCGTTTCTTTTCGACGCCTCGCCCACGTGCGCCGGGAACCACTTGATGCGTACCTTCTTGTTTCCTTTCACTTCTTGTAGTATGCGGACTGCCGTCGGTGCGCTTCTGCCCTTGGAAAAGTTCCTTACAGCCTGTCTGGAGTCGCTCAGCACGGTCTGGCAATCCCGGTCTGCGATGGCCAGAGCGATTGCTATCTCCTCGGCCTCTTCAGATTGAGTGCATAACGTGCTCGCTGCTGTGCGGGTGTTTCCGTCGGCGTCGACCACGGCGACGGCGAAACCGTTGCGGCCGGCATACTCTGCCGCGTCCACGTATCTGGCCTTGGTGTCGCTGGCGTGTATGTCTGTTTGCGCTTTGGCTCTCGCTCTTCTTCTGCCTTTGTTGAACTCTGGGTGCACATTCTTTGGAATAAGATCTACTCTGAGGTTTCGTCGTACGTCATCGGGAATCGAGCTTTTCGCCCCTTGTTGCTCGTGGAAGCCTATGCCGAGGTTGTTCAAGATCGTTCTGCCTGCTTTGGTGGTTGACAGCCTCTTAAGCTGAGCGGTCCTTTGTGCTTCGGCAATTTCGTCCAAGGTGTTATGGGCTCCTAGCTGGAGCAGGCGTCCCATTGCCATCTTGTAGGCTCTGCGTATCAGTGCGTCGATCTTGTTTTTCTCGCTCTTCCTCCGTTTGTGGAATGCCGCCACGTAGGCTATGTGGCAGATCACAAACGAGTGTATGAGCCTAGTTAGATTTTCTTCTCTCATTCCTCCTTTCCTTGTAGAAACACGTTTAAGAAGTCTGGTCGCGTTCGCCGCTTTCCCGGTGAGTCGGGTGATCGTGTCACCGTTCCTGCCGTGTGACTCTATTGTCATCCCCAGCACTCTGATCTTGTTCACTATCCGTATCGTTGTCCCGTCGCTGGTCTTGATCTTGATCTTCTCGTGTTCCCTTTGGTCTTTGACTCTGCGGTTTCTGATCGGTACGTACAACAAAAGCTCCGACTTGTTCGGTGAGCATTTGAGTCCGGTGCCTTTGAGGCAGCCTTCGATTGTATCGACGGCTGTTTGCAGCGTAGACTCTATGTGAGCATCGCTGCCTCAGTCTACCCACAGCGTGATGTCGTCTGCATAGATCGTGTACTTGACCTCGTTGATTCTGCTCAGGCTTTCGGCTACTGCGATCATCACGAGGTTGAACAGCAGTGGTGAAATGACTGAGCCTTGAGGCGTTCCTGTGCTACCTAGGCGTTTCTCCTTCGCCTTCAGGTCGCCGGCCCTAAGTTCCGCTGTCCTGCCTGTGAGGAAGTCCTTGACGAAGTTATACGTTCTCTCGCCCATATTGAGTTGGGACACTTGCTTTAGGATGGCGGAGTGTTTGACTTTATCAAAAGCACTTTGCAGGTCGAGGCCGAGTACTGCCGTGGTGTCTTTGGTGTCTCGTCTATGATTTGATGTTTGAGTTGGATCATGGCGTCCTGTGTGCTAAGGTGTTGTCGAAAGCCGATGATCGTCTCAGGATACAGCCCCTCTCTTTCGAGGTACTCTTGCCACCTGTTTAGCAGGACGTGCTCCAGCACCTTGCCCACGCAGGACGTGAGCGATATTGGGTGGAGGTTGTCCGTGCTCAGCCGTTTCCCCGGTTTGGGGATGAGTATCATCTTGGCCTTCTTCCATTGTGGTGGTAGTGAGCCGGTTTTCCAGCATTTGTTGTAGTACGCCGTTAGTTTCTCGATAGATCGATCTTCTAGATTCTTGAGGGCTTCGTTCGTGATGAGGTCTGGACCGGGAGGCCCTCCCCCGAAAAAAATTTCTGGCTATGACCCTGGTGTTGACTATGGCACCTTCGGTGTGGCCACTTTTTCAGGGAGCGAAATGAAGTGTCTCCTTTTCTCTTTCTGTACTTCTGTTTTTGCGTCTTGACAACTTTGTTGCACTCCTGCTGCCCTAGTCCACACTTCCTAGACAAGAGAGCTCAGCTGCATACTGACATACTAGCTCAGTCCCCTGTTTTGATCTTTTTTTTTTGCTTGCTTTGCTTCCTGTTGTCTTCATTACGGGACGTAAAAAAACAATAAAGTGGACTAGCTTCGCACTTCCAGACAGCGAGCCAATGGTTTTTCTGAGGCAAAGGCGTTTGCACTGTGACCTTTTTGAAGCTTCTCGCCCTCCCTGCGCATGTGGTGTTGTCCACTTCAGTCTGTTACAGGCATGTGCTTTTACTTCCTCATCAACTGTTTTTATATCTTCATATTATTCTTACCATGCCCTTCCCTCAAAACTTGTTTTTTTTGTGGAACCTATAATGTGCGTGCGTGTTTATGGGCTCTAGCACTGGGAAAAGGGACCCATAAGCAAGCTCAAGGCAGGGATGCTGCCATTACACGAGAGCTGAAAAGTTTCGTTAAGAACTGACGAGAACATGAAAGAAAGTAATGCTTGTGGTTTTTTTAACGACACATATGCTAATCTCAGCTCGACATAATGAGTACCTGCAATGTACTATTGCTGAAAGGCTGCATGAGATGAAAGTTTACCCGATGCAAAATATGTGGTAGCATAAATGAAGCTGAAAGCTGCGGAAACAGCTTCTGCACTTTTGATGTCATAGAAAATTGCAAAGCCTTTTAGACGAGCCTTTCATTTTTCTACAAGCTATAGTTAGTAATGAATGCTTTAGATATTGCAGATTTCAGTTCCTTTATTACGAAGCACTGAATATTGGCTTCATTTCACAACTGTTCCAACAAAGCCATTTCTCCCTTCATATCTGCTGCAAAACGAAAAAACTCTACTAGCAAACCTCTGCCAGCCAGTAATGGAAGTTGAAAATGGGAGGAGTTAGGGAATCACCTCCCATTTCGTGTTTCCCTCAACACGGAATGAATGTACTTGATTTTTCCATTTGTATTGACATGATTGTTCTTCTGGCATGACACCCTTTGGAGTGGAGCTAAATTGTAAGTCTTCATGGTTCCTTTATCAGTGTGCTTCTTTCCTAGCCGTACCATATCCAAGATCAGTCTAAGGTTTGGGCAGTCACGCGTACAGTAGCGAAATTCACACTTCAGAACACGTTATGCCAATCAATTGTGTGCGCTTGATACCTTGGCCCATGCACCAAAGAGCAGCATGTTGCCAGCAAAGAAATTGGAATGGTGATCTCACTATCCTGCACATAGTTCAGGATGCAATCACTGCATGGATGCTGCGCTACATTGTCCTGTCAGCTTTGTTGTGGTTGCATGCATGAGCAAGTCCATGTGCAACGTGAGCAATGATAGCAACAAGTGCCTGCTAGGATGCCAGCATGCATGTTTTACCGCACTAAGTGCACTGCGAAAATTATGAATTACGAAATATGCGCTAACTGAACGTACAGAGAAAGGAAGACACACACCTCACAACTGCTTTCTTGTATGTCCAGTTAGTGCAAATTTCATTATTCATAATGCACCAACTAGACCAACAAAACATTTCATTGCAACAGTTGTGTTCTTGCTATGTTCCAGGGACATGAACTGTGCATATGCTTGTGCAGGGTTAATCATGTATGACGTGCTTCGTGCTGTTACGTGCTTCATGTAACTGTATGTAGCGGCGACTGTATGTTGATGCATGCTTGAATGGAAACGCTATGCCGTCTGTTGTTGTATTGCTACAATGTGCTTTTGTTATTGCTGACACGATATCTGTAGTATCACAAGTTTTATCTATTTAGCAGCTACTGCATATCAGTGTCTACATATAAAAGTGCACAATAAAGGAACAAGGGCTACAAGACATGAAGGAACCCAATCAATAAACTTACAACTGCTAACTAAAAAAAAAGAACAGGTGTTTATAACAATACAAAACTTCACAGGTATGCATTGCTCATATGTTTGCAATGACGTCCACTAATTATCATTACTCAGAGGAGCTGAGCGCTGGTTGTCATTTTTATATTTGGTCACTCTCTTTTCCCCTGCTCATCTCGGCCGGTACATTCGGGTGCTTAAGTGCAGTGCCTTGTGCTGGCACCTCATTTCTGCGCGCTCCTGTTTGGGTTTATTCAGCTGATGGGTTTATCCAGCCGATGCCATCGAAGTCTCCAACTGGGGAAAGCAGATGGACCACTTAAGTGTGAGAATGCTGTTTCCCTTCAACACAATTTCTTCTCACATGCATGTGTCCACTCCTGTTCCGTATATGGGGATTGCCACGTCGTGCTGTGCACAGCTTTTCACAGTTGTCGGAATCGTTTACTTACTGGGACTCTTCGATTATCCATCTTGGTTTCACGGGCGACTCCCTGAGAATCAATCTGGCACTGATTTTTCGACGATATTCCTGCGATGTGGGGATCCCTTGGACTACCCGCTGAGTGTCTGGGGCAAGTGCGAGAAAGGTAATTGGAGAGCCCCATAGTCACAAGTCGGCTGCATGTGGTGAGGGGCACTACAATCACGGGAAACAAATTTTATTGAATGCACATCACTGAAACTTGCTGTTATTGCAGGAGGAGAGAGACAGCTTGGTTCCGGTTCGTGGCTGACAGGTACAGGAATAACAGCTTTAGTGGCAGTGGTAGTGTGATGGCAATACCGATAGCAGATATCCCAGCAAGGGATGCAATGCACTCAGCACATCACAATATGCGCATCTGCAACTAACTAGTATCAGCATAAACTGCATGCCCACACCGAACTTGCTGGTAGTTTGACATTTGTTTTCCTGGCTGCACATCTTGATCATGGGCTGGCACTGCAGACTTGTAGCCATTCTTTTTACGTAGTTTTGGGACCAAAGTTAGTGCTGCGCGCCCGCAATCAGAGACCTTAGGCGCTGCTTGGGCTACTCCTGGTGTTATGTTCTGATGTGCTTCTCTGGTGCGTCTTCCTATGTTGAGTTGCAGCTCCCCTTTGTGGTGCTCATTATGTACATGTAGGTGGCAAGCACAAAGGAATTTTTTTCGAGCACCTCGCCATGCTGTTGCTTTGCTTAGTGGTGCAATGTCTGTTTTTGTGCCTCGCAAATGGACCATGACAAGGGCAAAACGATTTCTTTTGGTTTTTTGTTGAGGTCATCAGACACATTTACTGTATTATCCTGTATTGGTGTCGCCTTCTGTTCAGATTACCCCAGTGACATCTCGGTGATCGCTTCTTGCTCACTTGTGCAATGGTGCTTGCTCACTCTGGCAGTGACAGTGCACATTCGAGAAGTCTTCGCTTCTTTTTTTTCTCAACTTCCGTCGATTTCTATAGCAGGTCCTGTTTGTCAGTGAACGGTAATTAGTAGGCCATTATTTGGTTTTGTGGCCTAGTAGCTGGAATCAACCATTAGCTGTGGTGTTGGTGTGCATGCACACATAGCACCAGTGATGGTGCTGCATTGCACAGGCAGTTGCTGAACCCTTCGTGAGGTCGTGAGGTCAGGCAGGCTTGTCACGTTTTACTATGTGGGGACGAACGCGTTTGCCTTCCTACCATTTAGGTTTGCAGTGATTGCCGTCAATCCTTCCATACAGTCAGCAGATGCAGCCATTTCTTGTACCTCCAGCGGTGCTTCAACCTGCATCACAGCTTCCGTGATGCCGAGCATTGTAACGGCGACACGAACAGCAGAGTGTTCATAGTCATCCAGATGGTTAGACTGCAGGTTTTCGTGTGTTCTGCGCTTGCGGTGCACATCTCTGAGGTGAAAACACTGCCTTCCAATTTTCCCCTTAGTGAACCTTCTTGCTCCGTGGGTTGTGTGCAGTGTTAGGCGCCACCTGTACGTGTCAGCAGATTGCAGGTTTGTGGGTGTATTTCAATTTGGTGAATAATTTTCAATGGGGGCATAACATTGCTGAAATTTAATTTATGGGTGGCTCTAGGCCCATGACTTCCTCACTGAGACGTGTTCTGCCTGTATGTCGGAATGTTTGCGTGACCAGGCTTCAGGCGTGCGGTGGTTTCTGGGCTATTATGGTGAGTGGAGATACTTGAAACAGTACATGCTGGTGGTAGGTAGTAAGTATGCATGTGCCGGTGCAGTTTCAGCGAGTTCAGGCAACACTGTACATTTCGTGAAGTATGCGACAAACATGTACTCGACCTCATGCAGTGGTGCATTAGTGTGTATTTCTTCGGGACCTTGCACTACGTTCAAGGCCACAGGAGGCGTTTGTGTTTCCCCAAACTCCACGGCTGTTGAGAAGTTCGTGCGGCTCCTTCTAACAGGCTCCATTTGCTTGCTTGGTAGTGAGGCACGTTTATGTCTCACTAAAACTTGCGTCTGAAATTCTCATCTGTGAACTGGCCAACTGATAGCCAAGTTTGACAATTACCTAGGCCTTTTAGTGAACTTTGACTCTGGGCCACACTCCTTTCTTGCAGCAAGCTGTGCAATGTGTAAGAAATGATCTTGCTGGCAAAAGCAGTCGGTGTTTATTTCAGCATTCTGTGTTGTTGTAATATGTATTTATTAAGCCTAATTACGATATGTGCCTTGACCTTTGTCATCACCGGAGGGGGAGATGGGGGAAGGAAGTGTCCCGACTAAATATGGACCTGTACAACGGCTTCTCGAACGTATACGCGAAAAGAACCGAGGACCACCTTCCTGTGTTCTGTAGACCCTTCTGGATGGGTCCACTTCTGCTGTGGTTGTGGCCTGACTTGTGGAGGAATGAGAGCATGTGCTTGGTTTCTCTGGTGCTTCAAGGCAGGGCAGCTCCATAGCAGGTGGTTAAGGTCGGCGACTTGTTGGCTGTCAGGTGAGTCGGGGTGTTGACGAAAGCGGGCTATGATGTGCGGCGTTACAGCAGTGTTCGTCCGAATACGTTGAAGTGTGACTTGCCCACCAGTTATAACGGGATGGAATAGGGTCATCCTCTTCAGGTCTTCAGGTAGACAAAGTCGAAGCACTGCATGTCGCTCAGCATGTGCTTTGGCAATAGCTTCCTCATAGTCATACTCTTCGTCATTCCCTTCCTTTTCCAATTCGTCGGGCAGAAGCTCCAAAAATGGAGGTGTCGACGCTTGGCGAGCGGGGAAGATGTCTGTCAATCGCGACGGAGGCTTTTGGCTGTTATTGGGGTTCGAAATAATCTACCGTGCTGCCTTGTGTGCCTCCTGTTGCCTGGTATCCCATTAAGGCCAGGGACCCAGCAAATTGCAATTGTGCGGCCGACTTGTCGAAGGTCTCTTGCGACTGCACGAATTCTTGCGGCCGTCCGACTGCGTGTGTTATTTTTTCCGCGTTCTCTCACGGCTTTCTTGGAGTCCTTATAGAGCAGGAAAGTGGTTGGTGCCTCGGTGGGGATTGTGCCATCACCTCTGTGCACTTCTTCCGTCGCTAGTAGTAAGTCCCTCAGTTCTGCTTCCTTCACAGATGGGGTACCGCGGAGAGTCTTGGCTACTTTAGTTTTGGTCTGGTCGCAGTACCACGCTATGGCGACCTGATCATCTTGAAGAGCTGCGTCAGTGTAAATCCTGCGCACCCCTTCATCGTGGCCGGTATGCTGGAGCTCTTTCAGATGTGTCGTTGCTGCTCATTGGTGGCATGTGGGATGTGCTGTGCTTGTGTTTTTGGGCATGGGCTGGTGGTCAACGATGGCTGTTTGTTCCCATGGTTCAGGTGGTTGGTAGATTGGAGGCTTTGTGTCCAGCGAGTGGCCAATGTGACGAAGAATGGCCCTGCCAGCTTGAATGCTTACGAATCATAGTAGTTGTGAGGCTTCCAAGCTTTCAGCTCTGTCTTCTATGGTGTTCAACCCTTGCTTACGAATCATAGTAGTTGTGAGGCTTCCAAGCTTTCAGCTCTGTCTTCTATGGTGTTCATCCCTGAGTGAAGGTGGAGATTATAAAGCATTGCAAAGCGAGGAAGACCCGACACAAGTCGCATGTCTTCACGGTCAACTCTCGTTGGTTTTTTTTGTGAGTATAAAAGGTATACCCGTACGCCGCCTTTGAAACCAACAAGCCATTTACCAAAATGCAAAGAACGCGTTCATCCCAACCCCACTGTTTTGAAGTAACCCACCGAATCAGGGTTAGGGTGCTTTTCCACGTAGCGGTCAATTTCTTGAGCTACGTGGTGGTTCCCTTTCGTCGTCTATGGCAAAACCGAGAATACAGACAGTAGGTCACTCTTGGATTTGTACTCCATTCATGGTGTGCTTAAAACGGGCTCTTTATGTTCTGTTTTTGTAGCCGTTTGCCACTACTAAAAAAACACTCTTCTGTGGAGATGGAGCGATTCTTACCTCGGCTAAGGAAGAGAGACTGTGTTTACACCTTGCTGCATTGCTTGTTCTTGTTCACCTATCGAGCCCACCTTCGGCCAAAGCTTGATGTCATCTCCATACATCGTGCAATGTAAGCTGTCAATCTCGTCCAGGAGTGGCGGAAGGTCAGCCATGACGACATTAAACAGCGTTGGCGATAAGACTGAACCTTGAGGTGCTCCGACCCAGTTTGCTGTTTTGGGGCCTAGTGTGTCACCAACACGTACTTGATGGTAGCGGTCTCGCAGTAAATCTTGCACAAAGGTGCATGGCTTTCCATCCAGTCCTTAGCTGCGTGCGTCTTTGATAACTGCCTCATGAAGTACTGAGTCAAATGCTTTTTTAACATCGATGGCTACCTCTAGACGGTTGATTGATTGATTGTAGGGTTTAACGCGCCGACGCAACGCAGGCGATGAGGCGCGCCGTAGTGGAGGGCTCCGGATTAATTTAGACCACCTGGGGATCTTTAACGTGCGCCGAAATCTCGTACACACGGGCGTTTTACCTCTAGACGGGGGTCACATGATGGGGTGTTAGTTATAACATCTTTGGACAGCACTGTTAAGCTGTCTAGAGTAGAAAGGTGCCTCCGGAACCCCGTTTGACATGGGTGCAGTTCGGCTGTTGCCACTGAATTCTTGCTAGAACCAGTCTCTACATAACTTTCATCATATTACAAATCCAAAAATGGGTCTCCGATTCTCTATTTGCGTGAGTGGCTTCCCAGGCTTTGGAATGGGTATCATCCACGATTAAAGTGAGTGTTTTGTAGTTCTCTCAGCCTTTGTTCGGCGAGCAACGATACGTTATTGTCTGAATAAGTAAAGAAGTACTGAGGCGCGTCCACCTGCCGTTCATCAAACATAGAAGGGTGTACTGAACGGTTTGTTGGTACACTGTAACTTCAAGAAAACAGCTCAGGCATTGGGACTAAGCAAGAAACACAACAATTTCTTGCCTACTCCTGTCGTGTGTTCTCTTTTATTGAATTTGCTCAGATGGTTTCTTTTGGCTGTTTCATTCCTCCAGCTTCTCATTAGTGGCACTGAGCTTGATACCCGTTTTCCATATCTCTGGCCGAAGACCGTCCTATAAGCAGGCTGCGGGGCAGCGGGACCACAGCGGCTAAACCTGGACGTGTCCCGCCTAAATCGGGACATCTGGTCGCTTTACCCACAATGTGGGAATGTCGGAACTCATTAGGCAGCACAGAAGATTCCCAGATAGCATTAAGCCAGTCGAAAAGTTGCTCCTTGTGCGCTTCAGGCAACTTGCAAAGGGCCGCATAAGTGATCTCATCTGGACCAGGAGCGCTCATTGTTTTGGTTTTCTGAAAAGCTGATCTAAGTGCAGCCATTCTAAATGGGTCATTTAGACTGGTGTTCATTTCTGTAGGCGTCATGCGTGCGAGAACGGGCGCTCTTGGCTTCACCCCAAGTGGGAGTTGTGGAAATAAGTTGGCCAGCCTGGATCGCAACTTTGCTCTCTGTGATGCCCAGTCAAAGATGTTCTGGCCCGCCGTTTTGTTCTTTTTTGCCATGCATGCAAGGAAATGTTGTCCACACTTTGCCGAGCCTGGTCTGTGCACTGAAGGCGGTGCAGTTCCGATTCCAGTTATCCTGGGAGAGCTGCAAGGAGTACTGACGTGCGCTTGCAGTTGCTTGGTTAAGGCGCGATCGAAGCAGGGGTGTGCCCTCCTTTGCGAAATTGCTGGAACGCTTGCAGACGGCTGTCCATAGATTTAGCAAATGTAGGTCGGGTACTTGTAATGCAGTTGTAAATGTCACCGATGTGTAGTCTTCGACTGTGACCAATTTTGTGGCTTCCCGCAGAGCAATACCAATGCGTGTGTCGATAGGATCTGCAGGATCTGTTTCATTTAGGATGGTGCGAAACTTATCCCGTTTTTCGAAATTGATCTGTTGTTTCTCTAGTATCAATTGCAATGCTTGAGGTGTTATTCATAGTGGCAGGTGGTCACTTCTGAGTGTGTCTGATGTAGTCTTCCAAATACCTCGAAGGTTGGGAGAAGCCCAAGTACGGTCTGGTATCATGTCTCACTGCGACGCAGCATTCTCTGCTTTCACCCTAATTTTTTGTCAAGGTCGTGTATTGTAACCGAATCCAAATTATTTAGCTTTGGTATAACATCTTCATTCCAGATTTCAAGTTTGGAGACAGTGGGTAATGTAGCACTAATTGAAATTGAATACCACTTTATTTTTGCATTTCAGCTAATGCTGCCAAAAAAATAATAAATCCTCAAAGGAATTCCCACTGAGCGTACAACGGCCAGCTGACCACTGTAATGTTCAGTAGCGCTAGGGTTCATCCCAGACATTGTGGATCATGTGGTGTGCCTGTGTCGAAGTGGAAGTTGCGGTCGTTGTCATTGCATTGGCAATGTCAGTGCATGTAAGTTGAGTGTGGGTAGTTCCGCTACCCTTGAGAAAAACGGTACATGCGCCAGTAGTGGTGTGGCTGTCCTCAAGAAGGTATGCAGTTCGGCCCCGCAGAGCTGTGGTGCCAGCTGGTTTGGGGCGAGACAGCGGTGAGCGAATCTTGAGTCTTACTTGCCTTGGCATCCTCGCTGCTTGCCTGGTCAGCCCCTCGTCGCCATCGCGAGTTTCTTGTCACTAAATGTTGCAGCAGGGGAAGCAAGGCAGCAGGCCTCCGGGTCGTGGCTGATCGGTGCAAAGACGACTTTTTTAATGGAAGCACCAGCTCTTTGCATGTTTTTTGGATGTGCAGAGGCTCTTGGCGGTTAGCGGTAGCACATTGATGTCTGTTTTGGGTTTAGTAATGGTTTCCATATAAATAGCAAAGGTTCTTTTTGTGTTTGCCAACCATTGATGGGTAACTGGAATGAACTTCAGATATTGCTGGCATGTCTAACCCTCCACTTGCTGTGTATCTTAGTACCTTTTGTCATAAGTAAAGCTGTCACTGGATCAGGTTGCCTTTGCGTCGTGCTGTTGCTGAAATTTTCCCATATCAGCATGCTTGCCCTTGTGCTAGTTGTGTGGAGAGCTTATCCAGGGCAGCAAAGGGGCTATCTTGCACGCTTTGATGCTAAGTGCTACGGTTAATCTGTTCGGTGGCGAGACCTTACTGCCTCGAAGTTGCATTGCCCACATGCAAAGTTGTAGGTCACACGTCGATCGCACCCACATCCATGGTCACATCTGCAGTGCATATATGGTGTATGAATAACAAGACCTACCACAGCTGTGGCTGCCAGCTATTTCCATGTTCACTGGCTTCATTCCCTGTCTTGTGTCCATTCTAGCTTAGTGAGCCATGCCACCTATTTTCATGGCATCATACAAATGGTATGACTTGTTTATTGCAGGCCACTCTCTTTTATGTGAATATGACCATCAGGTTTTTTTGTGAGACGTAGCTGTGGAGCTGTGTAAGCTTGACCTCTGTCCGTGCGGATGATTGGCACAAAACTTGGCGCAGCAAAGTGGAGACAGGGAGATGCTAGCCCAAGAAGTATGAGGGGTAGTGGCGAGGAGACAAGGAGCCCAGGAGCAGGTGTGGGGGCACAAAAAAAACGTTTCTTTGGTGGGAATTGCAACTAAGTCCCTTGTGTTATGAAGCTGGAGTCTATTTAATTGCACTGTCATCACAGTCGCAGTACACAGCATTTCTTTAGGGGATGTAACATGGCTGTTCGCTTTGGACTTTGGCTGAGCTGAAGTGGGCTGTGGTAGTTCAGATTTTGAACTTTAGGAGGGTGTATTCGGGACTTCGCCTTACGACTTCGGCAATATCGATTTTGGGCTTTGATTTTACTCAGTTTGCATGGAGAAGACCACCAGCTCCGCTGTTTCCTCAGTCTTCACATCTCAATTGCAAAGGTGGGTAATTTTTTTTTGCTTACTTCTAGTGTGCAGTTGTAAGTTCACCATTTTGGGTAACTTGGTATCTTTAGCACCCTGGTTCCTGCATTTTGTTGTTAGCATCTAATCTGAAGCACTTACTTGTTGAGCACTTGCCCTGTATACTGCTGTAGTGCATGGTTGTTTATGTTCTTCATTC
This sequence comes from Haemaphysalis longicornis, assembly GCF_048455015.1. Classification (NCBI taxonomy): domain Eukaryota; kingdom Metazoa; phylum Arthropoda; class Arachnida; order Ixodida; family Ixodidae; genus Haemaphysalis; species Haemaphysalis longicornis. The sequence goes on along the minus strand of NW_027526361.1, from coordinate 184,982,265 downwards.
TTATTGAGTGGTGAGTTTTTAATGCATTTCCAAAGCCCATCTGAGTGTTTATGTGCACACTGATGGGCCAGTGAAATGTGAACACAAAAATGTGAACCAGAACATGTAAACCTAAAAAACACTATTCTTGTAGGGTAATTAATGCCGCACTAATGGCAAATTTGGAAAGCAACAGTACCCAACTTTGTTACCGTAATTATGCCACACATCTATATTAGTGCAATGGAAAGAAAATCGCGTTGTGTGTTCTGGTTCATATTTTCGTGATTGTGTTTCATTTGTCCATGACTACACATTAGTAATTTGTGTAGCCACTTATATATGCTGCTTTTGTGTGTCAAGCACGTAATGTGCATTAAGTGTGACTACAGTGTGCTACAGTAAACTATATTTCTAAAAAAAATTGGTTCCTGACTCACTTGTGCGTATGCATGACCACTGCAGGAGTATCTCCAGGTAAGTCACTTTGTATTGCAGGCTATTTTAGCACCACGTTGTGACTTGAGATGGATTGCATATGTGAACTGCTGAATGTGTGTATTTGAGGGATACAGAGGTGCACACAATAGGTATGCTAGAAAGCGTGTGGACTGCTGCTGGGACTTCATACAACAGCTGCATTCATACTAGGACATTATTCGCTAGGCAAGTTTCACTGCTTCTGAATTGCTCCACTTTACTTAAACATGCACTGCTGCCATGAGCCCTTCTGTGTATGCAACGTATGTAACAAAGGGGCGCCCTTTCTCAAAGTGCACAAAAAGTGTAGAGAGAAGGTGAGGGGCACTTTCCATGGTCTAGCAGCATCCAGTACAGGCATGCTGGATTTAAATCCTGTTGAAACTTTTTAAATACTGTGTTTTGCATAGTTTTCGCATAAAAAATATAGTGTTTGTGATGGAGCAAGACACCTGTTATTAATATACAAGCTAGTGTCTGTCGTATGCCTGTGGAATGATTTTAGGTGAATTGATGTCCTATTAATTCTTGTAGTTATTGAGTAATTTAATTTAGTATTGCCTGCATTCTACATTCGTGCATGTAACTCACGTGCTTCTTTCGGTTTTTCTCAGTTTATGTTTCATTTGTGACCTTTGCAAATAAAACATTACAACAAAGCTTCCGTGTGAATGCCCTTCACTCCATGGGTGCCCTTGGCCCCATGTAGTGTTCTATTCTGTTGGCATCTCAGATCTGGCCACAGTAAAAAGTTAAAATAAGCTTGTGTATATGGTGGAATCCTCTGCGAAACTGGAGAATAAGAAGTGCAATCTGGCATACCCTCTCCTGAATATTACATGTGCCCCAAGAGTGGTCTCACATCGCCAAGTGAATCAGCTTACTTTGCAGCCAGCGGTGACAAGCATTGACCCAAGCTTTTGCCTCTCCCAATATATCCAGCCCCACTTGAAAAAACAGCTTATACAATTTCTGCCTCGACTAGTGTCTTACCCATGACATCCCAACATTTGTGCAGACTAAGAAATATGCCACGGAAATAAAAACCTTGCTTTTAAATCAACTTATAAGGAAAGAAAGCATCTTGTAGATTGAAGCTGATAAAAATTGCAATATTGATAACACTTCTAATTGCTCATCTTAATTTCTTATAAAACGACCTTTGTACATGAATACGTGTTAATGAAAATGAACAATTCTTTGCTTGCATAAAATAACAGATTGTGCCTCGCCTCCTTGGAGGAGAATTTGTGCGTTCTTGGATGATAATGTTGTGCACTAAACGCACGAGCAAGAGTAACACAATTCAGCGTAACTGCATTGCATTTGCAATGTGTGAGTTCTCTAAACATGTTATTTCGTTTGCTGCACGTGTATGCCATCATGTTCGCAATTTCGTTTGCACTTGCTTTAGGTGGTGGAGCCCATGCAGAACTTGACAATCCACAACCCCGTATGTTATGGTCATAAATAGTAATTCGGATCAAGAACCACTTAAAATTAACTAATGCCTACCTCTCAAACTCCTTCTGCAGGGTTTGCGAGTGCGTAGTCACCAAAATGTGATTTATTAACAGATAAGCATAATAAAAAATGCACAGTTAAATGGAAGGCATGCTTGTGACTACTCCGTTTCATGGCATCATTTCATCGGTTATGCTAACTTGACGGGCACACACGTTGATACCGAAAGCTATATTCCCACACGCTGTTGCAGTTTCACATCAATGCGCCTACATGTCATCATGGCTAACATTCGTAATCCGTGTGGGAATGGCAGTGTGCAAAATTATCCCGTATGCACTGTGTTCATGAGAACGCAATCTGTAAAACAAAAATTGAATTACTTGGGAACAAATTGGGACAACTTTACGGCAATGAGAACTGTGTGCCATTAATGTTGCAGTCGCTGTTGCAAAGATAAAGTGGACAAGCTTCTGGACGAAAAACCCACCTTAATAAAAGATGTTCATACATTACTTTTTCAAGGCACTTCTTTTGCAATGACCCCCCTTTCTTTGTTGAAAGCAGCGATTCGAGGCTGCCAACGTAATTGTCATACCATCTAACTGCTTATGCGGACAAGTGCAACATCTCCAGTCATGCTACAATGCTCTAGGTGGTGGCGTATCAAAACGTGCTCTGAAGCCTACGCAATCACCGATTGCATTCGGCATGTACCACCACTTATATTTTTCAGCAGACGCACCTCATCATGTTCCATCTCAGGTAAGCATAGATTGATAGTTTTTAAAAGCCTGTGCTAAAAAAAACGCTTTCGTGTGGGCTTTTGCAAGCCCTACACTTACGGCCCTTCGCGCCGAGCTCATTGCCAAAAAAATAATGCCGGAACGTGTGCACTTGGAAGGCCATTATTTTTGCAAGGCATACGAATCGTCTTACACACACTAGTTGTTTTCTCGTAACTAAGACCTTTTGCAGCAACTACCAATTGAATATAGAAGAATACGAACACTGCAGCAAAGGTACACATTTTTATTGCATGCAAAACAAGACCCACAGCAAGCGGAACTAAATGAAAACGAAAAAAATTACCCCAGCTTGCCATTCTTACGAACTGCCAAAATAATTGTGCATACTACATACTGTCGACAACGATAACTTCAAAATCCCACATGGGCGTCGTCTGTTTCACAGGTAACTTCCAAAACATTTGAAATTCTGCGCGAAAACGTTTGCACTCCTATTTACAAGTGCACGCTTAGGCAGGTACTTCACTATGGCCCAACCGATAGTTTGGGCGCAAACTACACTTTGCGATGATCAACTTACCGCAATCAAGCAGATACCACGAATACGGCCTGAATGTTACGTGCGCGCAGGTCACCGAACGTTTCGTGAGTAAATTATTTGAACTGCGTGAACCCAAGCATTACTTAAACGCTACGAGCGCAGTGCTTAACTGGTTCACTTCGTAACCATTTAACACAATTTCTTCCCCACAAAGCAAGCCCACGCACCAGGCGCCTCTTTTTGCAGCATCAGCTCTCAGAGCCTTCTAGTAGTATAGAAGGCTCTGCATCAGCTGAACGACTCCACAGCTGGTGCGGTTGCACGATTCGAAGCCAGGCCGGATACACGGTGCTACTTCCAAACACTGGTTTCCACGCGCAAATGCTTTTTTTTTCACCTTCAAAACCTTCTGACCTAACACCTGGTCTAACAAAGCCGAGCAAAACGGTCTTGAATAGCAGCCCCAGTCACTGGATAAATTATTCCTGCTGAACACTTCGGCCCATACTGAGCTCGCGAAAACATAAATTATCACCTACAGAGACCGGTAGTACTTTTCGCACTTAGGTTAGTAGCTTAGGCGCTGATTATTAACGACAGGCATCGGTTACCGGGGCGCAATTAACTTCTCACCGCTTCGTTTTCTTGCGGCGTCGAGCGGGCTTCGTGACACACCTGGCCGCCGCCATGTTTACGCTGCGCTCCAGGAGCTTTCTCTATGGGGGAGGCGGAGGCATGCTTTCTCTATGGGCGCGGCGTAAATATGGCGGAACAAACAATTTTTGATGACGTTGTGCGTAAATATGGCGATATGACAGCAGTTTTGCGTGATGCTTTTCGTAATCGTTACGTCACAGCTCGACAGGCTCCTCCCCCTGACCGAACTCTTGTATATAGAAGGCTCTGCCTTAAAGGGGAGGCGTGCTCGTCTCGTGCCGGCCCAGGAAGACCCCGGCAACACTGTCTCTCCAGGGGTCATTAAAGGGCAAGACACAACCGGGTGTTCAGTAAGCCGAGCATGCGCAGTGGGGGTGTGGGCGGCGCAACAACAGGGGGGGGGAAACAACATCTTTACTCGCCGGCTAAAAGGTCACGGTGGCTCTCACTCCCTCGCTAGGAGGGGGGTGCCGGCCGCGACTGCTGGCGTGTGATCGCCGCCAGCGCAAACTGCGCGGCGGCTTTCTGTGCGTCCTTGTCCGTCTCGCGCACCGCACGCGCGAGATGGGGCGGTAGTATATTCGTTCCCGCTTCCGCGTCGTTGCACTCCCACATCATGTGGGTCATGGTCGCCCTCGCGGCCCCGCACACCGCACACTGGTCCGTGATGTATCGTTCGGGCGTGACATGCACGGCCCACACCGGGGTCCACGTCGCTCCCACTTGGAGTTGTCGGAGGAGCGCCGCCTCCTGCCGGGTGAGGTCCGGGTGCGGCGCAGGGTAGCGTTTACGTTGCTCCCTGTGCCATTCCAGGACCCCTCCATACGTTGTAATCGGGGCGGGATCCTGTTCTTCCACCCCCTCGTCTTCTGCGTTGTCGTTGTCGTCTCTGGCGTCGTTGTTTTCTTTGGCCGCACGAGGTTACGCGGCGCGCCGGCCGACGGGGCGTCCGGTTAGCGCCCTCGCCGCCCTGTCCGCGTCCTCGTTGCGGTTGCGAACGGGTCCCACGCTGCCCATGTGGGCCGGGAACCATCGCAAGGTTATCGGCGTCCGCGAGTCCAGGGCTCCGCACACCCTCACTGCGTTCACACACACTTGGTTCCTTGCGAAATTGGCGATTGCCTCCCTCGAGTCACTTAGCACCGTCGTGCATCCTCTGGCGGTTGCCGCCAGCGCTATGGCCGTTTCCTCCGCCTCCGTGGCCGTCTCGACACGCACGCTGCACGCCGCGACGACTCTGCCGGTGGTTGCTTGCACGACCGCCGCCGTGTAGGCATGTCGGCGGTTGTCGGGGTATCGGGCCACATCGACGTACATGGCACCGGCGTCGTCATCGTACGTCTCTGCCAGGGTGCGAGCCCTGGCCAGGCGACGCTCATGGTTCTCTGTTGGATCCATGTGCCGTGGGATCGGTGCGACGCGGATGCTGTCGCGGGCCTCGCGCGCCAGCGGCAGCCGCCTCTTGCTCTCCCGCAGCCTCGTTTCGTGTCCTACCGCGACAAGGATGGCCCTGCCCGTGCGCGTCGTTTCCAGTCTGGCTATCTGCGCCGTTGCTTGCGCCTCTATGATCTCGCTCAGCGTGTTGTGCAAGCCTAAGCCGAGCATGTTCTGTGTATTTGTGTGGGTGTATAAGCCCAGCGCAGCTTTGTATGCCCGGCGTATGAGAGCGTCGAGCTTATTGCGTTCGGCCGTGGTCCAATTGTGAAAGGCGGCCACGTACGCCAGGTGGCTTATGACGAACGACTGGACCAGCCTCAGCTTGCTGCGTTCCTTCATGCCGGCGTGCCTGTTGGCAATCTTCTTGACGAGGCCGAGTGCTCGGCTTGCTTTGATTTGCAGTAGCTTGACGGTGTGAGCGTTGCGTCGGTGTTCGTGGATGTGTAGTCCGAGGACTCTGATGGTCTCTACCTCGGGTATGGCCGACCCGTCGCCCGTGCGCACTTGGATGTTTGCCGCCTTCCCGTTCTTGGGGCTTCGCGGGGCCTTCAGGATTAGTAGTTCCGACTTGGCGGGGGAGCATTGCAGCCCCGTTCCCTCGAGCTGGTCTTCGACCGCTTTCACCGCGCACTGGAGCGAGTCTTCGATCTCTCCGTCGCTGCCGCCCGGCACCCACATGGTGATGTCGTCGGCGTAGATTGTGTGGTTGACGTTGGGGGCGGTGCCGAGGCGTTCCGCAACCCCGATCATCACCAGGTTGAACAGCATCGGAGGGATCACCGCTCCTTGCGGCATGCCCACGCTGCCCAACGTTTTCGTTGGTAGTTCTAAGTCTCCGGCCACGATGGTCGTTGTGCGTGCCGTGAGAAAGTCTCTAATGTAGGCAAACGTCCTCCTTCCCATGTTGAGGCGGGACACCTGCCGTAGTATGGCGTCGTGGCGAACGTTGTCGAAGGCGCCTTTTAGGTCCAGGCCCAGGACGGCGGCGTTGTCGACGGATCTCTTATTATCAATAATATCGTGCTTGAGAAGCAGCATGGCGTCTTGCGTGCTGAGGCCCGCACGGAAGCCGAGCATCGTGTTGGGATAGTGCTCGCCGTCCTCGAGATACCTTTGCCATCGGTTAAGTAGTACATGCTCCAGCACCTTGCCCACGCACGACGTGAGCGAGATGGGACGCAGGTTCTCGATGTCTGGCGGCTTGCCCGGCTTGGGTATTAGGACCGTGCGAGCCTCCTTCCACTTGGGGGGTAGGGTGCCGCTCCGCCAGCACGCGTTGTAGAACGTCGTGAGCGCGGTGATGGCCTCGTCGCTCAGGTTTCGTAGTTCCTTGTTGGACACGCCGTCCGGGCCGGCCGCCGACTTGCCGTTGAGCTTTTGCAGGACCGCACGCACCTCCCACTCTTCGATGTCGGCGTCGAGCGCCTCGTTAGGCTCGCCCTCGTAGTCCGGTAGCGAAGTCGGCGGCGTGGCCGGCAGGTACTTAGCGTCCAGTCTGCGCCGCACCTCGTCGTCCCCTAGCTCCCTGCGAGCCTTGAGGAGGGTGCGGGCCAGGACGTGCTGCTGTTCCCCTTTGGTCTTACTCTCGTCGAGGAGGTGGCGCAGCAGCTTCCAAGTCCTACTCTTGTGTAACTGTCCGTCGGCCTCTTGGCATACGGCGTGCCAACGCTGGCGGTTGAGCGCTGCGCAGTGCTTTTCGATTTCCTTGTTAAGGAGCGCCACGCGCTTGCGAAGCGTTCGGTTGCGCTTCTGATTTCTCCATCGGTGTTTCAACGAGTCGCGCGCCTCGATGAGGTGCGCGAGCCGGCTGTCTACCTCGTTGACTTCGTCCTCGGCTTCGAGCTCGGTGGTGGCCCTCTTTGCTTCCCGGCGGATCGCCTCCGTCCACCTCTCTATGTCGTCTATGACGTCGGGTACGTTGGCGAGGTTGGTCCGGAATGCGTTCCAGTCTGTGTGCTTGTGTGTGCGTTTGGGGCTCGCCCTGCCTTTTAACGGAACGGTTAGCTCGAGGAGACAGTGGTCGCTGCCGAGCGTCTCGGTGGTGTTTCTCCACTTCACCCTCGCGTTGTTGCTGAAGGCGAGGTCCGGGTTGGTGTCCCGGTGCACCGACGTCGGGGCGTGTCTGGTCGGGATGGAAACGTCGTTGACGAGGTGGTAGCCGGCCGCTTGCGTTTCCGTCAGCAGACTCTTTCCTTTTGCCGTGTCGTGGCCGTAGCCCCATTCCGTGTGCGGCGCGTTAAAGTCGCCGCAGAGCAGCGTCGTGTGGTCTTCGGCAAGCCGCTTGAGCTTCCCCACGATTGTTCCGTATCGTTGTTGCGCGTACCGGGGTTTCGCGTATGCGTTGGTGACGTAGACGTGCTCCTTCTTGCTGCCGCGGCCTACCACCAGCTCCACGGTTAGGTGCTCGACGTTCGCGGTGTGCGCGAGCGTATGCTCCAGGCTTGTTATGCCTTTCTTGACGAACGTGCAGACCCCGCCGCTCACTCGGGCTCCGCGTTCCGGGCCCTTGGGGTGTGCTAGGGCGTACGTGCGGTACCCCGGCAGTGTCGGGGCGTGTTCGCTGTGAGTCTCTTGCAGCAAGATCACGTCCGGTCGGCGTTCCGCTTGCGTTACGTATTGCGCGAGCGTGGCCTTCCTCCCTCGCAGGCCGTTGATGTTCCACTGCCATACGAGGAGGTCGTGTTGTTTCGGTTGCGTCGTCGTCGTCGTCATTACGGGGACGGTCTGGGTGACGGTGTTGTTGAGCGCGATCGCGACGTGAGCTTCTTGCACAGGGCCGCTAACATGTTCTCTATCTTGTCGGACCGGGCTTTGAAGCTCGACAGCATCTCCGCCTGGGCCGCTTCCACTGCCGATAGCCGGGTGTTGAGCGTATCAAACTGTCTATTGGTGGCGTCTTGGTAGCTTTGGAGCTCTTCCCTCGTTACGTACTGTTGCCGCGCGTCGTCTCGCGCCTTCGACTTGAGCGCGCGCCTCCTCTTGACGGGCTCGTTCTCGGCTTCCATGTCGTCGTGCATTGCCTCGACGTTTGCGCCTTCGTTTGCGGAAGGGTCGTCGTCTTGTGCGTCCTCGACCGGTTCGAGTGGTATCCTCACGCGCGAGCGGGCGGCCGTCGGTGGCGTCGTCCTCCCCGGAGATGATGTCGGGGTGCTCGTCTCCGGCGACGATGACGGTTGCCATTTCTCGAACACTTTCTCGAGCTTGCGGCACAGCTCCGCGATGGTATCCTCTTGGCGTTCCATTTGGGCCCTTAGTATTGCGTTTTCACGCCTTACACTTTGTAGCTCTCTTTCGAGCGCGGAATCGCGTCCGATGCCGTTGTTGCCATCGCGGGTCGGCTTGCCCATTGTTCCCGCTCCCGATGTCATCGCCGCCCACGTCACTTCGGTTGGCGGGTGCAGTTGCACTCTCCTATTTTCCATTGTTCCGCTCGCTCGCGTTGACGCGGACATTGGCGTAGCTGCTGACGTCGTTGCCTTAAAGTTGCCGCCCCTCTGGCCCCGCGGTGTCGCGAAGGGGGCGTTCCCGCTTTGCAGCTCTGGAAAGTTCTCCGCCGTTTTGCGCGGGGGGGCTTGCTTTTGTTGCTTTACTGCTTCTTTCTGTCGTTGCGCGCGCTCCCCGCGACGCTGCGCCACCACGTGGGGAAGCTTGAAACGGTTCGTGCAGCCCGTGGCGCCCGTTGTGTGAGCCCCGTCGCAGAGTTTGCAACGGGGTCTGCACGTCGCCTCGTGGTTCGGCTCTGGCTCGCGCTTCCCACACGCCAGGCATACCCTTGTCTTCGGGTTGGGGCATACGTCCGCGCGGTGTCCTAGCTTGCCGCAGCAACGGCAGAACTCGTGGTGTTGGCGATATAGGCTACATTTGACTATCATAGCGCCGTACTTGACGGAGTTGGGCACCTTGCTGCCATCGAAGGCCACTATCACTGTGGAGGTGTTACCTATCCTGTGCGCCTCGAGCGCTAGTGGGTTGGCCGCATTGACTATGTTGGCTTGTAAGTCCTGATACGATTCGGACGTATCTATCCCTCTGATAATGCCCTTTACGGTGCCGTCGGGGGCCGATACGTACGCGAACGTTTCGTATTCGGCGTTGCCTATCTGGAGTTGCTTTATCTGTACGTACCTCTTAGCTCTGTCGTCGCTGGGTGTACTGACTATAATGACGTTCTGTGTGGCGTTTGTGCAAATTGTGTCCTGACTCGACTCTTGCATGGTGGTCCCCGCGGCCTTAAAGATGGCCAACATTAGGCGCTTGGCCTCCGTGCGAGCTACGTTGAGTCCGCCTCTCGGGCGGAGGATAATTTTGGTTTCGCCGCGCGGTAGCTGCACGGGTAGGCGCGCTGCCTTGCTCAGTCGCGTGGTAACTTTCCTAGCGACAACGACAAGGGAGGGACATAGCCCTGACCGGGAGATGCTTTGCATCTAAAAAAAATTGGCTTTGATTCCCGGTGTGAAAGTGATTGAACTGCGAAGCTGTAAACGGCCGCCACAAATATTATCCATGCGACGCCACTGTAATTCACAAACGCGGCTCTATAAAGAGTGAAACCAGAGGCAAGTGAAATGTACTTCACCACACCATTTTTAACTTCACAACGACTTTCACGATTGCTTTATGATCAGTGTGATTGATACACAATAAGATTTTCAGTTCTTTCTGTGAAAACATTCTTTGCGAATCTTAAATCAATGCATGATCTATGAATGGTGGTTGGTTGAGTTCTATTAGTGAAACACATGAGCGCGACCTCTTCAATGATGAATTGGATGAACCATTTGTTTTGCCTTCTTTAGGTATCTGCACTAAAGTCCTCGGCAGTGATAACGGGTGTGGTGTGATCAAGAGATTAGGGTGTTTTCGGTGAGATGTAGACCATGAAAATCAAGATTAAATCGCTTGTATTCATGAAACACACATTCGACTTGCAGTCGACTTGCATTATGCGTAATATTCACAGTCCCCGTCATCATACATTATGTGGTTTGCACTCACATGAGGGCTTCGAACAAGGCAGTGGTAGATCAGACGTTGTGCTCGTTGAGTACACCGTCTGTATCACCGGGAGTAGCTTAGTCGGTAAGACGACGGCCCTCGCTATGTTTCTCTATTCCGGTCCAGGTTAGATTCCTGGAAATGCCAGTAACTTCTTTTATTCAGCCCGGTGTTTTCTGCTGACCACGCCACGAAAATTTTCTTGGCTGGTAGATGTATGTTGCTTCGCAGTAAAACGCGCACGCCAATATATGTGCACACTAGCGGCGCAGTTGCCGTGCCGCCTTGCCGACGGCCGCCGGCGGCGCGGCTCCGCGCCATCGGCACGAACTTGCCGTGGCGGCGGTCACGCGGTTAACCAGTCCTGCGGGCGCGATCTCGACCGGGATCTCCCCCCGCTTTTTCGGGAGGAATGTAATCTCGCCGGGATGACCCGTACTCGCCGAAGCGGTGGTGGGGAAGTGGGAAAAGGTTGGTGCGACACGTCACCAGCGCGTCATCAGCTAGCGACGCGACAAGCTCAATTTACAATTGGATATAACAGTTTACAGGTGGCTATAAATGTAGGTTACAGCGTCAAGCTGTCGCTCGCTTGACACGTCTTTCGCCGAAATCTCTTCATGTAATTGCTTTTGCTGGTTGCATCTTGCCTTGATGCATCTTCGGGATGCATCCTACTCCAGCGACTTCTTAAGGGCTCAGGTTGTCGGCATCTCCTGTCGTCGACGTCGTCGTCGTATCTCGTATCATGAAGTCACGGTGCTAAAGCACTGAGACCCTCGTTTTCCAACGTCTCGCGCAAGAATGTAATGCGTACTAAAGGAACACATTGGACACTGGTTATGCAACGCTTCGCCCTAGACCTTTACAGGAAAGCTGTAAAGCTCTACACCTCCTGCGCTTTCATCTCCGTGGGGAAAACGCCAAGAATACAGTTATACATTGCATGCTTCGCCCCTCCCCAGGTTTTGCGTTAGTTGAGATGGTCGACAATTTTTTTTAGCTAACTAGCGTGTCAGGCGTAGTTCTTGAAATTAACCGTTACTTCTTGGAGGGAGGGTACATAAAAAATAAAGTTTTAGTGAAAGAATTTCGCGACCTTCATACCTACAGTCATGGACAAATAAAACGCGATCACAAAAATACGAATCAGAATAAACAAATAGGGCGATTTCTTTCTATACAAGCCTAATTGCCGCGTGGCTTCATTGCCGCGACGAAGTTGGGAAATGTGGCTGTCCAAATGTGGCAATACCGGGCAAATAATGCACTTTCGCGGGCAGTACTTCTCAAGTTTGCTTGTTCTGATTCACATTTTCGTGTTCGCATTTGTTTGCCCATGACACACCTAGAAACAATTTTGCCGTTAATAAGCATGCACGTCAGTTTGGGGTAAAAGTTGCTTGAAAACCTTATTTTTGAGAATTCAGATTACTTTGCGAGGTGGCGGTCTAAAAGTCACCTCATAGGGGATTGTCATTCTTGGCGTCTTTGTAGACGTTAATTGGTGAGGACAGGGGTTTATATTCGAAAGGGTGGACACCATTGCACAAGGAACTAAAGACGGACAAGCTTCTTGTTGTGGAGCACGGTTTACATGAAGTGCTCCTTGCCGTCCTTCTTGATAGGCACCTTCCTCTCAGAGATATCGGCATAGTCTTCGGTTTACCAAGGAAACAAGCCAACCGATGTCAACAGCACATGCGAACATTAACGGTATGCATAAATCGACGATCATTAAAAGAAATAACAACAAGGAAAACATATAGTGCACTTTACTTTAGTCACGGAAGTGGGGTTGTCTGCAAGCCCATGGTTAATAAGCGAATTGTAACGGATATCCTATGAACGTGTGCAACACACGAGTGCTGTGAGATTACGCCGTAGACACAACTTGCAAAAGTAGCTACGGTGAAAAAATTTGATAGGCAATTCGTTTGTTGTCGCTTTCGTCAATTATCGTTCGCTTTGCGTAATTTAGGGTCGGGATTGATTTGGCACCACTATGGCCGAGTCGGGGTGCCTTCAGAAGCACGCTGGCAGGTCAGAAGCACGCTGACGACTCGGACGAATCTCGTGGAGAGTGGATGAGCTTCTCTACCTGAAACGATACCTACATCATTGGCGCCGACTATACCTACATGGCGGTGGTCATCGCTGAGAAAAATGGTACTGGTTTCTTGTGGCGTTGTCCAGCAGCTGCAGTATCTTGAAAGCGACGAAGACATGAACCTGGCAAGCGCGTAGCATCTTCCATTTCGCGAATGCCTTTGCGTTCGAAACAAATCAAGCCAGCTCTGCGCGCTCTGCAGTCGCTTCCCGTTCGGCTGTTCCACTACATTCAAAGGCTTCGAACTCGCGCCAGTCGGGATCAAACTGAAGCCAGTCGATGATATGCGTGACGATTTGACACCAGCAAGAGGTTAGGATGCCAAGCAGTCTGTACACGCCACAAAACGTCAGTTCAGCCCAGTAAGGGTTATAACCAGAATACTTCCAGCGAAACCACATTCTCGCATCCACAGGGTGGTCTTTGGAGAACGCCTTAAGATGGAGTTCGAGGACCACGCTGCCTATATCGAGCCTTTTTTGCTCCTAATGCACAAACATGAGGTGCGGTGTGCGAACCGGTGAGACCCAATTTCGCTTACCTTCGGGTGTGAGCAGTGAATCAAAGTGTTCGCATGCTTACTGGTGGTGTGGAATGCAGCCAAAGCTTTTTTTAACTGCAAAAATGGGCTTTGCTTCAGTTGAAAGACTCACGCCCAGTCCAGCGTTCTTCATTCCGGATTTTCCGACCGAAGGGGTAGAACCCAGCGGCCGAGCCGGAATCTTCACTTCTTGCTGCAATGAGCTCCGTTGAAGCTGTAATTTCGGGGTAGAGGATGGCATCCGGTTGGGCGCGTCACGTTACGCAAACGTCCCGGTGGGCTTGTTTGGAACCGCATGGATGCGAAGATGCGCTGAGAACATTGCGATCAATACACTGCTGGCAATGAGGTTTGAAATACCGCTGATGATGATAATATTGCCACAAGTATTTACGGCAGCATACTACGAACGCCGCCGACGGTCATCGCAACGCCAGCCGTCGCTATCAACTGTATCTACTGCATCGGAGCTCAGATCTGTTTATCATGATCAAACTATAACCTGTGATCATCATCGATGGTCTCCGAAAGCGCACAGACGCTGTTCTTAGACGTACGGCCAGTTCGTGGCAATGAAGTCGCTAGAATGCCTCCAGAGATTCATCATCTTTTCGGTGACAATATCTACACTGCTGACGATACTGCTGAATACTGCAGGTTATGCCGATGAATGCTGCTGCTGATGCTAAAAAACGAAACCACAAGTGGTGTTTACGAACCCATGGGCGGTGGGCGAAGGCTAGTTTAGCAAAGCGATGGGGCGCGCAACAGTTTTAAGGTTGGAATCAAGTTTCTGTTACCGATGTAATTATGGTGAAGTAAAGTAGAGCGAACTAAACCTACAAATAGTGAGAAGCATACACGACAACAACGACGAAAATTTGTGCACTCCATCCCGTGGACAGTAAGTTGCAGCCACATCGAGTCCCTACATAAATGTATGTACAAGCCTGGAACGTTGCGTTCTTTCCTTCAGCCAAAAGAACCCACACAACGACCGCTGCAGTGGCGCAGCACTGAATAAAATGTGGCATAGCCGAAACCTCTTGGCACAGCTAAAAAAAAGCTAATGACGCCAACTGGAAATTCTTCAGCTTGAGCGAAAAAAAATCGACGCCATCACTCCCTGCGAAAGTGGCTGTCCAGCGCAGCTTTCGTAAACCACTACAGATGCTGATGGCGAAGACTGAGAAATGTTCTTCGCTGTCTCGGCTTCCCTGGCGGCCAATGCTGCGTTTTAACGCATGCGCTCGGCGTCTTGGGCGAGAACTGCTGGGTCCTGCTTGGGTTTTGTAGTGTGAGCTACACTGGCCGAGCTTAAGCAGCCTCACGTGGTCCTTGAAGGGCCGTGCTGCGCAAGCGCAAGGAGGATTGAATTGGATTGGATTGGTTTTGAATTAGATTAGGTTGGATTGGAAATCCAATCCAAATGGAGTACGGGTGTGTAAAGGATTGGCTCTGCACATTCGCCGGTCTGCGCATTCCAGAGAAGTGACGTCATAGCCGCGGCAGACGCACTGGCGCCCGCGCGTGCACTGATGTGTGCCTCCGTTGCGCAGTAGCCAACTCTGACGATGCGCCGGAGCCGCTTGATAGCCGTTTCCAGGGGCTCCTGGACAGCCACGGTGCGCATGCGTGAGGAGCAGTGACACCACTGGACTGGACTGGACTGGACTGGATTGAATTGAATTGGATTTCAAATCGTTTTAGCAGAAGTGAGCCTGATAATAACCTAATCAAGAAAATAACCTAATAACCTGATAATAACCTAATCAAGAAAATCAAGAAACCAAAGAATATCCAGCTGAACTTTAGCTCACGCTACGTATATCGTGGCATAGCCGAGCTAAGCCACTGCTAATCTTTTTTGCTAACGGCATGAAATTTTCCGGCCAGCGGGAGGCTAACACCTTCGCTGTAAAACAGGACGTCAGAAGGAAACATGGACACAATCCTGAATATCAACTGAATTTACAAAAAAAAGCACACATATATACTACATGATACAATCAGTTGATAGCATTGCGTCCGTGTTCCCTTCTAACGTGCTATTTTTATCGTTCAAGCTGAAGGTTGCATACGATATGGACAACTCCCCCATTCCAAGTAATTAAAGCATAACACAAGTATAACTAATTTGTAATCCCCTTTACACGCATACAAATACCTTCATCTTTCTTTATACACATATGTACAATTCTGCCTTATACCGCGAACGGTGATAGTGCATGAAAAGCCTCACCTATTAAGAATGCATGCAAACCAAATCAGAAGTGTGCACCTTGCGCGTAATCACAGCTGTTGATAGAAATAATTCCCACGCGCAGAATGCGGATGTATTTCAACATATACAAATACAACACATATATTACGCGCATGAGGGAAAGTTCTTCAATATTAGGGAGGGCCTCCGCGGCCTATACGCAGTGAAGCTGCTTCTTACGTCAACGCGCTGTGTTTGATTCGAAACCGTTAGTCCATTCGATAAGACCTGTAGCAGCATCCGCAGCAGCACAATCGTCGTGGGTAGGCTGTGGTGCTGCACGAGCGGGAAGAGAACGTAGTTGGTTTTCCAGGCTCGAACAACCTTGCCAGTGCTTTTGTCGTTTGGAGGCACGCAGCTAGGCCACTGCCATGGGGATGTCTGTCAAGCCATTCATTCCTTCATTTCAGAGACGGCTCGTCTGCCTTGTTGAAATGATTCTGATCAGGCTCTCTCGCTCCTCTTTCTTGTTCTATTTCTGTCTTCAACCTATATTCTAAATTCTTTCTTCGACTGCACCTTTTTGCCAATCTGGTTTTTTAGTTAAAAAAAAAACACACACTCTTCTTGGCCAATCCCCCTGAGTGGGTATGTGCCACTTTATGGGCCACCACCACCACCACCACCGCCAGCACTGCGTCTGTGTCTCCTTTCTCCGCGGCCCTGGCCCGTCAGCCACAGGTGCCGGGTTAAATTTGTGGTCGCGGGTGCCCGCCTCTTTACGCGACGGCCGCCCTCCCCACAACATTGGTGACCCGGAGACGCCGGACTCAACACAACCATCATGACTTCGCTGCTGGAATATCAGCAAGGTTTCTCCAACGAGCTGCCATCATCGCCATTCCCTCCCATGCCACCTTTCAACCCCAAAGGCCCGGAGGTGTGGTTCATGGAGAGCCACTTTTATGCCTGCGGCTTCTTCAGCCAAGCCAAAAGTCACATCGCTACGTACCAGCCTATCCCTAGCGAGATCATTACCCGGGTCCGCGCGGCACCATTGGGGCCAAATCCCTACGCGACCTTAGAGGCGCCGCGCTGGAATGCTCCGGAATACCGGTGGTTCGTTTCCGCCGATCGCGACCCAACCGAGTGCACCCCGTCCGAAGGCCCAACCGCTGCCACCTATGCCGCAACTCGCGCCTCCTACCAATTTCCCCTACCTCAGTGACACCAGGGCGGCTACGGATATGTCTTGACCAGCTCCTTCGTCCTCTCAGTCGCTGCCTTTCCCCGTGACTTGTAAGGACCGCGAGACTCCTTCTGCCCAGGCCAAAATAGAGACGCCTACTCCACTGCACTGGACGGATCCTCCGCCACAAAACGAGCCCTTGACCTCCCGGTGGCTACCTCCAACACCAGGTTATCGGCGCTGGGAGTACTGAATTCGTATCAAGAGCTGAAAGAGGCTAATCTCACAAATCAGTTTACTAGACTCGCACAAACGGCGTCCGGGCGCCACTTGCTTAATCGCCTACAAATTAAACATGAGTGCATCCCAGAGGAGACGTGCAAACTCCTAGAGTTGTGGCGGCACAGGCTCTGGGTGCATCCACTTCCGCGTAACATGGAAAAGCACACTCACGAAGGCAGGAGGGAAGCACGCGCTAAGACGCTGGAAAGGAAATACAGAAATGGGCGAGGTGGGTTCTACAGTGAAACATCGATATATAGAACAGCGCGGTTCCCGCGAAATAGTTCGATATAACCAGAATTCGATATATAAAATGTAAAAAACGCGTCATAAACTGGTACAAATCAATAAATGAACGAATTGTTTAGTAAATACTCACTTGGCGCTTCAAAGTATTTATTCTTTTGGCTTAAAGTACTGCAGCAGGGTAGCCTGGCGTGTTATACACGACTTCCTCAACGTAGTCCAAACGTTCCACAAGCGACAGGCCGGTGCCTTCTATACCGCTGCAGTAGCGGTGCGGTAGGGCCAAAACCGCTGAAGCCTCGGTCGAAGTCGGGAGCGGTGCACTATCAGCGCTTGCGGGTACAACCTCAACAGCGTCTTCGTTTGTGCGCTCAGTAGTAACCTCCGCTAAGATCTCCACATCCGTCAACTCCGCCGTCGTTCCGATGCTGTCGTCACCGCCAACAAAGTCATCAATGCACATGCTTCGTGGCTCAACACCAACAAAGCGCTCTAGCTGGCCCCAGGTTTCTTCAAGCTCGCATTCTTCTTTTGCACCGTCCAATTCTGGCTCGGTGCAACCGATGCGCAGCAGTCGGGAACGCCCATCGCGCCACCGCTATCCTCGAGGGTACCGCGGGATAGCTCGCCGCCTGTCAACAGAGCGCGAGCGGCCTGGGCAGTCTGGGGTGGGGGAGTTCGATATACCCATTTCATGTCCGTCCCAGTTCGAAATAAAAAATTAAAAATGCATGTGATTTACCGCGTGATATTGAAAGTGTTTGATATAGGCAATAATTCGATATACCCGTGTTCGATATACCGTGTTCGATATACATTGATGTGGCAGGACCGTCGCCTCTAGGGTTCTTCACTGCCGCTGTAATTCACAGGGACCAGCAAGTCGATGGGCTCTCCTACCAAGCACCTAACTCCACGCAAGCCGAGGTGATTGTCATAGCGCTCGACGCCTCGGACCCGAAGTCAGGGACAATAATCACGGACTCTCGCCGAGCCTGTGAAAGCTATTTAGCAGGCACGGTACCACCCTTGGCCTACAAAATTTTAAAACGAGTGGTGCGGTTCGTAGACCCCGCACCTAAAGAAATTGTGTGGTCTCCGGGGCATCAGGGTCTGAGAGGTAACGAGGCCGCGCACGCGGCTGCCCGAGCGCTTATGCTCTCACCCATGCTCTCCCGGCTCGGAGATTAGCAAACCATTTCTGCGGTTTAGAGAAATCGTAAAACATTACTGCGATAACCGCCGGCTTTACCCAGCCCCTGCAAAGGGTCTGAGCAAGGCCGATGAGCGAATACTGCGGCGTCTGCAGACGAACACATTTATGGGCCCTGCAGTAGCAAAGCATTTTGAGCCTAAAACAGATGGGCGGTGTCTGCATTGTCGGGACGTGTCCGACACCTTCCACATGGTGTGGGTATGCCAGCGCAACCCTGCATTATCCCCCAACCCTTCCCCTACCAGGGTAAGGGTTGGGGGTGCTTTCATGATGATTATGATGAATGGCGCATACCCACCGGGAGATTTAACATCCTCCCGCGCCCGAGATAATCGATGGGTGCACAATAAATCCGTAATCCTAATATTTTGGTTTTCGGTCCGTAGTAAGCCCTTGCAAAGCGGTCGTTGAATTTGTCACCTCTTCTATTTCCCTCGATGCATGCACCATCGCGCAGCCTTCAGCACACCCTTGGGGCGCCAAGGCTTAGCGTATAACCAAACTTTGCGAATCCCTCCCTCAAGCGTTTTCAGTCCCATAGGTTTGTAAAACTGTAGTAAAGGTGATGTCGGGCAATTGTCAAATTTTTGGTGTAGGCGTAGGTTTGGTGTAGCGAGTAGAGTGGTCTTCCCCAATCAGTATGTCGGCTGCCTCGAGTTTTCCTTTAGGTCTTTTCTACTTCTGAGAAGTCTGCTTTCGTACTGGGTGTCAGAGTACTATGCAGCTCCACTGCTTCTTGACCACACCTCGCTGTTTCTTGCCACTGACAAGCAGTGAACAAGGTTTCTTCTACCGTTTCAATTTCAGTTGGATCGAACGACTGAGATTCACGCGTGACTGCAGCCTTTTAAACTACTTCGACGGTAGGAGCTGGTCGGGTCTTAAGAAGTTCCGATAAGGATTCACCCTTCATGAAGTCGGGAACAAAGATATACTCAAAGTCGAACTGCGGAGGCTCTAGCCCTTCTTTCCTCGCCTTAACTTCATGTTTTCGTCTTTCATTCGGACGGAAGCAGCCGATTCGTCCTTGTCTGTTGCACGCGTATCCTTGCCTTTTGTTGAGACACTCTACGCTACCTCTGTGTTGGGTCCCACCTGCCAGTTCGTGTGTTCAGCCTTTTGGTATGAAGCATCCTGCGCTGCAACGACGGCTTGTTCCTGTACGGAGACTTGCGGGACGTTACCGGAAAAAAATTCCCTCGCACTTCCCCGAGGGGGAGAGTGTGTAAGTGCGAATGCACGGTTGCATTCGCACTTGCGCGCGAGCTTGAAGGCGGCGTGGACGGTGGTTCCGCCGACCGCGACGGCGGCCTTGCCCGTGCTGGCGCAGATCACGTATGCGTTGTTGGCCGAAGTCGAAGAGTCGTCGGTCTCGCAGCCGCCCCCGGTGCCGCCGCAGGCGCCGCCGCCGCTGCATCGGTTGTACACGTCCATGGCGAGCTTGAGCACGAAGGTCTTGCCGCAGCCGGCGGGTCCCGTGAAGAAGACTCGCAGCGGAGGCTGGCCGGGAGTGGTCTGGCGATGCAGGATCTCGCGCAGCAGCTCGTACTGCTCGGGGTTGGTGCTGCGCATCATCGAGAGGTACTCTTGTCGGTCCATTACTCCCCGTCGCTTGCGAACTGCGGCGCACGGCGTGACCGTCTCCTTTATCAAGCGGAGTAGGCGGTCGTTGGGAAGGACGTCGGCGTCCGTTCCCGCCCCGGCTTGCTCGGAGGTGGAGGCGGCGGAGGAGACGGCCGTCACCTTCGGCGTCGAATCGTCGTCTTCTTCTTCTCTCCGTCGCCGTTCTTCTTCTTCCTCTTCAACTTCCCGCTCTCTCCTCATGCGCAACATCTGCGCGTAATTTCGTGTCAGTACTCCTTTAAGCGGGTGCATTAGCCCTTCTCACGCCCGATTCCTGGTCAATCCCTCACGTGGGTATGTGCCATGAGGAGGCGCCCAACACCCGCAGTCACTGAGCGGAGAGAGGAGGAGGAGAGTAGCGCGCGCCCATCTCCCCTCGTTGCTAGGGAAGACGAGGAGGAAGACGAGGAGCGCGCGCACCCGCAGGTGTTGCAATGCGGATTACGGCGGCGGACGATTCAGGCTCGCTTAAGAAGTGCATTCGCACTTAAAATCGTTGGTGATAGTCTTCTCCTTTTCTGGTAGGAACACGAATCGCTTCCCCGCGTCGCACGTCGCATTGGATGGATCGTCTTCTTGCACCACCATCATGGAGACGTTATAGTTTGACGGACCTGCTGGCCTCACGCTGTCGATTTCCGAAAAGTATCTTTGTTCACTGGTTGCCGACCCGAAATGGTTCCCAGACCTTTGCCATTCAGGTGTCTCACCGTTAAATGTTGCACACTTGAGCTTTTGCACTGAAATTGGCAAGGTCGCTGCTCGTGAGCGGAGGAGAGAGTCACCTCGATGGGTTGTCGGGAGCACGCTGTTGGCCACAGTGGTCAGTGGTCGAGGGAAATTTGGCCCGCTAGGAGTGCCGTTGGTGGTGCTTCTCATGCCGTATGCCTTTGGGACCTTCAAGCCATTCCGCAGCCGGTTGAGGGCGCAAAATATATCTCATCGGTACGCCAAGGCCTTGAAGTATTCGCGCTCGACTTCCTCATGGCCAAGAAGATCGATACTTTTCTGGTCTATCTCCTACATTGCGGCATCCTTGCTCTCAAGCAGATCAATGGTCGCTTACAAGTCGTGCGGACATGGAGACGAGGCTTCCAGAAGCTCATTCGCTGGCTTGAGCAGTCTTGTAGTAGCTACGTGAAAGATGCGTTGCTGCCGGCACAGGTTATCCATTCGACACTTACTGTCGCTCGTCACTGGACGGTGTGGGCCGGCCATGCCAACCTCCGGCTGAGGGCAGGGCTGATCAGCGGAAACAGTCAAAATAGCGAGGTTCTAGGAACCTCAAGCCGGAGGGGACGTTGGTGGTCTCCTTCGTCGCGTGCGGTCATCCTCCCTGGTTTAAAGGCACCAAGAAATATAGCGGAAGAGCGACGAAAGAAAGACTTGGGCCATGGATGCCCTTAGGGGGGAGGAGGAAACAACTTCTATTGTCAGATAGAGTGCGTTAAGCGCCCGATCGGTTGGCTCCCTCTTCAAGGGTTCCACCTGCGTCCAGGGCCGCCTGGCCCCTGTGGATCAGTCGGAGCTGCTCTTACAGGGCGGAACTGCATAGCAAGATCTCCCATCGCACGATAACTTTAATGCCAGAGGTACTTTCATTGTGATTATGATGAATATCACATACCCACCGGGAAATTTTCCACCTCCTATAGTTTCTGGAGTTCTCAACCCGCCGAACGAACCAACAAAGTCGTCCTACTCAGATCTCACTCCCTACCAGAATCACTTCCGCGCACCACCCCAGGCCCAGGATAAACCTTCGACCTCCGGGCTCTCCAGTCTGTACACACCTCATAATGCGCCTTCCTACTCATTTCAGAGTCGGTTGGCATGCTTTCGCACTGCACCCACAAGAATTCGACTAGCAGCATCCACGACCACGTGACCCGCCCTCAGGGGCACTCCCAGCCCCATAGAGTTTCATACTAATATATACTAGAGGGAAATCTGTCGCTGTAGTCGTGGGCCACCGTGGGTGGTGCCATTGCCACTAGCAACGATCCTCGTCTACTTGGCTTAGGTAGCGGTATGGCTTCTTTTTTTGTCTCGGAGCCAAAATCAACAAAAAAGGGTAACATTTTTTTTCTTGTTTATCGTGCATGAAGATTCTACATAATCACTGACAAATTATTCTTTTTGGAGGTTCAATTTTAATGATAACAAAACAAATTTTTTGCAGCCAGAACCAACTTTTCAGCTTGTTCTTGAGCCATGCCAAGGACAAGTGGAACGTGTCTGCCCGCAACATGATGGAACGCTCACCGAAGCGCGGCTCCCCTGGACAGTTGCGCCAGATTTCCCTCTAGTATATATTAGTATAAAACTCTATGCCCAGCCCAGACCTTCTGAACTCGCTATGTGGCTGCCGGTGCCGCAACAAAGACGAGTGGACATGGACATTGAACATATTGACCTCGATCGGATATAGACACCGTGTGTACATATCTGTACAGAGTTCTAGCGCTTTCTTCTCTCATCTAACTTGTACATAGTAACGTATTTCTGCTATTTTGTACAGCTAAGTACATTCACAAAGTTTTCATCGCTCAGTTTAACCCGTTCGCTAGGGGGGAGGTCATCTGTAGCAGCATCCGGAGCAGCACCATCGTCATGGGTAGCTGTGGTGCTGCACGAGCGTGAAGGGGAACTAAGTTGGTTTTCCAGGCTCGAACGCCAGCACTGCGTCTGCGTCTCCTTTCTCCGCGGCCCTGGCCCGTCGGCCACAAGCGCCTTGCAACATTTGTGAGCGCGGGCGACCCGCCTCTAACGACGGCCGGCTCTGCCTAGAGACCTATTATATTTTCCTTCTCAAAATGTTTTAACACGAACGTGTACATTTTCGGATACACAAAGATTTCAGTGACGCCAGTACAACAGAGCAAGCGGCCTGTAAAGGGTGGACCCCTGAACTCAGGGTCTTCTTGCGGGGAAGCAACGTTTAGCACTAAAGAGTACGTTATACTTAGGGTTGTTCGTTTTCGGATTTTATATTTCAACACGAAAGTGTTTTATGCCAGTATACACCAAGATTTCACTGACGTCATACCCATCACGGAAATGATGCCAGTACACCTTTGCAAAGCGACCCGCTGGCAGCACGTCGCTCGCCAAGCACACGCACTGGACAGCCACCGACCCGCAAATCATGTTTAGCTGCGGATTTTGCTCCACATTTCACTTTCGTGTTTTACCGATTCTTGTGACAGAGAAATCAACCACAGTTTTTTGCATGATCTCCATTCGTTTTCTTCGTAAGCTTGGTATATTTTATTCGGTTTTTGGTTTAGGCAGAGAACTTTTGCCTGCATCGCACGGGACGCACAGAGCTGGTACCTATCGAACGGAATATCCCAAAGTTCGGCGCCTTGAATGCAGTCAGTCGTTGTTTTCGTGACGGCTGCTAGCGATTTATACATTCATTTTTTTATAATTTACGAGATCACGTTGAAGGTACTGCCCCAGAGACAGGTATTAGTTTTCTGGGGACGCCCATCTATCTATTTGGACCAACTACGGATTTGTCTTCATGCTAGCTGGATCGTTTCTGACCTTGAAAGGGTTTTTTTTTCGAGATGTCTATTTTAGCTGCCTTTGCAGAGATGGAGGCACGATTGGACGGCACCTCAGTCCGTCTGGCAGTCTACGTCCTGTCTGGTAGAGTTATCGGTAGGTATACTTATTAGAAGGCATCGAAAACGTGGGTAGTCGATCGTACACCTCCTTATTGTGGCCGAGCCAGGCTACAACTGGGAGCCTTATCTCACACACATGATGCTCTATACGCAGACGACATCACCATATGGACAGCTACCAACGGAAGGAAATATGTAAGGATGAAGTATAAGAGCATGTTTTATCGCGGCTACCACAGAAGGCTCGCTTTAAGCCATGGCTTGGTTTCATTTCCGCCGTCGAGCGGACCACTTTTCTCTGGGCAGCCTCATCCTGCTTCGGTCCCTAATCCCTACGTGCGCCCTGTAAGAAACTGATCCCAACTTGTTCTGGACCATCACCGATGTCGCGTCGCGTCACCGACGTCGCGTACGACTGTCCCTGTGGCCACTTCCACTTCATCATCTACATGCCTGTTGACCTCCATCGGTGGATATGGGGACCCCACCACCGCTCCCTTCTTGCGTTTGTTCGCGAAACGGGAGTTAACCTATACTTGTAGCATAGTTTTTATGCCAACGGGCATACTGTCGCAAATAAAAAAAAAAAAAAAAAAATCTACATGCCTGCCCACAATTGTCGCAAACGTGCCCTAACCACTGCCTTTTCACTTACAGCGATTCGGTTCTGCTTAGCAAGCAACGTGGCGGTGCTTCTTTCGCCGGAAGTCGGGTCACAGTGCTCTCAATGTTAAATAGGATACAGAAAGACGATCCGCGGTATGTTGTTCTTGAAAGAAGGTATACGAACAAGTACGGTCGGCGCCGGGTTACCATGTTGCCGTCTTATATGCTTCGAAGCTTATCCAGAGCTTGAAATGGGGCTAGTTGGTTTTTTACTCGGAACATTGCTGGCGCTAGGCGGGACAAGGACGACGAATTACACACAACTGGAGCGCACTTGTTGTGTGCGCTCCAGTTGCGTGTAATTCGTCGTCCTTGTCCCGCCTAGCGCCAGCAATGTTCGAAGCTTATGCCAGCTTGTATTGTACGTGCAAATAGAAGTCTCCCTACCACGTGGCAATTTAGTGTGCAGCTCTTTGGCGAACGGTACAGTGGTTTGGCAGCAGCGGCGGCGGCGACGGCGATGTCCGCGTAACCGAGCGAGCGAACTGGACAGTGAAGGCAGAAATAAAACGGAGTAGAAACGGCAGGCGAAAGTGTGAGGTTGAGGGCGGCACGCGCTGCTATGGCGTCATCTCCCAGCGAGTAGCCACGGCTCAGCATGTCTCAGCATGCACCGTCAGGGAGGGTCCTCGCGTTGACACTTGCGCCAGGCGCTTGTCCTCCATTCGTGGCTCATCCAAACCACGTGACATTTGCACGGGGGTTCAAATCCTATTTGCAGAAATGTGCTCGGCGGGGACGACGCGCTTCGTGATAGCGGCTGAGTAGTGCGCGGCGCCGTGCGTTAGCCGATCACGCGATCCTTTCCTGACACGCAGGAGCTATGCGCCGTGACTGAGAAGACTGCAGTTCGCGCTGCGCACAAATTTCGCATTCGGGAGTATAGTGATCGTCAGCTGCTTTGTTATTCTCGTGGAAGTACCCTGGCGTCGGTCCTTGGTGCTATGAAGCATACTAATTTGACCGTAACTTCTATGTTATTTGTTTCTATTTAAACTATCCATTTTCTTTTTCATGCTTTCCTTGTCTGACTGTTTTCTCCTTAATTTGTTTTCATAAATCGTTTCCACTTTGAATACAGCCAGCAGACATTTCTTCTGTCAGGTGACGTCGAAACAAATAGGCTTCATTCCGCATGCGAGTGCCCATGGATGCTCTACTGCTCCTTCACGAGCACATTCTTCTTCCTACTAGTACAGTGCAAACATGAACAGTAGTAGGTATTGACATTAAAATGGCGTTTGTCACTGTCACGCATAAATCAGTTATTGAAAGCCCCAAACATTTCCCAATCACAGGCCGAGCTTTTAATTTCATTAAGTCTTTTTTATTCAATCGGACTTATTCAATCCGACTTAATCGGATTGGCGTACCACAAGGTGCTGTCTTGTCTCCTACTCTTTTTAATTTGGTAACGCACGCCTGCCCACATGTCTCACCAGTATACCTGATCTGAACTTCGCTATCTACGCAGACGATATAATATTATGGTCAAACAGAGGCTCAGAGTGGGAACAAGAATACATGCTTCAGCAAGGTATTGACGCTGTTACAAATTTCCTTCGCAATGTTAGTATGCAGGCCTCCCTGAAAAATCGGAGTACGTCGTGGTACTTAATGGCCCCAACTTCAGAACGCAACCAATTCGCGGCTTTTCTCATTGAAGCTTAATAATCAGCCTATTCTTCGCAAATCATCTATTAGGGTACTAGGCTTACACATTGATCAAGACAGCGAGGCTACTACATGGGTCACTAACGCAATCAAAACAATTAAACAGATCCTCTGCATTATAAAGCGCTTCACGACACACCAGTCTGGCCTTAAAGAACATGACCTTTGACACCCCCCTCACACCCTCCTCATTTCACGAGTCATGTATGCCTATCCTTGTCTCTATATTACTAAAAAGCAACAACAAATGCTTGATACACCTAATAGAGAAAGTCTACAACTCATTACCGGCGTACCCAGATACACTAGAATTCGTGACCTTTACGACTGCAGTAACATGCCTACATCCGCCGACAAGGCATACACACTCCGTAACGCACATGTACAACGACGTCCACCTCACGGTACGGACGACACATCCTTGAAGCCGTTGGCCACAATACTTCGCAGCTGCCAGACATAGACAACACATCAGAACCATGGACCACCATATCATTAACGGATCCTAAACCAGATCATCAACCAGAAAACAGGCGGAAATCCGCAAAACAACACCAGAAACGGTCTTGCCACCCCAATACACTCATCATCTACAGTGATGCATCTAAAACAATCCAGCACAACTGGGGCGTAGCATATACCGTTATTTAACATCAATAGCGTTCATTCTTTTCCACTAGATACCACCATTAAAGGGGCAGAACTAGAAAGTATCATCCTCTCACTTCGTCACATTGTTCATACCGTATCATCTTTGTTCATGTACAAACTCATACACATTCACACAGATAGTCGGGAAGCTTTCCTGGAATGTCGTCATCAACTATCATACAGTCTACGAGTTAAGAAGATCCTAGAAATCAAGAGCATCCTTCATCAACAGAACATCAACTTCACCATCACGCGGGTGCGCGGCCATGCCGGAATCCCTGGAAATGAGGCAGCCTATTTGGCGGCACGTGCGTCGTTCACAACCATGCCCCAAGCCAGCTGGACGCCTTCGGACTGCAATTATGACCCTGACGAGCACCAGACCGCCATCAAACAGCAACGGTAAGACTTTCTAGCCTCCCTGGTCAACCACACTCCCATTTCCAAGTCCTATTCTCGCTCTCAACCAGTCCGCCTAAGACAGCTAAGAGTGAGAGAGTAGTCTTTAATGATACTGGTGAGGTTAGCCTGGCCAAGGCGCCTAGCTTGCTACACCAGATATATGAAAAAATGAAATCAATAAACAGATGATGATAATGACTGTAATGATGATGACGCGCTCATTAAGACAGTCCTGTTTAAAGAGTCTGGTCAAGTCCTGTGTTTCGCAGGGAAGGCAATAGAGCTTTTGTCGCTCGAGATGCTCGTTTAGGAACCTTTCCCCTGCAAAACGACAACAGTTTTTTCTTTCGTCACCTAATCAAGGCATGTGCATCCCCTGTGAAATTCTGGACACCACTGAACACATTATTTGGACATCTCCTCGTTTAAACTGCAAGACAGATTCTCCTAGACGCCGTTCCCGCTAACTTACGACCAAATTCCATAAATGATCTCCTGCGTCCATCCTACCCACCTAATTTAGCGAAGGCAGTGTGGGACACTCTCCTGCATTTCATATTCCAACCCACTATTTTTCCCTTGCTATTTCCCACCAATACCCCTTGTGAACCTTACCTTATCGCTACCCCTAAGGGGGTCTGATGCACTAGCAAGAGACCCCCGGGTGTTTTTTCTACATTTCAATAAACGTTAAAAAACACCGTTACCGTGGGTATGGGCAAGTGGCACAGTCACGAGCAAGGAAGCAAAAAAATCAACCAGCACCACAAACACGCCTTCATCAACATCAGCACTGCTACAACCATCCCGCCAATAAACAAAAAGATCCATCAAAACGGGGAAGTGCTCCGTCGTCATCGTGAAGAGATTGCTTTGCCTTCTCACATATATTTTACATAGGTCTCCGTTTGGGAAAGTATCGGAAATAATAAATACTTCATGTTACAAGTCACACACACGATTTGATCTCATAAACAAAACCACGATCATTACTGTGATATTAATCGTTGCAGTCATCATCAGTTTGGCTCGTCGCACGTGAGCCTCGCGCCAACCCTTTTGCCCGGTTTCTCACAACGACGTTAGGCAACGCCAGAGCTAAAAAAGACCCGTTTGTACGAGTTCAACATAAGCGCCAGCGGCTGGTTGCCTTGAGACTATCTAATCCGGGTTCATCCTCACAGCCCCACAGAAGGCCTTCCCAGCTTGGCGGTGAGTGTGCTGCTATCCGGCATGGCCGCAAACATAACCGTTGGGAGGAACATAGTCGCCGGTAGCCGAACGAATGGAACGTTCTTTCAAGTGTGCGCGATTTCGCGCTGACCCTCGTTAGTTTCTAAAGCAGAGCTTTACTACTTTCGTCCAGCCGTTGCATGAAGGATGCGCCAGTTAACCTGACCGGAGACATACCCCCGGCGACACATCCCTCGCAGCGCATCGCGCGATTCGCCGGGCCCGCTGTCGGCGCGGCGCACACGTCCCCATTTTCATTCGTACCTAGCGGCGGCGGCCGCTACGGGAGCGGCCGCTCAGCTGATCGCCAGCCTACCGAAACCGCATCCTTACACGCATGCGCAGGTGGGTCGTCTCGGGATATGTGACAACTTGCGCCGTGTTCGCCGTGAAAGAGAAACGGCGCGTTCGCCGAGAATGACAGCGAGGCTGGGCCTCCGTCTGTGAGCGTTGCACGGGACCGAATGGCTTTGAGCCGTGGTCGTCAATACAGCTACATTAAAAGTTAACCGAGGGAAACCAAGACTCAACAACACTAAGCCAAGATTTTGCTTTGCATATCCAAGGTTAGCTGAGCCAAGCCGCAGCCATTTTTTCCTGGCCTGTTTGCTGACGGAGAACCGGGAATTTTGTTTGCTTTTATCCCTGCAGCCCAAAGGGCCATTTATCGCTCAGATTACTTTACAGCCACTTCCTCAAAATACTATAAATCAGAAGCCCTGAAAACGGTGTATCTGCTGTGCATTCGAAGATCGAAAGGCATGTAATACACAGAGTAGAAAATTTCCTTCGTGTTTGCCGGCTTCGATGAAAACCATGTCCCGAAATGGCAGGATGCCGATGAGATTTGGAAAGAGCAGGAACCTCACCCAAGGTGACTCTGACGCCCTTGATTCACTGTGCAGCGCCTTAGTCGATGCCAGCCACCAAGACTCTCAGTGAATAACAACTGAACGAAATTGAGGAAAGAGCGCGCAGGCAACGTACAACTCCTACCCTTTCTTAAAGGCGATAGTCTTTCTTGGGCTACCAGATGCAGAAAGGGTCCGTCTGTCTACTTGTCTGTCTTTCTGTCCGTTTGTGTGTCTAGAGTTTTTAACAAGCTAAGAATGGCAATAGATCATGTACAGTATCACTCCGCCTAAGCGACGGACCCGGAAGTCAACGGGCGCGCGCGTTTTGAAAGGAGACTGCTATGAATGCGTGATGTCGCCTGCCTTTTCTCACGTAGTGTATTTGTCGTCACTGCAGAAGTTTATAAGCATATTAAGTCCACAAAATCCGAGAAACGGCTCGTTCCATGTTCAAAATATTCCCATTAGCGCACTACTTGCGCCGCGCGGAGTAATATCCGGCTGCGGTGATGAGGCTGAGCGGAACTTCCGTTGCCGTAACCGAGTATATAGCTGCCTGCTTGTCTGCGTCTGTCTACCTACTTGCTTGTATGTGTATATCTGCCTGTATATCTGTATATCTGCCTACTTGCTTGTCTGCCCGTCCGTCTGTCTATGTGTCTGTCAGTCTACCTGCCTGCTTGTCTGTCTGTGTCGGTATACCTATCTCCTGGTCCATGTGTGTGTCTGTAACCCATTCCAAGTAATTCCCGCCAGGCCAAAATAATCCCCGCCGCGGTGGCCCAGTGGCTAACGTGTTGCGCTGCTGAGCACGAGGTCGCGGGTTCGATTCCCGGCCGCGGTGGCCGCTTTTCTGATGGAGGCGAAAAGCAAAAACGCCCGTGTGTTCGAGATTTCGGCGCACGATAAAGATCCCCAGGTGGTCAAAATTAATCCGGAGCCCTCCACTACGGCGCGCCTCATCGCCTGCGTTGCGTCGGCGCGTTAAACCCTACAATCAATCAAAAAATCAATCAATCAACCAAAATAATCGCCGCGAATCCGCTCGCTCCGTTGCTAATAACCTGCGACCATGGCTGATACATGTCCACAATATTCAGCACAAAGAGGAAATCTTAAGCATATGCGGGGCAAAATATAGGCACATAAGTAAGTGTACCACCGTTATTTTGAATAAGAGCGCACGTTGCATCGGTTTTGCGGGAGCAGAAGAAAAGGAACAGGTTAAAAACTGCTTCAGCCAGAGGCGATATAAAAAGAAACAAAAAATTGAAAACTCCTTCACTCTGTCATGATGCAAGGACAGTGAAGCTGGAGCCAAATTAAAAAGCCAAGGGCGTAAAATCAAACGCGAGAAGCCGAGCACTTTGGTTGCGCACATTCAACTTCTCGCGTTTTGCTGAGCGTTGCCTGGGCAAGCGACTTTTCGGCGCTTGAACTCGCTGTCGCGTTCTTCGGTAGCTTGCGATTTTCGTACGCGGCGCATCTAGCGTCGCTTATGTGCTCGTATGCCTTTTTCAAGCTCTCGCTGTCCTTGCTGATTGCGGGCGAGGCGTGGGCGCCCCGTGACTCCGTCGAAACTCTTCCAAGCCTCCCGCCACAAGGCCGGCCGCCACTTCAACCGAATTGTCAAACGGCGCAGCTGGCTGGGCCATCTCCGCGCGCGCTCACTCTGACTTCGCGTTCAATGGCAGCGCAACGAAGCAGCTGCCAGCTGCGGCACATCTGCCAAGAACCGAGGCGCGCACGAGGCGGAACCGCCACATATCGACTATACTCGGTGACAACTTAAGAACGGCACCGGAATCTGCTGATGTGCCTTATCACCGTAGCCGGATGTGTCTCCGCGCAGCGCAAGTAGGGTGTTACTGGGAATATTTTGAACATGGCGTGAGCCGTTCCCGTGATTTTTAGGACTTAATATGCTTATAAACGACTCCAGTGACGACAAACAAACTGCGTGAGGCAAGGCAGACGATATCATGCATTAATAGCAAACCCCTTTCAAAACGCGCGCGCACTGACGTCACGGGTCCGGCGCTTTGGCGGAGTGATACACTACATGAGGTGGTGCCGTTCTTGAGTTGTAACCGAGTATACCAGAGCCAACGCCGCCTGTATAAACAGTGCCTAACGCGTGAGCGAAAAATGGCCAAACAGCCACTCTCCTGTTGCTCTCTCCTACCCTTCCCCGCTCCGTAGCCTTCCAGCGTGCTTTCTTGTCCGCCAGCCAGCGCCGCTTCTTGGAAACTATGCAAAATAGTGGAAAGTTTGTTTAGCGTTCCCGAGGCGGCGCTCCAACGCCTTCTTGTTTTTCACCATGCCTGTCTGTGTTGGTCTGTCACTGATAAAACTTCCTTTGTCACGAAGCAAAATCCCTTGCGCTGCCGCAGGCAGATGCCGGCTTTACGCGCTTATCTACTCGGATCACGGGCCCTGAAATTTTCTGAGTGGGGCATCCCCCCTCTATCCCCTCCGCATTTAGGTATTGTTTTGACCCCCCTGTTCGCACTCCGCATCGGTACGCACTTCTAAAATTGATGACTGTACTGTAGAAGCGCCCGGACAGCGTGGCGGGATCGCAGCTGCTTATCCTTTTGTTTCCTATAATTATCTGAATTTTACAAGCACGTGATATTATTGGAGAGTAATCGTAGAAGTGAGCGCCTGAACAAAAAACAGGCACGCATTTTTTTTCTTCTCTAAATACTCCAGAAAGAAA
This sequence comes from Haemaphysalis longicornis, assembly GCF_048455015.1. Classification (NCBI taxonomy): domain Eukaryota; kingdom Metazoa; phylum Arthropoda; class Arachnida; order Ixodida; family Ixodidae; genus Haemaphysalis; species Haemaphysalis longicornis. The sequence continues at coordinate 184,950,716 of NW_027526361.1, read as the reverse complement.
AATATCAGTACAATAATGGCTCCCCCATCCGAAAATATCGTTTTCTGTTAGCCATATGTCTACCCAACAATCAGTACGTTCTTAGACTATTTCAGTCCGCCTCCGTCTTTATCTATGGAAAAATGCAGCAAGTATGAAGCGAGCGACACGTTGAACGAGATCCCCATTGCGCCACAGAACTAGCGCCCCGTCACGGCTAAGATGTAAGCGAAGCAGCCCTTGAAGCCCAACAGGCAAGCTGACAGACACACGTCGTAGAAGTGGGTGCAGCGTTCGCGACTCGCGAGCAGTGACGTAAGGCGAGATGTCCGCCGGCACGCGCCACATAGCGGATCAGTGCCTGAACTAAGCGTCCCTACCCTTTCCATTGAAAAGCGCGCGACGCGTCAGGCAATGTTAATACAGGCGGCGTTGCCAGAGCAATGCCCCCGAGATGGCGAACAAGTCGCCGAGTTTCTGCTCCACACGGGCGCAAGAACTGAAAAAGGGGGAGGGCGGGGGGAAGATATAAGACATATAAAGCCTATTGGTAAAACAAATGATGTCGGCTTGAGCGGTTTTTAGCGGAACAGATGGCGCTTGAGCAGTACGAACGCAACAGAATTGAATTGTATTGGAATTGAATTGTCGTGGCACAAGCAAAATGGCAGTGGAAGAGCGGAAGAAACGGGAGCTGGAGAGAGGAGGAAACGCGACGTTGGGGGAAGGGGGGGGGGGGGGCAGAGGACTATCGTCCTTCGAGCCCATCTGCAGATAAGCCAGCAGATACGTGAAGTTTTGACCTCCCACACACCCATTCACTTTCTTTCCTTTTGTCGCTGCCTGTCGCGGTGGCGCAGTGGCTGAGGCGTTGTGCTACCGACCCCAAGGACGGGGGTTCGATTCGCGGTCGCGGCAGCCGCTTTTCTGATAGAGGCGGAAAGCGAAAACGACCGTGTGTTAGAGACTTTGGCTCACTTTAAAGATCCCCTGCAGGTGATCAAAATTAATCCGGACATCCCCCACTACGGCGCAGCTCATTGCTTGTGAAACGTCGGCGTATTAAAACCCAGAATAAATCAATCAAGCTTTTGTCACCGCCTAATCCTATAATCGTCAGAGGCAAACCAATGGGAATGGGAAATAGTGGACTCGATTTTACCACCGGATTTTCTTGGGTGAAGAGAAATACTGGCGTACTCAAGCGCTCGCTGCCGGTACTTAGCCAGACGGACAGACCGGCCGACCGACGGGGTTCCTCAAAAAGAGCTACCGCTTTTAAAGCGAAGCGCCATTTCTGCTGGCCACTGGGAAGTCAAAGTATGAGGCCTCGGGTTCACAACCACTCGAACTTCAGGTCTTTTCTACATCAGTCAACAGCAAGACAAATGCACTGCATTAACTGAAAATGATTAGGAGGAAAAACGTCACATTTTTGTTTAATTTGCAGAAGGAAATTGCGTTTGTATGCTTTCAACATCTTTAGGTTGTTTGTGTTTTATGTGTCTGCGGGAGCCTAAGCACAAGCAAACAGGCGTCTTTTAGTTGCATTCATCAAAAAACAGAAAAAAAAAGAAATTGCTTGGCGAAGCTTGCACTGAGGGCAAGGCTGGAGAAACAGGAACGCTGGCGGCCCCTCTCCCTTCGTCGGAGATCCGGCTGTTCAAACCTAACGCTACGAAAAACCCACAGGAAATAATACTGTGCCCCCGGCATAATTCAATCGGATAGACGCCGGTTTCATAACCTGAGGGACCCAGATTCGATTCGCACCACGGGAAGTTTTTTTTGTTTTTTGTTTTTTTTCAAGGTGGGTAGGTTTTCGGGTACGATAGACGGATTTTTGTCGGCTTATACAGCTGTGCGGTGAATAGGGTATTTGTGGTCATGACTACCAGTCCCTAATCAGAAAAAAAAAAAGAAATCGGCGGTGTGGGTAGGCCCCGAGACATCCTAACCTACACCGATGGCACACACGTAGTCTTACGAGGTCGCGGGTTCGATTCCCGGCCGCGGCGGCCGCTTTTTCGATGGAGGCGAAAAGCAAAAACGCCCGTGTGTGCGAGATTTCGGCGCACGTTAAAGATCCCCAGGTGGCCAAAATTAATCCGGAGCCCTCCACTACGGCGCGCCTCATCGCCTGCGATGCGTCTGCGCGTGAAACCCTACAATCAATCAAATCAAATCACATGCAGTCTTTTTCTTGTGCCCTAAGTGCAACACTTTCCCCGTCCCGTATGCATGCCTTTTCCTTTCTACCACTGCTTACCTCGCTCAGCTCCCAAGAGGATCAGAAATTATATTCGCGCCATCCAGCCACACGTTTGTTTTTGTCGCGACAGAGTCATTCTTACTAATAATAGTAATACAGTAAAAGCTCGTTAATTCGAACTCGAAGGGGGCCATAAAATTGTTCGAATTAAGCGAAGTTCGAATGAGCGGGCGTGCGTAGAATGAATGGAAATCGCACCACACTGCGCAGGCAGAACACAAAGAAGCCACCTCTGAAATCGTTATCGCGATTTCGGCGCTACTACGCGTTTGTGGCAAATTATTTCGTAAATAATGTTTCGGAAATAATAATGGCATGCGCCGGAGCACTGGCGCCGGTGGCGTGGCGCCCTCTGTAGACGCGAAATAAGCTGTAGCAGGAGCGTAGCGCGCCCGCCACGCTGTTGTTCTGCTGTTTCGTTGTTTTCCATCTGTACTAAATTTGGTTTGGTTTGCATTTGCGACACATTGTAACCCCTCTGGGGCCCCACTTCTTCTGCCAGGAGCGATAGAAACCAGGCGATCACAGTTCGAATTAACCTTTGTGGATACCGACGCGTTCGAATTATCAGGAGTTCTCCCCCATTGAAATATACAGGGCTCTGCCGGGACCGGGGCGTGAGTTCGAATTAACCGGAAGTTGGAATTAACCAGCTCGAATTAACGAGCTTTTGCTGTACTAATAAAAGACATAAACCCTGCTTGCTCGTCTGGCACCGCCCATGTAGCATTGACGATGGCGCCACATCTCCGTACGGCCCCTTGGGTGTCAAGCTGCTCGTGCAATGCAACCGCCGCAAACCCAGCCTGGACCGCAACCACCACTGCGATCGCCGGCTCCCGCGGTTCCGTTGTCCCCACGTGTGGCTCTTATTACGTCATAACCAGGATTTGAGTAATACACGAGTAAAAACGAGGAGGCTGGATTTCTTTGCAAATTACTCACTTGTAAATGAAAGTTTGGCATCCATCTAAATGCAGCCATACGGCTACAAAGGAAAGCTATACAGCTTTCTCGGAAACTTCGCAGTTGAAGAAAAATTCGTCCTGGTCCAGTATTCGAACCCGTGACCACTGCTTAACCGGAGCAATGGCTGCATTTAGGTGGATGTCAAACTTTCCTTTACAGAAACTTACTCCATCTTGGGGATTTCCCCTAAATTTGGTCGATTAAATTACTCACTTGTTGGCGCTGAAGTCTGAATTACACATTTGAAAGACCACAATGTTGATAAACAACAGATGGGTGGCGACATTGAGCCGTCTGTTTTGAAGCTCTGTGAAAACCGGTTTCCCTCTAGGAGAGCACCTTCCTGTACAAAGCGTGCCCGCTGCCTGACCCACGCAGCACGTACGCTGAGCACAGTCTCCGTTGCTTTTGTGCCGCAGTTTGTCACAACAGCAGTTTACACCAGCAACTAGGTGTGAAAAAACAAATCATGCGAGCTGGGTGTGATGGGTGACGCGCAGATCACACAATTGACGTTCTTGAAACTGGGAAACTTTCCAGCATGTGAAGCCGGTAGACAATGGGATAGAGGCAGCAACGCTTTAATCGTGTGTTTCGAAGGTCTCTCCATCATCGTGGCATCAGTGCCCGGATGAAAGAGTGGAGTTGTGTTTGGTCTGGAGCTCCATTTATACCCTTCACCACATAACTTGGTGTTAATGTCTGGCTTAAGTAGAAGCTGGCCCGTCCGCTTAAACGTAGGTACGTGAAGAACTTGAAGTGCAGAGGTGCGCTGCCTGACACGAAAACGTTGAACAGGGGGAATTACACACGAAGAGACGAGGTGAGGCGCAAGACGAGGTGTTCATGTGTAATTCCCCCTGTTCTACGTTTTCGTGTCAGGCAGCGCACCTCTGCACTTCAAGTTGTTTAGACACCAACTAGCCCACTCCCAAGTCTCGCTGAAACTAATTACGTGAAGACGCCTCGTCGGCGCCATCATCGTCGAGGCCTACTTGTGAACATAGCTGTTACAGTTCATACACCCGTTGGTGAGGCGCACAGTTATGACTGGGATCTAGCTCCTCCAAAGAGGCAGTGGCTGATTGTTCCCTTGCTGGACTTTGTGAAGACGGGATGGGGAGCATTCGATGAAGTGGCGAATGTAACACACGACAGAGTACAATGAAACGGTCGGGTCTCTCTGCAGAAGAAAAAGATTCGATTCGATTCGATGGTGCTTTATTCATCACAAAGAAACAACATACAATGGGAATATACAGGAGGAGGTCCCGAAGTAAAAGACTGCAGGGGGACGTTCTATAATACAAGCATCAACAAGTAAATGTTTTAACCAACAGTGGTTGCAGTATTATGTTGAAACAGACAAAACAGATATTACAACATTGAGGTCCCGCAATTATACCAAAAAATAACAAACAAAACATGGGGTAAAAGCAAACAAAATGAACTAAAATGGACTGAAGATGAGCACTTAAGCTATTCTTGAGGGAATAAATATTTGAAGCACTTTTTGTCAAGTGAGGCGAACAGTTCCATTCGTAAGCAGCAGAAAAATGAACAGCTTGTTTACCATAATTAGTTTGAGATTTAGGAAGCAAAACATTGTTATGCATGACAAAACGAAGGCAGCTCGGCAGAGGAAGCTGGTGGGCAGTGATAATTTCGATGGGAAGCCTACCGCTGAAGAATTTAAATGCTATAATGCAAAGAAAATACTTCACCAAATTACAAACCGACAAACTTAAAAACCGGCAACAAATTAGAAACTGAACAACCCCGCACGATGCAGCGGTAAAGAACTGCAACGGAACTGACTATGATTACCTTCCAACTCCTGTCCCGAAGGTGGCAACGGAACGGTATATAATTTCTCCTTCAACGCGAGATACATCGTCGAGTCATCAACCCCGCATTCTAGTCCATATGCGCTTTTCCGTTCCCAAATAGGTACAAGCCAACCATTTTCGGTCGGATCCATACCGTCAAAAAGTATTGTTATGCCGGGCCCAGTCCACTAACCGGAACAAAATATAGCAAACCATCCTTATTTGTGACAAGAATGCGATAAATCGAATCTAGAAAGCATTTTCTAATAGAAAAGAAATCGCGGATCTTCCAAAAACCGTGGAACTGGCAGCTCTCGAACACACGTTGCTCACGCTAAGACCCAGGATTCTACTCCTAGGCTACTGAGTGAGGTGTTTTGCTTATTTTAGGCTACTGGGGCCAAACAACGGGAATCTTTTATCATTTGCTCGAAACAATATAAGTGCTTGAAGTGGGCCGAGGCTGAGCATTTTCGCGTGGCTCCTGGAGAGCCGTGCTGCGCATGAGCGAGCAGCAGTGACGTCACACGGCGCACAGAACGTCGCTCGCTGCCCGGCGCCTCTCACACACCCCACGCGCCCAGCGTCTTCGCCAACCTCCGTTCCGTACGTGTCCGCCCGGTCCACTTGGTGGTCATGCGAGGGGTGGCCGGGTGTGGAACCGATGGCTCGTGCGTCGCAGCAACACCAGCGTGCGCCTGTGGAACCAGCTTAGCTCTGGGGCGATTGTTGACGCTGCTCCGGAGCCGCTTGATAAATATACATGTGTCACATAATGCGTATGCCGTGTGTGTGTGATTGAAGCAGCTGTATGCATGATAATCAGGAAAGCTAAGAATAACCAACTGAAGCTTAGCTCACTCTACGTAAATCCTGGCATAGCCGAGCTAAGCCAGTGCTACTTTTTTTACGCCCTTACTAATTCCTTCGAGGTTTGGTATAAACGTGACAGTTCTTTTTCGTTGTCGCTGTTGTGTCGCCCAGGCCCCGACGACCGGTGAACGTGTCGGAGTGCCATTGCCCCTGCGATTGCCGGCGAGTCCAGCAGCAGTGACGCAGTTTCGGGCGCCCATGCCGGTACCGGCAGGCACTGTCGGAGGAAGCGGCGTGACCGTGAGGGCGGCCGCCACTCGGCCAGCCGCCCAGGTTGGTTCCAAGCTAAGCGCTCATGGATCATCCGGGTCAGCACAACTACCACGTCGCGGGTAAGCTGAACATACAGTTTCTATCCTTGCAAGTCCATGTTCTATACACAAGCGTGACTCAGAATTCTACATGGACCCGCCATGATGGCTAAACGACTGCTGAGTCCGGGTTTTCTTTTTTTGCTCGTCATAATCAACCAATTCGGGGCTATGTAGAATAAAGGCCGCTTCCAAATCAATAAGGACACTTTTTCGCAAGTTTGCCGACTCTATCTTCTGCCCCCGAATATGCTGGGTTCTACTGTATACACCGACTTCTCGGTTTTGCCCTGTTTGCTACGCCGCCAAAGGCACGCCCGAGGTTTCATAAGCCGGCCAGTGGGTGACTTCTTCCTCAGACCGGGTGACTTCTGCCTGACAAAAAAAAGTGTGATTATACTACAAATAGTGAACTTTAGCGTCGCACCAGGTGCATGAGCGGCAATGCTGCTGTACGTAGGGCGCAGCGGCAGCGAGAATTACCACGGCCTTCGGTGGAAACAGGAGACCATTGCGATCCTTTATCGTCCCGATAACGGAGGTAAATACGAGCACCGTAATTTAGAGCAAAGCGGCCACCGAAATAATTATTTCTTAGATGTCAACCTTCAAGCGTGGAGATAAATATCTCGACATCACTCCTTCTGTTGGTGCTTATTTATTTATTTATTTATTTATTTATTTATTTATTTATTTATTTATTTATTTATTTATTTATTTATTTATTTATTTATTTATTTATTTATTTATTTATTTATTTATTTATTTATTTATTTATTTATTTATTTATTTATTTATTTATCAGAAAATACTGCAGGCCACAAAAAGGCCCAAGCAGGAGTGGGGGTATTACAAGGCATATACACACGACCGAATCGATAACAATACAGATGTAGAAAAATAAGACATATATCCAATACAGTAAGACACAAAATCAAAATCAAACCTCATAATAATTTTCAATAAATTTTAGAACATTACTAGACTCAGAGATTTGTTGTGGTAGTTCATTGCAATTTGTTATTGTGCGAGGAAAAAAAGAGTATTTGAAATTGTTAGTACGGGCAAAGATAGGCGTGAGGTCGTGTGAATGATATATCGTCTCTTCGGGCGCGAAGACAGAGGAGCAAAGACGTTTATAGGCCTAGTTTGCTCTTGTTGCTAGATAAGTAGGAAAGAAGTTTTAGACTTGCTATTTTTCTTCGGGATTCTAAAGTTTGAATTTTGTTGTTTATCATCAGATTAGTTGGGGAGTGCGAAAGCGGTTGAAAATAAAACGAACAGCTAATCTCTGAATTTCTTTCAAGATTGTTAATGTCCTTTTTAGTATGTGGATCCCAAACCTCACATGCATATTCTAAACTAGACCGGAATATTGTAGTATAGGCTAGGAGTTTCGTGCTAGGGGGAGAATGTTTAAGTTTATGCCTGAGCAAGCCCAATTTCCTTCGTGCAGATGGAGACCAACTCAGTGTGCTAGTGATTGTTACGCCAAGATATGTCTGTTACTAAGACTGGAGTTCCTTTAATACTGTACGGGTAGGTGAATGGTTGATTTTTATTAGTAATGCGCATAAAGACATTTTTATCAGGGTTTATATTCATGCCCCAGTGATCACACTACGTAGTAATGGCATAGATACATTGGTCCAGTATTATTTGGTCTTTACTCGGGATCTGAAGGGCTCCTCTTCGCTATGTGTATGTGTGCGTTCGTTCGCACGCGGGTGTGTTGCTCAGTCATTTCAGAGCAAAAGCTTTCCCACATCATGTTTCACAAGGTCAATCATCGCGTCGCAATAACCTTGAGACGCCGGAGCACAAATGTGGCACGTGTGACGCCACGCCACATGATCTACTGCGCGTGGGAATGCGTCTCGGCTGGGCTATTTCGGAGCTTCGCTGCTGGGAGTAGGCGACGGTTTAACGGCTGCTTCGCCGACGATTCGTCACTCAGTTTCAGCATGAATGGCGCCCGAGGTGGGCCCTCTATGCGTACGCTTCATGCGCTTCCACCCAATCATCAACTACCCTAACTTGCATGTAGCAGTGCGTGCACAGTCCTTGCAGAACCCAACCAAGCGGGCTTTTCTGTCGCAATAACTAGGTTTATTAGCGTTGAACGAACCATTTATTCCCCTATTTCGCATTCCGCTTGAACAGAAGCGGCATCCAAGCAGCAGCCGAAGGGATGCCGAAGAATGCGTCCCGGGTTAAGCTGAAAGCCGCCAAGGCCGCTGGTCGGCCACCCAGCACCGCCACGATGGCCGCGACCACGGCGGTGCAGCGTGAGAGGTGAGAGTTTGCACGAAGCTCTGAGGGCGAGGCGACACATTGCCTTGCAAAACTATGCCTTCAACTATGCCTTAACCTACGGTTTATCGTAAAAGTGGCAGGCCACGTAACTATTACAACTACCAACAAGGCTAGCTGCAGTACTTGTAAGCTAAGATGGTAATTTACTTTCGGCACCATGCTCATGTTCACCCGCTCTTCCTTGAGTTCTCGTCGAACGTCGTATTTTCCTGGAGAGAATTTCGGTGCTTGTTATTCATTTGGCTGATATGACGTGCCCATACATGCTAAAAAAGCGTCCGTGGCACTTTCCGTGGCATGACGTCACAAACGCGATTCTCCAATGAAGGGAAGCAGCAGGAATCGCACCTTATGAAAAGGCAAGTAACCTTAGAAACAGGCATTGTTCATTCTAATGTACCGTGGCACACGCCGTCGACTGGATGTTAGTACGATGGGTCGTAGAAATCTGCGCGACAAACGATTTCCAGGAAAACAAATGTAGTCGACATACCCATCGTTTCTTTCCCGAGAGAAGGCGCAGGATCCCGAATGAAGCAACTGGACTACGATGCTCTTGGTTTTTGTTTCGAAACTTTCAGAAAAGGCACTAGATGTCAATACCTGTTTTTAAATGAAAAGTTTTCCTGCATCTAAGGTGAATTGGCTCCAATATTGAAGTAACAACGAGTCGTCGGAATATACCTCACAAAGGTTGGCTTTCGAAAGGGTGGGGGGTAGGGCTGGCAGTCGATGCGTGATCACTTTGGTGGTATCCAAGAGTGGGGTGCATCAACAGAGAAAAGAAATGAAAATTACTTCGTACGTGCTAAATACTTTAGGGGAGCAGGTTTCTTTCAAGGACCATGCATGGCAGAACAGGTTACGGTTTCGCATTTCCCCTCCATTAGAATCTAAAAGAGTGCTGATGAATTTATAAAACTTTCAAATACCCGTCTCATTTAAAGGTGCCTGGTAATGCAGCTTTTAGTGCGACCATTGCGTCAATGCATTAGGATTTGTTTTTTTGACGTCCCTGGGCATCGACTGTTTACTTTTAAATTCGTAGAACTGCTTCGTGTAGACTTATAGTTTTGGACAGCCGTGCCTCATTGATTAAGCCCACTTTCTTGTCAGCTTTATTTTTCGCACAGGATACACGGTCCTTTAGAATATATACACTTTTCTCCGAGTTGATTATCTGTAATCCACATAGTGGTAATAGACAAGCGAAGAAAATCAGGCGTTTAATTATTATCCGCTAGAGATGAAAGCAACAATAGCTTGCAGCCATCGCTGAAGAGAATGGTATTTGCCTCAAGATCGAACACAGTCGGCCGCTGGCGGCGGCGGGACGAACCGCTCCTAGTGTGGATAGCGCTCTCGTGTCGTCTGCTCGTTCACGTTCCGCGCGGCGCTAGGTGCGCGCTGCACACGATAAAACTATCAATATGTGCACTTATTTGGCCGTTTTTAATGACAGTTTCCTCTGCTTGCGCATTTCCTCTAGAAAATCAATACTGAGCGGCCGTTGCGGGTGAATGCGCTGGTTTAATTCCACGAAACATCTTCGCCGCGGTCACCGCTTCAGTGTGAAGCGCGCTATAAACATTTATTCGGCACATTGCACTTTTGTTATTAATGAGTGCAGTCGTCTGCCTTTTGGGGAACATCAAAGGGTGCTTTTTGAAGGTGGCGTGGTGGTTATTTTAAGGATAAAAGAATCGGGTAGGAAGCGACAAGACCTGTGCATACCGTGCATTTGACACACCCTTGTAAAATTGCGCTGGGTCCTTATCGAAAGAAGAAACAAACAAAAACATTTACACCGCACACAACCCGTGCGCTATCACCCATACATTATCACTGACGTATTTTACACCCGCAAGCGCCTGTGTGATCGAATTCTTCTCGTACCTTTTCGAAAATGAATACCATTTTTGGACAGTTGTTACTTATGCTGTGTTGCTAACATTATGTATTATTTTAAAACCGTTTCTGTAGATGCGCAAAAGAATTTCTGGGGGGGGGGGGGGGGGGGGGATTTCTCGGCAAAATTAAGCAGTTGTGAGTTTGCGCCTCTCCTGCGGCGTGTGTCATTTTTATATATCCATTTTCAAATCCCAACATGCATTACCTTGTCCAGAAATCAGTTTCACTCAGCATAACCAAATGCCTAATATGGTCACGTCTTAACCTCTCAAGGTGGAATTAAGTTCACATAAGGAGGAAAAATCGCGTAAATTAATGCACGTTGTTGCCCACATGTGTGGTGGGTGTGTGCATTACTCGCTGGATTTTAAAAATTTTTCTCTCAAGGCTACCTTTCAATACAAATTTGAAAAAGGCGAGCCACAATTCCTGGTCAGTCTTGGGCCAAAAGGGGGCTTAATGAGTTTTGAAAATACTGGCGTGTACTTGTTGAAGTACTGCTTTTTCACCGGTACCAAACATGACGCTTAGTGGAGTTTTAATTGCAAGTAATACTGATAACCAACATTTGGCTTTTCGCCTTACATGCGTTCTCTTCTCGCTGCGATTGGAAGGCTACCAAAAGCGCCCCCCCCCCCTCCTTCAATAAAAAAACGAATGCACATAAAACATTTATCCGTGCCTTTTTTAACCAATCCTCCAAAATTAAACGACCAGACAAAAGCGAGGTTCCGCTTACAACACAAAGTAGTTACCGAGAACCCGTGGCGCTGTTTCGTAACGAGAAATAAAAAGGAACGTTTTACTACGTCAACAGGTCAACTTTATTTGCCATTTTTATGGTTCGTAACCGACATTACGCAAGAATGCAAACACATCTCGCTCTTCTAGGCAACTGTTAGATTTTAAAAGGAGCGCAAATGGTCAACAGTGCAGCCGTAAGAGAAAAGGTATGCTCACTGTGCTTGTCACTTTGCAAGTATAGCTAAACATGATATGTCGATTGTACTGCGTGCGTTAGTAATTTAATTCGCAAGTTAACTTGCGACGAATGCCTTAAATAAGTGATCCGACACCGTTATTCATCAAACGTGCCTTCAGAGAGTCGCTAAAGTTTCATTTGACTAAAGCTGCGCCAAAAGACCCGTTAGACGGTTGCATTTATATCTCTGCGCTGGTTAAAACTCAGTAATTTTATGTTGCTGTTCGAACACAAAAAATATCGTAAGCTTTTAGAAAAAATGACGGGGCAGTTAAAACGGTGTTACCCATTTCAGGGCATCCCCCAAATGCACTAATGCGTCATGGTACCAGTGAAAGCGGTTGAAACTGCTGTTGTAAACTGAATTCCAGAGATCGAGGCTTCCTAATTTGTTTCTACTTCTGCTTTTATTGAAGACTGAAATCCATAGTCTGAAAATATCGAGCTTGCTACGAGCGACGGAGTACAAGTTTATCATTATTGCGGCCGTTCTGACATTTCAGATGGGCCGCCGCTTTTTTGACGCAGTAATGAAACCTATTGCCGCTTCCATGCTATACATTGAACGTTTAGGAACTGAACTACAGCGTACCACTCTTGTCTGCGCTATTCGTCCGCACACACGGCACTGTAAAGGCACGAAGCGCACCCACAGTGTGCATTCTCCTGGGTGGCTCAGCGCAGCATCAACACTAGCAGCGCGACGCTGTCGCCACCTACATGTTGATCTCGCGGCGAATACAACCAACGCCTTCTCCTTGTGTTTATTGGCGGGAAAAAACTTGGGAGAAGGCTAATCGCCTCCGAAGGAAAACCCAAGTCAATCCAAGGAGCGCAGAAAAATGACCGTATTCATGGTCCCTTTAAAAGCTTGCTACGGAGCCGCAGCTTAGGACGACGGGTGTTTCCTTATCTCTGACATCGCAGGAGCAAGCGGCAGGCTGAGCCGGAGGGCTTCTGGCAGCGCTGGTGGCCGTTCGCCTTCGCCTTGCCCGCCCCAACACGTCAGCAGCTCGTCACGAAGGAAAGGTAACGGTGTCCGCTAAGTAGCAGCGCGAACGCGAGCTCTGCGTTCTCGACCGTATACAGAGCGCGCGTTTTTCTTCCGGGAGATGGCTACATTGTAAAAGATGCTACAGCGCGAAATAAAACACGGACACAGAAAGATGACGGGACGAGCGCTGACGGGACGAGCGCTCGTCCCGTCGTCTTTCTGTGTCCGGGTTTTATTTCGTGCTGTAGCATCTTTTACAGTGAACTACCAACTCGCCCAACAGTACACTCTGTTAAGACGATTACAGCGCTATAGATTTCAGAATGTACGCCTTTCGGTTAAAAAAAAAAGATACTCGTCAGTGAGATTTCCGTTACAACGAACCGCGAGACACAGTTTAGTTGTTGCCCTAAGTTTTTCCGCCGCGATTTGGCGTCGTAAGTACGCATAGACAGGTCAGCGCTGGGGTTCCCGACTACGTCAGCATGTGGCTGCACAGTGCCCTACCTCTTAACTGAACTGAATGCAGAAGAGAAATCTGTTGAGTTAATCGGAAGTTATTGGTAACTTGACTGCTCGATTTTTTAGCCTGTACTGTCTTCCTTGTCGCTGTACATAGGCTACCTTGTGAAAAAAGGCTAGTAGATGCGTAACGGTGTTTGTGTTATGCGTTCTCGAAAGAGGAGGATCACTGTTGCAGTGTACAGTTTTTAACTAGTGGTATCAGATTGTGCCCCCGATCAACCCCACTTGTGGGGCTCTTTTTGGGATGTTTTCCTCTCTCACTCTATTTGCCCTCATAGCGGACGGTTCTCGTGGACTGCTGCTTCCTAGCCCAAAAAAAAAAAAAAAACGCACAGGCGTTTCTAAAACTTTACGAGCGGGCGCTACGAAAGCTAGAGTTTGGCGCTGTGTTCTTCAAAATGAATAAAGTTGGAGTAATGTTATACACATCAACCGTTTTCGAGGTTAGGCAGCTATGCGCGCAGTATTCGACGTAACCGATAATTAGCCTGAACAGGGTTTGGCCTAACGTGAGTCTTCTGTACTTTATTTGATGTTATGATGAGTATGACATGTTAAGCCTTGAGCTTAACACGCCAAGCTTATGGACGTAATTTCATCTTAATTTTTTAGTTGTGCAGTGGCGTGACTTGGACTAAAAACAAATCCACATTCCCATTGAGTGCGGAAAATGGTTACTATCCAGGACACAGGTAGTTTAACTTGGCCTTCTGCAATATGTTGCCCTTTGTAAAGGCGTGGAAACCGTAGACGGGCAATGCAATTAGACATGTGACTATTATTTACACAAAAGCTTTTCAAGATATATTGGTATGTGGGGCGCTGCAATCGATCTTAAACGCCACATCTCTCCTTATTCAAATCTTCATGTATACTGTTCGCCATGTATTGGTTTTTTCAGTCCGGAATCCGCGCCTGTGCTTTAACCTTTTCAGCCCTCTATTTTTTTTATTTCCACCATAAAGCATTTTTTCTGCCTGTTTTGTGGAACTCCTCCGGAAGCAATTAGTTGTTTACAGACATGACGTAAAATTAGCTCATCGAGTAACTAAAGTTTTAAATAGTAGCAGAAAAATTCTTAGACTTGTTTTTCTGAATTTTGTTAAGCACTGAGCCTACATTCCAGTAAAATAAAGCTTGTATTGAAGTATTTTTAGATTTACAACTATGTCGTCAAACTAGGAGTACAGTCCTCAGTGTCACCGTGACGTCCACCTGGTCTTCACTGCAACGCCTTCCTGTTTGTAGCCTTCAGCTGTATAAAAAAAGGAATGTTGATATCTATTATAAGAGGCATAATCGAAGAACTATTTGCCAGAAAACTAGCTGTTTGGGTTTTGCTCTCGATGTGACACCAGAGCCGCAAAGCGTATGTTTGCTAACGGTTCTTAAAACACATATTTGGAAATGGGTTTTAGTATGGGTTAAAAAAAATGGATTTTTTTACAAACCCATTCAAAAGGCGTAACACTTGCTAGGCGTATGTTTTTAACATGCTCTGCCTGCCTTGAGCCCAAAAAATTTATGTTATTCGGGATTATTCTACTTCAGGTAGCCCCCAAAAGACCATCCCCTTTAAAACACAAACATTGCCCGCGTATCTGCTTCCAACGCGTCAAATGTGCTCAAACGAACGCAGTGTTGTTCCGCCTCTGCAACGCACCAAGCCTCCCTCTCCCCCCTCCCCCTCCCAGCCCTCAGCCTCTTCCCCTATCCACTGCTCTTCCGACGTTTGATGCAATGCCCATTTTCTACACTGAATTAAATTCTGCCGCGATCTCAGTACTTGCCCGCCACTTGGTAGAAGGGCGTACCCGTTGCCTCCCTTTCTAGCCTGTGCCTTGTTTTTCTTTTATTTTCGCTACCTGCCACATCCTCCTACCACATCCTCCTGCCACATCCTCCCCTTTGCTTTCCAAGGTTTTCTTGACTGCAAACCCTTATTTCTGTCTTATTTTAACGAGCCCCTCATTTCCTATTCTGATTCGCTACATGCTTATCGAGGGCCTCTGTTCTCGCAGTCTTGGTGCCAAAGGTAGCTTAAGAGGGTTCAACGCTGGTCGACCACTCTCTACATGTCGTAGACACTCAGGTCACGGCCTGGGGGTTAAAAAGAAGGTCCCCTTCACCCCGAGTAGTCCGAGTAGCGCTGGCTACCACCCCCAAGTGCAGGAAACAAAAATACCTTAACATAAACACCCCAGAATGTGGAGGGGGAAATACCCATGCCGGTAGCGTAGTGGTCATCGCACCAGACCGGTATTCTGGAAGTCGTGGGTTCGGATCCCACCCGGCGGGCATTTTGTCTCCGCTTTCTTTCTTTCTTTCCAAATTCTTTATCTGTTTCAATGACCTACCACAACCTCACCTTTGCTTTCCGAGGTTTTCTTGACTGCCAACTCTTATTTCTTTGAGTCCTTCATTTCCTATTCAGATTCAATATATATATATATATATATATATATATATATATATATATATATATATATATATATATATATATATATATATAT
Organism: Haemaphysalis longicornis; assembly: GCF_048455015.1. Taxonomy (NCBI): domain Eukaryota; kingdom Metazoa; phylum Arthropoda; class Arachnida; order Ixodida; family Ixodidae; genus Haemaphysalis; species Haemaphysalis longicornis. The sequence continues at coordinate 184,935,242 of NW_027526361.1, read as the reverse complement.
ATATATATATATATATATATATATATATATATATCCACAGCCGAGGGATCAGTTGAACCTTTGGCCGAATAATTCAATCGAGAGACAGACGGCCCCACAGGACAGTTTCGCGCTTGGGTAGGCCAAGAGAGGCTATCGCCTTCAACAGTAATAATTATTGATTATTGAATAAAACTAGCGCGAACTCAGACAAAGACGAAGAAAGTGCAACACAAGGACAGCCGCTGGTCTAACAACTAAATTTTAATATCATGAAGGGGGAATATAAATACTCAACACAAATAATAAAGTAATAAAAAGACATTGCTCATGGTCGAAACAAGTTTACAAAGGTGACGGTGATACCACAGCTAGTTACACAGACCACAAACATGTTACAGTCTGGGCACACGCAGATATGCAATCTCTTTAGGATGCAGACACACGTATGTTTCGATTACACACTTATCACCTCGTTCTTGGTATGTGGAATGCCTCCATGATTTCGCGAGTTTTCTGATGACGGTGCCTAAATAAAATGTTAGTAGCAGGGAAATAAAGTTTGCATTGGAAGCACTTACCACAATGCGAAGAAAGATGGGATGATACAGGGCCTTTCAATGACAATTCATGTTCTCTCAAACGCACGTTGATACAGCGGCCAGTTTGTCCAGCATAAGTTCGGCCACAGGGTAAAAGAATGCTGTACACAACTCCCGTTGCGCATTGCTACGAATCAGCCCGCCACCGCGCTTCATTCAATACTCCTCGGCTGTGCGGCGAAGCCTGCACTACTTGCGCCTTTGAAGTAGCTGCAGATTTCGCTGTACATCGTGTTTTACCGATTTCCATGACCGAGGACTCAAGCACAATTTTTTTCTTATTCCTTTTGCGTGAAATTTAGAAATAATTACTAACAAGTAAGTGTTTTGGAGGGACACGTTCTTAATAAATGAACAATTTTTAATAAACATATACGCAACACTGCTGTTTTTTTTTTCGCAGCCAGAAGCAGCAAAATAACTGTTCAGTTTTTTTCGCTAATTGTATGGGGCCAGTTGTTTCGTTGTGTTGTGGAATAACGCAAACGTGTGGCCTCCCGTTGACAGCTCCAAGCGCCGTCGGGACCGGATAAAAAAGCTTCGCAAGTACGACGAAGGCCGGGACTTCGAACAGTAAGCACCATCGTCTTTACCCCATCCGTTCGGCTCGTAGTCGTTGCAGCGATGTACCGTATTTACACGATACTAACGGGTACCCTTTCTTTCTAAAACCAGCATTCATATTCGTCTTCCCGTTACAACCGGCCTCAAAGCCGAAATCGGCTTCAAAGCGGCAGCAGTATTTTTATGAACACAAAACTCCTCCGAAAATCCGTTTCTAAATCCGCGTGGTAGAGTCAGCGTGATATATTTTTTTCAATATTCGTATGGAAACTTACCTGCGTGTTACAATCAAGGCCGCGTTAAAATCGTGCAAATACGTCGTGGTGCAAAACTACAACTCAACCTCGTACAGGAGACGTTGGCTCGGCCCATTTGTAGGTCCACGGTCCCGATCAGATCAGTAAACCTTCTTACATAGCAAGATTGCCTAGAAAGTAAAGTTTAGGCTGCTTAAATTTAAAGAAGTGGTACTGGTTACACGCAGCCTCTCGAAGTTTTTTGCAGGGTAACTGTTTTCGGGAATGCCGCAGTCCGCAAAAGCGATTTTTGAGCGGCACCCGTTTCAATATTCACCAAGCGCAGGCTTGCGCTTGTTAAGGGTGTGTTCACGATTACAGTGAATATGCGTCGGTTGCGTGCCTGCTCGTATTTTTCTGGCGGATATCGCGGGTGCGTACTTCCTATTTAAATAGAGAAATGAAAGGTGACATTTTTGTTCACTGTGACTTCTTCCTTAATAACGCTGCCACAGCTTATATACATGCCACGACTGCCCAAGGAGTGGGAAGGGGGCAATTCGAGAAGATAAGTTTTAGTGAGACATTATCGGCACACTCTGCCGCCCTGGCATTTTACTATATTTATGCATCAGGAACATGTTCTGTCACAGTTCACGGTGCTCATTTTTGGGCAACTCATGCGATTCACCTAATTCTGTGCTGCTCTTCCGACTCTCCCGTTTGCAGAGATCGGTAAAGCAACACCTGAACTTTTTTGCAACTTGGGAATGAGGGCGCAAGTTTAGAGCTCCTGCATATAGCTCCCCTAGGTGAGCAGAGTTGCGCGTCCATCCGCCATCTTGAGTTCCAGGTCGTGCGGGAAAGCCACCCGTCTCGTATGTACGAGCTGCCTCTGGGGAGCCGCGCCAACGGCAGCGGCGAGAAGTGGAGAGGAGCGGCGCGGACAAAAACTAGCGCACGATACTCGGCTGCTTATCAGCTGAGCGGCCGCCGCTGCCGCCGCTTCTGCAACCGCCGATGCTCAGCTGAGCAGAACTGACTGAATACAGAATCTTGTGTGCAGCACTGAAAGCGGGCTTTCCTGCCGAGCTGGAACCCGCGGCATATGGCAATCAGTCGTGCAACTCTTGCGTTACGCGATATGCATGCGCAAGTTGCCTCTACAGCACCTCCTTTCCGATAATGGCTGTTCGCCGGCGCGGCGCGCGCGGCGCTCCGAGTGTGTATTGAAGATGACGCGATTCGACTTCCTGATTTTTTCGGGCTTCATCGGACCATAAATAACTGCGGTTATGTCAATTAGGAATGTTAGACGATACGCTGACAGGCAACAATCTGTGTCCTTTCAAAACGTGCACTGGTTGGCGTTACACGCGCGTCGCTTCGGCGGAGTAATACATCGCATGGGATATTGCCGTTCCTAACGTCTACCCAAGTATAGGGTGCGTTCCAATTTCCCCTTTAGACGGCTTCGTTGCCGTCTTCGCGGACAGTCGTCCATGTTAAGCACGGTTCCAATTCGAAAGAAGCAGTCAACGAAGACTGCTTCGAGCAGACACCATCGAAGTCATTAACGATGCAGGCTACCTTACTCGCGGTGAAGATTTTCTGGTTTAATTTTAAATCACGGAATGTTTGTTTTAACTATGGTAATATATTGTCGCGAAGCCCCTGTTCCGTTTGCTTTTTTCAATTTTTTAGCAACCCTCTTCGGCCACCGAGGCCCAGCTTTTCTAAGAAACGCATGCGGTTGGCCCATCGGCCGACCCGGGAGACGCGGCTCTCGAGGGGGACCATCGTCGCATCTTGTGTTACCGCGCGCACTGGCGTCTCCGACCCCCCGTTGCGCGCCTACGCGGGCCGCTATGTTCTCCGACCCCCGGTCTCGTTCAAACGGCCGCCTGTCTTTTCTCCTTTTCGAGTTTGTATACCTTTACTTTATTCTCACCAGTAATTCTTTTGCCAGAAACGGGCACCTTCGAGTTTGAACTTTGTGTCTTCCGTGTGTGATTTTTTTCTTTTCACTTTGGCGGACACATGTCTGATTGGAGCTAAGAAGCGTCTCCCCGATTGGCTGCGGGTGCGCCTTAGACTTGTTCCCTGGCGTCCGCACTCTCCAGGATGCACTTTTTCCCCCAATACATCCCCCACCAGACGGCTTAAGCGAATATAACGCGGCCCCTCTGGCTATTGCGGGGTAGCGAGGGCGGAGCGGCGGCCTGCACCAGGGCTCACGTCAGAAACTCTGCCGCTCGTCGTCGTGCCCTACCGCCGGGAGATCGGGATCCAGTCAGCCATGTCCCGCTAAGTACTCTTAATCTTTTTACTGTCTTTCTCATCTATGTAATAAGTGTAATTGTTTCAAGTTTGTATGCGCTAAATGTCATCAATGTTACCAGTAAATTAAACAACTTAACCTTAAACCTTTATTCGATGTTTCGACTTCTTCACTGCAATCATCATGCTACCGTAGCGGCAGGTGTTGACCAAAATAAGCCGTTACAATAAATTTACGAAACCTGCGGCTTGCAGTTCTCAACATGTCTGCTACGAGGTTGTCGTCTGCTTTGGTGACCGCTGCGCTGCTCCAATCCTTCTTCCTTTAGACGTCTAATTAGACTGCTTCGTAAGCTGTCTACCAAGCTGTCCGTGAATTGGAACGCAGCCATAGTCATTCGTAATGAGCGGCTGTCGCAACGTTTTCGTTTTCTGAGCGGCTGTATGAACACGAGGGCCTCGAGCAGTTCAGCCTCGATGCCCTGCTCCAGGCGTAGCATGACATTGGGTGTGTCCCAGTTTACCCTTTAGACGGCTTCGTTGCCGTCTTCGGGGACAGTCCGCCATGTTAAGCCCCGTTCCAATCCGAACGAAGCAGCCAACAAAAACTGCTTCGAAGCGACAGCATGGAAGTCAGCAAAGAAACCACCAAGCGATGGCAGCGCCACCTTTGTGTGCACTAATGTTGTGACAAATTAACTGGTTATTTTATTGAGCTATTTAGTATAGTTTACTTGTGAGGCAGATACCTTTGTTTAGTTTTTAAATTACATGTTGTTTGTAATGATAAGGGTTATAATATTTACGAGACCTGCGGCTTGCGTGACTAAACATGTCTGCTGCAATGGGTGCGTTCCAATTCTCCCTTTAGACGGCTTCGTTGCCGTCTTCGCGGGCAGTCCGCCATGTTAAGCCCCGTTCCTTTTCGAACAAAGCTGTCGACGAAGACTGCTTCAAGGAGACAGCATCGAAGTCAGCAACGATGCAGGTATAGTGTCTTGAATATACTAGTTTATATACTAGTATATTCTCGACACTATAATGCAGGCTACCTACCTGTCTAAACAGATAAACGACGCCAGCGCCACCTGTTTGCGTAATGATGTTGTTACAAATTAACTCGTTCTTTTATTGAAATATTTAGCACAATTTACTAGTGGTAAAGATGATTTTGCTTTATTTTTACATTACGCAATGTTTGTAAGAATAGCGGTAATATTATTTACGAAACCTGCGGCTCGCGTCTCTCAACATTTCTGTTACGAGGTTGTCGTCTGCCGCGGTCTGCGCTGGTGCTGCGTTGTGACCGCTGCGCTGTTCCAAATCTTTTTCCTTCATACGTCTAGTTAGACTGCTTTTTAAAGGGACACTGAAGTGAATTTGTCAAGCTCCCGTTTTTGCTTGCACTGCGTAGACTGGCTCAAATTAGCACACTTTTCATCGTTTATCCGGTTGACAAATCGGTAATTATTTTACAAAGCGCGAAAGAAGAAAAAACACCATGCGCGGTTTGCGGCGGCCGCACCAACTAAGGCTGTGACGTTGGGAGGAGGGGCGCCGTGATTGGACGATGCCCAAGATTAGCAATCACACAAGTTTCGGTTTCGGTTCTGTAAAACATAACCAATGGTGTTGTTGGATGGGCATTCTCAATATCTCAGTAATCATCGTACCGCGCTTCTGCCATGTTGTCCGCTGTAAAATGCACAAGATAAGCCTCCCAGGACGGCTTGTAGTCGTAGCATTCACTAGCCGAGACCTACGCAGTGCATGAACGCCCTCCGCGTACCCGCAGACGCCCAAATGTCATGCGCTTTTCCCCCATATTTGGAGCTTGCCTCCCTCATGCCTGTATCGTAAAAAGCGTGTTCGCACCAGGCCAAAGGTCTGTTCATTCTGGCCTGTGCCCACTGCCTGCAAGCAGTCGGTGCTTATGGCAACAGCACGCCAACGAGAAGTCGCTGGCGCGCCAGTGCCAGCCAGCGCGCGTTTTGTGAACTAGTTCGTGTAGCCATGAACGTTGCGGCCCAAAAAAAGGTGAACTCAATATAGAAAACATCGGCGGAAAACAAAAAAAGTTAACTTTCAAAAAAAAAGCACGTACCTGCGGGGATTCGAACTCGTGACTTGCAAAACACTTGCGGTGACATACCTAACGCCCCAGACCACTGAGCCACGGAGCGGGACGGGGAAGTCTTGCTAATATAGGGTATATATTGTATAACCGGTTTACACTTTTATTTAGTTTTGGCATTTCAAGCAGCTTAGGTGACTATTTGTTGTACTGCGATCGTGCAGTAAGCGTCGCCCGAGTTTCCACAGTAGCTAACGTCTAGCAATTGCATTTCGTAGACGGAAAAGCGTTCGCAGATGCGTAGTCGTGCTGCTGACCGCTGTGCTTGTTCGCCCAGCGCAAAAAAGTGCTTCCCGCGCCCTAGTTTTACGCTGTACGGTACAAATATCAGTTGATTTTATTTCCTTAGTACCTATATTGACTTCGCTGACTCTTCTCCCGCCTTCAAGAGGCCTTATATTTTCCTACTGGCGTACCAGTCAGCGAAGCGTCGCATGTGCGCTTGTGTGAAGCGACCTTGACTTGGAGCTGGATACAGTGTACAAACAAACCAAGTAAAGAAAGGCACATTCTTCCATTCACAAACGTGTCCTGGCTTCGTTTCAACTAAGCGAACGAATTGCGACCAAGCAACTTTTTTTTTAACCTCCTTGATTGCGACGACCCGCCGGCGGCCGGCGGACGAAACGCTGCAGGCCGACTGACTCTGTCGGCCGGGGAGCCGTGCAGTAGCGCAGCCGTGGCGCAGCCAATTGCCAGCTCATCCCCTCCTGACGTCACACGAAAACGCCACAGAAAATGGGCGAGCGTAAAGAGAGGAGGACAGCATTTTCGAATTAGTTTTTCTACTAAATAAAATCGCGTAAACGCGCCTAGAGTGGTCGAAACATGGCCTGGGGACTCCGGACTACAATTTGCGCTAGTAATCCCGCAATGTTTACATATCACTTCAGTGTCCCTTTAAGCTGCCTACCAAGCTGTCCGCGAATTGGAATTCAGCCAAAGTGTCGTCTGCATTGGTGACCGCTGCGCCGTTAGAATTCTGCTTCCTTAATACGCCTAATTTGACCACTTCATAACCTGTCTACCACGCTGTCCGCGAATTGGAACGCAGCCATTGACCAAGGCGGCCGCGGCGCGCTCGTTCAGGTTCACGGACTCGTACCAGGGTGACTCTAGCGGCAGCCTGGGGCCCGAAGACGGGAGGGAGGAGGCGAAGGCTTGTCCGGAGTCGCCGGACACGCCGGCAGGCCACTACTCCAAGGCGCACCCGCTCTACAAGAAGCTGCGCCTGCCTTCGGGCCGCCGCGTGGACATCACCAAGCGAAACTACTTCCTCAGGTAGCTGCACCGCTTAACCTCCTGAAGAGAAAAAATGCCTCGCCGCACATAAATGAATCATGAAGAAAATTGGGCCCATCTCCCCGCGAGGGGGACTCGAGTAAATGCGTCGCATAGGGGGTGGGTGTATTGCGTTAACGTTTAGTGTTTGGGGAGTTGGTGGTAGTGAATGCATTGTATCAGCAGCTTCTTGACGTAGTCAAGGATATAAGGCGCGTTCGTAGCCTCCCATTCTGTGTCGGCTTTGTGGCGCAGTGGGTAGAGCACCATGTACATTGCGTTCCGCCCGCAGGGTCGAGGGATCGAAACCAGGCGCCGAATAGTATTTTTTTTTATATAGTGTAGTGTAGGGGGAGGGGTGCGGACTACGACTACGGACGTCAACGCGGGTGACATCGTGAGTTACTGAAATGCTCTGCATTTAAAAAACACATTCAGTTTGAAATAACTAGCGTTTGTTAACTCGCTCAGCTTTATTACAGCCACAAAATAGTTTTTTAAACAATAAAAATACCGCTAGAAACATGCAAAACATCTCCCTACAATAACGTGGTAAAGGCAGGAGTAAGGTATCAATTGCCAGTGCTAAACGAATAGTTATCAACGTGTTAACTGCAAATTAGCGATCAAGTGCTATCGCCAGTCCGAACGGAAATCACCCAATGATGTTTCTTGACAGTAGCTTAGGCTGGCGGCCCCAAATCGCCCAAAACAAGATTCTGTGATATTAAGGAGTAGTTGTAGTAGTAAAAGACTTCGACTGCAGCAAAATGAAAACGAAAGAGGGCGGTGAAGCATCCCTAGTCGAGGATGCCTCTTGGCCGTGCCGACTTGATGGCCCCAGAAACTGCGCCCTTGAGCGGGCCGGGTCCTGGCTGGTCAGCTGTGTCCCACTACTCGGGGTAGGGGAAGTGGGGTAGATTGTAGGGAAGGGGGGGGGGGGGGGCGCAGGAGTATGCGAGGTGGAATGTGGTTAGCAGGGCGTCACAGTGTTGACAACGAGGGAACAGATGGAGCAAGCGCCGGGAAGGGGCCGTGGAGTCACCACTCCTTGATCGGTTTATTTATTTATTTATTTATTTATTTATTTATTTATTTATTTATTTATTTATTTATTTATTTATTTATTTATTTATTTAAAGTACCTTACAGGCACAGCAGGGCATTGGGTAAGGACGGTGAGAAGAGCAGATAATCTCGAAATAACAGCAAAAGTTACACAATAACTACACATATATTACAGCTACAAGTCTGTGCAAAAAGAACACGATGACAGCAAGCGTGGCAAGAGAATAAATACAGGCAATAATAACATGAAGTGTGCAATCCAGAATCACAATGAAAAAGAAAGAGAAAAGAAAAAAAAAACATCATGGTGCTCACAGAAAGGAACGCGAGCGTTCCTGTTTGGTGGTTTTACAGAGAAAAAATGCTTGTTCACGTTATTGCGGAACGTTTCTTGGTTAGTCAGCGATGCGATATTATCAGGGAGATCGTTTCACAAGCGGACACCCAGTCGAAAAACACAACAGAAAAATACGACAGAATGATCCTGTGAGGGAATGGGACATCCTGTAGTCTGTAGTAAACCCTGTCCTGTAGTCTGTAGTAAATCCTGTCCTGTATTCTGTAGTAAATCCTGTTCTGTATTCTGTAGTAAATCCTGTCCTGTAGTCTGTAGTTAATCCTGTCCTGTAGTCTGTCGTAAATCCTGTCCTGTAGTCTGTAGTAAATCCTGCCCTGTAGTCTGTAGTAAATCCTGTTCTGTAGTCTGTAGTAAATCCTGTTCTGTAGTCTGTAGTAAATCCTGTCATGTCTGATTTCGTAGTAAATCCGGTCATGTCTCCAATTTCAACTAGTTTGGCATAAGAAATTTACTTCCCGTGATGTTTTTTCTATTAATTACCTGAAGTATGCAGGATATGCATAACAATTTCAATAAAAATATGACCAACAAACAAAAGCATTTGGGGTCATTCTTGCCTTTCTGGTACAAGCTTGAAATTGTTTTCAGTGAATAACTGATTTCAGAAAGCTGTACCAAAAGGCATTTAAGCAATGCAACTAGTGGTACATTCATGCATGCAATACAAAAGTTTGATGTTACGCAGACTGCGCATGCCTGATCACAGTCCGAAAAAAAAAAGCAGTTTGCGGTGCTTATCCATTTTATTTTCCTCTTTTTACAACACTGTTCCTGGGCACTACCGGGGCTTCACTTTTTGTCATGGAGAGGCTTTTACTGCCCTCTTATGTTGCCGTTACACCAAACAAATAATTTTTATTTCATTGCCAAATATAAAAACAAAATGTGGCGCGTTATTTGTATGCTCCATGATCGTGCTGACTTGGAAACGGTCAGAACTATAATTTCTTTTAGTACAAAACAGCTTTCATCCGCACGTCCTGCAAAACTGCGCCTGCTGCAAATTCACGGGAACCTGGACGCTGGTACACGCCGGTCGCGGAAACTCGTGGATCCAGCAGCCGCTGGAACGTAACGCTGGAACACGCCCGAGACCACGCCGTCTCTAGCGAATAGCGTGGCCGATGCTCGCTCTCTGCCTTTTTTTTGTAATAGCCGTGTAATTGCAAACCCGCGTAGCTGTTAACAAGAAATACAGAAGTCATTCCTTCAGGGAAACCTCAGTAGCGCTACAAAATTTAGCCAGACTCATTTGGGCACTTTTCAGCTGATTTGGCCGTGCTTCGGAAGCAGGGCCAAATCGCGTCCCATCATCGCGTTCCGTCAATGACGCTCAACCTGTTCATAAAAGCAAATTTATTCTCCCCGATAGAAAAAAAAATATTAAACGAGCATCGACAATAACCGTTCGAAAATTCGTTCCTTATATTAGTTAGGGCCATTAAAACACAAGTGAACAAATATTTCTTTTACACTGCAAAACGTGAGAGAACGTGAGAAAATTAAAATGGAAAGTCAATCTTTAGCTGGAATGCTTGCCTTTGTGAACCTTGTTCCGTTGCATTCGCACAGCAAGGCGTGGAAGGGTATCCTGTGGCGAAAAGCGCACGTCTCTGTGGTGCTGCACTATCTTGAAGAGTACGCACACACGATACCTGCCGAAGTCACGCAGGGATCGTTGCAAGTTCAGTCGATTGTCGAAGCACATCGCACGTATTCCAAATGACGCTGCCTGCGAGATTCGTCGCGTTCACTCACATTAAAGTGCCAATTATCCCAAGCACCCCGGTTAGTCGTCGCTGGAGGAGTCCTCACATCGAGATGCTTGAAATCCGGACCACTGATCTTGCTTTTACCACAGCTTCCGAAGCTTCAAATGTTGCTGCTGACACTCCGCGGAGACATAAGATGCACGTTTTTACAAAAAAGTTAAGCCTAACTTCAACTAGGCAAAGCGCCGATGTGAAATGTGAACGAGCCACTGGGCACCGCAGCCACCGCAAATTTTGACCGGGAGACGAAAAGCAGGAAGGAACAAAGCAGGAGGGAACAAAGGAAGGGTAAGGAGGGAACCGGCCGATCACGAGAAGTTGTTTCGCGACCCCTCCTGACCCCTCTCGATTCTTCGTATTGTGGTCTCCCCGTCCCGCGAGTTCTGTCGCGCCGCGACATGCCTTCAGTGGTGACGATGCTTCCCCGAACTTCTTCCAGAGGGCCGGGCTAGAGGGAAGGCGCGCGTTTTCTTTCTTTCTACATTTATTTTTTTTAACACATCTCGGCAATGCAGCGAGTTTACTGGCGCCGTTTCTTTTTTTTTTTTTTTTTCACACAGGTAGCGGCAACTGGTTCGCTGTTTTTAAAATCTTATTTTAACTATTTCGCTTGATTGGACACATCTTTCGCGTTAAAATAAACAAATTGCTCGCTAAAAAAACAAAACAAAACAACAGCACGCAGATTGAAACAATGGGGCTCTCAAAGACACCCAGAAATACATGTCAGAATGTGCACTGCAATTATTACACCACGTCTTCAAAAAGCACATCTTGCTTGTTTTTTATGCGTCCGTTTTGCCGAGGGGCTACCCTTGTTGCCTGATTCTTTTATCAAACATTGTCCACAGTACAATATATGCAATTGCAATTCACTCGAAGAACCCGAGGAATTTCCGAAGTTCTCTATGTATCCATTTTTTTTATTATGGGGCTACGCTTAGATGCTCCAGCATTAGTGTGATTTGTGCTAAGTTGCGTTGTTAATTGCAAATTTGTAGCGAAGCTTTTTTCCAACACGGCCGGAATGCTAATGGCCGCAATGCAACAAACGTTCATTACAACGGACGCTTGCAATGCAATTGAACGAGATGACCGTCACTCGCACGCAGCATTGTTTCCGTGCAGCGCACGCTAAAAAAGTGGGATTTTGCTGCAACGCACGGGCCGCAAACACCAAGTTTCGGAGCATCTGCGTCGATCGCGGCGCTGGAATACAACCAGTCCACCCCTTAACCGGCGCGCGGCATTCCCGTGTCAAGCCAAGCAGCGGCACCATACCATCCCGTACTATCCCGTGCGTGCTATCCCCTTCGCATTGGTTAAAGCCCTGTCCCCAAAGGCAATGTCCCCGTGTTATTCGATGCTCTCCAGCAACCTCCCCGCGTTGCTCTCGTTCAGCGCGGCGTTTTCCTATGTATTCCGTTCTTTCCGGGCTATTCCATCGCTCTCCTAATGCTGGAAAACGCGGGGTTTTCCGACAGGGTAAGCAAGAAATTTTGTAGCAATACTGAACGGTCTGCCATGTGACACTTTCGCAATGAATCTAAACTTCTCTTTCACACTATAAAAATCTGCAGGGACTACAAAATGATCTGTCGCATGGCAGATAATAATGGTAATTACGGAATGCTGAATGGAGTGGCTGAAGGACAGTCTGTGGGCCAACAGAAGTTTGTGTAGTGCCTACAGGGTGTTGCACAAAAACTGTAGTACAACAGAAATGTCTCATGCGACAGAAATTTTGTAGTTCTATTACAAAGGTTTTTGTAGTGGGGACTGCAGAATGTCGGTCGCATGATAGATATGTCTGTTGTACTACATAAATTTCTGTCGTACGACAGACATTCTGTCATCATTCTGCAGAGATTCCTGTCTCACAACAGACCATCCTGCATTCCCAACAGAAATTCCTGTTGTGCGACAGAAATGCCTGTCGTACGGCAGATTTTCTGTAGTTGTACTACAGAAACTTCTGTCGCACGACAGGCCACCCTGTAGTCCCAACAGAAATTCCTGTCGTGCGACAGAAATGCCTGTCGTACGGCAAATTTTCTGTAGTTGTACTACAGAACTTCCTGTCGCACGACAGACCATCCTGTAGTCCCAACAGAAATCCCTGTCGTGCGACAGAAATTTCTGTCGTGCGACAGAAATTTCTGTTGTGCGACAGAAATTCCTGTTGTGTTTTTCGACTGGGCAGCACGCGGGAGAGACGATGAATTCAGTGAGTCTGTGGTGCCGTATATTCTGGCGAAGCTGCGTTGATTGAATAATCTGCGTGATGTGGAGAGAGGGCTTACAGTGGGTAATGGGAATCTGTTTGCAATACTATCTCCAATATTTGTTTGAAGTTTCGATAAAACTAGCTTCACTATTATCAGGAAAAGCAGGTCTTTTAATGAACAAACCTCGTTTTTGTTATTCATGGCCCATCTAATTCTCTTTACGCGTGTGAAGGTGAAAGCCTGATTCTTATAAAAGACTTCTTGGTACTGCTTCATTGCATTTGCCTTACTTTCCGCGCTTGCGTTTCTTGGCCTTTTGGCAGGAATTATTTAGCCAGCTCCTTTGACTTGTTGTGGGGTGAGCTATGAGGCGCGCCTCAGTGGAAACCTCCGTATTGATTTTAACAACCTGTTTATCTTTTAAGGGACCCTGCAACACTTTCGATGAGCGCTTTCACTATTTCCTTCGCATCTGGAACCACTGCGAAAGCTATAGTTATCGCCAGCACGGAGCGCCACTGCGTGATTTGCTCGTCGCACCAGATACGCCTTTTGTTTCTGAGTTGTTTTTGTTGTTTTTATAAGTTGGTATCGAGAAGCGTTCGTTGCTGAAAACTGAAGGAAAACATGTCAAAAGCCGGTACATGGCTTTAGTGACGTAATTCGAGCCGTCGAAGAACGTAAAGATCGCGAAAGGGAGACAACGTTTTTAGCGAGTTTACCAGTCATCTGATGGGCATAAAGCAGCAATTCTGGGCCGAGGTACTTTGGGATCCCCTAATCTAAGTACTGGGTGTGTTGTTGGGTGACTACGTTTTGCAAGCATTTAAGATTTCAAAGAAAGTTGGGAAAAAGTGTTGCAGGGTCCCTTTAACGTGCGTCGAAATCTCGACACACGGGCGTTTTTGCTTTTCGCCTCCGTCTGGAAAGCATCCACTGCGGCCGGGACCGAACCCTCGACCTTGGGCTAAGTAGCAGAACGTCCGAGTCACCACGGGAGGTTTCGGCCGGCTGCTTTTCTCCTACCGTGACGGTGTTCGCGCGCGCGTCTCTTCGCTTTCGTTCCTTTGCCTTTCGGGGCGACTTAATTCCACAATCACGCCCGCAACCCGCGCTGCAGCTTTCCCAGAACCGGAGGTCGGCACGGTTGTGACCTGCCTCTTCTACTCACTCACCGACACGTTCTCGTATCACCGGAAGCGCAGAGGAAGAAAGGTGGCAACACACACGGGCCCTACCTGGGAGACTCAGGTTCCAATCCCATGCGAACTGAAATGTGTCCTTATTTATTCCTTATGGCGGCGGAAATTTTCTTTACCGGACAATAACAACGTTGTTTTACCGCAAAAATGGGTCATTTAAGCCTTCGCCTGAAGCAGTTCATCCCTGGAATTGTGTTTCAAAGAAAATTTTTTTGTCGCGTGTTTTCTTAAAGTCGGGAAACATAAACTAAGAAACGAAATATTGAGCTGACAGTACAAGTACGTGGATCAGTGGCCGAGGCGTTGCACTGCTAAGCATGAGGTCGCGGGTTCGATTCCCGGCCGCGGCGGTCGCTTTTCTGATGGAGGCGAAAGGCAAAAACGCCCGTGTGTATGAGATTTCGGCGCACGTTTAAGATCTCGAGGTGGTCAAAATTAATCCTCATCGCCTGCGTTGCGTCGGCGCGTTAAACACTACAATAAATCAGTGCAAGTACGTAATAATTAACATGCATGCCATTTGACTGCATCAGCTCCGCTTCCTATCCTTACTTTTAGGAATAGAATAACGCGCCCTTGTTATTCTCATTATTCTTGCGCACAGACGACTGCGGAGAAACTGCCCACGACGGGTTCGAGTCAGCCACGGCTCTCGCCGCGCGCGTACGCGAACCATTTCAATTGGAAGCGATAACCTTTATATTACAGAGGTTCATTACGTGTACAACCACGATACGAAATACTACACTGCACTGTGTACCTAGCTCCTGGGGCAAACACCCGTCAGCGTCTGCCCTGCCCGGCATCGGGCGGCAGTTCGCGTCCTCCTGCCTATGCCGGCGCGACGCTGGCTGAAGTACGAGAAGGGGTGCCAACTGCGGCCGCTATACATCGGAAGCCGATGGGCTGAAACGGTCGGTATCGGCGCTCGTCGGCTGACCTTAGACGGCGCGAGCCGTCACATCGCGGACGCGGTTCAACACCGCCAATGGAGCGGGTATTGCCTGGAGACTCACCCGACGACCTAGATAACAAGAACGCATCCAACTCTATTAACCCAGTTATAGTAACAAAAAAAAACTAGAAGAATACAAATGTTACAGTAATTTAATTAAACTGACCCATAGTCTACTTACAAGGAGGAAGATTGTCAACGAATCTGACAATATTAAGGTTATTAAGCCATTAGACGTGGGCTCGCCACAAGGCTCACCACTTAGCCCACTTTACTGGAATATCACCATAGATGACTTACAAGGTAAAGAACTCCCATATGAAACCCACATCCAAGCCTTCGCAGATGATATAGTAATCATCGTTCAGTTTAAATCAAGAAAAGATGCTGAAGAAAAAACAAACAGAGTATTAAAAATAACTAATGACTGGGCTGTAAGCAAAGGAATAACAATAAATAATGACAAATCACAAGCAATAATAATAGGAAAACAGTATGGAACGCACCCACCTACACTCCAAATAGGTTCAAGCAGAATAAGAATAGTCAACGAAATGAAGTTACTCGGTGTAATAATAGATAATAAGTTAACATTTTTACGTCATCTAAAATATTTAAAAGAAAAAATAGCTAAGATAACATACAATCTGAACAGGACGCTAAACGATGACAAGAGTTCAAAAAGAGAATTAGTGCGAGTTATGTATAAGAGAGGCATTGAAAGAATCCTTACCTACGCAGCACCGGTGTGGTACACTCGGAAGGTAACTATTTTAAGGAAACTACAGGCGATCCAAAGGTTACCGTTACTAATGATAACGAAAGCTTTTAAAACAACATCAAACGTGTCCTTAAACATTATGGCAAAAATCCCGTCAGTGTATCTAACAACTGAAAAAGAAATTGAACAATGTGAAATACTAAAAGAGGGCAAAACATTTTCATGTGACGACAAACTATACATAAGCAATCAAATCATGAAAAAATACGGAATAAAAGCGGCATTATAATCACTCCCACAGAAGAAATAGTAGACTACCGTATATATACGGATGGTTCAAAGACGGAAAAAGAAGTAGGAGCAGCGTTTGTAATATTTAACAAAAACAACCAAATAGCAAGAACGGAAAAAATTAAGCTTCCAGAATACAGTTCCAACTACGAAGCTGAACTAGTAGCCATTAAAAAGGCAATAGAATTCATAATAACAAACAAAGCAAACAATAGCCATCAACTATTTACCGATAGTTGGTCGGTACTCCAAGCACTAAAAAACCCACTTAACACAAATCCAATAATTAACGAATTAAAACTAGTCCTTAGAGAGAATGCAGCAGTAAGTATAAAACTCCGTTATGTAAAAGCACACAGCTCCTCAATAGGCAATAACTTTGCGGATGAATTGGCGAAAGAAGCCGCAAGAAACGGAGAACCAACTTATGTTCCAATAACAAAATCATTCATTTCGAAATATTTATATACAAAGTTAAACCAGGAGTGGAATAAGGTGTGGAATAAAGATGGCAAAACAAGTTATACTTATAGGTGGATTAAGAACGTAAATCTAATTCCGGACCACTTTACTACAAACTTCTACTCTTCCCAAGCCCTGACAGGGCATGGTAGATTCCCGTTTTATTTTTCAAGATTCAGAATAACACAGGCATCTACATGCAAGTGTAGCAAGAATATAGATAACTTTGATCATTATCTAACAGAATGCCCACTCTTAATAAATGAAAGGAAAAGACTCGTTAAAAAACTAGGAGAGCACTTAGAGAACAGAAAACCGGAAATAATTAAGAAAGAGCATACAAGATTAATTTTAGAAGAGATGATTTTAAAAATTAACGAATTCATTTTACAAGCATAAGAATAGACCAAACATAACAACACCAACACCACCAATCACGACAATGTAAAGATGGGATATGATACGGGGATGGAGCAGAAACGCCATGTTGGTGAGGCTTCCTCCGCCCACATCTCCAGTCATTCCTTTCTTACACCATAACAACACAAGGAAACCAAGCAGAACACCAACAACACACAATCACAAACCATCAGGCGTAACAGATCTATGTACCCGGTCAAGTCACGTCACGAACAAATCATGAAGAACAAGATCAACAAACCAAGATCAAAGAATAAAGAATCAAGTAAAGTTCAAGATCAAGAACAAGAACAAACAAGACAAGACGTCTACCAAGGATCCAAGTCGACAGTGAAGATCAATTTTTAGAACGAAGTGTTCTTAAGGTTTAGTTTTTATGATTTTTCTTTTAATACTTTTAGAGTTTTATGATTTTTCGTTTCAAACAAGGAAATTTTCCTTGAATTTTCAAAAAACAAAACAAAAAAAAAAGCCCGGTGATAGTTTTCCCGTTCCCGGGCGGTGGTCGCTGATCTATCTTCTCTTCCCCATTACCCCTCCCTTTTCCTGCCCCAAACCACCTTCGCACCACTACCTCAACCCATATTTCTACCCCCTCCCGTTCCCTTTCTCTCCCTGCGATACATATGTGGTGCAGGCTGGG
Source organism: Haemaphysalis longicornis (assembly GCF_048455015.1). Lineage (NCBI taxonomy): Eukaryota > Metazoa > Arthropoda > Arachnida > Ixodida > Ixodidae > Haemaphysalis > Haemaphysalis longicornis. Next base: position 184,918,046 of record NW_027526361.1, on the reverse strand, counting down.
AACCTCTTTCCCTCTCACAGTCACCTCACCTCACAGTGATCCAATCGAGGCATGCGCAAATCAGCACGGTGGGTGCCATGCCCTACGCTTGTGGGGAACAACGGTAAATGCAATGAAGGGCAAGAGTAGCCACTAAAGGCATCACGCACTGTGCGGTGCACCGTCCCGAAGGTGGTCTCACGATAGCTCGCGCGCGTGCCGAGAAGCTTCCGCAGGGAGGGGAGGAAGGCGCGCGAGGATCACCTTTGCCCCACGAAGGATGGGAGAGCCTCGCCAGTGCCTCCTCGTCCCGAGTGCAGGTGCCCGAGACAGCACAGTCATAGGGCAATAAAAATCTTCCTCTCAATAGGAATTTTTAATGCTTTTGATAGCTACGGTGCCCTGAGCTTACAACTAAAATAACGCTATTACCGGCAGTATTTTCATATTTATGAACATTTTGACAAACCAGGATTTCAGGTTCCTCATCCGCGTATCGTCATAGTTTTTTCTCCACAGGAGCTGATTCTTTTATGTATACCATCCAACTCCTCAACAACGCGAAAACGGCGATGCGTATAGCAAGAGGCATCCCCGAAAGATTCGTCACCGAAAAGTATCGGTTTTGGTTTTGTACTCCAAGCGCTGGCGGATATTTTGTGTGATTTTGTGAAATGACGACACTAGGGCCGAAAGTGTAAAAAGCAGGGCATGACAGAACTAATAGGGCCAGGATTTGGTTTAGCCCTATCTGCGATGGCGATAGGGAGGACGACTCGCCCATTCCAGAACAGGCCACCCAGTGTAGGAGCCCTCTGTGCAAACCCGCAGGCGAATTTCTGACGTACTCCCTATTTGCAATAGCAAACTCCGGGGAAGGGGTGGGGAAGCCGGTGTTGTGGTTTGGGGGAGTGCGCCTTCGTGTCTGCAAATGGAACGACCGGTCGGTGTCCCCATTGGCTACTGTGTCAACCCGAGTGTGTTCTTTTCGTGTGTCACCCTCTCACAAACATTTGCTTGCATGTCACACTTATCCACAACTTCCCGCTCGTTTAACGCTGTCGTTTATACGTTTTGACGTAATTCGTGTCAAAATAATCATGGCGCCCTTTGACCGAGTTGGCCTTGCATCATTGAACACCGACCATCATCCTCATGTAATTTGAGCAGATGGAAATTCAAGAAGTACCTAGTGGTGAACGTGTCGTCATTAGTCCTTTAGACTAATGTAGACGAGCCGAGACCTGATGGCTTTTTTGTGGAGGTTAATTAAGATGGATATTTACATTGTTGGACCCCAATCTCTTGCAGGAAATGGCGCGACAAGAAGGTGAAGACTTCGTACTATGCCTTCTACGTTCTCTTTGCACTGCTTTTCGTCGTACTGCTAGTTATATACGCCTACACGAAAAATATGCGTGAGTAACCGTTGTTCAAGCATATTTTCTTGCATTTCAGCCTTCTTTTAAAAACATCCGGGCCCAATTCATTTGAAAGCACGCATGCTTCTTCGTGGCAGTATACGGTCGTCCACATGCTTTATTTGAAAATGAGATTCTACTTTAGCGTAAAATATCTCAAAACGTCCGCTGAAATCGTGTTCACACGAATGTGTAGGATTTAAGTGCCCCTTTAAACTTCAGAGAAATGCAGAAGTTGTGACCTAATTACCTTTGGTAAATGCAGGAGATGGCGATAACTAGGTAAAGCGTTGCTCCAGCTAAGATGGTGCACGAGTGTATGTGGGCCGGCCCGTATGAATGTTCTACTTGTGAAGATTACCGGCACAATTTTCTTCTCACTTTGGAAGTTGGTTATTCGCCAGTGCAGGGAAATTATGCTTGTTACCATCATTGCTCAGTGCTGCATACGACCATGGCGTCGTTGTAAAACGTGTGCAACAGTGTTACGGTTTATATTTCTTGATGAAATAATTACGGATAGATATCATCTGTTACCCACCTTACCTGATCCCTACAAGAAGCGAAAGTTACACTACGCAACGTAAACTTCCCTTTCCTGAACCTAAGTCGAGAAAAATACCAGACTGCAAAATGCAAGTGACGATAATTCTACGATAATTCTACGTTAATTCAATTCAATTCAATTCTACGATAATTCTACGTCTTGCAGGACAGCATTTCGAAGGACAAAATACAATGTATGCTTGACTGGTATTCTAACAACGGTTTTTACGAAAACATGCTGAATACATGAAGTTTTTCAGAAGGAACGGTGTTTACAATCAATAGTAAAATTATTGCTACATTCCTGGAATGCTTTTAAAATGAGACCTGTGACATCATTAACTGTCAAAACATGACAGTTACACTCACACACAGTGAACAATGGAGGGATGGAATGAATTACAAGGAACCACTACCATTGCAAATAGTAGAACGTTGGGGCTCTTGACTAAGATTTTCATTCAACTTAAATGCATTCAAACTTCCTTAAAATATTGAAGACAATGCGAATGTTTTACGGCTATATTAACCAGTCGGCTTATTTGAGATTTAACTTTTACAAAGCGCGACACTCTAATGAATAATTCTAGGGCGCTTTGTTTTTGACGATAGAGCACCTTTAGTAGCTGATGAAAGCTCAAAGATTAGACGTGTGCCCGAAAATTTTGCCAGAAAGGAATACTCGTAGATATCGAAAACCAAATTCCCAAAACAAACACATGGTTTATATGCAAATGGATTGCAGCGATCGTCTTGGTTCGTGCTCAAAATTTTGCCTATCCCACACCTCAGTCGAAAGGCATTAAAAACTGTCGTTGTTATGATCATCATCATCAGCGTACTAAGATCCACTGCAGGACGAAGGCCTCTCGCATTGACCTCCAACTGCTCCTGTACTGCGCTGCTGGAGTCCACTGTTGGCCCCCGAATTTCTTGTTTCATGCCTCCATCGGGTTAGTGGCCTTCCCCTTCTTCAATACCCATCTCTTGGTAGACGCTCTGTTGCCCTAATTGCCCACTGGCTATCGGTTCGTCTCGCTAACATGGCCAGCCCAACTCCATTTTTTTTACTTGAACTATGGTATCTATTCGAGTTTATCCTCTAATCCAGGTAGCTCGTTTCCTGTCCCTGAGTGTTACTCCTATCATTATCCGTTCCATGGCCCGTTGACCAAACCTAGGATTGCTTTGTAGTTGTTTAGTAAGTAGCCAAGTTTCAGCTCCGTATGTCATCACCGGCAGTATGCACTGGTTGTAGATTTTTCTTTTGAGTCACAGAGATAGCTTATTTTTTATTGTTTGGGAGTGCTTGCCGAGTGCTCCCCAACCCATACCTATCCTGCGCGGGATTTCTCTCTCATCGTTGGGGTCAGCATTACCCATCTATACGAGCTAGTTGTATTCTTTTACTTCTTCTAGCGTTTCGTTTAATAAGCTGAAGAGGACGTTTTGGCATGCTTATTCCTCATTACTTTACGTATATTTATTAAAGCACGGTTTGTAGGTGTTCTGCAGTCTCACTCAGCAATACTATGTCGTCCACAAACCTCAAATGGCTCAAGTATTCCACGTTTATCCTTAATCCTATGTTTTCCCAGTTTAGCCTGGAAAAACTGCTACATTATTCCGATTCATAAGAAGGGAGCACCCAAGGACCCCAAAAATTACAGAGCCATCAGCCTACTCTCGATTGTGTACAAGCTTTTTACCATAGGTATAGTTAGCCGCATACAGGCATAGTATTTCCGACAACCTAGAGAGCAGGCTGGGTTTAGGAAAGGGTACTCAACCATGGATCACATTCATGTTGTCAATCAAGTGATATAAAAATCCGCAAAATGCATTAAGCCCCTTTATATGGCATTTACAGACTATGAGAAAGCGTTTTATTCGGTACTCACCGCAGCCATGCTAGAAGCACTGACGGACCAGAGAAAGGAGGAGACGTACTTGAGACTTCTAGAAGACACATATAAGGAATGCATGGGCAGGATACATCTCCACAAGCAACGCTATAAATTCCCGATCTGAAAGGGAGTAAGACGGCGAGATATCACCCCGCCAAAACAATTCACGGCATGTCAGGAGGGGTTGTTTTGATAGAAAAGTGTAAGTCCTAAAAATTATCACAAAACACTTTTTTGTCTGTTCGGATTGTCTTCTCGCCGCATTTGCAACGCTCATTCGCAGGCTAGTAAAATATAGCCGCAAAATTATCTTTTACGTCATCCTGACTGTTACTTTTTTTCTATTCTTCGCACGTCTACTGCACTCGTGGCCACAGCCTGGCTTTACAAGATCCTCAGCGGACGTGAGTGAAATCTAATTGATCTATGTAATGCGTATACGGGATACAACAACTTGCGGCATTGACTTGTGCCGAGCTAGAACCATTGCGGATTCCTGGAGTAACCTCACTGAAAAGCAATGCCGATAACAAACAATGTTTTAGCACTGGATGACACTTGCTAAGAAAAACAGCCTGGCAGCTCAGAGTTGGTGCGTAATGTTCACGTTACAGCTGGCGTCGAGGGTGTGCGGTGAGAAAAGCGTTTTGCACGCACGCACGCACGCACGCACGCACACGCACACGCATGATCAAACAAAGGCGGCGCTACCGCGCGCGTTTTGTTATCGTCAGTGCAGACTGGTGATGCGTAGCCCTCTCCCCTCAGCAATAGGGTTTAATTCACATTGCGTGAGAAAAAGATGGGCATGTCGCCAAACAGAGCCGCGTAGCTTTGTCACCAGATCGGGCGACTCAAAGGCACATGTAAGGCGAAAAATGGTGGCTAAAGCCAGCGGAGATATCTGCCGCATGCTCCTAGGAGGTGTAAAGAGTGCGCGGGTCAGCAGCAAAGGAACAATTCCTACAGCTTAGGCGCGTTGGGCCGGTTGCCTTTTCAGCGGTTGCCGTTTAGTTGCTGGGAAAACAAAATACAGTTCTGCGGCCGGAATTCTGTATTTCAAGGATGCTTGGATGAAGGATGCTTGGTGCCCGTATTCCCTCTGTAAAGAAGTATGACAAGGGAAGCTGTGGCGCGTTATGTCAGAGTCGTCTATGCGGCTAATTAATATGTAATTTTTTTCCGGATAGTCCCGGTAAAACAACAGTTACAGCCGTTTTCTGTCCCCATACTCCCTCCCTAGATGGTCATGTACTGACAGCAGACAGTAATTCTGCAATGTTCCCAGCTTCACTGTGCGCGAACAATTTACCACAAGTACCGGGAACTAAACTTAATGACACAGTCGTCTTAGCGGGTAATTGTCAAGTAAATGCTTTCAGGATACTTTCGAGAACACAATAGTTTGAGTGTTTTCTGTAATCATGCCCGTACAGAGATTGTTATGCTCTACTTTGCGACATACAGTGCGGAAATGCCAGATTACAAAAACCGCACTTACACCGGTGACTCTGAAGTCGGCTTTACTCCGAAACAGGAATTCTTTGTTATGGAAACGTTTAAGCCGTCTTATGTCAAAATAGGAAATTTGTGATTTTTATAAATATTTTTGTATTGGGAACCAGTTTTCGCGCGGCGGAGAAACCTACTCGAGAGGAACCCTGACACCATACCAGCAGACGCTATCGTCATGGCCCACCCTAGAACAGCTCCGTGGTTAAAATCAACCTTTTGGATGCGAAAAACTTAGCGCTAGGTTTTTTGCGCAATGGAGGTGTAGCTGCTAGGTGCACGAGATATGCAGGATTGTTAAATAGCTCTTTAATTTGCGGGGACATCTCTGGGTACGGGTTGTTGCGACCGGGCGGGGGCACCCGATCCGATCTCCGTGGCCTCCGACATACGAGGGGTAGCGTGTATGATGCGAGCGGCCAGCCGCTGTTACAGCCGTGAAGTTCATAGCAGTAGGATAACGTAACTGTTTACTTCATAGCGAGAGGTGAGCCGAAGCCAAAAAAACATACAATGCCCCCACGGGCGAGGTTACAATACAGGACTCGAGCAGAGCGACCGCATGGATTCGCTGCTCAGACAGGAATGATTTTCACCGTTTGGGCTGCTTCTATTTATACCCAAAACCAACAATGGTCAAACGCGAACAAGTAGCCACGCCACGAACATCACAGGCACACACAATGCTCTTTCCACAGTCCGTGAGTCATTGATGGCTTCGTTGCACATGGAGTCCGAGAGAGGGGAGAGAGTGTCCTTGAAACGTGCCGGGGCGCGCTATCGAATGTTGATCGCGCCGATAGCGAAACGTCTGAGCCGGGCATGTCAAGGCGTGACTCACCGACGCGCTGGCACCTGACGGCGGAGGGGCGCACGTCCGTGAAGAATGCCTGGGCGTGCCGCTGGCATCTGGGGGTGCCGCTGGCAACCGCCGGAGGCGCGTTGCAACGCGAGGTGTCTGACCTTTCATGTCGAGACATGAAAGTATGGTTCACCGACACGCGGGCGGCTGTGGCCACGTGGTGGCTTCGCACGTGGTGGCTGATGTGGGAAAATAGGGCGGCGTTGGCCGATTCGTAACAGAGTGTATAAAATAGTATAAAATACTAGTATAAAGTAGTATAAATATCATAAAATAATACAAAATATAGTATTATAATATCAAATAGTAAAAAATACCGAATATAAAATTGTAGACAGCAAAAAAACGTTTGCAATGACATTGCCCTTAGCGTTTGCGTTTTCCATAGCAAAATCTCGTGCTGATGTGACCCATACCGTCGAGCGTATGGGCTACGGCCTCATTTTTTGTGTACTTTACAGATATTAAGCCTTTAGAACTCTCCAACCCATTCAACACGGTGCGTCGGCTTCCGTTTACAGTGTTGTTTTGTTGGTGGGAACATAAAAAAGAGCGTACGCGGGCATAACCCTTACCAAGGACAGCAGCAAGTGGCTACAATTGAAACAGAGTGCTTCATACACGGCGTTTTTTGTAGTCGGGGAGAATTGAACTTTTTAGTGCGACAGCCTGTAATCCTGAAATCGGCCAAGAGCCTTTGGGCTCTAGAAGCGCCTTCGCCGAGTTGAATGGTCCAGACCCCATTTGCTGTGTGGGAGCGGATGAAAACAGTCTCCCATTGCTCTGAAAAATAGTACAGAGCAATGGGGGACTGTTTACCTAAATTTGTCGCCTGGGAACCGGCCCACAGGCTGTGTGCTAAGTCTGCCCAGTCTTTGCCCCAGTGGCACTTGTCAGAAAATAACTTCCAAAGGGGAATATCAGTCACCATGGTAGTTGGTCGTGGCAGTTAATTCGAGGCGAAAGCGTAAGGCAACGGGGCCGAGCGCAGGTCCAGCTGAAACGAGCTCGTGGCCATGAACGTCCGAGTTGGCCCTTCGTCGTCTTCACGATAATCCTCGGAGCATGCCCGATTGGGCGAATGGCGCTTCGGCATCTACCATGCCTTGTTTTGCCACGTTAACTCTTTTTGTCACAATCGCCCCCGGTGCAAAAAGAGCCATCCTGGCTACTCAATGGCACGACGAAACTAGAGGGTCGTAGTAGGGCTTCAACCGATCGTTGTGAACCATTTCACGTTATAGGCTGGCGGAATACTGACTTTACACAAGGTTTGCGCTACAAATTCCTGTGCAGAAGTTGCCAACCGACGGATTGCTATTAACTGAGGGTAGGATGAGCTGGCTGGAAACAGGCTCACTCTAGCTTGTAGTGATGAGCGATGTGTCCGTAGGACACCAGCCGATCCCTGACCGAACAGCGAAGCGAAATAGAGCAGTGGTCGTCACCGGCTGGGTAAGAAAATCCTCGACGGCGTCGAGCGCTCATTCATTCTCGGCCAGGCCGTATACGGAAGCCTTCTTGGCCGTATTTGTGACAATGTCGCAATAGCCGCTCTGTTACCGTTAATCAATGCAACCCGAGATGACCCGGATCATATTCCTTCAGTGTGGTTCGCTTCCCGTCCACTTGTTTTATTCATATATTTTGAGTGAGCTGAATGATAGAGTCGACAGGTCATGCTAATCTTATACCGGCGCTTTTTTGGCCTACTACTCCTGTTTAAGCGTCAACGGCGCGTTGCTTGTGCACATGTGAGGACACCCAGGTACAGACTGGAACATTTTCGAGTGCCTTGGAGTCCTAATATAAGTGTACCTTCGCTCTTTGCACCAGTTCGCGACGTCGCGCAGGGCACGAAGGGAGCCCAGCGGAAGTCAACTGCACCGTACTCGGAGTATCCCTTCCTGAAGGCTGGTAAGTATGGTGTCGGTATGTAGAAACGGGGCCCTCCAAGTAGTCAAACCTTTGGCAAGGTCCCGAAGCAACGCATACAAGGAAGGTATACGTGACCTTGTACGTACACCTGCTGTTAATTTAGGGATATCTTCAGTAGGAGTAGCTCATTGTCGTGCAAAATTGTTAACGCTCTTACGCTTCTTGACGCCGAAAACACGATACGCTGCACACATGTTCGCCACAGATCGCAGTGTGATGGCTCGTCATGGTCCTCTAAACGACTAGCGGAAGGGAATTCCTCAATACTTAGCGTGCATGCTTCTATCCCGAAATAATGGGACTCCGTTCCCAGCAGCAATGGAAGGCGTCTGTGAGGCTGCGCAGGGTAAACCATTCTGCTAAGCAGCAACTCCTCGAAGAGTAAGATAAGATAGTTAAGGGATATTTAACAATAAGCGATGACGGTAGGGCATAAACGCGCTGCGTACGATGCTTGTAACTAAAGGTAGGGGCGTCGACAGAACTTTTCATAATGAATAGATGGCGCTTACCCTCACCGAAAATGCAGGAACAAGCTGTTTGTTAGAAGGTGTCTCTTCTCAGTAAACACGCAGAATGATGACGGCGATTGAAGAAAATTCGCAGAGTGCAACAAAGTGTTGCAAACTTCGCAGAGAAACTGCGAGCTTGCCTCCGTTAATAAAACAAGCGTTATGCATGGCGCAGGTGCACTTAACCTTGTATCCTAATAACTGTGGTAAATCGCTGCGTTCAAAATGGGCCTTGACCTCGTAGCCAAATAACGTGGCGTTTCCTTTGCGGCGTTCAGAATATCTGTCAGAACGGATTAAAAGCTCAACTTATCAATATGACTTTTTTTGAGATTTGGGAAATCTCACTCGGCGAGCGCTGCCGTGGGTTGTAGTGCGGGTAATCTTTTTTGTAGGGGAATTGCGCCATTGGTATTAAAAATAAAATTCTGCGTAGTAACTTGTAGTTTACGTAAAGGTATCTTCCATCAAATCATACGTTAAAACAGTAACGCTGCTTTCGAAACTTGTTTTTGTACGCTTTACCGTAACAATCACCAAAAATTCACACACGTTTTACTTAAACCTCGATGAATTTTCGCCATTATCGCCTCTCCAAGCGTCAATTGACCAGCGACGATGGCAGAGGCGACATGTTTTGCATCACCGCCGATGCTCCATACAGTGTCCTAAAGCGCAGTATACATCATGGGTTTCTGCACAACGTGTTCGCCCTTGAACGGCTTCTTTTTGAAATTGTCTGTGTAGGACACTCTACGATGCCTGCAAGTGCAGTTATGTTCTCCTGACACTAAGCAATCAAAAAGCCTATCTACGTATTCTTAAAATTATAATGTGGGGCACCCGTCCCAAAAAAGGAAAAACACCTGCGGATGGTGCGAAACCTGCTGCTCGTACTATTTACGTGTCTCGTCATTTGTTAGCACCCATCGCTACGACGTGACCAATCCTGGCCACAACCAGAAAGAGAGAGAGCAGATTCGTGCCTAAATCAACCTGCCTCCTGTATATACAGTGACTTTTTGTGTTAAAAAAAGCATTCAATGGTACCTTGAAAATGCTTTTAAATATTCTGAATTCCGGATTTAGAATAAAACCCGAGTTTAAGCAGACAAACTACACAAAACCAAAACTCGCATTGTTTATTGTCATCCGAAATTGAATTACCAGATGCCCGACTTCCTGAAAAATCACCCTGAAATTCTAACTATGATAGAAGACGTAAAATTTGAACAAGCATTCAAAAAGAAATGAGACATGAACCTCGTAGAACTACGTTGAATATTTCGTATTGTAACTATTGCTTCTTTATAAAAACTGAAACGTGATTTGTTTTGTAAAATCCTATATTGTACCTAATTTTTATTTATGATGACTGACAGCTAATTTTCTTGTTTGTATAGTTGCGTTCAGATATTTTGCATGTTCTTATAGGATATGCCATTTCCCGAAGTCCTGCGAAACGGGGGAGAGGAGGGGACGCCAAATAGTCACGCTTTCTTTGCCTTTTTGACCGTTGCCCTCCACAACTGTAATAGCTCATTTATCGCAATTGCTGTACTTGTTGCCAGAAAAGAAATTAAAAAAAAGACAGGAATATCGTATCAACCGATTTTTTTTTTTTTTTTTTGTTTTGCGCGCCCGTGATGGTACAGGTTCAACTTCGTTCTCCCTGAAAAAAAATTGGCCGATTATCTGCTCGCGCGTATACGGTCTTCTGGCGCCTCTGCCACTTAAATACCTCTCCTCTTTCTTTCCCATCCCTCTCACGTTCTTCCCTCCGTTCTCGGTGCACCCATTGGAGGCATGCTGCAATCAATTTTGTAGCGTAAGCTACAAGGTTGAGGTTAAAGAAGGGTACATGATCGCCCGAGGCCGAGGTTGAGCAGTTTCGCATGGACTTTGAAGAGCCGCGCTACGCAAGCGCGAGGAGCATTGCATTGCATCGCATTTGATTGGATTGGATTGCCCGGATTAAATTGGATTGTATTGGATTTGATTGGAAATCAAATCCAATTGGAGCACGGGTGTGTAGAGAATTGGGTCTGCACATTCGCCGGTGTGCGCATTCCAGAGCAGTGACGTCATAGCCGCGACAGGCGCACAGGCGTGCCCAGCTGTGCGCCTCCGTTGCGCAGTAGCCAAGTATGACGCTGCGCCGGAGCCGCTTGATAGCCGTTTTGCGTGGCACCTGGAGAGCCGTGCTGCGCATGCGCGAAGATCAGTGACTGGACTGGACTGTAGCGTACTGGACTGGACTGGACTGAACTGGATTGGATTGGATTGGATTGGATTGGATTGGTCTGGACTGGATTGGATTGGATTGAATTGGACTGGACGGGATTGGATTGGATTGGTTTATACTGGATCGGAAATCGTCATAGCAGCAGTAAGCATGACAATCAGCTAATCCTAGACAACCAGGAAACCCAAGAATATCCAGCTGAGCCTTAGCTCACGCTACATATATCCTGGCATAGCCGAGCTAAGCCACTGCTAATTTTTTTCCATGTTTTCCCTGCTGGCGCGCCATCGGTTCGGACTTGGTGCTCAATCCACTGCTGTATTTTGTGGGTAAAACATTGTTTAATCTCGCTTGTTATTTTGCTTTCGGAAAAGTTGAGCATCGATGTATTCTTGATTAAAAGGACGCGGTATGTAGCAGTTACGTATTGTCTCTTTTTCTGAGATAAGCCTAATGTTGTAACAAAGATAAGCCTAATGTGTAACAAAGATTACACAAAATGGAGCATGTTTCTAGATTTAGTACATCGGAAACGTTTTGCCTCTATAAACGCATCCTTCAAGAATTTAATTAAATTTGGCCAACCGGCTGAATCAAGAGACAGGCATGTAGACCGACAGACCAAAATTTTTCTGTTTGAATAGGCTAAGAAAGAGTATCGTCTTTAAAAAATCTAGAGCTTGGGAAGCTGAGGCTCTGGGAAGCTGCCTATAGACGGTACTCGTTGAAAAGTTTAGCGGTCAATTTCTTCGCTTAGCAACACTGGAAACGGCCACAGACATGGCCGATGCGCCACAGACACGGCGCAGCCTTCGCCACTGCGGCCGCACGCCGAAGAAAAAAGACACCGGCGTGCGTCACCTGCTCCGTTCCAATCCGATTCTAAACTGTGGCGCCAACAGAGATGTTATTAATCGCACTCACAGTGAACTCGACGCAATACTTTGTGTTCGGCAAAGAGTTCGTAACGTGAAACACAGTCATGTGTTTCACAGTCTTGCACGGACACAGTCATGTGTTTCACGGGATGGCGGCACGGACAAGTGCCGCCATCCCGTGGAGCTTGACATAACGAGTGGCGGCACACCGTGGCCTTCGCGATCGGCTACCGGCGGCGCGACACCGGCATCAAATCGCGGAAGCCACGGGCGCACTCACACGGTTGCATGGAGGAGAAGAGGGGTGCCTGATCTGCGGGCCGGCCGTGCGCGCAGCGTCGCCTAGCAACAGACGCTTGGCCACAGATATAGCGGCGCACACTTGGTTGCCTGCATACATTCCACACCATTGAATACCGAGGATAGCGAAGCTGATACTCTTGTAGGATTTGCTATGGTGGGGGTTAGCTATATTGGGGATTTGCGATGTGTACTGTAAGAACAGTGGCGCGGTCCCTACCTCAAAGTCCGAGGGCACTCGTGATTGGTGGATGGAGACAATGCGCCGCACAGGTGACCGCCAAAGAACGCGCGTCATTGCGCAATGTCAGGGAAGAGAGAGACGCCCCGCGTGGCAAGGAGAGTGCACGACTCCGGAAAGAGGTGTCGGTGTTGGTGAGTAGGATAAAGTGCGGCTGTAACTATCCTCCCACGAATATGAACACTCTTCGCTGTGCAAAACACCATGCGGGAAAGCCAGCTTAGGCAAAACAAGCTTGCGCCGATTCCCTTAACGTCGGCTTCGCTTCTGAACGGAAATTCAATGCTGGGGAAACGTTTTTCAATGAGCAATAGAAGCCGTCTTATGTCAACATACGCACGCCGTGGACCTCTTTTATTTTTTTTTTTTGTAGCGTGAGCTACACTGGCTGAGGTTGTGCAGTTTCGCGTGGCTCCTGGAGAGCCGTGCTGCGCATGCGCGAGGAGCAGGGACATCACACGGCGCACAGAACGTTGCTCGCTGCCTGGCGTCTCTCACACACCCCACGCGCCCAGCGTCTCCACCGACCTCCGTTCAGCACGTGGCGGCCCGGTCCATTTGATGATCATGCGAGGGGTATCCGGGTGTGCAACCGATGGATCATGCGTCACAGCAACACCGGCGTGCGCCCGTGGAACCAGCTTAGCTCTGGGGCGATTGGTGTCGGTGCGCCCGAGCCGCTTGATAAATATACATGTGTCCCATAATGCGTATACCGTATGTGTGGGATTGACACGGCAGTAAGAATGGTAATCAAGCTATCGTAGACAACAACCAAAGTAAGAATAACCATCTGAACCTTAGCCCAGGCTACGTATATCCTGGCATAGCCGAGCTAAGCTGCTGCTAATTTTTTTCATACGCCGTAAATTGTTTGTCTACTCTCGGTTTGTCATCGGACACGATCTGCTGAATCACAGCCATAGAGAGCTTCGCTGTAAAAAGACGCAGACGGTATTCGGACAGCACTTACAGAGTGATTTTTCATATCACTGACGTCTTTTGCAAATACACTGATGCTTATGTGTTGTTCGGGTGTTAACGCAGAATCGTCCGAGGAGGAGGAAGATGGCGCCGATGAGAACGACGGCACGGACTACGCCACGGAAACAAGAAGCGACGCCCGAGGAGCAAGGGACGTTGTTTTCGAGAAAGACGACATGCGGAAATAACTCGTTTGAAGGACAGGACCACCTCGAAAACGCTGTTCCGGCCATGGTTGCACACTACACGAAGTTTCGATTCTATTTGCGACAATTTCCACCTTCTAATTTTTAATAACGTCAACTTCCACCTTCTTTTTGAAACTGAATGCCTACTTACTGGAAATGAAACGTTACAGAGCGCGGATGACGACATGTCTGCAGACTGGAACTCATAATTATAATTTTGAAATGTAACAGCCAATATTTCTATCATGAAACTTTTCAACGTTAAATTCACAGGTCGCGCGCGCTTGAGAACCTTTCAGCCTATTCACACAGCAGTCGGTGGGATCATAATGCTGGAGGAGTTCTTTTCTTCGATGCTTTCGTAAACCAGAGGAAATATTTACTTCAGAATAAATATGTAGATTCACTCACTCGTAATTTTAAACAAACATTGCATGCGGTGATTATGTCCTCTGTATTTGTTATGGTATTGTGTCATTGTCAATATAAATCGATTAATTATGGCAGAATACCAGTTTAAACATTATTAATGACGTACAAAACCGGGAGAGTTGGTGAAGGTTCATCTTCCCAACGCAAAAGCCGACGGGACAAAGGGAATAAAAAATACAGGGCTCTTCCTTTCCTGTTTTCCCCTTCGGTTTCTGGAAGTTCTTGAAAATATGTGATTTAAATGTGTGCGGTATTCTTGTTAACTGTGTCATGAAAGAACTCTAGCGACAGCCACCTACTCGTGAATTGTGAATACACAACCTATGTGAGAGGGAACACCGCAGAGGGCTCATTGAAATGGATGTACTCGTCCAATTTATTTGCCGTTGATATGACCGCAACTGTTCACCAACTTCAGCCCTTTCTTCCTTGAAACTAAGCGAACTTTCTGCGCGCCGACGCATAGAATCACTCAGTTTTTTCCACCGCATCATTCACTCTCCGTATCGCTTGTCATCTGCCGACTATGTAACACTATGCAAGCTGTCAACAAGAAGCAATCATCACTTTAACCTTTCTCCTTACCACCCACGCACTGAAACATTTAAATTTAGTATCTTTCCCCGTACAATAGAACTGTGGAATTCTTTGCCAGGCCACGTGCGTTCCCTCCCATTGAATAATTTTTAGCTACACTTCAAAAGAACCAACCACGGCTTTTCTTTTTCCTTAATACAGATATTGCATTTTCGGTGATTTCCACCTAGTCTATATCTACGTGCATGCTTTTCGATTTGCCCGTGCACAGGGCACGTTGACTATGGTGTTAAACATGCGTGAAAATGTATAAATATTGCATAAATACGCATACCTTGTTTATGTTACGCGAGAATATATCTGCATAATTTTTTGCTTACTTTGTTTTTATGTACGACTGCCGTACACCCGTGCATGCACAAGAGGTTGTACATCCTCCCCACTCCTGCTGTAGCCCCGCAGGAGCTGCAGTATGTTCAAATAGATAAAATAGATATGTTGATGTAGCAGTGGAAAGGGACGGGCAAATCGGGCGTGAGCTTCTTACGACAGTTTTCGCCGTCATTTGGTCAATCCCCCTTGTTGGGTTTGTGATAATGGCGGGTGGGTATGTTGAGGTTCCGTCCTGGCGTTCTCGTACAAAGGCCGATGTTTTTTTATTCTGTACTTTTAAACATACTCTTTTTCTCTAAGATTAGGTTTTGGTGTTTTAAATCATTGCTTCCTGTTCGTTAGGTTATGCTAGCATAGGGTAAAAAAATTCCCCGCATTTCCCCGAGGGGAAGAATGTGAAAGTGCGAATGCAGGAGTTGAATTTGCGCGGTTCGGTAATGTTCGCGAATGAGAGATCACACACACACACACAACTACAAAGAAAGAAAGATGCATTTATTCACAGACGCCTATTTGTGTTGTCGTTGTACTTGATTGCTAGAGCGTATCTCAGCTTTGAAATTTCGTGTCAGTACTCCTTTAAGCGGGTGCATTAGCCCTTCTCACGCGCGATTCCTGGCCAATCCCCCACGTGGGTATGTGCCATGTCAGCGGCCAGGCAGCGCGCGCCCATCTCCCCCCGTTGACAAGGAAGACGAGGAGCGCGCGCACCCGCAGCTGTTGCTATGCGGACGGCGGCGGAATGCGGACGGCGGCGGACGCTTCAGGCTCGCTTAAGAAGTGCATTCGCACTTAAAACGCGGCATTTTTTTCAAAAGCTGGTGGGCATCGCTTTAGTGCAGTGCTTATAATAGCTTGGGACACCACTCTGTAGACACAGCCAGTTAGAATTAGTAAAAGGGGAGTAAGCTTCTGACGGCAGTAATCACCGCGAGACAGTCGACAAAAGTGGTACTACATCCTATATTCACCAGTAACGTGTGGTTGCGATAATGATTAGCTTAGCCACATTCCTTGTAACGTCAAACTCGTGCGCCTGCTGTCGAGATTTTTGCAAGTCGAAGGTCGCGGCGCATTTGCTACGCCCACCATTAGCCGGAATGGCGGTGGAGGAGCGCGTCCGTCTCGTATTTCGGAAGTCCCTGATTGAATTCCCGCCAGGACACAAGTTTTCCAAACTTTATTATCGAATAAATTACCTAGATGTGCTTATAGGACCATCACTGAGAAATTTGCAGCCAATCCGAGTAATATTGGACAGATTGTTGTCTGAGCCGTCGCCCATTTTGTGTTCCGCCGTTGTGCGCGCGATGCTTACGCTTCTACGTATGCCCAGTAAACTAACGCTGCGGCTTTAATATGCGAAACGTGAACAAAGCTCCTGCTGAAACACCATAGGGGCAATTACGCTTATTCAATAAACAGCCATGCCATACCTAGGCCAGTAAAAGAAAGAGATATATGTTCATGTCCAGCGGATAACCGAAACGCTTTCTTGCTTTCTGTGAGGCGTGATCGAATGAGTCCTCCTCGTGGTAAAACAAGAAAAGGATTTACACCCAGTCAAATTAAAAAAAGGCACTTTTGTACTCGCGAAAATGCGTTTATTATTCCTGACAAGGTACGCATCACATTGGAAACTGTAATCAAAGAGGCCCGCTTCCCCATATCATTTATGACCGCAAGAAGAGCCCCGACGTATTGCCCCATCCAAATCCCCTCTCCACTGAGCAGTAGGGCATACTGGGGACCAGCGATCACCTGCCGGACCAAGCCCTCCTGGCAAAAGTTTGGTGCTGGGCCTCCTGGTACATAGTTTGACGTACCCTTGAACCGAACCTTGAGGACGCGTACACAACCAGAGAGCAGTACAACACACACGCTAAGACTAGCAACAGTTTAATGAAAGAAGTTGCGTAGGGAAAACAAAGTCAGCTCGTGTGCCCTCAGAAAAAAAAATGCTGGAAGCTCACACTAACTCGCAAGACTTCAAAGGTAGGGAAGCTGTACGCAACCTTCACGACCATCACGAAGGTTTAAAGGCCAACTGCACTCAAAATTTCGACCTCTTGAAAACTATATTTCCGTATAGGCGGCTGAAAAGGAAAGCAAGTTGCAAAATACAACTGTAATACTCGCGTGGACGCTGCAAGCGGTCACCAACATGCGGCGATTTTGAAACCGAAACCGATGAGAGCGGGGCCATTGCAGTGACGTTGCAGCCGTCCAGCGAGCGGCCGGACGGTCAGAAGCTCGGGAGCAAGCCTGCGCGCAAGCTCTACGCGGACACGGGGCAGCAAGTGGGTGAAGCGTCCGCAGCAGAGCTCGACCAGTTCTCCAGCTGCGTGGCTGGCCAGAGGAAGAAGCTTCCGTCGGCTGGAACGTCGCAGGCGCGTCATGGCTGTTTGCGAGATCCGCCGGCAGGTGCACCGTGATCTACTGCGGAGCTTTCTTAAACGCATCTGACTCATTAACGAGGCGTTTCACGAGGCTACCACTCGTGTCCCAGCTGATTTGGTGATACTTACTACACATTAAAAATAAATTTGGTCCAGGCGAAATTTGAGTGCAGTTGGCGTTTGAGTGCAGTCCACGATAGCAGCCGATGTGCTTTTTTTTCGCAGCCGCAACGACCTTTACTCCATTGTTGGGGCTGTATTTGTGAGCTGCTTTCATTTTTATAGCAAGTGATAATCATTGGACATCACCTTGGAGGGGCGTAGGCTATGACGTGTCTTTCTTGTTCCAAGCAAGTATTGCCGCAATTACGGCGAACGCTGTAGTTTTTTTTTTTTTTTACTGCGAAGCAGTACACCTCTAACCAGCAAAGGAAATTCTCGTGTCCGCATCACTAGAAAACTCCAGGCTTCAACTGGCCAACTCCAGGCTTCTAATGGCTACACAAACATCCCAGGCTGCCACTGGCTACACCCTGGCTACACAAACTACCTACTGGCACCGCCAGGGATCGAAGCTGGGCCCGTATAGAGGAGAGTGGCGAGAGCCCATCTTGTCCACTAAGCTACGCCCAAACTTGGAGACGGGGGAGACAGACCGTGGTTGGTATTCAGCGTCTGGGGTGGGGGAGGGCGCTCTTTGGCGGCGACGCATGAAACAAGATGGGAAGCACTGAGACAGATGGTGCTAAAGACGCGTGTGTCGCCCTCCTCCTCACTCTTCCAAAGACGCTAAAGATGGCCGCCAAAAACAGCGTGTTCCAAACTGCGTAGTAAGGCACCTGCACGTGCTACATCAAAGTAAGCAAAAAAATTCTGCCACCTCCACGAAGTGAATGATGATGAGAGGGGCGAAGCAAAAATGCGTATCGGTAAAACCGCGAAACATTCCCCGCACATCATATAAAGACTCGACACGTCAAGCTTTCCACCGCTCCGTTGACACGCCTGTCGATGACGTCGATGTTTGTGGTGGTTATGTAGGGGTTGTTTTGGACGATGAGAATCTCCATGGGTAATTGGAGAATTCGGTATGTGACATTTTAGCCACCTTGGCTGTCGCCTTCTGCAGAGCGTATTGTGTCGTGTACCCCCGGTACGTGTCTTGAGCTCGCAGGCGACGAACGACAACCTCTTCTTCTTCCTCATGTCCTTGTTGGGTAGCAACGAATGCGTTAAACGTTTTGTCCTCTTCGGCCAATCTTCGGTTGGCCAATCCCTAGGGGGATGCTGCCGCTATCATGATTAATGTGCCGTGCCGTATACAGCAGAAACGAGGGACGGCACACGGCCCGAGCAAGAGGAGCTTCGCCCCTAAAAGAACACAACTCCCGCTCACACTGTTCCAGACAGGGGGCGCTCAGGCACTGCGAAGGCGGGAAATTTGAATTGCATTGGACAAACCTTGGTTCAATTCAGAGAGGAGTGAGACAGCGAGGCAAAGAGCGTGATGGATAATAGCAGTGAGCGGATGGCATGTCGGAATTGAAGTCACGCCGCATGGGTAATCGTTGTGGGTGTTGTTTAGAGTTTTTCAGCCCAACCACCTTCACAGGGTGGACTGGAGCCAATTGTTTTGCCAATTTTGGCCAATCTGCCTAAGTGGGTATGGGTGGCTCGAAAACGTGCGCACAGGACGCTGGGCTGTCGTCGCGAAGCACGCACTCACGAGCGCTAGATTTCCTTGATTTCGTCAACTGCCGCGCGGTCATCCCGAGGCCAGCGTTCCCGTGCGCGCACTCTTTAATTTCTTGGTATTTTTAACTGCGGACACGAAAAATTACGTCTTCCTTGGCAGCTTCGCTGTTAAAAAAAATTCCCCGCATTTCCCCGAGGGGAAGAATGTGAAAGTGCGAATGCACGAGTTGAATTTGCGCGGTTCGGTAATGTTCGCGAAAGAGAGATCACACACACACACACAACTACAAAGAAAGAAAGATGCATTTATTCACAGACACTTATTTGTGTTGTCGTTGTACTTGATTGCTAGAGCGGATCTCAGCTTTGAAATTTCGTGTCAGTACTCCTTTAAGCGGGTGCATTAGCCCCTCTCACGCCCGATTCCTGGCCAATCCCCCACGTGGGTATGTGCCTTGTCAGCGGCCAGGCAGCGCGCGCCCATCTCCCCCCGTTGCCAAGGAAGACGAGGAGATTCCTGGCCAATCCCCCACGTGGGTATGCTATGCGGACATCGCCGGTGGACGCAGGTTCAGGGACCCTGCAACACTCTTTGAGGAGTGCAAGTAAACCTGCGCAACGCTTAGATTACACTGCCAGGAATACCTGAGCCAAATATTACACGTGCATGTGAAGCGGTGAGCGCGCAAATCGATGTGAAAGACGCGGAAAAACAAACCGCTCTCTCTTCAGTTGTCCTCATTATGCATGGCCTGAGGGACGTCACATAGGCCATGGCTGCCCGATCGGCTGTCACTGGTCAAATTCGCGGGTAGATTCTCCCATTTCCGTCGTCGTCATCGCTGTGTACGAACCTCTTCTATGCCTGAACCTGTAGGCACAGTTTTGCCGTTTCTTTTGTGTTTTGAGTGCGTGCGGAGTTTGAGTGATGAGCTCAATACTTCCCTTTCAACGGGACCACTCGACTGCAAACGTTTATTGCTTCAAAAACGCCCTACCAGCCCGAGCGCGCACTTGCGAGCAGGCACCCATGCCTGCTTTTTTGTGGCACCAGACCGGAAATAGGCCCCTCCGCGTTGCGGAGAAAAGGAGAAAACTACCCGGTATATGATATATCGAAGGCCGCCGAAGAGAACGCCGCGAGCCGCTCTCCTCTCCGGGAGAGAGCGCGCAGCTTTCGTCGCGTTGCCCGCGGTCGAGTTGAAAGGGAACTATTATGCGCGATTTCTCATCGCGCGTAGTTTCGTTAATTGTGAACGGATTTTCATAATTCTTGCGGGAGGAGATTTCTGGGACAATAGACTTTATCCCAAAATACATTACTAGTAGTCGATGGCAAGTGTTGCAGGGTCCCTTAAAGAAGTGCATCGCACTTAAAAAGTATAATGGCATGCCTATGACTCATTTTAATATCGGCACTGTTCAAACAGCCGGCTTCTTTGCGTCATAGTGAAGGCGCACTCGCGCACTGGTTATGATTGTGCTTTCGCACTTAATATACTTCCACCAGCTCCCTCTCGCACATTTGACTCCTTACCAATAATCTGTTTTGTCAAATAGGGGGTGCAGCCACACGCTCGGCAATGGGCAGGCAAATTTTACTCTCCGCCTTAAGCTACGTACACACTAGCGTCAGACTTGCCGTGCCGCCCTGCCGACGGCCACCAGCGGCGTCTCGCCGCAGCGTTCACCCGCAGCCCGGGGGACGCCGGTGGCGGCCGACGGCAGGGCGGCACTGAAAGTTGGACGCCAGTGTGCACGTAGCTTTACGTGACTGAAGTATCCTGTTGTTTTCGACGAACGTTGAGACAGCCTCCCTTCAGCGGCCTGTGGTGGTTGACATTTGTAGTCACTTCATGGATTTTGTGGCCTTGCGGGTTGTGCACGTGTTCTTCGGTTTGCGCTCTCTTTCAGTTTTGGAACAAAGGCGTGCCAACTTACCCGGTTGCGAGCAACTTGGCCACAGTTGCGAGCTAGCGCCGCGTCGGTTCCCTTCCTTTCTTCATCCCTGTGTTCTTAGGTCCTCGATGAACAGCGAGATGAACACCTACAAACCAGGCCGATCTCCCCCACTGCAACGAGCAGTGTTCTTACAAAAGCATCAGACCTGTTTCTCGGGATAACGATGTTTACAAACGCTAAACCCGAAAGCCATTTTTAAAGGGAAGCTTTATATGGCTGGCTGACAGGAGAGAGGAAAATCCGCTGGTACCGTGTACATGTAGACGATGTAAACGGAAGAACGACCGAAGCGAAACTGAAGCCATGGCTGCCCGTTACGGGAATCATCACTTTACTGACACGGTAAATCCATGATGATGATCATGACTGGCGCATAGCCAGCGGGAGATTTAACATCCTCCCGCGCGCGCAACGTTCTTGTCTGCCTCTGTGGAAGCACGCTACTGTACATGCTGGCCAGTCAACAGCTTCTCCAGCTGAAACCACGACCGCGTATCGGCCAAATTACAATTCATAGCCCTCTAGTACGTGTCTTTCCGGATGGTTACGCGCAGAGAGTCTCACAGCTAATAGGAAAGCTTGAGCGTCATGTGAACTCTGGTCAATCCCTCGCTTTGACACTTCTTGAACATCTCCGCTCTGGTCACTACGCGCTCAGTTTGACACTTCTTGAACATCCCCGTCCTCCGACGCAGTTTGAACAAGCGAATCTGGTTCTTTGGAGCATCACAACTCTGAAACTTTGCACTGCGGCATGGCGAACACCCGGCTGGGAGATTTTACCATCCTCCCAGGCCTGCGAGATAGTTCATGGTGAGTAAACAACTGGTCCACAAACCTAATTATTGGTCGCGAAGGTCATTCCTTGTACAGCTGCCGGCAAATGCTGTCCCT
Source organism: Haemaphysalis longicornis (assembly GCF_048455015.1). Taxonomy (NCBI): domain Eukaryota; kingdom Metazoa; phylum Arthropoda; class Arachnida; order Ixodida; family Ixodidae; genus Haemaphysalis; species Haemaphysalis longicornis. Next base: position 184,896,221 of record NW_027526361.1, on the reverse strand, counting down.
TTTCGTCTCCAGCGGTGCTTGCACCGTCTTGCCGCCTTGAGTATTGCAGCCTGGCCCCTAAAAGTTGAAGCGGATGTCAACCAAACTCTGCGCCTACCGTCCTGAAAGGTGTGATGTCTTGCAGCCTTGTAGCCATTGCCGGAAAGCTGTAGTCGGGCAATTGTAAATGTCTCGGTCGGACGGTAGCTCGTGTGCAGCGAGTCCAGCCGCGCCCTTACGACGGTCTTCCACCGACCTCGGATCGGCCTTTCGGGAGTTTCTGGTCTCGACGAGTTTCTTTTTGTGCTCGCTCTCAGCTCACAGTACAGTTCTGGTGGTTCTCGACCAAGTCTCGCGGTCTCCTGGCATAGCGCAGAAGCGGTGAGCAAGGGTTGCTCAGCTTTTCCAACATAAGTGAAATGCAACGACTCAGTTTGGCACTTAGGTACAACCGACCGCACTACTTCGTCGGTTAGAGCTGTTCGGCTTTCAATAACTTCTGCTAAGCATTCGCCTTTTGTTATGTCTGAACAGAAGACATGTTCGAACTCACACGGTGGAGGCAATGTCTTCTCTCGTTCTGTATGGAGCAAGAAGCTCTTGTCCGCGTCGCACGTCGCATTAGATGGAACTGGATCTGCTTGCATCTCCGCCCTATAGCAGTTGTAGTCCAACGAACGTCCTGGTCTCATGCTATCAGAAGTCGACATTGCAGGCAGTGTGGCAGACGTGAACATCGACGTATCTGGCTTCTGCACGTTGTCAGTATCGGGAACGTCCAGGTTGCTGTGGACCGTCGCGATCAACTTCAGCAGAACTACTCGCGAGGTCGACGTACGCGACCCGACGTGGGAAGGGTCGTCTGGATAGGGTGAGGTGCCCTTGCCGGTACATTTAATGCCGGGTGCCCGCAGGTCGCTCAAGGTCGATTGCAACCGACTGAGGGCCTGGCATATCCTTTCCTGATATTGCATTACGTCGTGAAAATCATGTTCAAACTCGTCTCCTTCGAGAAGCTCATCTATCGCCTCGTTCGGCTTGTTAAGTTCGGTGTCTTTCCGATCGAGCTCGTTGACTGCCTCAATCAAGTCCAACGCAGACGGTGAAGGAGCTTGCCTGAGCTGGGTCGCTGCCTTTAGCAGCCTCGTAACGGCAGTGTGAAGAACCTTCCTCAACGAACGCAGGGCGTCCAGGTACTCGCACTGCAAAGCGAGGTACCGCGAGGTACTTGGCAGTGCGAGGTACTTGGTACTCAGGGGACGTACAGCTGATCCCAAGCGTGGTACCCTGGACGTGACGGTGCGTATCTGCGTCCCGTTGAAAGTTTCCGTCAGTCGTAAGTAGGCTGTCAGGGCCAGGCATGGTGACCTCCGGCTGAGGGCGGGGCAGTGGCGGTCTACGTGGCAGTCAAATCACGGGGTTCTACGAACCTCAAGCCGGAGGAGACGTCGCATGGTCTCCTTCGCTGCACGTGTTCATTCTCCCGGGCTTAACGGCACCAAAATGTTAACGGAAGAACGACCGAAGCGAGACCGAAGCCATGGCTGCCCGTTACGGGGATCATCCCTTTACTGACACGGTAAATCCACGATGATGATCATGACTGGCGCATAGCCAGCGGGAGATTTCACAGACGGTGCAGAGTATGTCACCGTATACATCAGAATAACATTTTAGACTTTTTTTAGGCGAGTGCAGCGGAAAAGTAAGAATAGTTAGCTATCAATACTCGAAGAGAAGTAGTAGTTTCCTATCGCTTAAACCGGTTTATGCCCTGGAGCGCAGCGAAAAGCCCAACGGTAGTCTTGAAATCGGAAGCGCCGTGAACAGCCGGCGACAAAAGAGCGCCAGGGCGTCGAAAGAGCACGCAATGAAGAGGCTGGCGACCAAAGAACAAGGCATTAAAACAGCACTGCGCGCCCTTCTGACGCCGTGTCGTTTTGTCGCGTGCCCTTTTGTCGCGGTACCTGGTACGGAAGCTGTGCGGGAAAAAAAATGGCGTTATCATCCCGGTCCTCCGTAAAAGAAGGCGCTGGCTGTAGACCTAAAGCGCTATCTGAGCTATCTGTTGAAACTGACCCCACGGCATGGCGTGGTGTCAGGATCTACAAAAAAATTATTCGCGGAGTATTCAAGGTTTCGAACGGTCGCACACCCTCAAATATACTGACTGGTCACTTCACTAGAAACGTGTATCAAATTTCGAGATCTCAGTTGTTGACCTGTGCCTTGAGCTATTTTGTAACCCGTCAAACAAATGAAAAAGCAGGGTTCGACACAGGTGACTATTTTCATACTTTTATTGCAAATATTTGCGATTTCTGCAGAAGCGAGAGAGTAAAACGGCCAGAGACGTGAAAGTTGCGGAGTTCCAAGATTATTGGGGACGAAAAGCACGCAGCACTGAAAGATCGCTTGTTAGACAGGGGGTTCGTTGACGTCCCTAGATAAAAACATCAAAGACCATCAAGCCACTAACTAGGCGTAGCTTAGGGTCCGTTATACGCGGCACTCAACGCACGTTCCTTCGCACCTTGTCCAGTTCGTGCTTAACCTCGCGCTGCGCTCTTTCGAGTTGAGCCACGCGCACTTCGTACAGCTTGCGGGCTCTGTTCTTGGCGCGCTCGCACTGCAGCTTGATGTAGTCGAGGCGCGTCATTTCTTGCTCCTTCTTGCGTAGCTGGACGAAGGCACAGTCGGTGGCACGCGAGTGCTCCCCGAACGGGTCGTCGTCGGGCTCCCAGCCATCCAGCTCCTTGAAGCACACGTAGCAGCGGACGAGGTCCGGCTCGTTCTCGGTCGGGCAGTGGTAGAAGCCGGCTTCCGCCATTCTTTGCGGCGTGCACTTGCAGTTGCCCGTCAGCGGCCACTGCCCGAAAGACGCCAGTCGGTTTTCCTCCAGGTCCATGTCGAGGTCTGTTCGGTGCAGCAGCACGGTGTTCAGGGTCAAGTCGACGGCCATGGCGCAGGATGTGCAGGGTGGACGGACTGCTCGTGGCCATCCGCAGAGCAAGGATATTGTTGCAAGGCGACCCGGACGCGTCCGATGAGAGGTGGTGTAGTAGCAAACGGCTGGCCGAACCGCGCCCCGAGCGTTTTCTTCGTCTTCGTTCACGAGCGATCACCGTACGCGCTCTAAGGTTCCTTGTCCTCGTCGTCTGCGATGCTTCGTTCAGTAGGGTGTGTTACATGACCCCTCCGGCAGTGGAAGCACCGTCTCGGTGCAAGCTACATTTAGGAGGAGCGGTTGTAACAATATATGGGAGATGAAACGCCCCATTGCGGCAAGCGTGGACAAGCGACCAGATATCGTCACAATGATAACCAAGACGGACTGCAAAGCATCGTAGCTGCGACGGCGAGGTAGCGGCACCTGACGGACGATATGATAGCGGGCGCATACCGTGGCTGCGTAGTGATATTGGTGAAATGGCGATCGCGGCGGCCGCGCAGTTTGTTCACCTGCTGGCTTAACCGATGACGAGCGCCGGGAGGCCTCGTTCCTCCTCCCGTCTTGTATTGTTCCGCGAGGTACTCAAGAGCGATGTCTAGTACGCTACCCCCGTGCCTCAAAGCGCGAAGTGGCTTCGGCGGCGCACCAAACACGAAATTACTTGAATATGCAGCAATTTACCGCTGGATGCTCTACGGGAACTCTTGCGTACAAATGGGAAGGATGGCTGCGGCTTAGCTCTGCTAACCTTGGATATGCAAAGCAAAAAAGTTGAGCGCGCGTCTGCTGCCCGAGAAGGACCTAAATTTGGAATCGGCAGTCGAGTTCTGCAAAGCAGCGGAATTGGCGGCCGCACAGAACCGCTTCCTAGAAAGCGAAGCGAAGGTGCAGACGGTTGAAAACCAGAAACATCCCCCTCGCGAGGGGCGCGATCAAATGCAGAGCATTTCCGCGGGGGGCGCGCCTGCAAGTCGTATGGATTACGTATTGGTTGTTGTTGTTGTAATTGATGTTGCTATTGTTGTTGCTAATTGTTGTAATTAACGACACGATGACTTCTAATTGCGAGGTGACCCGGCGCCGCCACCGACGACGACCGCAGCTGCAGCCGCGCCCTCAGCGTCCACAACGAACGCACTCCAAAGAACCCGCAGGCAGTTGTTCTGGTGCGTAGCGTTCCGGATGTTCCCGACTGTGGTGAGGTTGTTGCCGAACCAGAGTCGGTCGCAGACGGCGCAGCTGTGGCCGAAGCTGTGGTCGATGAATTCCCGCTTGAAGCGGGCGTCGGCGCCACCTTGCTCGCTGAAGCGCGCCTCGGCTTGTCGCTGGCGCGCGCGAACGGCCTCCGGGTCCGCTTCCAGACGACGACGTTCGGCTTCGGCTTCTCGTTGACGTACGCTGGGATCCGCCCGACGAAGCGCACTGCGGGCGGCGGCAGCCTCCGGATTTGCGAGTCGACGAGCACATGCTGCTGCCGCCTCTCGTTGCCGCATCGCCGCATCCGCTTCTCGGCGCTGGCGTTTAGCGGCGGTTTCGCGTTCGCAAAAGTCGTCGTTGTCGGCTCGACGTCGGCGTTTTGATTCAGTGTCACGTTCTCGCAGCGTTGGATCCGCCGCCCGACGTTCACGAGCGACCGCCGCTTCTCGCTGCCGAAGTTCGCTTTCGGCGGCTCGGCGCTGGCGTTTAGCGGCGGTTTCGCGTTCGCGAACGTCGTCGTTGTCGGCTCGACGTCGGCGTTTCGATGCAGTGTCACGTTATCGCAGCGTTGGATCCGCCGCCCGATGTTCACGAGCGACCGCCGCTTCTCGCTGCCGAAGTTCGCTTTCGGCGGCTCGGCGTTCACGAACGGATACCGCTTCACGTTCTCGGAGCGTTGCATCCGCCGCCCGACGTTCACGAATGGCTGCGGCTTCTCGCTGGCGACGTTCGGCGTCGGCGGCACGCTTGCGGCGCTTGTGCTCAGCATCCGCAGCACGCCGCCACGCCGCCTTCTCTTCCAGCGTAGACATTGTCGATGAAGTCGATGGTGAAACGTGAAACGTGCCGTGAACCCCCTGCCGCGGCTATGACGCAACACAATCCAACACAATCCACTTTAATCCAATCCAATCCAAATCCAAACCAAACCAATTCAATCCAAGCCAATCCAATCGAATCCATTCTAATGCCAGACCGACGGGGAGCGATGCGGACTACGACTACGGATGTCAACGCGGGTGACATCCGTAGTCGTAGTCCGCATCGCTCCCCGTCGGTCTGGCATTGGATTGGATTCGACGTCAACGCGGGTGACGAGCAGAAAGTCGAACTTATATGGACACCGGCTCACTCAGGGCTGGAGGGCAACGAACTCGCCCACCAGCTTGCCCGAGAACTTGAACTCCGGGCAGACGAGCACGAGCCGCAGGCCATAATGAGTTACAAGGACATCACCAGCCACTACAGGGAAGGCAGACGGCGGTACCCTGAACCGCACAAGTCGCTCAGCAGAGCACAGCAAACGATCTATCGCCAAATACAAGCAGGATCCTTCCCGCACCCCTATCTCCAAAGCAGAATGTACCCCGAGATATACGAGAAAGAGTGTAGATTCTGCGGGCAATTGGGCACGCTCCGGCACGTCATTGGAGAGTGCGATTTCACCGAGGCAATCCCCCCAACCCTTACCCAACCCTCCATCACCCTTCCCACACCCCTTAACGAGCGATGGGAGACCTTGCTAACTAGCTCCACCTTGGAAGACCAGCTCGTCCTGATCTCCAGGGGCCAGGCAGCCGCGGAAGCATATGGGTCCCGTGAAGAGGGAACCACCCCATCCGGCACGTAGTCGCCGCAATTTTGTGTGGCTAAATAAAGTTGTTCTCTCTTGCTCTCTCAACGCGGGTGACATCGTGAGTTACTGAAATGCTCTGCATTTAAAAAAAAATCACGCCATATCCACGGAATGAATGATGATAAGTGGGACGAAGATCGAGAGGGGGAGATCATCGGTAACCGTAACTCTCCCGTGAAAGTTCGCCCATTACATCATTAAGAAAGACGTAAGACTGTGTGCGTACATTGTACAAATCAACTTTTATTTTGTTCTTTTATTTTGTTCTTGTTCGTTTGTTGTTTCGTTTCTTCGTTTGTTCTTTTCATTTCGTCGTTGTCATGACTGGATTGCGAGGTCCCTTCATTACGACAGCTTTATGATCTGTGAAATGAAGCGAGAGAGGTTCTTTTACTGGCTGCAATGGGAAGTTTGCAAACACTAAGTCTATTTAGGGCGAACTTGTGCCCGAACAAGACGAGAGGAAACGAACAAAGGTCCTTGCGTCTCGTTCGATCTCCGAGAACGGCTGCCTGCGTTCGTGGCGTGATCTCTTGCGTGATCTCCCCCTCGCAGTGCACGTGCGCTCGCGCCTCCGTTGGCGAACACAGACAAGCTCGCGCTCCCGGTGCCGAGTTTGCGCTGCCGGTTGCAGCCGGTTCTTGCGCGTGCAACGCGGCCCACTTTGCGACATCTCCGAAAGCATGCGGCGGTCACGTACCACGAGACACAAGGGGTGGACAGACCCATGGCTTTAGGAGCTTCGCCCCTAAAATTGGCACAACCCACGCTGTGAAGGTGGTTGGAAAGCAAAGCTTTAAACGACACCCACAACAACGGGCCATGCGACGTCACTTGAATTCACACACGCGGCTCTACAAACAGTGAAACCAGAGATTCTGCCAGCCGTTACCTGGGATTCGCGGGGGCTGCGTCCCGAACGCAGCAGCAGCGTCGGCCACGGCCGTGCAAGAGCGCCGGACGACGCTGCCGGTGTAGCCCTGCCGTGCGTCAGCAGAAGGGAAGCGGAGAGGAGCGTCTTTCGAAGGGTGAGACAGCGGAACCTAGACATTATGACGTGCTAGCTCGGGGCTACACCACCACGCGACACAAGCACAGACAGCGAAACAATTCGGCATGTGAGCTCAGTGATTCCCATTTATACCGATATAAACTACATTAAAGCCTTCTTATATCGAACAGCGCGGGGATTGTAAAATAGTTCGATATAGTGAAAATGCTATATAAAAAGTGAAGCAAAAAACAATAACATGGGAGCAATCCTGCCGACGGAGTCATTAGCTAACGCTGAGCTCTTACCAGCCTGCAGTTCACTATTGATACCACACTTTCTCGGAAAGATAACAATCATTTATTGGGGCGGAAGAACTGCGTGACTGTAGCCTGCTTCTTGGAGGGCAACGCGTTGCTGGTGCCTGCTTGCTCCACGGTGCCTGAACAGTACACAAGCACGAGACTGCCTCCCTCACTGGCACTACAGTATCGCCATAGCAGGGCCACGGCAGCGACGGCTTCGCTTGAGCTCGGACGCGATACGAAGTTTTCGGCGTCTTCGACAGAGCGGAGACAAGCATGGATACCAACGAATAACGGCGAACCCAGCGAAACGAGCAAGTGCGGGCAGCGAGTGACGCGGACTTGAAGATAGGTGACACACCGCAGCCCGCAGCGCCCAATGTGGCGCTTTCGGCGCCAACGGCATGCATGCGTGGGTGGAGCTGGTCCACTCTGCAAAGGCCGGTTTGGCAACCTCCTTGGTTTGGACGCGTTCGAGCTCGCGCGGGAGTCGCAAGCGACACCCGCGCCACCACTGCACGCCGAAGTATTGCGGGAAGGCATCCCGCGTCTTGAAGGAGAGCGAAAAATCCGGCGCGGGACAGTTCGATATATCCATTGTGAGCAAAATCGCGTTCGATATAAAAAGTTTAAAATGCGTGTAATTTTTAGCGGAATTATACAAGGGATCGATATAGGCAATAATTCGATATATCCGTGTTCGATATAAGCAGGCTTTACTGTACTTAGTTTACTAAGTTTGGGATGAGCGAGAAAGCTGAGGAAACTTTTATAATCCCTACTTATCAGAACCAGTTGCCCCTTTCGCCTTTTCTAATACCTATTAGAACGCAACCCAAATGGTATATTAGTGGCAAGCAGTGCGCGAAGTGTACCCTTTCTCTAGCGGCCAAATGTCTGTATATATTTGTACATTTTGTTTCCCAGCCCTGCAAACAAATCCTTAACGTATCTTTGCCGTACGACCACTTAATTGCGTCGGGTCCGGGTTACCCAGGACATGCTGCCGAACAAGTTAATCCAGCCGTGCGAAGGAAGCTCGCACTGGACACGTGAAGATGCTCCAAAGCAGGCCCAAAACAACCGCCGCTGAAGCAGACGACAAAGCCGACGGAATGCGTTCCCCCGTCGTGCTGAGCAGCCTCCGGCGCGCGGGGAACGCTGGGTACGCCGGGGAACGCCGTGCCATTTAGAGTGTGCTCTGTCAGTGAAACCCCAAGACTACTCCCTCCAAACCCTCCCCCGCCCACCTCCCCCCCTGGCCGCCGCCGCCTACGCCACGTTGGGAGTTTCTTGTCCCGCACGCCACGAAAGAACCGTTGGCTGCTAGAGATAGGAAGCTTTGGTTTAAAACCATCCCTAATTTGTATCTTTTAGAGTAGGGGAGTCAATGTCGAACTGTACTTAAACAAAATGAAAGTATTTGGCCTAACATCCTAAGTGGTTTCACTTTCAACTTTGTGCGTACGACAATTCCAAACGCGAATAGGTAGCATGCAAGTAATGGTGGCACAGCTGGTGCCTTGCCACGTGCGGAACATGGATCAGAAGTGAGTCCACCCAGCTTGCAGGGACTAAGCGAGAAAAATACGCCGTTTACTTCGTGTGCATGCGTACTTTATTGACCAGCTGTTTGTCTACAGCCGTAGAAGCTGCCTTCAACTTCATTGCGGTTATTGTTCTTGCTATTTCCTTTCAATCGTGACACGTCCTCGCGAAGGGGCTTATGAAGAGACCGGAGCTTTTAAGGACTAATCCATCAATCTTTTCAAACTATAGTTCTATTTGCCATCGCGTCCGCATAGCCGTTTGCTATGAAGAGGTCTAATGATGGTGATATATGCCAACGAGACAAAGACGATGATGTGCCCACAAAATGGGGCATCGGAGACGAGATTCTGTCCGGGGGTATACGTTTGGCCCCGTTGAGCTTCGTTCAAAAACTTGAAATGGTTTCCGCACTTGACTTTTCGTTTCTTTCACTTTGTTTAAAATACTGTTCTTATTCTGTACTTCCAATATCGGAGTCCTTCCTGATTATTTTCTTCAGGTATTAAATCTACTTGGACACTATGGTTCTTTGATGAATGCTATAAAAATCATGCTACCCTCCGTTTAACGACGACGATGGTTGAACGCAAAGCTTTCTTGTGATAGATTTTTGGTTGGCCACACTGCGAGTGTGTGCTACTCTGGAGGTACGCACCACTTTCCTACAAAACCCACAGCTGCACGCGGGTGGCGTGTTAGCAAACGCTTCCCTGCACTGAGCACCCACGTGACATGTGTGGTGTCACTGCGCTCGCCATTCTTTTGAGCGCCTGCTGAGACGAACCCACCGTTCTGGCTGTGAAGCCTCGACGTAGAGTACCTAGTGCTACCGCTGCGGGCTTGGGTTCGAGCACAGCCGCTCTACCTTTGAATTTTTTTCATTGCCTGTTTTTCCTGAATTTATTTTTTTCTGTCTAAACTGAAATCTACGCGTTGTTTTTGTTAGTAATGGTGATTTGAGATATTTTTGTTCGCTTTAGGTTTGGGGCGAAGCCAATTACGACGTTGAATTGCCCTTCTCCATCGCGCGAACAGACATGTCACGTGGGTGCTCTGCGCAGCGAAGCGTTGGGAAATACGCTCTCGGGTGCGCACTCCGTAAAGCTAACTTTAGGGTTTGGGGTGAGTGAGTGAGTGAGTAAGTGAAAAACATTTCATTGAGGAGGTGAAGTGGGAGCGGTTTCCTGTTCGGAGAACCCATATGATGATCGGGCAGCCCTCGCTCTAGAAGCCAAAAGTTTCTGGACGTCAACATCGCTTCTGGTCACCAGGTTCTCCTACAGCTCAGGGGTGTGAAGGGGGGATGGTAGAGGCAGAGGTTGGGGTTGTGCTTACACTATAATATGATGTGAGGAAGAGTACCGGGTTGTAAGCAGAACTTGCATTCGTGTGAAAATTGCGTCAAAATTAATCCGGAGCCCTCCGCTACGGCACGCCTCATCGCCTGCGTTGCGTCGGCGCGTTAAACCCTACCATCAATCAATCAAATTGCGTTGGGAACATGTCATGGAGGCGGACTGGATGAGGGAAGGTAATTGCTCTGCAGTCGGCGAAGTAGGGATTCTTCTTCCTTTGAGAGTTTAGGATGTGGAGGAGGGAAGTTTGGGGTGTACGGCACGAATCCGGAGCCTGCTGCTTGGCGCACACTAAAAATTTTTACGCCCAAAAGGGTGCTTCAGCTTGTCGCCGCAGGAGCACCCTAAAAACTGAATATTTTACGCCCTTTAGGGTGCTTGGATTTTGTCGCCGCAGGAGCACCCTCTGTGAAGCACCCCAGAAGACAGGTGCCTTATAAACACCCTTTTCCGCCTAAAAGTATCCTAGGGTGCTACTTAGCACCCCAATCTGTAGGAGCATCTTCTGCAAAAGCACCCACCTAAAGGGGTACAAAACGGGTGCGTCATCCTCAGTTCACAGGTGCAGCAGGTGTGAGACCACATATTGCACAATATCACACACGATTATGGTATGAAACATTCGTGCTTTCCAAGCTCGGTTCTGTGAGACATTCCATTGAAGCTCAACATCAGCTGATAATTTCCTTGAACTTGTGTCACCGATTGTTAAAACATCAATTTAAAAAGTCAGGAGCCACATCTCAGTACAGTTATAACTTTCGAGCTAGTTGATTACCCAAAACTTCGTAAAAAACCAATTATATGTTCACTTTGCCGAACTGCAGTACACATCCTTCGAGATTCACTGCAGAGCCTAACCATGCTGTGCAGTGAAAGCAATTAGGTGTGCAACACTTCAACCACACAAAACTTCCTTGAACCTTAAAACCCTTGGCTTCTTAGTATTGCATCAAACTTCCAATCAAGGTAGCTACCTGCAATGTTTAGTGCCTTATTCTTGAGCTGAGCAGGAAGGTTCAATATCAAGGAAGACCAAATGCAAAATGTATAGTTTCCTCCGTAATGCGGCTCATAATATAGTTCCCTCCGTACTGCGGCTCATAATCTACTTATAAAAGTTGGGTACCCAAGCCATTTATTTTCGTTTGCATTATTCTTTTTGCTTTACGGAAAAATATTCATATGGTACAGCACTTGCAAGGTTTGGTGGTATTTGGAGTTTTATAAACATACCTTTAGACTAAATGACCCCACATAGCAATAACAAGAACTGCAAACATCACAGAACAATGCATACAAGTTCCCTGGTGAATCCCATGGTTGAAATGTAATGCCATTGTTCAGAAAACATTATTTTATCATGAGGCTAGCTTGTACATGGTGCCTTGCATTATGTCCCTGCCGGTGGATGTGGGGTCATTTGTCACTGTTGCCAATGAAAAGCCAACAGCCAGGGCCCATTAGTTTTGGCTAGTATTACGAGGTGCCTCACGGTAAGCATTCTACGTCGATAGACTTTTTTAGAGTTGACTAGAACTGAAATCAGCAAAAGATTCTCTACAAAACATTCATTCTATCCGCAGCTTTAGGGTTTGCTAATTTCCATAGTTGGGTTTCTTCTGCCTTTCTTAACAACATTTTTTTTTTGATAAGAAGGTGCACAACCAAAAGCAAAAAGCTTTTGTGTAAACCTTTGGTAGCTATATAATTGTTACAAAATATTTTACTCTAAATATGGCAGCTTAAACTGAGAATATTTGCATTTAAAAACATTAAAATAAGTTTAAATTGATCATAAATTTTTAGCTGTTCTTACGCAAAACTGTACATGGGATATGAAGTGCACCACAAGGAGGGCTTTGGATTAGCTTTAGCAAATTTGGGACATTTAAGGTGCACTGAAATCTCTACACATGCGCTTTTTCACTTTCTGTATCCACCAGGAAAATGGCTGCCAATTTAGACAGCGATTCTAAATAGTAGTTGACGTGCATTTTAAAATAATCACAAACATTATAGCCACAAAATTAATTTTTACAAGTTGTAGACATTGCCCGTTACACCAGACATTGGACTACACTGTCAAGAGCTTTGACATCTACAAAGCAGGCTTATACTGGTAGAATGTTTCATACCATAATTACTGTGTGTTCAGAGCTCACGTGTGAAGTATGGATACTGCTGCTTCAGCAAGAACCGAGGATGAGCACCCTTCCTGGTTCTGAAAAAAAATAACAGAGGAAATGCCTTAAGCAGGATTCTGAAACGGGGTTGAATGAAACAAGAATGAACAAGAAATTCTTTCAAAACATGTAAAGCAATGCAAACAAATATTTATTTCAACTTATTTCTACAAAAGACCACCTCATGAAGACTGGTGATGGGGTGTTGGCTCAAAAAAAAGCAGAGAGCACTTATACAAATGCTACAGGGAGCCTTCGCAGCCAACAATTGTTTGAACACACCTAAACTAATCACTGTTCAACAAACTCATAAAAAATGTTTGAATGCATAAAAAACCAGTGGTAAACACAGGAAACAGTTAAAACAGAATGACGGCACAAGTTTGCCCCGTCGTTCTCTTCTGTGTCCTGGGTTTTCCTATGGTTTTTCATCCATTCAAACATGTACCAGCTAGCCCAGTCCAACGCCTTGGTATCATAAAAATATGGATAGTCAATCCTTACACAAAGTTGAAAAAAAAGAAAGTATAAAGTAGGTGACAAAATTAAAACGACAGCAAATTGGTTGGCTTTTAATTTTAAATGATAATATAAAAAATAATTGCATGAATGAAAGTGAGCAGCACGCGAAGTACCTTGTTGCTAGCCCGACATTCCACTTTGAAGCAAAATGTCCGCTTTCAACACTACATAGGCTAAACATGCAATGAGGCATTCCTTTAGGCACACAAAATATACCATAATTGTTAAAAAAGCTACGAATTAGTTGAAAAAACCTGACCACGACAAATTGGAATTAGTGACTAGATACAGTTTCAGAAATACACAGCGACATCATATAAAAATATATGGTTCCCATACAAAGATTGATCATAACAAAAATTCAGGACATTTATCAGACTGGCATCAATGTGCAAAGCAGCTTAATGAAGGAAGACGGTCTTCACTAAAAACATGTTAATATTGGGAGCTCATGTGCTTCCCTGCTAGTTGGGTGTGTAAACCCACTGACATCTTAACTAACCCGCCTGAATCATCACTTGATAGACATTGAGGAATTTTACGAATTGGTTTATTGTAGCCAGCTGTCTAGTTTATTTCCCTATTTTTCTTGGCATTTCGTGTCTAATTCTAAATTTGGTGACTAGATAGCTTTTACTATGGTCATGCACTGGTGACAACGAATATTTGATTTTACTTTAAAAAAATTTCAGTTTTGTTTTATTGCTCACCAGCCAACGATCTGAAATATCAGAGGTGCTTAAAACGTATGTTGGCATTTCCTTCCTGCAGTGTAGTACAACTAATCATGACTTTTACCATAATTTGTTCACAAATCGTAATATGTGGAAAGTATTCAGCTTAATGATAATGTCATTTCAGAAGCATGCACAATCAACAAGGCCTCAATGACTCTCATGACGTGGTCCACTTGTTTCTGTCACAAATAACCTGAGTGCAGACACATTCCACCGAAGACGAAGGTAACATGCCCTCTTGGGTGATGAATAGTTAAAAAGCCTTACGAGTAAATTTGCTGCTGAGCACGTGAAATTGTGGCATTAAAACAAAAGATCCCTCTGCGGCATCTTTCACTTGGAGGAGCGCTTGACCACAAACTTTGAGAAGCTGGAAAATGCTCCATGAACCGCTCCAGCCAGCAGAAACGATGCAGGACACAAGTTTGTAGGCGGACCGTTGGCATCCTGCGATTGTGAAGATATTTCTGTTTAGTAGATGCTCTTCTTTTTGTACCACTGTTTATTTCACCTTTAACAAGCAGCTGAACTCCTTAACGTTCGCATAATAAAATGCTGCAATGCGGAGCAGTTAGCAGAGTTACCTCAATTTTGCTTTTCTACGAATTAACACAATGTAGGTAATCTGCACAAAACTACAATCAAACTACAATTTTCACATACTGCACTGCTAACATCAGCATTTGACTGCTCAAGCACAAATACAGGTTAGACATGTGAGCAATCTGCTAAACGTATCCCCACAAACTGAACAATCAGGCATCAGAAATCGGCAAGGAAGGAGGTGTCACGTTTAAATGGCACTTTTTTTGTTCAAAACATAAACACCACCTGGAAGCTTGAAGCGTGAGAGGGGGTCTTTCACGCTGACAATGTCAGAACATAGCTTGCTAGTGGGCACCTGCACGATGTGCACAATGTGTTTCTTGAAAATGCGTGCGAAAGTTTGATTGACGTGTAGGACGAGAATTGCAGCACGTTTTGACACAGGCCTTGTGGACGCTTCTGCCTGCTAATGTCAATGTGGATTCTTGCTAGTCGCCCTCTTCGCTTCTTTCTGAATATAATACTTTAGGCATTATATTCAGGACAACGACTGCATCAAAACGTGCAGCAATTACCTACGTCCCACACATCGGTGAAACTCTCGCACACATTTTCAAGACACGCAGTGCATACATTGTGCATGTGCCCAATAGCAAGCTGCGTTCTGACATTGTCAGCGTGAGAGACCCCCTCTCACGCTCCAAGCTTCCGGGTATTGTTTATTAGATTCCATGCGCTGAATGCAAATCAGTGTACATTGGCGAAACGGGCAATCTGCACAGAAGATTAATGCAGCACTGGAACGAAGTGAACAAGGGCCATGCAAAAACAAGTCCACTGGCAGAGCACCGTGAGAGGACGGGACACGTGGTCAACTGGAACAAGACAAAATTACTGACAACTGAGTGCAATCTATCTTCTCGATTACTGCTCGAGTCCCTCATTGTTCAGACGACGCCCAACATTATCAACATAATGGATGGCAATCTGCACCATATCTATGCAAACTCATTGCGCCGCGTAATGCCCAATATATAGCTTCGTTTTCCACGACACATGCTCACCGTGAACAAGCAACAAACCGTTAAATGGCTTTCTTGACTTGGTCAGTGACCTACGTTTCATCACTGCAATAATGCTTTTACCTGCCTACACGGCATTCCGTCAAACACTGGACTACACCACATGAGCCATTGGCGTTCTTAACCTGCACCAGAGTATATAACCTTTCACTACTGCTATGAGATAGACCCATAAACGCACTTCAATATGGCCTTTATATTTAGCTCTTGGAAACATTATGTATAATTTTACCTTTAAGTTGCACCTGCTACAGCAGCTGGTACTATACCAAAAACATGAAAAAAAAACGGTGGTTTAACACGCCAAAGCTACACTTGGGATATGGGGAGCACTGTAGGGGAAGGCTTCGCATTAATTTTGACCATCTGGGTATTTTTGTGCGCATCGAAATCTCCAAACACGGGCGTCTTTACGTGTTGCCTCCATCTGAAAAGCGGCTACACCAAGCGGTATCTAACCGACATTCGCCTCCACAGCACACCACCCTAGCCACGGCAGTGGGTTAAACATATGAAATAAAGCGAGTTTTGGAGTGCAAATGAAAATATTAATCACACGTCTTATTTTCCCAATCGATGTACCTTTTGAAATCCACCATGCAATCCCCCCTCCCCTACCGGCCTACCAAAAAACCTTTGTCTCAAGAGGTAATCAGGCTGTTGTTAATGAAGTAAGTATTTACAATCCGAGACTTGCCACCGTTAAAGTCATGCACTTTGTTTTAGAGATAAGCGACATTAGCCATTTGCAGCACCAGGAGTTAATTGTGTTAAGATCAGATTGAAAGCATTGACGGTAGTAGTTGAAAGAAATTGTGTGATAAATTACAACATCATCTGCAAATAGACCTACATGGGAGGATATGCAACATGGAAGATAGACCAAGCAACCTGCCTGGGGGGACAACAAAGTGGCACGAGCAAAAGAAGTATATAGTTATTAGAAGTAAACTGCATTTGAGAAGAATGAAAATCTTTTGCTCAAGTGAGGACATTAGGGTGAAGTTTGAGAAGTAGTCTGTGGTGTGCAATGCGATTGAATGCTTTAGAAAAATCGAGAAAAACTACCGCAGTTTGTAAGCCTGTGTCAATGGATCAATGTAGATCGTGAACAAATCCTGAACGTTGTGTTTCTCAAGTAACCCTTGTGAAAACCGTGGTGATACTCGAACGTGATATTGTGATTTTATAAATAATTAGCGACCTGAGAGTGGATGAAATGTTTCCTGACCTTGCATATGGTGCTTGTTAGGGAAATTTAATGGTGAAGTACCGTCTCCAGATTTAAAGACTGGTGCTACCTCGACTATCTTCCAACCATTGAGATTAGTGCCTGTCATGAGAGACTGCGAAAAAAGCGCTGTCAGAATTCTACAGACTGCGGGATGTACTTTTCGGTATAGTATGATTATTACCAGTATGATCTGAAGTAGACCAGTTTGTATTGCAAGTTTAAAACCATATCGAAAGATCCTAAATGTTTGCTTGGCTTGATTACATACGAATACTTGCTTCAAAGTCAGTTCAATTTCTCTTCTTGCCCTTTAGTCGTCAGCCCCAGATTCTCTTCAATATCTCTGCTAAGCAATGACACGCTCCATACACACAGTACTGCTTCATGAAAATGTTTCAAATAATCAGAGGCCACAGCACTGCTAACAGGTATACATCATGGCAAGTTCCACAACATGCAATAGCTAACCTGAAAATACATAATCGGTGGGTGCACCGATAAGGCAGCAGTGCCTGGACCGATGTGTCGAGCAAATGCGCTGACTTCTGAACGGGTGGTCCAAGCGACCAGATGATGGATGAATGACCATTCCTGGCGGCAAAGCGTACGGAGCACCAACGAAAGGCCAGGCAGTACTTGGGTACAGCAGGTGCAGTGTCGGTTGGCCAAGGGAGGCCCTGGCAAAGCCTTTGAAACTGGACTGGAAGGCAGCTGACCCAGGACAGCCAGCAGCAGCACCTGCAGGTGCATAATCTGTGAGTGTGCTGACACTTGTTGAAATACAAGAAGAGCACACACAAAGCACGAATGCTTACATCAAGTAGATTTTTAATCGTTTAAAGACAGTAACCTCCAAGGCACTAATAAGAACATTCCCGGAACACCCCAAGTGAAATTTAGGTCACAGTAAGAATGTATTTATTAGACCCGCAGGTACTGTGAGTGGGGTATGCATGATGTATGCAAAGCTAGCTACTGAGCTAATTTGCATGGAACGCATGCTAGCAGCTCATCTGTATCCCTTGCTTTCAATCGGAACTGGTGTGTGATAGTTGAGGCTCCTCCATTTCAATGTCTGACTTGTATCTGCACGTTCAATTCTCCAATATAAATCGAGTTGAGTGAGTGCCTACAGCTTTCTTGTTAGTCTCTGTATGGCCTGCGGTTTTGCGAAAATGAGAACTTGCGAATTGGCTCAATTTTCTGCACTAATTTAAACAATACATATGCCTCTGATATCAAGCCCCAGACTTCCCGAGAGCTACTCTGACAGAATCGGCAGGCGCCTCGTAGGCGTTGTGAAATCTCCCCCACTACCCCGAGACTATGCTAACTCCCTGCGAGGCCACATGCGCGCATTTCACCTTCAATTTGCACGTATGTGAATTCTATACCTCTATGAACTCTCAGACGGGCGTCGTCATATTCGTGCCGGACTCGTGAAACTCGGCAACGTAAATTACCGCACTCGCTCGCTGGCGCGCGGCCCGAACTCTCTCACCGTTTCCGGTCCTTGCATACTATTTTCTCCACCTTGCCCTTTGTAAATTCTCATGCTTAACTACACCTCGTGCGCCCTCATCTCTTGCCTGCTTTTCTTCCAGCACAACTCCGTCAGCACCCGGTCGACGCGTACGCTGTCGGGGCGCGTTGGCGAGCGAGTACGGCAATTTCGCTGTTGTCGAGCTTCACGAGAACAGCACACATATCGCGGCCCGAAGACCGCGAGGCGTACGGTCGCCGGTCTCGCGAGCGCAATAGCTGCGAAGCGCACTGCACGGAATTCGTGAAGGGGGGGGGGGGGGGGGGGGGAGATTTCACAACACCTACGAGACGCCAGCCATGGAGTCACGTGTACGCGTTTTCACATGCACTTCCAGGGAACCTCCTGTTCATGTTGTTTCTTGGTATACCGCGGGTATTCACGAGGGAGGACTAATCACAGCGTTGTGCCACTCACGCGAAATTGCAACTGCGATCTGCAACCGCAAAGGCACTGTTTGAGAGACACATAAACAAACGCCCCGGTGTTAAAGAGCCTTGCGTGATGTGAAATTATTAGCAGCCGTGTACCATAGCGCGAGCATCGTAGCAAAGGTCTAGCTTCAGCGTAAATTGATGCTGACTTCTGCGGAAACGGTGGACTGGGCGCCAAACAAGTATACTAACTCACGTAGGCTCTCAGAGCAAACGAGATGGGGGTCTAGCGAATTACTGACCCATAAACGCCAGAACTCATTCCAACCAAATACAGAATAATAAAAAATGCGTACTTACCCGAGCAAAAACGACGTTTCCAACGTAAAATTCTCCTTCACTGTCGTCTTCATCTCGCGGACACACGAACACGCTTTGTTCTGATGCAATGTCATCCACTTTTGACGCGCAGTATTTTATCCGGCGATGATCGTTCTTCCGGGGTCCCCATGTTCAACACACGCGTAGGTTAGAAGGGTAGACATCACCCATAAAGCTTCTATAACTATGATTTAAGCTTGAAATAGATAAAACAGATTAAATCACGCCACCAACCACTCGGCACAAAACGCCATGAAAAAACACGCACAAAAGTGAGAGATAGTTGCCAGACTTCAAATGCAGCACCTCTAAGTTTGACGAAAATTGTGTTACTACTGTAATGTTGGTAATTATCTTTCTGCTTTCAAAGTCTGAAATGTGTTTATAACTTAAATTTAAGGTTTTTAAACACAAAAAGTGAATACACATAAAGTAATTGACATATATACTGATATTGTAAAGAGGTTTGACGTTTGTTTTGGTTTTGTTTTCACGGCGGGCTTCTCAAGAGAGAACGTGCGAGAAAACGAGCTACTTTGGGTTTAGGAAGAGGGCGGTAAATGTCGGCGTGATAGAAAGCAAGGACCAGGTGCTTACCCTGGTCGTTAAAAAAGGAGCTAATGAAACCCTCACGTAAAAAAAAAAAAACACGTTCGACGAGGAATCGAACCATTGACCTACAAAACAGTAAACGGACGCGATAACAAACAGCTATGTCGGCGGGCGGTGATCGAGGCGCCTAAAACAACTCTATACTTACGTAAGTTGTCAACGAATATTGTTGCTTGTGTCTAGTCATCGCCTCCTTTAACGATGGTCTAGTTTATGCTGCATTTTTGAAATTCTGGCTGTCCTAACGCTTGTTTCTCACGCACCGGTCTTGCAGACGAGGCCGCATTGCTAGCGCTGCAAGCGATTGAGCCAAAGCTCCATTATTTGACTCAAGAAAAGCTATCGCAGTCAACCCGACCTTTTCTGCGCAAGCCACGGCAGCCACGAAATAAATGGAATGTGCCGTTAGAATTATGGCGTTGATAACGCTTGTTTGACCGGCACCGTCTTGCAGACAAGCAACGTCGCTCTAATACTACAAGCGATGTCACTCCTGGCATCTCAGGCGCATCAAACCCATCGTGTAAAACGACTGCTAACAGTGCGAAAACCTCTGAGTTTGTAACAAGTGGGGATTTGCGGTGGCGGCGACGTAATAGGTACAGCAAGCAGGTAGGCAGAACAGCAGCGTAGGGTTACAACCTTTCCCCGAAAAAAAAAACGGGCCTTCCGGGGGGGGGGGGGGGAGGGAGGGGGATTGTGTTGAAAAAAGACGCCATGTTTTTTAACATGCAGTGACATTTATTGTAGTGTTTTCTTAGATTCTTAGAGATAAATCAACATAACGTTTGTACTGAAAGTGATTGAGAGCTTGGTTAATCGCTCTGCATGTGCTTCACTGAAAAGTAACCGCAATTGCTGACCGCGGCGGTAGAATTTCGTTATTTTGTTCTTCCCTTAGGTCCCCCTCCATCTGAGGCAGCGCGCTCGCCCGCGTATTTTCTCTGCTCGCGTGTCTTTGCGCCGCGTGTCGACATAGGCGTGCGCAGAGTTCTCAATTTGGGGGGGCAAAGTCTTACCGCTGCGCCCCCCCCCCCCCCCCCCAGAGCAACTCCCGACCTCTTCTCACTGAAGGCCTTGCGGTGCGAACGCAGTGCAAAGAGGGATGGTTATAAAATTTTTATTTCAATGTGATGGAATTGCAACACACACAAAATATTTCTGAGCAGAAATTTTACTTTCATGTGTTACATCGGCAAGGCATGGGGCAAATTTGGCGCCCCCTTCAGATGATTAGGGGGGGCGGCCGCCCCCCCTGCCCCCCCTGTGCGCACGCCTATGCTTGTCGACACGTATTTATCGTCTTAGTTGTTGAATTGACGCTTATAAAACGCCAAAACGGGCATAATCACGGCACAAAAGCCAAAAAACCGGCTGATGACGGCTGGTTTTAGATATGGACCGGCAACCGGCCCGCTGTTTAAAAAAACGGTCGGGCCGGTCCAAAACCAGGAAGGTGGCAACCCTACGGCAGCGACGAGCGAAAATGATTTTACACGACCGCCCCCGTCGGCCTGCGCAAAAAAGGAAGATAGAACCCGTGCACGCCCTCGAAGAAAGCTGTACAGCCGATTCAGTTTGTTGTGGACGAAGAGCAACCGAGGCTGCAGCCACAAACGATTGCGCTTGCCGTGGTATGAGCCAAAGCATATCTTCACATAGTTATGTTATCGTCCGTCTGACTGTTACTTACTGAAGGGAAAATTCAGAACACAAACGTTTAAGTCTAGCGTCTATGCCAGACATAGACGCTGCTGTTTAGGCCCTAAAAACCACCTTCAGGGCGTCTGTCGGTTCTGTCTGATGGCGCGCTCGCGCCGCTGATTACGAACGAGGCGTCTGTTGGCGTTGACTTATCGTGTTGGCGAGCCGGTAAACGCCATCACGGTTAAACTCCCTGTTGGAAGACTACGCTGTTGGGACGATAGAGTGCCGACAGAGCTTCTTATTGGCCCCACAAACGCCATCAAGGTTAAACTCCCTGTTGGAAGACTAGGCTATTGGAACGATAGAGTGCCGACAGAACTTCGTATTGGCTCCACAGGCGTGCTGTGAGCCCAACAAGAAAGTCTTGTTGGAATTTTTGCCCGGGGCATAATAATACGGGAACAAATTCTTAGGTAAATTCGATTTCGTTGAGGACACCGATGCCTCGCGTAAAAGTTTTATTTATAGGACTACAAGAGGCATTTTGTAGCCTTTCCTTCCCGTGCACCCAGACATCGAAACGAACCTTGTGATACACTCTACGCAGTAGATTAGTGCAGAGTGGAATTTAAACATTCAGCACGTTTTGTTCAATTTACGAACAGCAATTTTAGAGCCTTTCCCCTGGTCTATGTGGAGAGTTCATATTTATTCTCTCAACGGGCGGTGAAATAGTGCAATGTGCGGTTTAAACATTCAGCCTGTTTTTGTGCAATTTTGCATGCTTGCATTCACACACCGTTCTTTTAGGCACCCTAACGATAAGGTGCCGTGGTAACACCCCAATCGAGAAGAAATACTTTTTAGCACCCCTTTAACGGTCGTAGCACCCTATGAAACTGTTGATTACACCCCTGAATTTTGGCACCCTCGAGGTGGGGTTCCCGAGCAATATTTGGGTGCTTGAAAGGTGCAAAAAGGGTGCAAAATGTTCAGTACACCCTCCTTGCACCTTAAAGGGTGTAAAAATGTTAAGATTTACACCCCTTAATATGTGGCACCCTCATGATTGGGTGCCGGAGCAATGTTTTAGCCCTTAAAAGGTGCAAAAAGGGTGCAAAATGTTGAGTGCACCCTTTTAGCACCTTTAAGGGTATTAAAAAGTTTAGTGTGCGTTCGCTTCGGCCATGTCGAAACAGAGCAATAGGACAGACACCGGCTTCACAACGTGAGGGACCCAGGTGTGATTGCGGCCACGGGAAGCATCTTTTTCTTTCATTTCTCCCATTATGAGTCATAATCACCGTCAGAGAAAGTTTGCTTTTCTTCAAGGCGTATTGGCGTACATTGATTGATTTATTATGCGCCGACGCAACGCAGGCGATGAGGCGCGCCTTAGCGGAGGGCTCCGGGTTAATTTTGACCACATGGGGATCTTTAACTTGCACAGAAATCTCGTACAAACGGGCATTTTTGCTTTTCGCCTCCATCAGAAAAGCGGTCGCCGCGGCCGGGAATCTAACCCGCGTCCTGGTGCTTAGCAGCACAGCGCCTTAGCCACTAAGCCACCGCGGCGGGTGTATTGGCGTACAACCGCATCAGTGAGGACGCCCAAGCTTCGTTTTAAAAATTGGACCCGCACTTCCTATTGGTCACTTTCTTTCCTGGTGAGTCGTGTTCGTGAAAAAACATAACTGTCCTCCTTTAAAGGAGCCTACACTTAACCCAGACATAATGACCGCGTGGTCATATTAGGGCTCAATCCCTAAGTGTTACATTCCGAGAAAACCCGCGTTGCTGATGTCCAGTCAGGGAAATGGCCGCCGATGTAAAGAGTAAATAAAGAGAAGCGAATGTGTGATCTGATGGGATTCCAGTCTGGGCCTCCACAGTACGAGCAAATGCACTACCACTGCTCTATCTGCCCACGTTCCCAGTGGTAGGGTAAGTTTTTTCGTTTGTTTTTTGTTGTTGTTCCGTTCTTCGTAATACATGCCCACAGCAGGAGTGGCCAGGAATCGGGATCTTCGAGGGGCTGATGCGTTCGCTGCAAAACATTCAGTAAACTATGAATAGGAGACGCAAAATTCGTAGAATAGTGCGTGCCGCCTGACAGCTGAACAAGATTGTACGTGAGTGGAACAGCTGCACGCCATCCCTCACAGAACCCTGATTCTAGGGAAGCTGTGACGTCTGCCAGTCTGCTTGCTGGCGTAATTCACGCTATAAGAGACCAAGATACAAACATGAAAAAAAAATGACCGCTTATCTGCTCCTTTCGTTGCAAATGTCGTCAAAAGACGATAGTCTTTATCGACTTTTGCCAAGTAAATGCCTCCCTTCGCTTCCCCGCTCACCTCTCGTGCTATTCCACTTGCGTCGCGCTCCTCCCAAGGTAAAGACGCCAAAGGTTTGCTTAAATCATTTTAAATTTCCCGCGTTCCACTGCTCCAAACCGGGTGTCTCGATGCCAACGCTGCCGTACGGCGAAGACGCGCGTTAATCGAGGCGCCCTACTACTCCACGTGCGTTGCAAGCAGAACGTGGAACCTAGCTAGGGGAACCTTTCGTAACTGTTGGCGGTTGATTTCTTAAAATGGCACCAGAAGCTATAGTGGCGCGGGCGACAGCAGGCGACGGCGGAGTGAATTTTTTTTCTGGAGTTTATGAAGTATTTAATTTCGCAAAAATAAAGCATGTATGACTTTTTATAAAGGAACACTGCAAATATCACTTCTGCATTAATTTGTTGTCTTATATTTGCGTAATGTCTTGTTCTTCTTCAACAATGTTGACAAGTATGAACATTACACCGGCCTTAGGCGGGTAGATTTAGCTGTGACTGTATAAGACTATTGCGTAGACATTGTTTTACTTTGGCCGGGTGGCTGAATCGAGTCACAGACGGACAGACAGACAGACAGACAGACATACAGACATACAGACAGACCAAAATTTCTGGGTTTAAGTAGCCTTCCCCTCCCCTAAGTAACTCCACCGTAAGTGCGATCGTTGGTTGGTTAGTTTTAAGTAGAACCGACACCGAATGCAACTAATACGACATTGATGGAGAAAATAATTAAAACGTAATGCACACGTGCCAATGTACCTCGTTTTTCTGTTGCTTTTTTTTTCGCGGATGTTTTGCGGTGTGTGTGTGGAAAGGGGGGGGGGTACTAAAAGTAGCAGCGTCTTGCACCGTTGGGTGAAGTGAAAGCAAAGCGCTTCGGTAACACTTAAAGTAGTAGGATTGTTCATATGAATGTTAAAGTAAAAAAAAAGGTTGAACGCATGCAAATTAACAACGTTAATTTTTACCATCTACTACAGAAATTGGGTTTTACGTGGCAATGCTCCGCGAGGGTTTAGTGTTAGTTTCCACGCATGGCGGCGCAAGCACTAGTCTCGAACGTAAAATCATATCAAGTAACGAAATTACAATATTAAAGCTAAAATGTTCAAAGAATGCCTGGGACATCCGTGACTCAAAATGTCTGGGCCAAGACG
Organism: Haemaphysalis longicornis; assembly: GCF_048455015.1. Taxonomy (NCBI): domain Eukaryota; kingdom Metazoa; phylum Arthropoda; class Arachnida; order Ixodida; family Ixodidae; genus Haemaphysalis; species Haemaphysalis longicornis. The sequence continues at coordinate 184,871,883 of NW_027526361.1, read as the reverse complement.
TCGTGCACCAAAATGTCCGTGCACAGAAGTGCCCGCACCGAAACGTCCTGCACCCAAAGGTCTGACACCGAAATCTCCGGATCCCGTATTAGACAATCTTTCCCCGCCAGGGACCAATTCCATCGGCCAGACGCGCGTCCTGGCCTCCCCAGACAAACGATGAAAGGTGAAAAGCATTCTCACTGCTACGCTATTCACTCATCGAACGGGGCCCCGTAAGTTCAACCAGCATGAAAGCAAGCACAAGCTGCGGCCTGCTGCGTGGTTATTCTTCTGCCTTTGACCTTCGAAGAAGCACTTACGGCTGAAGGGCGCGCAAATTGACCAGCTTATAGGAAGAGAAACGCAGTAGTGACTTGTGGATTTTTGTACTCGAGCCTTGGCGTCAACAACAGCCAAATCCTAGCGATGTAACGGCAGGAACGCCGTTCCTGCCGTTCCTTTAAAAACCTAACGAGTTACCGTTACAGTTCCACCGACCCTTAATAAAACGGTGGCGTTCCTCCGTTCCTCCAATAAGGAACGCCGTTCTTTGTAAAGCCGTTCCGTACAACACTGGCTCGGGGGTACACCACCGCGCGACACAAGCGTTGACGCCGTAACAATTCGGCATGTGAGCTTAGTGATTCCCATTTATACCGATTTAAACTAGTTAGTTTAGTGAGTTTTAGAATTGCGAGAAAGCTAAGGGAACTTTTATAATCGCTATTTATCAGAACCAGCTGCTCCTTGCGCCTTTTCTAACACCTCTAAAACACAATCGAATTGGTATTCACCAATTTAGAAAACAGAGTCCCATTCCTGGCAGGCAGTGCGCTAAAGGTAGCGTTTCTCTAGCGGCCAGATGTCTGTATGTTGTCTCTACATTTTGCTTTCCCGCCCTGCAAACCAATCCATAACGTATCTTTGTTGTACGACCACTTACTTCCGTCGAATCCGGGTTAACCAGAAGGTGCTGCCCAACAAGTTAATCAAGCTGTGCTAAGGAAGCGCGCAATGGACGCGAGGGTGCGCCAAAACAGGCCCAAAACAACCGTGGCTAAAGCAGACGACAAAGCCGGCCCGCCAACGCGCCTGCCAGTGTGAGCAGCGCGCGGGGAATGCTGGGTAACCAGTCGACGCGCTATCTACAGTGTGCTTCGAGAGTGAAACCGTCCCCTCCCCCCTCCACCGCCGCCGCCTCCTCCGCGTTGGAAGTTTATTGTCCCCCACTCCGCGAAAGAACCGTTGGCTGGTAGAGGTAGAAAGCTTTGGTTTAAAAAGAAAGACGTCGCTGTCATGCCACAATACTTGTTCAAACAGCCATGAACGGAAGCTACTATCATACAAAGAACGCCGATCAGACCAAAATGAGGGGTTTAGAAGCTATAGTTGTAGGCAGGGTAGGAACGTAATAGAAGCTCCGCCCACAAGGGTTATGTGGTCGCTTCCTGACTCTTCGCGGATACAAAAAATAGTTGCTAATATCACAGCTATTTGTACACATGATTACTAATATTAATAAACGGATGACAGTGTAACCGTTTGATTATAGAGTCGTTTGTATACGTTTTATTCCGAAGAATGCATGCTTTTCAAAGGAAAAAGCAAAAGTCGTCGTCATTTGAAAACATGCTGATGCAAAAAAAAAATTACTTGAATAAACAATTAATATTTTTTATGCAAACTATTTCCGGTCGAGTTGTTATTTAGCTCAGTGCTATCTGTATTTTCTTTACTTTTAGACAAATAAAATAAACTGATAAATTATGTGTCTGAGTGTGAATAGTCCGAATTTCAATCGCCACGTGTTGCTTTTCTATCGTCTGCTTGGAGAAAAGAATATGATCGTCTGTTATATATGGTCGTACTTGTCGCAATGCGATTATTTCTTCTCTAAGCGTAGGCATTCATTGTGTAGGCGATAAAATATCTTCTGACGCTATCATCACCACGGAATGTCGTAAACTCAGGGTGAACGAACGCGGTTCGTCACTACAACGTTTGGATACAGTGCACGGGCTGTGTAAGCCCAGGGCGTAACTCAAGCCGATGGCAAAAATTCATCGGTGCCTTTCGGAAATCGGCCGCGATATCAACGGGAAACGCAGTGTTCTGTGCCGCCGTTTCGAGCGGGGTGACGTCCTCTAAACACCTATTTCCGTGACGCGCGCTGACGGTAGAGATCACGATGCCGCATGGGGTCCCTAGTCTGGCAAAATCAGTTGTAGGTTCGAAGAAACTAGCTCTATTTTATTCCGCTTAAACGAGACCTAACCATCGCATGGCGAAAGCTGAAAGTTGCGCGCGATCAGGCGTTACGGGTCGATTCATCGCTACTTCACGAGACACACGAGTGGTAAGACGCGCTACGTCAATTGCTTTGATTGACACTACGGTGTCATGCTTTCGATCGGGGCGACTATTCCTGTGGTGGTTACTGGCTTTGTAATAAAACAACCGCTGCCGTTTCCTTAGTTTCAAATCGACGCCTCACAGTTTACAGAGAAAACATAAGGCAGAGTCACAACACTGAAGGTGCTGAAAATGAATACAAAAACAACCCGAAGCACCAAGAGCCGCCTTAAAACATTGATACTGTGTGCTATGTCAAGCTTTCATGGAAACATTTTATTTCTAATAATCCCCCCGAAGCCAATAATATTTCCCTATAGGTGCACCAAAAAGTTACTTAGAGCACTGGCTTCCTCAAATAAAACTTCAATGAACGGCTACACAAGCGCGTTCAATTTTTACTACGCCTCTTTATACAACTAGACACTCTGCAGGCCAAATAATGCACGAAGATGAGATCTTAGCGACTCATGTAAAAACACGCTTATTATCTATGCAAGAATTTGCTATCTGAAGAGCCCTTTTTCAACTGGAACCAGTCAGAGCACCAGACTGGAACAAGGAGAAAAAAAGTTTAATTCTTACTGCCTCTTGTCAAGTTGTCATAAGCTGCTGCTCAAGCGTTTTTTATTCTCACCACACCTTTCCAGCTACCAGCAGCGAACTTGCGCTCTGAGGGTCCGACAATAAATCCATTCTTATTTGCTGCACCAGTATTTTCAATACCAGTGACAGCTGTAAAGCCAAAAGCAACAATCTGTGCGTGAGAGGCAGCGACATCTTAGCCTGAAGGTCTGGCATGAACCCATTCCAACGTATTTTGGTGGGGCAATTCCTGTTAGCAATACGCGTACGATCGGTGATAAGAACGAATCTCGGCTCCGGACTTACGCTGTTCTTTACCTCAACTCCTCCCACGTTCTCCTGTCTTGTCAATATTTGTAAATCGACATTCCCCTGCCACGTAACATCTGTGGCGGAGGTGCAGCGTCTCCCCTTACGCCACGGAGCTGTGCAGAGGGCGTCTTGCCCTCTGTGAGGACATGGCTCTTGAAGGGCAGCACACACCTGTTACGCCATTCGCGATCGCCTCGCAGCTCCGTGACCCTGTAACATTATGCGGAACTGACGACCTGGACGTTGATGACTGGACCAGCTACTATGAACGCGTCAGCCCTCACAATAGGTGGGACCGAACCGTTCTGCTTGCAAGCGTCATTTTTTATCCAATAGGCACTGCTCGGGTTTGGTTTCGAACGCATGAAGAGGACATAATAGGCTGGGATAGTTGCAAGGAGAAGCTCGGCGAGCTTTTCGGCAGAAGTGCAGCATGCAGGGCGAGTTATCACATGTTGACGGAAGGGAAACTAGCGAAAAGAGGACTCAAAGCACAAGTAGAGACGGGACAACACGACGCTGGACTAGCACCTGAAATTTTATAGAAGAATTTAATTTTATTTCGACAAGCCTGTGGGCTGTTGCGAGACCCGTATTCGGTATTTCTCGGGTCGACCACCGAAGCCTGCTGTCGGCCGGGTGCCTCCCCTCATAGACGCTTGACGACCTGGTTTATCCGCGATGACGCCGCGGCGAACTATGCTGCCTTTGGTCAATATCCACTTACGCGACAATATCCACTTAGGCGACCTCGCGGGCCCTCCAGCATGAACGGGCCAGCGGGGGGCGCCTCGCACGGCAAACTTTGGCGGTGTGCTTCGCATCATTGTCTATCCCTTTTGTGGCGTGTCTGACGACGCTGGAGAGGTCGTATTTGCCGAGCAACCCGACGAAGATCACGAGAAAAAAACACAGACGTCTTCCCGGCGCTTCAAAATCTAAAGGACAAAGGGGGCTTCCACTTCATGCAGGTGGATTGCCTCAGCGGAGGCAACCTAAAGCTCACCTGTGGAAGAGAAAAATGTCTCTCTCGGTGTGTGTGTGTGTGTGTGGGGGGGGGGGGGTTGTCACTATCAGCGCCAAGGATTCTGGGATTGATGCGTTCCTGACCACAGCAGAGAAGAAGGGAAAAAGAGGACTGGCTTTACCCGTTTATTTAATCTCGTGCACGCAGGAGCGCGCTGCCTGTTCTCTGAGATCGAAGTGTAAATACTTGGATAAAGTTACTTTCCTTTTCCTTCAACTTCGTCCTCATGACTGCCCCGGCACGACACCAACAACGGTCCACTTCGACCACGCTACCCCGGTTCGCAACAGGGCCGACAGATAGCTGCGGAGCAAGCACTCGCATCTCTCACACAGGCATCTACGAAGCCCTATATGACGTAAAATCAACAGGTGATAGCCCTGTGTCTTAAACCAGAATCTGACAAAGCTTCGCACTTTCTGATGGGCACCGCGGGATGACGCCTTCAACCTCCTCGTGCACAAGAATTGTGCCACCGGGGACGCTATCACCAAAGAGTGCCGGCGGTTCCAACAAGCCAAAGCTCACCGCATCGCCCCGCAGTTTGCCTGCCTTCCCAACACGGCTGCAAAATCCTCGTGCGAATACGAGTATATTTATTCTCCTGCCCGTCGCACTTGGCAGCCCGACGATAAAACCAAAATTGTCCTCCGCGAATCGGAGCCCATTGCTCCAGCTACCCTATCGGAACCAACGCACGAGTGCACAGCTCCTTCGGTATCATTCATTGAAGCTTTTCTTCATGGTTCGTCGCAATGGCGTCCAAGATTTCATTACCCCCGACTCCCCACGTGACTGTGCTCCGCGCCGCTTTCCGGTCCGTAATCATGGAGAATGGCGAACCCCCGACGACAGGTTAATTTGCTACTCCTGCCATCGCGTCGGTCTTACGGTCCGCCATTGCAGCAGCCGTTTAATCCTCGGTACAGCACTGACAGGGCCCGTCGTTTTTTTAACCGCGCCCTCAATAACACGTACATGCCAATGCTCAGCCCTCCCGCTTTAGCCGTCCCTCTCCGTCGCCCCGACGCCGTCACTCCCTTTCTCCAACGCCCCGTCGCCCTTCGTCTCCGCCGAGCCCTCTTATACCCCGGCTACACTAAGGTCCGAATGTCATTTGAACCAAATGTCATGTGACACAAATGGGGTGCTTCGAATGCCATTCAGAATCCGCCGTGCTACACTACGATTTCGATGGCATTCGAAAGATTTTACAATTGCTCGCCGCACTTTAGTGGCGCTGTTGTCGTCCCGTTACGTTTTCGTACAATAATACAACAATCAAATTTCGAAGCAGTCTAAGGCAGAAAAATGATATCAGATTAGAAGAGACACTAGTTTAGACTCTAATGTGGTGGCTGTTTTCGTAGTTTTATTATTTTTTTTTTTTGCAACCGACCCACTGGTTTTGAGAGTATGAAAATAAGATATGTTGATTTCATATTTTAAGTAAATGAACAGTGAACAAAGTTCCACAATGAAAAAATATTTTGTTTGTTTTACGTACGGAAGTAGAGAGAGAGGGAATAAACATTTAATTGAGCAGTCAATGTTGTTGGGTTGAATGCCAAGTGGGGGACCTCCTTAGTTCAGGAAGCCCTGGGTCTTGGCGGCCTGTCTCGCCCGGTCTACCAGATGTTGCTGGTGATCCGAGGTGGAGCTGGTCAACCGACCCTCCCACTGCTCAAATGAGGGATTTTGGTTTGGGGCAAGGGATGGTGTGTGGCGGCACTCCCACACCACGTGGTAGATAGTGCATGGCTCCATGCAGAATTTACAAGTGTATGCGTACAATGTCGGATGCATTATATTTCTCATTTCCAATCGAAAACGGTGCGTGCGAGAGTGCTAGAAATGGCATTTGAAATAACAAATGTCTTTCTCGGTGCTCATTTGGCTCGAATGTCATTTGAGCCGAATGGCATTTCAAACCCAAGTGTAGCGGCACAACTTCGCATTTGAGTCAAATGACATTTCGTTCAAATGACATCCCGACGCCAGTGTAGCAGGGCTATTAGTCGGAAAACTACTTAAGGCAGCTTAAGGAGATGACGCTGCATCAGCGACCACGCCCAAAGAAACTGCACTAACCTTGACCGCTCCGCACAATTTACTGGACGCACTTGTCGATGGTGTGTGTTGCTGTCCGTGCTGTTATTGATGCCGGGGCCCAGATTTATGCTATGAGCTCAGCCCTACGCCAATGTGTACGACCGGTCCTTACGCCGGCCATGACACGCGCTTTTCGAGTCGCCCACGGCAGCACGCCTGTATTCGCTGGAATGTGCACCGTTCGAGTACTCACCGCTGACAACAGAACACCGGTAATGCTCACCGTGCTCCAGCAATGTCCTCATGATCTCATTCTGGGCCTCGATTTTCTATCCGAACATGCCGCTCTCATGGAGTGCTCCGCGGGCCTCCGTTGCCTTCAGTTTCCCTTCGCATCTTCTACTGACGATCCCGAGCTCCGCTTTTGCTCAACCGAACACGTTCGTTTGCCATCAAACGCCGTCACGTATAAGTCTCCTTATAACCTAGCCCGTCTGTTTCCGACGGTGACAAATGTCGTCTCCCCTATTATGGACGTGCTCCTGCTGCGGACTCTAACCCTGCCTTGCTCTGTCGTAACTGTTGCCCGGAACCAGATGTGCCTCCCTTTTCTCAACTTTGTTTCCTGCCTCAAGTACTTCCCACAGGAATGCCGCTTGCTACGCTGTGCCCTTTGGAAGCTCATGGCGTATCTACAAGCGTCGATACGTCGCTTCCGCACTTAAAGCCCGCCACTAAGTCTTCTCTACACGCGGGTCAGGTAACTGCCACGATAGCGCCTGATCTTTCAGTGGTGGACGCCGACGCCCTGCGTCGTCTCTTAACATCCTATAGAGACATTTTTTTTATTTAGCCATCCGCCCTCTCGGTACAACGTCCGCAGTTACGCACCACATAAACACCGGTTATGCAGCACCTATATGCACAGACGTACCTATAACGTGTGCCAAGGTGAAGGCATCGAAATCTAACGAGAGCTTGAGAAGATGCTTCAACAAAGACAACATTTAACCGTATTACTACCCATCGGCGTCCCCAGTCGAATTAGTTAAGAAGGACGGCACGTGGCGTTTATGCGTAGATTACAAACACTTAAACAAGGTTAATAAGAAGAATTTGTACACGCTTAGCCGGATTGACGACGCTGTAGACTGCCTGCATGGTGCCAAGTATTTTTGGTCTATCGACCTGCGATCTGGCCACTGGCAGGTTGCTGTCGATGAACGAGACCGTAAAATGACGGCGATCGTGACCCCCGATGGCCTCTATCACTTTCGGGTGATGCCATTGGCCTCTGTAATGCTCCAGCCACATGGGAAAAAATGATGGACTCCCTTTTGCGTGGTTTTAAGTGGTCAACATGCCTATGTTACCTAGATGACGCCATCATTTTCTCACCAACTTTTTAAACGCATCTAGAGCGCCTTTCGGATATACTTGAAGTATTCCTACAAGCCGGCCTCCAGCTCAACTCTAAGAATTGTCACCTTAGCCGCCGCCAAATTACCATTCTTGACAGGGCATCTGTAGGGGCGAGTTGGTTCTGCATGTCTTGAATGGAGAGCGCTTAAACTTTGACTAGTAAACAAGGACGAGAAAGATTACAACACAGGACGAAGCGCAAACTAACAAGCTTCGTCCTGTGTTGTAGTCTTTCTCGTCCTTGTTTACTAGTCAAAGTTTAAGCGCTCTCCATTCGAGATACCATTCTTGGTCCCCTTGTCGACGTCTTTCATGTTCAGCATGACCCCGAAAAAATCCGAGCAGTCACAGTTTTCTCTACTCCTCCACGCTCGACCCACGGTGCTCGTAGCTTCATAGGGCTCTGCTCCTACTTCCGACGATTTACATAAAAAAAAAACTTTGCCCACGTTGCTCGCCCTTTTTCCGACGTTTTGAAACCAATACCGCCTTTACGTGGGGTCCCGACCAAGCCAAAGCGTTCAGCACGTTAACTGCCTTACTAGAATCCCCCACCCCGATTTTAGGCTGGTTCGATGCTTTCTCGCCTAAAGG